>NC_054083.1:39608268-40988268 GCF_017562075.2 Anopheles merus
ATGTGGCCGTGGCACGTGGCAGTGTTTCACCGTGAGTCGATCCGCCGCACCTCGTACAAGTGTGGCGGCACCATCATCAACCGGGACACCGTTCTGACGGGTATATATGACGCATTGGAAACATTGGTAATGAGTAAGGGATCCCTCAAGCGCTTGGTTTGTTTGTACTGTTTTCAGCGTATCACTGTGTGGTGGAAAACCAACGACCGATCGCGGCGGGCCGGCTGGTTGTGCGGGCCGGCCTGTTCGATCTCGACGTCGGTGGCCCGACCGTGCAGGAAAACCGTGTGTTTGACGTCATCTCGCCGCCCGGGGCCAGTGCGCGCACGTTCGACGACGACATTGCCATACTGAAGATGCAAACCCAGTTCACGTACGACGACTACGTGCAGCCCGTCTGCATCCGCTCGGAGCGGCAGGACATCGGGCAGCTGGTCGGTACATACGGCACGGTCGTGGGCTGGGGCTGGACCGAACAGAGCACAACGTCGGCTGAGCTGCGGCAGGCCAACATACCGGTCGTGAGTGCGGAAGATTGTCTCGCCAGCGATCGGAACCTCTTCAGCCAGGTGCTGACGACGAAGGTGTACTGTGCCGGCAGCCGCAACGGTACGTCCAGCTGCAACGGGGACAGCGGTGGTGGAATGTTCTTCCGAATGGGCGGCTACTGGTTTCTGCGCGGGCTGACGTCGTTCTCGGCGGTGGACGCCAAGCAGAGCGGTATCTGCGACTCGCACGGGTACGTTGGGTACACGGACGTGGCGAAGTATCTCGATTGGCTGCGTGAGCAGGGCGTCCGGTACGAGGATCCACTGCAGCGCCCGGGCACGGTAAGCAAACCAGTTCCGAGCGATGGCAGTACGGCGCTGCTCCGCCTGGCGGTCGATCCGAAGACGAAGAAGTTCTTGCAGCAGCACGGGGGCAACGTGCTGCTGAGGGTGCAGCTGAATGGCCGGCGGGTGGAGAGTTTGTTTCAATAAAGCGCGGTATCGAAGGTGACCTTCGCGGACTAACGGAAGCTCTCCCGCACCCGAACGATTTCGATATCTAGAGCTGGAACTGGTTTATCTGGTTTTTCTCTGTGTGTGTGTCTGAGAACTCAAGAGGCGCGGTGGTCTTCTGCTTCGGCGAGACGGTAAAGACAGTTCGTGGTGACGCAACGGGCCGTTAGGAAGCATAATGAAGCAGCTCTTCTTCACGCTGGTACCTTTTCTAGTTCTATTAGCTTCATCCGCTGTAAGCAGCACTCCTCAACTCCGCAACCCATTTGAAGGTACGTATTTTGAAGTTCTTTTATGACGATATTTTAGTAACGATCTTTCAAAAAAAAACTTGCAGCGGTTCGAGGATGCCTTCAGTACGATACTGTGCCCGGCTACAACGAAACGCTGGAATACTTTGCGACGGACAACTTCCGATACGTCGGCCGCACGCACAACTCCAAGTACATACGGGTGGGCATGGTCGGTCCGACCGACGGTATTATACGCTTCGGCAAGTCGCGCTTTCCCTACGGCGAGAGTGTGTCCGAAATTTGTAAGTAACGCTGCTTCCCGAAAGGAACATTTTGGCATTCAAATTAGTAGGTAGGATGTCTGATAACGATTCTGTGTTCGCAATCAACTCCGCCTTCGATTCGGATTCTTGAGCAGGAATCAGAATCGCCTCTGGAATCGGAATTGGCTCAGTAATCGCAATCGGATCTGAGTTGGAAATCAGAATTGCCTTGGAAATTGGAAATGGCTCCGGAATCCGGCTCCGGTATTAGTTCTGGAATTGAAATCTGGATGTTGCAGAAGCGATCTGTCCGATTCTGTGTTTGCAATCAATTCCGCCTCCAATTCGGATTCCTGAGTCGAAGTCGAAATTAGCCCAGGAATCAGAATCAGCTCCGGAATCGGAATTGGCTCAGAAATCGTAATCAGATCCGGATTTGGAATCCCTGGAATTGGTTCCGGAATCAGTTTTTGTTTTGTAATTGAAATCTGCCTTCTACTCGGATCCCTGAGCAGAAGTCGAAATTAGAATCGCAATCGGATCGGGATTTGGAATCAGAATTGCCTTGGTTAGACCGACACTAACACCTGGAATTGGTTCCGGAATCAGCTTTAATTATGGAATTGAAACCTGGATGATTCCGAAATGGAATCAGTTCCGGAATCTCCGTTAGAAAGGATCGTTTACAAGTAAATTTGGATCCTTTGAGCAGGTTTGGTATTCATACAATTGTTGCTGAATAGGACCTAAACGCCTATTCTCATGGAGATGCCGAATTCAATTCCGACTCCGGAGCCGATTCTGAAAACTAATGCTGGAACTAATTCGACTGCGACTAAAACTTCTTTTTTTACAATCACTAATTCAAACTCACTGCAAATCCTTCCAGGTCTTTCCGGCTGGGCGAATCAAAACTCGGAAGTTAATCGTCACACGCGCACCAGCAACAGTGAGTACGTGAATACGCCGCTCAAGATTCAGCTGACACCGAATGTGCTGTCCAAAACGCGACCGATGATGTTTCGGCTCGAAGTGTTCGATAATGGTAACGTGCTGCTGACGAAGGATGGCGAGAAGCGACCGTTTTTGGAGTTTAACGACAACCGGCAACGGTTGGATCTGGATTACATTGCGTTTACCAAGTGGAACCACGAGCTGTTCTATTACTACGACTGTCCGCTCGATACGGATGCGAACGGGGTGGACGATACGGTGCTGCTGAAGTGTAGTTTGGCTTAAGTAGTGGATTAAGTAGATAAGTTAGACAATCGGCTCTGCTAGAAGTAAGAAACAAGAATTAAGATAGCCATTAAATTAGCTTATTTATGACAGATTGTCAAAATAAATCCCAAAAGAGAAGCCTTTTTGCTAGTATAAAATTACACAATTCGATTACCTTACCGTAACACCATCCATTGAATGACCTCCAAGGCGACAAACGATACCGGCGTGACTATTTCTTACATCCTTTAAGTGTCTGCGGCCGACAGTAACCTGAGGTAATAATAGAAAAAAAGACGAATAGCTTTTGTGGACGAATAATCCACAAGGGGAAGTCGGGAGCTTTTTTATACAAAATCACCCTCCCATGTGGCACGTGATGCGTGATGTAAAACTGCATCCAATTGACAAAGTGTATCCCACACGCCCGGTACCCCTCTCTGCATTGTTGAAACGTTTAATTGTCTTTTAATGGGTCGTCTTACTATGTTTGCCCCTTCCTTTTCGACTGTCTTTCACATATTGAGGTTGTTCTGGCCTTCTGTATCTGACAAGGCAAACAAAAAACCCTCTAAGAAACAATTGCAACCTAAAATCAGCAACAAGAGCTTCTTGTGGGGCTTCCCAAACGGTCGCCGCTTTGACGTAGGAGAGGTTTTTTTGCACATACCTTCATTGGCCGCTCGCATATCGTTTCTAGATTGGTTTCAGCCGAAGGGCGAAAGAAAGAAACACACGACTGCTACCGCCCGGGCAAGGTGTGCCCTTAGAACTCGGGGTTTCGCGGCCGGTTCCTTACGTTTTACCAGTTTCAGGCTCGGCACAACTTCGCTCCCGCTCCCGGACGGATGTGCGCCACCCCATCACGCTCCCTTCCGGTGTGAAGCGAATTGGATGATTCCGTTCCGTCCGACAAACACCATTTGAAACACAAAACGGCCTACCGGTGGCGTACAACTATACACACACTCATACACACGCACCGAGGGTTCTGGACGGCTGGTGGCTACAAACGGTAAAGGGAAGCATGTGCTTATGCTTTTGTGTGTTTGCTCGCGCCTGCGGTCATTGCTGCCCTGTGATTTGCTTGGTCCGGCGTTAGTCCCTTCAGTCGCTCGCTGGTAGCATACCGATGACGGAGTGATGAGCGTGTGTGTGGTGTTCTGCTGCGCGACGGTTGTGCCATTGAAGTGTGTTTAAAGGTGCCACTGTGCTTCGAGTCAATCCCAAAGAGACAGTTTGATTGAAGCTTCATCAAAACAACCTCGATCGCCAACGCGATGGCCGGTTTTATGGATCATTTCTTGATCCTGCTGCACACCTGTCACCTCTATTGCCGCACGGCAATCGATTGGATGACCGGGCATGGCCGTACGTGCGCCGCGCGGATCGATGCAGTTTGGCAGCGGGTAAGTAACAACTTCAGTGTTCTAAGCCACGTGGCGCCTCATTACGAAAAGGCAGAGTTAGACAAATGAGCGCGAGCGTGCGTTGTTACATCGCCACACGGATGCATCGGGCGATGGAAATGGAAAGTTTTTCTTCATTAGAGAAAGTGAATTTTCAAATCCACCAATTGCAAAATAAGCAATACGCCGAACTGGTCGGCTCGTCGCTTGTCTGCCTGCCTGCCTATACATTTTCCATACGGCGGCAGCGGTGTCCATTCGTCTGTGTCTGTGTTTTGTGGCTATGAAATGGGAGAGGGAGAAAGAAAAAAACAAGCGGCGTTGATTATTAATATGCCCAATAGTGCCACACGCCGCCGCTGGCTTGTGTTTAGCGTATCACGCGCGGACGTTCATCACCGCTCACCGTCCAGAAAGCGATTGCGATTCCGCTGGCCGGGGTGGGGAGGAAATAATGAATTAATAAGGCAATTGATTAACACATTAAAAAGCCACACATGCTGGCTGGCTGGCACGCAAACCAAGCGGCGCTCAGTTTTGTTGGAAAGGAGGATCTTCTTCTGCTGTTGATGATTTTAAACTTTCTTCCCAATCGGGAGGGAGTTCAGACATCGGCGTTGGTGGCGGCAGCGGCACAGGCAGAAACGCCGACGAAAGCGGTGTCGTAACAGGCGGTATGTTGTGTTGCTTCCCCCTCATTCGTACGCTCGTAAGCTTTATCATTCTAAAAAGAAAACTGTTACAACGAAGACAATATTAATTTCTAACGATTCTACCTTCACGTTTTCTTCACCCAAACCTCGCCGAAAGTGAACGTTCGTTTTCCCTTTTTCTTTAGCTTGCGTTATGCATTTCCCGTTGCCCTACTTTCCAGTTAGTGCTTGCGCACAAAATGGGCATCTTTTTCATACAGTATGCGAACAATAATTAGTTTGATCGAATTCGCGACCTCCGCGCGGTGAGTAAAAGCGCCGATGAAAAGTGTGCAATGGGAGGGAGAGCAAAAAACGGTTTGGTTTCTATTTGTTGCCAAGCTTTTTGGTCCCTAGCCCTTATTGCCACTGTATGTAATGCCACTTTTGTCTTAAACGCTTGTGAGTAAACTTCGACGAAAGCATAAGTAAGTTTTTCCTTCTTCAGCACCGAGCATGATGGGTGACGCATTAAGCCGGGCTCATTTACCCAGACTGGTAAGAACAATTACCCGCTCTCCCAGTAAGAGCGGAAGAGGGATGGAGCAACGAACTTTATAATCAAAATCCGTCCGTGATTAGCATATTTAGCCAAATGCCGGCGGGTTCCCCCCCCCCCCCATGGGGGGCATCACATAATCGCTGTCCTTCACCGTGACCGCCGTCGGGTCAATATCGCTCTGGTACATAGCATTTTTAGCACGACGGCTAAATGGTTTCCGGTGCGGAGGGGGCTTTTCATTTCGGACCCTGATGTCTGCTGTCTGCTTAGTGCCACGAAGGTGGCATCAAATTTAGCATATTTTAGACAGCTGAAAGGATAGGAGAGTAAAAACAAATATTAACTAAAATCGTGTAATATCAAATTATATCTTGTAAGGCATTTTTTTTAAATATGATTTACCTAAAACTAGACAAACTTAATTTAAAAAAAAAAGGTTAAATGGCCAAAGCGATGTTCCCCAACAAAACAAAACATCCTAAAAATTGGAAACAAAGTTCTAGTATCCCCTCCTACTTTAATTGTTTCTACTCATTGCTTTACTGTCAATTGAAAGCCATAAATCACGCACATTGGAGCACCATAAAAGTTCTTCAAAAAATAAGCTCCGGATACGATGTAGCGCCCATGATTGTTGATACATGCCTGACTCTCCCTCGGGAAAACAAAACGGTTTCTGGACTCTCTCTCTCTCTCCCTATCGAACTTCGTGGTCAAACCCCGTCGCTTATTTTCCCGGCCACACCCGCTTCCTACCCTATCTCCAGCGACGGTCAGCAACAATCATCAACATTATTGTTACGGTTGCGGTCAGCAGCAGCAGCAACCAGTAGCTGCGCGCATCCGACCGTCGATCAAAACAAAAACTTCTCCCGCAGAAGGAGGGGGGAAAAGCAAACCCTCCCCCATCGCCCCTCCGCCACGCAACCGGGCTTTAATTCGCCTCGTGGGGCCACATCGCTTTGTAGTTGTTGTTGGCCATCACTGTCGTTGTGAAAAATCATCGGACCAGGTCGAACGGAAAAGAAAACAACGAAACTGTGTTGGGTGTGGGGCCGCCTGCCCTGTCGGTCTCCTCCCCCTTATGTTTCCCTCACCTGGCGAGAGAGTAAGGGGCGCGCGAGCGTGCGCGCGCGCGCTGGCTCACACTCGCTTGGCCACTCCGCCGGTTGCCGCCGGTTCGTCAGTACGCGATTCGATGTACACACACGCGGGTACGGCTTCCTCGGGTGCTGGTGGTTGGTTTGGCGTTTGGCGTGCTGTACCGAAAACAACAACAACAAAAAAGGGAACCATCGTATCGGATTTTGATCGACGCGCGTCGTGAACGTGCGTGCAAAACGTCGTCAGTGCGGATCGGATCGATTCACTAAAATAAAAACAGAAAAAAGTGAGGTTAGAAGGTGGTTCAGCTGGGGAATGTGAGTGCAAATGAAGAATGAATTAGAAGCTGCAGCCGGCACGTACGGCACGAGATTGTGCGACAGTGAAGATCAAACTGCACAAGCACGTACAACAGATACACACACACACAGCATGCCATGACACCGATTTAGTTTGTGAAGGAGACGCTGAGGTGTCGCTCTGTGTGTGACCCGCTTGGGTGTATTGTTTTGTTTTTTTTTTTGCAAATTGTCAATCACGAGTCTTTTGTCGATGTGTGTTTTTGTGTGTGTTTGTATCTAGTGCAGTGCAATATTGGTAAAGAATTCAACTTACCTTGCAAACGAGGGGAACTACAACACTTCTAATGTTTAGCACGGGTGTGTGTGTGTGTGTGTTGTACTTCTTCTTGTGGCTCTCCTTTGGCTCCAACAAAAAAAGGTGTGTGTGCGTGCGCGTCGAAGCGTGCAAGGCTTCTTCTTCTCCACCAACACCACTCCACTGTACTACAGTGCTCTTAGAGAGATGTGCGCGGGTCCTGTATGTGCGGGAGGGCAACAAAATCAATTAGCCACCGGGTGAATACCATGACGCGCGTGTGTATGGGGATGTGTTTTCACGGTTCGCGGAATCCCCCCCCCCCCCCTTCAAGTCGTGGTTGATGATGTCACACGCCTATTCCGGCTGGGCATTCGAGACGCACTTGCGGGATTTTACTAATCCAAACGTATTAGTCGCTGCTCCGCCGTGTGACAACGCGCCGGCACGACCGTGGCTAATCTTTCCACTGCCTACTCTGTATGTGTCTGTAGAAAGGGGGCAAGGGATATTTTTTTCCCTTCAGTTTCCCCCTAGGGAAGGGGGGAGCGTTACTTCTAGCTAACATTTGCTGCTGTGGCTCTACCACACTACTACTACACGGTGCGTTACGTGCTGTTACACTAATGAATTGACATCGCGTCGGCACTGACGGCTGTGTTGGGACGCTCTTCTTCGCACACAGCTCTACACAGGGCACTGTTCTACATGCGCAGAGCCTTCTTTTTGTGGAGATAAAAAAAAACCCTACCTGAACTGGGCCGGAGACGGTGTCCGACCGGATGTGCCGTTCTCGATCGTGCCGTGATCGGGTCCAAGCGTGTGAATCGTGCTTTGTCAATCCGACGATGTTCGACGATGTGAAGGTGTGTATTGCCGTGCGTGACTGGTGCAGTAACTACAATTGCTTGTTGCAGCTTCAGTGAATGTGCTCAATCAACAGAGCGTACACACACACACAGTAGGCACTGTGGAAATGGTTTCTTCAGTGGTGGTGCCGAAAATTAATCCATCAATCCGGTAATTATGATTGCCCGGCCAGTGAAAATATAGGTTATGATAAGTGTGGTGGAAGCGGCGGAGAACGCACCACAGTGGTCAAGCCGTTTGGAAATTTAAACAACTCATAGAAAGAGAGAGATAGAGAGAGAAAGAAGGGGCCAAATAGTGACGTGCGTTCCCTGTCTACCGTTCGTGCGACTCTCTTGTCGGGTGGCGTACTTGATTTGTGGCCGTGTATTCATGAATCTGTGTGTGTGTGTGTGTGTGTGTGTGTGTGTGTTTGTTTCTTTATTTCAACAGAAAAAGAAGTGTATGCTCAGTGAATAGAAAATAGTGCGAAAAGTAGTAGTAGCCGTGAATTGAAAGGATCATCGCGCTGCCGATCGCCGTGTGGAAAGAAAGGGAAAGAAACGCGTCAGTGTGTTGTGGGGTGTAATTACGGGTGCGCGCGTGGTGCAGTTTGAAGGGGTGGAGGTGTCGTTATTTTGGGTAAATTATCGGTGAAAGAGAAACGGAGTGAATTTTCACGTGGAACCAACCCTCTCGATGGCTCAAGAAGAAGCTCCTTCGAGGCGATTGTGTGAGATAGTGTGGAAATAGTGGTGTGATTAGCGCAATTTGCGTGTAAATGTACGTAAGGGTTAGGAGCATAAAAGAGGGTTAACAAAGGGCTAACGTTGCCGGAATGCCGGCTGATTGGAAGTGAATACTAAGAAACCCTAAGGGCCCGGCACAAACACGATACAATATGGCGTACGTTGTTTGGCGCGTGCTTTTGAAGCAGTATTCGAAGGTTCGGCTCGGCGTTCAGAGGAATCCATCGGTAGAAGACGAAGTAAGTTTTTTTTTATGATCTTTAGGCTTTTTCTTCTTAGGTGTCGTAAGATATTTTCTGGATTATTCTATAAAAATTCTCTACTCAAAACAATTTCGGAGGTATGTAATAACGTCATGGTGCTGACGAAAGTATTTTAAAACTGCTGATCCTAAGCATTATTGCAGTACTGCAATTGATTCACAGCCCATATCGTTCCAAGAACTGATTCTTAAACTATACCAGTTTTTCAACATATTCCAGTTCCATACCGGTTCTTTAACTGATATTTAACCGACACAGTTCAAGAAGATATTTCTTGAACGAATACCAATTCTGGATCCTGTAAAATACTTTGGAACTAATCTTGATTTCGTATTGGTACGTGCAGTTGATCCTGTAATCATACAATCCATTATGCCCAATGGCTGATTCCATTTAATGTAAGTCCTGGAACTGATCCTGAACTTATATTGGTTCTGGAATTGATCTTACTAGCTTCAGCGCTAAATCTGTATCCATATAATTCTTGGAACTGATCCTGGACCCATATCAGTGCAGAAGGTTATCATAAGTCCATACCGGCTTTTAACTTAGTCGAAATCTACACCGATGCGTGTCCTAGATCTCTTTCTTATGGAATACTGATTTTGATTCTGATTCTAAATTTTCTGGAACTTATCCAACACATATCACAAACCAATTCCGCTCCAGGAACACTGATATTGAATCAATTCCTTAAACTCATATCTATACTTAAACCATGCTGCAACTGATTCCCAATAGTCCATACAAGTCCTGGATCTATTCCTCATCACATACTATGACTGATTTTGGCCTAATAGCAATCCTGAAACCTATACAAAACATATTCAGATATCTCAAAACCATACCACCGATTCTGGAACTGATCCATTCCGGGCTGATTCTGGCCTAATAGCAATCCTGAAACTTATACAAAACATATTCGGATATCTCAAAACCATACCACCGATTCTGGAGGAACTGGTTCATTCCGGCCCTGGAACTGATTTCCAACTGATTTTCATATCGGTTAAATTCGGTTCAGCTTAGATTCCTGCACACTTCCTGCTGTGTACTACACTAAGCGTTTCCCATCATGCCACGGAGATGCTCAGATCAAGCCTGCTAAAGTGAGCTTTATAAAGCGTAGTCTCGTAACGATCATTGACGAATCTATACTTAATGACCTTCTAAATGAGGGCCGGAAATCTTCCGTCTGTGTGTCCCACATTATGCGTCATTCGCTCGCTTAATTGATCAGGCGGTTGATTAGTGTGCCTTTTTTTTCGAAAGCGATCCCTAACTATCTTCGCAACTCGCCAGTAAACTCTCGGTCCCAAATAGCGCGCGCGCGCACACACGCAGGCGACAATTATGGCATATATTTTCTCTTCCCTCAAACGGTGCGGACCCGCAAAGGGGGCAGAGTATGCAATTAATACAGCAGGAGGCAGAAGTTTGCTTCCGAAAACCCATAACCTAATATCCAATTTCACGGCCGTGCGGGCACCGTAGCGGGGGCATTTGCGTGCCCGGCACGCATGAGAGGATTCCTCGGGTGGTCGCCGCGGTCTCGCCGGACCATTTGGCGACGTTCATTTCCGCGGTGTCCGCCCGCACGGCAGTAATGTTTGCCGGGCCGGGAAAGAAAGCAGGACAAAGCTGCGCGGACCAACCGGCGACGGTGGAATAAAAAAAAAGAAAGATATTGGCGGAAAACACCGCAGCGCAATGTACCGCTCTGCGGTGGCCAGCCGGACCGGGCGCCTAGTTTGTACATTTGGCCGGCAAAATGTAGCAAAAGTAAACCACAAAAATTCCAACACTCGCAAACTTCCCGATTCCGGGCCATACGGGGACGCAAATGTGTGCACTTTCTTCCTTGGACGGACCGGGCAAAACTTATGGATTGAAGGTGTAATAAAAGAAAAATATAGTCCCATCGAGTCTTGGACCATTTTAGCCCTCTCGCCGCGGGGTGGTTGATGCTTCCCGGGGATACGGTTTGTAACATCTTCCAGGCGTTGGGTGGTGAGTGCCGGTCTTGAGCAATGTGTGCGCGTGCTTGATCTCGCGCTTGATCAACCCGCCCGTTTGCTATTTGTTTTGCCTGGCTGTCGCCCGTAGATGGTACCGACGGTACCATCTTTTTTGCCGTTCGTTTTTAAGGCCATTTAGTCGTTCACGTCACGGGGCTGTGTAATGGGTTGGGATCGTATAAGGGAATGCGCGCGCATTCGGGGTTTATGATTTCGATTTCGTTTACCCGTTTGTGATTAAAGGCTGTTTTTTTATTATTATTTTCTCTTCGTTTGTCATTTGTGCCATGCTCGCGCGCGTACAAACGCTGATGATGATGCTAGTTAGAAAGTGCGGATGTGATGCTGCGGTAGGTTTACCACCCAGCGAGTGCATCCGATGCTCGCTGACGATGAAGTAAAGGCAATGAAGATGAGACGGACAAAATGCAGTCTCGTTGATGATAGCGAAATTAAGATTGATTTAATTTCTGTGCTTCCGAAATTGATTTCAGCGTTGCGTGAGAAGCCGTTGTGTCGTTGTTTTATGTCTTTTATTGAGGAAATCGTCGGTAATTTTTCCAGTCTTTTTATTATCATGATTATGAAATCCGGTTCGAAGGACTATTTTTGGTAGAGAGTGGATTGAACCATTTTTCGCCATGTTTCTTTCTAGTAATGATCGTAGAATGTATTTATGATGGATTAAGTATGTAAGCTACTCATATTTCTTCTAATTGAAAGGATATTCTGAATTTTATTTGAAATTCAAGAATATTTCAAAATTTTCAATAACCGCCATCAATCAAAAATCCACTTAAATGCACCGCATAACGTACTTTTTTCCTTCACCCTACTCAAAAATAAAGGTGTGACCTTAAAAGTTCGTCACCGGTGCCGTATGGCTTTGATTAAATTACCATATTATAGCGCTCTTCCATTACGCTGATGAATGCATGCGATCGAAATAGACTCAAAAAGCTGGATGAGTGGGAGAGAGAGAGAGAAGAACCCCTCCCTACGAAAGGGATGGAATTCAAGAGCGGGCAGCAACGGCATGCAAACGTGGGCTAGGCAATTGTTATGCAATGCAAAGGGGGGTGGCATGCTAAGTGACGCATGGAAAAGCAGCGGAAAAACGTTCCTCTATACGTGTGTGCAGGTGGTGGGATAAGGGACGGAATCTAGGGTGAATTATTCGATTAGAATAGATGTACACTACTGTGGTCAACCGTCACCAGGCGTGCGGCTGGCCTTGGAATGGTACGATTTCAATGTTGAGCCAGATCGATATGCAGATTACCGTTCGCGTGTGTGCGGCCCAAAGCATCTGAAAAAAGGTAATTCTTTCGTTGATGCTATAGAAAGGAAAATGTCTAAGAATGTCCATATGGGGACCGTGTGGTGGGCAGACTGTAACTACTCTCTGTCCAAGCTGATCAAGCGTCTCCTTCTGCACTCCCCGAACCGGACACTGGCGGCACTCACAATGGTTTGCTTGTGCTCTGCACGCCGCTGATGGACAGGGCAAATAGAACGGAAAATGCTCCACACCCCGCAAAACGTTCGTCTTGAATTTCACTGAACCGTGCAGCTAGCGCGGGCAGAAGACCCACTGGCCCGCCCACCAACTAGTGTCGGGGTACGAGGTACGAGGCCCCGAGCTTGGTTTTAGAGTGGTCCGTACACCGCGTAACGGGTGAGCCACTCCCGGCGGGAAGAAGACTAGAGTCCACGCATGGCCTTTCCTAATTGGACGTTGCCTCCTTATCCCCCCCAACAGGGGTGTTGCAATCCTTTCGCCCGGTTGGTGTCTTTTTTGTCTTTTTTGGGGCCTGGGTTGGGTGTGTTGGTGGTGGTGAGTCGATTATGAGTAGCCGATTTCACGTGGCTTTCTTTTTGCAATAACTGAAAAGGGGTAGTGGCGGGTATGGTGCGGGAAAATGGTGCATGCTTTATTTTACCTTTCCACGCAACGCACCATTGAAGAAGCACTAGTAGGGGTTTCTGTTTTGCTGCTGTTAGTTGTGGTGCAATATGACTTTGTTTTGCAAAAAGGGTTGAGGGTGTATGTGGGTTGAGAATGTGTATTGGTGGGTTATTTTGCTTGTGCGCTATGATTAGATCATTGTTCGGTTTAGCACCAGTATGTTGTTTGTTGTTAAATATGGAATGCTTTTGTCGTGTAATGAAAGTATGATTGAAAGGGGTTTTATTTCAAAAATTGTCGTTAAAATCAATCAAACAATCATTTCAGTGTAACAATGTATATATCACAAAAACAAGTGACTCGTACAATTATTGTTATTGAATCTCCACTCCCTTTTTTACACAGTGCCATAAATAAATCCATTATCATTTCCTCGATTGTATCAATCATTTTCGGAAGTACATTTATTACTGCACAGACGTCCGCACCTTTGACATCCGGCAGGGTGTACCGTTTCCTTTTACACGCTATTTTTACCCACAACGACACGTACCATGCTGGTATGAGGGTGAGCCAATGCAAAGGAAGCCTTTTAAGAGTAAACACACTTGTTTGTGTTTGCCTTAAAAAATAGGTATTTAAACAGGTTCTGGAAAATGGGGTGAAATATGTTTTAGTATGAAGTTATTGGATAGAAAAACACATTTTCAAAAATATGTGCTTTACACGAGCGAAAATCGTGAAAGACAATTTTTCATATTTTTATATTTAAGTACAGTTTAACAAGAAAATCATTTTTTTCACTGTTTTGTAGCGTCTTATATCGTAGTCGCATATATTCTCAGCACTAACGTTTACCCCTTGTGATCATTCCTACCCCTCCCTGGGCTTGCATTCTTACGCCTCCCGTCACGCTAAGCCACGAAAATGAAAGACCACGTGGTGGCGGAGTAGACGGAAAAGCAAAAGAAAGGAAAGTTCCGCCGATATTTTGATAAACGAGAGAAATCATGCTCAAACGAGCAGTGATCTCATCACGATTTATGATAATGAAGCGATCGATCGATTTTCGCACATCGGCAGCCGGTGGTGGTGGTGTATCGGTGTTTGCGAGATTAAAAAAAACGGTAGCAAAGAAACATGCTGCACCAATCACTTCTCTAACTCCTCCAACAAAGAGGAAAAAACCAATGCAGCGTCGGAAAGAAATATGTGTCTATCTTCTTGGTGGAGAGATGTCGAGGTGCGGGCAGCACACCGTCTTCTTTTCGGGGCTTAAATGTAGGTGAGAGTGTTGAGAAGCAACAGAGCAGCCGACCGTGGGGATCGTTCCTTTCTGTGTCGGACATGCCATGGGTCTCTGGTATGGGTGAAAATCGTCAGCAGGTCGTGGTAGAATATTCCCAGCATGAGCTGTCTGTTGGACATTTGGACAGGCTGGAAGTTGTAGAGCTGGAAGTTCAGGAAGGGTTGTAATTTAGCTTGTAAAAGGGTGGATGTGTGTATACTAGTGTTGGGAACTACGTTGAAATAAAGGAACAAAACAGTTCAGCCTTATTCCAAGAAACAAGAACAAAGAAACAAGAGAAACAAGATAAGAGAAATCAGGCTAGCTAACGAGTTGGAAGAAGAGGATCGTTCTTTTGTTGCTAGACCGCCAGGCTGAACAGACGCATAGATCTACAAATAAATAGTAATTTCCTACCTGGAACCTGGAATAACTGGAACTTTACAGAACTTTTTTATTAGGTTCGAACCGGAACGGGCTAGTACGACTAGTACAGACTGTGCGATGTGGTAAAACTACTCAAAATAAACAGGTGTTTGGTAACAATTGTAATAATACAAGTTTGCATTTATTTGACTACACGAAATATCTTTCTGACACGGTGACATACAAGAATTACCTGACGGAGCTATACTTCTTATTTGGAGGTCTAGTTGAAGTAGAATTTCCAGAATTGAAGTTTGGGTGTGGTGGTTTCTTCCACAACATTCAAAATTTAATCAATTTCCTTAATTAATTTCCATTAATTAATATATTATTGCAGAGGTTTCAAATTACAATTTAGTTTGGGCTGTGCTAGAATTTTACTAATTCAATCATTCAGCATACATTATACAGCAGCGTGAATCTACCTCCCTGAACTTATCCAGCTTCTCCGATCCTTCTTCTTTTTGATAAAGTCATATTTCATGTGAATACTTTGCGGACTACGCCAAAGTGCTTCATATTTTTGTACCTATGTCTGCATCTCCCATACTACTCACAATACAACACATTTCATTGAACATGCTGGTTCTGCTGGTTTCAAACATGCAACAACAGTACGCAGCAGAGTGAATTTGCCATCCTGGAACTCATCCTGGTCGATCGACCAGATCATTGCTCCACCAAGACCTTCGCTGTTGATGAATTCACATTTCTTGCGAATACTTTGTGGATCATCGTAGCTAACCCACTGATCGCCGCTAACCGCGTAAGGAACGTCCTGGTCGCTATCCCACATACGTTGTTCAAACATGTTCTTTACCTCGTAGTAGGCTAAAACGCCTGCTTCATCTGTATATGGTCCCTTGCGACCTGGACCGCTGGTGGGTCGCCTTGTACCCTCAGTACTGGTGGAGGACAGTGTGAACGTACGTCCATAGGCGGCCAACCCGACGATCAGTTTCGACTTCGGGGCACCTCCACCTATCCAATCGCGGACACTAGCCTTAACGTTCAGTCTTCTCTGATAGTCAGTTTCTACCGCACCCCAGCAAAGCGGAGCATTATGGCCAGTGTAGCGGTCCCACGTGCCGTTGTAATCGTAGCTCATCAGAAGGATATAGTCAACATGTCGGGCAATTCCGGATACATCGTACTCTCTGTTAACACCCACCGATGTGGTTAAGATCAGGTCGCGACTGTGTAGCTCAGATGCCAATGCTGACAGCAGCAGTACAAAGTTGCTATGATCGGAGCTACTTTCGGGAAATTCCCAATCAATGTCCGCTCCATTGAAACCGTGCTCTTTGCAGAATTCACGCACGTTTACTGCAAATCTATTGCGAAGGACTGAGTTGGCTGCCACTTTTGCGTACACAGATTTAGCACAATTGGCACCACCAAACGACACAAGAGTCTTCAGCCTAGGATTGCTATTACGCAAGTTGTTAAAGTTTTCCATAGCATTCTTCTCGTTGTCATCCTTTCGGATGAGCGTTCCATCGTCTTTAGGCTCCACAAACGCGTAGATAAGATGGGTGCACAGGTGCGGGTTGAGGTCTTTCACGGTGCATTTTCCCTTTCCGCTGCGGTAGGTGGCCCATCCACCGTAGAATCCAAAGACAGGTTCTATGGATAAATGTACAACATATACTATAACCACGACTGTACGCGATCGTTTTAAATAACTCACTGCTCGTCATATTCAGACGTTATAAAGAGAATGAAGGTTCAGTAAACTAATAAATAACACAAATGTTCAGCAAAACAACTAGTGCGAGCTCTTTGGCTCTTTAACTGATACTGAGCACGTTTGTCGACGGTGTTCTATTTTTATGAGTGTTAAAACGTGGATTATATTTTTTCCTGGATATATTTTTGATAAACAATATGGCTCGCACCATTAGCATTGGGAAACGAGGTGAGAGGACTGCCATTTTCAGTTGTGAGCGATTTGGGCGTTATCTAACAGAAATTCTTCGAATGTTGGTTAGAGAGCATCAGTATAGGAGAATTATTAAGTTTTTTTTCACGCTACGATAAGATGAGATTAGCCAGAAATGAATAAACAAAGTGTAGATACCGTATAAAAGCGCGTTCATTAATGCAGGGGTCTCAGCTCAATAAATTAATATCCACGTGTGTATAAAAATCGTATCTTTCAAAAACCATCACAGCCTACCACGCACACCATTGTACTGTGTTATCGAAAGGGTAGTCATGATAAGATAACCGGCATCATCTCCCATTAGCAAAAACATTGTTACAATTTTAAGAATCGATACAAATACAAATCTTAGGAATTCTGATAGCGATTGAAGAATTCAATCTTCAGATCATGTGCAAGAAATTTTTATTCTTCAACACTTGACAAGAATAATTTTTGTAGTACTTCGGGGTTGAAGGTCTAAACACATTTCTAAAACAAAACACTGAGCAAATTTTGCAAGGAGGATAGGACCGATAAGATAGAACATCCAACAAAAAGAACGGAACTTTGTTAAAGGTTCGATCCGAAACGGCCAACACTAGTTTAGACATACTTTTCCCGTGCTCTCCGCTAGATGGACACTTCGCGTAACGGTGATGTAGATGAAGTTGTAATGGTATCCAAAAGTTGCTTATGATTCTTAAGGGGCGTGCAGTCAGTGCTCTGCGATATATTTATGGTCCGTCTTCCGTCCAGAACCGAACGTGTCTTGTTCACCATTCTCGTAATGGTTCGAATGTCCGTTTTGGTCCACTTTTCAGAGTCTAACCACTCGCTAGAAGGAGCCGACGTATGTTTATGGCCTCTGGACACGTGAAATGGCTGCAAAGTTTTGGGTGGAAGACCAGCCGCCAGCCCCACGAGAACTCATAAATCAATCGTGAACATATTCATTAAGTTAATGAACATAAACGGTTCGCGGGAGTTTGGGTGGCACGATGGTGTGTTAACATGCCTGCTTCAGTAAAACGACGGACCATTTTGCTAGTCCAATCCACTTTTTGTGTGCTTTTTTTCTGTCTCAATTTGAAGCTTAACCTCAAAATAGCTCACGGATTAGATGTTATATGATTCTTGCGGGGCGTGCAAATAGTTTTGAGACGTTTTTATTGGGAAATACCTTTGACTGTTTACCAATACGTGTACTATTGAGAAGTACTGGACCGGCGCAATGATACAAATGTTGCACCGCTTAGTGCCCTTAATTATTTTCCCGCCTTTCGAGTATGCTTGGAAACTCAATGTCGGCTAAGGATCAATTTAGGGCAATTTTATCAAGCGCTCTGGGCCAGTCTGTGATGGTGGTATTGCAAGGGATTGGTGTTAATTGTGAATTAATATAGCACCCCATAATCACAGACACACTCACAGATGGGCAATAGGGGAGCGTTGGGGCATAATTGTTTCGCACCGGTGAAAGTATTTGTTGTGAAAATGGTAACCTAAAATTCGGAATCAATCATTTTCACTTATATATCACTTGCCTTACCACACTTACCTTACAGCCAGTGAAGCGGCTGGGTGATGAAAAGCGGTTGCAAATTGGGCTTAAGTTTTGTGAAAAAAGGCCGGGAAAATGTTAGTACCTCCGTGGAGCAAGTGAAGCTCAGGTATCGATTTGAGTAATGTGCTTACTCCTCTCAGCACATAATAAAGCTATCAGTAGGCTAAACGTTTCATCATCACCATCTACATGTCCATCGCGCAAACACCAATTGCTCGCCCATTGCTCGGTGCTGCGTTTAAGGGATTTTACGAGTTTGTTAACACCGGAATGGAAACGACGCAACCGGGGCGCAATTGTGCCATTGTGAAGCCGTCGAGGAATGCGTTATTTTCTTTGTGGTGGATTAAATCCACACAGCAACAGCGGCTTGCATTCAACGCTTCTTGCAAAGCGTGCTAATGATGTTTGCAGGGTTGACCTCTATAGTTTTTTTTGTTGGTTGTTGGTTGGCAGATTACGACTACACCTCCAAAGCGTGTTGTGTCATTTTTTCGACAGTTGTTTGCTTTATGTTTTTCACTGCCTGAGTGTGTACAATTGTCAATTGTCGTCTGCTTGCTGAGGGGTGTGAAGAAAGCTGGGAACTATTTCCCAAATTTAATGACTACCTGGCTACTGGAAATGGGAAGAAAAACATCTGTGAAATGTTTTTTGTATTTGTTTTACGGTCCAAAGAGACAATATACGTTGAGGGTGTATTTATTTATTATAAGCTGTCTTCTCATCTGACCTTGCCGGCTGCTGTTTTTTTTTTTTCTGTTTGAACGAAATTGACTCGACGAAAGGATTAGTCTAGAAGACGCTTGCTACGATGAAGTGTGCCACATTAAATGCAATAAATTTTACGATGCTTTAATGGGTTTATTATGGCGATGATGTATTATTGCGCATTAATCATGCTGCGCGGTGTAGCAATCATCAACCGCTTCTGAGTGTTGCATAAATACACGCTGTTAGGGACGGCTATAGGAGCGTCTCTTGCCGGTACTTTGCTGCTCAGTACAAATGCCCGTTATGCATGCAAATCAAATGTTCTGTCTGCGTTTTAGAATCTTTACCGCTGGCCAGAACCGTACCTGTGAAGGGGCACCGCTGTGCTACTGTCTATTAGGCAATAGTATGCAATTAGTTCGCATCTTGCCGTTTGCTCCATGTGTACGTTTTGTACCGTTTTTTTTTTCCTGCTCACGAAACCAACAACTAAACAGAGACCGTTCAGCCAAATATGAAAAGAATATGATGGTTTTGTTTGGGCGCGCAAATCGAAAAGGGAATGTCCCTTTTCGTGTGGCAGCGTACAATTGCGAACTCTCGCCCGTTCTCCTCCTCCCAGACGGAAGCAGGGACGGGTTGGCGCTTATATTCCCAGACCAAAACAGGGTTCTGGTGTGAGTCATGCTGCTGCTGTAGCTACTACCGATGCAGATCATCTAGCACGATATAAAGCTACCGCAACAGAACTGGAGCACTGGAGAAGCAAAAAACAAGGGGCTGGGGTGTGTGTTGTTTTGTTTTTCCTTTTGCGAAACAGTTCGCAAGGGCAATAGGGCACACACAGACACACACACGCGGGCACAATCGGGTGACAGGGCAATGAGCATTAG
Source organism: Anopheles merus (assembly GCF_017562075.2). Lineage (NCBI taxonomy): Eukaryota > Metazoa > Arthropoda > Insecta > Diptera > Culicidae > Anopheles > Anopheles merus. Next base: position 39,627,891 of record NC_054083.1, read on the forward strand.
CTCGCTGCCCGCACCTATCTCATAATGTGCCGGCGAACATGTTGGCGGTGCGCGATCACCGTTCTTGAACCTAATTAAGCGTTGTTCCGATCAGTCATCGCTGGCTGTTTGCGTGTTTGTTGTCCAAAGTTTGTTAGTTCCGACCGTGCGCACTTTAACACATTGCGCGTTTTTTGTTGTTGCATTCCCTTTGCTCTTACTCCTGCTCCCGCCGCGAAAGGGAAAGGGTGTGTGGAGTCGTTGCGGTGATTTACGGCAACAGCTATTGTTAATTACGGTGCCAACATTCGCGCTCGCGCTGCACCAAGGAGGTACTACACTGGCATCCGCTCGGGAAGTGTAAATTCTCATTGAACGGAGAAGCGAAGAGAGAGGATAGGAGCTCACGCTGGCAGTAAATCACGCACAAAAAAACTACCACGCTGCTGCAACACACAAATCGACAACGGAACTTCTTAACGATGCACTCAAATCGATATTTATGCCGTGAACAAATCGGGCGTCGGGCAGATCTTATGATCGCGTGCAGTGAAAGGGGATGGCAGCGTAAAGGGGGTTGACGATGAAGTGTTTTCCCTTTCGACGAGACGCGCTTGAATGCCGTCGAAGGGTTCGGATTAACTGTGGAAGAAAAAGAGATGGAAGAAATCTTCTAAAACGAAAAAATAGGTTAAGCTGTTATGTGCGATTTTTCCCCAAATTACTTGATAATTAAAATTGATTGATTAAAAAAAAAAACAAATAAATCATCAAAATGTCAATACAATTCATAAAAAATAATAATAATACGATGTCTAATGCTCTCGTCTATGTATAATTGAATTTACTCATGAGAGAATTTAATCCGACGGTTAACCCTGCCTCGTGCAAAAGAGAAAGAGGAGAATATGAGCGAGCCAACTATAGTGGCGCATCTTCAAGCTTAAAGCTCGGAGAAATGGAGCTTTCACGTTCGGTTCAGCTTGGATGCGTAGTGGATGGTGGGGCCAAAATATTGAAGTATATTCAAGCATGCACAATTCTTGTTAATCCATTTATAATAGAGCGATTGAAATGTGACGGACTATACATTGTTTCAGCAAATGCATATTCCATTCAGAAACAATTCAAACACAACCGAAATATGATAAGTTTATGGGTTCATGATAAACGTTAGGGAGGTACACTTGCCCCGTGCGTCTTTATAGAGGACGCTGCAGTTGCGAAGGAGAAAGATGGTTTTTAAAATTTGAATTTGATTAGTTAACTGATTTATATTCTTTCTTCATACGGTTCTACATCATGTCTTTAATTTTCTTTGCCTAATTTTCTTTCAGTCTGATATGTTTTAGTTGTGTTCGTAGTGACATGTTTTTTTTTCAATATATTTTGTTCATTTGTGTTTCGTTATTCGTTTCTTTAAAATATAACAGTTTTTTTTTCAATGCAGTGACTCTTCCTGGTTATTTCAGTATTTTTATACATTTTAGAAATGATTAAACTTCTTTATAAAAAATCAAGATTTATTTATCTTCTTTGTCATTTGTTTCATTTATTTTCAATTTTTATTGATTTAATTTAACTAATCATTTAATATTTAATATTTGTACCCTTGTCCTTTTTTTTGTCCAAAGTGTTATTTTCATCTTAATTTCGTTATACCTAGACTTTTGAAATGCCACATGGGTTCAAGCCCCAAATGGACCGTGCCGCCATACGTAGGACTGACTATCCTGCTATGGGGGGATCAATAAGTCACTGAAAGCCAAACCCACAAGTAGTGTGGTACAGGCAGGCCTTGACCGGCAACGGTTGTTGAGCCAAAAGAAGAAGAAGAAGAAGACTTTTGATAATATGCTATAAATAATGGGGCTTAGTTCAATAAAAAATCTTTTAATGGTATATATTATTATTAAATCTTCCATAATATTTTATTGATTTCCTCGATACAAAAGATAATTATCAATGATTATAACACTTACGCACGTCTTTAATACTGCCTAATTAAACGTGTTTGTGCAATGCAACTGTTGTGGATTATGAGTAACTACCGCCGTCAACTCTCCACCGGGTGGGCTATATGTATGATTTGACAATTATCGGCACGTCGTCGCCTCGATTTGAATGCAACATTGTCGGCGCAAAGGGCATTTGGCGAGCCAGACCGGCCCGGCTCATAATTGGCAACCTGGAAGCCCTCAAAACCTCACTCCCTCGCGCATATATTGCGGGAAGGTTTGAGAATCAATTTGATCTTCCCGGCTGGCGGTGCGCGCACGTTAGTCATATTACCGCGGGTGTTGGTGGGCTGATGCTGATGGCGACGGTGAGCAGTCAATAAATTATGCCATTTCGAATCTGAAACCGAAAACACCGAATCCGGCGATCGATGGTGGTGGCCTCGGTGCAACGAGACAAAACAAAACAAAAGTGGATCGCGTAATGTTTCACCATCTTTTTTTCCGCCGCCGCCATACTGCTAGACCCAGACACGCTAGACCCGATCGATCACGATCACGACGCAATGCAAAGAAGAAAAAAAAAAACCTCCCGAAGGAGCACAAGTCCGTGCAGTACGGGGTTTTTGTTTTTCGTCACCGAAGCGAGGAGGAGCATTTTGGGCACCGTTTCCTGGTTTAGTTTCCCTCCCTTTTCTTCTCCTTGAGTCGATGTCGCCCTTTTGTGGTCCGCTCGATGGGTGGGTTTTTGCGTTGCGAGCGGGTCAAATCTGTGGATGCATAAACCAATGCAATTATGCACCTACTGCAGTGCACACGCCGCGCTCCCTTGTGAGCCTTGTGTATCCGCACTCCGAACCTCTCACCTCGCACGGTCCCAACGATGGTGTGCGGTTTACCGTTTGCGATCGAGATGATCTTTCCCTGCTGGCCCGGCTCCTGACAGCCATTGTGAGAGTGTTTCCATGCTGGCGCAGAAGCTGGCGTACGGAAAGAATGTAGCCAGACCACCCCCTTCCCATTTCCTGTTGGAAAGGTGCATGTAAACTGTGTCAATCCCGGGAGTCAATGCGCAAACATCATATTTACCGCGCACAGACAGCCGTCGATTCGCGCGTCGCCGTCATGCGCCCCGTGGCACATGGTCGTGGCGCAGTTTGGCACATCTTCGACGCAACGCGCGCGCGGGCCTGTTGCGGCATTTACACATGCTAACGAGCAGGCGATGGACACCGGACGCGAGACTGTCAGGCTGTACATTTGTCACGGCAGCGGTCGGTAGCCTGGTGTTTGGCGTCCGCTGACAGCAACCGAGCAACATTCTTGTCAGTGCGTGTATCTTCGTTTGTCAATAGATGACGGATCCTAACGAATTGCTCGTTGTTAGGTGCAGCCCGCGCGTCTCTCATTGTTGCCGGCTGGCAGAAGAATAGTGCACACACGGTAGTAGCGCATTGCTGTTGGGGGGTTTTGCCGAGCTGCTGCTGATGGGTTTTGCGACAAAATGCAAATTTTCCACTGTTGAAATGGCGAGAGAAGACACACACACTCGCAAACTGCACGCACAGGACAATAGTTTCTAGCAGCAACGTCCGGACGTGAAAAGTGAAAGCGGCCACAAGATGGGGCTTAGAATGGTTAGCATGATTAGCTGCGCGCAGTACGCACGCTTGAGCCGATCGGATATTGTGTGTGTCAAGTGATGGATGTGGTTTATGTTTGCTTTGTCTTACAAAAGTCACAGTTGCAGATGACAATAGGGATGACTTTTTCTTTCGATTGTGCGATTGCCATGGATGCTAGGAGGTTCAAAGGAATAGCTGTACAAGAATGTTTTGCTCATTATGTGGATGCAAATTGCAATCGGTCGATGTATGAAATCATTTATTTTATTTTTTACAACAGTCGTCTGAATAGTCGTCAATAGCGTAATGCGTTAAGGTCAATAAAACATGCAAAACCAAAGATGTCTTTGAAAGTAACATATTTCTGTTCGTCTTCGATGCTGTAATGATTACTTAGAGCTATAATAAATTATTCAAACGTAAAAAGAATTAATCTGTTAAATAACAGCTATTACGTTCAAAAATTTTTTTAAACGGTTTAAAATAAGTAAGTGATGTCTTAGGGCGTTTGTTATGTTTTTCTCATTTACTGTTCTTTGAAATAATTGCATTTCATATTATTTGTTTGACCGTCATTCTAGTATTTTACTAATTGAATATAATGCTTTGATTACTTTATTATCCTTTTTTATTCATAATCAATTTTTTCGTTATGTTTTTGATGTTCTATTATTTTCCCATCGTCTTATTATATTTGGAATCATATTCTATTTTCTTCCAAACTTTTTGTACATTATTTTAGTGTTGTCTTGTTATACTTTTTAGTATTATTTTTTTTAGTATTTTTTATCATTTGTTAATTTTTTTGTTGGTGATGATTGCTGCAAGGTTTATTCTAACTTTTTCTATCTTTTTCTAAGCAAATGCTCTAACTTTTTCGATCTATCTAAATTAACATTTAAACTAAAAAATAGTCATGATTTCCAAACGAGAGCTATTAAATCTTTGAAAATAGTCAGCTAAAGCTACAAATCAAGCATACAACTGAAGTAACCGTTTGCAAGAGCGCAAACCGACAATTAATCCGTGAAAACTCTGTAAGTACGATATGAAATATGATCGTAAAAAGAAAATTGTAGCTTCAATAAAAAAAAAACCCGCATCTAACCACCGTTTGCCGTACCGGAGAAAGGAAATCCCGTACTTTATTTGTATCATATTTTGCTCGATTTACCTTCTGCCGGCCAGCGTCGATGGGCCGCATGTTCCCAAAGATCCGGTTGCGAGCGAACAGGGGGGGGGGATGAACTTTATGATCGGCACACCAATTGACAGATCCTAATGGATTCGTGTGCGTAAAAGTAGGTTTGAAGGTTATCCTGGCAACGGTCACTCGGTACCTCCAATGGCTTCCTTTTTCCTTTCTCGACTGGGGTCATTAAAATGTAGAACAAACTATCGCTTTCCACTGCATGAGGGAGCCGGCGGCATGGTAGTGCAGCCGTTGGTGCAGTAGCTGCTGCAGCAGCGCCTCGGTGCAGTTCGGTGCGCCACGTGAACCCATCATCGGGCACACTGGGGCACCCGGATTGCCGGACGGTGATGTCCCCTTGGCTTTGCTTCCCGGCGAGCGCACGCTGGAAGCTTTCCGCGCACTATCGACGGTAATTCACGCTCGGAGTGCGCGCTCCCGCCGCAAGATCGCCTTGTGGGCCTGTCCGATTCCGATCATTTATTATCGCCGGTGTGTCGGGGTGCCAGATAGAGTGCAACCGGTGGCGAGATTGGGTTTTCAGGAGATTTTCGTTTTTTTTTCGTTGCGAATATCCTACCCACCCCACAGCTACTGTCGCTTTTCTTGCGAGGGTTTTATTTTCGCACAGACATTCGGCAGCAAATGGCGCGCTAGGGCCGTGCTCCAAACCCCACGTTTGCCCCCCCCCTTACACGTGTTTGTAGGAGCATGGCGTGGTGGTGCCATTGACTCATTTCTCCCGTGGTGCGACGACTGAGTCTGGGAAAAGGTTTTGTGATGCTGGCCGGAACTGGCCATAACTCACTGTGTGTGTGCGCGCGCGTATCGTTAATGCATTTTTGCTGCCGCTGCCGCTGTACGATCTCGCGCCACCTTTGGCACCGACGGGGGGGAGTCTGGTAGGCCGAAAAGGGCCAAACCAAACAATCTGAAGCAAGGGCTCCTGCCGCACGTTCATTCCCTCCCGTGCCAGTTCGGTTGTGCCAGATGAGAGACAATGAGGCGCAACCGGGGGCTGAAGAATCGCTCGAACCCCAACAAACCGAACCGCCGAACCGTTCGCTCATCGTTCATTCATCATTAGATGGCCTAGATTTATGCGCTGCAAACCGTTTGGCTGCGAAATGCACCGCGCGATAGGTGAAAGTGGTAAAGGTATTACGAAGGGCACCTCAATCGATACCTCGCGTGTCGATATGTCGCCGCCGTCGTCGTCGGCTGGTGATTATTTTTATCTCAAACGTGGTCGTTCCTTGCGTTTCGAGTACGCTAAGACACAATGTTTGGGGGTTTCATTACGAACATGGGGTTTCGCTGTGTGCACGTATGCAGTTTTGTCGGTAGTGTTTCAGTGTAATTGAGTGTTCGAATTGAAAAAAGGGATTCTTAAAACAATAATTAAAGAGTTTAGATGATATCGTCTTTCAGTATTTGTAAGCAAGTGAGTGAGTTTAAGAAGAAAAGTGGTGTACTAATTGAAATGGAAATGGATAATGCAAAGAATACGGTTTATTTTCCACAGCAATGACTATTCTTATTGACAAATAGTGTTTAACAGTAGTTTAAATTGTTCATTTCAGCCGTATCATCTTGATTACTGGATCCAATCCGGTTCGAAGGACCAAAAACAGAAACACATGTGGAACTATTCCAAATCCGGTTCGAAGGACCAAAACAGTCATGAGTTAATCGAGAAGTGATTTTGATTGTGATAGTGTGGTAGTTTTGGGTGTGATAGTATGAATATATTGATTTGTACATATCGTTAAAATATAGTAAATGTGTTCAGTTTTGGTAACATTTTTGAACGTTTAAATAACGAAAATATAAAGAACAAAAAATACAATTTTGAACGATATATGAAAAAGTGATGATTTCATTTGAGGTGAAAAAGCTAACCAATTCTGTATCTTCGGTTTCCTTTGTATCGGAGTGTGTACAGCGGGAGGTCTTACAGTCGTCTATGATGAGAGGCGTTTTCCTCTCGCTGGAACAAAATCGTGTCCACACACCCAACTCCGACTAGCGATCGTTGAGTCTGAAATCTGAAGCATATAGGCTGAATGTAGTCCCTTAATCTATCCTCAGTTGGATATGCCCATCTTAGAGCCAGCAATAGTTCTACCGCCTACCCAGCCTTAGCATGTCGGCTTGAGTTTTCCCTTTTGTCCGTTGCATACAGGAATTCATCGGAGCAGCCATACATCCCGGTCTCTTGGCCAGCATCCAGTGCGCCCTGCCGATCGGCTAGATCGAAACGTCGACGTCTCGCCTAACCTCGTTATCATTTTAAAACCATAAAGAGGCTTATGACGTGCATGTTGAAAACGAAGTTTCCGCCGAACCCGTCCCGTCACGAGCGGTACCATGCGGGGCTTTCGATTTTCCGCGCACGATTGGGAAATCGTGAGAATAGAATTGAAAGTGAAAAACCGGAATGCAGTGGGACCACAACCTATGCAGCCTATGCTTGCGTTGGACAATGGGCGTTTCTATTCTCGTTTGACAGCGCCTAGGGAGAAAGACGGGGAAAGGAAAATAGTTTTATATTTATGAGTTCTTTTCTAACTTAATTTATTCTGCAGAAAAGTGGGTAGAAAATAATCCTAAAAGAAATTACTCGGTAGTTCAGGTATATCTTGGAAGGTTACTGCTAACCGTTCGCTTCGTTGGCTGCTGGATAATGCAACTCCTTTTAATCATACCATAAACGCTCGCCAATCCCACGGATGGATGCTTTACGGGCAAAAGTCGTAAGCCGTCGCGGGTTGGCGCGTGTGTCTGTCAATTGTCAGAATTAGAAATCTTCGCAGTTGGCAGACGGGGTTGGCACACGCGGTTGTCAGTTTGGTTGTTTGCTTGGGAGTTTCCCGATCCGGACGGACCGGACCGATCCAGAACCTACCCGGCCTATCAATGATGCGGCGGCTCATTTCTGCTGACAGTAGAAGGAAAAGTGAAAAAAATCAACGAGGTATCGTTGCATCTCGACCGACTCGGGAGCACTGCTGGTTGCGTTGCGCTTTTGTCAAAGGAAAACAATAATTCATGTCATGTGCTGCCAGGGCGCGGATCAGGCTCGGTGACACACCGTTCCGCTCGGACACACGCTCCTCGGACACAGCGGGCTGGGTGACATTGGATTTCGCTTTTACTCCTGCTGCTCATGTTACGTTTCGGTAGCGAAGCGTGCGGTGAATTTTAAATAGAACCGCGTACCGCCTGACCTTTTTGGCGGGAGGATTTTCTTGTGGCGAGATTTATGGCTTTAAAATGTTCAATATAGCAATTTCAACTGGTTTCTTCATTTTGCAATAGAAAATTCGAGCAACCTTTGTAAGGAGTTAAACTATTCTGGGAATTAAAAGCAAACAAAACATTAACAGTTCAATAAATCTCCAACTCTCCCTCAATTTCCCCCAATTCTTGCGAGGCGCCGATATAAATTCATAAATCATTTAACTGGAAGTTTTCCCGGGCCAAAACAACCACACATAGTTACCCAACAACAGCGCACTAAACAACTAGTGTAAAAAAGGGCAAAAAACAAAACAAAATCGTGCCGATAATTTTACTTTCGCGACAGTCATCCTGGCACCGGCGGCAAACACATTAACTTAAGCCCACACACCCGGCAGCCCCAGGGCGAATCCACCGTGCACGCCTGTGGGTGGTGGATATCGAGCAAATATAGAACTCGAATTATCTTTCCCCATCGAAACGACAACCGTCGTTAAGGGAAGCGGGTGTTCGGGGTGGTTTTGGGCTGGTCGGTGGGGTGAAAGGAAATTCCCGTTCCATGCGTAACACACTAACCTTCAAAGCCTGTGTTCGGGTTTTCCCGCGGTTAAAGCTCCGGGAAGACAAAAATCCTGAAACTGACAGTCGGTCCTGCTGACTGTTATCTTAAGTCCTTCAATCTCGCTCGCGCTCTTGCATGCTCTCTGTTTACGTAAGATAGCTTGTCTTGGATCTTAACACCACTCCCAAACTGCTGCTCTCGATAATAAAAGCGGATTTTTCAGCGGGAATGAGGGATTTAATTAAAAAGAGCCCACAATCTTAAGCATTCCAATGTTTGTGTTCTTTTTACCTCGCGCTGCCGTTGCGTCTGCGCACTGCTTTTCCCCGCTCGGAGTGGAAAGCTTTTCGGTGGAAAGCTTTCACCGTCTGTCATGCCATGTTTTCCATCGGTGGGGCAAAACCCAAAACAGAACGGTTTGTGTTGGGAATGCCTCTCGGCGGTGCAAGTCAAAATTGCTGTTACCGGTATTTTTCTCTCCTCCGCTCTGGTTGTGTTTCTGTGTTACCTAAGCGTAGACAAAATGAAGGGTTTAATAATTCTTCAACAGAACTGTTTAGTGTTTAGCAAGTGTTGATTGAAGCATTAATTTTTAAAAAAGTAATATTGTTATTATATTGTGTCAAACAAGTGTCACTGTTTGAATGTGAGAGAGGGAGAGTGTTGGAAACAGGAGTGGAGAGCGAGAATCTGATCGACCTCTAAACGTTATCAGCAAGCAAGGAAAAACGGGTAGGAAAAAAAGAAACAGTAAAGCAAAAGAAACCGTGTTGTATCGTGTGCTTATTTTTCTGCTTATATCTTGCGTGGGATTTTTGATAAGGTCACGTCTTTGACAAAACACTTAAGAAACAATTGGTGTGTTGTTTACCCCAGGTGCTCTTGGGAGACAGTGGACAGCGCCTTAGGGAGTGGTGACATGGTGCGTAATATATTACTGTGAACCGAAGGAAGGATTTTACAAGGTTTATTAGAGAAAACGGATAAATAGAGTTTTTTTTCCATCATACTCCATCAAAACTATACCGCAATGTGTATGGAAATGAGTCCCGCTGGTACAGACATGCAAAACCTGATGGTAATGTGCTGTTGGTGGACGGTCTGACACACCTTTCCCCGGCCACGGTGGAATAATTTCAATTTATTGCGTATTTTGCGTGACGTCGGTAGCAGCAGCTCGTTGGTGGCTTGGAGCTCCCACAAACATACAGCCCGTTGTTGTTGGTTGGTGAATTAGTGAAGCTAGTGAAGGGGTTTATTGCAAAACATTCCAGTTGTGTTTGCCTGCCAACAACCGCGCACCAGTGGGCGGGTGTCCTGTGGCAGGATCTTGTGGTGCAGTAGTGGTTTGCGAAGAATAGGGCCGCGCCAACAAAGCGTAGCCAACATTGTAGCCGACTTCTGTTTTGGAGCGGGCTTCTCTCGTCCTACATTGTGCGGAGGAAAAAAGAAGCGAATCCTTAGTGTGTGCCTGAGTGATGTTTCTATACGTTTGCAGCCAGTGGTGTGTTTGTGTTTTTGATTGTAGAGTATAACAGATTATAAGTAAGATAAAAAAAAACGACAAGAAAGTGCAACAATGTTGATTAATGCGTGTATGGAAGAATGGTCCTTGAATGATAGTGTTGGGTGTGTTGGTGGAAGTTCGTAGCAAGTGACGTGGAGAAAAGCAAATCAAAATCGTTCCCCGTTGGGCGTTAATGCTCGAGCGCGGTGTGCTGTTGTCGACGTAAGCAGTACCTGATGAAGTTTTAAGCATACAGGGTTAACAGAGGATTAGAATAGGTACATATTTGATGCTAAAGAAGTTTCAGTTTGTTTGTTTGCTAATTTTAGAAACACTTGTTTGTTATTTTATAGATAAACCAAACAATTATACATGCATTTTAGTTGAAAAGCAAAAGATGAACAAAAACATTATTATCTTTTTCTTTGAAACGCCTACGTAAAAAAGCTTATATTAAATGATCATTGATATAAACTGCTCTATATATTGTGCAAAAATAAGAGAAATGCTCTATTTTTGCAAGGCAAAATATGTAATTAGAACAACTCTTTCTATTCGAAAGAGATGTATTTGAGCTCTTAATAATTGTCAACACAGAAAAGTAAAGCAAAAACTAGAACAACCACTCTTCAAAAGCCTTACTTCAATCAAGCAGCCATAACAAGCACGCCTAAAGTTATGCAGCGTGTGTAGGTTTCGAGTGTGTCCGGCACAGGGATGATTGCACAACCGTTTTGGGCATAGTTCACCGCCGGCGTGCAAAGTTCACCGGGCCGAACAGAAAACCACGAAAGTTTTTGAAGCTTTCCACTCGCACACCTGCCTACTAAGCTTCCTTTGCCCTGGGAAAAGGAAAAGCGGTGGGCGGCAGAGCGAAGGAGAGTGGCAATTGCTGTGTCGCTGTGTCTCCAACAGTGCGGTAAATCGTTCCTACACACGTGAACCATTTTTCACGTTGCTGTTTCGTTGTTGTCGTTTCTTCCGCTTACCCCAGAGGTCCGCTCGCGTACACCCTTACTTACCATCTTAAAGTTGTTCCCCCGGGGGCGTTGGCAGTGTATTCTTCGCGCCTTGAATACAAAACTGAACACAACCCCGGCAAGGTGTATTGTTGTTGAATATTGAATTAAAATGGCTTCTGGTCGTTTGTTTTGCTAAAGCTGCTCTGCGCTCTCTCTCTCTCTCTCGAGAAGGGACGACGCCCGTGTTCGATGTGGAAGATCTATTTTCGGTTGCGCCTCGGCTCAGGTGCCCGCACTTGCCGGCGGAGAAGTTTATCCAATGTGGTTCTGCAGCATTCCAATCGGTAAAACGGAAGGTTTGATTATAACCCATCAGCAAGATTGGATTGTTAAAATATGTATTTTGCTATATTGGAAAGCGAATTGGGTTGGAAGAAGAAGAAGTTGTCCATGTTTCGATGGTGGAGCACTTTGTCTTGATCTCTGCTCACTTCATCATATATTATTACTTTACAACTGTGCATGTTAATGATGCGTGAATGACTCATCGCTCTATTGAATGCAACTTAGTTTTTATCGTAGCCATTCATTCGCAGTGAACAAAAGCGTCCGTTTATGAGCAATCGGGGAGAACATTATAATGACGCAAGTCAGGAAACAATTGCACACATGGGACGACTGGGAAATGGGCAAGGAGTGAGTGCGCGTGTTTTGCATGATACATGTACAAAAGGGAAACAGAACACAAAAAGAGTCCTTGAAATTCCTAGAATACGATTATAATAATGATTGCATGTCGTTGCAGCGGATTTTTTTTATTTGCTTTGCAATTGCGAGAACTCGAACGGGGGGAAGGTCGAACTAGAAATGTGGCGCAGGAATGGAATGTATGTCAATGGACTAAACGATGTCCTTGTATAATTATGACATTAGTTGTGGTGTGTCTTTTATAAGGATGTATTTTTTAATTTCCTTTTAATTATTCTTGCATTTAATTTTTGTATCCAGACTTTGGACCGATTGGTCTCATTCGCTCCTTTAAATCAGCCCAAATCAAATATTCTTTGCAAGTCATTTGTGGCAATTACCTCATACCATGTATTCCCGGTACACTTAATATGCTATATAAGTTTACTTGTTTACTGGTTTACTAGTAGTTTTGGTTATATTTCAGCATAAAGGATAGTATCGCTGGAAATCGCTGTGTAAAGAGAGGATACTGTCGATGCTGGGTTTTATTTGTCAGTTGATGCATTCCGCAGTATATCAATGTTATTCGTATCAAAATAGTACTGCAACACATGCCCACGGGGATACGGGATTACGGGATTTTTTCAGGTAGAATTTGGGGCATTGAAATCGCCAAGAATTTTTGTTGTTTAAATTTTTTATGGACATTATTTCCTGTATAGCGACTATTGCTGGGCTATGACGGGTTATTCAAATTGTTAGTACATCAGAGTTACGGAGTTAGTCAAGTTCGTTATATTCTATCCAGGACGTGACAAACAAAAGAATACTCTTATTTACAGGATAGAAACTGAAGAATGAACATTTGTAGTTATTCAGAAAGAATTCGATGAAAAGGACACTATCGGGTGGGAGAAGGGGTCTCTCGGAGTTGGAAGGATCGGAAATAGAACAAATACATACAAGGGCTACATACAACAAATTTTACATAAAAATGAAGTTCATACGATTTATTTTCAACCTTCATCGCAAAACTCATTCTAACAGGAAATGAAAGTCTGTTGCTTCACTTCCGCTGCATTTTCAGCGTTGAATTTCTCCCCTCCCTTGGGGGTATGTCACCACACCCATTTAATACCTGCCAGGCATAAACCAACCGGCCAGCGGCAGAACGGTCGCGGCGTGGGCTCTAGAGCGTTCTCCTAAGGGACCCGAAAGTAATTTAACTGTCTGTCGACGATTGCAATCGCGCACAGAACACCGCCCGTCATCGTCTTCGTTTTGCACTGGAATGCAAACCTGGTGAACCTGGTGCAGTTGGTATTGCACATCCTGCAGCGTCTAGACTAGCGTCGTTCGGCACAGAAAATCGATGCACCCTGGAGTCCAACCTGTCCCTGGCGGCGGGAACGCAGAACGGGAAGCAACCGAGCAGAAGCAGGGAGAGTGTAAGGTTTTAATCTTTCCAACGTCCCACGGACCGAACCTACCGCAACATGCACCGGCTTGACCCAGAAGGGGGTCGGAGCACGTTGTCCGAGCTGGTCGGGTAATTCTATTATGTCGCTTTTCGCCAAGCGACGTTCGTTCGCAAGGCCGATGACATTGTGCCGCTGGTCCGAGCTGTGGTGCTCGGGAAATCGCGCGCGCGCTCCAGAACAAGAACAGCAAAGACCCACGGCAGAGGTGTTGTCCTAGGCTGTGCAATAGCAAAAAGTACACACAGACTACACCTCTAGCACAGGGGTGAATGTACCGAAACCGGGCGCCCAAAGCCGTTCAGTATATCACTGTGTCGACAGTTTAAATGTGGCCGTTGTTTTCGGGGTAGCTTACTCAGCACCGGGTGTTATGGTGGGGCTTTTAGGGTTGCAGTTCGCCTGGCCCACAGCGGGATGTGCGTTTTGTGCCGGCGAATAAATCATGCCTCGGTATGGAACGGAAAAAGGTTTAATTTTAACTTGGTGTGCTTCATTAGGGAGAAAAAACGAGGTATGTGAAGCGTTTGATTTATGATGGTTTTAGTAACACTTTTGCGTAGATAGTAGCCGGCAAATGGGATTAAAAGCTGATGGTAGCGAAAAGCTCGGTACTGGTTTGTAATTAAGCGAAGCCTTTATGAGAAGTTGGTTCTATATTTAATTATCACTGCACTGCGTCGAACAATGAGAAGAATAGTGGGGAACTATTCATTTGGGATTGAATTAAATTCAAAAGGGTTTATTACGAATGGTTTGGCAAGAGCATTTTATTTTGAGCGTGTTCATGCATTTGATAATTAAAATATTGCTGTCTTATTTTGAAGTGTTTGTTGAGATTAATGGAAAAAGCGTAATAATATGTCTGTCTGTATACTTGAAAGATCAAAACAAGTATAAACTCTATCCAACACCCTGTTCAAGTAAGAATAAAACATTATTTTATTTATAAAAAAGTTCAATTTTATATGCAAATGTAATGTTTCCTTTCCTTAAGCATCATCATCTTCTAGATTCGGACGAAGACAAAGATGCTTGATTGCGATCAGCAAGCTGGTGATGAAACTCACTTAACGTCCCCATCAACATCGTTGGTGGTCTATGATACGCTCGGTACGAATCTTAAGTCATCGACTGTGAAGCATCATTACTGCTTTCCTTTCCCCTTCCCAGTACGGCTCTGATGAGCTTTTCATCTTCTGCATCTAGCAGCGAGAGGGCACGCGAACGAACCCTCAGCCACCGGACAGCAGCACCACCAGCACAACCATTAACATATGTTAATTCGGGTAGTTATTGGCAGTTTTAAAAGCGATGCTAGTTTTCGCTTATTTGTTTCACGTTGTATGGGATCGGTTTTTGTACGAGCTTGTACGACACACGGAGACATTGTAGGACTAGGCGAGACGGCAGCCTGTGTGCACCCGGTTTCCCGATTAAGGGAAGGATATAAAAGTTTATGAAAATTTCGTGAGCGAATTTTGCGCTTTCGGAAGCGCACTCAGTTGGGCATGACTAGGCAGGAGTTGTAGTTGGTACCATTTCACTCCGTCTTGCGGTTGCTGGTTGCGGGCTTCGCTCGGCTATTGATGGTTAGGCAGCGCCTCCATTCTGGTGGACAGTTCGTGCACGATTTCACAAAGATAGTGGCAGAGGAAATATGATAGAGTGTAGTGAATTACCCGAAAAAGATACAGCAACAGATAAGAGCCGTGTTTTGAGTGTGTTTGGTCTGTTGTTGCATAGTTTTCACAATAATGGGTACATTTGTTGCGGTGGACGTTAAGCGAAATTCAATTAGACTTTTAATGACTGCAACAGAAAGCGAAAACCTATTGTGCACATGGGGGAAAAAAGGAAACTATTTCAGTACGATAAACTATCTTAAGTACTCCTATACACATTCACCGAAGTTAAACACAAGAAAAGAGAGACCAACCTTTCCCAGACAAGTACGGTAACGCACAAAAACATAGGTTACTGATTCCTTATCAACCTATGTTTCCTCCAACCAAACGCGAAAATTAATTAAAAATATAAAAGTTCAGTCGGAAGATTAACCCAGCGCAGCATTCGTTACGGATTCGGGGGAGCAAGGGAGCACGGTTTCTATTAAGATTTTCGATACTCATCGCTTATCCTCACACACATCTCACTAACCTCGCGACATCCAGTCATAATATTAGAAGGAGGAAGAGAAAGAAGCGAACGACCCGTAACCCGTTTGTACTTGGCTTTAGTTTTTGGGTCGAAGCCGGGGCTTTGGAGTTGACTACTTGGCGAGGAGGTAAGAGCGAAAAATTATGCCTTAACCTCAGCGGTCACCGTGCAGAAGACTCCCGGATAATGACCGAGCGCATGGTGGCTTGAGTGTGTGGGTATGGAAGGAGAAGACCTTCGCTTAACCCCCCTCGGTAGCTTCTATGCACCCCCAAACCGTGGACAGGAAAGGCAGCGATGGCCCCGTTTGTGCCAGTTTCCGTCTGACATCATCGGGCAACTTTGCCAACAACTCCAATCGCTTCCGTGTAGGTCTCATGTAGTAACCTATAGTATCGCAACAATATATGGATATGAATGAATGGCAAAACACATTTTCGTTTGGTTTCACTTTCCTCAATACGCCTGAAGTATCAGATAGGTTATGGGTCCCCCGCACAAATGCTCCCCCTTTTGGCGAGGGGACGTGAGTTGAAGGCAAAGTTTCGATTTCTGCCGCCAGCGAAACGTTCTCGATCGTTTCGATTTGGTTCTTTTTTGTGTACATCGTCGATGGTTTTTTTTTTGTTGCGCTCCGGGAGCATATGTTATCCCACAGGCCACAGCATACTTCCGATCGTCTAATGTGCTTCACGACTTTGCCAACCATCCAGCAATGGGTTTTTCGCTTAGTAAAAACGTTGCACCAGAGGTATATGCTACTTTTTATCGCGATTTTGTCTTACTCGGCTTTATGACGATCGATGCCAGTGGGTGCCTGGGTTTTCTGTTGTTTTAGGGTCGGTAGAAGGGAGGGTCTTATGGGTGCAGATGTGCGCTAGGGTGATCGCCGGTGAGGAAACGGGGCTACGATCTCGGGAATGGCATAAGGGGGAGGTTAGCAACCTGCGGCTTTTTGCTCTTTGTCTGTCTGCCACACTTTGCCCTCTGTTTTGGAAGATCGCTGCCTCCCTGCACTTGGTGGGATGACGACTCCCAGCGGTTGCGGAGTGTGTCCCAATCGGTCTTGCCGCAGTGCCGCTATGGTACTCGTAGTAGTTTCAGTGCTACAGATGAGGGGCAGAAAGGAGTGCGAAAGGATGGTGGAATAGAAATAAAAACGCTTTGCGAAAAGAAATTAAATTACTTTCCTCCCTTTCGGCTGTAATGCAACATCCACTCCAATCGAGGCTGATCGATGTGAAATGCCTTCGCGGGGCAATTCGCTCGTCCGGAGGATCGATCGGGCAGGAATGCCACCGTAGGGTCCGATGGTTTACTGATGATTACTGTCATATTATTGTGAGAGATTAGGGCGGCTATTCAAATAAATGACTTCCTTTCGGGAATCGTTCCGATCTGTCTCACCCCGCGCGCACCCCTTGGGCGCGGGTCGAAATGCCACGGAGTTCCATTTGGCGGATTCAACTCAATCGTTCGCGTGCTGACCCGGGACACCAAATTTGGAACGACGTACGGGAAAACGGTCCGGTTTAGCCGTTTAAGGAAACGCGTGTGCGTGCCTTTACATTTGGCGAGGGAGAGAGTGAATTTGTTTGTGCGCTGGCTAATCAGATTCATTGTCAATAATGCGTGCATTGGAATCGTTACAGATTGGTTAATTTGTTACGTTTTATTGGAAGAGGAAAGGGTGAAAAAAGAAAGTAACAACGTTTGTTATTGTGTTGAGAATGTGTGTTTAGTTTGAAAGAAATTGTGTGTCTGAAGCCCAGCTCGAAACTACAATCAATACCTGTAGTTATTCTGAAATAAACATTTTTTGATATTCGAAAAATTTCTTAACAAACATCTTCATCTTGAACATTCTCACTATCTCAATACTGGCTTGCAAACTGGTTCTTGAATCTGCATTCTGTTCTCCCATAACGTTCCAACAAAACCAGCTCGTACCGATACGACCCGACGGTACCCCGTCAGTGTCTGAAATCGATCCACCCGATCCCGCGTACAAGATGTAGTAAAAAGCCGATCGCAATCTCTGAAGTCTGAAGAAGGTGCACCGAGCCGGCGTAGGCAGAACATTGATCGCTTTGCCCACTCACCACTCATCTCGGTACCGGTTCGAGCGCCGTTTTCGCATCGTTTCGGGCGATATTTATCGAGCGCGATTAGTAATTAATTAGTTGCGCTTTATGTCATACAAGATTGTGCTGTTAATTGCTAGGACAAGTGGGAACAGCGCTTGCTCGTGTGTTTGTGTGGATTGTATCGACCAGTGACGGGTTACGGGATTGGACAGTAGCCGTATTCATGACTTCCTGGCGGTTTATTCTCTGTGATATACCCCATTCCAATGTTTCACTGGGGTTCGAATTGGAGCAAGCAGGAAGAGGAATGGGAAAACTGATTTTGTCACGATTCAGTTCTTCACCAAGTGGCGGTGAGTGATAGCGTGTCTTGGGAAGACGTGACTATTCGCGAAGAGGATATTATTGGGTCACTGGTAGATGAACTCATTAGAAGTTCGTTGGTCTTTTATTGACATCTATTTTTCGATGAACGGTGTATATAGAACATTAAAGAACAGAATTTTCATGATAAGAGAGTATCGTGGGTATGAACTTTAATTGGAAGGTAACATATTCGACTTCAATGACATTCAAAACGGTTTGTTACTTGTAATTATGACATGTTAATCGTTTTTAAACAGTTATTTTTAGTTCGATTAATTTCTTCAGACGGAAGACATACCAAATATCATCAATATATTGTAATTACGCAATACAAAATGTGCAATATTCCTACCTGTGGTCAGTGATACTTAGCCTGTAATCGTTATTCATTTGATATAGGACATTCCATGATTAAGCATCATTTGTTTTCCCGTATTGACTAATGATTTGGTTGGTTGGCGGCACCCATGTATCTCTCTTTATATCTGGGATCTGGTGTTTGCTTCTGGTGGCGAATCCCATCCCCCAGGATAATTTTCTGCTAAACCAGCTACAATTTCTTTGCGCGGTTCGAATGTCTGAGAAGCCTTCTTACTTCCCTCATTCCTTGCCATTGCCTTCCTTGTAGCATAGCGGGAATGCCGGGAAACCTGCACGAAATAAAACCCGCACAAATTACCCGCTGCTACAGCACAGCAATACAGGCCGTGTAGTGTGTGCGCTACTGCCGCTCCAACACATTTCACTGTACCATGCGTGTTACACCGCCTGAGCACTTGGGTTGGAGGTTTTGCTGGTGCCAACTGTTACCCTTCCAAAGCAAACCCAAACGGCAGTGGCATGAGTGTCTGTGTCGTAATAATCCGGGCCGTTCGCGATGTCCAGTTTTATGAGCTTTCCTCCCGGGTGATAACTCTTACCTCTCTCTACCGCGTGCCGTTCAGACGAGGTGTGGTAGTGTACCGTAGGAGGACGCCCCCGACTGGGCGACACTTTGAATTTGTCATAACTTACATGCGCTTACAAGGTTCTACTGTTTGTGAGTGCGAGGCGTTTGCTGGGACGATTCCGCATTCCGCAAGATGGAGTGTTTTATGAATGCTTGTTTTAATTTCTGGACGGGTTTGTTGTTTGTTGCTGAGTGTTTTCCTCTGCACAACTGGGGCATCAGAACCAGTTCCGATGAATTTCTCCAATCAGAAAGCTCGAGTAAATCTGGTCAGGAAGTTTATGCAAGTAAATGCACAGAGTTCGTACTATTAAATCAACATATTTCAATTGAACATGTACAACCCTCAAGCACAACAATGTTGATGCTAAAATCGTGTTAGGTATCCATTACCTGAAGATCACGTTTTCAAGAGGCTAGAGCATATTTTATTCCTAGAAGTTCACCTAACCGATAATGTGGTTGGTTAAAATATTGCTCTATTCTTTACCCGTAGGTGGTGATCATTAGAGCATCCTTTTTGGCATTGACATAAGCATCAACCCGTACCTTCACGATCCGGAACCACAATTAGCGTGTACTTGTGTCACATATCCCGCAATCCACCCGCCCCGTAGAATCGGTTGCTTTAAGAACGCTCCAGACGCACCTTTGCTTCGCGTTCCACTGCCACTGCCAGACCTCAGAAGTGCTAAACACTGTGTAGCTCTTGTGTACTTGATCGCATTAAGACGCTCGTCGTGCTGCATTGAAGCGCGTCGTTCCAAGATCATCTAAATTGGACACACCGAGCAGCGAGAGACCTTCGCGAGATGTGTCTCTACAACGAAAGCCCTGTCTCCGCGCACGCCCCAACCATAGCGCCGACAAATCGTGATGGAAAAGCAATGAACGATTTGTTTATTTTATTACTGTTTGAATAATAATTAAATTAAATTAAATCAATACACCCATTCACGGGAATAAACAGGGTGGGCATTGAATGGGTTCAGTTCGGAGCTCGTGCTCAGGCACCACTTCCGTTGTGGAATCAATGGCGGGAGTTGAGTTAGTGGCGGCACGGCACGCGGCAGTTCCCATTTCCGCCAGTAAAAATGAGGTGTAAAACAGCTGTTTCTGGCCACACCGTAGCGTTTGCGCTCACATACACTCACAAAACGAGGGCTTGGACAACTGATAATTGCTCCCGATTTTGTCAACACCGCCGGGCTGGGCACGATTTTCAATTCTTTAGTTTCACTTTTCAAATTGATCACGAGCAAATCGAACACCCCGGGTGAGTGAAATATACGAGGCGTTTGTTCGAGGTGATCGGGTTTAGCCGGGCCGGGGTTGGTGTGTTGTACGCTTTTTTTTTGCCTGTTTTTGTTGCTGTTCGAATTCCGTTTCGAAGGGCCATTTTTCCGTCACTTTCATGTCCACGCGAGGGCAAAGTTATGGTCCGCGCTGGGTCCTTTCTTTCCGATGCGTTCGGGGCGCGAGTTCTTGTGCTGTGGTGTATTCAATTAAACAAGTTGGTCCGGGTGGTTGACCATTTTTGGACGACGGCCTGAGGTACCCCAAAAGTGTGGCTCGAAGTTGCCAAAGAACCCAGGCCGCACGGTGGATGGTAGCAGTGTGGAGAACTTTCGATTTTCATCACTTTACTACACCGTGACCACTCCCGGGGGAGTTCGATTCGGAAGCGTTTCATGTTTTTGCTACCGTGCCTAGCACCGATAAAGAATTGGAAGTTTTTATTGTGTACCACAATTGGCACCGGCTGTGCCGAAACTTGCCGGAACCGTGTTTGTGCACCGGAGCGCTCCCCGGGGGAGTTTGCAAACCGCGGCAGGCACGTTCCGGGTGTCAGTTTTGGGGGAGTTTTTTGGAAGTTTGCTTTTCAATGACCATGTTTGGTTGGGTATCGGGTACCGGGAACTCGGGAAGGGTTGTCGTGATTGTTTCGGCGAGCATGTACTGTTTCCCGTTGGCGGTGCGTGCTGCTTGTACTTGCGTGTGCAATCATGACAAGCTATTAATTGACTCATTAGCATAATTTACTCGATATTCTGACAGTGTCGACAGTACGTGAGCAATGTATTGCTGCTATCTACATGCAAACATAACCTTCTGCGTAATTGTATCGATTTATTCGCATCATATGGACATCTTATTTAGTTGGTGCGAAGGTTTTCCATAATGAACCCGTATATTCTACGTTTTCGAAACGTTTTTGAGTTTCTGTTTGTTCGAATAATGGTAACTTAGTTACTAACAGATACATTCTTATTTTAATTTCCTCCAGCTTTCCCCAACAACTCGGCGCACCAAATCGTTCGACGACCAGACGTGGAAAGTGCACGACGAAACGGTGAATCTGTCGGCTAACATCTCCGCCATCTCTACAACCGCACTGGCGATCCGTTCGCCCCAAGTAGACTACGACCTGGAGTCTTACGGTAGCTCCCGGGAACCCCGGTCAAGATCTTCCGCACTGGACGAAGTGTTGGTAGTGGCCGGCAGTGAAGATCCTGCCGGTGATGGCCCCAGCTCCAGTCTGAATCGTGGCGAGGTGCGCAAAAGCCGTTCCAAGATGAAGAACTACCTGAAACGCTGTAAGGACGTGCTGATTAGTGGTGTGGTTGGACATGCTGGCGCTGGTAGTGCCGGAAATTCATCGAACACAACCGCCACGGAGGATCAGACACAGGATGTGGTGGTGTATCGTGCACAGGGCGACGACTCACAGCCCAACAGTACGTCCTGCTGGTACTTGGACGATAATCTAATGGAGCTTCGGCCGGAAGACAATCGCGAGCCGTACTCCTCGCTCGCTTCAGCCCGCCTGAAGTCGGAGTCGGAGGAGGTACGAAAGGCTCGGGAGCGAACAACTGCAGAAGCTGCCGAAGTTCCGACTGCAACAGCGCTCACCGCCGTCACAACTACCTCAAGCAGCAGTGTAGCGAAAATTGGAGAAGGAATCACACGGGAGATGCACCGTCAGCCTCAACCGTCCATCGAATGCGCTTCCAGTGTGCTCGAAGCTTCAGCGGCGGCTGCAACCGAGAGCGTAGAGGTAAGTGCGATAAGAATGTTTACGGCTTATATGTTTAACCACTCCGATAAATGTATTTCCCACGTGCCCTCGGGCATTTCGGTGTCTTACCGAACGAATAATTGCTAATCACGTCCACGCTCCGCTGAGTGGCTCGGTTACCGCCGACAACTTCGTTAGCGAATTTGGCCAAGGCGGTGTGCCGGGGGGGGCCACCACCATTTCGGGGTTGAAGAGGTTAACAACATCATCACGGAAAGTCGTCCGATAAATAATGGGGCGCCCTAGCGCTTCCCAAGCACACCGTTTGTGTCTTCCTTCTTCCCCTGCCGGCACTGGGTTAGCGCTTTCGCGAATTTATCTTCCGTGAATGTGTATACATGTGTGTGTGTGTGTGGGACTGTCAATATTGCTCCCCCCTCCCTGCTTGCCGGGTGATTAAGTGTGTGAAAACAGTGCTGCTCCGTTGGTACAATGTAGTCGATATGTTCTTATTATCCGGGATACGGGTTATGCGGGACCCTGCGAACCCCGCCGGTGGCTGCCGATTCGTTTGGTCCACAGTGAGACGTTCAGCGCGCCACTAGCGCGATTGCCCAACGGGGAACCAATGAACCGGAGTGACGGGGAAAGGAGGGATTTGTGATTGAAGCAGGAGGTACGTTTGGCTCTTCCCTTTCGGAGCGTTTGCAACTTTCTAACCAACTGGCTGCCCCCGCAGCACACATCGGCAGCGCGCAGCAGTAGAAGCGACATGCCAAAGGGTTTTCGCATGCGCACAATTGTGTGTGTGTGTGTGTGTGTGTGTGTGTGTGTGTGTGTGTGTGTGTGTGTGTGTGTGTGTGTGTGTGTGTGTGTGTGTGTGTGTGTGTGTGTGTGTGTGTGTGTGTGTGAGTGAGCAAAATCACAGCATGCCCACAACACCACCGCGCCACCGTACGCGGATGCGTTTGCCGCTTCTTGTAGCGCCGGAGAAGAGCCGGACACGAGAAAGGACGCACACAAAACGCAATTCAAATCATTATTACCATATATGATTTGTTAGTCGAAATGGCGCCGCCACCGCCGGTCGAAAGCATTCGGTGGTGGTAGGCAGCGGCACCGGACGCGGGGGGTTTTGGAATCTGCGGCTGTGTGATGCCTTTAAAAAACGAAACTGAAAGCGATCGCCGACAATCCAATCAGCGTGCAGACACGCTCACCGGGCCCTGAGAGAGGGCCCCGTTTGGGGCGCATCGTTGACGGCACGGGTTCTTCGATCGGATCGGATCGATCGAAATCGAAAGTCCTGCGAAAATCTGCGTGCGTGTGTCGTTTGCTCGTGTCGTTTGCTGGTGCTGCGCGAGAAAGGGGGTTGTTCGGGTGGTTGTATGATGCTGGCAGCATCGCGTCACAGCGCTGAGAGGCATAGGAATAGCACGTAGAAGAGAGTTGGCAATCGGGGCAAGAGGAGATTAGCATCATCGGGGTTTAGTGGAATTTTATGTGCCGTGGTCGTATCGATCATCATTGTGGAGATCGGCCGAGTGATTGGGCCGTCGTGCGGTGTAGGTTAATGTTTGAGGAACGCATAATTTCCACTGTGCTGGTGGTGGCGCTCTTGGATCTATCTATCGGTAAAGTGTCACTACCGGTGAATGAAAGTGAAAAGCGGTGGTTTTGGGATTGTCGTTTCTCGGAGTACGAAGGCTCCCTCGTTTACGCTTACCCTTTTAAAGGGTGACGTGGTGCTGGAAGCTGGAAGAAAATTCAATCAATGCTCCCGCTCTCCCGTTGTGTACGGGTACGTGCGGGATCTTGGCGCTGAAGTGTACGGATCAAAGCCGAGCTCCACCATTAAAAGGGAGGGCTCGTTGGCTCTGGCTCGGTCGCAAATAAATTACGCACAAAAACAATCACCGTACACTGCGTATGGTGTAATCAGTCCTTCCTTCGCCACCGCCAATAGATCCACGCACGCAACCAGACACAGACTGCAATTATGCTGCGTTTATCACATCCACCACGGGGTTGACATTGACTTATTTTCTTGGTTCGCTTGGTGCGCCGCAGCGCCGGACGGACGCGTCGCTTTGTGCGGCAGCGGGTTGATGAAAAATGAAAATAAATAAATTATGCCACTACGGATGGAAGATGGAGCATTAGCTCACGGGGAGGGGGGGGGGGACTGTGTTGTTGCCGCCCAGGCAGGGCAGGAAAGTAGGTAAGTGGGTTCTGGTGTTCCGCGGGCAGCAGGGCGAATCGGAGGATTAAAAGGCGAAATTAAACAAAATAAAAGAACCGAAGATGGCCGTGAATGCAAGTGAAATCAGCCAATAAATTCGATTAAAAAACACAAGTGCCGGATAATTTTAGGGCTTTACCGTGTCGTGTGGTTTGTTGGAGGAAGAAAAAAGAAAAAAAAACAGCAGACGGAGCAGAATGTAAATTGCATTCATTACAATTTTCGCCATAAAGCGAGGTATGCGTTTTTTTAAACTTTGTAATTGAGTTTTGCTGTGTAGAAGGAAAGGATAGGCGGCTATTAGCAATGTTGAAATAAAACGACTATCCATTACTGCAGTTAATAGAGTTAGCTTTCGAACCAAGCTTTTACATGATAATGTCTGTACTTTGGGTACAATTTAAGCACTTCAACACGTATTATGAGGCTAATATAAAGTGAATACTGCAATAAAACTAACCATATCAAAGACAGATTGCATTAAAATATGTTAAAAACTAAAAGAAAAATTTAAGCATAGAAATTAGAGAAACTTGCGCATTAAATGCTTTTAAATATCGGTTCTGTTTGCTATTGTAAATTAAACATGTAGCCTACTTTTGTTAA
This sequence comes from Anopheles merus, assembly GCF_017562075.2. NCBI lineage: Eukaryota > Metazoa > Arthropoda > Insecta > Diptera > Culicidae > Anopheles > Anopheles merus. The sequence continues at coordinate 39,652,516 of NC_054083.1, forward strand.
TGATTGTGCTGAATGATTTTGTACGAAATTTCATTCCTTTTCTCATAAATATTTGTTTAATATTCGTAGTTTCATACAGTAGTCGCCGAATAAAGGGCCCTCTGCTTACAATTTTAGATTTGCTCCATGTTTTTCGTGGAAAATAGGCTTGGGCAATCGATTCTTTTTGCGTGAACGTACTAGTTGTTTCATTTAGATCAACTGAACGTGAATTGCGGTTCCTTCGTTCATTTCAATGTGGTGAAAATTTGGTTTATGGTGTCATTTAACAATAAGAATATATTCAGTTTAAACATCGAGAAACAAACCGATCTTTTCGGGAACGTCTTGGTCATACGATTCACGTTCATATTTATATTGGCGGAAATTAACGACCTGGCTAGGACGTTCTCTATTTGGACGGATAGGACGTTCTTTTTGTGAAAGTTCTGGTCATACGGTTCACGCTCACATTTATATTGAAGGAAATGGATGACCTGGCGAAATGGAAATGGCGAATGACGGCTAGGACAATATTTTTTGTGAACCATTAAATACATTATGATTGATAAAGAACCGATGAACGAAGGTAGAATTGGGTCTTTCGAATGAACTGAATGAACCGTGCGGTACTAGTTCTTACGGCACAACTCTAGTGGAAATTGAATGAAAGTAAAAATAAATGAAATGGAAATGATGAATGGCTGGCACTTAATTTTGTGATTTAGACCAATTTTGGATACATATTTTTTTCTTAAAGAAAACGTTTCATTTTTGCCATGGTTTGGTACTGCACATTCATAAGCATATAACGAATAATGTTTCCAAAAATAAAATAGTACGATATCTTTCTTTTCCACGAAAGAAATGGAACATTTTTAAATAGTAGGTACTTTATTTTGTCGACTACTATTTGACTTTTTGAAATTTGAGAAGTTTTTTTTTTACTAATTTTAACACTAAATATTTAATCTTACACTTACGTTATTCGATCAAGGCTTTTGTTTGCTGCTATATTTTTGGGTGATGGTTAATAAAATGTTCGGTCAATGTTCAATACATGCACCCTGATTGTATTGCTACGATATAGCGATACTTGCAAAGGTTGGATTTTAATATATTATCTTAGAAAAATGAGCAATTTGTCATGAATATCTTCGTATTGGAATATATTTTTCATCTGGCAAACCCTTGCGTACGTTTTTCTATTGGAATACATATTCCAACTGGCAATGAAGAACTGGCGAAAATCAACTGTAATTATCATCCAAAGTGTAACACGTTTGAAGCACGACATGTAAATATTGATTTCAATGTTACACCCTCGCCCGACCGCGTGTGCCGTTGTCGTTCGTACATCCTGTTCCCGGTTTTACTTTCACTCCCCCTTTTGCGCGGTTTCCTAATGGCAAATATGTGCTATCTGGCGCTGTTGCAAGTTTTGGCAGCTCGCAATGATGTAAAGCTGTGGTGCGCGCAGCCCCATCAACCTTGTTTAATCTCGTCCGATCCTTTGAAGCAGCAGCAGCAGCATCAGACCACGGCAGGTCGCTCGTAGCGTTGCTTGTGCACGGGGGGCAGCACTGCATTATACATACCACTTGCGATCACTTGCCTGTCGCGTTTGAAGGTGAAATCATCTAATTACGAAAGTAGCTACACAACACCCTCCCCCTTTTGGGCTCTGATCAATACACCCCCTTCCCCCTTCCCAGGCCTATCACTTATGTAAAACGTGACTCATCAAGCGCCCGGGTGAAAATGCGCGTCCAGCGTAGAGGGTACGCGTCCTCACCGAAGAGGAAATCCTCCTCGTTGGAGGGTTTGCGGTTTGTCCTTAAAATTTTGCAACTAACGACGTGCTGGTACACGGTCGATCGAAAGCTTCCTGCTCTGCCAGAGGAAAAGCCGTCTCCCCCGAGCTGGGGTGGGAGGGTGACTTTCAATGTCACGAACTGATACGTGAGTGCAGCGTGTCAAACGCTGCTCAGTTGAATCGGCCGGGCGCTGCATGAAGGCCCTGTATCGTGTGGCCCGATTGGTGGTGAATACTTTCGGTTTTGAATAGTATTAGCCCCCCAAAAACAGTGTGACATTGCGCTTTGGTGCACGTGTTTTGGTTGGTGCTGGATAGGGGGTGCTGCTGCTCACCGTTTTGCTCACTCGGTGTTCGCGTAGCAGTGTGGTTTCGATGAAAAGGAAATTGAAGGAAATGCTTTACAACCAGTGGAAGCTTGTACTGCTGCATCGAAGGGGATGATGTGGTGTAATTGATATCGTTTAGGTTATGTACTTTCAAGTACAGCAACATGATTGCAGGTGGAATCGTTTGGAAGGCGAAGATGAACTGTCGTTTCATAGTTATGCAATTTAGGTGTGTCATTATTTTGAGCAAAGAATCAAAGTATTAATTATATGCCATATAAGATAAGCAAAGTTAAAAGTTAAAAGTCTCATATGTAATTTCTGTGTTTAATAAATAATCATAGCATAAATTAAAATTTATGGCAATAAAACTGAAGAAAAACAAATCAAATCATGAGCTCCACTTCAGCAGCTCTTTCGCAAAAACAATGCGCAAAACAGCTCCTTCCTGCACCTTCAACATATATTTCACACCCAACATTATCCCGCATTCATGATCAACGTGCAACATAGTAGCACGGAGGTGCAGCACAGACTTGCGAACTTTAACGCGTGCGTCGGGCGCCCTCAGCACGCGCCATCCATTCGCTGATCTTGTCGTGGATGCATAAATCAGCGGCCGTACGCCACGGGGACAAGTAGCAGGAGGCAGGCTGGCGCGTTATCAATGATGCTTTGGATGGGATCGACTAACCAGCCATCTCTCCCCCTCCCCCAATGGTGGGTGCGTGTGCGTTCGAACCTTTCCGCTGCCATACGGTGGCAGTTGCAAGCTTACCCTATTGCTGTTGCGCTTGGCCATTCGAAGCTAAGTACCATTAAAATTCACTTTTCGCACCGCATGCATGTGTGTAAAACCTTTCCGGGCTAATGTGTTGCTTTGGATGGTGCATAGCAGCAGCAGGCCAAGCGGCGTAGGGTCTGACACTTGGTGGTGGACCTCACGCCCGGCTCTGCTGGACCTCCTCTATCCCACCGGCGTTGGATTTGTTAATTGAATTTAAATATATTCATACGCGGCCAATAAAATTATCTGATTGTTTGGCCACCGGCGCACGGCCTCGAAGGCAGTGAACCGTGCAATGACCGATACCACCTTCACCCGGGTCAGCGATGTGTTTTATGCTCGCCTTTTATTGCCGTTGTTTTCAGTGCAGATGGGTAGAAATAAGGGATGAGCGGACGCTACGCTTCTAACTGGCTCAGTGAGGATACTTTTGCTGATTCATCGCATTGTCACGGGCATCGCACGCTCTACCCTAATTTGTGAGCTAATCTTGCCAAAGCAAGGCTTCAATATATCATGACAGCGTTGTTAGAGAGCGGCAGCTGCGTTGGTTTGTCGTAATTAATTATATTATTTATGAATAAAAGCCTTTCCTTGTGGGGGGCAACAATTACCAACAACCACAGCCACGGTCGCGGAACTACTATCTCCGGGCTCTGGTGTGTGTGTGTGTGTCAGCGGTCTTAAGCGGTGGCGTTTGCTTCTCCGTTGTCCCATGCCATTGACACGTTCGAAAAGGTGACTATTTATATTTCGCATCCCCGGCTACAGCTGTGGAACGTTGTGTGTCCGTGTGTCCAGCCACTGGTTCGGTGTATGGTTTATGTTTCGCTTCGTACAATTAAACCAAAAAAGAAAAGAAAAAAAAATATCGGCAGCCCCGGAGGTAACGAGCGAACGAAAGACTGGTCGCGCCGGGCAAGCGACGAACCCCGGAGGTCGGATCGTCGGCAACATCGTTTTCGGTTCAAGCATATGGTGACCCCGGTTACACGATTTCCATCCGACGGGTTAAGGCTTTGACAAAGGGGGTGCTGGGTGGCTGCTTTTGGCTAGCTTTAGGGAGTCCGTTTGTGTCGTGCATTTGGCCAAACGGTAGAGGCCAGCAACTCTCTTGCGTCCTTCCTGTCACCACTTTTTGCTATCCACCGAGTGCGTTTTCACCAGACGGGAAGCGAAACGGCGAGGTGTTTATCTGTTCCACTGCAGTCCCGTTTTGTTGTTGTTGTTGCCGTGCTTGGGAGGGCGTTTAGCGGGCGTTTCCTTCTAAGCGGGCGATCTCCACCGGCAGCCACTGTCCGCATGGTCCGTTCTGCTGCTGCTGCGGCGCTGTTGCTGCGCGGGATGCGATACCGTATTTCCACGAATGGTTAGACACCGTGTGACTTATTTGATTCTAAGGTTATTGGGTGTCGACGAGAGCAGCAGGGACTGGTAGTGATTTTTCTTTCCGCGCGCTCGAAGCATTTTCGCTATTTACGATGCTCGATGCTTCGGTAATATGTGGATGCGGTAGCAAGCAAGCAAGCGAGCAGGATGATGTGCCCAACGGGGAAGATCGCGAACGCGCTCTCGGTAGCTTTCGCTTGGCGCAGCAGTGAAAGTGAATCGTGCATAAATGCATAACTCGCCCAAACTGGGCTATGTATGCTGCGAACTGTGCGCGATTGGCAAAACGGTTGCTTGATAAAGATCAAATCGAGTGCGCGGGAAGGGATTGCGGGGACCACCTTTTGTTGGCGTATGAAAAACGCTCGCGGGCGTTTTTTTAGGTTGCACACGGTTGCAATTATTCAGGATTTATTCTTTTGATATGTACTGTATTACTGCGGAACCGGGTGCGATCGTTGGACGATGTTTTACCATACAATTTGGGTGTGTTATATTTCAGTCTGGGTGAACAGTTACGGGTTTAAATCCAGCATTTGAAGTAGTGGTATGATACTATTCAAACGGAGGTATACGAAAGAATGTCTGGTTTAAATTAATGAATCGTGTTGGTTCCTGTTTTGATGGTGTGTGGCGGGTGTGGTGAACACTACCGTTGTGTAATAAATTAATCCTCAAAGACCGCACACCTTTGGTCCCAAACGAACTCTCAGCACAGGGGGATTGAAGTGGAGGAAACCCGTAAAAATACCGTACAGCAGGTTAACACGGCCTCATCTGCTTGTGCTGAATGTGTCAACAGCCTGTGTGGCGTCCAGCGTCAAGCTGGACATTGGGAATTGAAAATTAATGAGCTCCAGAAGCTCCCCCGATACGTGTATGTGTTTGTGTGGGGCACACTCTTCCTGTATGATTTTCCAAGAAAACTGTTGTCCACTCCATGGTTAATGTGCGTTTGCTACCGAAACACCACTGCTCCCGGGAAGTCGAATGCAAAAGGTATGCCGAAGCCGAATCCATAAAATTCCCCTTGAGCATGCTTTAATCGATCGAATGGAACGCGCGATGCACTGCTTGAGATATTGGCCTGCGGCCCTGACAGGAGGCTTCCATTATCGATCGACGAGCATTAAAGGGCTGCTCGACTGAGGTGGATCTTCTTATTTGTTTGTTTGGTTTGGGGCTTTATCGTGAAGAATATTTTCCAAAACCCTTTTGGCTTCTGTTGAATGTCATGGAATTGAGTGCAGTGTGCCAGACATGATGTGTGCAAGATATGTGCGCTTCTTGGAAATATGCAGGGAAAGGGGTTGAGAATAGTTCCCACGAATATGGCTTGTTTTCTTTTGGTAACGTTTGCTCGTAAAGATAGGATAGGTACAGTTTAAATAATTGATATCATGGAGATTTTGAGCGTATATTAAAAGATTTTGATTCTAGACAATGAGATTTTATATTTTAAAACGATATTATTTAAAAGGTAAATGTTTATTCCAGCCTAGCTCAAACTGAATTTGTTTCCACATGGAAAAATAACATTGAATTTAAAAAAAGAAGTAAGTGTTATTGACATTGAATAGTTTAAAATTCAAAGCAATTTTTAATGGTCTGCATAACTTTCCAGCTTTTAAATGAACAATATGGTAATGTAAAATTTTCAGCTTAAAGGCTAGAAATAAATATAAAAGCGAGAAAATGTTGAAGCATCCAATTTAAACAAAATTATTAAAATAAATATCAAAGGGTAAAATTTGCCAGCAACACGAGATTCACATTTTTGCACATTAATTTTCAATCGTTACTGTGTGAAACAAACAAAAATAGATAGCGACGATTTGTGCGCGTGAATTAAAAAATACGCAGTGAATCGCAGGTCGCAGATATCAACAAACCGCGTAAGAGTACGTCTCAGCATCGTCGCCTTCGTGGCGCAATCGGTTAGCGCGTTCGGCTGTTAACCGAAAGGTTGGTGGTTCGAGTCCACCCGGGGGCGTGGGAAATGGTTTTTTATATTTACTTTCGAATAAAAACACAATGAAATCATCGTAAATAGTATTGCCGAATTAATTTAGACATTTACAAGAATAAAGTGTAGTAGTGTTCCATTGAGCAGTGTTTCACCAAATTGAGAGTCTTCTTAAATTATAATATCCGGTTATAACTAGGTAATTATGATGCGATACAAACATTTCAATAGTGTATATTCATAAATATATGCTCCAAAAAGATAGGTACGATCTAAGGAAGTTCACCCATTGCGGCAAACCGCAGCAACAAACGTGTAGAATCAATTTAACGCTCATAAATAAACACTATTGCTCCGAACCGGCATCGTCGGAGCGGGGCGCGGGAGTCAAAATTCAAATTAATATGAATATTTACTTAAACCTGCGCCTGTGTATCGCTTCATCAGCCGGGCGAGGTTCGCCTGGCGGTGGTTAGGCTCGTATAACGCTCGCGCAACAAACGGCATAAATCGCCACCGAGCATCGTCCAAGCCGGGTAGCGCACCATCATACCAGGGCCGTTGGAAATGCTATTGCAAAGCACTGCACTGAGATCGGGTTTGGGTTTTCCGCGCCGAGTTTTATTTCGCTCTGCCCCGCGGGATCAGCAGCAGCAGCAGCACCGGGTCGACCCGAGTGAAGCTGTTTTCTCACCGTTTCCGATGATTGTTTTCCCCCGTTTTATTTGACATACTATTATTGTTAGTATTTTTGCGCCTTCGCCGCTTATTAATCGATTTCGCTCGATGGCCATCTTAAATGCCAACGATGGCGGGCTGGAGCGAGCGAACGGGGAGTAGAGGGACCCGAATCGTAAAAAAAAACTCTCCTCTGCTCCGCGGAAAAGAGGCCCCATTTGTGAGGGAAGTTTATGTGCTGTGTCGAGCGAGAAGGAAGCGTGAGCTGTGTTTGGGGCGGACAGAGAAAGATCGAGAGTAGAAAACTGATGCTTGAAGTCTGTAAATCATACTTGGGGGGTTTTTCACCCCCTTTGGCGACACAGTTTTGCTGATTTGCTTTGTGATACAGTGCGGGCGACCCACCGCTGCAGCTCGTCGCTCGGGTATATGTATATCGGTGTGTTGAGTATGTTTTTCTTCCCGCTCAGCCCACAGGGATGCATATTGTGTTCCCTTCAGGAGTTGCACTCTGCCGATCGGTACAGTATCGATCGTTGGTAGTACCCCACGGTCGTTTGCGGTGCAGCAATTATAGTTTTGTAGAGCCACGAACGGGGTGAAAATTTGCCCCAAAAGATCTTCCACGCCTGCTCAAGCTACGATTAGTGATCGTGTGTAGTTGAAGAACCTATTTTGTGATTTTTGTTGTATTTTTAGGACTAAAAGACATGCAACTTATGATCATTTAATCGTGCAGTTTCACCTTTAAACATTGAAATTTCTGAAGATCTCTGAAGATTTTGCACTGATTATGCGTAGGCTCTAATTTCAGCCTGTCAGCTGTTCACATTGTATAGCAGTTTTCGAGCAGTTATCAAAGTGGGTATAATATACAGTTGAGCTTATCCCAATATGTATGTATTTAGAAGGTTGATTTTTATTGCTTCTGCTTCTGACTGAAGATTTTAAGAGTTGTTTGTGTATTTGTCAAGTTACCAGAAAGCCTGTTTGAGCAAAAGTTTTCACCCAAATTTGGTTATAAAACACATGCTATGAGACCACCTGGACTACGTACACTTTGATTCTAGATTCCATAACCTGATCTCTTAAATGCAACTTGGGCTAAATGTAAACACCACCTTGTGCTGTCATTTTTTCGAGCAGGTACTCGAATCTAACTATAGCTTTGAGGCTGAAATAATCTAGACTGAAAATGGCAGGCTAGTGTTGTGTGTGGTTTTGTATGGAGTGATGACATGATTTCAGCTTCCAACTGTCAAACTACGTATAAAAAAGCAGACTAGAATCGTTAAGGGCCCAATCCTAGAAAATGTTCGTTGATTTTCAATGCTCCAACTTTGTTCCAAATTATGCATTAATAACCATGAATATAAGAATCTTGAGTAAAAAAATAGTCGATTCAATTTAAGATCTCACTCAATCTCGAGTCGCCGCATAAAATGAATTTTCCTAAACCAATATCTTCCAGCACGACCTATCAAATGTACACGTGTGTCTGTGAAGGAGAACACTTATGCACCAAGCAATAAAAAAAGGAACCAACCGCGTCTCGAGTCGTGATCGGCGTGAAATAGAAATCCACACGTCGTCAAACCATCAATACGGTCGTTCCCGGGCTCCGCTCGACGAGTGTAGCCGGCACAGTGCCATTACGCGCCTGCTTTTTGTAGAACGAATGTGTTTGTTTTTCGCGGTTTTTTTATTTATTTGCAAGCGATCGAAAGGAATGCGTCTCCCCCGCTCGGGCTGCTATAGATCATACGTACTCCGCGGGTACTTAACTGTCAACTGGCACCGGCCGTGGAAGGAAAAATTCCGTTCCAATGCTTCATCTCCGATGGTTTTTTTTTGTTTCTGCCCGATTGCACCATTGGAGCTTGGGTTGGCGGATTGCGGTTGTAAAAAGTGGGGTATTTCGATGGCCAATCGTGCAGTGAAAACGCCGCGCAGTTTTTGTTCTTGCCAGGGCGTTAAGTGGATTTAGGTGTTATAAAACCATTTAACAGCAACGCATAGCAGGAGGTTGGTCGGCTAGCTGGTGTTTGTGATAATTATGCAATTCCAGCAAGACACGCAGCGAAACCGACGGCATCATATTTTCTCATTTAAGAGAACATGTTTTGAGCAATTGACCAGGGAGGGAAGTGGGCATTTTCCAATGGAATCTTTCACACTTCAACTCAGACGGACGGGTGGGATTATTTTGTCTCTGCTTCCTGTCCAGCAGAAAAAAAAGGTTTGGCAAAACGGAACAGAGTTTTCAAGATGACCCTTTCAAAACTGACCCTATTTCCGGTGCTTCAAAACCAACCAAAAGAACCCATCTCCAACTTTTGACGCTCTCCAGAGACCACTTGCCGCACTTGATGAGAACTCTCCCTGAAGCTTGATTAGCGTGTCACATTTGCTTGTGCGGCACTTTCTCGACGCCTTTCGGTGTGTCCTACCTTCCTTGCTTGCTCGTGCCCACTCGTGTGCTTGGTGCACAGGAAATGTTGAAAACTGCGATTGCGAGAGATCCATGTTGTGCTTGTCCAAACATGGCCCTGATTCATCGATTTATTGCTACATGCAGCAGAATGCACTTGAAACCCTTGCGCGGCGGTGGCCGTTGATGGAGTGATCGGCCAGTTCTTCTCGGCCATCTCTCCCTCAAGATGATGAGCTCGGTTTCATGGATATGGTATGGGAATGGACCAGCGAGAAAGAGCCATTGGATACCCGCTGTGTGGGAAACATCGGAAAGTAAAACCGCCGTCGTCGTCGTCGCCGGCCGCCGCCGCACGCCCACCCAAAACGAAATCGAAAATCGAGCCCCAAAGTAAGCATTGACCAGGGAAGAGGTGCAGCCGTACCGTTTTTTGGTTTTATTATCGGTTCAATCATTTCACGCGTGGCCCTGGGTGGTGTCCCTTTCATTTCTTCCTCGTTCGCTTGCTCGTTCAATGTCAACGAACCCTTTGGCTGACTGGGGGAGGAGGGAGGCAGGGTTGGCGATATCTTGGGTGGAATCTTTTTCTGGGTGATGGTGGGAGTGTTGTCGCGTTGGGCGATCGCGTGCAAAACTCTCGTGACTGGGTCAATGGGTAATCGTGTGCCGGTCGGGAACAATGCACCGCTTTTAACACGTTTTGTGTGGTGGCCGTGGTGGTGGTGGTGGTGGTGACGAAGAAGAAGAAGGATTAGGGAAAACAAACAACACAAACAGGGACACTATTCACTATTCGGAATTGGAATTTTCGTGCCAGCGGGCGCATTCTATTGAACATTCAAGCCGCGATGCATTAGTTGAGTTGGCGATCATCCTTCCGCTCCCCGTGCCGTCACCAGTTGCAGTCTCGTGTGGCTGTGTTTTTTGCGGAATGGTGAAATTGTTACAATTCGTGCAATTGCCGCTTTTGGAAGGGGGGGGGGGGGGGAGTGCGCGATATCACACACCTGTGGGAAGGAAGGGTGCGATTTTTTCTACCGATTTGTCGATAATCGTGGGCGATGAAAACGTTAATTCAAATCGATGACACACTGGGGCGTGCTTTTTTTGGGGGCAGTGTTTTGCGATTGGAAGGCAAAAGTTTGGTTTTTTTTTTTGCAGAAAGGAAAAATATCTGCAGATGAAAGCGAGAGGAAGAGCGTTAAGGTATTAAAGCGGAAAGCTTGCTCGATCAGGAAATGGAAGATTGATATTCCTCTCATATCTTGCTGATAGGTTTGAAAAGATTGTCTGGAACTTTCTGTGGATTGAAAATGATATTTTTAAATGAATTATCGAAAATAATTTTCCCAGTGAATGTACCTACAGTTGTTTAATGGGCAATGATGCTTAAAGTTTTTAATATGATTTGGTTTAGTTCCGTTCAATGATTTCATATTATTTTGTAACAGTTTTAGAATATAAGTTATGTGAATTATTTTAACAATGTTTATCTTATTTGAAACGATTTTAATGTGTATTTAAAATCATAGTATATTTATAACCAGTTTATCGATTTGTGATTAATGTACAGATATAAAACAGGTGACTGCTACAAAATTTGACATCCCAGTAGATCTTTATGGTGAAACTACAATCCTTATACTATAACCTAAAAACTGATTTAGATTTTTAACACTGTTTTTGAGGTTAAAAATTCTCATTTTGGGATTACGTAATAGATAGATAGCCCCTTAGTTTCTTGCAATTTATAGTATAAAAGATATATTGGTATGGCGTAATTGATGTATAAACCCGTGGTTTCTCATAATTTAACATAAAATATATTTTTGTGTAACTTTATTCTTGGACAATCCTTTCGATTTTTCATAATTATTGTGAGAAAAAAATTGTTGTTTTAATTTTTAACACAGTTTTTTAGTTTGAAAATTCTCATTGATGAAAAAAAAAAATCTCAACTAAGGGGTTACGTAATTGATTGATAGCCCCTTAGTCTCTTCTAATTGATCGTGTGAAAGATATATTGGTGTTGCCTAATTGATGGATGCAACCCTCAGTTTCTCGTAATTTGTTATATAAAACGTATTAAGCGTAGCGTCAGGCATGGATAATCCCTTAAATTTTTCTTAATTACCGTATGGAGAATATGTTTGTGCAGTATTGCTACTACCATCACTTTTGGTTTCATGTGCTAACCCTACTTGGATACATAAATTAAGTACAAAATAGACCTAGTCCGTCGACAAACTCAGAAATAGTTCACTTTTCAAATATGTCCCAACCTGTACACCCACAGAAATTCTTTCGCCAGCCGACTCATGTCTCCCAACCTGAAGGGTTACCCATTCTAATGCGAAAGCAAAACAGGTATCTAATCAAACGTATCATGCATGGTCCCCATCGCCTCCCTTCGTTACTCGGTTCGACTGTCAGCGCGATCATGTACGCGCATGACATGTGCATACCATTATGCTGTCCACTGTCTTTGCAACATGCACACACACGCGCGCCCGTGCACCGGTTGGACAGTAGCCCGTGAGCCGGCCGGTTTTCACCACCTCACCCCGTGCAGGAAGGCGCGAAGGCTGTATATCATACACAGCTCGCCAAAAAAAGAGAAGCAAGAAACCCCGCAGCAACAATTCCAACCGGATTGATCTTGACCCATAATAACGCGGAATGGGCCTGCCTGCCGGCTAGTTAGTGCCCCGCCCACTGGCCCACACACTCTATATGGGCACCAAACTGCGTTGAGGAAGGCAGTTGGGGGCAGCAACTGCACCAATTTGGACGAAAACCGCCTGCGCGCAGGCTGCTGCTGACTGCAACCTGCTGCAGGATTGCCCTTTTTTGGAGCAGAATTCGGGACGGGATGGGTACGTTATGTTCCGGCCGAGTACGAACGGCTCATTTGCAGTCGTGTAATTGATACAGTTCCGCATGCAAAATGTTGGTTGGCGGGATATTTGTGTCATGTGTTTTGGTGAAGGTTTGTTTTTGCGTGTTGTTCCACCTTCTCCCAGCACCAGCTGACGGTTCCTTAAACGGGTGCTGCTTTCTTTCCGCGTTGCCGTCGCAACCGCGACGGATGTTCTTGGTGTGCCGGTACGACGCGCTGTTGTGATGCGGCAGTGGGGAGTTTATAATGAGTGCGTACCACCGAGTGCATTTGCACCACAGCACGTCCGTCGTTGGTTGCATCCCTCGGGGGAGATTGTAACGAGAAAATCCCCTGTTTTTTTTCGAGATTTCGATTTCACTTTGTCTGCGCAGTCGCTGCCGTGGCTTGGGTTTTGGGGCGATGATTTTTATTGTAATTTAATTGTGAACCTGCTGCTGCTACGTGTTCTACGTGACCAGATGGAAGTGGACCTTCTTTTTTGTATAGTGCAATGCTGCTATAGTTTTTACATGCACTTTCCGTTTTTTTTTTTGTGATTTTTGGGTCCATGGCCCACCGGCAAGTAGAGACGCTTTTGGGTTTCGGACGTTCGGGGTGTTACTTTTAGCATCCGCTACCGAAAGCAGGGCGGTTTGTTTTAAGGTTGCATCCGATGTGTATATGTGTGCAACTGTCGGCTCACCCAAGGTGACGAATGGTTAATAGCGAAAGTGTTGAGTCAATTATGGCAGATCCATAATTCTGTTTTCGTCGTCCCGCCGCCCGTGTGTGAAACTTTCGAACGAAAGCGAAACCGTTCCGTTTTTGGGCGATCGTTCGCAAGATTTGGGCGGTTCGGTTTCGATCGATGGTGCTGCGAGAAAGTGAAAAGAAGGATGCTGGGCGCTGGTGAGTTTGAATTCCCTGAAGTGCGACCGACCGGTAAATGATTATTAGCAACACAAGAAGGAAAGCTCTAAACACCTACAGCCACTAGACGAGGCTCGATGCAGCCAATGCCATACCAATTTAGCATCTGCGATAGCAGGGGGTTGATTGTTTTTTTGCTTGCTTTATCGCAATCGGTTTGCTTCAACTGCACTTCACTCTCACTCGCCGGCCTGCGTGCCAGCCTGCCAGCCAGGTCCAGAGGGATACGGATACGGTCCCCCAAAGGAATCGAACCGAAGGTGTAGCTGACGATTTATGCGATGCGAGAGTGTGTGTTGGCTTGTTGTTTTACATTTTGCTGCTACATACATCTGATCGACCGGTTATGTTGTGCTGCAAACTGTATGTGTGTGTGTGATGGTATGATTTTTTTCTTCTGTACACTTAGCAGCGAAAAGGGCTGAAAAATCACTTGATCGTCGATTGCGTCGAACTGAACGATCGCCGCCACCGTCGCGCGATTTCTGGTTGTCGTCGCCCCGTGGCCCAGCGGGAGAACACTTTTCCTTCCCTGTTTCGTTTCCCTTTTTCCCTACACACACTCACACAGCGGCTCGACATTCTTGCTGCTGCATTGGCAGATCTGGTCGATCGAGATCGAGATCGAGCAATGTCCAAGTACAACGCTCGTGCCATCGGTCGACCACAGTGGCGCGTGTGTGCGTTTTTTTCGTTTGTTAGTTCGTGGGAGTATTAAATGACCCTTTCTGGCCGGTCTTTCGGTGGGCCCATGATGACAAGTGGTAGCAGCAGGGTTCGGTGCCGTGTGTTTCCCCATTTGCCTGCACAGTGGTACGGCATTCCTCGAGCGGGGCTGTGGTCGCTATGCTGCTGCTGCTGCTGGTGCTGTTGCAAAATCAATTTATCGACATGTCGGCAAGGTTCGCGTCAGGTTGATGTGGTTGGCATGTGCACACGCGCGTCTGCAAAGCGTATGACACGTACGCACGGTGGTCACGACAGCGGTGGGTATTGCCTCGGAGGGGTGAGGAGAGGTGTACTACATGAGGTGAAAATAGGGTTTTTTTTGCTACGGTTCTAATTTGTGGGAAGGGTACATGGTTTGTAAATATTTTGGAGCGCATGGAAAGATGAAGTGTAGTATGATGTTTTGAGTGTGGCAAAATTAGAATGGATTATAGGAAAGATCTAGTGTTAGGCTTCAGGAATCTTTCGTTTAGATTCATTTATAACACTTATCTTCAGTGATTAGTGATTCAAATCTCGAAAAGACTCTTCAAAGATTAATGTATCTTCAAAGGTTCACGAATCTCCAAAGATTAATTAATTTCCAAGGATCTATGCATATCTAAAGATTAATGAATCTCCCAGGATTGATGAATATCTAAGGATTCTAGAATCTTCAAAGACTCTTAAATATAAAAAATTTCTTTTCAATATCCCAAGATGAGAGATAGGATTCTCGGATTGAATATCTAAAGATTCGTGAACCTCGAAAGATTCCTCCCGCCTATACAGGCTTTCGAGACATGTTTGTTATCACGCAGCCGGATAATCAACTTTGCTACGTAAGGACGGGTACGAGTGTCCCATATCAGGCTTGAACTCACGACGGACATGTTATTAAGTCGCGTTAAAGGCGAGTTAACGACTGCTCTACGGGACCGTCCCAGAAAGAGAATGTATCTTCATCATGATATGTATGCGGTTCATCATTCTATATAAATCTATGAAACTTAATGGAGTCATGAATCTCTTTAGCTGTGTGTGTTTACCATGAATCTCTAGTCTCTGTAGATCACATATCTCCAAAAATTTATTAATATCATGATAATCTTCAGAAATTATCATTCGGAGATTCGGAGAATCAAGAATCATCTGAGGGAATCATGAATCTGTATTGAATCATGCATATTTGGAAAATTTGCACATTTTTGGAATCACAAATCTATGGAGATTCATGTCTCTTAAACATTGAGATTGAAATTTATTCATTCATTTGAAAGACTCGTTCAAATTCATGAGTTCATCATCTCTAGTTTAAAAATCTTTAGATAATGTCAAATTAGCTCTTATGCGTGTGTGTATTATTAAATTGGTTTTAAATTTGATTTTCTTTTATAATATTTTAAATTTTACTTTTTCTTTTACATCTTTTTTACCTTTTAACCTTTGCCTTTAATTTGGAACCAAGAGCAGCAAAAAGCATCAACATAAACATGAGTTACGAAAAATCTACATCAGTAGAGCGTTATTTGTATCATTCTCGAGACATTCCATTTTCGCTTCTTCAGATTCCTTTCCTGATCATCTGGTGATCAACACTTCCTGTACCTAACCCACACCATTCAGCCCCAAAAACCGTTACAAACCGTGAGATCGTCGAACGGTGGACGAAATCGCGTACATCTGAGACGAATGCAGCATCCGCCTGTTGGTCGCCATCCCGTTTGCCAACCCAGTCGCCCAACGCCAATCAAACGGCCAATCGTCGAACCGTGTACACTTGCTCCTACAAACAGTGCCAAGTTTTGGGTTCGTTCCGTTGCTTTTTTTTCTCTTGTGCCGTGAAATACTTTGGTTTTGTTTATCGTCCGCCGAGGCTGCGCTGAGATCGTCTCGCGCGCCCGTCGGCGGCCATAATGAAAGAAAGTGCAAGCCGACAAAACACGAGCTCGCGCTGCTGAACTCATGAAAAATGCAAATTAAATTAGTAAACGTGAAGCTAATTTTTCCCCGGCGACCCAAAACTTCGAGCGCCCGCGCGATTAACAGACGCCATGTGCCGATTTCGGTGTTGCATAAGATGCGAGATGCGATGCGAATATTCGGCGAGAAGCAGTGCACTGGGGCAGCGCGGGCGCGAGGGTGGCGTGTACCCATAATACTTGCTCTCGCTATGCTGGCTCGGGATTTTTCCCATCCATCTCGGGCAGCCCTTTTTGGCTGTCCCCCACCCTTCTCCCCCGGGTGTATAACGGTGCAGAGTGCAGATGCAACACGCGCCACGACGATGATGGTAGAAGAAATTGGGCCTCCCGGTGGTCGGTTTGGATGCTGGAATGGCTGCTGCTGCTGCTGCTGCTGTTGTGTCATACCGAGGACAAGACAAAATTCAGATTTGTTGTATAAATTTCGCCGCTACATCGGTTCGCCCGCCACAATCGGCAGGAGCTGCCGGAGGGAGAAAGCGCAAGAGATTGCACTTTATTTGACTGGTGCGAAATTTCCATCACATTCACACACGGCCCCGCACAACACGTACATTACGAAATCCGCAAATCGAGCGGATTGAATCTGGATCGGGTGTCGTTTTGGATTATTTTCTTGACTTTTTTTTTTGCGCTCCAGTTTGGCGTTTCCGTTCGATTGCCCTCCGGGGTTGTGAGGTAGAAGAGAGCATCGAAAGCGGAATCGACATTTCGAGCATGTTGTTCCAGCGGCCGCATGCATGCGGTTGGGATGGGTGCTGGCTTGAAAAATGTTGCGATTCCCGTAATCTTCCGGTTGGGTTGTTTTATTTTGCGGCCTCGCAACGACCGTATTTCCCGTTTGGTCTTGCAGCCGTTACAGAACCGCCCGGCCAACCGCAGTGCTGTTGATCATCAGCCATTAAAATTGTATATTTGTATCTGTGCGTGTGTGTGTGTATTTGCTCACATTTTGGGCCCCGGGATGTAGAGAGGAAACCCTTTATTTGGTGCCAAAAAGGGCAGTCCCGGGGCTTTGTTGGGGCTGCAATTTGCAATTCGGACGCAAACGTGTGTGCGTCGCCCGGATTGTTGTTGATTTTATTGCCTTTTAATGATAAGGCGGTGTTTGTTTTGGTTTCCTCTTGGCTTTATTTATTTTTTCTTCTTGTGGGAAGGTTTTACGGCCCCCTCGGGATATTCGGTGGTCGATGCTCCGGTGTGAGATGGATTGTGTTTTATTGTGTCAACGGTAGAAGGTCGCGTCGCCGTTGCTGTGACTCTTACTCAATATTTGGGGCCGATTTGAGCGAGTGAAAAAATTCACACTTTTTGTGTAATGATGGCGACGATCCTCTCCCGTGGTGCTGTGGCTTGGGCAGGCCACTGTAATCAGTGTATGATAATTTTGGAGCGACGCTCGGGAGACACCTTTTAGGCGGATGATGATGTAATTAGAATGCCGATTGTTGAATGATTCAATCAAGATTGTTAGGTCTTAATTAGGCTTTAGATATTAGGCTGTGGCTTTTTTTTCTGTTAAGAAGGTTCGAAAAACAATCAAGCAATTTGGGAGGGAATATAGAGGTTAATTGGGGCTTTCAGCGGGTTTCACATGACACTGTAAAGTTATCGGAACAAGTATCGTCAATAGCGCATTTGCAGGTAGGAGATTAAAAACATAGTTAAATGTTGCGCTATATTATTTAAATGCCTACTAAGCGACGAACTGATAATTTTTTTAAATATTTGTATTCAAAATTTTTGATGCTCTTATAAACAAAAAATCATAATATTATACAGGGTTTTCCACGTGTTCTCATAGTTGTCGGACACATCCTTGACTCTTTCTTATTGGATGTGAACTTCATATGTTGGAAATTGGACTCTATGGAACGCTTTTTGGACAGGCTCCTTTAAAATTCCTATTGGATTTGTCCATCAAGGGTGCTGTAGAGTCCAATTCACGTTATACTAAGTTCATTTCACGTATGAAAGAGTCAATAAAGTGTCCCACAGCTATGATAACTGCTGAAAAGCCCTGTAATACTAGATAATGTCAATCAACATTTAAAAATATTCCCAAGGCTTAAACAATGTGATTTATGTGTTTGCACACCATATTTTCTATCATCCCCTTGGATCATCATCCAAAATTGAGCACATTTCCCAACGCAGTGTGACGTTGGTTTGAACAAAAAAATCTCACTTCCCGTCAAAACAAACATCGAATTAAAAGAAGAAAAAAGGCATAAATCTTTCACCCGGTCGGTGCGAAATTATTATCGCTGAAAAAAATAGAAAAACAAACCGCAGCCAACGGTCCTTTACCGCACACGGAAATCGACCTGTTTGCGGTCGGGTGTCCTAATCAAATAAAAAATAAAAATCAACACACCCTGCCTTCCGTTATTCATTCGCACGTGACCACAACTTCTCAATCCCTCCGGGAGACAGTGTTTTGCAGAGTTCCTTCCCCACCGCGCGCAAATAGTTAAATAACTCGCCCGCCCGTGAAGTGAGCGTAAAGTTAATAAGCGGTCCGATTGTGTATGCTAGGGGTGACAACCGTGACCGAAATGCAACGCGCTGAAATCCCTTTTTTGTGTGTGTGTAAACCCCTGTAAAGCACACGCAGGATGCGCCCAAACCGCGCGCCGTGCAGCTCCGGTGGTGCAATTAACGCAGACCCCTTTAGCGGTGCAATATGTGAAAGAGTGTCTTCTTCGTGCAGTTTTTTCCCCCTTTTCACAAATGAATGTGCAGCATCTTACGCGATGAGATTTTGGGAAAATGCGTGCGCAAATACAGTGCAAACGAGAAAAAAAGTCATAAATTGTCATTCTGAAGGAAAATGAATGAAATTGAACAACCGGCACTGTGCGAGGGAAAATCTCGTTGCTTGTTTGTAATTGTTTGTTTACACATTGCGATTGAACATGGCAGTGGCGCGTGCGTTTGGGTTTTGGGATGGGAAATGCCTCCGTTTAATGTCGTTAGCTGCCACCGGTTTATGCGCGTGGAGTTTTTTTCTTCCTCGTCTTCTTCTGTTCCCTCTTATTCTCTTTCGAAATCAAATCACGGCACCCCGCGAGTGAATGTGCACCAAAAGGGCAATAAATATTATTTTGTGAGAGGTTAATCGACTGCGTGCACGTGGCCACATTTGGCTAACACCGGCTCTGAAGGCAAAGCAATCAGCGGCAGCACTTGCATGGGAAATTTATTGAGAGTCGTTGGGTTTGTGTCTGTGCGCGAAGCATAACCAACTCCCAACTATGCATGTGAATGCTCCGCGTTTGATGCTTCTTCTGGCTCTTGGCACTTAGCACAAGGGGGAAGCAGTCAGGTCAGAACCCTCGTCCCGGCCCATAAACATAAACCTTAATGGTACTAAAGCACTCCACGTCCCGTGCGCAATTGGTGGGAGCTTTGGGGGGCTGGCGTTATTATTACGTACCCACTGCAGGGCCAAGCCTTTCGACATCTCGTCCTCGCGTCCCTCTAGACCTGTGTGTGCAATATTGGTGCAACGAAAAGAGGGTTGTTCGCGTACTAGGGGGGGAAGACGACATAAAACACCATCACTCCATACCAGCAGCGGGACCTCTTGGGAGATGTGATCTTCCGCACGCCGTTTTGTAGGATCTGGTGCCTTTTTCTTCATGTACAGTCTAGCTTCGGCACGCGGCCTATCACAAAGCAACGATCTACGAGCTCTAACTATCGCGAGGCTCTAATCAGGGATCCATAATGCCTTTCCACCCATCAAGTCCCCGTTCGTTCGCGCAGAGCTTCGAAGTTGCGTTCTTTGGTCGAGAAGACAGTCTTGGGAGCAGCAGATCGGAAGGGTTTTGATGTGGAGAGGAGCATCATTACGATCGTTGATAAGATGATTTACCGTATGTAAGGGGCTCCGTTGGTAGATGACGATGGTGTGGTGTGTATTGGCTTCTGCTGAGGTTTTGTTGTCACTCTTCCCTGGAGCTGCTGGTGTGTGTGTTTCTCCGGCAAAAGGAGTTCTCTCGTCCTCCTGCGGGAACTGCCGTGTATGTGCTTTATTGCATCTGTTTCCCAAGTTCCTCGTGTTTTATGTTACCCTCTTTCTGTCTCGCTTCCTCGCGTCGTAAATTATCCATCTAGCAAGGCGTACGTTAAATTGCTTAATTAATTGCAACGGTTTCCGTCGGTCGCGAGAAGATTTGATTAACGTTTGAAGCGTCCCATGCAGCAGCGTGTGGTGTAGGTTAATTGATGAGTGGTGCATATCAGGCGACACGTATGCTTAATTCGTGTTCGTGTGTGTATGTGTGGAGCGGAAAACCATGAATGGGTTGGCTGATTTTTCATTCTCGTGAATGAGGGGAAATGTGAAATTAAGACGTACTTAGAATCGTATAATCATTCCCCGCTATGGTGCGCCAATTAAAGGTTTCTTGTTTTGGTATCTTAAGTGTTGACGAATTGAGATAAGATTGTGAGGAGTTTGCGCGACGTGATTGAAGAATGAGGTTAGGGCAATGAAAGGCTTTTCAATGGAGGTAAATTAGGTTGTTGGCATTATATCTTATGCGTTTTAAAACATTCGATTTTTGACTTCCAACTAATAGAAAACTGAACCATTCATAGAAGGCATAACGAAGCCGAATAACTTAAAATATTCTCTCTGAATAACTAAAGAATACTTGAAGTACCTACAAGACACACAAAAACAGCAAGAATATACTCCAAAAATGAGAACAAATGATGCGAAAACAGAAAAGACCGATGAAAGCTTGAAAGATCATGTAAATCACTTGAAAACTTCGATATGTACTCAATCGTGCTTCAGTAAATTAGTCTTATTGACAGTTTACAGATCACTCCAGCGAGCGATATGCTGCTGACGCATGCGTTGACACACATTTCACCCAACGGGCCCTTCTCTTTTTTCCATTTCGCTAAGGATGTGCAAAGTGAAGGTGGAACCTTGGCTCGGTTTTGCGCCAGTTCAAGAGCATTCCTAGTGAAAAGTGAAATGGGGTAGCGTTGTATTCCTCAGCGCATCCTCATGGGTGCAATTTTCTCCCGCCCAAAGGTTAATGCTACCTGTTGGAAATCGGGCCACAGTTCCAAGTGGATGCGATCGATTGTTTGCTGTTCGAAATGAGTCCCGTATTTGGTACACTTCATCAAACAACTCATGCAGTTTAATTTGACGAACCTATGCTCTGCTCTGTTCCAAACCTCAGCAGAAAGGCCTAATTTGACGCAGTGCACACAGGCATGATTTTCGTACGCGTGCGCCCACCCAAACAGTCCAAAACGCACCCCCGGGGGGGAAAATGGAGGGCTGACCGACCGCGTTCCGATGGTCATGGCGCGACGCGTGAGACTTCAAGGCTAAACATGTCAAATTAGGAACGCTCTCTTCCGGCCCGACCCCGGTCAGCGCAACTCCAACCACCAAACGAGGCAATGTCACCGTCTCCGGATGGGCAACGCTGAGTGTGGGCAGCTGCCCCGGCCCAAAATGTGTAGCAAATGCGAGAGAGATGCGCGTTGTAGCGATCGTTAAGTGTTTATAGTGCGGGAGATGCCAAATCAAATCAATACACTACGAGGAAGAGCGGTGCGGAGGTACACAAAATCAATCGCCCATATGCTGGGCGTCGTCCTCCTCCCGCACAACCCCAGACGCTCTCAGGCTCTGCTTCGGTTTGCCTTATGTGGTGCTGCGGTGGTTGGCTCCAATTGAAAGTAAACTTTGAACTATTTGCTGACCCACTTTTCGGCTGAGCCGGGGAGAGGCATAAACAAATAGGAAAACCCGGCGATCGTCTCGGTGGACTTTTGTGTCAGAATGCATTGTTATTGCTCCAGCGGTGCTGTGCTGGAAGCGGTGGGGCGCCGTGGCCGCTCAACACTCACGACACACGCCGGCGCCGACGGCGTGCGCGCGCACCGCGAATGTGACAGTAGTAAGCGCGTTCCGAAATCCGTGTGACCCGTGCCACTCACTTTCGGGTCTCGCGCACCCTTCTCGCGCCCTGAACGAGTTGGTTCTTAGGGGGAGACACTACCACCACTGGCCCACCGAGAGGAGGACACGAGGCGGGCGACAGTTCTTTCGAAGGGTTTCGCCACCCACATGCACGGGCGGCAAAATCACGGCAGTTCCCTTCCGTTCCACGACCGTTATAAATCAGTGCAACGAGCTGCTGAAAGCGAACGGGCTTGACTTGACTGCGTTGGGAAATTTTTGAGGACCATTTTTAGATGAATTGATTGGTTTTTGGTTTATGGGCTTTTTTGTTTTGTTTGTTGTTGGGCGGGATGACGGGTCCCCTCGGTCTGTGAAACACGGGCAGAGTTGGGAAATGCTCTACACCGGTGGTTGCTGTGGTGTATTGGAAGTTCTGGGCAGTGTGGCAGTGGGTCGATCATGTCGTCGTCGTTTGCTGATGGCTTTGATTGCGTGTAATTATGGGCAAGGTTGTAGATGGGCATGGGCTTTAATGTTAATATGATTTTTGACAGGCTCAATTGATGGTTTCGAAATTTGCTTAGCTAAAGAGATACTCGAGCATATCCAAATCATAATCAATCCTGAAGAATGATTCATGGTAATGAATCGCAATGTCGAATAACAGAATACAGCAATCTAATGTTAATGTTGTAAATGGATTTTAATATTTAGGTAATGATGTAGAAATGTGCAAGAATTCTAGAACTTACCTTATGCTGAAGAATTAGTTAATGAATGAAGAATAGGTTGGATATTCATCAAGTTCCTAAAAATGCAGTTCAAATTATTTGAATGGGTTTCTTTTGTGCGTTTATTTAGAGCCTTTGTTAATTGATATTGTTGATTAGTGAAATTGTTATCAATTATTTAATTTGATCGATCGATTTGATGTTTGTAGTTCTGATTTTGAACCTAAGTCCCATAATTCTGGACGATAAACCTTTGGGTCGGTGAAGATTTCGTCGGAGTCGAAATCGGACTAACAGTCGAAGTCGGATTGGAGTCGTGGATGATCCAGAGAGTATATCATTTATTCAGTGATAATTCAAACGACGTTGAAGCTCATTCTAGCGAACAGTTGTAATTGATTTTAACCCTTGTTCCAACTAGTTCCATTTCTTATTGAGTATTTTCATCGCCCGATTGATACCCTGACCACTCACTATTTCGAATGGCTCTCAGAAAAACACACTACATACGCTACGCTACGGGTGATCTAATAAATTTTCATTTTTGGTACAATTTCTACAACACCTCCCCCGCGGTGCGAACGAAACTTGAATTAGAAACGGAGAAATGCTAGAAAACTAGATGCGGGCTGTATTGGTGTCAAAGAATTGTACAAGAAAAAAAACATAAACTTGTAAAAAACACACACATAAATGCAACTTTCAATCTCACTCTACAAACGGACACGTCGCTCTCCGCTCCTTCCTGCTGGGAATGGTAGACCACCGGCCGCCGTCGCTGGACCGATATCTTCGATCGGTTTCCAATTTCTTGTCACATAAATTTATTGACACACTTATAAAACTGTCCAACATCAATTAAGCCAAATGGAGTGGTTTTATTGATGTACAACTTTCCGATTCCCGGCAACTGGTAGAGGCTAGGAACTGGGTGCAAGGGATATTTGGCAGAACGCAGGAGGAGAGCGGCGCATTTTGGTTCGAGTTTCAGAGTGTGCTTCCTTCCTTCCTGTTGGCAGCCTGGGTGCCCGGTGGGTGGTGACACGTGTATATTTTTTTTTGTGTGCAACTGCTTCCTAACTGGAGGGAGGGTGATTGATGAAAACGGCAGGCGCCTCAAAGCGCTCATGCTAGTGTGTGGCACCGGGGTTTTAATGCGTGTTTTTCAATTAATTCATTTTTCTTCCCGGCTCGTTTTTTTTTATTTCCCTCCCATCTCCAATGTTACATACATTGATGGATGCTGTGTCTCGTTGGAGAGCTTGCTATCTTGCGTGAAAATCTTGCCGCTCTAAAGCGTGACTGGAGGAAACAAGAGAAGATAATGAAGCGATTAGCATCGCGAAGATAATTCGTCTTGGGGCGTTATGGATGAGTTTGATTGGCCAGTGCAGTGCCCACTGGTGCTCAGGGTGTGTCTGTTTGCTTGGACTGGTCTTTGAGTTTTACAGCGTTGAAAGTTTGAGATTGAACGTTGATTTTAAAAGCGAAAACGGAACTGTGTCTCTTTTATGCCAGTTTGAATTGATGCAGTTTTGATTAGGGTAGCCTGCAGGTGATCTGCATGAGATCTCTAAGATCTTAACTCAATTCAATGCTAAAGATGCATTTAGTAGTACATCAGAAATTGGACATTTTTTGGTTTTATGTTGTTTTTTAGACATTGGTTGGCTCATTTTGTCCATATATATATGCAATCAACTTCCTAAAACCATGTTGTAAATGTTATGTTTTTTTTTTGGTAAAGCTTTCTTTGCCCAAGTTTTCTTAAAAATTAAAGATAAAGCACGACTGCGTGTTTGAGTTCGTATATCCTTAATTACACCAATTTGTATTAAGCAGATGTGTAAGTAACGGTCGTTCGGAAATAAACATTATCAAAAAAGGGCCGCCGACAGTTGGATCGATACATCGAACCTCATCGTCCCAGAGGAGTGGCGCAAACCGATCGGCTGAACGTCCGGATCGTTTGCTGCGCAGGAAAAAAGAGCCTGAGCAATCTCCAATTCATTCGCGAACCAACAGCAGGAGGTTCCAGGCAACCGCAAGACGACTCGTAACTTATTGGCGATGGTACCACAGATTTTTTATTACGAAATTACATTCTTTTAATTTCTCGCATCTCGCGTTTCGCGCGAACTACGAACGAGTAAAAGGACCTGGTACGTTTCATTTCTTTTTTTTTCGGTTGGGTGAAAGGTTAAGAAATCACCCCAAATCAGATTACCATTATGCTCATGAGCGCGCAAACTCAACCCCGTGTGCCGTTGTACTGCAGCTGCAGTTTTGTCTGGGTAGCGAGCGAGCAAAAATCGATCCCGGTCAGCTATAATTTAGCATGCGCAATCCCATTAATGATGGTGTGTAGCGGTGTGGTGATACGAATAAAATTCACAGTAAATAAGAAATGGGCCATTTTGGTACGGTGTTTTTGTAGGCTTTTTTGTTGTTATTGCCAAAATTATGTTTTACCCGACATTTCCTTTTTATCTTTTTTGCAACGGAAAGTTGATCAGGTTACGGCAGGACTTGCGCACACTTGGCTTGCAAGGCAGATCCTTGGAAAAGGGAATGAATTTCGTTAAAAATAGGTTACCGAGAGCCACCTTATTATAGCACGTACTCGGTTGTAGGGTTGCACCGACGCGATCTCTTGAAAGAACCCAGAGCCCCCCAGCAGCTGTCGATCGTTTGACGCGCTTGAAGGTGCGTTTCGGATCCGGATTTTCGGACGATCTTGCTGAGGGTCGCACGTCATCGGTAATGGCAGATTATTACGTAAACAATAGCATCCAGCAGCAGGGACGGCTGGACCAGCGCGAAGGTTCCCAATTTAACCGGGGATTATCCGGACACGATGGAACCGTAAAGTTCGTAATGTCCAATGCAACGCACGCGACTCCACTAAAAAAAGCCGTCGTTCCGAGGCACGCTTAATCTTGGTGTAATGAACGGTTTTCACTTTCGATGCGAACGCTCAAGGTTCCTCGCCACGACGACGCTCTCTTGTGCTAGCCGGCGGGCGAGAATGGTAAGAATTCTATCCGGTTGCCGGGCGATTGGTGGTTGCGTAATGGGCTCGGTACGTACAGCTCGTTCGTCCGTACAAACTGCACTATTGTCCACGGGTACTAGCACTCCCACACTGACTCTTTCCCCGGTCCGAAGAAGTTCAAGGTGAATGGACCGGGAGATGCAGAACTTTGGTGGCGCCTTTGATTGACAGCAATCGATCTAGTTTTTTTGATGGCATGCGATGGAAAGTCAACCCACGCTGCTGCCTTGTTTCGACGGGCCGAAAGATCATGACCACAAGTAGGTAGGTGCGTAGCAGTAGCGTCACTCACCGCGTTAGATCTCAAAAACCTCAAAACAGTTATGAGTTGCGAAAGATCACCATTGACCCTGGTTCTTTCGATCCCTGCCTGAGGGACGGGAGGGGGCGAAAATAATTGGAAGGTTTGATTTTTCTCGCCCGAAAGAACGTGAGATTCTTGAGCGTGTCGATGCTGTGACCGGCGGTTGCGGCAGCCATATTTGGCGAACCTTTTTGACACCCGTTAAATGTTGGAGCTATTTTTTGTATGTGGACCTCTTTCTCATTCTCTATCTCGGTAACGGTACTTTTTGGGAAGGGAAACACATTACTCTCTGCCTCATTCTCAGAACCGTGCGTTCCTAATGGTTCTAAAAATGGTATTCTGGCCCCGAAATGCCGAACGGATCAATGAGGCGGCGCTGACCACGGACGTACCGGTACCGCGTGCCCGTCGGCACGCGAACCGTGTGCCAATTTCTGGGCCAATTTCTCACGCATGTACATGAACGCCCTGGCGTGTGCGTGTGCCCAGACGAGTGGTTCGCTAAAAAGGTTATCAACATCTGTGGGTCGGTTTGTCTCCGCACGGCGGGAGGGTCACGGGACTTTTTCGCCAGCACCGCAACGGAAGTGAGACAGAATTCGTTCGCGTCCGAAAATGAAAGACACCGATCGGTTTTAATTTATGGCCAGCGCTAGGCAATATTGGTCGGTCAATAAAGATAAGCTGTGTGGAGCGAAAGAGGAGAGACGTGGAGGGAGGATCGCAGGTTTGCAGCGTCTCGGTTTGGCTGGGATAGAACGAGAACGAAAGGAACGCGACCATAAATAGTGACTTTATCTTGCGCGATTTCGTTGACAGTTTTGAGCATTCGAGGGAAAGGAAGTTGTTATAACCGTTTTCGAGCGAACCGGCGCGCCGATCGGTTGACCCGTGGAAGATAACCTCATAACGAGCGCCGGATTTTGTGGTTGTTGAAACTGGAAAGTTGTTGGGCGAATTTGCATGCATGAAGTAATCGAAGGCGAAGCAAATTTTGGGTCCAATTTATGGTAATTTAAACGTGTTTATGTTAATAAAAGAGCTACCTCAGTTTTGGAATGGTTAGAACATGTTATAGGCGAAATATTTGTGGTATTAGGAGATAGTTTAAAGTGCCTTTTGTCGACTTATTTTGAGAGCTCAAAAAGTGGAAAAACCTCAAAAAACGTATTATGAGCATGTCAATACTTTTTATTTCGCGTCATATTACGAGGAGGGGGCGGTCCCGTGGTACAGTCGTCAACTCGAACGACTCAATAACATGCCCTTCATGGGTTCAATCCTAGACTGGACCGTCCTCCCGTAGCAAGGATTGACTATCCGGCTGCGTGGTAATGAATAAAGTCTCGAAAGCCTGTATAGGTCGACATGTCCGCGTAGGATGTTACGCCAAATAGAAGAAGATTACGAGGATATAAAACATGTTTTGAAGAGTATTACTTCTTCAAAGGCGAGTAGCTAGACCGTAAGAACTTACTTACTTATCCGGCCGTAAGAACTATTTAGTATTTAATTGTTGAAATAAAATTGTTGGATGTGATCATAACAAAAAAGATAACACTATGGAAGAACCTGATTAGACATCAGGTAACTCAGATTAAGATTCTTGAATCTGATTGAATCATCAATGTGGATATTAGAATCCGAGTCTCTAATTTTGAGATTAATGAATCTTCAAAGTTTTACGAACATTTCTATTTTCGAAGGTATGATTTTTTGTAGATTCTTCTTCTTCTTATTCTTCTTCTTTGGTTCAACAACCATTGTCGGTCAAGGCCTGCCTGTATCACTACTTGTGGGCTTGGCTTTCAGTGACTTTTTTTTATATCCCCCCATAGCAGTACAGTCAGTCCTACATATGGCGGCACGGTCCATTTGGGGCTTGAACCCATGACGGGCATGTTGTTAAGTCGTACGAGTTGACGACTGTTCTACGAGACCTACTTTTGTAGATTCATAAGTCTATAATTCAAGATTTTACCTTTTTTTGTCTTATATTTGTACTTGACTACAAAAACCGCTTTTATTTCAATAGATTTTGATGTATTCCTATGAAAGTATTGAAGTATTCATTCCAGAGTTGTTTTTTCGTAAGATCAGATGTAGTCGTGTAATAAATACTACAAACGTAGACAATTTAGATATCCATTAATCTCTATAAATAGTATGAGAATTGTGGCTCTTTAGAGATTAATGTATTTTTGGAAATTCGATGAGAGACCAGAATTAATCATATCTGAAGTTTCACATCAATAAACCTTTATGAAAGATTCTTGAAGTACAACACTGAATATACCAAAAATGTAAAGCAGTAACTTACTCGCTTAATTACATCAAGAATTATTTTGCAAAATATAAAATCCCCGAAAAGCTTTACGTTTAGAACAGAGTTTTAGAACATTCTGAAACCACCACAGACGCAAAAGTGATCCAACACTCAACCAAGAATATCCAAAAGCAGAAACACAAACAGGGTGTGTGACTCACCGTAAAGGTGTGCGGTGCGCAAACAAATCCGCAAGGGTCAAAGCATACGCATTCTTCCATTACGCACGTACGCGCGCACCCCACGCCAGTGGAAAAAAGGGCCTACCCACCTGCCGGACCATCGGACCACCGACGAAGCCGTGTGTGGTGTCGAGTAATATCAGCAATAAAACTGATCCCGTTCGTTTTGCATATGTGTGTATGTATGAGAGTGTTCTGAATCCAACCACCGCTCGTCGCGCGCCACTCGACATGACATGAAATTGATTTCAGTTCAATTGCGCCCCGTTCTCAACGATGCCGGCGCAAAGTCCCAGACGATGGCACACGGCAAGAGTTCGATGACACTTTAATGTGTATTGATCGGTGGTATGGTACGCCCGAAGATGCTTTTCTCTCTCCCCGCGAGGATCCTCCGGATATCGGGAACGTGCATAAATTTAAGCCCTTTTCCCTGGTCTGTGGACCCGGGCGAAAGATTCGTCCTGGCTCGGGTGATAAATGATGGAGGGTGGCGCGCGCCGTGTAGTTTGCAGCCTATTTATTCCTCTACCTTCGCTTCGGGGGTCTTCCATCAACCCATTTCTTGCCCCTGCGCACCACACTAAAACACGTCGTGATCGATATTTCGTTTCAGATGCAGATGCAGTCGGATGCGCTACCGGACTGTGGGCTGACGGTGGGACCGTTTGCGCCAACCGCCGCCGACCGTTTATCATCGGCGCACGGCGGTAGCGGCAGCATCGAGAGCCTGATCGACCATTACCTCGGGCCACTGTATCCGGACTACGCGGACCACACGCGCCCGATGCTGATCCGGCAGGCGCGCGATCTGCTCGTGTGCACATTTCACGGCGATCTGGAGCGGTTCGAGGGCGACTTCCTGCGTCCGGCCACCGATATCGTTCGCGAGCTGCGATGCGCTTATCAACGCGGCAAGGTAAGTAGCGGAGTGGGGTGGGGAAGAAGTACCGTCGCTCACGGTGGGTTATTTTTCCTTCAGAGGCGCTTCGGTTCCAAGCATATGTGGGTTATGTAATTTGCATAATTCGAAACGAGCGCTCTCTCGACGAAACCCGCCGGGAGTGTGTGTAGAACGTTACCGGGGTAGCAGAGAGAGAAAATAGGCCACATCCCGCAGCTGCCCCTATGTGTGTGTGTCTGTGTACTCCAAAGCTCCAAAACTAGTTCATAGAGCCATCGGTGATGCGTTTGAGGCTCGGTAAGCTCTTAGCGTAGTTCCAAATCGCACCCGACTCACCGGCAGAGCAGCACTGAGGATGATAGCGAAATCGCCTTTGGGCATGCGTCGTCGATCGTGCGGTGACCGTATCGTAAAGTAGCATGAAAAGGAAATGGGGCCCACTCATTAGCTGGACAGCGAGTGGGACAAGAATTTTATGTCGATCCCCCGGTGTTGAGCTGAGCTAATTTCGTTTGCGCAGGGAACGAAAACTCCGAATGGGAAACATTCCAATCGGGGGAGCTATTTTTCAACGACAGTTCAGTATGCCATTTGTGGAACAGTTTTTGGCGAGTTTGTTTTTTTGTTTTTTTGTTAAGGTGTTGAAGCGGGTTTTGCGTAATGATAAAGAATTGTTTTTGCACGATTAATAAAGCGGCAGGATATATTCGGGATATTAATCGTGGAAATGTGGAGCATGTGTGATAATTGGTGGGTTCGGCAGAATTGGAACATATTCGACTGTTTTGTTTTTTTCTTCTTTCTGTTCAGGTTGAAATGCCAAAGGATCGTGTTAATTTGTCGTGCTGGTAGTGTCTTTCTTTGGTGTTAAAATCGATCACAAAAAATCCCGAAAATAGGTTGAGATTAGTCTTTTGTTCGTACTGGAGGAAGTTTAATATCCTGGGATTTTGTATGCAGTCTTCAGTGTTAGTCTTCATTTAAGTTTAATTAATATTCACAACACAATTGCTACAATGATATTTTCATAATCAGTATGAATCTCAAACTTTTTTGTTGAATCACCTTAAACCGCTTCTACAGCTCTGGCAAAGCACTCCGATGTGATGGAAGTAAAAAATAACCTACTTTGTAGAGGGACTGTGTCTGTTTACATATTTCAGGTTTTGTAACAGTCAGGCCAGCTCTGTCATGACTTGTGCCTTTCGTCGCTGGCTGTGTTTATTTGCTCTTGCTGAAAGTTCTCCTTATCAAACGCACACCACTTCACCTGATGCAACTGCTCTGCATTCTGCTGCTCGCACGTGCGACGGAAGCGAGAGGTTCATCGTCTCCAAAACAAGATGCTAAGCTACCATAGGTCGAGCGGCGGCGGCGGCGTCTTGCCTGCAGCTCGCCACGAAGCAACCGCACCGTTGCTGCATGCGTGTAGAGGTTTATTTTTCATCACCATCACTTTGATGTATTATGCTTTAAAGCATTCTTGAAGATGATGACTTTCCTTTTTGCCACATTTCCCCGTTCGCCCTCCGGTTTAAACTTCTACAAAAAAAAAAAACAAAATAAACCGATGACACCGCGATAACATGGCGCGAGTCAAGAACGATCTTACAGACCTTTGGAGTGTTGTGTAAGAGAAGAGGATCGTTCTCGGCATGTTATTGCTCTCTAAAAGCTGCTAGGGGACGCGCCAAGATTAATGAACCTGAAGGGAACGCACACTGGGGTCGTCCGACACTGCGACGGTTTGCTCCGGACGGTATATTTGCACAGGTCGTTTTCCGATGGTTGTAAGATAAGCGCGGCGAATCATCATCGCCCCCCGTTGTCGTCTTCAACATCCTCCGAAAAACCACACGACGATTCATCATCTCCGCACAGTGCGTTGGAGAGAGAAAAAAAGAGTGAGTGTGTGTGGCTTTTGTCGCCTGATAACATGCACATGTTGACGTCGTGCGTCGTCTTTGCTGTGCGTTTTATGCAAATAATAGCGTCACCGACGCGCCTGACATGCTTTGGAACTCGCTGGTAAAAATCCCTCAAGTTGGGTATCTTTTTTTTCTGAAGGAGAAGAATTTCCCTGCTCTGTTGAAGTTCAACGATCTGATGCTTTGGTTTTTTGTCTTCTTGTTGTTACTTCATTGCCACAGTAAAAGGCATCAACTCTCCTTCCAATCCGCATGGATGCCGCACGCAGAACGCAAAGGGCGGCATTGTTGTGCTAAAACAATCGGTCATCGGTCGGTCGATGATTGCACACCATTGCATTTGGCTGCCATTTCGGTGTGGAGCGCGATGGTTCCGATCGGACACCAAACAATGGTGTCATCATTTATGTGGCCAAACTATGCACGGTGCATGTTTAGGACCGGCCAGCGCACACAACTACATTGTTCTTCGCATTTCGGTGTGGTATGCAGCATTTGTTTGGCTTTTGCGTTTCGGTGACTTGGTCCGGTGACAAAACTGATCCTCGGATCTCGTCGCCTCGAGCCGCGACGAATTCTGGGAACGTCGGACCTTTGATCTTCGTGTGGCATTTCGGCACACGGACACGGTGCGAGGACGCGAATTGGCCACTCTGTCGCGGGCCAGATTGCCGATGGCCCGATAAAGTTTAACAACTCAGTTGGCATTTGACGAAGGCTGTTTTGTGGTGTTTGTATTGTTTGAAAATTGAAGGAATAAATTAAGACTACGGGAAATTGGTACATTGACAACGAAAATCATCGGAAATTCTTCTCCCCCGAACGCTCTCCAACGCCCTCCATTCACCGAAATCGGCTGTGTGCGTAGGATTAGCTCAAAGCCTCAATTGCCAAGGGTAAGGCGTCTGATTGTGCTCACCCCGTCAGAAGACCCCGCATGACTTCTCTCCATTAGCCCACTGACTTGTCTGAACTATTTTATTAGCATATACTCCCAGCGCAAAAACGCGCAGACGATTTGTCACCGGCAAACACCCGTGACCGTGACAAATCGGCCTCATGTGTGTCTGTGGCAAATTGTGCCTGACCCCGTTTGGTCCTGCCCTTACGTGTCGCTCGCGATGCGTTTGCGATTGAGGAAAGCGGAACTGTGTCTCCGATTTTGTGCCATTTTCACCTGCTTTATCACCTCGACGATTGCTTGGTGCAACTATTAAACTGCATCGAGCAGCGTATATTTGCACGCGACCAAGAGGAAGAGGAGATCCAGTATGTGTGAGATAAGGGACAGGGACCTGTACGGGAAATAAAATAATTACTATAACTGTTGTTTAATTGAGCCATTTCACACCTGTCGCTTAGATAGTTTTGAGCCTTTTTTTGTTGCCTTGCATCAAGCGTTCGAGAGTGGTTTTTGTAGACATAAATGCACGAGCGAGAGATGCATTCCAGAAGAGCAACACAATCTGTACACGGAAAGCGGAAAGCCTGAGCTGTCGAACCGTGTCCCAGCGGAGGATTAGGCCAAGCAAAAAAAAATCGTATTTATGGAGAGCCTCGTGAGCAGGCAGTACAGAGAACAGGTGGATTTATATTGCCATTGGCAGACACTGTGACTGTGGGTATTTATTTATTGATCGATCGAGCCTAAGCTCTGCACACGATCCTGTGCCGTGTGGAGCGCAGTTTAGCGTGGAGAAAATCCACTGAGCATTCAATCGCTCCATAACTCATCGCCCGAGGTCCCTGCGGGACTGAGTGGCATTTTGTCACACATGATGCGGGTACGATAACAGCGTATGAGCGAGGTGCGTTAGATAAGCCGGACGGCTATGACCAAGATCCAAGAGTGCACTGCGGGAGTTGCCCATCGTTGCTGCGCGGTGGATAAGCAGACGAGCAGCTCGATAAATTAATGATAATTATTATTTGCACCACGTCGCCGCAGTGAAGATATTTATACGTGTTGTGATAGCGATCGTGTAATCCATGGTTAAGAGATTTTCAAGCAAAAACTGGAAGGAAAGTCTCTTCTTGGAGGAAAGCTGCCATCGACCGAATCCGTCCTGGTCAGAGTTAATTTGTTCCTTGAAGTGAGCTCGTATGGTGCGGGACCGTATGGGAAGCTATTTGTCACTGTGCGATTTGAGCAATGTTGTGAAGAGCGGGTTTGCCGGGAAAAGGTCTTGCGCGGTGATGTGTTTGTGCTGTGTTGCGAGGGAGAAATTTATTGCCGCATCGTGCATGGAAACGGTAGACGGCGCGTGTTTGATTGGATTAGGCACGGTAGCTTCTGTTGCAGGTATGGTAGTGTGGTCCCGGGTGAGTGCATCAGAAGAAAGTGTTTGACAAGGATATAAAAATGAAAGGACTTTTTTGTATGATTTCACTGGCGATTGCTTCATATAGATGACAATTTCCTTACAATCGCCTCAATGTTTTTTGAGTTTTCCCTCGCCGAAAAGCAATAAATCTTTGAATGTGGTTGAAAAAGCATAGCTAAAGTTTTATTGGAATTGCAGGACGAGGGTATCGAATCCTGATTTATTTTACATTTCAAAGTCTGAAAGTAAACTGTTGGCGTCCTTAGAAATGATGAGTAAAATGAATGTGCTAAGCAGTATACTTACAGATCATATGTTCCGAGAACTACTGAAGGAGAAGAACTCTTTTAGGCGATCTCCCAAAAATTTATGCAATGCCTGGGAATCTGTAATCATGACGATGATGATTCCAATTCTTCAATTTATTTACAAGAGATGTACGTATAAACGTCACTGAAGACAAAAAGATTTATTCAGAATCGACTATCTTTATAGTTTTGTTCCTGTTTGTTGTAGTCTTCGTTTTGCCTATGATCAGTTTGGAATCTCCAGAAACTCTAATAAACAAATCATG
This sequence comes from Anopheles merus, assembly GCF_017562075.2. Taxonomy (NCBI): domain Eukaryota; kingdom Metazoa; phylum Arthropoda; class Insecta; order Diptera; family Culicidae; genus Anopheles; species Anopheles merus. The sequence goes on from NC_054083.1 coordinate 39,686,673, forward strand.
CCGTTAACGAATCCATGGCATTACCCATTTCATCGAAATAATTTACTTCAACGCTCAATGGATGAATGCCGTCTAACTGGAGGAACATCAATACCGACAACCGAACATTATCCAAGTCAAAAAGAGGGAAGAAACGAAAATAAATTTCTCCCTGCCCATAGATAAACAACAACCTGTCCCCGGTACTGATAGTGCCCGAGGATCAAAACCCTCACTCACATCCGTCCGGAAGAAAGGAAGAGCACGGTCGAACGCCGCTAAACCAATATCGTCACGGTATATGATTATGTGTTTGCTGTCGTAGCCTGAGGCAGGAACATTGAAGCATTGAAGTATTGAAGGAGACATCAAGAACAGAAGATGTGCTTTGCTGTGGCTTTGGTGATGATGCGCGTTCTTTGAGGCCAAGGGCTACAGAGAGAGAGACGGTTGGTGAGGGACCGTTTGCTTTAACCGTGCGGGAAATGTCATACAAGTGAGGATAATTTTAATAACAAGCATAGCGAACGATCGTCCGTCCCACCTTCGAGCAGAAGTTTGAAGATCGACAGCGCCGGAACACAAACCGGGATGGGTAAGTATATAGCCGGCGCGACCGGTCGCGTCGGTGTGTGTGGTCGATTATGGGGTAATTTTCATTAATGATCGTTCTCACCTTTAACGGATCTTGGTCCCACAGCATCTCCCCCCCCTGCACCTTCGTGTCCTTCCGGCGTGGTTTTGATTCCTTTATTTGATGTTGGTCCGACGGCCCGGGTGTTTTATTCGCCGACGTGAAGCGTGCGCCTTCATTCTTCATTCTTAGACACTTCACACTTCCTGCGGTGTCTGGGTTTGTGTTCTAGACGGCGTGCGCGCGCACAAGCATTTGATTATGCTGTTCAAAGACTGAGCCCTGGAGAAGGAACGGCATAGCGAGGAGGTGTTAAAAACATAGAATTGGGTCATTTTAATAGATGGTCTAGCTCATTAAAACGTTTGTTCTTGCTCAAGTGAAAAAGGGTCCCGCTCTAGGATGGACCTTCGCATTAGGCTTCAATCGACGGAGCATCCAATTCCGCTGGCCAAGATTGAGCTGCACCGCATACGGACGGTGAAATCGGACGGCGCTCCTGGCAGCCCGCTCGACTTGGTACGTTTTCTCCTCCGGTGCGCTGATTGGCTTTTTATTGATCGATAAATCTTACCACAATTTGATCGTCGGTCGAATTCTGACCCACCGCGAACGCTTGGTAGGTAGGGCCCTTTACAACATCTCGTGTACCGGTATGGGGAGAAACTGAGCAACCAAACATTTTATGACCAAACAAAACTCAGAAAAACAAAAAAACAAAAAACATCATCCCTTTGAATTCAAGACACTTTAAGACCGTCGACCAGTTGGGTGACTCGCCGCCGGTTGGGTTGCGGCCGGTGGGTTCTAGTGGCTTCCTCGATTAGGCCACATAAAAATCGTGTTGTTCGGTTCAGATTTCGATGCTCCTCGCATCGACTACCTCCCCACGGGCGACCGTCCGTTTTTTTTTGTGGGTCAGAATGAATTTATGAGCCTTCGGCGTCGGTACCCTCGGATCGGAATGGATCGAACGGAGAAGGAGATGTCTGCCAAACAGAACGGCAAGTTCGAAGTGACCACAGCTGGTCCGGGGTGGACCGCTGGCTTTTTGGGCGTAGTTCCCACCGTGGTCATTCTTCGCATTTCGATTCGCGCGCGCTCTTTCTCTCTCTCTCCCCTGTTTGTTCGTATCTCCAGCGGACAATCATACCGCCACTTCCGTTTCGAACGGGGAGACTCGATGCGCTTGTAGCAACCAAAATTACAGGCCTACCAGGTAAATTATGTCAACAATAAGTTAACGAAATTATTCGATCCGTTGTCCGCCGTCGGTATGCATCGCCGATCTTCTCTCTTTCTCAAATTAGTTGTTTTACCACAACGTTGAAGTAGAAATCTCAACGAGACCTTAGGCTCGAGTGTTCGATCCTGCTCGCACTCCTCACTCTTACATCGTTAGGCTCTGATTGAGGTTGAAGTTGAAGCTGTGCGAGGAGTCCATGCGAGCCTCGGGTCACAGACACAGGCTGCAAATTGCTAAACAGAGAGCGGGTGCATGCTAGTAACAGCGCAAAAAAAAGCAGGTCGCAGGAAATCATAAACGCAAGAGAGCCATGCCCCCATGCTGCAGCTTTACTCCCGGTCACGATCGTTTAGAGTTATGAACCGATAGGGCAGGCCCCGGCAATCGGTCAATAATAAAGCTCTCCCGTACACGGGCCTGCGTAGTTCGCACGCGCTTAAATTACAATAAGTGTATGATTTATGATCATTGTGCGCGATCGCAAACGGAACGACCCGCCACCGGGGTTGATGCGCTACTTTTCGAGCGTTTTATTTATTGACAAAAGTTTAATCGAGCTCTGGTGGTGGTGGTGGTGGTGTGGCCTTACTGCCCAGCGGGTTGTTGTGCTGACCGACAACGATCAGGGTAATGTATTTTTTGTTTGTTGGTGGTTGCTTTTAATTTCCGTTTTATCTGGAGTTTCGGAGGGCTGTACAGGTTTTGGGCGAACTTCATTAAGATCGTATAAAATTGATTAAATTGTTTTATTTTTTTAACTGGAATTTCATATCATTTTTAGTAGCCCACAGCGAACATGTTTGCAGAAAGTGATTGTCTCGATGATCTGCAGCTTAATCTCTCCACCTGTTTGTGTGTACATTTAAGTACTTCAAAATAGTTTTCGTATGAAATCTTGATTTTTAAACTTCATAAATCAATCAAGCTTTCCTTGTTGAAGAAAAATACCCTTTTTAGGAGATCACTGAGAGGAACTCTTCACAACGCTGATAAGAATTGACTCGCGACGCTTCTTTGGTGGAATCTTTCATAAAAATCTTTCCCGCCTTTCCCCCGTTGGGCCCCACCGCACCCGGTCGCAAGGGGCAGTAGCATTAATTTATAGTCTTCAACGCAGGTAATTACACATTGGCGACGAGGTTAAACGCATTCGATGATGAATTGCTTCCCAGATTGATTTGGCCCGGAACCGGTCGGCACATGGCTGTTGCATGCTGGCGGCAGTGGTACACACCGCTGCACGGGTTTGCATGCTGGTTTTTCTGCTTACCACGAATGCCCATGCACTTGCCCCTGACATTGGTCACGCATCGGACTCGAGAGGACAAGAGAGATGTGTTATTGGCTTCTTTTTTTAAGTCCCTTACACATGCAATCGCATTTCGCACGTATCTTTCCACTGGAGGTTCAGTGGGCAAGCAAATAAAGCTTACCAAGGGTTCGGTGAGATCTTTTGCTGGTGTCGTTTTATGTTAAAAATAATTTTGATTAATAAATAATTGTGTAATTCGTCTGGAATATCATCTCATCATTCTTTTTTTCTGCTTTTGTTTCTCTACCCATCTTCGCCGTCATGCTTCTATGATGGGATGGTCTCATTAGCTGCAGAATACACACATTCCATATTAGGATACATCAACCTTTCGCCATGTAGCTCGCTCCACGCTCAACTGATCCTAGATCGGGTGCATTCTTTCGCCAGCACCACTATCGGGATGTTACGCACGCCGGCAACTGCTGTTACGGCATCGGGCGGCGCGATCTCGTTCACTACTTTTATTGTGCACCGCGCCCCGTTTGGCAGAAGCAGCCTTCATTATTATCGCATTGATAGGGTCACCATTAATCAAAGTAAATGTCAGGGCAAATGTGAAGATAGTAATTAGTCAAACTTTCAACCGGCGAACAATTAACCAATGGCCAATGAGCGGACCGTGCATTGAAAGGGTGCTGTTATTCATTCAAGGGACATGAAAGCGCTCGAAAGGGGAAGGAAAGGTTTCATCCGATACCACGGTGCACACCGGGCTGACAAATGCGTCACAGCCGCATAATTTGTACATTTAAATACATTAAAACTGATGTGGTGTGGTGGCGGCGGGGGACTGTGTTATGATTTTGTTACCCTTTTTCAACCCACCGACACTGACGTGTGAAAGATTGACCGGGCACGACAAGCGGGGCCCATCCCGATCGGGCTAAAGGTGAACTTGGGTGCCTCTCAAAGCGTTCGTGTCGGAACAGATCACACACACACACACACACGCACACATGCAACTGCGAGAAGAAATGATCAAAAGCTCCGGACGGGCACTGCACAATGCCAATCCGTTCGGTGCAATTTTACCGGCAAAAAACATTATCTCATCCATTTCATCGTACTCCACATCACCTCCGGGCAAGCAGCGGCAATGGAAGACAATGTTTGAAATCGTTAAAGAATCAAAATGTAATCAGGGGAGAGGTGAAAGACAATAGCCGCCGTTAGTCAATTAAATTTGATTAATTAATGTCTTTTCTTCTTGCTTTAGATGCGATTTGATTTCGTGCGCTTGTTTTGCGTGCACTAGGCATTAGGTGGCCCGATTGCATCAGCAGCAGCATCAGCAGTGTCAGCAATGCGTCAGTTTTGCCAAAAACGCGAAACGGTGCGAGCGAGGTTCGTCGCTTGCCTCGCGTTTTAGTTTTTCCCATTTCATCAGCTGCCGGGCACGCTCTCCGGTAGATTCATCTGCATTTGAGCGACGTTTTGTGCGTGTTTTTAAATAGCTTTGTGAGTGAAATGGAAAACGGTGGCTTTAACTGGTGGAGCTTTCCATTTCAGCCAGACAATTCCTTATTCCTTATCGCGGTGTTCGTATCTTTCGTTTCTGCAAACAAAAGCCTACCGGTGGCGTGCGTGTGGTTTAGTGACCTCGTCTCGAGAACGCTACAACAATCATTTAACGACGCTGTGCGCCTTCACTGTGTCCTGGTTCCCTTCTTTTCCATACCTTTTTGCTTTTCGGAAGGACGATAATTATGTATGCGTTAAGGGCAGCCTTTAAATTGCACTCGAATCGGTCGAAATCGATGCAGTGGTAAAAAATTATACCCACCGTCAATCAGCTGCAACCGAAGCAAGAAATGAAACCTCAAGATTCTGGTTTTCGGTGTACGTGTGTTTCCCCCTCTCGCTCCGTCCCTCCTTCAACAGCTCCCAAGGGGACAGACGGAATCAGCCGGAATTGGTCCAATTTAGGGAAGTTTCCGAAATTATACTTATCCTTAGGTTGGGGAGCAGCGCGTTTTGTACCGCGCAGCGACTAAAAGGACGCGAAGATGACGCTAATTGTCCCGCACGAGTGACGCTAATTGGCCACCCTGCTTGTTGGCGGGACCCGCGAAGGGTGCCAAGGATTACTTTGTGCTTAAAGCTGTGCAACCAAGCCTATTGCTCGATGGAAGAGAGATGCTCTAGAATCGGGAAGTGCATCACTTACGACTTAAATATGAACAAATTTAATTAATGTTGAATGTTTCTTCAATAGCTTGATGTGATCTACTGATGTATCTTCAATACTGTTGGCCTTCTAGAACCTTAAATAGAATTTTGATTTTCAAAATATAATACATTAAGATGTTGATTCCACTGTATTTTAGTTGAGCTCCTCCTGTAATCCATGTTTCATATTTGTTTAGACGCAAATTATTCAAATAGTTTTTCCTCAGCTTATTATCCACTCAGCAACGTGTTATTAAGCTCTCCCAGCCTGTATGCATAATTTTGCGCTACAAGTATTGAAATCAACCCGTCTGCTAATGATGCGTGTGGTCTATGCATCCTCATGACGTATAATTTGCCTCTACTTTGAATAATCTTGTTAGCATCTGCTAGCATTAGCACCATACAATCGGGCGCAACAAACTGTTTCAAATGCAACCAAAAACCTTTCCAGCGGGCATATTATTACGTGGACACGCTGATAATAAGATTGATCCTTACGCGGAATGAAGCCGCAACGCAACGCGGTGGCAAAGAAGAAACATCGAGCCCCCGTAGGTCCCCGAAGCCACAACATTGTACCGTGTCCTAAAGGGCTACAAAACGCCGACACTGCAATGATTAATGTACACGCAGCCAAGACGGTGTTTTGTACCAAAACACCAAAGAGCCCGCGGTCCAGCTTGTGTGTGTGTGTGTGCGCCGAAGGGTTGAAGCGTTTCTTTTTAACCTTTTTGCAATGTTTGGTTGCGCCGCTTAAATAATGCCATCTTTGCTGTTGCTGCAGTATGAAGTGAAAGACCGTTTCCCGTATCAATGGCGGGGCTTGTTGATATAAATGAAGAAATTAGCACCCGTTGACAGTGAAACGAATGTTGCGTTGCATTGGGGCGTCGTGGGAAGCGCAAACCGGAGGAAAGGTGGCGCGCAAAAAGTGCATCAACTGCACTCGATTACCGGGACCCCATCGGAACATCGGGCTAGTTTTTTTTTTCCCCCAGGCCGAACAACATTGTCGAGCTGAAAAGAGTGTGCGCGCGCGCGCGTGTGTGTAGGCCGTTTGGTGTGGTTTGGCCGGGCCCGGATACGAGCGCCGTGATTAGATTATTGCGTGTTGACTCCCGTTTTGCTTTTGCGGTTGCGCGCTGGTAAGGGATGGCGCTGTCGTCCGGTCAGCTGCGGGGATGACTTAAAAGGTGGGGAGTTCTCATGTGGCTGCTGGTTTGCGTTGCGACCCGTGGTTCGTTTACGGACATTTGTTGCTCGAGATTCAATCGAATCCCCGCGCGATGGTGACGGTTTCGCGAGAACGACAAATCGCCTATTTGTTTGACATTAGTTTAGATTAGCTGTCAAAGGCATGTATGCTTGGAGGCCGGATGTGTGGATAGGCAAATGGTATGCAGCTTCATGGGTGATCCTGCCCATCAGTGCCAGTTCTCGTTAATTGGGTTCATTTAAACCGAGCATGCTTTTAGTAGAACTCGTTGCAATGCTGAAAAACAAAACGGAGATAAACTTGTTATAGTTACGTTGTTTGTGCTTTGTCAGCACGAAAAAATGTAGTTTGGCTTGAAGATGAAACGTTAAATTCATACCTTTAAACTGAAATTTGCAAAAAAAAAAAAACATGGACTTAAAAAAATAGACAAATAATTGCTGTTCATAAGTTTATCTTATAATGGAACTATTCAAGGATACTTGCAAAAAAGAAACTACGACCTTGCGAGCTGCATTCCGTCAGTTATCTAGAATTTTTACCATGGCGGATTAAGACATGAGTGTAGGCTTGTGCTTGAGTTCCTTCCTTCGATTTTTATCAATTCTTCCTCAGTTTTCATGACAAAATTGTTAGAGTACGCGCCACGTTGGTCCAAGAATTCTCCATTGGACACTGACTGGGATGTTACATAGAAATACCTTCGCTTCAGTGCCTAAAATGTTCGCTGCAGGTTGTGGCGTCATTGCCTGCCGCTGCAAACCCAGTGGATGCGATTTCCGCTTCCTGATATGTATGTTCATGGTTCCCAGGTACTTTTTCACTGTTTTGGCCGGTTGTATCGAGCTCCCGGCCAAGAGAACGCAGCGATGTAGCAACTTTTAGCTCTGTTTTCATTTTCAGCCTCTTTTGGAGCTTCTTGTCGCTCAGGGTTGTCGGCCATTCGGAACAGGTCTTTCGTTCGATGCTCTTACTGTTGTCTACTAGTGCCAAAATGTTGTAGATGAAATGAACTTACAGGGTTTTCCAGTAGTTCTCATAGCTGTGGGACACTTTATTGACTCCTTCTTACTTGAAATGAACTTAATGTAATGGGAATTGGACTCTATCGCATTCTTGTTGGACAAATGCAATAGAAATTTCCAAGGCGCCTGTCCAAAAATGGTGCCATAGAGTCCAATTTCCATCATACGAAGTTCACTTCTTATTAGATAGAGTCAAGGAAGTGTCCCACAACTATAAGAACCCCTGGAAAACCCTGTATACGACGTCCACAAACTGCCGCACGATGTTCGGTTTCATCGTGGCGTGGTGCTTGAAACCGCTAATTAACGAAGATGCTTCACTTACTGGCCATAAAGTTTTGTTAGTGCGGGTACAGATGAACGTTCTTTTTTATGCAAACGTTAATGCAAACATAAAATCACATTCACAATCACAACACATTCTACAATGATTAAACAATTACAGCTAAGCAGTTTTAGTATTCCGTTATTTATCAGTAATAAACAGGTTGTCACTAAACTGCTGAATAATTCGAATAGCTTAAATCAATTGGTTGATAATCGCTCGCACTACCACAGTATATCACATTACAATACCATCTTCCCAAGATGGTACCCTCCAGTACTTACACTGCAAATCACCCCAAAATATATTACGCTTATTGGGCACGAATTATGTGCTAATTCATGTGCTGTATGCCACCACCAACGACGACAACTCTCCTCCCCGACAGCAAGCCACATCAGGTGCGTGTGCCACCCCTTTGATTCCCGGAACACGGAATTCTTCCCCGATTGCTAGCCAACAAGACTTTGTGCGCCTTTCTTTGGGTGGCACATACCGATGAACCGTACTGCAACTTCGTGCACAAAATGCCGTTTCGCTTCGCCAAATCCTGCGTTCAAACCGGCTCGCAATAATGAGCCAATCAAACTGCCATCATGCTCGGGTGGCCGCCGTTGTTCCTATGTGGTTCGAGCTGATGCGGTTCCTGTCGGCAGCAGCAGCGTGCGCGGGTGATCATCCCTCCCCGTTTTCTTTGCAAAACCTTCCAGCTTAAAAGGAAGCGACTGGTGGTGGAAAATTCGCAACCAGCATCATGCAGCACGCTGATGCATTATGAATTGCACACAATTATTTTGATTAGATCATTTTACCGCACGCAAGGAGAAGAAAGGGGAGAGGTTTTGCTTATGCTGAAAACATACATCCTTGTCCCACCCTTTGATACCATGATGCGATCGGTTCGTGTGTCCGGACGATGCTACAAAATGCTGGCAATGGGACAAACGGGAATTGGCAACAATTGGCAGGCTCTTTGCGTGCTTAAGCTGTGTTTGCTACTAGCTACCCTTGGCTGGGTGTCTTGTTACGGGCACCTCTCAGGGAGGATTAATTTTAACGGGTTTTTTTTTGCGAAAGGAGATCCTCACGCAATGCGGGATCTTCCGCAGCGGCGTGTCTCTGCCAATTGGGCCGCCAAATACCCGCTCGAAAGCCGTGCCGAATGCCGCCCAGCTACTGCTGGAACAGTGTGTGTGATGCATGCAAAGGCAAAACAAATAAACCCATTACAACCGATCACCACAATAGATTCGTCATTCTTGGCATGCTGGTTGCGAGTGAGCGAGCAAGCGTGAAATAACAAGCCAGGCAAAAAGAATAACAACAACTCTGTGTGATGAAGCGAGCTCGGAAAGACAAATGGGTTGCATATTAAATTTGTCAATGATGAGCATATTAAACCATAATTCATCACGACGAACCGTGGAACCGGGGAGGCTCATCCGTGGGTAGCGCACGCTGAATTTAGCAGGTTAGCGCATTTGATCAATCTCATCGCGAGACTGCTCACCGCATGACACCGTGATGGAGAAAGGCGCCGATTGCTTCATTTACAGCGGTACACAGGGGTTCGTCGCTTACAAATTATCGACATTTGATTGGCAATCAAGTGGAGAAGGATAAGCGACGATCAGTGTCTTCCGCTACCAGCAGGTGTTTGTGTGTGTGTGGGCACCTCTTTTTGCGTTAAATCCATCGGATTGCGCGTCCACTATCGTTAGTAGCTTCAACGGCACTGCTTGGTTCAAATGGTGGAGGTCAAACCGCCGTCGCACGCTGGAATGTATGGCTAGCTATTTTATAGCTTTCGATCGATTTATTAGTACTCCCGCTATGATTTACCACTTCGGAACAGCGGCACGGAGCGGGGCGGGGGTTTCGGTAATCGTTGGTGCACGCGCGCTCGCGCACCCGGGGAAAAACAGGGGTTTCGTTTTACCAGCTGCGCTCGATTGGCCGTGCCAAGTCTTCGGTGCCCCTTGGGCGCGTGAAATAAATTGACATCGAGTTTATTATGCGACAAGTGTGGTGTGGCTTACGACGTAATGCTTCTTTGCAGCTTGCTCTTTATGCTGCACGTCGCAGTCCTGCAGTGCAGTGCAGTCCTGAATGTGCCCGCGTAATGATTATTGGCGAGATGCGCGTTATGTGATAGCGGAAATTTTCACACACGATAATTGAAAACGTGTTTTTTTTTGTTTGGTGCCTGTTAGTTTATGCGCGGGAGTGTTTCCCGATTCCCGAACGTGTCGTGTGCGTGTGTGTGCAATAGAAGAAATGAAAGCAATCAAATGGACGCGCATACACATTATCTTGCGGGTGCCATTTATCTTCGATTTAGGTGAGGAACTGTTTTATGAGCCACGCACGTTGATGGTGCAAGAAGTGGTGTACCCATTTTAAAGCAATCATAAGTGTGAGATGAGAAATGGTGTTTGCTGCTTGGTGGTGTGGAAATCTGGGTACATTATTTTTTAATATCTGTCTGTGTGTACGGTGTGGGTGAATAATGGTCGGTACCAACCTACCAAACAGTTTTGCCCTTGAAAGAAAAAAATTAAATCACTCCTGCCTGGCCCCCTTCATCATTATGCTGCCGTCCGGCCCGCATAATAATTTGTGGTATTTTGCTGCATTCTCTTGCACTTCCTGTGTCCGTCCATCTAACCTTCTCTCCCCCCATCGAGAACAGGTGGATTAATTTCTTGTTTACGGGTAAAAAACGGCACGGTAAAACGTGTAGCAACAACGCCAGCAACAACCAGTAGAACAACTTTTTCTCCGAAACTCTCCGCGCCCGCCCGAAGACGAGGTGATAAAGATAAATGCTGCGACGTCCTCACTCGTGCCCGTATCGGAGATAATCAATTTGGAGGATGGCGCAACAGGCATATCCTGTACATGCACATACACACGCGCGCAAACATTCCACACGGCGGTGATGTGAGCGCGGCGCTGCACTTTTCTAACAAGATATAATTTATTGACGGACATTTGTCACACCGCCGTTAGCAGCTGCTGGTTTGCTCGGTGGTGGTGGTGGTGTGTGGTATGCCTGATGCCGACTTCCTCCGTTTCTGTTATGGGAAGATGGTGTAACGAGTGGACGCACTGTTGAACGATGACTTTTATACAAACACCCTGTCAAGCCAATTAATTTTGCATAAACAACGGAATTGGGTTTTTTTGTCTGTGTGTTTGTCCGTGCACTGTTGCTTCGTTCTGGAAACAGTGTCAGCAGAAGTTGATGGTACGTAATTGCTTTTTACAGGGTCGTATGCTTCATTTTTGTGTGTCATATGTTGAAGTCTTCCCTAAAAAACATCCAGATCCTGAGGGTTATTAAAGTAATTGACCAGTTAATCATGCGATGGGTAGTAATTATCTCCTTTTAAGTCTATAAAAACAATTACCCACAAAAAAGCATGCGTGTGCCACCCACAGAGAGACTTGGGGGGTATGACCTTTATCATGCGGTTTTTAGTTAATAAAAACGCCTCCATAAAAACTCGCGGATGAACTTATGAAATTGTAATACATCATCCCAAATAAACCATAATGATCTTTTCTTCTCCTTGTATGAGCTTGTCTGCACTATATTATTAGCCCAATAACCTCACTCGCATCGTCTTTATTAGCTTAGCGCCCGCGCTTTGTGCCGTAACTTTCGATTTCATTCTCAACCTTACCCAAAAAACAAGCGCTGTGATGTGCCTCCTCCCCGGCAACCAAGTCTGGGGCGAGTACACATTCTTTAGTAGCTCATATTTTCACTGCAGCATCCCAACAGCTAGCCGGGGTGTTGGAATGCTGCACATCGCTCGTAAACCAACTTGGCCGCCTGGCGTATGGCGAACTAATTGCTTTCGAAAGTGCAACTCCCTGATTTACGACGCCGGGGACCCGGTTGGGGCTGGTCGATTGTGGATAGGTAAAGAAAAAAGACAATGTTTTCATCATGTTTTACCAACCCCCTTTGAGGGAAAAAATGACGGCTTTTTCAGCGGAAACGAAGCGTAACGATCCCAAAAATAAAACCACAACCCGCACACGGACCCAAACACACATAAATTGTAGCTTCCAAAATCATCATTACTCTAACCGGAACCCTAAAGGGTTTGCAATCCCGACGCACCACCAGGACCGTTCACGACAATGGTGTGTTTACAGTTTTACGGTGCTTTCTCACCTCTTTTGGGGGTGCTCTGTGTGTGTGTGTGTTTGCTGGGCACTTTCTTCCATCTTCCGGAGCTTCCGATGTCATAAGACGCGCGGCTGGTGCAATGTCATTCGAACGGCGAACGGGGGTTGTTGCTTGTTGTTTACCGCAAGTGTAGGGCAGAACATTACCGATCGTGTCGGCGGCTGGTTTGTTGTGGGCTTAACTCAATCTTTGTGTTAGTAATTAGAGAGAGCGAGAAGGGCAAAAGTGCGCCAGTTGACTAACCACTTATCTGGGCGGGCAGAGTAAGGGCGTAAGGGTGAGTGAGTTGGTTTTGTGGAGCTTAAGAGTGACCGAGCCCTTGTTGTGTATGTTCGGTCAGGGCTGGTATTAGCGCCCGTCCGTTTGGGGGAGGGTGTATGGGTCGAAAATGGCCGGAAGGGATAGTGAAAGTGCAACGGTGCTGGGGTTGTTCTGGTGATTGGGTGGGAGCGGTACTTCGAAGGGCAAACATTGTTCAACCAGATGTAATGGTCGAAAGTGCAAGTAGTCGAGCCCGATTGACGAAAGCAGATGGTTTTGGGAATGTGAGCAAGATGATTTACACGCGGATGAAACAGATTAATTTACGGTGAAGTATCATTTGATGACTCAATTATTTTCTTTTGTTTTCGGATATTTTGAGAAACTTATGATTGCGTTTGAAAATGTCTGATAATATTCTTAGATTTTTAGATCTCATTCTTTTCAACCTCGGTTTAAGGCGGAAATATTGATCCGGTTCGAAGGACCATTGTTGATCCCATTTAAAGGACCAACCGTAACAACCACGATAGAACATTGGGTGGCTAAATTTGTACGCTGAATATTTCAAACATCTGCTGCCGACAATGTTACGTTCATTAGTAGCAGAATAAGTTACTCATATTAGTTTGTGATTCGTTCCTTGACTCAAACAAGTATTGATACAGTTTTTGAATCGGAATAAATGCAGTAGCGGTTCCATGAACTTTATGTTGTTTGGATTTGCATTTGTATAAGCGTTCAGTATCGGTTCCAAGACCGATATTAAGTTAGCATCAGTTCCAGGAACAGTATAGGATGAGCATCAATTCCAGGAACTGTATGGGATTTATATCGTCCCATTACCTCTAGGTCTTAGGATCAGTCTTAGGACCGGTATGAGTTTAGGATCTGTTTCAGGATTAGTATAGAATGTTCCAGATCCTGTAAAACTTCAGAATCTGTTTCAATGCTGAGATGAGTTCAGAATATGTTTCTGGCCGATATGGCATCAAGATCAATTTAAAGACTGGAATGAGTTCCAGATCTGTTTCTAAAATCGGAATTGGATAATGATCAGTGCCAGGGACGATATGAGTTTGGCATAAGTTCCAGAACTGGAAGGTGATGAACCTACAACAATTCTGAGATATGTGTCGGTTTGAGATCAGTAGCTGGTACGGTATGGGTTCTGTAAAAATTATAGCATCGATACGGGTTTGGGCCAATTTCTACTTACAAAATAGTTGTAAGTAATGTATTACATGAATCTGAGAGTTATTAGGTTGCTTTTACAAATATTTACGAACCTCCTGGATCTGCTATACATAACATTGCAATTCTCTACATTTGTAGAGTCATAGTTATACAAATATGATTGAATTGCGTGAAATATAAACAAAGTCTCAAAATAAACACACATCTGATGATTTCCCATTGGAACTCACTTACGCTTCCACTCGACACGGACGATATCACGCAAGCGATCTTGCGAAGTATCAAACGTAAGTCACCTCGAAAGAAAAAAATATCCACCTTCCTACTTGCTTGAAGATGATTCATGTTGTACCATTTGTTGATGCAGATCATTGAATGCGCGGCAATATCTTGGCTTTTGTTTGAACCCAACCGTCCAGTCGGCATTTTTCCTAAAAAGCAAGGCAATGTTTTTACCCTCACCGCTTCTGTTGCGTGCCCAACGCTTCGTGTTGTTTTTTTGGGAGCCAAGTGCGTGCGTTTGTCCCGCTGTGGTCCCCGATGACCCCGCAGCAAAAAATGCGGGGAGATCTGCTGTCCAGCGTCACGCGGAGGAGAAGCCAGGGCTCTCGGTCAGTTTGGCCAGTTGTATAACTGCCACCACCGCGATCAAAGATGACACGCCGGGGGCATCGGTGGCAACCGCAGAAGGTTACGTTTTGGGGTTTCCTCCTTTTTTCCTCTCTGCTGCTTTTAGCTTCTTTGTGTGACAAACTCTGTGTGCAAAGATGCCACACTTAATCAATCATGCGCTTAAATCCTCCCCGCCGTGAGTTGACACTTGAGGTGCGAGATGGGCAGATGGGACACGGGTTTGTAGGTATTATGAAACAGGTACCGTTGCCCGGGAGGCGGGAATACCGATGGATGACCGATTAACCGCGAAACCAACGTGCCCTGATCGTTTGTGGTAGAACTGTACACATCAAACGTAACATAGTAACCACATCGGTTGCGTACTACCGGATTCTGGAATAGACCTAGGGTATGGTATGCCTTAAAGTTCTCACAGTGTTGCTGGTCGCACCCATAGTCGCTACTCAGAATCCGTCTGTCCGTTCGGTACGAGTAATGTGGATAGACAGACAGGTTAGATCTTGGATAACGCTGGATGAAGTCGGTTAGAACATTTCAATTTCAATTAATCAAACAGCTATCCGTTATTTGCGCTGTCATGAATCTAGTTCGAAATGGCAATTCTATTTCCTTCTTCTGTATTCTTGGAAAACAAAAAGTAAATCTGAGATTAATTCTTGATATTAAACTACATTCTTAGTCATCCATAACCATAATTAAAGTGAGGCTTTAAAGCATCCCGAACAAAAAGCTCAAGACTTAGTTATAAATGCATCTATAATTACAACCCTGCAGGGGATGATTTGGCTTGAGCAAACCTATAATAAGACGGCAGTTAAGTGAAAAACAAATATTAGTTTAAATTAATCCCTCATTACTCCGAGGAGCCGTACAGCACGCCGAACGGCCACCGGTTGGCATGCTTCTGGGCAGCGCAACCGTTCCAGCAACCGCGTGTGTGCCTGCGCCCGTGTGAAACGTGATCCTGCGCACACGGTGACAAACGTACGAGCATACCAAACAGTGTGTCGCCTTTCGTTTGGCTACGGGCGGCACTAGAAATAGCAAATTAATTTTAATAACCGCAAACCACCGCAGGCCTCCCGAAACACCGTTCTGGCATGGGTAATGGTGCAGAAAAATGCATCGGATCCTGGTCGGTTAAGCGATCAGTATCGCCTGCTAACTGGCATGGCATGGTGGGGACAGTAAGTTATGGCTGAGTCTCGGCACCCTTTTCTTCGCGCACCTTTTCGGGCGTGTGGGATGAAGAAATCACCATCGGCAAATGTCGTAAATTGTCATGTTTTCGAACCACCAGTGTGTCACATCGCCCGTTGACATGTTTTGTGACGGTGGTTGCAAGAATGATGTTTTTTTTGTGGGACCTCCAACCGAACTGATCTGGTTTCAGGCGCGTTCGTTTGTTAACAATAACCTGGCGAATGTTCTAGTGTGGCGAACAGTACGCAAAAAGTGGAGTGCGAACGAATCGATTTATTCTAGTCTGATTAATTATCTACCATATGTCATAGCTAGGAGATATGTCTGTACTGCAGCAGTATGTGTGTGTGGAGCGTAAGATCCGGCTTCCTATCGCCAGTGCTCCACATGTCGTGACCATGAAATGCACCCAGAAGCGTCCAGCATCGATCAATGAAAGAGTTTGTAATGCAAATCAGAGCTCGTCTGTGAAGTAAGCGTATTGCAACCCACGGGAATTCCTATTTCCTAGACACTGTTACCCAGTAAGGCTAGAGAAACGTGGCAAGGTGCTCAAAAGGACTTGGAAATATCAACTCCAAGCTTTATTCTAATATTCTCTTATCGAAGAATTGAGTTCAGGGAGTGCGCAACTGTTGTCATAAATTCAATGAATCGTGATCATGCCCTTCACAGCTCCAGTGGACTACGCTGCAACCCAGCAAGTTCCCGACGACCTAAAGACCTGTCCCTAATAGTTTTCTTATCTTATTCCTTATCTAGGGCATTTGAAAATTAAATTATTACCAGCACAAAACGGCTACAAACAAACGAAAGCTTACCACCAACCTTGGCCCGGAGAGTGTTCATTAAGTATTGCTCAACTGGCAGCTATTCAAATTATACATTTCTTCCCAGGTTTGGGTGTGAGAAAAGCTTTCTCAGCCGTGTCTACCGGCGCCCAAACTTTTCTCAAACAGTTTACCTTCCGTACCATAAGAAAGCCGCTTTAAGCGAACTCAATTTGCTCTCGGACAAATCCCACCACCACACAGTAACGTTAAGTTCCATTAAGCTCTGGTTTGGGGCGGGAATAAGTGCACCGTTTAGCGCACCGATGATCTGTCCCAATGCGGGTAGCATTCGATCGATCGATCGTCCTAGCTAGATCGCTATGCTTTGAGCATTTCGATTAACACGTTGTCAGGAGGCAGGAGTTGAGCATTCCAAACACACACATGGGTGTTTCGATGCCTTGGTGCGTTGATTATGTCATTTCTGAACTTCGACATCGGGGTTTGCGTTGCCTGTTTGTTTTCGGGATCACCGCGGGCAAGCAGCGCTACCCGTAGCGCCGAACGAAACCCGTGTCAACTGCTCGAGCCTGCTGGAAAATGTTTATTTTAATTTAATTTTGATTTGTTTATGTGGTGGCGCTGGGATATCGCGATCGGTTTCGCGTGGATAGGCCTTGCGCGCCCCGGACCCTGTGGCCGACTGACCGAAATCGATCGCACCAGTTCGATACGCCACGGGAGGTATTGAGAGCCTGTCGCTGGGGTGCCGCTGGAACGTGTTGGTGCCTGGTGATTAGTCAAAATTGGTCGCGATAAATTTGTATCAATAATTGGTAGGGACAGGGGCGACTTGTGAGCGACTGTGCTGCAGATATCTTGAGAGGTCCTACGGTACTGCCGGGTGAAAACGTTTGGCAGAAGTTGTGGTATGCCTGCGAACGGGATGATGAGCGAGCGTGTCGAAAGGCCATTAGAAGGCGTAAGATCTTGTGCAAGCTTGGTCAGTGTACTGTGTTGTTCGGCGCTTGTGAGCAGTCTGGCGGGCTTCGAGAATATCCAAACACGTCGTCCTCTTAGTGCGGTGGTTTGACCTACTGAGATCGCGTTTATTACGACAAGACAAGGGAGGTGACTAATCAGCTTGTTGGCGGCATCACGTGACCGAACCGATACTCCCAGGACCTATGGCCCGGCACTGGGCGGTTTTCGGACACGCGGTCTTTGGCGGATGTGTGCCGAAACAAAATCCAAAAACAAAGCGCTGCAGGACCTGCGAGCGAGCAGCAAGACCTGCGCCCGGCGATGACGAAGCGATGATTTATTTGTCGGGAATGGCACATCGGCTGGCTGGCGCGCGGCACAGGGTTCGCTAGAAGCTTCGGAAATGGGTGTAGAACCATGGGCATGATTTACGAACATGAACCTTTTTCTCCTGTAACCAATAATGTAATCTTGCCCATGGCTCTATTATGGCCATTTACGGGCAGGCGCTGATGGTGTGCGCAAGCGCCAGCGCGTCCACACGGCATGCCGGTTGCGCAATCGGTGTGACCCGGTCGAACACCTCCTGCAAGGGGTTTGTCGAGTGCAATCGGGCGAGAGGGGGAGAAGGGAGCGTTTGAGGGTTATGAGATGTTTTCCGAATGGTTTTAGCCGGCTGGCAGGGTGATAAAACATGACGATTACATGTGTCGGGTGGGTTGATTAGATGTTAAACTGTGCTGTGGTTTTTGGGGAGCAAGTTGTGAGAATGTTTCTGCTTTGATTGATACCTAATTATTGGTGTTGGAATCTTCAACTGCTAGATGACGAGAGCACATTTTATTACAATAAATTTGTGTAAAACTTAGTTAAAAACCTCCAGTCAGGTCCAACTCTATCTCTTGGAGCAATCGGATGGACATCTGTTGTTCATACTGCTATCTCTTAGGCGTTGAGATCGATCTGTTGTCTGTTTATTTCGTTGCATCCCAAGATGTACAAACAAACATTGCTTGCAATCCAACACATTCCAGTAGATGTAAGTAAACGATGGTAGGAAACGCACGTTCTACAATTCTGTACCAATAACAAGCATGCTTACAGTACCCGGCATCCCAAGACCTACATTGGCGCCGGGTAAATTATTTTTTTAGGTCCCCTCATTCATTCTTCAGAGAAATGCATCTTCAGGAACGGTACGATGGTCACCCTTGCATCGTGTGCATAATGAGCAGGGTGGTACTGCCGGGGGTTTGATCCAGATCCGGCCAGATATCCGACTGATGGGAGGCGGCGAACATCAGCGCTTCCACGGGCGGCGCCACCTTGATTAGCCGTGGGAGGAGAGAAAGTGGCCGCTGCGAATCGTCCTAATTTGATGCAGTTTGATAGTGCACCGATAAATCATGCCATGTCGCGGTGGCTAACCAGCCACCGGTCGAGTTCTACCGTGATGCGAGAGGTTTGAAATGACACATTTTATCTGTGTCCGTTCGCTTGTTAGATTGATTTGATTGAATGCGCTGCGCACGAGCTCGGCTGATGAGCTTGATTAGTTCTGCGTTTCGTTGATTGGTACATGCGTTAACCCTTGGTTTAGAAAATAGGTTATTTATAAAGTTTGATAATTTTCTAGTTTATAGGAGGTCGTCGTAGCTTAATATGAATTTCACTTTCCGGCGCGCAATAAAGAGGATGCAAAACATTTTAAATACCACCAACAAGTCGTTGAAATCAGGCTGTATTTATTTTAAACCAAAGCAAAAAACAAAAACAAAATCATAAATCAACTGTCACTTTTGATCGTGAAAATTCACACGCCACCACATCATGGGTGATTGCATTTCGCATAATAAATGCATGTTTATTTCATCCAAACCCCTGCAGAGCACGCCCCAATCTCGTTAAATGTACTCGAAATAATAAAAAAAGACCTGCCCCGCTGTGGTGGTACGTGTCCTGTCGGCGGTCTTTTTCTGCCATTTTGGTGCTGCATAAAGAACACGTTAACACAGTGACATTGCGCACTGCGCCCCGATTGGATTGCGATGAAAGTACGATTGATTTTGCGACAAATTGTTGACCGATCGCGGGCAGTGAGGGAGGGCGAGGATAAGGGAGGAAATTAAATGAAACCGTCACTACACCCCCTTTTGCTCTGGCCCGGCAGCCAAATTTACCGAACGACTTTATTTAATGAATGAACCCCGAAGTGACGGAAGTAAGGCAAATGCGCGCTTGTTCGCCCATGTACCAGCATGGGAAGACAAAACGAGAAACAAACGAAAAACACTCCCGAAACTGTTCAACATTCGGGGGAGCATACACCACCATAAAAAAACATATTGATACGAACGATAAAGCGGAGCAGGGAATAAAATAAAAGGGGGAAAAATCGTTGCGGCGGTGGTGGGGGTTTGTATTTTGTGCTGCCGGCACGTTGCTGGGAACAGTGGGAACATGGTTAAGGCGCTCCGGTACACCCGCGAGATTGATGATGATTGATATTCCGTACAGCACGCGGAATCGTTCCGCGGGTAAACCCTTGGATCCAGGGTGAAAAAAAAAGAAAAACCGATTCGTTTTACACAGTTGCCGCTCTGTTTGTTTGACTGCTGGAAAGGGAGTTCTTTTGTGTATGTTTTTGGTTTTGTTTTTACATTTTCCTACGTTTCGTTTACATTTATTGAGTAGTTTGTATTCGTTTTTTCCCTCGACTTTATACCAAAAACACTATAGCGTGGCTGCTCTGGTTGTCACACGAAGGCTAAGAGAACTGTGGCCTGTCAACCGAAGCCTAGCAAAAGGCGCTCCCGGGGTTCCCAGTTAATGGAACCGGGACCTACCGGGTGTCAAGACCTGTGAATTCGGACAAGTGTTCTTTTGCTGTCGTCAAGTTTGGGCTGCCGGCCGACGTTAACATGCGTCGCGAATGGATGCTTAAGTGACAAATATTAATGGAGATTGCGTGATGGTGCCGTGTTTGGTGAGGGTGCATTTAATGGTGGTGCGCCCGTAGTTGCTGGAACCTGTCACGGATGGGAACAAAAGTTTGTGGCCGACCAATTTGCGTTAACAAGATGCGTGATCGTTGGTCTCATTTGGGGAGCAGCTAAGGCAAGTCATTGGTGGGTTTCGTTGGGTTCATTGTATTTTTGATTCTCTAGCTGAGGGAGTAAGCTTGCCGATTTCTGATAGGAACGAGTTTACTTTGTTGTAGTTGTAATGCTTATGGAACCATTAATAGTGATTGATGGAACATTCATTAACACTTAAAAAAATAAATTTGAAGAATTAAGTTAAATTAGTTGGTATTATTATGTGTTTGTATTTTGTTGTTATAACGCGCAACAGGATTTCGCTAGGCAGGATATTCCACTGACTTGATCTTCTTGATTCTCAAAAACTTGTTGAAAATGATTGTATAACATCTTAATTCTTAACTTGAATGAAGCTTTTAACAGCTTTGAATTTTAATAGCGTCTTAGATACCTAGACCAAAATACAACCACATGACACAAGGATTGTTGTACACATTCTATAAAAAAAAAAACTAAGCAGATTAGTTGAATAGCTTGTTGAACTCTACGGAACTTTGCCTCAGTGACGGACAAAAATCTGGAGTCGACTCCTATTCTACTCCGGGCGAGTCCCACTCTGAACCCGGATAATTCCGATTCTGGACGACTTCAACTCCGGATGCCTCCAACTCCGATTCCGGACGACTTCAACTCCGGATGCCTCCAACTCCGATTCCGGACGACTCTGAACGACTCAGACTCCGTGTGGAACTTGGGTTCCGATTTTGCCGTAATCAGAATTTGACCAGCAATAATACGGGTCGAATCGAAGTCGTAGTGCGCATCAGAGAGCACATAACTAGTTTCCATTATGCTACGGTTGCTGCCAAAGAGCAGGACCTAGTGCTCTTCTTTGGATTCTTCTTTTGGGTGTTCCTGTTCCTGGGTGAAATTCCTGGAAATATATTCTTTATTTTTTCCAAAGGATCATATATTCAGCAAAGAACCTAGAAGTAGCCTACAAGTAAGAACCTTGGGTTCAAATATCATGTGATTAAAATGGCACCAAACAACCCAGTCTGTACTTTTCTTCAAATGCTCGCCACAATCCACAACACCCTGAGAAGTGAAGGGTGCAAATGTTTCATTATTGCTGTCAAATAAGTACCTCTCAAGCAGGATCGAACTTTTCCTTCCAATTTCCACACCGTGTCGTTCAAAGTCCTACAATATATCATGAATTTAATGTTCTCTAGCATGTTAACTTGGTCAGCCACGAAACCTAGCCAACCAGTAAATCAAATATCTGTTAATCACTTGTAAGGAAATGTGTAGCAAAAAAGCTAATTCTGAAGATTATCTGTCTCAACCTTCTCCTGCAAACACAAGCCATAGAAATTCACTTTCGTTCCAAACGCGCAACGGAACCAGCTCTCAGCGTTTGCAAAGGATTGGTGGTGGTGATGATGCAATCGCGATCGCGATCGATTTTTAACGCCTTGTGCCCCGGATTGGCTTTCCAGTTGCACGCGACCTCCGACCTCGCGACGACGCAAAGGTATCCCAACCGAACCCTCCCACCGCGCCCTCCCCGATCGATGGTGCTGATTAATTTTCCCCCCCCCCCACACACACACACACACCCCGCGGAAGCAGAAAGGAAAACTCTCCCAACCAGCTGCAACAACACGCTCCGTAGATCCTTATCGCAATCGGGAAGGTGTTTTGGCGTTTGGCACGCGGGTGAAACAGTGCCCCCGGCCCTCCTCTCTCGCGCCGGGACATCTCTCACGCGTGGGGAACGTGTGAGTGCGCAAACATGACAGGACAACATACAGCACAAAAGCAGCAACATTTGCCTTGTGCGCCCCCTTCGTACGTACACGTCGAGGGCGATCGTATAAAGCTGCTTCCTCTCGTATATGCGATCGCAAAAACAAAAAGGTGGGCCCGGTGCGAGGGACACAGGGACACAGAGTGAGGGTCAAATCAATGCTCTCTCGCCGGCTCACCGTTCGGTGCGCGATGCTGGTGAAAACTGTCGGAAGCAACCGATTTCGTCGCGGAATCGAAAGTGATCGTGATTTGCGGGCGGGTTTTTTTGTTGTTGTTGTTCTGTTGGCCCTCCAGACGTCTCCCGGAGATTGTGGTAGATCAGTTTCGCTGGACACATGAACGCTGCGGCCGCGCTTCATTACCCAGCCGCGCGCGCTATCACTGCGTCGCCATCAACCATTCGTGTGAAGCAGTGACACCACCAATGGGGGGGTGTCTCTATTCCCCCCCGCATCGATCTCCAAGAGTTTTGGACAAATCGAAAAACAGTGCTCGAATATCCCAAACGGAGGATCTCTTCTCCCGAGGAAGACGAAAAAAAGCGTGAAATACGCGCGTGTGACGCGATCGTCCCCCGAACCGTGGAGAAGAAATATTCGGACGAAATTGTGTTTATGTTTTTGTTGTCTGTCTGCTGCCCAGTTGGTCGAGAAGTGGGAAAAAGTGTGGGAAAAGCTGTGCTTCATCAACAAACCACGGGGGTGTTGGGGACTGTTTGAGATTTTTCGCAAAAGCTAAGATAATCTGTCACTTTGGTTGGGTTATTTGGTGATGGCAAGCACCTCGATTTTTTTTTGCAGTTTACTGTTTTCATCCTCAGCACATCTTCCACCTCGGCAAATCGAAACCTCTTGCATCTCACCCAGCGATGGCCATCAGAGCATGTCTGCTTCCGTTTTTCACCCTTCTTTCCACATCACGAACCTCTCTCTCTCTCTCTCTAGGCAGGCTGTGCCCCTGCCATTGTCGACATTTCGACAGCAACTACTGCTGCGCACGGTTTTGTTGCCGGTTTTGGTCGACGAAATTCCGCCCTGCCGCCCGTCCTGCTGCCTGTGTGAGATGCTGCGATGTTTTTCTTTTCATTTGCGGCTTGCAGTGAGCGAGTTTTCATCGTTTAGATGAGCTGGATCAGATTGGCCTGGGCACTATTGTATGGTTATTTTATGCCTTTTTTCCCTTCCCACCCGCCTCCACCACTTTCTCGTTGGGGCCTTTTCTACCGGGGTTTTGAACTACTCGTAGCCGCGCGTGTCTGAGGGCGTTAATTTGTCTGCCGTGTGCCCTACCGCCTGGGTCGGCGGGTGAAGGTGGCTGATGACGTTTCGCTTAAAGTTCCTTTTGAAGCTGGTCGAGTGGTGAGGAGGAGAAGGAGGCAACGAAACAGCGGGAATGATCGTGGCAAAATACAGTCCACACAATAAGTTACGTTCATTAAAGCGCCCGAATAGCGCCCATATTAATAGCGGATTAACGGGCCAACCGTCATAATAAGCGATAAAGTTGGTTGTTTTATATTTTGTCTTACCGCTGCCGCTTGAGCCGACCCCGCTTGCCAGGCTGGTTTTTAAGACTGCTCGGCATCTGCTGGGCCCCCGTTTTCTGGGTCACCTGTTAACGATTGAGTAATTACTGGCAGAGCGACGACCGGGGTGGATGGTACGGCGGGAGACCTCTGGTGGCGTGATTTTCCTTGCAAATTGAGCATTTTCCGGCAGATTAATGATGGCGTAGTTTGGGGGCTAGCGATCGTTTTTTTTATGAGCTGCGCTGTCTCGCTGAGATTTATGGCAGGCAAATCATGTCTCTACCACGCTAACTAGATGGCGCTGTTTGACAGGAGCTTTCGATCGGGCGTTAAAGGTGATTTGTTGATTTTGAGTGGACCCCGATCATTGCTCGCCTGCTTGCGTGGTAACAGTTTCGGGCTGTGAAGCAGGATCGAATATCTTAATGTATGGAGATACTATGAAGTATCTGAAATAGAACGATTTTTGCATAAAATATTAATCAACATCATTTGGAAAATAAACTCCCAACTCCAATTCAATCCATTGACTTCAATTTTAAAGAACTCTTTGTGTTTGTGCCTTTCCCTTTCTGCTTTCTACACAGTTAAAACGTAATTTGCCCTAAATATAAAAACAAACCCCAAGACAGCAACCACAAATACATCTTCCAGGCTCCCGAAGCACCACTTTCGAAAGAGTTCTTCAACGGGTTGTATTTCATCGCCACACGTGATTACATTTCTTCCAAAACAATCTTACCCCTAACCAGCAACAAATCGGCAGCACACTGCAGCCTTTCAGAGCCGTTCTAGAAGAGTGCAAACACGAACCGGAAGTTGCTTTTGTAAGGGGCGTGTTGAATATTATTATCGAGCCTGTGCTGCATGAGGTCCTTGTGTTTTCTGCCGGTGCTGCTCTGTAACTTGAGAGTTCTATTGAAAGAGGCGAGACGAACTTTTCGAAGGGAGCAATAATTCTTTACCTTAACGTAATAATGGCCTCACGCAGTGCGTGAACGATACCGCTTTCGAGTTGAAGCGGGTTCATTGAACATCTCGAACTCCGCATCTCGTTGCTTTGCTGAAATGGGGAGGGATATAGTTACGCCGTAATTTTTGTGTTGTACAATTGGGTTTTGAGGTTGTGGTCTTGGACATGTAGGTTGTATCCAATCATTTTTATTTGTTAATATAAAATATATTATTAAGTAAATTCTATCTTTCTCTCATTGCAGGTACGTTACTAAATGACTTTGTCTTCCTGTTTCTTTTGTGGTCCTAAAACTGGTGAGTTTATCACTTGATTTTCTCAATGTCGTGATTCAAAAGTATCTCCTGCAACACTCTCCCCCGAAAATTCCTTCGTTTTTCTTCTGACCCGCACAACAGTTTCACTTACAACGCTTGCACTTGCTTGCGGCTGCCCTTGCCAAACGCGTAGAGCGCGTCCCAAAGTACAACAATGCTTCCAAGTGTCCGTCCCACCCAGCAGGGGCTGTCGCCCAATGTCGAATGTTTGTCTTGTGCCCGTTAAAAGCCACCCAAATTCAATTAGAAAGAATGATGTAGCTGTTTGGTTGGCCGACAAACTTTTACTTTCCGGCATGCCACGACGCCGCGTTGGAAGAGGCTGGAATCCCGTCCTCGTCTGTCTTTTTTTTTTTTTTTGGTGAGTTTGGTGGGTGAGTGAAACGTTTGATCGCCATGTCAACATTACCTGCCGTACTGCCACACTGAACTTGCAGAGCGCAGGCACTGACCAAACAGTATCGAAGCTTGACCATCATGCGCTAAACTTCACTTTCTTTTTGAAGCAAAACAAAAAAAAATCGTCATGCCACACATAAGGTCTCAATTGTTGTCCTGAAGCCGCTGACCGATGCTCGCTGAGGCTGTCTGGGGAAGGTTTTTGGGATGTTTTCGGTACTTGCTTTTCGCGCTGGTCGCGAATCTCGTGCCCTAAATGGGAGCAAATGGGGGGCGCGAGGGTTAGGATGTCCAATAGTTTGAACTCACAACACAGACAATATTGTTGTTTTGGTTTGTGCGTTTGAAGTGATTTTGAAAACAACAACCGCAATCGTGTGCGTACGCATTGGAACCATTGCTGCTGCACCCTGTCAAACATCCGGTCGCGGCGGCATACATCCTGGGTGGTCAAAGGCTCTTAGGTTTAAAACGCACACTCCTGGCGGGCCCCAACGACAACCGAAGCCCTTTTTTCGGGCATCGTTTTGAAGGCTCTGGTGATTGCTCGTGCTGTTAACTGTTGTTACGGTTGCGTTTGCATGACCAGTGCCTGCGATCTTCAGTTGGTTTATGATTCCGCCCGCTCGACCGTTTGAGACCGTTTCGAACGCACGAAAACATGAGTCTTCGGGCGTCATGTCGATGCCCTTTTCCGGTGCGCCGATTGTGTATCGGGGATTGATCTCTTTTTTACGAATTGAACAATTGGATGATTTTGTGCGTGCGGCGAATGAGCGAGATGTTTGTCTACTTGCCTGGACATGCTTGTTGTCGAGGGGGAAAGTTGTGAGTGATACCCCGACTCTAGATTTGTGACGTCATGCTGAACATCGGGTTGGATTTGATTTGTATGGAATATGATTTGAAACCGTCCTCCGAAGAGAAAACGAATTTTGATGGGCAAATGCTTAGAAAACCTAAAAAATTAATTACTGACGTCAATCGAAATTGGAAGTCTTCTGAAATTTTAATATCTTGAACTTATTAATACCTGACTTTTGCTGGTCGATAACAACGGTGAAATGAATTCAGAATATTTATTATTTGACAATTATGTGTATGTATGGAAAGCATTTTAGTAAGTTTGTCTCTCTTTAAACTTGCTTTAATTGTTCATCGCACTGTCACGCTTAGTTTGAAATTTGTTCTTTTCTCCACACTACTCCATTCAAATCGTTCCCAGATACCTGAACAGGCACGTAAAAAGGCCACGTAAGTGTATCGATGCAAAAATAAACTCCCTCTTCCCTCCGAGTGGTGCCCGTCTTGGCGGTTTGGTTGCATAAGTTATGCTTACCCAGCGGCCATACTCAATACGCGATCGCGATGTTATGCTTTTTTTGACGATCGTAGGGCTCCCACTCTAACGATCCCTTCAACTTTTGGCCCCCGTCGGTGGTGTTGGGTGTTTGTCTGTCGTTTTTTTTTCTTGCCGGCCGTTGTTTTGTTTCATTATGCACACCCTACCTCATCCGTGCCGATCGTTCGGATCTAGGAAGTTGGTTTTACATCTGTTGGCCCCGCGCCAACACGCAACACAACCACGGTGCAAGGTTGGGACGGCACGACGGCACCATCGGTTCATCAGGCGCGTTTAATGTAGGGCGCTATAAAAACAGAAATTAATCTAAGATAAATTAATCACACGCACACACACACATACACACACTCACTCCGAGTTTTAGCGCGCTCGGCCTGCTGGAGTGTAGTTTCAATCTTCCCCGGGAAGAAAACAAATTTCCCTCATTTGCTTGCCGTCGTTGTGGAGGGTTTTTTTTTTGGAAACGCAAACACACACGTGCCTGTATGTGGCGCAGATCCAAAACAGCCCTTGATCTCAACCTGTGTGTGTTTGTATTTTAGGTTTTTGGGAAAGGCAAGTCGGCAAAGGGTTTTTTAACTCTTTCTCTCTCCATTTTGCCAAATGTCAGCCCATCAAATCGAGTCAGAGCTTTTCCGACGTAACTGACCACTTCCTATCGCAGTCACTCACACACACAGACACAAGTGGCCGGCATGCGTGGCCCTCGCACGTGAAGCAGTGGAACACCCTTTCGATGAAATAATCCTCAAAAACACACTCAAAACGAAACGAAAAACGAAAAGAAAAAATCCCGCGGAAATTCGACCCCCGCGCGTTGTGAGTGGAGTCAGTTTTTTGAAAATCATTTATTTCGCCCTTGCTCTTGTGTGTGTGTGTGTGTGTGTGTATGGGGAACTTGATCCCGTAAACGGTGCGCAGGCAGGTCGGTGGTCAGCTATAGGTCGGTAGATTAATTTTTAGCCACCTCTTCAGCTCTCTAACCATAACCCCTTGTGCGCGCAGCCAGGAGGCCCTTGCGCAATCGATCGTTGCAGTTTATCGGCGTTGGTTTTAATGTAGGTCCCTTGTTTCATTTCACCGTTTTCTGCGATTGTGATCGGGCGCTCTCATAAGATGGTAACTGCATGTGCGCTGGCGTCGGCAGTGGGTAACAGTATAAGCAGACGCAGTAACCAGACGAGTGCTGCTGCGGTTGTATCGTGTGACCGGGACATGCACTAAAATATCCACCCGAAAGCAGTTTAGATTTAAATCATCATCGAACGCACTCGATTGGGTGTTTTTTTTTTTCTCTTCTAAAGTGCTGTCACCTGTGTTTTTTTACGACATTTCGCTATTGAGATGAGTGTGTGTCGATGTGAACCTTTCCCTTTCGATGCTACCTTTTTGGCTGTGCTTTTTTGTCGATACATAGACATTAATTTTTGTTTTCCCCATAAAAAAAGCAGCCTCAAGAAATTTTCGAAGTTCGAATCACGCGCCAGGTAACTTATTGGTGCGATGGCTGCAAATTGGGCGTCGCAAGCGCAAGATGCGTCTCGAGTTTTCAGTGCGTAATGCCGAGTGGCGAGCGAACGTGTGGCTGGTGCGACAATATTAATAGTTGCTAATGGGAGTTGTTTTATGGTGGCTAATGATGGGGTCGCGAAGGGATGCATCCTCCCGAAAAAAAACGCGCGCGAGAAGGTCGTTTGGCGGACGGGGCGGGTGGGATGTATATTTCTTCCACTTAATTGTATGGACGCGGTTTGAGTTTCTGGGTTTGGCACAAAATGGTAAGGTCGGCGGGTTTGCGTTATGTAAGATTGTTTTTGAGACTTTGAGGCATCATTTTAATAGAAACATTTTCGCTAAATGCTTCTTAGTATTGCGGAGGTAAAACAAGATATAAATAATTTATATCTTGCCTAAACCAAACAAAGGCTTACAATTTAAACACTTCATCGATAGAGAACGTCTTGTCTAAAAGAAATAAATATTGAAATGACATTGCAGCTTTCCAATTCGATTGCATTTTGGTTGGTTTTACCAAGAACAATCCCACTCAGGCGTATCAAATTGCTCACGGTCGAACCTAAACCACCTGTTCGATTCCCATTTGTGACCGCAGTTGCTGGCTGATCACGTTGGCACCATTTTATCGGCCTTCGAGCCATCCGATCTGCATGACATTTGACTTTTTCGTCCGGTTTTTTTCGGTGGGGCAGCCCAAAAGCATCCCAAGATGTTCTATGCTAATCAAGCGGACAGCTTCAACCCACGCCATTCCGTTCGACGCTAATCGTTCGATGTCTTCAAATCAATCGATCGGGGGGAAACTGGAACACACACAACACACGTTTAGCATTGGAAATCGTTCTGTTACGAGGTGTCTGCGATGGGATTATCTTTCCTCGTCTCGGTACGTTCAGTGGGCAGTGAAAGTTGGGCTCGTTTTCTATCGTTAGAACATTTTCCGGTCTGCGGTGTGTTCCGGTTTTGGGGTGTTTTTTCTCGTATCTCTTCTCAGTTCGCGTCCCATTTGTGGTGTAAAGGAGAAAGCCCATAAAAAATACGAACAAGCCGATGCGACGATTACAGCAACCAGCACTAATTAGTAAAACAAAGTCCAGAGCGGCTCGAGAAGCATGAAGGGAGCTGACGGAGGTGAAAATGATCATCATCGTTGGCTCATAATTTTCTCCACCCGTCTCACACTCTGGAACGCGTGCTGGCCGGCTCCATTTAGCTTATGTTTTCCTTTCTACGCTTTTCAACGGTGGTGTGCTGCCTCAGTGTGCATCGCGCAGAAGAGAATCTCGCTAGAACAAGCCGATCCTGAGCCAAGGTGGTGGCCGTGATTCTGAATTGCCGCTCCACTTTTCTCCCGCGCTCCCGGTCGGCGGCGTTAACGCGAGAAGATTGTTTTTTCCACCTTTTTCGTGGCGTGGTGTACGTTGATTAATTGTCCCGCTTCTCCAGACGCTGGCGACGACGAGGTTAGGGCATCATCATCACACACCAGCATCCGTGGGGATGGAAACCAAGACCGAGACATTGAAGTATGAGCCTCGTCATGGTCACCATGATGATGGGCTGTAAGGATGAAAATAGAAGCACTGCGCACCCTGCTTTGTCGGTGGGCGAGTGTTACAACATTTACAAGCGCATTGCCGGTGGAAGAGCCTCTCCTCGCGTATTCAGGATCGCTGATCGACGAGCAGTGACGATCCGTTCGACAGATTTGGACGGTCCGAGGGCGCAAAAAATAAACTACGAAAGTAAGGCAATAACAAGAAAATGATTAGCGCACAACGTGCGCCACATTCCTTGATTGATGGGGAAGCAGCCTCGGAGTGCCGCAGGATCATGATTGATTCTTGAGAGGCCCGATGCACCTGCACCGAGAATCTGGCCCGCCCTGGGTTGGTATAGAATTCAAATTTTTGGTCGATTTTGCCCCAGGGCGTGAAGAATAATTTCAACTGCTCTCGAGAGCGAAGCCGCCCATAACCGGTCGCAGAATGGAGCGATCAGAGATCTCGGAGTTATAAATGAGCCTTGCATCAATCAATGTTTCAAACATATTGGAAACGTTAGCAAAACAAACAGTGCGCTTTTTGAGCTGCATATAATCATGCCGTCGGAACTGATCGTAATTATTGATATTTGTTATAAAAATGTAGTTTTTTATATGTCTTCGATAGCGAAGATTAAAACAGATAGCTTTTGGTTGTATAGTTGCTTAGAATTTAATGTTTATTTTACTTATTTCATACCCCTCACAACGGTGCTCCATTAGGTGTGCATTGCAAAGGCTAGGTAAAGCAGCGAGTAAAACGTTATACCATCAAGCGGTGCGAAATTCATTGATGAAATTGTACGCATTCCCCTTGGGTTGTGCGGTGTAGCCAGGCAGTTTACACCACCGCTGCTCGAGCAGATCTTTGCTCGGATTCGAGCAGTTTTGACTGCAAAGCGAGAGAACATCTCTCTCAGTGCCAACTGTCGGAGCCGATCGGGTATTTTGTTTGAGAAGCAAAACTTCCGAAGCGGCTCTCTTCGCACTGTGGGATTGGACGTAGAGATGGTCAGGACAAAGTTGAATGTTTTCTCTTTAGTTAGGTCTTCGAAATTGGGATTAAAACTAATGTCCAGATTCTAATACTACATCTGGTTTGATACGAATGTTCAATGAAAAACTGTTTAATTCCCCCCCAATTTTTACATCAAAAAAGTTTTGCTTAAAGTGATGTTAAAGGTAATTTAAATACTTTTATTTATTCATAATAACTTGTGTGACTCATGAAGGCAATGTTATTAATGGTAATCACACATCAAATAGGTAATTCAAGGAAATTGATAAAAGAAATCTTGGAGACATTCTTGTTCAGCTAACAACATTGAATGAAAAACATACATAAACACACACACCGTTACCGACCATTCTCAACAATCCCGATCGGCACAGAATGAATCATATGCTAGCAAGGGGATTTTCTCTGAACTTCCGCAGCATGACTCTCTCTCTCTTAGGCGCTTTATGTTGCATCGGATTTCATCCGAGAGAGAAGAACCCCGAGAGCGAGACAACTCAGCGCTCTCAACAACATGCAGGCCCCGGAACGGACCGAACGGCAACACTTTCGAAACGTCGTTCGTGCGGGTTGGATATTTGAAGCTAACGGATTGCATCGGTCGCGGTAAAAGTGTGTGGAAACCGTTGTTTTCACGATGCCTCCAAAGGCGGGTGCATTTGTTCGGGGTGCAACAATATTGTGTGTGTTTGATGTGTGAAGAGCAAACGAAAAAAACAAAACATTAACTAAACAAGCGTAAACAGTGTATGCAATTGTGTAGCAAAACTTAATGTTTGATTGAATGAGAAGAAGAGTTGATGGAATTAAACGCACTTTACTGTGCAAACTGTTGCTATTAGTGGAGTGCATTCTATAACAATTGGTGCTAACGAAGAGATCTTGTTCAACGGATCTGTGTGCTCTGCTATTCAACACAGATCGTTCAGTGCTCAACCCTTAGTGCCTTGTGAGTGATTTTTTTATTTGGAAATGAATTTACTTCCCGTTTTGGGAAATCAAATGCCGTTTGGACGAGTTTTTTAATTCCAAAACATTCCATACAAAAGGTGCCATTCGCTGGTCCAAGTGTTGCGGCTAGGGATCTAACACCTCTGCCACCAAGATGTGCCTTCCTGCGGTGGGGCCTTGCGTCCGCCGAGTGTTTCAGTTCGAAATAGTTCCCGAAAAGGCGACCCTCGCCACCACCTGGCTGCCACTGTGGAAAGTGGAATGAAAATGTTTTAAATTAAGTCAAACGTTTAAAGAGCAGCAACAGCCGCGTGTGCGTGATCCTCCAACACTACCGCTGTTCTGTCCGCTGTGTGCACCCCACACCACCGCACGGAAACGTATTATTATTAACCTTCATGTTAAAAGGGTCTTGTGGAGTGTGTGAGTGGCCGATATGCCGGTACTATTCCGTACATTAAGTGAAGTGTGGGCCTTCGCCACCCGCGTCCACCCATTGTGACTACCGAAAGTGAAAACACAGAAATAGAGGCAAGTTGTGGTCCAGTTCCAGCAGCGCCAACAGCCAGCATCAAGCAGCAGCCATCTCCTTCCTTTCTCCGTCCTCATCTTGCGGAGGGTTTTAAGACGGTCCTCGTAAATTATGATAACGAACGTCGGTGCTTCTTCAAGCCGCTGTGTCTAATCAGCGGTGGGGTGGTATTCTTGGTGTGCATCTTTCTTCCGTCTGTGTATGTGCGTGCGTGTGTGTACTTGTGTGCCTTTCTCGTCGAGTCACTCTGGATGCCGAGGCCCTTGCCGGGACCCGATGGTACGATAATTGTGTGTGATCTACGCCGTTTGCGTTTCGTTTGATGCACAGTGTGTGTGTGTGTGGTGCTGTTGCCCCTTGTGCCTTGTGCGTAAGCGTGTGTCTTGTGATATTTGTTCTACGATCGGTCGGTAGAAAGTGATTAAAGCCGCCTTATCGTTATCTTGGATCCCTGTGTGTTTGTGGAGGCTGGCATTATTGGAAGGCATTATTTTTAGTCGAGCCCCCTCTTCCAGAAGCTCAGAACCATAGAGCGAGCGCGAGAGTGAGACGGAAGCGTTCTGTGGACCACTTCAGTGTGAGCGAAGCGGCTCAAGAAGCTCAACAAGCGGCCTCCCCCCCCCAGTTGCTGGGCCATTTGAGAAGATATAACCGAGCGGAATCGAAAAGTGCCTCAAGTGTTCGATTGTTCCCGGCTTACCGACCAGCGAGTCCGCGAGAGAAATAAAAGGTGAGTCTGCGTTCGACTTCATTTGCTCAAGTGGGTGAACGCGCTCTCCGGGACCGGGGTTGAGGTTCTATAACCGGGTGCGTAACAGTGCGGCCAGCTACTTCGCCCGCTGCAATGGACGGCACCCGTTCGGAAGGTTAGACCGTCTTGGGGCGAGTGATTCATCATCCCATCAGTGCCTCCAGGGGGGGCGGAAAACTGGAAAGTGTTAAAAATAAACATTGTGTAAATGAACTCACTGGCAAGAGCCGTAGCGCATCATCGTGGCACATGGGGTATCCATTGCAGTGCGCTGCTCGTGAAGTGCAGCATATTTTCATTCAACAACGTGCCTGCGTTTTACCTGCTTCACGCCGCCGCTGCCTAGGCGAGACCTCCAAGTCGCCCAAGTCAAAGTCAGCTGCCAGCTGGCTACAAAAAAAAGGGCTGCCTTTGAAGGAAGCACCAAAAGAGTGAGAGGGCCTGGTGGGAAAAAAGAAACAGAAATCACGGGCCAAATGGTCGGTCGGTGTGTGGGGTCTTTTCCATTTTTACACCACCACCAACAACATCAGCAACAACATCGACGACGACTACGCTGAACACAGACACAAACACAGCTGGGCCCTCGTTTGCATACGGTGGTGGTGGGCTTTCTGTGTGCACGCGAGGGTGCTTCTTTCTCCAGACGCCCTTTTTGGGGCCCTTCTGCGCGTATCGCTGTGCGCGCCCAGTTCGTGATCTATGCGCTTTCGGAAACGCAGTCAACACAAAAATGGGGTGCATCACAGCACAATGGCACTGTGTGTGTGTGTGTGTGTGTGTGTGTGTGTGTGTGTGTGTGTGTGTGTGTGTGTGTGTGTGTGTGTGTGTGTGTGTGTGTGTGTGTGTGTGTGTGTGTGTGTGTGTGTGTGTGTGTGTGTGTGTGTCGATCACAAGTGGACGAATGATCCCAGTCGCACGCCGAAGATGGTACGGGAATCGTGCGCCAGTGCGATAAGTTATCCAATTCTTGGCACGCTCTCCGTAAGTGTGTGATACCGTCCGAAACAGCTGTTAAATGGTTGGTTTTGATGTCTGCCTGTGTGGCTGTGTGTGCTCGATCGATCGTTGGTTGTAATCTAAACGCGCTGTCCCATGATCGATTCCCGAGGGCTGGGAAAAGATGGCAGCGAAGAAAGATAAACTCACAGCAATCTGGAAGGGTACTTGAATCACTTCCCGGGCCGCGTCTACCTGCATGGTGTCTCTTTGTGGGTGATTGGTAGAAATAATACCGATTGCTCGAGGACTCTCTGTCTGAAGGAAGTGTGCTTTTCAATTCCGATCCGATCGCCATCCGTGGAGATAAAGGTGGAAGACATGGGCGATGTGTTGTGAGTGCGGCGTTGTTGATTTAACGCTCCCACTCGATGGTGGGATCTGCATTTTTTGTTGAATCGATTTGTTTTTGTTCCGCCCTAATGGTTTCAATTACAATCAAGGAGTGAGGGGAAGAAACGATAATGTTAGTTTGAAGTGATGATTGCGCGTTCATTCTTGAATGGATAGGATGGGATAAATCTTTATTATACATTGATAAATTAATTGATTCAAAATAGAATATATTCTTCAGAAATTGAAAAAAGAGAGGAGTTCCAAAAATCAATATCGTTTTATTTCCATATTCGTATGGTGCTGGCACTCAGATGCAGCCTAAGTTCGGGCAATGTGTTTGATAATTTTCAAATCAAATTTAAGGCTGTGTTTGAACTCCTTCCAAAAAACCGCCTTTCTTAGTAATCTTGAAAACAAATATTTTTAATTTTTATAGAAAAATATGTTTTGTTGATTGGTATAACTTAAGACAAATTGCATCGTTTAATACTGAATTTAGGTCAACAGACTTTGTTTCCCAAGATAAATATTTACTGTAATTTCAACAACATTGTCGATCGCTTGCTTACTTTCTTTCGTTATTTAAACAAGGCATGATGTGTATGTATGAAATGAGCTGACAAATATGTTTCAAATAAATAAGAAAGTGTATCAAAACTAGATAACATTCCTCCGAACATCATAACAATTTGTTCTGATAAAATATTATGCGGGTAATCTAATGTCAACGGACTAGTTTGTTTGCTTTGTAATAGCTAAACAAAATAAGCAATATGGCGTTTTTGAACTGTTTGTCCTGAATTAAAAAAAGCTAAACAAATTTATTTTGTTCTTGGATTCATGGATTTATAGATCGTTACTGAACGAAAAAGGATGCAATTTGGGTACTGTTTAAAAGGAGCATGGGAAAATGTGGTAGATAATGAATTGTAGTCCTTATTTAAAATATTATTATATTGATCTTCTATTATAAGTCATTGCAAGGCTTGCCTATGTACTTTGTACATGCAATTAACAGGAACTTGTAACCATTACGAACAGATGTTAACATTTATTAGTAGGAATGCTGGATTCAGTCTTATTCAGTGCCATGTGTCATTAGAACTGCCCTTTCAAAATTGATTTTTTTACACTCGTTGTACTTGAATGATTTGAAATCAGTGGAAATAATATAAATAAAAAAAAATGTTGTAGTTTTGGCACTTTCAATTTTTTCCGGAAATGTATCGACTGCCTGTGATTTACAGCAAACCGACAGGAACTTGTTGATAAATATTGACTAAATTTCTATTCAAGCGGAACTGGATTAAAAAAATGTGGTCCAATATGGTCCTGTGGTAGCGCCAAATTCCCATAAAAAGGGAAATTTGTTTACATGTCGTGCGTATCGATACACCGAAGCGAAATCCCTTCAAGGTTCGTCAGTTGTCCTTACCCCAAACGAAAGTGAATACTTTCGCGATGGGTGAAAATTAGGCCACACTCATCAAAACCTATCGGCATCAGGATCAGCTTGGGCGAAGAAACTAAACGCTCCTCCTCCTCTTCCTCTTCCCTTTCAATTCAAACTCCCGGTCAAAGTCAAACGACTCGAGCGATAGGGGTCCCCGGTGGTCTAGTTCATGGTCACCGTGAACCTTCGTCATCGTTCGCATGCCAAACAGCACAACAGCATTTGCACAAATTATTCCGCCCGCCGCTCCGTCCCCTCCATTCCGGGGGGTGAATTTCGGCCCGGGTTCACTGGCCCGGGGAATTTCTTGCCACACATCCGCGTCCACTTGTGCACACTGCATGTGACGAACGGCGCTCCTCTTGCTCTTGCTTTAATTGGGTTTGCGCGAAAAAAAAAACACAAAATCAAAGCACTGACGCGAACGCGGCCCATTAACATCTTCTTGCGGCCGCGCCGCCTAGCCATGAAAGAAATTGGAAAGAAACGTTTGCTGCCCTCTCACCACCTTGCCTGGAATTTCCCCGCGAGCGCGCCCTACCCTCCCTGCAAGCGCTCAAAGTGATGATTGTTTCGAATCAAAGCATCCTATCGGCTTATTATTAAATTGAATTACAAACGCACCCCGTATACGGGCAAACGGATTAGAGCCGCCGGCACGGGGCGACCGGTTCGGAGGTTTGGTGGCGGCCACAAAACACCGATCGCGCTTGCCAAATGCCACCCCGAAAAAGAAAGAAAAAAAAGGAAGCGTAGAGTTATGGAGGGCTAGCAAAATTTGACATGGGCGCGACCGAGAACTTGATCGACGGTGAACCCCTCACAGTTGTCTGTTTTTTTGTGTGTGTGTGTCTGCTCCAGCTGATGTTGCTGTTGCTTCCTCCGATTTGACGACCTGCCGATCGCTGTCAGGTCGGGCAGGCTTGCTGTCTCGACTGCTTTCCTTCTTTCAGCGGGCGCGCGTTCAATTATCGAGAGAGGAGTCTGGCTTCTTTTTGTGACGGCCGTTGTTGATCAACAAGGAGACATTGTGGGCGCGCGCTTAGGAGCGCTACAACAGATGGGCGAAAGCGAAATGGTTTTCGCGGATGCCTCCTTTTTTTTTGACGGACGGGTTTCTTCGATGCTGTGCTGTTCCTATGTTTCTATGTTTTTACCTCCAATGTCGGCTTCACTGAGCATGAAAGGAAGTAAGCAAAGAGGGAGTCGTCGTTTTTTTGGTGTATCGTCGTTGCATTGCTACGGTGTTTGGGAGGTTCAGAATTGTGGTGCGGTCTCTACCCCAATTGTTCGCATATCAAACGATCCCGGTTCTGTTTTGGCGTAAACCTTTCCACACCCAGCTATCATCGGCGATCAGGTTCAGCTGGCCAACCCGGATAGTAGAAAGCACAGCTGAGTGAAAGATTGATGGAAATCGATCCATCGAACCGCGTCGTCAGGTGTGGGTTTTTTTTGTGAGTATATGTGTTTTGAGGTGAAAAAAATGTTCCAGAGTTTAAATGCAATTATCGTGTTTAAAGGATCGTTTTAAGCAGGTTTGTTTCGTAGCATAAAAAAATCCAGAGTCAACTTATGTCAACCGATGATAGACAAGCGTTTTTTTTTAAACAAGCAAAAAGATTTTTTTTGCAAAAGGTTATCTTTTAAGCTTTTTTTATAAATTGTTTTGCATAAATATTTGTTTTTATATTTAATAAGAACTAAAGAAACCTTAAATGTTCAGTCTGTCGTTAACATTCATCAGCTGAGTTGAGTCACTTTTCTCAATCTAAATTGACAGTTTCGTTTCAGTACTCCGATTGAATGTTGACAGTTGTGTACACATAATTTTGTGCTTTGTTTATGTTTTGTTTGTTTTGTTTTGCGTAATGTAGTGCTTTGAAAAAAATGTAACATTCTTCTTGATTTGTTAAACATATTTTAACATTTTTCATTGTTTTAGTAAAATAACTAGAGCTGTTGTAGAAATATTAAAACATTCAATATTGAATTGTTGCATGCATATTACACTCAAATATTCCCTTTTTGCTTCAAATGAGCATTTGTTTGGATTTTCGGGCAGAACATTATCTTCTAAATGATTGAGCTTCGTTACCCATGGATTTGGTACGAATTGTTGTCAAAATTTCATCCACTAAATGTCAAAGTACTTACTAAAAAATAAGCTGAAATCGTAAAACCTCAAGAATAATACAAATGTTCCAAAAATATTTTGCAGTTTTCAAATCATTTAGGCTGTTGCTTCGTTATTATTCGTTGAACATATTTATTTAACATCGCTGCTTTCAACGAATCATGTGCGAATGCGAATGGTGTCCCCTCTTTTTCCCCCTGCTGTAACGCTTTTGTCGTACTTTCAGCATCACGCATTCGACAAAAAGGCCGCGCTTTGCTTTGACAATTCGGTGGGTAAAAGTTACCCTTTTGCGGCGGTGCTACTCCAGCAGCCAACAATTGTTAAAGGAAAAAAAAGCAGCCCGGCATCCTCGCGGAAGGGGCCAGGCATCAGTCAACCGAAAAGAAGGGTGTGGTGTACGACCGGGCAAAGCCATCTGTGTGACGGGTGGCCCTACCTCTCCGTCCGTATGTTTATTCAGTTCACGATCAGTGCGGGTGCGAGTTCATGGACCAGTTCAGTCTACGAGGGGGGCCACAACACCACACCAGGCACCGGAACGCGAACCCGCTTTTTGAAGGGACGCAATACTGCAGATTTCGTACGATTTTGCACGCATCGTACGAATGGCACACGAGATAATCCGTGTGCTTTTATTTTCGCTGCCAGCCGTCGCTGAAGCAGGAACGAGGAGCCCGCAAATGGACTTGATCTTGATCTTAATCACCCGTGACGACGTGCCAAAGCTCTTCATCTTCATTTCGCGGCTCCACCGTTGACGAGGTGTGCGTGCGGAAACAGAGTGGACACACTCAGGCGCAGCGGCCCGAACGCTGATGCTTAAGTACTGTCCGCGCGACAAGAAGATTAATACAGCTTTTCCTTGTTTTGTGTCCCTCGGCTTACGAATTCCAAGGATTCGTGAGCGGGATTAACGAAACGGCACCGTTGCTCTCCCGGTACGTTTCGGGCACACAATGCGGTGTGTC
The DNA here is from genome assembly GCF_017562075.2 of Anopheles merus. Lineage (NCBI taxonomy): Eukaryota > Metazoa > Arthropoda > Insecta > Diptera > Culicidae > Anopheles > Anopheles merus. The sequence goes on from NC_054083.1 coordinate 39,725,488, forward strand.
GCCTGCTCTGGTTGATCTTGACGATGATGACGAGTTTCTTCGAGCGGGATAGCTTCGATTTCCGCCGTGTCGAGGCGTGAAAAACGGTCCAGCAGGTTCGGCCTACTGGCAGGAGCAGGTTCAGCCGCTCCAGATTGTGTCGCTCGGTGTCCGCGTGCCAAATTTATCTTAATATTCATTCATTCGGCACAATCCGCTTTTGAAAGAAAAAGAGAAGCGGCGATGGCAGCGCGCAACGATGAACTGACAGCGATCACACTTTTGCGCGCGCGCACCGTCCCAGGGCAAGATATAGGCCAACTGATTGCGCTGGTTTTGGGCAGGTTTTTTGTGTGTTTTCTTCCCTGTGTCCGCTTCCACAGACACACACACACACACATTGGGCTGACTGATCGAACCCCACCGAGCCACCGCTCGATTGAAGCGGAAGACTAATGGTTATGATCAATTGATGGAATTGACCACCATTATTCATCGTCTAATCAGATTTGGCAGATTTGCCGTTTTCAGTCACCATTTCCTGCTTTAGGGCGCGCAGGAAAGAACACCACACCGGCATCGTGCGAAGGTGCGAAGATGTTGGGCAGAGAAGGCGCATGTCCAGCGCAAAAAAAAAACGAATCCCAAGCTGCTATAATGTATGCAAACACAAGAAGCGTGTTTGTCGTAAAAGTTGCCCTTCTTATCAGGCTCACTTTCATCAAGTTTCGCTCGAATGGTGCGCGCTGGACGGCAGGCTCTAAGGCTGTGTGTTGGAATCATAATTGTCATAGGGATGGTGGTGAGGGAGGGCTAGTACAAGGAAAAGACCAGCACACACGCTTTTCCAGCAACGCTAGATGGAGTTAAATGGGAAGTCAAAACATGTCCAAGATTAATGAGATTACTGTCAGTGTAATTGAGGGTGAGATTTGTTTGTTTAATGGAGTCATATCGATACACTTCTGCGCACGGTGGCTAGAGCTATCGAAGCGAATGTGCAAAAAGATCTAAGCCTAAACAGTCAGTGTTTGTGTTGGGGAAGTCTGTGGAATAAATGAGGTGAAATGTGTTCAAACAAGTATGTCTCATTTACAGACGGATTGCCATTCTTTCTCTGAAGATTAATATTATAAACAGTGAAGAACTATTCTCTTAATGAAGTAAAATTACTCACTCTTAATGGGTAGCAACATCCTTTCGTCAACATTTTCTTCAATCTTTCTCTAGTCTAACATCATCTTTGATTCGAAAATGAAGATGAATGATCGACATATAAGATCTTGTTTGATTCGAGAGCTTTGGTGCATTTGATTGTTTTACCAGCCGTCGTAGACTGCAGTCTGTATCGTAGTCTGCAGACGTAGACTTTCGAGATTTATACGAATTTGCGCGGAAAAATGTTTGAGCTTAATTTCCAAATATTCCACAAACTGATTGCATGCAATCGAAGTTAAAACCTGTTACAACCTATTGCAATCCGGTTTTAGATAACGATCGTTATCAATGTAACACAATCTTGCACGTTTAGTACTCGCTGTCGATACCAACCGCTGCTCATTGACTTGCGTAATCTAAACACTTGCTTCACGGGAGCATTCAACAACTTAGTGGCTTAGTGGCCTAGTTTTTTTTAGCACCAAGTTGTCCACTTTCGTTCAAGTTTGAGTTCTGTGTAATCACAAAACACACGGTAGTTTGTGGAATGTTTTGATGTTTTGGTATGCAGAAATTAGTTTGGAGACGCGCGGCGTTGCCTGCAAACAGGAACTTCAACTGTCCCTTGCACTTAATCAAGCTTTGCCCCAGAGACTGTGGCCGGTTTTTATTGCGCACGGGCAGTTACGCACTAGTCGCTTCTGTGGGGCCTAGCCTCATCATCAAACCTCGTCCAGTGAAGTTTCATCGCTAACTTGCCTGCTTGGTTCGGAGACGGGACCGGGGAACATCCAGCAGAACATCTCAGAAGTTGCGCTACTGGATGCAAATTAAACGCGCTGCTCAGTGGCACAGCTCTCGGTATAGAGAGACATCGCCTCGGGGCGTTTGTGGGTCTGATGCTGCCGTCCATTCCCGTACCACATCATCACCGTCCAACGACGGTGGATTGACGTGAAAGGGTGGAACGGTCGCGGAACGGATTCATGTTTAGCGAACATTTAACCACCGGGTGACGATTTCATACATATTTTGCGCGCTTTCCCGCGGTGGTGGTTTCGTGTGTCTTCTGTGACCCGAAAGCCGCATCCTCCGAAGGCGGAACGCCCGGTTCTATCAGTCGGTCGGTTCTACGCCCCGAATCACCGTGTGGGGGGGAGACCCGTGATGATGATGATGACGGTGTTGTTTTTGTAGCTTTTTTACTGCTGGTACCGTCGCAGCGCTTTACCATGTCGTGTGATGATGCTGTTGCCGCCGTGTGCCGCCGCCATCATGTATGTGGCGCGTATGTTAATCATATAATTACCCAGCTTGATACCTCTCCTACGGTGTGAGGTGCATACCGAGCTCCGTCCACGTCCGCGGCGTGCGCGTGGAAAACCTCATTTTCAGGCCAGTCTTGAAGATGTGCGGTTGGAGGAACTTCCTCGGGGAACTGTGCAAGAACTGGGTGAATGCGAAGGGAGCAGGACATATTTTGTAAGCCAGTAGTGGCAGCACAGAAACACCTCCTTCGTAGTGGAGGTGGACAGCGGATGGGTGCGTATCGTGCTGTGCCGGTAGCTAACTGCGAGACAGACTTATGCACATCGTGCACCTCATCATGGTTGAACTGCTCGAAAGCAGCATCACACCGAGGGTGGACGTAGGATAAGGGTGTCCAGTCGTACCTCCCTTTTGCGCATGCCGTCTTGCGGGGCAGAGCAGCAGACGGAAGGGTCGTTTGCAGGAATTTATCATATTAAGTCCCGTTAAATGGTTTCGAGTTTTGGTGGAGTGTGAGTTGTTTTGTTCTTTCCCGTACAGTGCGGGCACCCCTTCTTCGCGAAGCGGGAGAAGCTCAACGAGAACCGGGGCAATGGGTAAAGGCAGTCAGCTTATACGGTCACAGTCGCTTACACGCCCCTAGTACGATTGGCCATTCTTGAACTTGTGCGCCGGTTTTAATTTTCGCACCGTTTGGCAATTCACGATTCTGTTATGCGTCTTGCGGAGTTTTTCATGGAAGCACAGGGAGGTGTGTTGTCGGTGGGCATATCTAATGCTACTTAACAACAACGAGCTTCACGCTTTTGGGTAATCGGCTCTAGCGGTTGATGAGATACGCATTGTTTTGGGATGATACTTCAAAAAATTCTACCCAATTGCCCGGCTGCTGGTGGGGGTTGTTTGGGCAGGATGGGCGAAAGGGTTTTATTTCAAAACGGTCTTTTAAGACGAACGGCAACCTATTTTTCATGGATTTAAAGATAAATCTGTTGTGTGCCCGTTAAGGGAGCCTATTTTTAGAACCGAAGGTTGGGATGTCTTCAGTTCTTGAACGTTTGAAATTTTCTAAATGAATTTAAAAATGTTGAAGTTACTAAAAGTCTGAGCTGTATCTATGTTCCAATATCTGTTCTGACATGTAATCAGGAATAGACCCTGGGATTTAAACTTGGGACATGGATAAATATCGGAAGTTAAACCTGTACCTGAGACAATTAATCAGTCATTGAATTGGATCAAAACTGGATAGGAACTTAAAGAGATCTTAATCGAAGTGTAGTATTCGAAATCTGATATGACCTCGAATCTTAACAAAGAAGTTGAGACAGGAACTTTTCACAGTGAAAACTAGAATTAAAAGTGGGATCTTCATCAACTACAGATACCGTGACATGATAGATATAGAGATCCAAGGGAATGATAAATAAGAGACGTGAACTAAACTGAAACATACATTCTTAATTCCGAAGTTTTTGGCCTCAAGGAATCTATTCCAATTTCATCTTTTACAAATGAAAACTGTTGCACTAATAAATACCATTTTCTCTTTTATTTCCAGGTAAGATCAGCAAAGGAAGGCTCAGTCCAAGGAATAACTCTTCTTTGGTAACTAGTATCTCTTTAAAAGTGTATGCCTTCCTTGTCCGATTGCTAGTAAAAAGGTGACCATATACTCATGTAATCTGAAAGCTTAAAGACATGTGTAAAAATATATTAAATTCCATGTATGGTTTACACCTAATGCAGCCTGTACACATGGTATAGATAGCCTCAACATGGTGTGTGTATCTACTACATCTTTCCCATGAAGTAGCCGCTAGGTCACTTTATGTTGACACGTTTATGTGCTCTCTGCACAAAGAAAAACGAAAAGCTTGCTATGTCTGGTGTGCACATCCACCTTGCGTAATCAGGGACGCCGAGCTGGAATTGGAGGTTGGAATAAGTCACCGCCGTCATCCTAGGCAAGGGCAGAAGAAAGGTGCTAAACAGTGAACTCCAGAGGAAAAAAAGAAGATAGATAAATAAGCGTCCCAGCGTCGTTTTGATGACACGCTACTAAATTGCGTTTGCTGGAACGCGGCCGCTAATGCACCAGAAAAGGAAATGCACCGCTGTGCTTACAAAAGAGGAGAAAAAATATATAAACAAAATGCTACATGTGCAACATTCCCGTCCTTCAGTGCACCTTGACGCTTGAATATAAAAGGTTACAGGAAAGCTTGGATGAAAGGCGTAGATAAAAAACGATAATCACTCAAGGTGCTGTTCTAATTCATATAGGCGAAAAATGTACTTAGGAAGGCCGTCTCACTTTTTCGAGGACTTAGTGTTAAGGTTAGGCACCGACTGACCCAACAAAGTCGTGGAATTGTGGAGCTAGAAAGGCTCCGGGAAGCTATTTTACGTCACGCAAAGTCACACAGGGCCGACAGTTTTTCCAACCTCCAACCAAAGTGTCCTGAAGTGTGTCCCGTTTTTAGTCTTAAATCTATCGTCTGGACACACTGGTGGACAGATAAGCTTCACCCATTGGTACATGTTATGCAGCGAGTGATATATGGCAAAATGTATTTTCCTATACGTTCCTGCAAACTTCTCCGTAATAAAACCAGACCACAGCTCACTGGTTGCCATGGGGCAGCTGTGAACTCCGAGAGCACTTGCAGGAAGGAAATAAGAGATACACTTTCCGGGCTTCTCGCTGTGGTCTTTCTTTTCGGCTTGGCGGTCGTTTGAATATCGAGAGCTCTCGGCCAAACTCGGCGGAACTCGGGTGACCAATTTCGGTTTGGGTATGTTTGACTTATGCAACACAGACGCCGCCGCCTGATATGGCTACTGCGCCAGCCTATTCCGGCGGCGGCTGCTGTGGACAGTATCTGTGGCTGGAACGCCTGGAGCCGGGAAAGAACCATTCGAAACACGATGAGATGCACTGCGCTGCCTCTACGGCCACGGCCAGGGGGTGTGAACAATGTTGCACGATAAAGTATCTGTTTTATGTGCGCGCGTCCTATGTGCGTCGTTTTCGCTTTATCGACTTTGTCGACGTTTGTTTGCCCAGCGCGCGCGCGTGTGTGTGTTTGTGTGTTTTTGTTTGTCGTCCATTCGCCACGGAGTCAGGCAGTAGTTATGCCATACCGGCGTGTCGAATGCTGCGGTTTTGCTGCCTGTTTTTCGTTGTTGCGCATTTTTGCTTTCACCTACCTACGGGATTATGATGGATCGTGGACCGTTTTCATGCCTGTTTGGGGGGAGTGTGTATCTTCTAACATTTTCCCCCTTACAACCACGAGTGTGGAGAGGATGATCGCGGCTCGACTTGTAGGTGGAAATATCCATGTTTGGTGTCAAAAAAGGCAATAGATATTCAATTTGATGGCAGATGATAAAATTTCCAGTTATCACATCACGGATTATGATTGCCTGACAAAAATGGTACGAAATTAAATAACACCGGTGCGGTATGCTGAAAATCAGCCGATGCTCCTGTCACACACGTCGACCACCTACTTGAAGCTGGTGGCCCGTTTTCTCAGCCCTGATCGATGGACAAACACGTACGCAAAGTGCATTTAAGCGGAGCTTTGCATCGTAAACGCTGCTAACTTGTGACATTTCGCATATGCACAGAGAAGATGGAAAAGCCGCGAACAGGCACGACACTAGGCGCAAAACAACGAGACGCCTTTTTGCGCACTAAACGGTATCATTAGCAACACACTACTCCGTCGCGAATGTGAATGCTCGATGGAAGATGATTTGTAAAGCAACACCTTCTCTGATGATGTACGATCGACGGTCTTGGACAAGCGAGTGAGATTCACCCGAGCGTTTGGCCGGGTAAGAGCATCGTTAATGGTAACGACACTAGAAGGGTCACAGTTTTTTACGGCACAATTGTAGTTTGCACCAACCTTTGCAAGCGTTCGGGAGACCATCGCACCGAACGCACAAACCGGACCTTAGCGAAACGCGATCGGGCGGGATGAGCCTTTCGGGAGGGAATAAATATTAAACTGTGTTGTCTAAAGGGGGAAAATTCAAACTTCCAACAGCAAAAACTCGCCTCACTCGCAACTAGCCCGCCTAATGGAGTTTGTGTTGCAAAAACTTTCCATTTTCAAACAGTTCAACCACGGGTCGCTTCTTTTTTTTGTTGCTTTTTTAGCCCAGTTGGCGTTGTACGGTGTGGCATTATTTTGCATAATACAGGTTCCATAAATAGTTCAGTAATGCACAGGAAAGTATGCGGCTAGGCGAAGCGATCGTAAACATCTTTCTTTGTTTGTGGTTACCGTTTTTTTTTTGATTACCATATGGCGCCACACCAGCTTTGTCACAGTTCATTTGCACTTTTACTTCCAATGTGTTTTTAAGAGATGATCGTGAGCTTCCATAGTGCTATGAAGCTGCGAAGGATCATTATTCATTTCGCTCTTTTTTCTTGTGATCGTGTACAAAATCTACAAATCAGTACGAAGAGACAACAGTTGTCAGTATTCCAAAGATATCACAATTTTTGCAGTTAATATTACCAAAGCAGCATTGCATAGTGCATGTAAATGTTCTCCTCCCTCCTAGTGTAATGGGAAATATTCTCCTCCCTCCAGTATCACCTGTAATGATACAGTTTCGAGCTTATTATTGATTCATTGGAAAGTGTGACGCGGCAAAAGTTGGGAGCCCAACAACCCGTGGCCAAAAAAAAAAGATAGGGACGTCATTATATAATGACCGAGTTCTTTCGCTTTTTGTATTGTCCGTTTATACATTTTTCTGGTAGGCTGTGAGCAACGAAAACCGCTGCTTTCGGTGAAACATAATACTTTCTTTTATGTTCTGTTTCTTTTCTTGTGCGCCCGCCAAACAAAACTTCGCACTGCTCTTCTATCACGCTCTATATTATTCTGCACGGTGAACTGCTACTTTCGGCATTACATCAACGCAAAAACGTTCGAAATCTGGCTCTCTTTTTTTTGTTGTTTTGCTTCCCAGTTGTCGTCCCGGCTGTGTGCTCCACATCTCATACATCGTGGGGCAGACAATGGGCACAGACTTCCATTATTAAGCCGCTCTTGCGAATCGGATTGATCGTTTTGAAAGGGGCGGTAAAGCTTCTACCACCACGCACTTGTCGCTTGTCAAGGAGACTCTGGTGGGTGAAGCACGGAGAGAGAGAACGATCAAGTGACAGCACATCATGCCAGGAACAGCGTTTAATTGACGCAGCCAGTGATGAGGGTAGAAATTCCCGAAGGATGTAGTCGTCGTTGCAGTTGGTGCAGCAGAACAATTGCCCGTTTTGCGTCGTTAAAGTGCACGGCAGTAATATTTCCGTTCCGCTGGTAATAAGCATTCCGGGGCGGGGCGGGCTGATGATTTATCGCACGCTGGCATGCTGTCGATGAAGGGATTACGATGAGGCTTGGGAAGGAAACCCCGAAGCGGAAGGAAGTGAATGCAGCGGCAGTAGGAAGTAGGTCAGATCGGCACTAAACGTTTTCTTGTTACAATCTTTTACTACTACGCGCTCATTACTTGGGAAGGTGTATTTGTTTTTTTTTTCTTTTTTAATGTTTCGTCTCGGAAAATCACCTCCAATGGCTTCTCAAGGTTTTCGCAAGAAGCTTACGGGAAGTAATTGAAATGTAATATTTTAATTGGCTGCACTTTCATGGTCGGCTGCGCTAATTAATCACCTGATCGCGCACCTTGCTGCACATGAAAGAGGTGTGCTTAAATAGGTAGTTGCTTGTTTCCAGCTCATAAATCGGTGCATGCTAAATATGTCCCTGCTCCCAGGAATATTGATTTACCCGTAGAAGGACCGGATCTGGGTGAAAGGAATATTTCACAAAGACTGTAATGAAGTATCATACAATTCAATCATTAAAACCAATCGGAAATCAAATGATTACGAAAGCTTCTCAACTTGAAAAGCTAACAAATGATTAATTGCATTTTTGTTTCTAATTATTATTGTGCGCAGAACTCTTTCTCTCTCTCCCTTTTCTGACACAAATTAGAATCAATTACTTAACCTTCCAATTCCAATAAACCTCTTTTCATCCGTTATCGGATGAGCATCATCCCGCAGCAAATGGAGCATAATCGTCTGTCAGTTTTTTTTTTACGATTCGATTTGCATTCATAATGCTTCACCGGGGTGTGCGGAAGCAAACGGGATGATGAGGCTCGAGCGGGAAGGAGGAGGCCCCGTTATCGGCCTGGTTAAAGAACTCATTTATTCATGAGCTTCTCGTGTTCGGACGCAGCACAGCATCTTGGATGACAGTTTTTCTCCGCTGTTTTGCTTTTTTGTGTTGCTGGATTAAAAAAAAAAAAGACACCACACTATCGGCCCACCAGGAACTCGGTCGTACGGTCGTTAGTGTCATTCCGTGTCCAGCCACCTGGACAAGAAGGCAGTGGTCGGTGACCGCGATCGCTTATGAAATTTATGCAAATTCATACCGCCCCGAGGTGGAAATGATAAGTTTTTAAGTGAAGCTTCACTTCATCGCGCTGCTGCCCGGTCTCCGGTTGGACATATTCGTTACGACGGCATTGATGGACTTGCTGCTGAAAAATGAGAACCACATTTGTCGAATGCTGGACTCGTTGAAGGGGGGTTTTTGGGGAGGGCGAAAAAAAGCTCTGCCATAATGGGATTAAATTTCGAGGAAGGCAAAAAACAGAGCGTAACCTGAAGTAACGAATATAATCATATCAATTATGGCAGTTGAAAACATTCGGCCGTTTATTTTGATGGGCTTCAAGACGCATCCCAAAGCCGTTTTACACCTCGGCAGGCGGGTGACTCATTTGCACACCACTGCTCGGCACCTGCACACTCACACACCTTGCCTTGCACAACTGCACAGCACTACAGCACTATTCAATTAGTGCGCTATCAGTCAGACGGGTTTGAATGTTTCGCCTGACTGTGTTTGCTTTGGGAGTTCGCTTCGCCCCCACTAGGAAGCGACGGGCGTGAAGCTGTGCCAGACACGGCAGCACGACTTTTTGTCTTGCCCCAACCCAGTGGCTTGCGGACTTCGGCTTCAGATGTGATATCAGCCTTTTTGGGGCTTATCGATTGCCTTTTTAAGAGCGACTGGTTCGCCACCAGCTCTCGGTTAGACCAGCTAGTGCGACCCGGTGTAGTCGTCGCGCATTGTAAGTAGCAGCAGAGAACGCAAATGCCACAAGGGGAAGGTGTCTGCGGGTGTTGTACTGTCTGTTCTCCACTCACTTTTGTGCTGGGTTTACCACCCAGGCGAGAAAGCTAGGTTCTTGAAGAGTTCCGACCGCCGGTGCAACTGTCCTTCGCGCTAGTTCTCATATTACACACACCTCTCTTCCAGCCACGCGCTTCAAAAGGACCGCCGCGAAGGGAAGGTGTTAAATTGATACAGCAAAGGGTTTCGGTGCCTTAAGCGAGGCTGTGCCTTATTTTAATGCACAATTAGTAATTGCTTTCGGCGGACCACAGCCCTCGTTGGGCGTCGTGTGGGGGCTTCAATTGGTGGCCGGTTTGTTTGCAATTTTTGTGAAGCATTCATTTTTTGCGAGACGTGCTAACTACAGCCAATTGATATCACCTTGTGAATATTATTATCATTTATGACCAGACGGCCTTCCAATTAGCAACCAACACGGTTGTGATGGTTAAAGCTATTGAAATTAGTTTAAAATCATGTGAGTTTATTACTATAAGCTCATTTTTGCATGCCAATTGCATACATTTAGGCTCTTTTTATGGCAGCTTATTATTAGAGCATTTACATCTTTAAGCTATACTGAATGTAAGACTTTGATTTTGATTCTAACCTTGTCAACAATCTATCTGCTACAAGGTGTTGCGCAAAGCTTGCTCTCCTTCATCGAATTCTGGTGCTACGCTTGATTGATTGATGACATTTAAAACTTTGAAAGTTCATCGAACCCTCTCACTTTGGTTTGTTGTTGTCGCATTGGATTTCCGCGGGTTGACCCAGAGAGCGCCAAGACGAAGAAGGAACGAACACAAAAAAACCCAACCATATCTCAACCACCAAAACGTTCATTTCCTGGGAAACTTTGAAGTTTGGGTTCAATTTTTATACAAAAAAAAAAAAAACGACGATAACTGGTCCGACAGACAGATTGATTTTTTTGAGCGTGATGTTTTTTTTTTTTTTGGTAAATGTTTTGTAAGCACACACTCCATTGTTGTGTTGTGGTGTCTGGGTGCATGGCATTTTGCCGTATATTCATACATAAGGCCCACGTTGAGTGCCTTAGGCAATGATTGAGTTTTAATAATTTTTACATGCACCTTTTGCTTCACAGTGCATTGCTGCATACCGGCCGCGGGAGGTTTGCGAAATCAATTCATTCTTTTCGGCCTGGAAGCGGAAAGATAATTTCTTCGTTTCACCCCTTCGAGGGTTCTTAATGGGTTGCTGCTCTTTGTGTTCAGTTTCCGTCGTTTGATCAATGCGGGATTCATCTCGCTGCTTTCCAGCAAAGAAGAAAATAAGGGAAGTCAACACAACACTCTCCAATCGGTGGCGCGAACAGAAGACAGATTGTATCACTTTGTATCACTTTGGGAAGTTTGCACACGAGTTTGGCACCGCCGCACGATTGTGTTGGGAACGCAAGAACACGCTCGCATAATTATTATTAATCGGGGCTGGGCCCTCGCGTCCTCATCTCCTTCATAAAAGTTGCCGCACTCCCGCTTCCCAAACATACCTCTGTTCGTTTGCGTTTTATTATGCTGATGAATGAAAAATATGCCAATCCTGTCGGTCCCGGCGGTTTGCTGCCCGGCCGGCACATATCGCAAGCAGGATGCGATGTGAAGAATGGAGAAATAAATGAAAGATCACTATCTGAAATCAATAAGGACGTCTCTGTTGCTCGCGCGCGCGCGCCCTCATTCTCTCTTCCCAGTTTGATTTAGTCCCTCCTTTTGCAAGCCTGAAAACTTATCCTCTCGGTGAAATGCTCTTCGAAGTGGTTTCGGTGTTCCCTCTTCTTGAACCAAATAAAAAAGGAAAGAACATGCTCCCAGTGAAGGGGGATATCAGATGGAAGCCAAGCTGGGGCGGGATGCGTTTCAACGGTATTGGGTATCGCCACAACCCGTTGCAAGTGCATCGCGCTGACCTACTTGTTGGTGAAATTAATAAATTAAATTTAATTAAACTCTACGCCTACCGTATTTGAATGCCGCGATGAGTTTTATTGCGCAGCATCGGAACAGGGGCGAGCGGAGAGTTAATCTGTTTAATTTTAGTTGCTGAACGGTCATCCATACTCTACAGCGCAGGTAAAAGTCGTCCAATAGGTCCTCTTCGCCTCATTTCAGTCCCATTTCACGTTCCAATCAGCACCGAGATCGATCATACACGATCTTTCGGGCAACCGATGACGGAGTCGGGGCAGAAAAGACGGAAGCAGAGAAATTATGCTGACGACGTGATCGGCTTTACTGAACAGGCTGTGCGCGCGGTCTTCTGCTTGTCCTACATTTTCGTCAGCAACGCCTCATCCTCCTGTTTTCGGGCATGACCTCTCCGTCCCCCTTTCGGAAGTGTTTCCCCGGTGGCGAAGGTTACGAATAAAACGGGATGCATTAAAGCTGCACACGCTGCACAAGGGCATCGTCCACCACCACCACGGCTGTGTGTGCAGGTGATAATGTGCTGAAGTTTGCGAAGAAAGCAGGGCGGGGGGGGGGCATGTTGTCATCGGTCAAGGTGCAACCAGGGGTCGGCCGAAAACGTGATTAAGCGAACTTGAGGCGCAAGGGTTGGCAGAGGGTGCTCTTATCGGTACGAGAATTTCTCAATTATGTGGAGAAATTGTGTTGACCTTATCGGCGCTCGCGAGGAGGGTGAAATTCTTGACATTGCGACGCGGTTGTTTAATGTTTCGATTTTGTTTGACCCTCTCCCCTTCTCCCCAGGCGGATAATGATATGTTTGCGAATGTTTTACATATTTTTCCACTTAATCGTAATGAAGTTTTATTGGCGGTGTGTGGTTTTTATTTCGGACAAGGTGGTGGTATGATTTTTCTTACAGTATTATTACTTTAACATACGCGAAAGCATGTTTTTGTCACAGGTTAAATTGTTTTGAATAATTTATCAGAATATATAATTGGGAGTAAATCGAATAGCCATTGGTTTGAGTTTTATTTTACATTATCTGTGACGTAAAAAGTGATTTTAATTGAGCTTTTATACCGTTATGCAGTGATTTTACCGTTATGTGTAATTAACAGCAATTTTTCGTTGCTTTCAAATGAGAATATGAAGACTAGATTATGCATTTTATTTGAAAACTCGTGCTTTATAACGCTTAAAATTACAATTTTTCCGTGTCACAAAATTCCAATAGGCTTGTCATTAAATAGAAATGTGTGGTAACTACGAACGGTGTGCTTCTACTGCCGCGCGAAGAGTTATGCTCGGATGTCAACCTTTGGCCCTTCGTTTGCTTTCTGTTTCATTCTGTTCACTATACCTGAAATAACCCATCACCATCATGTGATGAATTTTTCTTTTTCACCTCTCAGTAACTTCCCATTCTTGTATATGTAGTATGTGAGCATCCGGAAAAAGGGTTGCTTTTTTCGTTGTTAGTTCATGAAAGCTTACAAGCAACCACCACCCCTTGCCATCTATAAATAGAAAAATTATGCAGCCTAAAACCTCGTGCAAGTGCCCGTGAAAGCCCTGTCCATACCGTACAGCAAACGTTACGCTATCCAGTGGTTGGGCCCTGGGAAAAAAGTGTGTGGCCGCACAACCACCACCGCACATACGCCGCCCGATTGACAACGGCCGCGCGCTCGCGCATCGTTTCATCTGACACACGTGTGAGCAGCCCCCGCGCGACGACGCATGTGAAGTCGCTTGCGCAATCGCGCACAAAACATTACCCGCTGGACGCAAGCTTAAAGGGTGGTGGTGATGGTGGGAACGTCATGGACAAAATATTGCACCCCGGCCAGTGACGGATGACGGTAGTTTCCGTGCCCTGAAAGGATACGCGCGTACGCGCTTTTGGGATCGGATGCGATCGGAAAATCGATCGGCGGGGCGGGCTTGGCTTTGTCGGGAAAATTGGCCAGCCAGGCGGGGTGAGAAATGAATGTCATTGATTTTCTAAATGCTCGTTAGATGCTGGGAGACGTTGTGATGAAAGCAAATGGGAGGGTAACTGCATTGCACGTTCTGCGTTTGATACACCAACCGAGCACAGCACAAACATCATGTTTCACGTAAACAATGCATTATTTGAAATGATTGCGCTTGATGTGCGAACAAACAGACCGACTGAGTTCGAAGCTTTGGTGGGATAAGTAATACGAAAGTGAGCTTGTATTTTGCTCGATTGGTCGCTATACCGTTTTCTTTCCTTTTTAATCTTATTTAAAGGATATATAGGTGAAGGGTTCATGTAATTTAATTAGAATCTGTTGAGTGATCTTATATGGAACAATTATATTTGAAGTATTCTAATTTTCAGTTTTAATTGTAAGATCATTTTCGTATAGTTGCGAATGCTAAGCCCTTTCCGTTTTAAGGTCGTAGGCTGAAATATCCTGTCAGCTGTTTGCATTGGATAGCAGTTTTCGAGCAGCTATCAAAGTGTGTATAATATACAGGTGGGCTTATCCCAAGATGTATGAATTTGGAAGGCTGATTTTTATCATTTCTGCTTCTGAATGACGATTTTACGAGTGTTTTATGTATTCGTCAAGCCTCCAGAAAGCTTGTTTCAGCAAAATCTTTCACCGGTCCTGTCAAAAACGTTCAAATCTGGTTTTAAAAAATGCTATGAAACCACCTGGACTACATACACTTGGATTCTGGATTCCATCACCAGATCTCTTTAATGCACCTTGGGGTGAATGTAAACAACACCGTGTTTTGCCATTTTTTCGAGCAAAAACTCGAATCTAATTCTAGCTTTGAGGCTAGAATAATCTGAACTGAAAATTGCAGGACAGTTTTATCTGTGATTTTGTAAAGAATGTTTACATGATTTCAGCCTCCAACTGTCAAACTCCATACAAAAAGCTGACTAGAATCGTGAAGGGCCTCAATGTTGTTTTCTTGCTACAAATTCAACATTTGTTTCCCAAGCAGTGAGTGTGAACTTAGTCTGCCTCAGAATGCCTAAAATTGCTTTCAAATATTCAACAACATCATCTTCTAGATAGATTGTTGAAGAACAGAATCTAATAATCGCAAAACACTATTTAACTTCGATAGCAACAACAGGCACACCCTTTCCACCGACGAATGAAACCGAAAGTCACGCGGTCGACCTTTAACCATGAGAAACTTCCCTCCAAGCTGTGTAAAATGTGTTTGTAATTTCGTTTTCCCTACGCGACTCGTACCATCCAAAAAAACCAAACCTTTCTGTCACTCATCAGACATTCCTTCCTTCCATTTGTGCGCTTCTGTTTGCGGTTGGCTAAGTGCTAGAAACGCGACCGCCACTATTGACGGCCACCGGAATTTCAACAGAAAGCAAACAATATTTGTCTTTTCTTCTGCTGTCTTTTTTGTTTTTCACTGGCCGTTTGCACATGTTCGTGTTTGTCAGGCTGTGTGATTGTGTGTGGCTTTTTTGTTGGTGTGTGTGTGTTAGCCACACCGGAAGACGCTTCATTACTTTCCACGCACAGAAAACCCTATTGTAGGTCGGGCGGATCGATCGAAAGTATGCAAATAGGGTGGAGGGAGCGCGCTGATGTATTAGTGTTTGCACGCCGTGCTTTTTAAAACACGCAAGCTTCCACGTGCGTTGCTGCAAACAAGGGTTTTTTCTTCTCCGTTTAGTAACAACAAGGTTGCGATAGAGTAAATCATTGGGAACATGTCGTATCGAACTTTTCTTTGTTTATTTTTGCACCTTACTTCCGGTTTGCGGAGTGAGCTACTTTTAGTTGAAAACATTTCAATCTAAATGTTAAACAGCAATGGCATAGTGATGGCGATAATTTGCCTGCAAGGGGGAAAGACGTGTATATGAGCTGGAAGAGAAAGGGTGGTTTTTTTCGTGGGGTAGAAAATTTGCCCGTTGATCGGACGGAATCAAGTGTGTAATTATATCTCGCACCCTTACATTCGATGTTCGAAAACCACGTCCGTAGTATCTCATTACTCGGAAGCAGTAATAGATGCAGCAGCCGCTAGCATCGATGGATGGAATTTGTACGATTTCAACAAACCGCCGAAACACCTCGGTTTGCTGGTGGAGTTCGTCAAATGTGCGGCACGGACGGCTTCTTGTCGCGGATCCATCCTCTCACCGTAGTGTGGCTTCGAGCCATAAATCATGCAGCGTGCGTTTGTGTCTGTGAGCGACTCTACTGTGCGTACTGTGCGTTCCATTACGCGGGCGGGTTTTCATGGCGTTTTCATTCTTCAAAGTCAATACTTCATTAAGCTTCATATTTTACCACTGGTCGCGCACTTTTCCCACCGCACAGTGCGCCCGGGTCGCGGTCATTGGCACGAGAAAAGAGAGGAGCAGAAGGTGCAGGGGCAAAAGCAGCTGATCGGAAGAGCTCATAAACATCATTAACACCACGGGCAGCAATGCGTTAATTGGGAATTAGTGCCCATGCTTGCAGCACTTCTTGCAGTAGGAAAAGTTCGAGAAGAAATGGGAAACCAGGCACAACCGTTTCATTTGCGCTGTCATGCGGCTTCGATTGTGTCATTTATTATCGTGCCAGTGCGGTGGGATATGTTCTCATACCGGGAGAGGATGACAGACGACAAGTGTTTTGAGGTTTTTTTTTGCTTTGTTTGGGAGGGGTATTGTATCGGTTATCCAGATGCTACACATGTCTACAGTTACGTCGAGTCTCAGAATTTCATGAGTCTTAATGTGTGCTAGCCGAGATTTGACAATGTCATGCAATATCTCGTGTTGAATGACAAGGGATATATGTTAAATTGATCAATAGTGTGAGAATGGTTTAATAAAAAGAAAGTACACTAATGAAAACTGAACCCTCAGGACACAGAGTTGAAATGACACGGTTCCTACTGAGCGTTCTAAAGAGTACTTGGTCCTATTTGGACATCCATCTCAATGTCTTGTTCGCTTCAAAACATTATTTCGACTAGTTGTTGATTGTCTTAAGAAATAACACTGGTTGATAGGCCCTATCTCCAAACTTTGGATATTATTGGATCCAACATCTCAGATAACTTCAAAATAATTATGATGAGATGTTATTACAGAAATAGTTCTAAGAACTCATTTCAGAGTTATTCTTGTAATATTTCAGTACAGTGAGATGTAGTTACCACAGGTTACTACAACAGTTTCTTGTCTTCTTTTGTTGATAACTTGGCGCTTTTAAAATACTGTAGCTTTTATCATAAAAGGTGGATTTTGAATAAAAGAAATAGTTTGAAAAATATCCAACACATCAATAAATAGAACTTCTTGCTAGAACGACCGTCGAGAATTTGAATACACTGTAGAACTATGACACATTATTGCTTTATGCCCCTCACTCGCAAGCTATCGCTGTCGCGGCAAGCTACAGGATGATGGAATATGAAACCGGGAATGTTTGTTTTGCTATCAGCGCCCTCGCCGTTACGTGCCGATCGCGGTACCCGATCGCTTACCATCATCCGGCGAACATCTCAAAACCACTGAGCCGACCCCAGCCCCTCCCCTCACCACAGGTGTGACCGGGAAGTGCCGGTGGAAGTGGATCAAATTGCAAATACCGCAACAATGGGCTCAATGGTGCAATTGCAGCTCGTGGTTTGCCGCCCACAAGCGCCTCCAGGGCACCGGGGGCAGACTCGTCAGGTTCGATAAGCTTTGACGAAGTGCAGCGGTCGCCGTGGTCGCCGTCGTCGTCGAAGATGACGAGGTGGATGACAGCAATAGCTTATGCAGCGCTCCCCTTTTTCCTGTTTCGATTTACCGCTGGAGTGTTTTATTTTTGCTGCAGTGTGATGCCGTGTGGTGGTTGGCATGTTGCTTAAGCAAATACCAACAGCTATTATGTGTGTCCGGAATGATGGTTTTTGCTATTTTTGTGCCCTGCTAAAGGAAGCCACTAGCACGGGTTGGACGTCTCGGGATGCTTACTCTTGTCGTGTCGGTAGGTGGTGCTACATTGTAAAGCTAGTGCGTGTTTTTACCCTTTCCGCGTTATTTGCCCACGAGTTCATCAAAAGTTATCCAAACAGATATACAGGGGGTAGTACTAACTATCGGACAGGGCTGTTGATGTAAAAAAGGAAGATGATGAGCACATTTCTATGCTAAAGTGACTGACTCGCAGCGATTCTAACTGCAACGTGTAGTATTAATTTAAAAGCCATAACACCACGGATCACCAGATAACGTTTGTGCTAACGCTCTTCTTTCTTTCCTCTTTTTTTCCATTTCACAGGTAAGCATCACGCTGTTCACACATCATACCACACCACTCTGGGCCGGTGCCGGATAGGATTGCAGACACATTCTTTTTACCGCATCGTTTGATAACATTTCCCTTGCACCGAACCCCACAGTCGTCGCCGTACTGCGGGTTCAGCAGTTTCAAGTTTCGCGCACGCGGTCTCTTCCTACTTCCTCATCTGATATTGTAGAATGGTGCAGCGCAGGGTTTTTTTTTTATTGCCAATAGTACCACAGCACCTTCACCTCAGCGTCTCCACGGCTAGACAGCTTAATGATGGGGCCGTGTCAGCTTGATAAATAGAGCACAACCTCCTGGGAGACGCAGGAAATGGTGGGAGTGGAGCTAACCCATTCCGTCTCAAACACACAAACTAAAAGTGCATTTCACCTCCGCCAAACCGAAAACAGCTTAATAAAGTGCGCGAGTCCTGTGAGAAGTTCATCGGCACCAGAAACACTGCCCGACACCGACACTCGGAGTGAAGAGAGAACTTTTCTGCACATTCTGCACACGATCTCTACACGCTCTTCCCTTTCCCCGTAGGGCAGATGATAAATGGTTTGTTGATTGAAGTGCATCGAGGCGGTATGGTGGTTCCGTTCAGACTTCTTCCGCCATTGCCGCGCGATACGATAGAGGAAGCGTTTAAGGTGTGTTGTGTAAGGCCTGTTAGCTGCTGCTAATGCTGAATATAGGGTAACATCCTTTTGCGGCTTTGGTTATTGCAGATGATGATGTTTAATCCGTAAATGGTAGTGGGAGATTATGATTTGGTGGGTTAACACCACTCGACCTCTCCAGTTTGGTTGGTTGACAACTACCTGAGGGGCTCTAATTTTTGGAGATGTTACAACGAATTTCTGACTCCTCTCACTTATCATTTTTATGCATTATTAGTATCTGATTACCCCGGGAACATAATCCTGCCTTTGGAAATGATGGCCCGCAAAAGGTATTGCACGCCGCACCAGCTGGCCCACGAGATGTCCAGCTTGTAAAATCAAGCTATATGTTCTACGACATCCCTTTCAAACCTCCCCCAACGAGCCAAAGAGACCCGTAGTGACTAATCGGTCGTGTCACGTTTCGGGAAGTAAACATTTTATGCTAAACAATGCAAATGTTTGATTTTGCTGACAAAATAGACTTTTTTTCTGTATATTTTGAGTTTCTTCGCTTGCGGTATTTCCCTGGAGCTTGGGCCTTTATCGCACGCCAACAGCCAGCTGTTGAAGGTTTACCTTTTCACTTTCATCTGCACAATTCCGGCGTCTGCTTTTCTGTCGGGGGAGGGGAGGAGAGCCCTAGAGAAGTGTCCCGGAGATGAACGATGATGGCCGAGAAGTTGAATATTAAAATATATGGGCGCCTTTAGGTTTTGGGCAGTCGTTGTTACCTCGGGTGACATGATTTTATGGGTGACAACTGTGTGTGCACGAACAAAAAGCGCCGTTCGATCACCCCTGCGGGTTATGGCTTCATTCGAAATGATAAGCTCACTCTAGCGGTGATGGCGCAAGCGCGGGGAACCCCGTTTTTTTGACTGCACATTCGGTGTAAGCGTACAGCGTAGGGGATTGTTGCCCTCCGGGAGATCGCCCGTTCGGGAATGGACTTCTTGCTTGCTCCGCGAGGCGATAAGTGCGGTTCGATTTTCATCAAACATTTTCGATGAGTGGCGTGAGCTTTTTAATGCGCGCCCCGTACGTGCCATAAGGCTCTCGGGCTCCCTCCAGATGCAGCCAAATTCTCAACCGGCAGGCAGGCAGGCAGGCACACAAGAGCGCTTTGTGGTGATGGTGGCCCGGTGGTTCCGGACGCTTTCACTTTCAAACGTGCTGCTGCCGAGTTTGGTGATTTATGCAAGATAGACATTCGTGCCGTGGTGGATGGTGCAAGATAATTTCTTGTACGGTTAGGAATGTTTGGCATCGAGCGACGGTTGCAGCTGCCCGCCGTCTGATAAGATATCGTTTAACAAGCGGTCGGAAATGAAAGAAATTTCCTACGAAACAAGGATATGCAACAACTTAATGCGTCGTCGAAGTAGGAAATACTATCATGTTGCCTTGTCTTTCGACATTCTATAAAGACCACGAATTATGCCCAAAATGTCTTCAAATTATGATCATTAAGAACTTTGCTACAAATTTCCAAAGTTTGAAGACATTGCTGATACAACTGCTGGTGCAGATATTTGGGAAACGTCCACAACATGGGAACCCACAAACGAAGCCATAAATATAAACCTTGAGAACTACCAAGCAGAACCATCAGAACAGTGCGATTCTCGCAATTTGATTTAGATACACCCACTGAGCCCTCACCGTCAAAGTTTGCAGCCAAAGTTATCATTTGTTTAGTTCGTTCTCACCATCAAACGTTTAATCCATCCATTTGCCAAAGACACCAGACCAGTTTGCGATGGGTGGTGCGGTGGCTCAAATTCACATTAATTTTTGCGATGAACTATCTCCTATGCGGCACTGGAGACTCAAGAGATCCAGGGAGAGGTGAGTTTGTATCACTCGCCAACGGTTCACCGACATGTTGGAGCCGCTGCTGTGTACGGCGCCTTCGTTCGTGTTTCGCGCGGGCAAACGTACCGTTCGCGTGCTTCTCTTCCTGCAAAACCCCGCGGGCCGTCGGTCATATTTATGCTAATAGAAGAGTTGAAGCACACTGCAGGCGCAAAACAACACGGCAAGAAAAAAAAAATCGGGTTCAAACTACCTCCTTGCTCATCAACATTGGGCTGGGATCCTGGGAATAGAGCCTCCGACGAGAACCCCCATGCAAGCCCGGTGTGTGTAACGTTCACCCCGCGGGGTACTTCCGTTTTGGCACGGCTAGGGCCAAGCGACGTTAGGTGGTACTAAAAATCTATCTCCAACTGGAAGAAAAGCCTGAAATTCGCAACGAAACAAAAAAAAAAAAGAAGGCTGCTATGACCCGATATCCATTGCATACCAAAAGTTGTGGTTAGGACGGTTCCTCCACTAACCCCCCCGTGTGCACGTTAAAACAAAATGACTCGAAAGAGAGTGATCTAGCGTGTGACTTTTGTGGGCCTCGGAGTGCAAGGGGAGAGGAGGGCTTCTTGGGACGCCCGGCGGGTCATAGCGGCGTAATATTTATGGTTACCCTGCTGGTGGAGCGCCGCAATCACAATGCTCGATCGCGTTTGCATGCTTGCGCGTCATAATTCACGGCCGCGCGGCGGCACACTGCTGCGGCAGTAACAACATGACTGTAACAGTAAACACAACAGCAACGAACAGCACAAAAAAACACACACACACACAGCTCGAAAAATGAGCAAAAACATTACGCGATAATGTGGCGCTGCGGTACCGGAGTCCGGACGATGGTGTTTTGGCAGTTACTGAATGAGCTTTTTTGTTTTGGCGTACGCGCTTTGCTTACCGGTGAGGTCTAGTTCATTATAAAAGTAAGCGACCCAACGAAGATATCCACTTCCGGTGCGCGAAACAATCTGCTATTTTTGGGGTCTACACGCTAGAAACAAACACACACACACATAAAAAATGCGTATGTTGTGTGACGCGTGCGCGCCCGGCATGTTCAATTCAAGTGCACGGTGATGAAACTAATCACGAACGAAATTACACCACACAAAACCATGCTCTCTCGACCACACTACACCCCTGGCGTTGGTGAAAGGAAATGCTGCGCTCGATAGGAAAGCCGACGGGGTTTGGTAAAAGGACGCCGGAAGTCAGGGGGCTTGAGCTTTGCAAATGGCCAGGAGGGGGTGCCCGTTTTCGCCCATCCCCTCCGGTCGTATGTTGGAAACAACCACCACCACCACCACCACCTGCAAATAATTATCACCTACTACGAGCAATAATCGTTTGGAGGAGGCTTTTTTGTGCGTGTGTGTGTGGGGCGTTTTTTGCCACCCCGCGGTGGGTTGCTGGTTGAACGAACTTTAGGTAATTTACGATATCGCAAAGGTTCGGCTTTTGGCAAAGCCAAGGTTGTGAACTCTACGGTTGATGATGAGTTTATGGCACGGGGCATTTTTAAGGTGTAAGGGGCAGTCTCCAGTCCGTGAGGTTCGCATGGTTCACGTTGATTACTGCAAAACCCTTCCTGTGGGGGCCTAATGGATGGAGAGTTGCAAGGGTAATAGAAATTAGATTAGACGCCTTGAAGTCATTTGAGTCCTTCAGGTTTTAATCGACACATTGTTTTTAGTAACATTTGACTGTAAATTGTCTCAAAATGGTAGCGATTATTTTTAAATTTTTTGGTTTATGTTTATTTTCTATTTCATTTCCGAGTGAGCTGTTTCATCTCATTTCTGATCGATTTATCATGAATTATTATTTTGTTGTACTATTTTGTGATCTTTGTGTTCCTTTGTTGTTGTTGCATTTTTTTTTTGTTTTTGTCTCGTTTATTATCAGCTGTTTTTAGTAGCATTTGACGGTTAAATGTCTCAAAATGTCATCAATGTTTTTAATTTTGCTTACTTTTATTTTCCAGTTCTATTTATTCTCTTTTCGGACTTATTTCTATATGGTCTTGTCTATTTATCATAGAGATTATTATGTGTTTTTTTTTAATTTTATAGTCTGTGTTTGCATTGTTTGTTTACAATGGTTTTTAGTAAATTATGGTTATTAGTACATTTTTAGAAAGATTAGTTCGAATTTATTCATTTATATATCGTGTTTTAACTTGTAATTATGATGCATAGTCCAAAAACTGTCAATAAACTGTCGTCTTTTGCGTTGACCTTTACAAGCCTCCAAAGCATCCCTGATCGATCGAGGGTCACACGCGTTTGCGGGCTCACAAATGCCGTGTTTTGATTCACTTTCCATCAGCATCGGCGAGGTTGTGTACACTTTACCCCATTTTGCTAGATGCTGTTATTATTTTATTCATTACATATTGCTACCCATTCGCCGGCTCGTCTCTATCTTTCCCTCCTTCTGGTACCCTTCCGGCTTGCATTAGCAACGCGCGGCGAAACTAAAAGTGAAACAAAACAAAACAAAAAAACACAACCAACCCCCGCGAGCAATGTTTCGTTTCGCTGATGTGTTGAAACGGAAACGGAAAGGAAAGGTGAATATGGGAAATTAACGGATGAGTGTGAATTTGGTGGCACTTGGCCACAGATCGTCCGCTACGTCCACCGTGGTGACTTAGAGCTTCGCATCGGTTCGCATCATTCACCTCTCCTCCGTGGCTGATGACGTTCAGATTGGCATTCGCGTTTGCTATAGGTCCCGACACCGAACGAACGTGTCTGAGCCTCAACTGAGACACGGCGTTGGACGGTGTCGGAGAGTGTCGGGGATTGCGTCTAGATGAAAGTGAAACTGGCCGCGTTCGCCTGACCACCGGCCAACTGACCGACGCACAAAGTTCACACAAGGTCAGATCGATTTCGGACCAAGAGATGGCCCGTTCGGTACAGGGGGGGAGGGCGTATTTGTACATTTCCGCTTCGGTTCCAGGGCTGGCGAAAGCATAAAGAACACCTTTTCCGATGGCGATGGGCGGCGATTGATAAACCTCGAGATGGGGAAGAGTGAGCGAATGAGAAAGATGCCGAGCTCTATGCTCCGGGACTGAACGGTTTGAAGTGAGTTCCATCCCATCATTCGACACGGGCCCTGTCCAAGGTCTTGCATTTCGATCGGCGGAGAAGATCGTCTTTTGTTTTGCTGCGCACATAGGCTCGTAGCCAGATGGTTGGCGGAGTGTTTGGGCAATCGACATCGACATGGAGTTCAACCCCCAATGTGGGTACCCTTTTTTATGTGTCGGCTTGCATCTTGAGCAAAAGGAAAGAGCATAGATTTGCAATGGTTTTTCACCAACACAAATTGGAACGATCCAGACCTTTGAGGCGGCTGAGTCAGTGGATATTGATTTTTCCCCCCTTTCAGTGTGGGCTCACCACAACAGGATTTAGAGGCGAAATGTTAAGAAAGTGGCTTGTACCAGCCTTCCCGCCTAATGGATAGTGTGACGAAGTGTTCGAGTTATCATTAAACCGATACGGTCTTTCTCGATTTCTCGGAAAGGGTACTCAAACACAGACCGTGGCCATGGCCCTACCTTGCAAAACACTTTACCCCGCGCCTAGCGTTTTGATTTGATTATGCTGGGCCAAAAGCATAATTTCCATAATTCGTGTGTTTCGTAGAGTGCGCTGTGATTCACGTTGAGCAAGAGGAACGCTCGGCGCTGTGCACTCATTCACTCATTCGCACTATTACGAGCGCCAATCGCTACAACCGAGACACAGACAACCGTGTAGTACAGTCGGGTTCGGTGCCACTAGAAGGTAAAATTAGTGCATGATTTCTCGCTCTTCTCTGTCTTTCTGTCCGCACAGCTTTATGCAAATTCTCGAAACCTTTCTTACCACCCGGTGCGATTCTGAGGCGCGCACGGGTCGACGGTCGACTGCAAGTAGCGTAGGTACACTTTTCTTTTCCGCGACCTTTGCCAAGGGACGTCTGTTTCGCCGCCGCCGTTTCGAGCGGTGGGCTTTATTGATCGATCGGCACTGCGGTGTGCCTCCCGGTTCCAGAGTTTGGTGTTGCCACTGCTGTGTCTTTGCTTCTGTTCAGTATTCTTACGTTATGCAGCCGGCCGTCTACATTCCCAGGGCAGCTAAAATCATTCTGGAGAAAAGTACACTCTCACCGGGGGCTGTAGTGGCAAGTTAAAACACACACACAGTAGCCAGCTACTTGCCCGAAAAAGTCAGCGGCGTGATTCACATGCGGTTCGGCTCATGACGTAATGGTGCGCTCGATGGTTCTGGCTAGAGCTGGTTGCGAAAGGGAAATTCTTTGGCAAGCGGCAGCAGCCAAAAGCCTCCCGTGAGCGAGTGAGTGAGGAAAGCGGGCAGGCTAAGGCGCTGTCACGATTCCCGGTCAAGTTGTGCGGGTTTTCGCTTTCGCGTGTTTTAAAAGCGCTGGTGTTTTGCATGATTTGTTTGGTGTGTGTGAAGTTTGGAAGGGTAAAAGCAGGACTAAAAGATGTAACGCAGGGAGGGCGCAGCGAATTTGTGTGTCACTGTGTAATATTTGGCTGGGAAGATCAGATTTCATAATGGAGCTACAGCGGCACGGGCTGTCGGCAAATACAATAGCGATACAATTTCAGTTGCAAACGATCAGAATCAACAAGTTTGGAGCTAGGAGAGTGGACTGGAGGGACTGCAATAGTCTGTTTTGGGAAGGTGATTCATTGGAGTATGGCAATATCTTGGACCAAACAATGCGATAGCTCAGGTAGTGTGCAATAGGTACTAAGCGTTAAGTTTTGGATACTTTACTAGGATACTTGGGAAGGTACATCCAATCCATTTATTTATTTGCATGACTTACTAAGATACCTCGCGTACCTCAATGTCTCAATACATTGAGAGATGTTCAAGGAATTCCTGAAGTGTGAAAATTTTTAATTTAACAAATGCTGTATCTCAAGATTTGCAGTTTCCAATGTTTTTAATTGAAATGATGGATGTTTCTGCTAAATCCTTTCGTTTAATTGCCATAACAAATATTCTATTCGTCTTTGATGGTCCAGTTAGAAATAGAATCAATTATGAGTCAATTTAAAATTCAAATTAACACCAAACACAACAAATGCTTTATGAATTCATAATTGGCATAATTACAACCGAAACAACAGCAACAAAAAACATGTTGATATCATCCTGTTTTGACTATTCATGGCTTAATTATGGATCGTTCACTTCCTTCTCTTCCCTATCGCAACAAGATTAGAGCTTATTCTGTGACGTAGTGTAACCTTAAAACCGAAAATTAATAGATCCGCCCCAGCGCGGGCAAGCACCACGCGTTTTATTTTAATTAGCACATATTTTCCGACCCCGGCCTATGCTGTCAAAAAGCCGTGTAGAATCATTCGTTCTGTCACCATTACGGTCACCACAGGTGACAAAACCCCGTTAGTTCCCGTTAGACGCCGCTTCCCTTGAGAAGATATCACTGTTCTCGCTCACACATCTTGGACGGTTCGTTCTGCTTCCCAGCCCTGGGGGCTGCGTTCTAATGAGGGGGCCCGAAGAAAGCCAGAACGATTTAAATAACCCGTTCCACCTTCTCAGCCCGAGTGTTTTCCTATTAGAGTGCAACTTATGTCATCATTAGCATCCCTGTCAGAATGGGCGGAAAGGGCGGAAAAATTAACGCTAAACAAACGAATAAAAAAAACCCCCCAAAAGACAGTCTTGCCATGATCGTCAACCAGCGCGTCGATCTATTCGGTTGGGGGAGAATAAATTATGCTTGGACCTGTTGGAACTCCTGAACTTCCGGGGACGCTGCCCGAGAACTGAACCACAATGGGTGGACCGATTCTCAGCATTAGCGTTTGACAAGCCCGGATGCTTATGCTGTTTTGGTTTTTGTTCTCTAACACCCGTTTGTTTGTGTTGTTGCTGCGCTCGTAAGCTTTTCTACCAGTGCCCACGTGGACGGATGGCACGAAAAAAGCTTAATTTGCATACAAATTTGTAGCTTCTCTGGGCCTGTGTTTGGTTTTGCTTTGTGGCCCGAATGGTCGGTGAAGTCGTGTTTTTCCGTGCCGGGCGTGGGGATAATTGATATTGCGAGCGAATGGGGGAAGGCAGCGGTGGCTTATCAACGCCCTTTTTTCAGTGCGGCGAAGCGGGCAAGATGTTATTGGCCGTTCATTAAGACATAATACACCCGCTGCTTTCCACGCTGCGGAAAGAGCAATTCCACGAGATCGATCAAAAGCAAGCGGTCACGGGCTCTCGGTAATGTCCCTTTTGCTTTGTAACGGAGCTGCTGCTGCTGCAACAACTTCTCCTTTCGTGATAATACATCACGCGTTTGTTTTATTGACTTTTGCAGCGCACAAATTAATACCTATCTAATGCCCGAAAAGTGGCAACCTGCGCGAACCGTTGCCGGTTGCCCGCGCGCCCGTGCGCGGTGGTTTGCTACGGAGCTACTATTAATTTATTTTCTCTCAGCACGGGCACGTTTTTCCGCGCAGCCGTGAAGACACGGGGTCGATAGTTTTCGCGGTGAAATCGTACCCTTTTTCGCCGCGCTTTCGGTTGTGGAGGTCCGGCTTGTTAATAAAAGCCCGAGATATGACTTACGACGGATGGATGCCCGTTTTTTTTGTTGTTGTGCCTAATGGCGATGGCGCTGTGAGTGATTATGTGGTGGTGGGAGGATAAAATTATCTCTGATGAATGCAAATTTACGGCTGAGGGTTTTACTCTTTAAAGGTGCATTTTTTTGTTGTTGTTGCCCCTCATACCCATATCGTAAGGTACTCTTCCGTGTTTGGTTTGTCTGCAGTGGCAAGTGCATTGATATTTCCGCTTCGATCGTAGCTTGAACAGCGCGGAACTGATAAAAGTATATCGTCTTTTAACTGCAACCAACAAGACACGACGAAGTCACAGGGTCTTTGAACCTCCTGCTGCGATCAAGTTTGCGGTGCATCGGGGCAGTAAACTTGAGACATTCCCCGTGATGATTAACACTCGCACAGATTCTCACGTTTACGCTGCTTGGAAAAGCATAAAGAACCCCCGGACCCCTGGGTGATAGTATGGTCGCAACAGAAGACAGAAACGATTGCAACGCGACCCATCCCAACAGCAGACACTAATGCATACCAAATGTTGGTAATTAAAACACATTGGTAAATCTCGAACCAAACCCATCGCGCGGTCCCTGCGAGCGTTTCCAATTGCCCAGACGGCAGACACACTTCCTCAATAACATTCCCCTCCCCCCTGTGCACTGTGTCGTTAGTGCGTACGGGGGCTCTGTGCGGACATTTCGATTGCAGTTTTTAGTGCAGTTCACCCGGCTCGCGGCTTGTGGTGTACTGTGCTGGTCTGTCTCGTCTGTCTCGTATTTGTGTAGCGTTTGCTGATGATTGTGCACGGACGTATAAAATTTAACGACCTATTTCCGTTCTGTGAAGTACATTTCTATTCAGAAATCCGTCATGAGCGCGGGAGATCCGTCTTTTGCGACTGGGTGGGGTTCGCTAGATCCCTGGGAGACATGGTTGGTGAATAGAAAGGCGAGTGGGAAATGTAAACAAAGCAAACCAGACAGATCGCCTAAAGTTCGTTGATCTGCTGGTGGACAACGGTGTCGAATCTGCTGTCGTTTGATGGACGAGAGAAGGAATAAATGATTTCCGCAGTTCATACTGCACTGTAGTTTCTGTAGGGTAATGAGCAGCGAATTAAAGCATTTATGTCTATTCCTTTGTGATGTTGATTTGATTCTAGATTCCTGAGAAAAAGATCTCCCGAGTGAAGCTACAGGGTTCTACAATTCAACATTAAATGTCAACCGCCATAGTTCAGGATTCAATTTGACTCTCAAATGTTGTTGCTTCACCAAAACAACTGTATTTGTACGGACTTAATTTGGTTTTTAAGACGCTCAAATTGGTTTATATTAGCTTTTATATCCCCAATTCTTCAATTTGTCGTAACGTCCTACGCGGACATCCCGGCCTATAGAGGCTTTCGAGACTTGATTCATTACCACGTAACCGAATAGTCAATCCTTGCTACGGGGGTACGGTTCATTCTGGGCTTGAACCCATGACGGGATTGTTATTTTGTCGTTCGAGTTGATGACTGTACTACGGGACCGCCCCTCAATAAATTCCATTTTTATCTTTTATGCAACGATGTAAACAATGCACACAAGCTTCTTCAAAAAACAATCCATACTGAAATTCATCCACTCGACGTTGAGTTGAAATAAACTGAACTATTATGTTTTTCTATATTATGTATTAATAATGTGTTCCTATAAGATTATTCTATTCTGATTTCCACTTAATCAGGTTCAATTAAAATAGCTCCATACAAACAACCTTTAATTTTGTATTAAGATCACTCGATTGCAACAATCCTAAACTCTATGGATCTGCTGCACTTTGCTGACCTGCTTAGTTAACTACCAACTACAACAAGAATGCAAGGTGCTTGCTTAAAACCCCTGCTTTGATGTATTCTGATCACTTTATATGCCTATTATTCCGACCATTACCACGATACACATTGATCGCTGTCTGCATTTCAATCGAATTATCTATTAGGCTGTGATTCATTGCCATTTTTCTGTCCCAACCGATACAGAATGGACCTTTCCACACACATGCAGAGAGCACATTGCTAGCACCCATTCCACCTCGCTGACCATGAACATTCGCCAAAGCCAGCTGCCAACACTGCGGTGGTCACCCATGCGCATGCGCATTTGCTCTAATCGGTTGTCAAAATCAGCTCACCACCCGGCCACGCCGCATTGGTACACCCGCGTGGAGGTTTGTTGATTTCACCGCGCAGTGACTAATAAGACACATTTTGTGTTTTTTTTTTGCATCTAATACTGCGTAAGTGTGCTGGCGCAACGCGCTTCGACATATCGGTGCGTAATAATATCCACGCCAACGGGCTGTGCTGTCAAACGATTACGATTTAATTCATCACTGTCGTCGGGGGACTGAGCCAATTCATGCAAACAAAAAAAAAAATGCACAAACCTTGGGCGGCCCAACCGGTGGCTCCCTTCTGCACGCATCGAGCCGAAGACATCGGGTGCGATAGTTTGCCGAAAAGCCGTCCAGAACGTGTCGGCGATGTGTATGATACGTTTGAGGTGGCAATCGGTGCGGCCCACCAACGAAGTCGGACCCGCACGAGAACGCCAGCAGATCCTGGCAAATTCTTTTCCCATTTATTTCGACCCCATTTAATCTCTGCACCGGCGCCCCCCCCCCCCTCCTCCGCGACCACCACTGATCCCATATTTTTCCGTTTGAGGGTAATTAAATCTGATTCTCATTTTTCTTTTTTTCACGTTTTTTTCCATTTGCAGGTAAGTGACCGGAATTCGTCGACACGGACTTATGGGGCTGGCAGCGCTCCACATCACAATTCCCCCCTTCGCTTTTCGTCACATTTCGGGCAGAACTCCCGTAGCGCGTGAGTGGCGTGGATTGATGCGATCTGCAGCGCTGGGGTTCAGTGAACGGCTCGGGCGAAACGGCCCAAACAGAGCGCAAATGATAAAGATGTCTTGCGTGGTTTCTGCCAGAACCGGCGACGACCACGGCGGTTGTTTTGCGGCTCTTTTGCGGACCTCTTTCCCTCCCCCCACGGTGTGTCCGGTGGCCGTGGTTCTCGCGGTTGGAAGGGTAATTTGTCCCTTATCCATTATTCATGCCGTTACAGCTACACATACACTCGCGGTGCGCAGGAAAAGGCGGGCTGCATTTA
The DNA here is from genome assembly GCF_017562075.2 of Anopheles merus. Taxonomy (NCBI): domain Eukaryota; kingdom Metazoa; phylum Arthropoda; class Insecta; order Diptera; family Culicidae; genus Anopheles; species Anopheles merus. The sequence continues at coordinate 39,755,687 of NC_054083.1, forward strand.
ACTTCTTGTTATGCTTTTCGCTACGTTTTCCAAACTCCCTCCCGTCTTTAAGTACTGGCCGTTGCACTTTTTCGTGCACCGGTGGCGGTACAAGCAGTTTAAACGCGAGTCTTGATAGCGCACAGCTTACTGCCAACACACACACACACACACACACACACACGCGCGCGCGCGCGACATCCGTGTGCCGCTGTAACGTCACAAATTGCATTTTACAAATCACTGCTTGATCCGCTTTCGCGGCTGCGACGGCGTGCTGAAGGTTCTGGAGCCTACCGTTCCTGTTTAAGATTCTAGTGAAAATGTGAGTACGTGTGTGTACGATAGTGCCACCAGCACTGCTGCTGCTGCTGCTGCTGTCGCAGCCGACACGCCGTGTACGGAATCGTGTTTAACACCACCCGCGCAAACGTTAAACACCTCCCGAACACCGGTGGAAGCCACTCGGCGAGCTGCCACGAAAAGGGAAACACTTAATCAGCCGCCTTCTGACCGGGGTGCGGTGACGGTTTTGGGCGGCGGTGTCGGTGGGATCTTTGCATCATTCTGCACCGAGCCGCAACCGAGAGTTCTCAGATGCATTAATGGGAGCTGCTTAATGTGGTGCTTGTGGTGCTCGTGACTGAACGCGAGCGGTAGGAGCCTCAACGGTTGGTTGTTTTTTGTTGAGATGAAGCGTTAAAGCGCCAGTTGGCAGTGGCTTGAAGGTAGCAGTAGCAGCCCCCGCACAGTGAACGTGCAAGCTGCCGCTGACTAACCGATTCTGGGTTCGGTCTGACTGGTTCCAGAACTATTAACAACTGATATGATGATAATGGCTGCAGCGTTAGGAACATGAGTGCTGGTAGTTGACTACCTAGGCCGTGGGGTTAGCTTCAAACTCTTTGTTTGGAAGGGCTGTTTTATGTGGTATTAAAGTTCTTTATGGTAATGCCATAATACTTCAAGTTTAGCTGTATTTCATTCGATATCAGATGATCTTTTTGCTACATTTATGGTTGATACTTCAAAGAACAGTATTGGTTTTGTCTGAGTATTCAATATTCATGTAGATCCTTATTTTGAATTGCGACAGACCTCTGAACGATTTTTAGTTTTGAAAACATTCATGTACATCCCTTGAAATATTTGTGTTGGTTCACGTTAAGATATTTTGTTTAGTAAAGAATTGAATCTTCAGATAAGGAAATCTAAATAAAAAAAGTTCCATAAAAGATACCAATTCCGGGTTTAAATCCAACAACTCTGCCTTGCTCCAGGCTTGAAAGCTTCTTGATATGTGTTTGTAGTTCAACGAAAAAGTTCCTAAATTGGCTATGGTAGACATAAAGACACACAAATATCGTTAGGACCCATAAATCAAACAAAACATCAGACAAAACCAAGCAATATGTGATTAAAAACCATGCAATTCGATGTTCTGGTTCGCAATCTCGTGTTAACGATATTGGATTGTCATTTCCTTTTCGTATGTGTTGGTTAGTCGCTCGTCAAAATTTATGATGCGTTAATGTGCGACTCATAACATACGCTTTGGCATCCCAGTCCACTTCAGAATCAGAACAGTCGTTTGCTGAGCCTCACCCAATGGAACGGTGTCGATGTATTGAAGTTTAAGACGTTGAAACCTTCTTGGAGTACGAAGAATACAGCCGGACAATTCTCTGAACGTGGAGAATGATTTCAGTTTTATGGTACCAACCTGCCTGTTCCATCTCCTTAGGCTTTTATTATTATCCGCCGTCTGTACCAAGGTTCCAGAAAGTAGGTACCAAAAAAATAACAAGAACAAGATTTTAATGCGATTCTACCAGCAAAGCAGGCCCGATGTCAAATGGGCATCGAAATGGGTTCGCTTTTTCCGTCTTATTATTACTGCACTGCACTCTCCCGAATCCCGAATATTTTCTCATCCGTCCTGTGGTTTGAATTTATAGCACCCTTCAAACACCAACCACTGGAACAAAAAGTGATCCAACTGTAAAGGGAATTCATCCAGACACGAAATCGTTTCGTTCCGAGTTTTTGTGTGTGTTTTGAAACAGAATGAATGCTTCATGCTAAATGGTTTGAGATCGATTTTTGAGAACCGTGTGCCGAGAAAATGCGCTTGAAATATAACATCCAAATCCAAGCCTGACGTGGAAACGATTCCCGCCGGTACACGGTTGACGGTTTTATTGCACCTCTTTATGCTGCACGGCGGCGTGTGTGCACTCTCTGTGTTACTGGTGCTTTAGCTTCTCGGCAATGTCCGCAAATGCGACGCTGGAGAAAAGAGAGAGAGAGAAGATTTTCCCCCTTTTTTTCTCAGCTTTTTTTGTCCCGATAGGTCCGAGCAGGAATCTCTTGCTTTTAACAAAGGTACGAATTTATGGTGTCTACAGATCGATGCAAACGCGCCCTGTCGCAACTCTGCACACACGCCGTCTATAGCAGTGGCCACCCAGATGTAGTGGGGAACAGAGAGAAACAGGGAGAGAGAGAGACCTAAAGAGATGCGGATTGGTGTGTTAGAACGTTCGATCTTTCCCTGGGACGCCAAAGACACCGGACATTGGAGTATCGTGGATCGTTTTCGGAAGACATGCTTAGATCGCACTTTACTCTTGGACTTGGGGAATGGAATGGGATGGAGGAAGACACTTATTTGCATACAATGGAAACGCGTGTGGCGCGTTTCAAGATGCATTTCGAAATTACCGCTATTGGGTGCATCTTGTTTGTTCCGGACGTCGTGTGCGTTCGTGCGTGTACCGTGCGTTGTTTATACACTGCAAGATTTGCAATTGCAAGAAGAAATAATAAACAAAAAAACACTCACACAGACACCATCTTTCACGCTACAACGGTACAGTTTCCTCCGTCTGTTTTTAGAACGCCCCCTACCCAAGCGTTCGTTTCGTAGTGGTACCGTCCGTCGGAAATAACTCTTTCCAGCCGGGGAAATGATGAGATTCCTTCCGCCCGGCCATTTATGGTCATCGGCTAATTGATGCTCTTTGCTGATATTTGCTGTAAAGTGAGCCGTATATATACCCTTGGACTGCTGCAGCGATGGTTGAAAAACTATAACATATAATCCAACACTTCCCAAGAACAACACCATGCTGCCGCCGATCATCAATCGACGGTGAAGCGCCGCAAAGACACACACACAAAGACCAAGCCCTCTATTGGAACCGTTTGAAGAAAATGCTGAGTGTGCGATTTAGAGATTGAAGCGCATTTAGTTCCTTGGAAATGCAAATCCCCGCTTCGCGAGAACTAACCGACTCGCCTCGGGATGATGAAGGTACAGGGGAAGGTACAAGAAGCCCCAATAAATACGGTGAGACGTTTGCTTTCCCATAATTTCCAGCAACACCAGCGACGAACCATACGCGCGGCGGACCCGACCGCGACTGCATTTGCATATATTTGCGCGCAGGCAGCACTTAGCGTTGGTATGCACGCGATCGGCTGCAGAACAACCTTTCTCAAAAGAGACATTTGTCCGATGGCAAGTAGTACAATAATTTCTTCCACCCTCCTCTCCATCGATCGGCGCTTGTCTCGGTGCGGTGTAGGTGCTCGAAGCGCGTTCTTCGTTCTGGCCGCTTGATTTAAGGGGTAGTGTAATCTTTGCTCGGCTTTGTTTGCTCACTCTGCGCCGGTTCGATGGCAATTTACCATTTGTTTAGTACTATTTTCGCAATCAAACACTTCAAACAGTGGTCATCTGGTGTGCTGTACCGTGTGTCTAGCTAAGTGAGCCTCATTTCCTAATGCTTTAATCCAACTCCCATCCAGCAGTACCCTGGCTGCATCCAAGATGCGGAATAAAATAGCGGAAAACGTTTGCGGAAGCGTTGATGCACTGTTTTGCTTTCCCGTGCCCTTCCAGATCGAATTCAGATGGTTTTCTCCGCTGCAGATCTGTTTGACCACGGTCCGAAGACATGATCCCTTTGCTTTATTCCTTACCGCTCTGTTCCAATCGTATGAAGCGTGGTAGTAGTACCGCGTGTCATAAAGCGTACCCCGGTTTGGGATTTTTACAACATTCTTCTGTCCAGGGACCGATAGCCTGGAATGGCCGACGGTCATCCAGCGTTTACGGTCGTCGCGGGCCACCCTCGTAGCCAAGCGCGCTAGTGGCTTTGGGTTTCCATCCACAGAGCACAACGTAGCGCCAAATCGGGGCTTCTCCAGCAGAACCCTTGTCCCTTGTATTTCTTCCCGCCGGAGTCATCCGCAGGAACCGCGAACCGGTGAAAGATTACATAAATTGTTCCTTATTGGTACGCCCGTGCGCCATTTGCCGTTAGGAAGGGAAAAAACGCATAGGGATGGGGGGGGGGGGGTTCCGGGTCCCGATTGTCAACGTGCAAGTGTGGCCTCTGCCAATGCCAATGCTACCACGGCCGGGGATTGGCGGATATAAACATTCCCGCACTATTGATAGTGCAGAATTGTGCAACGACGACCATGACGACAGCGATTGCCCATACCTGGTAATGGAGGCGAAACGGTGCACAACACATTCACGGGCTGTACAGATTGATATGATGTTATGGTTTTATTTATCGATCGCGCACAACTGGTCGCCGGAACCAGAAGGAGCACCGGGCTCATTTGTCGGTCGTTTGGGTGGGTTTGATATGAAAAACGGTGCTTTTAATGTGATGCAAAACATATCCTCCTTCCCTTCCACGTCGCTTGTTTGCGCTGCTTCTGATTGACCATGTTTACATCGTCGGAAGTTATGTGCCGGGGAGCGTTGGGTTTTTATTGGAGGGAGCGAAGCCGGAGTCCAAGAGGTTATGTTATGCGAAAGGTTAAGGAATTTTTACTGCTGCTGTCGGCTGGAGGAACATAAATTCTGCTGCCTAACTTGACCTCTACGGTCGGGGTGCCGCTTTTGCAAATGGGTTACAGCAGACTTTGGTGTGATTCTTGATTTGCTGTGACCTGATTTTGGAGCTCAGGGGAGGCCCTATAAAGCAATGGGGTCACACGCGGAACAAGCGGTTGGGCATTACCTTTCTGCTCCATGCCTAGTAGAACTTCTCCAAAATGACATCTCTGGTAGGAAGCCGAACAATGTTTGACCACGAGTGACTCACTCACCCCCATACCCGCAAACGCCTAATACGCAACTCCGCGTATCTCCGATCGTGGAGCATTTATTTCCCAACGAAGCGCTCCCCGCTTTTTGATTTACTTTCCATTCTCATGCGGTTTTGCCGGCCAAAACAGCTTTTGCTCTGCAAAGCAAATCTATCAACCTGCCCCACGATACCATCATCTCCGCGGGGTCATTCACTGTTCGAAATCGTGCTGTTGCTTCCTTCTCAGCATTTGTGCGGCCGGACCCCAAGCCGCTCAGCTTTATGAGGCAATCGTTATTCGGTCGTCGCCGCCATCGCAAATCAAATCGCAAAGCGGCGGCAGAAGCAGCAGCAACAGCAGCAACGAAAATAACTCTGCGTGTACATTGCTTGTGCGCTCGGAGAAGCAAACGCCAGCCCCGGAGGATTCAAAGTCTTCTTAGCAAAGTTTGATTACCAAACAAGACACAAAAACAGGCACAAAACGGCACACCTTTGCTTGGTGGTGCTCGGCCAAGAATCGGCGAGGCTGGGGAGGGAAAGATTTATCGCCATACTGGAGGGCAGGGAAGAGGCTGCCCAATTATCGAGTGCTCGCGTTTTTCATTTTTGTTGGTGCCCTGGTCAACTTGATGCCATTCATGTGTTTTGCTCTGCGAAATGCGTGCGAAACTCCAAGCGTCTCCTCCAGTGATTTCTGCTGGAGTTCTTGTTGGAAGTTCACCCCTCGCACAAACAAAGCCACAAAAAGGGGTGCAGTGAGTTGTATCGAAAATGGCACATACAGGCAACTTCAACGCGCCCCAAAAGTACAATGACTTGGACTCCCCCCTCTGCTCTAAACTGTTTGACGCAGCGGAAAATAATGGCGAACAGTCAGCGACAGTTTTCTGCGACGCAAAAATCACCAACAGCTCACACATTGTAGCGAAGGAATTAAGTCGTTATGGTAATTCGGGGGACACTAGTCCCCCGGCAGCTTCCCGTAACCTTTTGCTGCAATTGCACCCCCCCCTCCCATACCCGGAGGATCGGATTTTCTGCACCTGGGTAGGGGTCCGCGAATCAAATTCGCAAAATCGTACCCCGCGCAACTAATTGCCGTTCGATAGAGGCTCTCGGACTGGGCACACCCGCTTCAAAGCCGCTTAGAATAAGGCTCGTGGCACATAGTGTGTGGCATTGTGATTTCGTGGGTCGAAAGATCAAGAACTCGCGGGGAATAAATCGCATAATACAATTAACTTCTATCTGCGTATGTATGATTGCACAATGACAGCAGTAACAGCAGCAGCAGAGGTGTCAGAACTGGGTTGGGCTCTGTGCACGTTCGTTAGCCACAGGATTTCGAACGTTTGGCCGTTCTCGGTAGAACATTTTTAGAACAGCGAATCAACAAGAGCAGCAGCAGCATTGTTCGGGTAACGCACACCGTGATTAATGTTAGCATTGAGTTGAAAAAAAAAACTTAAGAAAACCAATCAAAATGTCAAATTTTGTGTGCTTCGAGGGAGGGGACGATTGAGGCAATATCTCAACCGAAGGTACATCCACGCGCGCCCAACGATCGTAAAGCTGCTAAAAACGGAACTCCCTGTGTGCAGTAGACTGGGCCTCCACCCAGATGTTTTCCACACAGATACACACACACACACACACACACACACACACACACACACACACGCAGACGTCAGACGGATTTATAGATGTTGCTTAATAGAAGAACCATGCCATGCTATATGATCGCGTGGCTTGGAACATTTTATTAGCTCCGCGAGAAAATTGACACAATCATTAGCCGCAGCGTGTTCAATAAAAGCGAAGCGGAAGCACACACGCCGGTGTAAAACATTCATCTCCTCCCAAAAAAAAACTCCCTTTACATCGGACGGGCAATTAGGAAGCCAGCGGCGAGCAAAGGTTAATACACACACACACCCACCGTCACCTCAGCACAGAACCGTTTGTCGAATTGTCAAAAAATCTATAAACGGAGCTGATTTATGAAATGTCAGAATTGCGGGGCGCCTTTTTCGGGCGCGCACACCGTTGTTGCAATTTATGAGTTCTTTGTTTTGCTTGCGCTGATCACCCCCATCACCCACCGCCACCCCCGCGTGCGATTGTTGTTTGTTATTGTTTTGTCTTGTTTTAGTGCGGTTCCTTTGCATGCTGCTACTTTTGTCTCTGCCTTCGGCCAACTAACGCTTTTGCGGCGTGTTATTTCACCGCCACAATTCACTTCATGGTGAAAGAACGCGCGCGCGCGCGTGGGCGAAAGACGGTTTTGGTAGGACTTTTATGTGCAAAACGGTCGCTGTTGCAGCCCCGCGAAGCGAATGTGGAGTCTCGATCCCTGCCTCGCTTGTGAGTCATATCGGCGGGCTTTAGAAGGTGCGCTAAGGTGTCCAGCGACTAAAGCATTCTTTCGGTTCTTGGCGCTCTATTACGCGCTCTCGTCAATGCAAATCGACGCTTACGGACGCTACGACGTGTGTGTATGTCTCCAGCCCGGGGTAATACAATGTAAAATGGGGTGTTTGAGTGGAGAAACACAAGCCTGTCGCCAGCCAGTTACAGTGTGCGTACGTGTAAGTGCACCGGCGAGTGCATAAATCACTGCGATAAATTAGCAAATCGCTTACGAGATAAATTAAACCAGGCGCCTTCCAACTCCGAGCTGGACTGGCCAGGGCGGCCGGCCCGAGCTCGCAACGGTGGGTGGCTTGAGGTTGAGGAGCATCTGTTGCAGCCAGAAGGGAGGGCGAGGAAAGGGTGAACAGAACATTGGTCGCTAATTTGGCGACAGACGACGGATCGTTTGTGCGTGTCGCCCGTGTTTGTGACGGTAACATACAAAAAAGCAGCATAACTACATGTTGTCCCCCTCCTCTCTCTCTCTCTCTCTCTCTCTCTCTCTCTCTCTCTCTCACTCTCTTTGGGGCAGTAGCGCTCAGGATTGATCTAAAGTGACAGAATCTGACTGGCTGCATGTGTGTGTGTGCGTGTGTGTCTGCAAGGAAACTGTTCAACACCGTTCACAGGGTTTGATGTTTCAATGATCGAGTGGCGCGTATTGCTGAGAATTGCAACAGAACTGTCCGCTTTGAAGTCTGTGCAGTCGCCTGTTTCACCGTGCTAACAAAGACGATAGAAAGTTCTGTGTCCCGTTAACGCTCGGCATCATGAATCATCGCCTAATGTTCGCGATCATGCTCACGGTGCTCGCAATCAGGCAGCAGCGCATGATATGGCCCCGGGGAGATAAAAAACGGCAGCTCTCTTCGAGGTTGATAAAGAGACATAAGTGATGTGGCGCTCTGTGTCTTTCTCTCCCGTCATTATCGGGCGCACATCGCACTGGCGCATCGCCTATCGCCGGTAAGATCGCTGGCGACAAACAGAAGGCCCGGCATTCTTTCAGAGCTAACGGGCTGAAATGTGTTCCGATGCGGAAAATGTGTTGTCCCACTGACGCCACGTTTTGCACGAGGCCACTCCATGGGCGAGAACGGCCATTCTCGATGGGCATTCTCATAAAGTGTGCGCATAATTCACATAATTCACCGATGCAACGGGAAACGCTTTGCTACTAGCGTCAATTTTTTGTTGTGGTGACGCTAGGAAAGAATTTTAACGAAGTCATCGACTGTTGTGATGTTGAAGTCATCGGAAAGGGGGTGGGATGGAGTTAAAATAGTTGTACAAAACATCGTTGATACTTTAAACAAAATAAACAAATGGATTTCTTGGCATGACATATTCTTGAAAAATATTGTTCTGCTAATGCTTACCTCAAACACCTTCAAATGGGATCTAACACTAACTCCGAAGAAAGATCCAGAAATACTGAAAACAATATTAATCTGATCATAACATCACACTTGCATGTGAGTTTGCTTTAAAAACACACCTGATCCCTTGCTAATAGAATTCAAAACTGAAATTTGTTGATGTGCGTATTTCCTAACGAGAAGCACTAAACATTTCCATTTGGAGCTGTAAAAACAGGCAGACCATGTACACGAAATGCATCTTAGCCGTTGCGCGCTTCTGAGAACGGAAATTAAAGCCAACAGAATAAATTACAAACACGCCAGCCACATACTCGGAGACGCCCGAAGTGTGGCATGTTGCTGCATGCCATGATGATGCGCTTGCGATGCAAAACTGAACCCCAAAAAAACCCCGGGCGATCCCAGTGCGCTGCTCCATCACAATCGAAAGGCGCGCGACGCGTTTAGCAGAAATGTGCACCCGCGCGCCAGTAGAAGCAGTGTGATGTTTTTCGCTCCCATTTTACGACACCAATAAAAAGTGAGTCTGGTTTCTCCGGGCGGCAAAGCGCTGCTGCTGCTGCTGGACGTCGTTTGGCGTCGACATGAATCCAGGCGCCAGCCAGCACGTTTTGGAGGAGAATTTTCAAATGCGTCTTTTTATCGACAAGTTCCGTGTTTGCTGTCGGTGTGTGTGTGTACGGCATGGTGGCAGATACCTAAGGCAGAGCAGGGCGAGACACGCAGATAAAAAGAGGTTTAAAATTTGGAGCAGCCGAAGGTCCGATCGCTTAAGGGATCGACAAGCATTCGCATGCGACGTGAAGAACACACGAGAAGGGCACAAGAAGTGGAAAAAGTCGACCGTTTTTTTCGAGTTTGAGTGAAGATCTTCAACTTCAGGAGATGTTGGTAATAAAGTGAAGCGGACGAGTTCGCTTGCTGTTAACCCACACATCGAACGCACTGATCGGGACCAGCTTTCCGATTGATGCATCGAGACGGGAAATCTAGATGGAAATTAAAAGTTCATAAACATATATTTGGATATCTTCCACCAGGGTTGAGAGTCGAAGACGACAACTCCTCCTGGCCATGGAAAGTGGAGCATCACCAGGCACACGATCTTGGACCATGAACTCTGGGATTGAATAGCATCTTCGTAATCTTTCGGTCGTCGTCCAAAAAATTCGCCCGATCTTCACCTTCACTGTTAATTGTGGTTTATAGTCACGGGACCACCAATTTCGGACAAAGTTGCTCCACCAAACGAGAGGGTAAAACCGTAACCATGATTATGATCCGAGGCGGAACTGCATGCTGTGCGCATCTGCACCCAACAAAACAACGCTCCAAATTTGGGGATGTGCGGGACAAATTGTAAATCGGAGCGCGGTCGTTTGCAGTGTGCTGTGCACGGTGTGTGATAAAGGGATACTGGTCAAAAATCGAACTGATTCTTCTGGAATCGTGGGATCATGCCAAGATTTACAATAACACATTCACACAGTGGGGACAAAAAACATCCATGGAATATTTCAATCCACTTTGACGGCACAGAGTTTCCCCGTAACTCGGTCGGAAACGGAGATGCGGTGGACGCACGGTGATGATGCTGCACACAAAAGTGACGCTTAATTGAGTTTGGCACACAACACCTCTTTCGCGCTCCAATCTCTGATCTGTTCGCACCGGCCGCCGCCACCGTGATATCGGCCGTGCATCGTTTACAATCGCGCACCCATCGCCATCATCGTCCAGCGTCATCATCCGAGGGTTGTCCACCATTGTCCACGGTAAGTGTCCTGAACAGATCGTCGACAGTGTCGGTCGGACCAGGGCAAGGGACTGTCGCAGCGATGAAACGCGCTCACTCCCTTCGAACGCATTGTTCGACTGCATTCAGCGTCCCAGCAAGAGATGCACATAATGCGATACGAAATTGCTTTTTACTCAATTCCTGCTAACAAAAGCGGGGCACGCCGGGCAAGGTGAGAAATTCTTACACCCGTCGTCGCTGTCGCCGTTTGCGGTGTGAGAAAGCCCTTACGATCGAAGCCCGGTCGAAGTTCTTTGCCAGAGCATCATGGCCAGAGGTTAATCGATCGCAATCATAACGCAGCGACGAACGCTCCTCACGGGCCCCAGCAGCGGTGCAGCGGGTCAATAATGTAGACATATTGCCGGTTTGCACACTCGAAGTACTCGAAGTACTGCCCGCAGGATGCTCGTATGCTCCGCTTTTGCTCCGCCAACACCTGAGGCGGCGGGTAAATTCTTTCTCGAGTCGCTTTCTCGAAGGCCAACGCTCATCATTGCACCATTTATTTAGCACCTCATTTGACGCTGTCAGTTCGTGTCCAGCCTGCCGACCCATCGTCCCCTTTTATCTTGACCCGCGGCTGATTGCAAGGGATATCATTCGTACGGCTGGACGGCTGGGGATATGATTATGCGCGATAAGGTAATAACATTATTCGCGCTATCGCTAAACGTGCGGGCGCGTAAGTTATGCGCACCCACCGCGCCCTTCCCGTTGCATCATCATCTTGCAGTTATTTTATTACCTTACCTAGGCTCCCTCCCAGTGTCCTGCCGTGTTCGCAAACGACGTGTAATGAAAATGGAAAATCGTTTGCATTATTACAAACGGGCGTACACGTTGGGGGAGATCTCCTTCCCTCAAACCCCTGCGGAGAAGTCACTGGGTGTAGTTAATGCTTTATGATACCTGGTTGTGCTGATGGGCGAGAGCTTAAGCTTGTCTTATGATGCTTAAAAACATTAAAGAATGATGGTGATGATGCGATTGGAGGTTTGGATGATGGCAGAGCTTAACTGGAATTACTAGATCCTTGCACATTCTAATGTCTTGGTCACTTAAATGCCGTGGCATTTCTAGTTTTCGAGTGTTTAACTCTAAGTGCTAATAGTATTCTTCACGTGTTACCGTGTTGAATGGATTTGTTTGTGACGCAGTAGTCAAGACCATTTGTCGGGGAAACAGCCGACCACCGTGAAACGGGGGTTGAAGTTGTTAGAGGTAACTTCAGACCTTTCAACCATGAGAGCAGGCAGACTGCCGGTCTCATGGTACAGTCGTCAACTCGTACGACTTAACAACATGCCCGTCATGGGTTCAAGCCCCAAATAGACCGTGCTGCCATACGTAGGACTGACTATCCTGCTATGGGGGGAAATCAATAAGTCACTGAAAGCCAACCCCACAAGTGTGTTGGCAGGCCTTGACCGGCATCGGTTGTTGAGCCAAAGAAGAAGAAGCTAATAGTATTCCTAGGAAGCGCTAGAAGTTTTCCCTCGGGTGGTGCTAGGTTCGTAGATAACTTAACAAGGCCTCTGTAATGTCTAATTCAAGAATGAAGAAACGTTTTCAGATGATTTTAGTAGTGTTAAATTAGAATGGAATACAATGAAGATTCGTGAGAGGATCCTCAAACATTGAAAATATCGTATCGATAAAAGTACGAAAGCGCCCTCTATGGGAAATAAGCAAAACTGTCTTCAAATCACGCTTTCGACACACGTTTTGATGGTGCACCATTCTCAAAATGTTATTGTTACCGCATAGGTAACCAAACCTCCCTCATTCACACAAAGTGACAGACATTCCCCCCTCAATTTGAAAAGAATCTCTCTCCCCCATTCCAAATCAGATCTCACGGTTGCACGATCTTTATTCTCGCCCGCGCGCTCAAAGTCCGGTCCGGTAAAAGTGTATTTCCCTTCATCTCTCTGCCTTCCACCATAACGACGGCCGATTATTGAAAGCAAAAGCGATAAATTGTCATTCGATGCGCTATTTCTGCGGTTTACGATCGGCTGCATATTCTAGGTGGTGTGCTGGTGTGGTGGTCGGCAGAAGAAGTTGAAGAGAAGAGCGCGCTGTGGATCACGAAAGGAGAAACTCTGTGGCGGTCAGCAAAGTGCGCCCTCGGGAGTGTACAGCGAGTGAGTTGAACCATATTTTTGCGATAAGCCCTCCAACCAGATGCCCAAGCGACTCAAGCCAGCCAGCCAGAGAGAGAGAGAGAGCATTGCACTCCGATCGATGCACCGCAACCTCCTATGCGCAGTTGGAATCGTTTTGCGTGATGAGATAACTCGCATCTTCCACCCGGCGAGGCAGAGTGCGGCGTTTCGTCATGCTGCTCCGGTACACAATCCCGGGCGAACTGCGAGAGATCGTGATCTTGGAGTTCATGTCGATAATCGGCATCCTGGGAATCATTCTTGCCGTGGTTCTTGCCGGAGGGCGGTGGGGGAACGGGCGGGGATTTAAGCGAAGCGTACGGAAACGTGATTATGTAGCGAGCGGTGTGTGCTGCCGGGGTTCTGCAACTAGTCGGTGCAACATATTCACCTAACGCACATGGTACAGATAGAACGCGAGAACCATGGCAAAGCTATGCAGCTTGGCCACTTTCATTGCCGCATCACGAATCTCAGCCCGAATGTGTGTGTGTGTGTGTGTGCACCAAACAAAGCCGTCAGTGCATCGACTTCGGGAAAAAAGGCATCTGTGCAACTTGGGTCATTGACCCCGGAGGGGACATTCGATGATACTACGACCGGAGATAGCCCGCGCAGCTCCCATCACATCCTAACCGTCAGCGGACACTTCGTGGGGCCGGCAGAAGAAAACTCCCATATTGTAGGTCAACAGCATGATGCATATTCCAGCAAGAAAAAGAAACCTTGTCGCTCTACGCTTGTCGCCTACGACTAAACAAGACCGGCTGCCAGGCCGTATTTAAAGACAGTTCCAGGCAGACAGTTTATGGCTTTTGCTTGGCCCAAAACAACGCACCACTATCAGCTCACCAGCTCGTTCGGTTCCGATGTCACCGCCTTTTTGGTTAAATATGGCCGACAAGCAACTGGATGTAGCAGCAGCAGCAGCAGCAGCAGCACTCTCTTATCGCGCCTGCATTTTGGGGGAAGTTTTAAGCCACCCGTAGGAACGCACCCGAGAGCGAAAGCAGATGAAATGGAAAGTTTCCCCGCCCGAAAAGTTTGCTCCAGCTTCAAAACGGACCCCGAAAAGAAGAGACGCACGATGATTAGTAGCAGCGTACCTGTAGTGCATTAAAGGTTTCGGTGTCAGATAATGGAGCGTGTTTCGCATGATTGGGGGGAAGCGCTAGGGTCTTCTGGGGTGCTTCAGCGTCAGTCCGTGCCGGTGAGAAATGGTCACACCGTTTGGACTGGGTCGAGAGGTTTCGCCCGGGAATGGAGTCATTTCGAAAATTTGTTTGTTTATAAACGTTTCACTGATTGAATGCTAATGTTCGTGGTGGATATAGGTATAGGGAGGGAAGAGTTTTTCTTCGTTATAGTTGAGGTGAATGCGATGGGTCACTCTGGTCAATTAGTGATAGTTTCAAAATGTAGATTGGCTTTTTGAAGTTACGCCGTTACAAAATGAAGGCAGTTACAAGTTTGTGTAAATTATTTTATACAATTTTTATTCTTTATTTGTCATTGAATTAAAGTAAAGCACATTACTTAACTTAGATCCTGTTGGGGATGTTTTATAATCTAATCCAAACAGAGCTTGCAGGGCTTTTAAGCCTAGTGGGTGTACCAACTATTATATCCAACATATCTATGCATTATAAATCATCTGTTACTGCTTGTTCCGGTTCGAGCACACGATTAGTGGAGGCACCTTCATTTACACACCCAGGGCGGCACAGTGAAAATGAAAAATTAGGACATCCATTTCCTCCTACCATCGTCCATATTTACAACCTGTCAAACGGTGCGATAATAATAAGCAGCAGGAAATTTAGGGCAACGGCTTTATGTGCTGACGGTCGCTTACATAAAAGATGCATACGTCAATTTCCACAAATGACAGTCCTCGGTAGGCGTCCTCGACGCATAATCTTCGATCGCCACTCGAAACCTGCGGTGGGAAATGACGTCCATTCTAGCGATTGCGGACATGTGAAAAGCTCGTTTAAAGCTCGTTTGCGACCTGAGAGCTTCCCCCTTTTGCCTAGTGCTGTGAGGTCAAACTCGAGTGTGTTTGGGGCATGGGAGTAGATTTTTTTAACCGATTTATGTACTTCCGGATTTTGCCATCCAGCTTCAAAAAATGAAAGAACCAACTGCTGTCAAACCATAAATAAACGATTCTTCTCCCCACGCTGGTGTACACACATACACACACACACCCTTGTTACGAAAGCAAAGCAGCGAGGAGAGCGCAGCAGCAACGGCAAAACCAACATGCTATTGACCATGAGAAGTTCTTTTACCCATTTCCTTCCCAAAATTATCCCCAATCCCGGGGCCGAAAACCCGCGGTTGCTGCAAAGCCTCCGTAGGCAGAGATCTCACATAAATTAGCTTTTTTCTGCCTTTGCGGGGTCGATGCAAAAACCACGCTGCCCTCCCGGGATTCCCTTGATTCGCCCGGATCCGAATTCGTACTGTACGTTTAAATTCGTGATATTAATTATCGCTTTCTTTCGTGTTCTTCCGCCTTTTTTGTGTGCCTGTCTGTGCATGCCGGCAGATCGTTGGGTCTCCAACAACAAGACTTTGCGACTGCTTTGCGAGAACGCGTAAAGCCTTCTTTCCGTCATTCTTTAAGGGTGATGGGGCAATGGAGCGGCTGCGAGAATAAGAGTCCCCACGGGGACAGAGAAGGGACAAACGTTTAGTGTACAGAAAAGGGGGAAAGCAACAAACGGGGTTCATCTCTGGTAGGTGAACGATCTCTTCGCTGGGAAGCGTTTGACCCAGGCGTTGGTTTTTGTTGGTGGGGTGCGGCGTTGCGCACGGAGGCGTTCGGAATCAATGTACGTCGCTGCTTAATGAATGCTTACAAACGAATGTTTAACCTTTCGCTCAGTTAAGGGAGATCTGAAACATTGTATATGATCGTTTAATGGGTAGTATGTGTGTAGGGTTTGTTTTTAGGCGTTTAAGATCGTTGAGGGTGGTGTGGATGTTAGATTTTACAACAAATGTTGCTTTGATTTAGTACACTTTCTGCATTTATTTTAGTCATTTTAATAACCCCGTCATACGACAGAAAGCTCCAAAAATGTCCCGTTTAATGCTCGCTAATAAAACATGTTATCAGACATTTCGCTTTGCTCCGTCGGCGGTACCAAATCGGCAAATAACTTCCCGTTAAACATCACCAAACTACATGCCTGCGAAGAGTAAAAGTGTATCCAGAAAGTTGATCTCAAAAGGCATTCGCTCTGTTTGCGGACTGCTTTAGTACATAAAGAGCAAAACCTTTCGCAAAAAAAGTTGAATGAAAGACAAAGGCGTTGAATTTTAATGACAGTTGTTCCTCTTTTCTTTTTCTTTTTTTTTTTTGCTCGCCATAACATTTTCTGCATGAATTTTTGTAGCCTCTTGCCGGGTGCGTACCACCATTTACACAGCGCGGTTTTAATGCATGTAGTTTTATGTTCGCCTTTGATCGGTCAACCATTTCCCGTGCCGTTTTAGGAAATTTGAAATTATAATGTCAAACCACTGATCCCCGAAACGAAAAAAAAAGTACACGATGCAACCTTAAACCGCGTTCATTCAGTTTGGTGTATAAAGTTTGGGGCAGTACGCTATTTCGCGCGCAGCAAACGTGTTACAGATAGCGTTTGCTGTGCGTCTTCATGGGAGACAGCTTTTTGTTGCGCTTTAGTCATTCCATTTTGACAGCCATCTCAATGCTTTGCCGATGGTTTGTGTTCGGTTAGAGATGAGGCCGTTTTTTTTTGCAATTTCAAACTTCGTTTTACCTGCTGCTCATGGGAGAAATTAAAATGCATTTAATGACCTGACTGCCACTTTGCTATGCAGCGAAGCATAGTTATTAACAATTTCTGCAAACGTTTCTGTGCACATTAACAACGTGTCAAACACGACCACTCGATAGCGTACCTGGCATATCTAGCCTTTAGCCGACAACGGTTGACACCTGCAGGTGTGGAGTGTGCAACGTTTCTACTTGAAAGCTTCTCCAGTGTAAAGATGCTTCGCGATGCATCAATGCATCGACGAGTGTCCTGTTCCCGATTTCTCCCGAGTGTTAGTTCTAGCAATTTACACCGATCAATGACCAGCAGATTCTCTCTATTTGCTCAATCTTCTTCTTTTTCCTCTTTTTTTCGTCGCTCTGCGCAACTATTTGCAAACTTTCAACGCCCGGAAAAACCAACCATCTCCCATAAACTTCCGTAAATCCTTCGGTTCGTGTAGTGCTTTTTGCTCTGCAGCGGTTCCTCTACCCGAGACATGTCTGGAATGGATTGTTGACTTTGAACACACACACACCATAGTCTGGCGTCTGCTGCTGTTAGGTCAGAAAATGCGACGATGTGTGGCTATCCCCATTTCCGTGCCGAGGGAGCATGAAGAAGCAGAACATTGCCGCTTGGCCCTTGGGGCTTATTGGATGTAATTCTGGTGCGATCTGGTGTCCCGGCTGGTCGGCATCGGGATCGTTTGCACAAACGGCGTTTGGAAAGAGTGTGCTGTTTTCTCTGTGTGTGTTTGTCTCTTCTTTTGCTCGTTTGCTGGCTGTGAACTTCCCGTGGCGGGTTATTTCTGTACCTATGCCAGACCAGCAATACAACGAGCCTCACAATTTGCACAATACAGAGACAAACGATTGAGCGTGTGTGTGTGTTTGTGGTGTAAGCGCTAAATTTATGTTACGACACCCGTGGTCTCCGTTGTGGTCTTTAGCCCGATGGTTGGCGCGTCGAGAAATATGAGTAATGTGCAATGAATATTAACGAAGGCGGCGGAAACAGAACCAACAGCACACACACAGTGTCACACCATGGGTCAGCAACGCTCTGGATGCAAGCGGTAGTAAAGTTCCGTGGTCAGCCGAAATGCCATTTTCCTGGTGTTCCTCGGGAAGGCTCTTTCGGCTCTCTGATTAACATTCCAGTCACCAGGCTCGGACGGGTTGGACTCTGCTTGCTTTTGGGACACCCAAAAATGTATCCTAACAGAGCGCGTTTGATGTTTTACATGTTGGAAGACATTCTTAACACTGTGGTTTGTATGCCTCTTTGGTAGAATCCTGTATTCACATGTTTGTGCTTGATGACTCACTTGAGAAGCGGGTCTAGAAGGAATTGGTTATCTTTATTTTATTCCAGACGAATCATATTCGTTTTCAAGTGTTTGGAACTATCACAAAAGAACAAAGCTCATGGGCCACATCTGTTTCTGACATACTATATTTAGATTTGGGGGAAGATTATTTTTATTTGTTTTTAACCTTTCTGGGCATGGGCATCATGGTATTCCTAATTTCTGGAAAAACATCTAATCCAATATTAGATTTACTTACAAATCTCACAAAAAAGTAAGTCGGATAACGTAATGTCGTCTGGAATGATCTTCTGGTGAAAAGCTCAAACAGTTCGCAAAGCACACATTAGTCCTATCAATCTTTGAGATAGCTCAACCACTTCAGACTCTGTGCAGTATTGGCAAGCAAAAGGTGAAATCCATCCGCCCCAAAAACACATTCCCTAAACTGTTTATAACTATCATCATTTATTCAAACCGTATCTGCACCGATGGCATTAGATAACTGCTCTCGGGGCAGGCAAAGGTGGTGACCTACGGTTTTGTATTTCTCTCATTTTCATGCTACTCATTATTATCTCATATGTCTTGCCGAATATCGTACACCACTCACTACGGTTTCGTATGATGGCGTACGATCGAATAATTTGGAGGTCTTTTTTTGTCATGCGCTGTTTGAGATGATAAATTTCGCAGATGTGAATGAACCACGCCAAACGACACGCCCGCCGTGTCTATCATTCGCAGAGGGCGTCTTTGATCAAAACGATTTGGCGAGGTCGCTAGTAGTCGCTAATGTTCGCGAATTGAGGAAGTGAATACAAAAAAAAAACGATAGCAATGATGTTAGATATTGTAGGAAAAGCAAAAAGGTTCCGAAATGGAATTCGTTCGACGGCCATGGCCATCGTAATCACTTTTTAACGAGCAGCAACTTGTCTCTTCCTATTTTGCCTGGAATTGGTAGTGCATACATAAACGCGCCTCGAATGACGATTTCCCCACAGATTAGTAGCAAAGGCACTGTTGTGCGAACGAAAGTGAAATTCAGCATGGAAGGAGTTTTGCTGCTGTGTTTGTGTCCTCCTCCTATACATTCTGCTTCTAACCTTTCTGCGTGCAGGTTTTGCTTGTTTGTTTTTGCTACCCACAATCCCGGTCGATTCCAGTGTGCCAAAGCCACGGTTTGGGTTGTACAACTTCCAGGGAAAACATATGATTAAGTAAGGTTTCCCGGTCTCTCGGAACAGCTTTCGTCACTGGCGCAGACGTTGCGCAGAGCGCGCGTGTCTCTACACGGGCTCTACGAAGAAAGGGTCACCGACACCAAAGAACCATGTCCCATCCCTACTCCCTTCCTCCATCCCTCCGGTGTAAAGTTTTGCTGTCAGTAGCAAAGGTTCTTGCACTGCACCACAACCCGGCGTCTTGCTTCCAGGGGGGCTCGTGAGCGGCGCAATATGTTTAATTCATAAGTGTGCGCCAAGCTGCCGGGCTCTCGCGCACGCTGCAAGAGCGTATTGGAAGCGCAACTGTATGCCGGTCGTTCATAGCTTTAATGACCACCAGCCAGGGCACGACTGTGTCAAACCATTCTGTAACGCTCGCTGCTCCCCAGGCCAGGCTTCCGAACATCTTCCGCTAACTGGGTTTAATGTTTGAGCCTCTCTCATCGGTCCTGCCCTCATACACACTATTAGCCATCATCACGGCAGCTCATGAAACACGCTCCGGCATGGCCAGACGGCGGCTTGGAACATGTGAAAACCACGGCTGTGTAACCCGACGCGTTGAGTGTAGCGGGAGCTCTCCGGACGTATTGTTTTAATTATTTTCCTCTCGATTTGAATTTGAAATCAAGTGCACTTCAACACCCCCGAACGCGCCGGACATTTAGACGTTCTCGCTTGGGCCGCATTGTGCGCCGATGTGCCGCGCTATGCCGGTTCCACTTGAAAGTTTCGAGAGATCTTTATTTTTATGTGTGATCCATGGTACTGTTAGAGTATCTGTTTTTGTTCTCATGGAGCCTATGGCCTATGGTACAAAACATTTACATTCTGGTGAAAACGTCAAGGGGTTGCTGGAAGAAAGTTTACGATGAGAAATAAACGAATCCAACTTCTTCCTCTGTTGAACAAAGCAATGTGATGATCGTGTTCCTTTTGGACGGTATGATCATTGATCTCGTGACTGTGAATGCTTGAGCTATGTATCGTTACATGTGTCTCTTCACTGCACAGTAAATGATGATTGATGATGTTCTTTTCGAAAATCTATTGCTGTTGTGCACTTGTAGTGAAAAATATACCATGTGCCCCCGGTACAACATCACCTGAAATTCCAGCAGATGAAAACAATTCCGCAAGTGCAATCACAACACTCCATAGAATGTTAAGAATTGTAAGCAACAACCTGGACGATAGTACACTTGAACTCCGTTAAATTAATCTTGTCCGTTTCTGTTGGTTGATATCTGAACTGCAAACAAGATGAACTGCCTAGGAACGGGTTTCGCTGTTAGTCTGTACCGCGGGTACAACACAAACCAACATTCCCGATGCTTAACGGTTTTCGCCCCTTAATGAGTACTTCAAGTCGTTATGAGTGCGCCCCCGGTGCGTCAAAAAATCAAACAGGTTCGTGTGAGCACGCGTTCTATGCAATTAGTCTAATCTTTAGTTAGACCGCTCGCCCCGAGGGGTTTTTGCATCCCATTCCCAGCACAGCCCACTGAAGAAAACTCCCACAAAGTGGTGCTGGTCTTCGCTCAACGGGATTGGCGTCACAACCTTCCTACTCAACTACTCCATCCCTTGGCCACGCATGTGCTCGTGTGGGAGAACCGTAACAATTGTTTGCCTAACATATCATCGCAGTTCGTAACATCTTCATTTGGAGGCGATCATTTGGCTTCGCACTTCCCATCGCACGTCAGTTGTCATTCTTGGGGACGCGGGGACACCGTTGGGTACCGTTCGATGGTACACATGCTTGCATGGAAGGACGCAGGCAATGGAATGCGTTAATCAGAGCCATCTGTGGCGAATAAAAAAGTTCGAAAACGTGTGTCAGGTGATGTGACACATTGCACGCCACGAGAGAGAGAGAGGCGTGTGCGATCTGATGACAAGAGGTCCCTGGTCCTCCGTGCGACCTCTTCTTTTGTAAAGGTGTCCTAGCGCACGTCGACCTCCGGATGGTGTCAAGATGTCAACCTTTGTTATTGGAGTGAGATGTTAATAAGAACGATGCCCCTCCGTGAAAGGGATACTAATTGTTGCCTAAACTAGAAATACCTCAAGTCTTCATCTTACAGTTTTTCTGCAGAAAATTAATGGCATACTCTGTAGTACATCTCCGGTTACTTTGTCCGTTCAGTTTTGTGCCAAGATTTTACACAAACTAACCGAGCATACTTGGGCGCTGTGCTGCACATCCACTTCCAAAGCAATGTAGCAGATGTTAGTAAGCCCCAACGGTCTGGATTTTACCAAAGAGCTGTAATCCATACCTTCCCCAGGGAGTTACCCATCGAGAATGCAGGAATGTTGTGACTCCGACGCAGTACCGTACAGTGCGAGAGTTTCCAATGTTTACCCAGCGCTAACCTTCACCCAAGCTTACGAGAGGGAGCCTTAGTTTAACAAGTATTTATTATTTATGTATTCCTCCCGTTTGTCCCTGTCTGAGCTCTGAGCCGCTGCAAAAATGACAGCCTGATGAATCAGCAACATATGTTTCGCTGTGATCAGTGGCTGCGTGCTCATCTCAAGCAGCAGCAACAGTATGCGAAACTGATACTTCCTTTCCAGCCCTGAAGAGTGGTCATCGCGTGGAAGAAAAAAATCCGCTAACCAACTGGAGCCGCCACAGCACAGTTACACCCTCCAATCTGGAAAGCAACTGGTCGACCCAGGCACTGGCTTCAATCGTGGTGAATCAATTAATCGCAAACAGGTTCTTGCCAACGGTGATGGTGGGTACCGCTCCATTGTACGGATCTTCTCGTTGCGCTAGCAGGTGATTCGGTTCGAAAAGGGTACTCGGACACGCAGAGGGCAGAGAACAATTACAAGTCTGCTCGGGGATGGCTGTCGGTGCCCAAAAGGGCAAGCCTCTTGTTTGAAGGAGGAACTAACAAAAACTTGGGCGCAGCCCGTTTTCCCCTTTGAATAGGTTCACCAAAACAATCACAAGCGCGTTAGCAAGCACGAGAACTCATCCCTATTGAATTGATTCCCACACACACACACACACGTACACACGGGTATGTTACCTCATCTGCTTGACCCGTGGCGTTGAACTTTCGCACAAGACGCTCCCACACTCTTCCTGTGGAGCGGTGGTTCCTGCCGCGCGTTATGATTCATTGAAGGATTTTACATTCCGCGTACGCTGGTTTTGGATGTGCCACGGACACAAGATGTCGTGCGGAGAGGTTGCAACGAACTACAGCTGCTGCTGATGCTGCACCTTTGGATCGTAGTGTAGTGTGCGCCATGCGTGCTGTTTCGCTCGCGACGATGCACAGTTGGAGGTGCTCTTAAAACCGGAACCCCCTGCTCGGTAGGATTCAATTATTGCGCGACTGCTTTTGGACAGGAACGAAACCGTACTCGAATGATTGCATCAGCGATATTCTGTCTCTGGTCTCTGGACTTCATACTTTCGATCTGGTCTTCTCACCAGATATTCTTGCGCATTTTTACGAGTTTGCTGTGTACAGGGATTTCATTTCTTTTTGATGGGATACTTCCCCCCCAGAAAGGAGTGGATTGTTCTAAGGGTACGGTTGGTTGGAGAACAGACACACTACTCGCTGCTTTTTTTTTACAGCACGTTGGCCACACTCAATCAATAAAATTCTAAGAAAATGTCCCATTAGCGTGCACACTGCACTTGTGTACTCTGCAGGCAGAGGAGCGCTGTACGCTTAATTGCTGTAATCGGCAAAAGGGCCCAACTATCAATCTGTTCTGGAGATAGCCGATTATCAACCGCGAGCGCGTGTATTGCGGTCTATCAAAGCCCGATTGCTTCGTTCCAAGAACAACGATATCGCTGTGCTTCTCTCTATTTACATTTTCCCTGACCGGAGGTTCAAGATCATGCTGCAAACTATTCCCCCTGGAGTACACCTTTTGAACCCGAGCGTGCCAATTCGAATGCCCTCCAGGTGCGGCGAAGGGCGGCAATTTCGATCTGCGCTGTGTGCTCGCACGTTCGTCGCCCGTCTGTCAGAGCAACATCGGAGCACCCAGCAAAACCATCGCACTCGGTGTACGGTCTGTCTTATCGTTGGAGAAAAGTGTGCCTTAGAACCTGCGTGTCTTTCGCCGAAGCGTTGACTTCGAATGCCCTCTGCATGGTCCTTTCGGTTCTTGCGCAGAGTTTTGCATCAGAACGCGCCCGCGTGCATTGATCTCTTCAGTTCTCACGGCACGTCACAACACACCGGTTCCCACATCGCGCGACTAGGTACTAGGCCCCCGCTCCTAGAGCCAGTGAAAATATGAATAACTTACACCAAATAGAAAGAACCGCTCCGAACAAATCACCTCCACTCAAGGGGTTTTGCTTCGCCGATCCACCAAAGGTAACCTCATCCGCTGGCGTACAGCGGCGGGGAACGATTTTCTCCTTGGTGGCCAATTTTCCAGCCTTCCAACCAGTCGTTCGATCACTGTCGCCCTGGCGCGCTGTGGACACCCTATAGACAGAGGACACCGATGGGCAAGCGATTAAGGCATCAACGCCGCGTCGTGGCGGTTGTGGTGTCGTTGACTGATCGCGTGAGCATCATCGGCTGCGCAAAGGGCGAATGAGCTGCGAGGTGTGTCTTTTTTGCTCACCCCGGAGCTTTCTGCACATTGCAGGCTAAACGATGGCAACGAAGGGGGGAATAGAAATCGTATTCTAGATACGGTGATGAGTTTATGTGTATGTGGTTTAGGTTACGAAGCAGATCCTCCCTGCAGTGCAAGAGCGACGTAACGCTCCAAAAGCAAACATATGATAATTATCGTACCAACCATTAAAGGTGGGGAGATGTTTAGAGTGCCTCTCTGCCCTGTCATTCACCAATCCATTGATAAAAACCACATGTCTGGGGCACGGAGGACCACAGCTAAAAGAAGAGGGAGAAAATCTTTACAGAAAAGATGAATGATCGCTTAATCTCTGTTTATGGCAATCGGTTTGACGTTCTTGTGGCGCGCGCGCGCCTCTCCAGTGTGTATGCAAAACAAGATTCCTCGGTGTGTATCCAAGGAGGTGGAAAGATTTGGGCAGATTCTTTTCGTTCGCCAATGTGCCGTTCTGCAGCGCGTCCAGTACAGGGGGAATTGAATGAAAGCATGAAACATGTTAAATTTGCTACATCATGATATATCGGACGGTTGCCCGTTTCGGTTGCCGACTGGTGTCTGGTGTCGCGGAGGTAAATGTGGCCCCCTCGCGAAAGGTAGCGGTTGTAATAATAATTTCCTTCGACACATGAATCGATGTTTTTAACCCGGCAAGGAATGTGTGTTCGCGTTCTAGGTACGCAACCCGGGGATTGCAAAGGGTCACAATCGAAATCAAATATCCCGGGCGTAACCGGTTCGTGAAATTGTTGGATAAATATCCCGATATCATTGACTGTGGACAGGACGTTGGAGCAAATGGAACTTCCCTCTTTCAAAAGTCATGGAATCATTCCTTTCGATCACAAAGAATGTGTCAATCTTTCTGCACTTTGGAGAGATGCTTTATGTACTCCTGAATGCCTCGCCGGCTCGCCTGGATTGGCTGTCAATTGTTGTAAGGAGCATGTTTTAGTTATTATTTGAGCGATTCTTTTGGCCCGCTTTTTTTTGCAATGCGCAAACCAACATCTCCGCCTCAAGAGGTTGACGACCCGCTTAAGATATTGCCTTTTTCGTCCGTTTGTTGCTGTTCGTTTGCGTTTGCGACGTGTATAATTAGTTCTTGTCAAACTTCAAATCTCGCTCTTTTCGCACACCCGTGAACGGTTTTGGATCACTTTTTGATGGCTTTCGATGGGTCCTATCTTCAAACATCAGCTTCAGCAGAAACCTTCACCATTGACGTCGGACGCGGCTACCTGTTTTTTTTTTTTTTTTTGTTTGTTGGTGCCAGTGAAGGTAAGGCATCATCATCTGCCCGGCTTGCTGTGAATCGTATCGTAAAGTGATGTTTTTGTTCATCGGTGGCAACATTGATGGCAACAAGATGCTCGATTACGATTACGTCTTTCGCCTCTACCTGTGATGGTACCTCAGCTCGGAAGTGCAGCTCGGCGGTGGCGCGATGGTGGTGGCGCGAAAACCATATGCAAAATCAGCTACTTCTGTGAAGATTTGCTGACGCTGTGTGTGGGGTGTGGGTTGTTACAAAATATGCCCCAAGCGACAACTGAATGCGTTTCCTCGGGTTTTCGATTGGGGGTTTTGCTTTTTCCACGCTTAGATGGAGATGGAGGACTCTCCATTCGCGGTTCGCATCATATCCGCGTGGATATCGATTGCTACCGTGTGTGTGTGTGTGTGTGTGTGTGTGTGTGTGTGTGTGTGTGTGTGTGTGTGTGTGTGTGTGTGTGTGTGTGTGTGTGTGTGTGTGTGTGTTTGAATGTCACAGACATGCGGTTATCGTTTGACACGTTCCCGATTGAATAGCCATTGGGAAATTGGGAAAGAAGCGGCGAAGTGGGCAGGTGGGTCCGTGAAATGGCTTCCCCTTGTGCCATTCGTTTATAGCTTGGAAATGTATTTATGCAAAACTCGACTTCCTGGCGTTCGCTACAGACCGCTGGCTAAGCCAGCCACAAGCAGCACACAAAAAAACCATAACTAATTTGCATATGAAAACGACGATGACGACGATCGAGCGAGCAGCTGATGGCAATAGGATGAAGCGTGCGAAACATAGCAAAACATGATGCCGATATCCCACTTCATCGCCACCGCCGCACTCCTCTCGCTGGGTGCTTTTCTGCCAGCGTGAGAGTGTGAACATACATGTTAGTTAAGATACAGAAGGTGCCGCGGCGAAGAAATATTGCCGCTGTTAAGATTTGTCCCAATCCGCCCCGCTGCCGCCTATGCGGCCCATAAACGCTAATGGAGCCACCGGGCTTTGAGGATTGGACATATCTCTCTATCAGTGTTGCGGGGAGTGTCCTTTTCCCACTCTCCCAGTGTCTCTCCTTGCTGTTTTGATAACACATCGCAATCGAAAATGGACAAATCGCATTTTTCAGCGATGTGTGTTGGCTGCATATAGAGTTCCGTTTGTTCCCGTCCGATGAATATGCTGATGAGCCATTGACGTTTACGAGCGAGCTGCTCGCTGCTTGGGAAGCAAACGTCGAGGCGATCTTCTTTCCTGGTGGTCCTGACTCATCTCCATCTCGTGAAACATCTCTGTGTGTGTGTGTGTGCGCGCCTGTGTCTATTTTGTGCCATTTGTGCCCCCCGAACGATGAAATATGATGCAAAACCGCTCAAATCGCCAAACGATATTACCGAACCAATTGACCCCCAAAGTAGTCGATGCTTGGCGGGTAGAAGCCGCTTTTCTCACGCTGACTCATGTTCTCGTAAAGGAGTGTAAGCAGCAAAAAAAAAATGGCTGGACGAAAACTGTAATGATGAAATGGCGCAAAAGGTCGAAAGATCATAACACCGATGCTTGGGGTAAAAAATCGTATCACTTATTTCGGTGTGTGTGTTCCCGATGTGTGTTCTGTGTACGTTTTGGTAGAAATGTTTAGTTTGCGTTCTCACCATGAGAAATCGGTTCTATGGGTCGTTAGAAGGCGGTGTTTTGCAATTTTTTGCTGTTGTTTTGTTGATTGGGCCTGTTTGGTCGGTGTGTTTTATGAATATCGGTGAGATGTCTAATTGCATATTGGAACTGATTACTTCGATAGGGCTTGTATTGAAGAAGTAAGATTAAGAACAGTTAGAACACGTTAGCTAAGTTTTAAAAGACTTGCTGGAGACGATTTATATATGCTTTTCATATAAGAAAAATCTGCATGAAATAGAAGGGTAAAAATTTCGTCGAAATCAATTAAAAATAGTAATTAAAATTGGAAAAATAGTTTCATTTCATCACGAATTAAGGATATTAAATATACTTACCTTAACTTACATATGAAGAACAGCTCTTTCATTATATATAGAAAGGCTAAGTTTCATCCATGCTTAGCAATTGATTTAATTTTGAATTTGAATTGACAGTTTAATAAAGTTTCTATTGATTTAATTGATATTTAATTGGAAACAGTAATGTTTTTACATCATGCCATACTTTGCAATCAACATATCATTTAAATCCTTCTTTAATTTACCTCTCATGTACTCGGCAATCAACGTTGAGTCATAGAAATTGGAACTAAGCTCGAATCGACTTTAAACTACCCCCGCTCCCTGAAATGTGCTCTTATGACGTAAAGCTAGCTTTTCCAAAAAGGCGCACGAACGCGTTCGTGCGTTTCGCGCATGTGTGTGAAAGTAAAATCGCGTAAAATTTTTGCGTGATGAAGCACGATGGTTCCACGATAAGCAATCGTTTGCAATCAACCGGCAAACACTGCCCGGGAACCAGTCCCGCAGCAGCTACCAGCGCCCAAACGCTCTGTGCACGCTGCTAGTGCCACCGCAGGAGACAACCCCATTGGGGCTCGGCCCCGGCATGATTAGATGCAAATTAGTGGAAACGCTCGGGGCTGGAAGGTGCAGGCAGGAGTGGCTGATAAAAATGAAGATTGCGCCAGATATGTCTCCGGTTGGCACACTAATCGTGCATCGTGCTCATAATGTCACTTGGCGCGCACTGATTTTAGATCGCAAGTTTGCCGTGTGTGTTCCCCCATGTGCTTCCTTGAAAGTCCCTCACTGACTCACTCGATTGTAGACGTGTTTGTGCCTGCCTGTATGTGATGGATCGATGGCAACCATAATTAGGGCGGATATAAATATGGTCCGTTTTGTACCGGGGCAGGCCGGCAGACTGGTTGATAACTTCCCAGCCAGCCCGCGCTCGGTGGCTGATAAAACTTGCCAGCTGACGGCCCATTCGGTCGACGACGACGACGGCCGATCAGCGATCAGCTAAACGGTACGGCCGGAATTCAAGTGGGAAATAATTTATGGGACGACGCCCCAGCGATAGGGGCGGATCGGGCCATGCGAGCCGCGGCGATGATGATCACTATCTCCTAGCGTAAAGTGTGGCCGTTAATGCGCATGTTTAGCAGTAGTTACTATTCGTAAACAACTTATCTTAACTGGATTTGTTTTTCTCTCTCTCCTTTTTTCTTGCAGGTGAGTACTGTCCGCACACAACTGGACGCGGAACCAATTCGCCTCTATGTTCGAACGTGTAATTGTAAGTAAGGCTCGGTTTTTATTTTCTCCGTATGTGTTCCAATCGGCATCAGTCAGTGATGAATGGAAGCATTATTTTACCAATTTATAATTAATGATTTTTAATGCACCCGTTAATGGGGTTTTAAGGGGCTGAAATTACGCGCTGCTGATTGATTCAAATGAATCCAATGTTTGGGTGACGTGCTACAAGAGCTAGAGCCACAAAACATGCCTCCCAAAAGCTCTCCCGCTGCGCAAGCTTTGGCTCTCGGGCGCATGTTGTTTGGACGTCATGCCGTCCCGACCGTAGCCACTTCCGAAATAACAATTCGGTAGCACATTCGCCAGCCCTTCCCAAAACAGCCATGAATGAAACACTGTCTAATAATTGTCGTGCTTCCGCTGCTATCGCCAGGCCAGATCGTCGATCGCAGCAAATAATGCGCGGAATTTTGTGCGCGCCACCGATGAAAGCGATACGAATCTATTGCCGGTGCGCCGAGATTGTAGCGCGTAGCTTTTGCGTGCAGCTCTGCGGCATCACGCAGAGGGGCTGATGCTGTTGATGCTGTCTAATCGGACTGCGCGAATCAAAACGAACGCGAGTGTGTGTGTGTGTCTGCTCCAATGATCGTGCGGAATAAAAGTCTGGTCAATGAATTTTTTGCGTTCGGCAGCAGCCAGAGAGGCTTGGCCGACCAGCAGTCGGTCCCCAAATTGGAAAGTGTGAAAGTGCACAAGGAGCCAATTTTCTTGCGTTGTGGTGTGTGCCCGGTTACACCACCACCACCACCACCCATCCCCTAGTGTTCGATGGACTTCTTCGAGGGATGTTTCCTTAATCTGTTCGGCCTAAGGTCGTCGTCTCGTCTTAGTTCCTTGTCGATAGAAGCTATTTATATACACACACACACTCCTGCACATGCCTGGGGAATTGATTCTTTAATTGCTTCGCTCGTATCCCATTGGTCGGTCCACGGGGGAAACAATGTCGGCAACAGCAGCAGAAGCCAGCCAGCCGCAAACTCGCAAACTCCTCCAAAAAATCGGCGAAACCACCGTCCTGCAGTCGGGCGTGATTAATGATGTTTTAATAGAGAAATTTCGTCGGCCAGCCTTCCAATGCGAATGCTAACTCTGCCAACTTCGCCAGCCAGCAAGGGCAGATTTGATTAATCACTGTTTAGAGCTGATTAGAATAAACACGTCGCGCTTTTGCGCGGCAGACGAGTTCGGTTGGTTCAAGCGAAGGGCGCTTGCTTGCCCGGTACACCTTTACGCTCAAACGAAAGTGAACTTGTTTTTTTGGGGAGGAAGTTGAGCTGTTGCTGCTTCTTCCCAGCAGAGCCCGAACCGGGGTTGATTAATGTTTCGCGCTAGTTTTGATGAATTATTTTGCAAAAGGTTGAAAGTTTGTTTTCATTTATCGTTCATTGCGTGTGCGGTGGACGGCGCGCTGTGGTGTTTGTGTGTTAGCAATGAATGCAAATTGATTGAATTAAAAATTTCAATCATTCGATAATTAAGTTTTATTCACTTTTGCTTTCACTGTGGCTTTTTGAGGTGATGGGGTTGGAGCTGTTGTTTGACGTCAGGGAAATAATTTTTTTTTTTTGCGAAATGCACTACCATTTTATTTGGATGCTTATTTGCGAACTGTAAATGGAGCAATCAGATACAATTTTATCTGATTACTGATTGAAGTTGTAAAAAATTTAAGCGCACATATAAATAAACTATTTTTATTTTATTTTCCTTTTTTCCTTTTTGTTTTTGTCTTAATTGTTTTCATTTGCTATTTTCTTTTATCATTTTATTGAGTCCACTTTTTTACAATGATTCATACTTTGGTTTTGTTTTGATTGTTTTGTTTACTTTTAAAGCACCTCTTATATTTTTGTAAAAAAGTGCAATTAAGTTTTTCCTTTTTAAGTTTAAATTTTCACATTTGATGTATTCTGAAAATTAGTGCTAAGATTATTTTAATAAGTGAGTGTTTATTTGTTAGTTATGTATTCATAGTACAAATAAAAAAATCAACATAAAAAACGCACCCATAACAATTATTATCGAAAGCGACAACATTCTTGCAATAGCGCAACCATATGATTACTCAACATTGGTGGAAACATTGTGAATGAACCGCGTCCAAAACAACAGCCCAAACGGAGGACACACGCACACACACTGACTTGCCCATTACCTCCCCAAAACGCTGAAATCATTTCACCCTAACGGGTGTCAAGGGAGGTTTTGCCGGATGAAAGTAAAATTGCTTTCGCCGTTAGTGATAATTTCCGAACACACCCATTTATTTTGGCTGGATGGTAAGTTCAAGGTTTCGAATGTTCGTAGGCTGGAGCTGGAACACAAAGTACCCGTCGAGGTTTTGCGAACTGAACCGGTCCAAAACGAATTTCCACGTTGCTGTTTAAACCAGTTAATGTTTTTTTCGTTACAAGCAATTTACCAGTATCATTTTTTGTTTCGTTTGCTAGTGATGATGTACATTTTTTGTCGTTTAATTTCGTATACTGTCCTGTTTATCGTTTTATTTATGTTTTCCTTTCTTTCTATCAGTATGTTATTGTGGCTATGCTGAGCGAGGATGAAGTGCTCTGTGTTGAAACAATCGAAAGTTGTTTAACATATTTGTAACGCATGGCGGGGAAGGGGAAACGCAAATGTAGACGAGCTTTGGATGAAATTATATCCTGGGCTCCCGGTGGGTGTGTTATTGATGAAGACCTGTTTTTTTTTCGGTTGGAAGGCGTCAGTCATATTCCTATTTTTGGCAATGGTCGAAATAATGTCTTTAATATGTGGCCATTACCTTTCATATGTTATGACCGTTCGTTTCCTCAGACAGAAATACAAAGAGAAAAAAATAACTGCATACAAATAGTCAAGCAAAACAACAGAGCTGTCGTATTGCCTTACAACCATTTTAGTTCTGCATCTGTAAAAAAAATGAAAAATGGCAGAAAAGTTGATCGATAAAAAAATACGATCGTAATCACAATCATAATCTTACACCCTGCAACAGCACACATCGGCATGATCGGCCCGTTTTGCTCGTGCTTCAATTAGCCACACCATGACGGGATGAGATGCACCGAGTATACGTGCATTGGCTGCGGGCGGGGTGCAGCCAACAATTAAACCAGAACCCGGGGGGAAACCTTGAACTTTAGCCAAGCGCGATCGTTTACAAAATTGTGCATTTCATCGCTGTCCGTGTGCCACACCGATTGGACTCTTTCCACTCGACAGATGCTCGTGCGCGAACAACTTGTGAAACTGGCTGCAAAATAGTAAATGCACACACACACAGTATCCAATCAACATTGGTATTGATTGCGCTTTAGTGCAATCCGTTCGCACCTAGGCTTATTAGGGCGGCCAGCGGCCCCAGCGTGCGTGCCTTCTAGGGTGAGGTTAAACATTATCAAGCCGAACTTCTCAGCCTCTGAAAGACGGGGGTTGTTGTGCGTGTGTCGATACATTTGTTGCACTCAACAGTCTGATAGGTCGCTTTCGACATGCGACAGACAGTCGGGAAAATGAGGCACACGGAATAAAAGCTCATTTCAATTCGCCGGTATGGACGAATATGGAAAATCACTTTTAAACGTGCGTAAATTGCGTGCATTGGCCTTGGTTTGCCCGCGCGATACAATTTACCGCAAGGACCCGGAGGAGCCATTCAACCGTTGGCAGCTGATAAATGTTACTGTGTGGCAAGAGCGTTGATAACGATGTTTTCCCTTTTTTTTAATGTCACAAAAAGCCTTGCAGAAAATTTGAGCAAAATGTAATCGAATAAAATTGCAACGCATGCATATAGACACATATGCACACATAGACATATATCTGGTTATGTTGTCTCGTTTTATCGATCCTTAAAATGGTTAAAAGCTCGTAATTTAAATTTTGAATAATTAATCGAAACTGCCTAGGCCTTTTAAGTCATTTTTTTTGTTTAATCAAAATTTTAATTTATTTCAAAATGACCGCTGTCTAATGTGTGATGGAATGCTGGTTAAAAAACAATGTGTTTCTTGTGTTATTTCCTTCCCTTAGACATCAAACAATAGGTGCATTCTTCACCCTTTTCTTGCGAAAAATTTCACAACGACTGTCAATCCTTCCAAACGCATTCCTAAGTGTACACCCGTTTTTACCAAGAAAAAATTCACCAATTTTATTGCCCCTGCTCTGCCGCCAAAGGTTCAAGGTGAATGACACGCAATGTATACACCCTCCCACCCACTCCCGTCCCCAAAATCGCACCTAGACATCCGCGCTGCAGGCCATTTTCGTGCGGCCGTCGGCGTAGAAAATTAGGTTTTAATGAAACGTTTCGATTTCGTTTTAATCACGGCACCACCACCACCACCGCTTTCTGCCCACACCAATGCCAATGTCACCGGAATGGATGGCTTGAGTGATGTGACAATGTTCAGCGGTGGCCGCCGCTATCTATTGCGTGCACCGAAATCGAAACCCCGGGTGCGTTGTGCGTTTTCCACCCGAACAATCCACAGGAACTTTTCCTTTCGATGGAATGCCGCGGCACCCTGTCTGCGCGCTGCCGGCACGACGAGTGGTGAAGTGAATCTGCGCCGAAAAGCCGCGGAAGAAATAATAATCCGTAATCACTCAAAGGCTACTAGCCGGTGGTGTGTCGATAGGCGATTAGATGAAACCGAAAGTAAGTTGCTTCCTCTGCTGAGTTGAGTGAGTGGCATTGCCGCTTTTTCGTGCGTGTGCGTGTCGGGGGGGTTTAATCCCGCCACTGCTGTACAGCGATACCCGCGGCACACGGCATATCATCCCCGCGCATATTTTCTCCTTCGCTCATTTTCTCTCTCTCTCTCTCTCTCCCGAAGAATACCGCCGAAATGTCGGGGCAGCAAAGCAAAAGGAAAAGCGAGGCAGTAAAAACTACACACACGGATCACCACTGCATGCAACGGGCCACTCGAAATCTTTCCGGAACGGGTGTGTGCGGGCACCCATCATCATTAGCTACGCTAATGCAAACTTCCCCCGGCACCGGCTGCCTGGGCCCACAAAATCCGGATCCGGATTGCTGCCACCCTTACACCACCTTTTCTCCACGCGATGGCAGGCAAGGACAGCAGCGCGCTAGGGATGACGAGCAAAGCGGGGGGGGGGTGATTTTAGGATTTTCTTTCGGAAATCGTTGCTCCCCCGACTCGGAGAGGCCACGGAAGTAAGCTCAAGCTCTACCGCGGTGGAGGAGGAGGAGGAAGTAAGGGGAGGTAGTTCGCGTTGCCGGAGGAGTTTTTAATTTTCACTGCCAAAAATTGCTATAATTCAACTCGATTATCAAATTAGAGGGTACATGATACATTTGGCCAACGATGGCTTGGACGGATCGGCGGTGGCCACTGTTAGGGGGTGTTTTTTTTCTCTTTCTTTCATTATTATTATTTGATTACTTAGACCGCCTGTAGGTGAAATGCATCGTGCAGATGAAGACAAAAGAGGAAATCTTGGTGGTACCGGCTGCTGTTGTCACGCCGTGAGTGCAGCACATTACAACGCACGAAACGCACGGTGTCGGAAGAGAAGCAATGCTGCGAATTGAACGCAAACAGAGAAAGAGTTCAATGCCTCGCTATGGTACGGCAAGCGACGAACCCCCGTTTGCGCATTTAAACTGGTGGTGGGAGCTCGGAATCCAAACTCCCCTGTTCCGATTCCGTGCTTGGAATCAATTTCGGGGCCGATTCTGATTTTGGAATCGAATCCGATGCCGGAGCCGATTTCGGAGTAGATTCCGGAGTAGTCTCCGTAGTAGACTCCGAAGTCAGAGTCGGCTCCGGAATCAGAATTGGCCCGGAAATCGCAATTAGCTCTGGAATTATAATCAGAATCGGCTCCAAAACCAAAGTCAGTTCTAGAATTAAAATCAGATGTGTTAGAATCTCAACGAGAATAGATCGATACAATCGTTGTTGGAGCCAAATGCCTATATTAATGGAGGTACCGAATTTGAATCCAGAATTGATTCTTATTGCAGAGTCGACTCCGATTCTGGAGCTTATTCTGGATCCGATTCCTGAGCCGATTTTGATACCCGAACCGATTCCGATTGCGGATCCGGAGCCGATTTTAAAACCGATTCCGGAGCTGATTTTGAAACCGATTCTGGAGCCTATTCCGGAGCTGATTCCCAAATCGGTTCTAGCAACTGATTCTGAGCCTACGAAATAAATTCCACAAAATTTTGGAGCTAGTCGGAATCGATTCCGACCAAACCTTCATTTTTCCCATCACTAATTTAAACGAACCGTTAGTGAATGTGTAAGCTTACAGTTCAACTTAGGAGGCATGGAACGAATAGGTAAACAAGGTTTTCGAAGGGGTTACGGGGTAAAGTATACACGCCATACAGCACCATGAACGCAAACTAGAGCAGAAGCGTAAAAAAACGCCCTTTTGCGCGTAACATGCGTGCGTAGTTTATGGGGTCGCGGGCTAACCAATCAAGCGCATCGCGAGATGTGCTCCCGATCTGTGTGTGTGTGCTTCTGGGTGTGGTGACATCGATGACAACAAACGAACCGCGCCGGGTTGATGACGGAAAAAAAGAAACAAAAAATCGAACCATAATTCTATCACACACACACACTTTCGTACTGGCACACATAAAGAAAACCCCTTCAAACAACGTTAACCGATCGCAAGGACCATTGTATGGAAATGGTTTTTGTTCATCGCCATTGCCCGATCGATCCGATCCGGGTGCATGGTGTATGGTGTGGAAAATTATGTGTCGTTGAAAATTGGTCGTCTATTAGTGTCAAGGCGAGACGTGCGTGCAGTCAGTAACCAGTGATGCTCGACGAAAAAAGCTCACCCACCCACTCGCATAATACCGCCCGATCTGCTTCGGTTACGGTGTGTGCGTTCCAGATCATAGGTTGAATTATTCTAGCAGTGTGTGTCTCTCCCCGTGCCAGCAGCAGTACTTGATCTGAGCAAGGTGCGGTGCAACTGTGATGGGCAATTTTCGGTTCAAAACGTAGCCCCAAACTGTGCCCATGTCGTGGCAAACTCTTCGCACATTAACCGGGGCTCGACCGTAATCAGGGCTTTCCGTTGCTCGGATGGGGGGTTGAGTGGGAGGAGTTTGCCATGAGTCGAAAATTGCAAGATGATCACGGTCAACGACAACAAAACGGCCCGCGCGTGACAAGAGCCATCATCGCGCTTGCCCTTCTTTCGGTTCCCATCTTGCTTCTTGGGTCTTGGTTTTGCACACACACATACAAAAAAGACGCCCCCATAATGAAGTCATCAGATTTGCAATTTTCGTGCGTTTCATGCCAAGTGAAACATAAATCGCGTGTGTGTGTATGTGTATCGTTTGCAACGGTGACCTTAATCGTGGAGGATCGTGCAGATCCGCTGATCAACCTGGTAGCACACAGAAGAAGTGTCATTTGTAGGGGTAATTTAAGGGCAAAACGGTACTCTTCTGTGACATTGATGAGCGGATACAGTTAATGGTTGCTGACATGCGCTTAACGCAAGCAAAATAGTTCTAGAATAACAAAGAATGAAGTAGGGAGGAGTTGTTATGTCACCTAAAAACAGCTTCTTGTTTTCTAATTGTTACGCACAATCTAGCGCAATTGGCAGCTGAATCCCACCAGTCAATCTCCTTGTCTCACGCTGTCTCGTAAGCTCCCGGAATCAAACCTCATCCAATTGAAAGTGAAACCATCCAAAGAGACACTGTCCGGGGTGATGGTGGCAAGCCCCACAAAATCCGACGTAGAAAGTGATATAGATCCGCTGAACCGGTGCGTCCGGTAGTAGTATATATCTCGGTGGGTTCCAGTTTCCGTGTGCATTTCCCTGACACGTCTCTCTGTCTCTTCGCTGCACACTAAGCCTCTAACGAGTTACTTTCTCACTCGAACCGTGGATGCTGTGCGCGTTTTTCACTGCTGCTGCTAGCCCTTGGAAAGAAGGTGTTGGTCAACCGCATACGCCTTCCACCACGCTTTAAATCCATCCGTCGGCATCGGTCAACGTTTCCCGAGTCCCCCAACACATCGATCAATCTGCCACCCGTCCACGCACACACACACACACACACACAGGCCGGAGATGCATTCGATACCGATGCTGAAATCGGTTCAAGGTTGCTACAGTTTCAGATTACCGATGGTGGTGGTCAGTGTGTGTGTGTGTTCTTGCGTCGATGATGTGTCAGCTGTCTGTCTAATGGGAGGGAGCAAAAACCAACGCAAAGTAAATAAATAAATGCTCATAAATAAACATGACGCTGCTGGGAGGAGATGGGCCGCGAAGGGAAAGGCTTGGGCGTGGAAATCACAAAACCGTTTTCCCAGTCATTGAACTTTCGTTGATGGCCGGGCAGGGTGTTGTTAAACGGTTTAATAATGGGAATGGTACAGCGATATATTTAACATTTAAATTTCTAGCTTGAATTGATTTTTAACGTTTCCTTCTTGGCTTGGTTATGTTTAAAAAAAATCGTTTATCTTATCCATGGTAAAAATATTCCTTCTTTTTTTCATCAAATTTGTATGCCGAGTACCTTTTTAGTACATCTGTTGAATTTTGCTTTTAATTGTCATCTTAAATCATATTTTTTCTATTCCACAAATAATTAGTTTCATATTGGGTCGCTTTCCGTTTCTAAATCGTAGGCTGAAATTTTGGCCTTTCAACTGTTTGCATTGTATAGCAGTTTTCGAGCAGCTATCAAAGTGGGTATAATTTACAGGTGGGCTAATCCCAAGGTGTATGAATTTAGAAGGCTGATTTTTATCGCTTTTGCTTCTGAATGGAGATTTTAAGGGTTGTTTGTGTATTTGTCAAGTTACCAGAAAGCCTATTTGAGCAAAAGTTTTCATCCGTCCTTTCAAAAATAGACGTGCAAATTTGGTTATAAAAACATGCCATGAGACCACCTTGTATACATACACATTGATTCTAGATTCACCTTCTTTAATGCACCTTGGGATAAATGACCATTTTTGCCATTTTTTCGAGCAGGTACTCGAATCTAATTCTAGCTTTAAGGCTGAAACAATCTGAAAATGGCAGGCTAGTTTTTTGTGTGGTTTTGTATGGAGTGTTTACATGATTTCAGCCTCCAACGGTCAAACTTCATATAAAAAGCTGACTAGAATCGTGAAGGGTCCCATTACTGGAAAAGGAATTAGTTTACAAACGTTATTAGAATGTCTCCTTAAGCTTAATCCTTAATCCTCCGCTTAATCCTTAAGCTCTGAAGCCATTCTTGCTGCGTTCTTTGTTAATGCTATGACATAAATAAACACTCTCTTCTTGCCAACACATTTCTCCCAGCAAATGCGTATTTTACTCTAATTCGCATTGCCCACGCTTTCACAAATGAACGCCCTCACAAAACTCTGGACACACACACAGAAACCCTCCGACAGTTAGACGCCGAACTACCTTTGGGCTTATCGTAAATCTAAATTAGAAACATTCCCACCGCGCTCTTTGGCGGCATCTCTCGGCACGTTACACGTTCCTTTCGCGTTTGACTCTCTCTGTCTCTCTCTCTCTCTCTCTCTACTTACGGGCTGCTGACTAAACCGCACGTGTATGTGTGTGTGTGTAGGGTGTCCCATCTTCCTCTGCTCTGAGGGCAGGAACATTTTTCATCCAACCATTTATTAAAAGAAATGATTATCACCAATCGTGGGCTCTCGATTACCCCGGCGGCGGTGGTGGCGGCGGCAGCAACGCCAGCAACAAATTAAAACTTATCGCACCGCAGATCGGTAAATAAATTAGCGCCACCTTCGCTGAGCACCAACCCGAATCGAGCGGGGGGCGCTGGGAAGGAAGGGGAGAGCGATGGTGTCTGTTTCCATTCCGATGCGTGCAATCCAGAGTGCAGCAGTAACCCGGTGCAGTTTTTGCACCCCGATGCGCACTATGGTTCTGTGGTTGGGAAACACCGTTACTGGAAGCGGGGGTGGGGGACATTATTCATTCGCATGATGTAGAAAAACTGCAAGAAGCAACAAGCCTCCTAGTAGTTGGCAAAATAGGATGATGAGTGTTCTCATGTCATCCACCGTGTCCAGCGAGCGAACACTGCGAACCGAGAAGGTCAGCGAAGCGTCATTTATTATGAATGGGTGGCAGTTCGGTAGTAGATTATCATAAATTTGTAGCATAATTCGTTAATTGAATATCGGGGCGTATTAGGTTACATACGCTCATGCGTCTTTTAATCGCGCAATTAGTGAGCGGCGCTGTGCGGTATGGCAAACGCAGGAAGCTATTGAGCAATGAAATGTGATCAAGATGAATCGGACAGACACAGAAAAATC
This sequence comes from Anopheles merus, assembly GCF_017562075.2. Classification (NCBI taxonomy): domain Eukaryota; kingdom Metazoa; phylum Arthropoda; class Insecta; order Diptera; family Culicidae; genus Anopheles; species Anopheles merus. The sequence goes on from NC_054083.1 coordinate 39,794,416, forward strand.
CATTTGTTTTGTATTTCATTATAGATTATGTTCCATTGTTTGTTAATTGTTAACACGACTGGGCTCCTTTCAGTGAAGAATTTTTATTTTCCCCTTATACAAACTGTCATTTACGTATGTGTATTGCCTTATTGAAAACGGACTTTAAGTGGCTTTGGAAATAAAACTCTAATTCACGGGTTCGTTAATAAACCTTTTCCCGGGTTTTCTAAAAGGTAGACCTCTGATATTCATCCCATTTGTAGCTCCTAATTGAAAAACTCCTACGAACCGTACGGTCGTAAATTTCAAATTTTATCTGTCAACGTGCCTCACTGACCTAATTTCCTGCTGACCTACAGTCTCGCTGTTGCTTCGGCGACGGATAGAGAAACAAGGCCAGAATAGGCTACTGCACCACTGATTTTTCGGAGATGCAACAGAACCTAGCGGTCGCTAGCGGTGCTTTTTTATGATTGGAAATAAGCATTCGAGATTTTTATGTCATCCATTTAATTTGTCATTTCGGTTTAAAGCTGGTCCTTCCCCCCGTATGGTTGGTAGCTATTTTATGAGCATTTGATTGAATTTGTTACCACACACGTGTACACACGTGTGCGATCTAGAGCTAGAGTGTTAGGAGCTGGAAAGAGATAGAGACATGGTTAAAGAACTCGGTCATCTATTTCTTGCTACGCCAATAAGATGGGAGGCCAAGAAGGTAGCCAGTGGATGCGTACATTCAATTGAAAGACGCTGTTTGGTGCGTGGGACGTCGTGATGCGTAAGAATAGCAGCAGCACCCTAGTGCTGCAGTAGCAATGAGGAGCACTGCATGTAAACATAAATGCACGCTCTTGCACGCCTCCGTTACCGTGCGCGGTGTCGTCTGTGAGCAATGTTGGAACAAATTACTTTTCGGTCGTTGGGCCAGTAGAAGGTGCGCTGTATAAGGGAACGGGGGTAGTAATATCCGGAGAGAATTATGCAATGAAGACGGCTGGGCAAGACGGCAGAACTTCCGGTGGACTGGATTTGTAGTTAAGGTTTGTTGTTGTGCTGCCGTCCGGTTCAACGGTGTCGTTTCAATTCACGGTTCAATCTGTACAAGCAGCCAAGGTTATCGAAACGGTTTCAAAGCAAGTCTTAAAATGAACTTGTGATCGTAGGCGAGATTGTGTTCGGTTGAGATCAGTTTAGTAGTTTTGGGTTTGAGTAAATGTTCAGAACGCGTAGTTTGAATGAAGTTTTGGTATTTCAACGGATCTCTGGCAATACTCCATGTTTAAACACAAAACGTTAAAAAAAGCAATAGTTTAACAGAAGTTTATCATTTGTAACGTAATTCTAGTAATTTATCTCTTATTCGGCAAATTGATCTAATCTTATAAAGGATGATATTCTATTCTATTTCTGTTATTGTATCTGCTACTAGAATCTTATTATTACAATTTACGTACAAAACTGCGAAAAACAATGACCCAAATTGTAATTAATCTCACATCATCATAATCGAAACAAACTATTTCCTTCACATTGATTAGCTACAATTCAATTTAGCAATTAATGCCAACGATACAGCGTCTGCGGCATACCTCTTGAGACATTCGTTCACAACACGGTGACAGCCCAGCAACCAGAATGTGGCCCCTTCTTCCAGCTGTGCTCCGCTCCCGAGAGCAACGGAACGAGCAGCTGCAAAGCTCCAACCTGCTCTAAACTGCTCCCACGCAACTCACTGAGCACACTTGCAGCTGTTATAATTGAATTTTCAAAGCAACAGCATATGGCTTGGAATGTCATATCCATAAAGCACTGGGCAACGAAAAATAACCTGGTAGCCGATATACATTAACTCGATGCTTCTGCGTGTCTATCGACCTCTGGCGAACACACGATTGCGCACCGCACAGTTTGCCTTGGGAAGGTGAAGAAACGAAAAGGAGGGAAAAAAACCTGCCCTATTTATTGAAACTGGCTCGCCCACGCGTAAACACACAGGCAAACCTAGTGTTTGTGGTGCTTGCGTTAGAGAGAAAAAAGAAGAAAAAAAAAGATATAGAGGTTACTAGCGAGGACCTTCCATCGTCGTCGTCATAGTCGTTAGTCTCCGTTTCCGTTCGATGATGAACTCGAAACCAAAATTAAAGGGGTTCGCTGCAGCAAGGAGGAGTACTGCACCACTGCCATCAAAACCTGTACTAGAACGATACCAGGTACCCGGGGTTGGAGATTGCAACTCTTTTTTGTTGCGTAGGATGAAGCCCCTTAAGCCTTGTCGCCGTCATCGTCTGCAGCACTGCAGTTGGAAGTTGATAAAAACATGCTGCCACTGCGCCGACATTGTTTTGCGCGGGGGAAACCCCTCGGAATGATGGGAGTTTACAATTGTGTGATCTACGGTCCCGCTTCGAATGTTCGATCATTTGCTTCAATTTGTGTGTGGTGATGCATGATGCAATGAGCACATTGCGCGCGGAATTTAGGTCACAACCGATGTGCCCCGATGGAGTACGATCGAGACAGCAGCAACAGCAGCACAACCTGTACCGCTGTCATAATTGTAGTTTCTAGTGTGTGATTTATGAGCTTAATCCTTTCATTGACACTAGCGATAATTTAGGCAAGCGTAAGGCTTAAACGTTACATGTTTACTGTCAAGGTCATGGAAATGATTATCTAATGTTTGTTTTTCGTATTGTCTTCTCTTTGCAGGTAAACCACAAAGACATTAAGACGGAGCTTAATTCAGTTTAAGTCAAATAGTAACTGATCCTGCAACATTGGAGCTACCAATTCTCAACAAAAAGAGCTTACTGCAGAGTTCTTTTGTGCGGCAACCGCTGCTTTATTGCATCATTTCCTCTTTACTAAGTGCGTAAAACACAACTTTTTATTCACACCGAATCCTCCCGATAGTGGGCTGAGCCGCAGCAGAGATACTGAAGTACTCCCGCAACGAGCCTCCTACAGTTGGTTGAGGTTTATCTTTCGCCACCTCGTTGCGAGATGCAGTTGTTTTATTCACGACATGCGTCAACACAAGACACGTTTCTATGACATTTGCTTACCACCTGGGCCGCTGGGTGCGTTGGCACTGGCTGTGGAGCCTCAACAACAACAACACTTCTTTGGAGAATCAAAACCCAAAGCTCAATGCGAGCACAGACAGCAACACCTGGGGATAAATCAATACAACCTTCTCTATCCCCATGTCACAGCCGCTCTTGGGTGGATCATGTACATAACCTCCGTTACTTGGCGATGCTTTTGTTACGGTGTACAACACGGTAGTAGTAGTTGCATTGCGGGGCACTTGCGGCCGCTGTAGGCGAACGTGCAAGATCTACTAATCCTTCGGCCCGATGCCACACTACTGCCATCAATCGGCCGCTTGCAAACCCACACGTATCAATTGGTCCCCCCCCACCCCCCCCCATTTTCTTGCCACTTGCCTGGCACGCCGGGTGACAATTTCTTGCCACACTTCTTCCTGTCATGGGGTCGGGTTTTTTGTTTTGCTTTTGTTGCTTTGTGCGGCACAAATATTAACGCGCTATCGCTTTGTAAGGCACTTGGGACGTTCGGGCGGTCGATTTTATAACCGGTCAGTACACGATATTAAAGTGGATTGTTTATTTGTTGAGGGACTTTTTTTTTCTTTCTGCTACATGCAAGTCAATGATTGTTTTCCGTCAGCTTGCGGGTTGGTTTATGAATGTCTCTCTCTTCAGTCTAGAGTTAAGCGCGTTTGCGTGGGATTGCTTGTACAAGTCGTGTTAGAGGCGTGATTGAGCAGGTCTTGAGATGATTGCAAACAGCAAACATATTAAAAATCATTGCGAACTGTAGGGCCGAGGCCAAACACATCGCGAAAAGCCCACCGTAACGAAAAAATTTGACAGCTGAAATGTATCGTCTCGTAACGCTTCGTAACGCTTCGTAACGTTTCGTAACGTTTCGTAACGCTTTTTGTTTTTTGTTAATCCACTTTCGTTCCATCAATTGGTGCTGCGAAATCCAAAGGAAATTGCGGTTTTCTTTGTTCTACAGCGCAAACCAATAATTTAACATGAGTTTTAGTGAGTTTTTACAAGTTTTCCTGCCAAAAATTGTGGTGAACAACAATCCGCAGTTTTGTTGTTGTTGACATTGACAAGCGGTACATGTCATCGGTCAAATTTTTCGCTATGATGGTTATTTCAGTGTGTCTGGTTTTGGCCTTAAATTAAAAAAGTAAAAGCAAAAGGATTCTCAAAATTCAGACGAAATAGCAGCAAAGCGATTAGGCATTGCTATTTGCAAATTGTGAGTAGTAATGGTATTTTATTTCAACAGTTCTCACGGATATCTTACGTGTTTCCACATATTTACGATCGTGTTACAAATATACATGCTTCACGTAGATGCTGTTCACTTCCACCACATCATGCCCCGAAAATCGAAAGTCGAATCGATCCTTCAAAAAATCATAAATAAAGGTCCCGCGACCCTTCAATTCCCGACTCCGATCGATGATTGTGCGATATTTACGAATCGTTTTTTTTTTACATTTCATATCTTCGCTTGCGATATTGCAAATTACTGCGCACGCGATTTGCTAACCAGCTCTCCATGCAGTCGGTCAAATCACAAATGTCAAACCGTTCAACCCTTCACCGACATCTCACCACCATCATCATCATCAACAGCATCAATCGGTCGGTCGGTCAAAGAAAGCAGGCAAAATAGTAGATGTTGGTGGGTCGGTTTTTTTCCAACTCTCTACCACCCTCCAATTCATCATACGCCAAATCACCCTTCATCGCGATCGCGCGCAAATTCTTACCTACGGAGCGATATTTTGATTAGTTCCGCACCAAGTATATCGCCAGCCACCCTCCCCTGACTATGCAGCACTAGTGGTGCGATCGTTCACGCCAACCATTACACAATGTTTTGACACACACATACTCGACAGTTTGTGTGTGTGTGTCCCTCTCGCTGGATGAAAGTATGTGCCGGAAACAAAACCGTAGTGTCGCGTCCAGCGATCGAGCACCAGTGGCGCAGGAATAAGAGAGTGAGCGAGGGGGAGGATATGTAAAAGTCAATAAATTTTCATTAGAAAAAGTTCAACTAGTTTACACGCGGAAAGTGGACCGCACTGGCGAAAATGGCACCCTGCCACACAAAAGCGCTGACAAAAATTAAACGTAAAAAAAAACACCGGACCAGTTGGGCCCAGTCCGCAAGCATAAACAATTACGTCGCACTGCATGGGGGCGCTATATGGGTACAATTTTACCACCTTACTCGGTCCTGCCAACCCTTACCGCTCTCATAGTATCTTTACCCGGCTCTGGAATATATCCCGCCACCCCATACGGGGTGGCCCGAATATCATATCACACGGCTTCCCGGATCAACACTCTCGGGCCGGGTGCATATTAGATTTGTGTGTAAGTATCGCTTGATCTGCGCGAGTACACTTACACACGCGTCGGCTTCAAGGAAGTGTCCGGCCCGTGATCGGTCGCCGGAATCCCGATCTCCCGGAGGGCCGTCGTGAACGTGTTATTTATTTGCACTGTAATTTAATTCAATCAAAAAGTCACAACAGTGCTCGGTCGGCCGCGTACTTTTTGCGGTCGTGCGTTGGAAAATAGATTTGCGGCAGGCAGTTTGCGCACCGAGAGGGAAGAGGGAAGCCAAACGTAATAATTTATTAGTGGAGCACGCGCCCGGGCATGCGTAATCAGGTTGGCAGCAGGACAAAGCACGGGGATTTGAGCAGAGGAACGGCCGCTTCGAGTGTCGCCTAGAATTTGTTTGGAACTTATATACAATTTAGCTAGCAATTCGGTTAAGACATTGTGGACACTGTACAACTCCTGTTGCACATTATCAATCCAAACGAGCAACAGCTCATGAAAACGGTCACGCACATCACAACCGGGAAGCTGGTGCTGGTATTCAAGTGCCGTTCAAAAATGGTGCAAATTAAATTTCATAAAATTATGATCGTCACCTGACGCTTGTTATGATTTGAATGAGCGGGGTGGGTTGGCGTTTTGCTTCCAGCACAATTATAGCCCACAATTAAAGGCACTGACAACTGGTGGAACCCTGCTGCGTGCGCACTTGTTAAGCTGTTTCAGGAAATTAAAGAGCTGCATTGATGTAGCTTGCAGCAATCGGGGTAGATTATCAACTGCAGCTGAAGGAGGAGAGTGTTTACTCCCGTGCCGGGCATGCTTTTTATTGGTAGAGGAAGCGATGCAACAAGGCCCGAGGAAGATTAAAACCAGAGTAACAAGGAAGTGATATTTGACACTGTTTTAGATTTTTGCCACAATTTAATAATTTTTTAATATTATTTATGATGGTTGTTGGTGTGTTTGTGGACTATTTCTCTAATATTTATTATTAGTACAGGTATTTTTTCAATTATTATTAAAATTACAATCCTTGCATCTCAATGACTCAATGCAGCACAAACAAACTTGAGAAGATTGAAGTTTACTACCAGAAATGTACACGAAGAATGATCAAAAGATTACAAAAGACAAACAGACAATCGAGATAAAATAAAACGGCAGCATATGATTTTTTGTGCCGAAATAAAATGAACACCAACGTTCACCAGTCGCAAAAGCCATCATCATTACCAAATTATAAGATAAAATCAGTATTGCAACATCTCCGAGCCTTATACGGCGCACGGCGAATCAATCAACCCCGTTGCCAACCTGGCAACGCTTGTCAACTCCAGGTGCCAAACTATAGTCAAACAAATGACGCATGTTCTGTTGACGCTGCCCTAATGCTAGGCCCTACTGGTGTAGCCGTTCCCGTTCCCAGGGAGGCCCCCACCCGATTGCAACATCGCACTTACTCTTGTGCTTGCGGACCTAGATTTTGCACCGAAAATTCCAATCCTTTCTTTCGCTGCTTACCAATGTGGCGTTGCGTAATGTTTTGTTGTTTTTTGTTCCTTGCTTCTCTCCTCCTGCTGACACCAAATTTCGTACACCCAACGTACGCGTTTGGGTATGGGCCCGCTCCCCAAATGACCCATTTGCGTTGTGCGGCGGGGTCTATCACAGGAACCGCCCTGCAGTGTGTAATACCCGCATAATGTTTTAAGCTGCGCGCCAGCCTCCCGAATGTTGGCCGGGGGTAGTAGCTGAGAAGTTAGAAAAGAGTTTTGCCTATTAGCGGGGAGATAGCGAGTGGATGGAAATCCTACGCACAGAGGGGCACCACAGGGCTCCGAGGTTCGAAATAAAGGAAAAAGACAATCATTATTTCCACAGGCTTAAATTTGGCCATGCGAGCGCGCGGACTCATGCGGAGAATTATGATTTGAAGGGGGGAACTTTTGGGTTTTTGATGGTGATGGTTAAAATTCTCCATAACGCAAGAAACAGCTGCTACAAGGCGTGTTTTTAGTGCCACATTCAAGCTTAAGAATTAACAAGACAGACACGTGACGGTTGAGGACTTTCAAAACACGTTGAGACACATGGCTTGACCTGATAATAGGTTACACGAATAAAGTGCGCATATGAACAGGGGTTTCAGTTAGCTACTTCGCACTAAATAGTATATAAAAAACAACCTCTCTTTCTCTCGCTCTCTCTCTGTCTGAAATGGGGTCAGTTTTGCAAGGACGCTGCAAAACAACCATCGGCCTTGCTAAAGAAAAAAAGGAACTCGAACCTTTGCGGTGTACCAGGAACAATAGTGGTATCGAAAATGAAAGTTGGCAAAGCCGAAAGAGCCGCATTGAACCTACTGCCAGCCAGCCCGTCATGTATTCGACATCGTCTGCACCAAGCGACGAACGTACTGTCTGGAGTAAGATGTTTTTTCCTTGGTTGGGCGGTACACTTTATCTGTAATTTGTGCACACACCTCTCACTAATTATCCCACGTTTTTTGGATGCAAATCAGGTGAAACATCTTTTTTACGCGATGTACGTTGCAGCCCACTTGCCGTCACAATGTGCAATTGATCACTTAATATTGCAGTCGGGGAACAGTTTTTTTGGACGCCAATTTCTTTAAACATGGTGCGTGACTAGGTGCTAAACAATTATCAGAACACTATCGATGCGCATGGAGGGAAAATATTGCCCAAAATGTGGTCAAAATGTGTTCTGGAGAATAAAATTGTAAATTTTATAATTAAAAATGGCATTCTAAAATATAAGTACAGCTTCTATCTTTACTGTACTTCATTCTTTATTTTATATTCATTTTTGTAAAATTTATACGTACCCATTGTGTATAGTTCTTCTACTGCAAGCATGAATAAATTACCAAACGTGTCTGTCAATTAGGCCGAACACTGTTTCGGGCTTCCGCTTTTGTTTTCAACACACTTCACTACCAACGGCAGCATGTAAAAAGCACACCAAAGCTGGAAAGCGAAAAGCATAAAGCATGATAGATTATTACATTTAACAACACGTTTGGCCAAAAAACCAGTCATGGCTCAAACATTCCATAAAAGGATTGCTTAAATCGGTGCATTAATTTTTATTGACAAGCTTTATGGTAGGTACACGCCAGAAAATATGGTATCAAACCCGATTGAACGTGTTAAAAAGGGCTACAATTTGCATGACACCCGGAACTCTGTGTTTTTTGGTGGTGTCAAAATGTGTAGCAGTAATTACACGCTTAACAAGTAAGGACTTTCTTCTTTAAGTTGTTGCAAACAACTCTACAAGATGCTAAGGAATTCAATAAATTAGATTGGAGCTTTCCTTCCATAACATCAGTACTCAGTTATCTGTTTTCTATAATAAGTTAATATAATAAGTAATAAGGAAGAAATTGAGTATATCTTTGTCGTTCCCCATGATCAATAAAAAATGGGGTTTTAATTATTTTATGTGTAGTGTAGAGGCACTCGTAAACACAACCATTGAATTGAATTCATAACTCATACAATTAACTACCGTCGAGCAAAGTGTCCAATAAATATAGCTCACTCGTGTGTACCATTTATGACACAACGGAATGCAGAAAAGAAACGATACAACAGAAGAAATCAACTTGACTCACTCTAAACTCCAGATTAAAATGCCAGCTGCAATCAAAAGTAGATAAAGTAGGTGACGGCGTACTGCATTTGCTGCGCTACGCGCACCGCAACCACTTGCGCGCGTTTGCAAACAAATAAGGAAGAGCTTACCCCCAGGTCGGCAGCAGCAGGCTGTTGTCACCATAGCAAATCAACATAATCAAATGCGCACCACCGGCAACTCCGACACTGTACGCTGTCTTCCCGTTTTCCCTCGCTAATGAACTCACTCAGCAAATAAACACTCTCACCACCGGTGTGTGTCATACCGTTCACGTTCAGATCGCTCCAGCTCGTTTGAATTTATGGACAGGACTTACCGGGGACACCTATTTAAGTGTGTGTCCCCTCCTGTTCAGAAGTGCTTCTGTGGTATGCTTTTCTGGCACTTGCACTTGGCGCTGGATTGTTGTTGCATACGCCGCTGCAGATAAATTTGATGTGTAAAGCGCACACCGAGTCGCGCACGGACGTCGCACATTGCGTGTGGGGATCGATTAACATAACTTAATTAAAAAAGCAGCGCACCCATTCGTTTTGGCTGCAACGGGTGACAAGTGTTCGAGACCGGAGCGCGAGATACATCTGTTAATGGATGGTTGGAGTATTTTTTTATCCTAACCCAATGTGGATGGTCCGTTTTTTTTACCCTCCCCTCACCAAAGAAACAAATCATTCCCTGGAAGGAAGGGTACGTAAAAAACGGAACAAGAAGCGAAAGTGAAAGCGGTTTGCGAGCGCGCGGGGGGTTTGGTGATCGGCGATCGGATCAGAATGAAAAATTGTATCGCGATGAGCAGAGCATTGGTTTGCAATTTAGCATATTTAACATTTTCACACCGCCGAAAGGGAATGAAGTTGTCTATAAGTGGGCAAAAACACGGCTCGGCATGTTTTATTGATGGATAGAAAACACATAAATTAGTGCGAGCAAAATAAGGCGTTCGAAGCGGAGAGAGTGAGAGAGAGAGCGTGGTAGAAAAGGAAGGAGAAAGACACACTCATCATCTTTTTTTGTTGTTTCTTGTGCAGCCTTTTTTGCACCGATAATAAGATGGTGCTAATTCAGTGCTTTTATAACTGATCGATCGAACACAAGAAACACGCTCATAAAACAATGCATGATTAGTGAGCATATTCGTATCGTTTGCATCGTTAGTGGCATAAGGTGGAGAGCTAACCTGTTTTTGACCCGCAACTGGTGGCTGTAAACACGCGTCTCCAACGCAATTAATCGGTGCACTGTTTAATTCCTTTCCGAACCCGAAGACGGATCGGCAATTGATGAAATCGGCAGCGCACAAGCCGACCGGACTCGTGCCAATAAACCGCCGACAATCATTCGCACTCTCTTCCCGGTCTAACCCTCGCGTAGGGGGACCTCTTTCCTCGTCGGTTTCGTCGCTGCTGCAAGAGTTGAAGTCTCCCGTTGTTGCCCTTTTATCGACATTTGAGATTCTGCGAGATTGCGCGGGAGCGAGAAACACGTTCCACCTTCGCACGGTGCTCCAGACTGAAGCACCCCAGATTGTCCTCGGTCTTTGTCTTGCACCCTTGCACCTGGAGGGTGATATTTTTATTAATTTATTGGTATCAAATCAATTTCAAACGTTATTTTTTGTCCTCCTGTCCTTATCTCGCGTTCTCTGTCTTTCTTTTCCATCCACAAGACGGACAGCACACGCGCGCGTTATCCAAGAGTAGCAAGAGCTCCTCGACGACCGATCGCTATCTCGACGCTATTTGAAGCGATTTTGCGGAACGGACTTGCACCTCGGAGACTAACTTTCCTCGCTTCCACCATCGCTATCGGTTGCATTAAATCATTAATTTTCATATTTGGCATGAGCGGTCGGGGAGACTGTTGGCGTTGACGCAGTCGTTTGCTGTTGTCGTTTTCGTACTCTGTTATGAATGACAATTTCCTTCGCTGGCGCTGGGTGGAATGATGGAAAACCTGTGTGTGTGTGTGTGTGTGGGGGTGCTATCAAGCCTTGGCTTGCCATTTCCTTCGGGAACAACTGGCGAGCAGTGCAGTGGGTTTGACGGTTGTTGCCCAGTTTTCACTTCACGATCTGTTGCTGCTCCCTTGTTCACTCCCCACCGGTGTGCCAACCGTATCCGTCGTCCGGTTCTGTTTATGGTTTGGCCTTTTGTGGACAGCTGATTTTCTCTTTCCCCGACACTTTGCGGACACAATCCTACACTCACTCGTTGAACACACACATTCGCACGCACGCACACCTGGCGCAGTCGCTGTCTGTGGGGCAGAACGTTCAGTCCGATCAATCGAACCACACGAGGTATTAATAAATCATATTGATCGTGAAGTGAAGATATGCGTTACCTCCGCAGCACTGCGCACACTCCGGACACGCTGGTCAACACTGCTATTGACAGTTCGGTGCAGTGCGATCGGGTTTAGTAGCAGTTCGGTAAGGAAGTTCATTCGGCGCTGACAGGTGATTAATTATTATCGCCGGGAAGGGATCGCAGGAATCCTCTTGATCGCCTCCAAAACGGTTGGACAAATACTGCCATTTCAGTTGGCGTAAGTGCATTTTGATGAATGATGACGTGAAACTGAGAAGTTCCTTCTAAAAACTCCCTTTAAAAGGGAGTTGTGATGGGTAAGGTTGACAAAAAACCCGTAGTTGACTCCCATCTGACGCCAATAACTACGGAAGTTAGGTCCAACATTATTTGGAGTCTTTCAGAATCGTCTGGAGCCGTCCGGAATTGTCTGGAACTTTCTATCCGGAATCAACTGGAGTTATCCGAAGTCGTCCGGAGTGATCCGGAGACATCCGAAGTCGTCCGGCGTCTTCTAGAGTCGTCCGAAGACTTCCGGAGTCTTCTGGAGTCGGGGTCTTTCGGAATCGGAGTCTTCTGGAGTCGGGGTCTTTCGGAATCGGAGTCGTCCGGAGTCGGCCGGAAGACTCCGACTCCAACGGATTTCGGACGCCTCTGGACGACTCCAGATGACTCCGGATGACTCTTGATGGCTCTGGACGACTCCGGATGACTCTGGACGACTCCGAATGACTCGGAGCAACTCTGGACGACTCCAAAAGACCAAACGATTTCGGAAGATTCCCAACGACTCCGGGCGACTTCGGATGACACCGGGCGAGTCTGACCGGCTCCAGACGATTCCAAACGGCTCTAGACGAAAGAGCCCATCACCAAATAAGAGTCCAATTAACTAGTTCTTTAGTTAGTTTTTTCAAGGTCGAATTGCAAACTAAATATGGTTGTTGTGCAATGAGTTGCATAATTCAACTTTTGGGTCGTCTGAAACTTCACCAAAAAGCATTCCTAAAAAACGACCTAACTTTCAATCCAAACCAAATGTCAGTCACACCGTGAGAACCCGATTCCTTCTTACATTCGCTGTCATTGCCTCATTTCCTCATACAGGCCTTTAAATTTCACTTACACTTACTCTTTAACCCACCGTGCTGATTTCACATGCATCTTCCTGCTGCATTATTCCGAAAATTGATTTTACCGCACCAATCACTGTCACAGGCAGCAATACCGGTTTTGTCCTTCACCGGGTGCGCTTTTAGATCAACTCAAAAGGCACCTGTCGCCCCGGACAAACCACAAAGTGCCTTAAAATATGCCACAAATTTCGTTCCATTAACTGCGCGACCGCACCGAACTAAGTGGCGAGCGATTATGTTTAAAGGACGCATTTTCTTTTCATTTCACTATCCTCCCCTGATCCCACTCAACATTGCATTCGAGTTGGGGTGCGCACGCTCTCTCAAGTGCAAGCTCAGCGAACTCTGATGTCAGCGAACGGTTCACGCAAGAAGTACCATTACATATTCTCCCGGAGCCGGCTTGGAGACAACTGTTCCAAATAGCGTCACCAGTGCTGCATAAGGTCGGACTCTCTCTCTCTTCCTTCGTCAGCCATCCTTCTTCGCCGTCCGCAAATGGAAACGTGCAAACATACATACATAAAAAAAACAACCGTTCACTTCACTCACTTTCCTCCGCATCCGTGCCTCAACCATTGGATCACAAACATGGCATAAGATCTGTTGTAGATTAAGCAATTATCTGCTCTTTAAGCGCGCAATGTCGCCCCTGACCATACGACGAGTGCTGCGGGGTCCTCCCCGGTTCGCTCGCACGGTACAGGCGGTCGGGTTGATTCTGCGCTGACCGAGGCAGCTCGCCAGCTCCCATCGATTGATCCGGCGGGAGAGATAATCTCTTGACGCGATATGATTGGAACCGCACGTTTCATAAATACACACAGGCGCACGCGGGGACACTCGCAGAAATAGATTACGCGGCGCTGCGGAGTACTTACCGGCCTCTCGAGGTGCTAGGCGCTCGTGGAGTGTCACGATCACGATGTGTGCGCCTAGCCAGCTTGCGGTTTTTCCCCCTAAAACCCTAATCGAGCTAACTAACTATCAAAACCTTCAAATCAGGAGCGACAACAGAGGGAGGCGAGGGCAGTGGGAGTGAGTTTATTTGTGGGAGAGCAACGCGAACGCATTCAATGGCTGGGTAAATTGAAAGCGAAAGCTACTTCAGCATGGTTTAAAAGCCTGTAACTATGTTTTTTCTTCTTTCTCGTACGCTTGAGTTGCGGGATGCGGGATGAAATTGACTCAGAAAACGTTACCAACGTTCGAGAAGAATTTCTCGCGTCCCTGCTCGATCGTCTACTGGGGGCCCAATAGATGCGGGCTTGCGGGGGGGGGGGGGGGGGGGGTTAGTTTTGCAGATATCCTCCTCGATCCCTTCCTATCCGCGCCAACCGACAATTGCAATTCGCACGCACATCATCACCACGCAGTTGGTGCGATCGATTGGTTCGATCGAGCGGACCAGTTGGCGGTGGTGGCGCACAGAGGATACAGACGAAACCGGACACCCGCACCGAACGCCAATTTCGTTCGCGACTCGTACAGGCGCGCACTCGCGCGTCCGCGAATCGTGAAGAGTCTCCACGGTCGGCCGATCGGAGGGAAAACCGCGCACCAAACGTGGCGACATTCTTAAGCTTCATTAAAAAATAAATGCTAATAGTAAACACTTCTCTAAAAGGGGCTTTGCGTGGCGGGCAACAGCTCTCGGTGTACAGCTGATCAGTACTTAGCCGGGGCTGCTCTTGAGCTTGGTCGCTGGGTGAGACAGGGAGCAGCAAACATGTACGCGAGGTAGTTTACGCGAGAAAAAAAGACTACTCCAAGACGATCGAAACCGTGCTGCTAGGGAAAAGAGGCGTAAAGCGATGCGGTTGCCGTTGGTTCATTAAATCATGGCCAGGTTTTGCGAATTTGTTATGCTACAATGTTTCAGTCTTATTGTAGATTTGCCTATGCATTTTTTGTAGTACATTTATATGTAGTATACACTAAAAGATGTGAAGCTATCTTTTTCAATTAGTTAAATAATTAAACGAGAATCAAGCAAACTGTTTCATCTTTTTCAACTTTTTCTACTTCACTATTGAGAAGTTGTAACATGATTTGCGACGACATGAATATACTGTTGTGATTTCAAGTGCCTAAAAATGGTGATATTGTCGACTTCAAGTGTTAATCTATCCAAAAAAATTAGTCTTTTTAATTATGTATAATTAATTTACTTCTTTTCGAAACCTATGACCATCCCTTGCTGGCTTAAATCACGCTTTAATTGCACTATGCAAAGCATCTAAAAGCTAACTTAGCTGTGTTGCACACTCTGTTGAGTGCCAACTCTTCCCAACGTGCGGTCAACGCGACGCGCGGACGTGCTCTTCTCCGGCCAACACTCGGGAGCAATTAGTTGAGTCATTAGCTTTCGTGAAAGAATTTCCATTGAACGGCGAACGTCGTTGTCGTCGTCCTGTACCCAGCCAACAATTTCCGAAGGCGCCCCGTGTAAAAAATTTTTACTTTAAGCTTTCCTTAAGTTTTTACACTAGCAGCAGCTAAAGTAAAAACTTTCAGCACGGCACAAACCGACACACACATTCAAATGCTTGGATTGCTGGTCCTGCTTACGCATACATTTGTATTTATCCCTCCCCTTATATTTTCGGATTGCTGGTTGTAGTAGTGACGCTTTTTCTTTTTGCTTTATGCACACTTTCGCATGCTATTTATTGGTGTTACTCTTTCCACATGCGTTTTGGCACACTCACACTCTGTATACGGCAGGATGCTTCACCCCTTCCAAATGCTGCGGTTGCTTTCTATTACCCTTCCTCTCGTTCTTCCTTCTACCCTCTGCGCTAGGATATCCTCGACTGGTGCTGCGCGTGTTCAGCCGGCGCCTGTCTGGAAATGACGTCACGGACTGGTGCTCATTTCAAGGAGCCGTATCCTAGGCGTCCTTGAAGTGCGCTCTTCTACGAAAGAGCTGTAATGAAATCTGTTGATGAAAATTAACCAATAATTAATCCATGTTTTTTATAACAAACTAAACAATATTTTGCACATAGGATTATAGAAACGCTTACCTTTATATTTTAAAACCGGACACCGTTTTCCTTCTGTCGATCGTTTTGCGGGATGTTGGCAACCGTCGATTAACATGCGCGTGCACTGTAACTTTTTAGACGACAAGCGTTAGTTGAATGTATCCATTGAAGCACACACGAGGATAAGAAACTTACCTTAGAAAATTACAAGGATAAATCATTCCATATTTGAAGAAGAAGGAACACGGCACAAAACGTAAACGAGCAAAGTACGGGGCACAAGAAATCACACATCACTCCAACACATCCTTCCACAGTGAAAGTTCTGGACAGACTGAGGATGCCTAACACCCGGATGAGCGCGATAGCAGAAAAATCATGGGAGATCGAGAGAGATGTGTAGTCTCGGTTCAGCGGAATACGCATGCAGATGCATGCGTGTGTGTCACTCGAAGGATATCGGTTTCCCCTTCTCCCGTTTTTCGTTCATAGGCCACACGATCGGCGTTGTGCCGTCCAAAATCTAGAGAAAGAAGACATGCTCTCTCGCTTTGGCACACAGGAAAGTTTTCCAATAGCTTCGGTTTTGCTGGTTGGGTAGCATCGTTCGCGAAGCAACCGGGTCCAATCAACCGGCGCGAAGATTATGGAGCGCGGGCGGCGCGTTTCTTCTTCACCCTCAAAGCCGGGGTTCGGGTCCCTTGGCGAATGCTCGAACGACGATTAGCTCCTTGTACCGCGAGCAGCAGAACATGAAATTGATTTAACGGGCCTGTCACCGCTTCCCAGTCCTTCCGTTGGATGTGCGGCAGATGTGGACGTGACCGCAGCCAGCCGACCGAATCAGAAACCATAGAAGGCGGGTCCAGTCTCCATCTAAACGCTGCCGCTTTGCACCGAACGTGAGGCTCGCGTTCCTTCCGCCAAAAAGAGGGGTACGGGTGGGTGGAGTTTTCCCTTTCGTCGGGCAGATGTGTTGGGAACTGTTACCGCAATGGTTTGGGGAAAGTAAAATTCAAGATCACGACGCCCCCGGTATCGGTTACGTTTTGCGGTTACGGGCTTGGGCCGCGGGTGCACCGTCCTCCGCGAGAGTTTTCCCTTTCGTTTGGAGCCGCTGGAGCCGAATTAGCCGCATGCGTTACACACGCATGCGAAAAGGAAATTCTTTAGCTAGGTGAATGGTCAAACCGTTTAGCTTTTAGCGAGAAAAAGTACACAGTGAAGTTACATGCGTTGGTATTTCACGTTCGGCTGAGTGCAGGGAAGGAATCGTTTTCCCAAAGCCCAAACGGTTGTGCTGATGTTGTACGAACAAATGAAAGCGTATGATTGCAATCGCAAATCATGTAACGATTTTATCATGTTCAATTATTCATTTAAATTTGGTGTCCCTTGAGCTCTTGGCTTGCGTTGCGAAACGCCGTCCCCCATTGCGCAAACGAATGCGCATTGCGAGCTACCGAAACAACCGATACACGATCGGCAATCGTTTTGGGGCTGTGCGACATGTTCCCGTTTTGCAAACATTCGTTGCGTATTTGTCAGCATACATTCCACACCGCAGGTACATTGCGGTGCGTTTTTCCTGTTTGCGGTAGAACCGAGGGAAGAGCTCGACATCTGTGTGGGGTAAAGTCGTAGAAGCTCGAGCTCGGTCGAGCATGCGCCAGTGTAAAAGTGACATGCATTGGTGCAACGAACTAAGAAGCACGTGCGCTGCTTGTAACGAAGCCTGCTTACATGAGAGGTTAAGTAAATGAGCTACGATACGGTTTTGTTAGTTGCGTTTTTGCCAATTAATGGTGAATTTGAGGGACTGAAAAAAAGAGTTCCAAATGAGGTAAAACGTTTCACTGGAATAAAGTTGAATTCGAAGATTGAATTGAAAATTTTAATTTATTATATTTAAGTTATAAAAAGTCATTTTTTAATTAAATTAATCATGAATTTACTAATGAGCCGACAAACGTGTATAATAGCTTGCCTCATTTTTCACGCCGCCTGCCGGATGTAATAAAAGAAACTCCAGAAATTATGTTCCATCTCGTGCACCACCATCAATTCTATCGTTCTGAGCGTGCCGTGGCATAACAACACCCACAAAGGGCGTGCATTTTTGGTGACCTAATTTGTTTTGCTTTGGACGTTTCAAAACACTGCCTTTCCCTTTCCCCACCTCAAAGCCTGCCGATGCGGGGTAGCATATACGACGCCGGAAGGAATAACATAACAGAAAACATAATCAAAAGCAGACAGTGTGACTTCTTCCCACGACTCCCCATGTTCTCCCACTGCACCCACCATACCTTGGAGAAGCGCTGTGTATAGATGTGTAGAAAACAAAACGTGTGTTTATTTCTGAACGCGTGTTAATGATTGAGTTTGTTTGGGGGCTGAAAAAGAACTCCACCGAAGCAGTTGGGATTTTCTCTTTCAGGAATGGAAAATTGTTTGAAAAACTGGGAATCTCCAGGGGAAAGAAAACGAGACCGATCTGTGGCTGCGTTTTGTTTAGCCGATGTCTTCAAAAATGTTTGATGTTAGCGAGGGGCGGGTGGAAAAGAAAGAATTCAAAATAAACGGAATTTTTATTAGCTTTTGAAAATTAGCTTAATTGGGTGCCGATTTGTATGTGGAGCTGTGATACCGATTTAGAATGACGTTAATTGGCGATGGGTTGCATCGTATGCATTTTTCGAGTTTTTCACATATTTCTGGCGCCGAAACATCAAAATTGATGTCACTGTAACATTAGGAAAGGCAATATTACTTAAAAAGTGAGTCGTTCAACCCAACAATAGGGTTTAAACTCAACTCTGAGTTCTAATAAGGATTTGCTCTACAAATTTTGTTACCTTTGCATCACATAGTATGTTGAAGAATTTAATCACTTCAATAACTCCAATTTTCTGATTTTTACGACACATGTGTTTTTTGACATTAAAACGTATTATGTTGTGAAGCTGTAATATTAGACGAGTTCTAAATCCAAAGGAATCTGTGAGAACCATCTGAAGCAGTGAGAACCAAAAGATCGCTAGGACCTAAAAACACTTTCTAAAATCCTCTTATAAAAACGTTTTTAATCAAACCGTCTTTCTAAAATTCTAAGGTCAAATTGAATCCCAGAAATTTCCTCCACCAAAACAATGAATCGCTGGTGGTTTTATTCATCTAGTTCCATGTGTCCCTCTCCCCCTAACCAACACTGACACTGTACAAGCGAAGTTCATCCACTGCAACTGTTGCACTTGCAATATGTTGCCACTTTATTACAGCGAGCGCGCGAAAGCAGTCATGGCATTCCGGCCGGCTAGTTTTGAACCACTTGTGCGAAGAGTCGGTCGGCCGTGCAAAAACGGCACTATCAGGGGCTACGGGTTAGCTATTGATACTACGAATACCTCTACTACTACTGCAAGTACTGCCACACACACACACACACCGGTGCGCCACCGCGCAATGTTGCGATCTGGTCAGACGGGATAGCTGGCAAACACATTTCGCATTCCTTGTGGCCAATTTATGGCAACCTAGTGTGACAGTTTTACACACGCACTCTCCCACCACTCCCCCGTCGTCCCGGTCGAAGCGTGCATCGTTAGCCCGGTGTAAAGTGCATCGGTACGACGAGAGCAGTGTGACAGCGAGTGATCGATTAATGGAAAATGGCAACGAACGGGACGTAACGGACGAGGCTTCAATGAAAATCGAGTCGTGTGCGAATGTCGGGTGCGAATTGGTAGGCTTTACGGCCGGCGTTTGCCATGTCCGACTGTCTGCTAATGAGCCAGGTCGGGGCTGCCACGGGTTGGTGTGGTGTTTTGTGCCGACAGGGATAAGACGAATCGGTGCTGATAATATCTCCCTCTTGGGTGGAGAATTTCGTCGACTTGGATTGATCTAAGTTTCTCAAAAATAATTTAAATAAATTAGTGAAACATTTCCAAGAAATAATGTAAACTGTATTTATGCAAAATTTTAACCTTTTTAGGAGATCATAACTTTTCTTAATTATTTATCCCATTATTTACCACTAAAAGCTCTGCCATGTCTTCCGAGAAGATCCTTAATTGCGGCAATCCTGAGGTGTTTTCTCTTCCCAAAAAATTACCTAACATTAATTCTGCCATACGAGATTCTCGTATTACCCGGGACGGATTTATTGCACAACTGCATCGCCTTACGCAACCTTTCCCGCAACATCCTGAACCTACCCAGAATGCCAAAAAAGGGTACCCACATCAAGATCGATGCATAAAATTTAGTCCTTGTCAAATCACTTTCGCCCAGGCAGGTAAGCCTTGAACCGTTTGGTGAACCGTTTGACAAACGCAGGCGCCAGCTGGAGCCGCTCCAAATATGGCTCACCACATTGTTAGCACAGGGATGCAGAGGAGCACACACACACACAGCCGGTTATGGTTGTAGTTCCGATTTACTTTCTCCTAAAAGCATTTCAATTAAGAGAAAATCACTCAACCCGCACGGAACCTCCTTGTACTCCGGGAGCCCCCGCGGGAGCATCGGTCAGAAAACACGCGGCGCACACTGAAAAATCAAACCAATATGCCAAATCCATCGCTCCGACTGCCCCTGGAGACCTTTACGCAGCGTGCGCGTGTGTATAGAAGAGCAAATTCAAAAAGGCTACCCCAGAAACATTGAAATTGCATCCGTCGTGCTCGCCGATTCCGAACTTCCGACTTCAGGCTTCCCGCGGACCCGTCTCTTTGCATGCGAACCCCCCGACCGGTGTGTCGGTTGTTGTCTATCAACGCCGGCAACTTATTGGCACATGCCAGTAAAAGAACACACGGAAATGAATCGCACTGCCAAGCGCGGGTGGAGCTGCCGCTTTTTTGCCGCTTCTGTTTCGCTTTTGCATCTTGTGCATGTTGTGTGTTGATGAAGACGGTCGAGAAATTTGCGCATTCGATACGCAAACTCCTGCAGGGCCCCGCTCGGGCGAGTGAGTGGGCGTAAAGCTACGCATAAGAGGAGCAGTTCTTTTTTTTCTCTTTCAACACGGAAAGACTGGTCAAAGAGGTAAAATTGGACTCAAAAAAAAAAGCGTGTGTATGTTCACGTCGCCCTTTCGACAGCAGTATGTTGCGTGCGTTCGACTTTCGCGATTGATTCCGTTTGGCTGTGTTGCACTTTGTGTGCATTGCGGTGCTCCAGTTTGTTTAACCCTTTTGCAGGGCATTGGGTTTGTTGTGATGTTTGTGATGTTTTATGCAGGAAAGAATGTAAATGTTTTCTGTAGAAAACAAAGACAGCGAGATAATTTATTTCCATGAACATGCTTTGTAAGGTAATTATTTAAACTTTCTTGCAAAAATAAATCTACGATCATGCGAGACATGCACTTGGACAAATACATGCGTGTAGGTATCTTTTTAAGATCTACCTTCGAGTTTATTCAATTATGATCAGTTTTCACGACAAAATTGTTGGAGTAGAGATTTTTCATCTTGTTGGTCATAAAAAATTCGACAAGAAGCCGCTGATGGACGTTGGACGTCGGTTTACGGATTAAGGTGTCATATAGAAATTCCACCGAAATTCGCCAGAAATGATCGCGAAACCATTGGACGCAATTTCTACTTCTGCTGATATGTTTGTTCATGTTTTCCCAGGTACTATTTAACTGTTTTGCCGGTTGCATCGACCTCCTGGCTAAGCGAAAGTAGCTAAGCAGCAACATATCCCTCAATCATCATTTTCAACTTCGTTTAGAGGTTCTTGTCGCTCGGCCTTTCGGAATTGGGCTTTCATTCGATGCTCTGATTGTTGTATAATAGTGTCAAGATGTTGTAGATGCCCGAACGGACTTGTCCGACGTCCACATTTGCGTCGTAGATTGGTGCCTTTCTTTTATCGCACACGCTTCTAAACGAAGTTGCTGCACTTTTTTGGCCATCACGCATAGAGCTCATCTGATAGAAGTGTCATATTTTGCCTGCTGACTCAAAGAATACTTCCATTGAAAGTGTAATTAACGTTTCATTAGTGCGCGGGTAGATACACCCTTTTTAATGCAAACGTAATAGTAGACACTGTCTGTCCACTTGATTTGATGCTGTCCACTTGATGCTATCTAGAATAAGAACACAAATTGATTGGTGATGGGGCGGTCCCGTGGTACAGTCGTCAACTCTAACGACTCAATAACATGGCCGTCATGGGTTCAAGCCTGAAATGAACCGTCCCGCCGTTGCAAGGATTTGACTATTCGGCTGCGTGGTAATGAATTAAGTCTCGAAAGCCTGTATGTCCCGGCATGCCCGCGTAGGACGTTACGCCAAATAGAAGAAGAAGAATTGATGAAATTGTTCTTTTGTCCTAAATTGATACTATAAACACTATTGACACGGACAAATAACATTTTAAAAAGCGTCAAACCTATCTCTATCACGATCGACAGCATTACTTACCACTGGGAATGATCAATCTGCACACGTTTAAGATACATTCCACGTGCACTAATCCTCTCGCTCAAAGCTACACCCACAGCTTGTCTGTTTGTGCAGACCATAAAGCAAAATATTACGCTACATAAAACAAATCTTTCCATTTGCTCAGCCCAGCCCCCGACCGCACTTGAATGGATTTTAATTTCAGATCAATCGATGTGTGTCCCTTCTGTCAAACGGCGGAAAACTGTGTCATGATCTCCTTCCACACGGCGCACCAGTCCGCCAGTGCTTTGTGTTATGCAAAACTTGTCCAGCGCACCACAACCTTCAACACACTCCACATCGGCTGGCACATACTTACCGCGTGGCACGTGGCATCTAACGGCACTACTTTACGCAACTTCATAATCCATCCGACGACCGCCGAGTCTTTGTTGGCCCCCCTCCGTTTACTTGGCAAATACTCAATTGACACGCGGTTGGTGGTGCGGCTTTTGTGTGTCCCCCGTTTGTCTTCTTCCTCGCGCTTCGGGAGGAAACACGGATCAATTATAGTTTTGCATAGTTTGCCTTCTCTAGTTGGCCGCCGGATCGGATCAACAAAGGCGCTAGCGGATCACGGTGACACACGGCGTGTGCAATATGCGCCGGGTGTCCTTCTGGGCCCCCGTTGGAGCGCTGCTCGGAACGCGGCGGCAGTGTCGCAAGTGTCGCCGCTCGGAAGGATAAATTAATTGGTTCTGTCCAATTGTGATCGGTGGCATTTGTCACGCTGCCATTGAGTGACGTTTTAATTCGATTCATTCCGGTTGTTTGGCGGCCGGGAACGGGAGAACAAAAATATCGCGATAGTTGCTCGCCTGAGATGGCTAAGGCTTCGTGGAATGCGGTTTAAATTAAGTCGAAGTTGTTTGGCTTAGTTGAATTCTTACTGGATTAGGTGTTGTTGCATATTCCTCATTTGTTGCATATTTTTTACTGTTTTAGTTTAGTTTAGTTTAGTTTTACGGAGTTTAGTTTTACTGTCATAACTGTTATCATTGAAATTTTCCACTCACGTAAACTGTATCCCCTAAAGACATATATTATAAAAATTTGCATAAAACAATCAGTAATCTCCTTCCAAAGATCTAAAAGATTGGTTTTTACCGATCGTTCCCGCGTTTCCATTCAACGAATGAAGACGTAAAGCGTTCCAGAAAACAACAACAGCCCGATCGCAGATAACATAAATTAGTCTCATTTATTTTATCAATTTAGATAAAATGACGTCTCCATTAGGTGGAAGGAAACACACTGTCAACCGGAACTATCGCGATTTGCCAAACCGCGCGCCGGTTTTGTTGTACTATAGCCCGCAGTCCGGAATTAATCAATCAAAATGGTGCAATCTAATCTCGTACAAGCCGCCGGCGTGTACATCTGGCCTTTCACGACAACATAGGGCAACAACAACAACAACCATGACGTACGGCGGCTGCTGCTCCCGACCATTTCTTTTGCTAGTTCTTTAATTTGCAAACATCGTCCACACAAACCCTTTACTGGCCGAATGTTGAAATCTGCTGAGTTTCAGCCAATCCCGCCAAAATAAAATCCCGAACCGGACGCAACCGGGGAAGCTAATCTTCTCGCGCACGGCTGGCAAAGGAAGGAAATCTCATCACCGGTGAGGCGTAGCGCCAGCGCACCATTCGCTTCTCTCAACCGGCTTGGAATGTTGGCCTCCAGTTCCCGGGCGGCAGCATCTTCCGTTAATTAGACTCTCGATAAAAGTCTAAATTAAATTAGTTTCCGTTCGATCTTTTCACCTTTCCTGTCCGAAAAACCATTAAGGTCAATTTGAGGCCCAAAAATGGAAGTGCGAGGGAAGGCGGGCTCCGGACGCCCTCTGGTAACGCCTGTTGATCCACGCAAGCGCCAGCATTGGGTGCAGATTTTCCCGGAGTTCGATTAAATTTGATCACTTTCGATTTCTGCAAGCTGCGAACGGTGTACCCCTCGCCATGTTTCCCCCCCTCCGTGACACCTTCGAACTTTAGTTTTGCCCGAGTCATCTTCCCTGCACGAATCGGTCAGTAGGGTTTCCTGCCTCTTCAGCTCCCTTCCAAAGTTGGCTTTTGCCCAATCCAATCGGCAATCAACAAAACGGCTGGGCGCCTGAGAGCTGCCCTTCGCTGGGGTCGGCGTCAAAACGGAATGGCGAACGCGTCAATTAACGTTTTTGGCAAAACCGTTTGCAAAGGAGGAAGGTCTGAAAGGAAATTTCGCTTTCGGCGAAAATTTCGATTGAAAGTGAACAAGCCATTTTAGCGGGTCGGGGAGCGGTTTGAGTTGGGAATCCGAGGCGCGGGCTAAAGGTAAAATTGCGTCGATGAGAACGAGGTCACATTTTACCGGCAGCATGTACGCGGTAAGCTGATCCTTGCAATCGGCACCCTCGGTAGCACTTTTTTCGGAGGTAAGCAAAAATAGGAAAGAAAGAGAGGACAAAACTGAACCGAAATTTTGCGATCAAACGATCGATCCGCGGAACCCTTCCCATCAGCTGTAGGAGAAGAAAGAAAGAAAAAAATCTTATTGGAACTGATCGGTCGGACTTGTTTTTCTTCACTATTTTGGGAACCGCCGATTTGTGTTTCAGCTGGCAACATTTTTCCCTCCCTCTTTCGTCCCATTTTTTTTTAGATTTGCGCCGTTTCGTCGTGTTTTGATGGCGTATCGCGCAATGGAGGCGATCTTGCGATGACTAGCTCAAAGCCACCACGGCCAACATAATAACAGTGTGCGCTCCCGTAATCGTTCGTTTGTCCTCCGCCTTAGCCCGCCCCAACCATGGAAAAACGGAAAACGCGCTTCCCTTCCGTTTGCGCGGGCTGCATAAGTTCAAACGAAAAGAAAAGTTATGACAACACAGGCTCTCGCGGAATGCTGGAGAGGAAGCACCAGGCGCACGCTGAGGTAATGCCGCGTCGGCGGAAGAAGCAACCACCTCCCGCGGAAAGGGAGAGTTTTGCCCGTTTTCGGTGTGTGTTTGTGTGTGTTTCGTCCCGGTGTGGCCTGGAGGGCACAAACTTTCACTAATCGCTATCTCGTTATAGGGTTTGCTGCGCCTACCGCTTGAAGGCGGTCGTTTGGCTTTCGGGAGAACGCAAACGGCACGGATAGAAGTAGCACGGCAAAAGACGCGTTACACATCTCCTAGGCTTTTTTTCGGGAAGCTAAGCTACGATCTCAGGTACAGGTTTGGGGTCGGTAAAGAGCCCCCCATACAGTGTGCAGCCGATCGGAAGAAGGGAAGAATGGAATAAAATATTAAATTTCATTTATGTTTATTTTCCCCCTGTGAACTCCCTGCTGCTGCTCCGTACGGCGACCGCACTGTGGCAGCACGGTAGCGCTTGAGGCCACCGGTATCCGCTCCGATAAGTACCGTGCTGCAGCGACATTACCGGAACACACGTCCACCCCCCACTGCTCTTGTTTGCCGACTTCTAATGCGGGAAACACGCGCGTCGACATCTTGATTTTCTTCGGGCGCTGCTGCTGCTGCTGCTTGTGCAAACGGTGCGGTATGAGTGCGGTTTTATGAGTTGTTTGCATAGTGTGCTAGTGCTCCGGTGGGTTCTTTCATAACCGATCGATTGCGTGCTACGCTGACTGTGGGGAGCGACTATGGGGTGCAGCGGTACACATAAATAGCGCACTTGTGTAGCGATCCCATGTATATTTTGCTACTTATCATCGGGTAATGCTAATCGCGCCGGGGGAAGGGCTTGTCCCAGCCAACCGAACCTGTTTGCTTCGGAAGGTTCAAAAGCGTTGTTTTCGTGATCGGAAATGAGCGTCAATTTGGAGTTTGTGGTTTATTTAACGTCCGCTATTATGGAGGCTAGAGTCAGCAGGGGATAAACATTAAAAGACATCTGAAGCGTACCATTTGGTGTAAAAATGATCGTTAGGATCTTGATAAGTGATGCCTTCTTTAAAAGGATACATACAGACACCATATGTCATGGGTATTCTATTACACTGGACCCTTAGAATAAACTTCAGTATTTTGAGCACTTCAATTGGTGAAATGCTGATAAAATGTCAATCCTAAAACGTCTTCAATGTCAGTCAGGCTATTTAAATCATTCCACTAAACATAAATTAAAGATTTTGGAAGCGAAATTCCTAACATAGGTTAAATTTGTTCTTAGATCCTACAAGAATAAATCTTGATCACCCTTCTAGAGTTTCATTCATATGAAATATGCAAAGAATAGTGGAAAATATCGATTCTTCCTGATCATACGAAGGCTTCCCAAAGAGTTATGATAGTAGTTTTTCTTCTTCTTCTTCTTCTTCTTCTTTTTCTTCTATTTGGCGTAGCGTTCTACGCGGACATGCCCGGCCTATACAGCCGGATAGATAATCAAATTTCTTGCTACGGGGAGATGGTCCATTCTAGGCTTGAACCCATGACGGGCAAGTTGTTAAGTCGTACGAGTTGACGACTGTACCACGGGACATCATGCATGATGGTACATGTAAGATGAAATAACAACGAGCATCTATTCTGGCTGTGCATCGTAAACTAAGAGGTTGCTGCAAATTCTAAGTGTTTATACGACTATTTGTCGTATCTTAGGACTGTTTTTGCTTTATTACTGCACTAATTTTAAAATTTGATAAGTATTCCAACTTTCGAGGAACCATTTCAACCAAAAATGGACCTGAAATAGTATTTCGTACCCCTGCTAGAATACTTTGAAATATCAAGCATCAATTTACCCAAATAACAAAACACTTACTCCAATGAACCGATTAAACCTAAATGATTAACAAAAAAAAGCCACTACTTTTTGCTACTAAAACAAACGATTGGTTTTCTTTACATAATACATTCGTAGCATGTATGGCCTGCCTCCCCATCCCTTTGCCATGTGTGCGATAATTTCTTTCACTTGAACCCTCTAGCGCCAGGGCGGTCCATCCTTCAACTTTCATTTTCATCTAGATTGCCCAGACATTTGAAGTTCAAAACCAAAACAAAAAACCTTCGCTGAGTGAACAAAACCAAAAAAAAAACCCTCTAACTTCCCAACCTGATCGCACTCGGACACACGGACAGGCGCTACGGTAGGCCGGCAGTGGCCAGTAGGGTTTGGAACTGGTTTGGCTGCTAAGATTAATAGTACTGCAAGTTGTACGTTCGCGTTACATCAATTACTCAATTGAGTTAAGTCATAATTGAGAGCGAATCCGTCGGGCAGGGGGGCGTAGAAGCGTAATAAGAAACACACACTGTGACCGCTGGCACCCCCGGCAACACAAAACCACCCAACGCACGGGGTCAACTTCCGATGCATACGAATGTGCTTCATTTTTTTTCTTTTTTGCTGTTGCGGTCGCTGCTGTTGGGTAGTTTATTTCGTTCCTTCCTTCTGCTATTTCGGCCAGATTGATGTAACGAAGCGTAACGCTACTCGCTCGCCACAATAATTCCCACCCGAATGTGGCGTATTTCTCTCGCCTTACCAAACGAAACGGCTGGTTTGGAAGGAAGTTTTGGATGTGGAGAGTCCCCCGCTTGGGAGGTTCGTTTAATGAGTGCGGTTGGTATTGTTTTGCCTTCCATGTGCGCTTGTTTCTGTGGCTAAGGTTTTATCGAGTTAAAAATCGGGACCAACTCCCAATCCACAGCCCAGCTTGAACAACCCACTGCACAGCTGCTTAACGTTTGGGACACAAACAAATTTCACACTCAATTGTAACTGATATTCATCCGTTGGAATGGGATGTGTCATCGAGGAAGGGACCCGCATTTTGCCCCGGACGATATGCCTAACTCTGTGTCAACTTTCCCAGCATCAACAAATGGAACCCCGCTATGGGCAGACGTCTAATGTGCCAACGATCAATCAGGGAGTGTAGTCGTTTACACTGCTATGAGTGGAATGCAGAGGTCATACAGAGCAAAGGCTATGTTTGACATTGTGTGAATTGCATCGAGTTCAGTTAAGAGTATGTTGATAAACTCTTATTAATTTCAATGTGCGTGGTATTAATTTAATGGTAATAGAAGAAATTAAATAATTGTTGGAAGCTAACACCAAGCCATGGATCTCCATGGTACTACACTCAGAGAAACTTTTGATAATAGTATGCGGACAATCACAGAACAATCAAGTAGTTGCGTTTAAATCGAGAATAAATTCAAAAGACTCTTGAGGTTGTTAATACTTCCAATATTTAAGGTCATCCAAACAGTATCATTGTTATCTACAGTAAAACTCTCAACTCTCATTAAAAGAGTAGACTATAAACACACTTTTCTTACATCTTGATTACATCTTGGTAGGTCTACATTGTTTTTTTTTATAAATGTAAGTCGATCACTGGAATACAAGCAATTGTAATAGCTCAGCTAGATCTCTCCTCGTAACTACAAACAGCTTTCGAGAATATGTTAATACGTCAAGCTTTGTAAAGGTAATGATAATTCTGTCACAGCACCACTACCATCGACCCCTTCAGACCGAATGCACCTTACAAGTGAACCCTCAATCCCCCCCTGTATACAATGATGCAGGAAATGAAACGCGGAACTGTGCCACTTTCGCAGTGGTTATGAATAATTGTGATTTTAATACCTCAATTTCATGTCGCTGCTGGGGTCCAGGCCAGTAACACCTCAAACTTGCTGCAAGTGCCGTCCGTCCCGTACCCGCGGTGGAACACATCCAATCTGGCATTAAACTTTTCATCAGATAACGCCGTGCGGTTCTGATACGCCAGCAGACCTTGCAACGTAAAAATAATACAGAAAAACTTGCAGGAGATGGCGATGGCGTTGGGGCAAGAATTTTAATCAAACGGTGGTGTGAGCCGGCTGGGTCGCAGCGGTGGCTTGACCGCACCGGCGACCGGTACGATTCATTTCCAGATTTATTTCCTTCCACTCGGTGCGGTGCGCCCGGCGCACGATTTCGGTGAAGGTGATTTATTTCGCATGCTTAGCAAAACGAGCCGCTAGGGCACCCGAAAACAACAAAAACACACTTACAAGGGTCTCACACAGTGTGGGGAAAGAATTTCTCGCACAGCAGGTTCTGGCCGGGTTGGGCCCCTTTCGCGCGGTTTGCTGCGCTGAAGTTTGGAGGGTGAAATGAAGCAAAGGTAACAGAACAACAAATTAACATACCTTCGAGCGCGCGAGTCTTTTTGCACGTTCCGAGGTGCCCTGCCCCGCACTTTCGACCCGCTGGACAACCCGCCGCCACCGAGGAAATGATAAATTCATTCATTTTCCAGCTTCAAATCCAGCACTGTCCGGGAAGGAGCTCTCCCCGATTGGTCGTCCGCGATACCGTTGTGAGATTCTTCACACACACACACCGGCTAGTGGTGTCTTGCTTCTTAAACGCGGCATCTCGGAAAGGGTTCGGCCCAAGCTTGGTGGGACCCATTTTGCGCCCATTCGCATGCGAGATAACGGGTTCGGGATAATTGAGATTTGAAGTTGGGGCAACACATTTTTGCACAAAAATCACACCGTCGCATCGTTGATACACGGCGATATAGGGTTCGGCATGCAGCAGCACAAACACAAACACGAGTACGTGCTGGGATGTCGTATGTTACGGTGAAGAATAAATATAACGCTGAGGTTACACTCTGCACTCTGGCACGGTGCGATCTAAAGGGATCTCCGATTGTGCGATAATCGGAGAAAATAACGAATTTATCGTTTGTCGCCGGGAGCGAAACGGTGGCATACTTTATGGTGCGGATTGCATTTCTCATTGAATATGTTGTTTGCTCTCTGTTTGTGCAGATTTTAAGAGGGTTGGGGTTTTTTTTGCGTGAATAGTAATATAGTTTTCCTTTTCTTCTCCTTTATTTGCAGGTAAGTCAGCTTACAATTGAAGAATTCGTCCCGCTGAACTCAGTAGTAAGTGACATGCTAACCGGATTGAAGCATGCAATCAGCAGCTTTATAGCAAAATAAAGGGCGTGATATTAAATTGCCTTTTCTTCTTAATAAGATAAAACAAAATTTGGGTAGTAATTCCAAATGAATAAACGAATACATGGGATTGGAAGCATGTGCTATGTATAGTGTTTAACTCATTCCTTTTGCAGGGTTATACAGGGGTTCTCATAGTTGTGGGACACTGCCTTGTCACGTACACGTACACTTCCAATTCTATCTTTAGTTTTAGAAGTGAACTTTATATGACGTGTTTTGGACAGGCTGCTTGGAAATTCCAATTGGATTTGTCCAACAAGGTTGCTATAGAGTTCAATTGCAATGCCATAAAGTTCTTTTCCCATAAGAAGAGTCAATACCGTGTCACATAACTATGAGGACTCCTGTAAAACCCTGTAACGTCTTGAGGCCTTAAAAATTAATTTATATTTTTGTTTGAGCTGATTTTGATTGATTTGAACAGTTGTATACATACAGTACAATAAATAACAACCGAGAGCATATTAAAATTGCACCTTATTGCAAAGAATGATCATCGACGATACAAAGATGCACAAGGAACAGGAAACACTCCCACGATATGATAGAAAATCGGCCCAAAAAACTACTTAAAAAGTGTTTTCAATAATATGCTACAAACCTTTCTGCCGCTAGCATTTAATCTTCCCGATCCATTAAAAATTCAAACCAGATTTGCAACAACATCACTCAGATTGAGAAGTGCCTGACGAATGCAAAAAAAAGCGTGTTATGTTGCAGGCAGCCACGAACTACGAGGGAGCCGCCAGGAGGTAAAATCGCCTCACCAATCTTGCCTGCATGTGTGTCCTGAGCTACCGAACGACTTCCTTTCGCAGAGGAAGAATAAGAAGAAGAAGAAGAAGAAGAAGAAGAAGAAGAAGAAAGAAACCATCCCGCAGCTACAAAGCATGTAATTTCACGCTCAGATCTGCTGTAAAATAGCTAACTCCCGTGTGTGTGCGCGCGCGCGCAAAAACTTCTCCACTCGCGCCGACACCTTCGTGACGTAATGCGTGGGGATGTGAATGAAGCTGTAGCCGTTTTTTCGCAGCATATGCACTGCTGGCTCTTGCACGGTCAGACATTTGTTTATGCTCGCCAGTCATTCATGCATTCGGGCGCGGATTTATCATAAGTTTTATGGCGCATAAGCATACACCCATAATAGCGCCTCCCTGTCTGTCGCCCCCCTGAGCGATCACTCGCACCGTTGGCTGACGTTTTTCTTCGCGAAGAGTGAAATCAGAGGGAAACGCGGGCCGTATCGATGCTGGCGCGACCGAAGGCGCTCCGCGATCGAATCTAAAGATCATGCCGCCGCCCGGGTTACGCCCCACTGTAATTAAAGCATTTAGCGTTAGTGACTCCCGGGACGGCGGCGTCGGCACGATCGCCTCATCCCAGAGGGCGTTTTTTAGTGTTATTCCTTCTCGATTTGCCGTAAACGATGATCAATGTTTCTTGTGCGCGATGAAGGAAGGGCCTGTGTGTGTGTGTTGCAAAAACGTGCTAGAAGGTGGTTACTGTTGGTGGTTGCGTTACCTAGTGCGGCGCTTCTGGAAGCACCCCGTTTCGGTCCACTGACGGTCACCGACCTTAGCGAGCTAATGCGTCTTGCGCTAGATCTATTACTTTTTTTGTGGCAACGTTTTCCACGTGTACAGAAAACAGCTGTGATATGGAGTTGTCTTGTGCACCAAGATGTGCATGGGATTTTGCAACAAGAACATTGATTGTCTGGTGGACGTTAGAAAGTGAAACCTCCGCGTCTTCGGGGTCGGTGTCGTCTGGTGGTGCATTACCCCAGCCGACAAGCGCACTGGTTCGACGATACCGATCGGTGGCAGCCGGCGACAGGCCTCGCTGTTTCGCCCGCAATGAAGTCTGCAGGGCGCAAGTCTGCAACAGCGGCTCACACGATTACGATCGCGCTAACATTAACCTAGAAAACTGCGCCCACATCGAGAGAAGAAGGCAAAAAGAAGCAAATCACCGATCTCTTTCGGATCTTTGCCGTTTGCAGCAAAGAATGTGCGCAATCCGCGCAACATAAGGCACCACCACACAACTGAGCGTCGTTGTCGTGGGCGACGATTAAAGGGTTGAGTTCAGCTGCAACCAAACACGTAGGTTCTAGAGGTGTCGCTGACTCTGTGAGTGTGTTTGTTTGAAAAGAGGTTCAGTAATTAGTTCATGCATAATCATTCCCACAGCGTACACGGGGGGGGGGGGGGGGGACGGTGTGTTGATGTTGAAAGCCTGCACTCGGAGACTCAGACGACCTTCAGACGTTCAGACGTGCTACAACAGCCGCGGCTGCCGCCCTCAAGATGATGCAGCTGCTGCTGCTGCTGCTGCTGCTGATGATGTCATCGTGGTGAAAAATCGATCTTGAAAAAAGGGCAGAATCACGGCCCCCTCTATACAGGGACATATAGTGGGCCCGTTGTCTGTTAATTTTAATCCTAGCGACCTGCTAGCCGTCCGTAAGCCCTGCCAAGGCCACGATGGCTTACAACGGGCGCCGTACGAAATGGATATATAATGCATAAGCGGCTTTCAGGTTAACTCTATTATGCATTCAAGCTGATCACTTTGGACTGGAGATGCTTTGTATAGATGTCCAATAGGAAAAAAAAGGTTGTGTTGGGAGTGTCTGTTTGTGTGACTCTGAAAGACTCTGCGTGAAGCTTCTTCCAACAATTCGCTAAAAAAGTTAGGCTCAATTACTAAATTGGATCTTTTGTCGATTAAAAATCGCTTTTTAATATATTTAAATATTTGCCTTTCTTGCCGATCCGAGCTGTATTACGTCCCTCGTACATGACCGACTTAACGTACGGCCATAAATAATGATTCGACCGGACGTGCGCCACCTTGGAGATAATTTATAACAGGCTCAATGCCGATCCTGGCTTCTGGAAGCACTCTCCTCACCTTCCCAGCGCGTTTATTGCCACCGGTCATGCATGTTTAAAGTACACACCACACCACAAGGCACGCTATCGGCCGGCAGGTACCCGTCTCGAAAGCCTTATCAAACGGCCCTTCGGTCGGGAAGAATGCGCGCGAGGTGTCGCGCAGGCCAGCAGGCAAGTGTGGCGACCTGCCGGGAAGATCAAGACACCCGCGTGACCAGCGCGAGGTGCGAAGCCCGGTGCGCGAATCCCGTTTGCCACCCGTGCCAGTGCGCATAAATGTCGAGGTCGCAAATGTGCCGCGCAATGATTTATGCTCTGCCAATCTTCCTCTCCCCCCCCCTTCTCACACTCTTCGCGGTGCAATGATAATGGTTCGGTGGAAGAAAGGAAGGAGGCTAAGGAGCTACTGTACTTGCCTTTTCGCGTTGCTTGTATCTTCTGGTTTGGTCGTTCAAAACTGTTCCAAGTCTTCTAGAGGGATCGGGGCCAAACCGAGTGTTGCATAACATCTGGAACGCTTGAGGATTTGCGATCGTCGTCGCCCCGTAGCTCCCTCCCGTAAAAAAAAACAAGCGCAGACTAATTTGAACCCGCTGCAGCATTTGCTGTGGTGTCGCGCGCAAGTAGTGAGACGTTTCCGCTGGAACACTTCCCGGCCGTCGAGCAAAGCCTCGACGCTTCCAACCCGCCGTCCCCGTGATGATGATTAATTGGATGCCAATTCGGAAAAATTATCTCTTTCCGCGCCCGACCAGCGCCCGGTTGACAGCCGTTTTGACGACAGGGACAAACGCGACGATCGTCCATTTTCTTCCGCCCGAGTCACGTTTGTCTCGGGCGTCTCTCTCTCTCCCTCCTTCCTCGACCAATTCTGGC
The DNA here is from genome assembly GCF_017562075.2 of Anopheles merus. Taxonomy (NCBI): domain Eukaryota; kingdom Metazoa; phylum Arthropoda; class Insecta; order Diptera; family Culicidae; genus Anopheles; species Anopheles merus. Next base: position 39,828,134 of record NC_054083.1, read on the forward strand.
TGAAGCTGCAAAAAACTTCCGGCACGCTTGGAAAGAGACTGTGACACCAACGAAAGGCTGAAGGGGAACTGAGCAGTCGTGCACAGCCGCCGAGTCAATATTTGCCCGCGAAAAAACCTCCCGGTATGACTGAAGTTTGACAAGTTGACATAAAATATATTGACGGTGGTGGTACCTGTGCCAACGCCATTTCGACCTTCCGGGCCCACCGTGCGAGTGAAGATGCGAACGGTGCGCGCAGTTTGGCGTTAAACAAATTTTTCGCCAACCATTTATTAGCGAGAAGGGCGGCCGTCGCGCAACCAACCCTCCTCACGATCGCAACCGCGAGGGGCGAGATAAAAAAGAGTTCCGCGCGAACCGCCGATCCGCAGGGAGATGCAAATGGATAGAGGCCGCGTTCCGTGACGGTTTCGGCATGTTGATGCGGTACGTGTGTTGGTACCGTGTGTTGGTGGCGGGTCCTGGGCAAACGATCGGCCGCGCGGTCGTGGTGGGCTTTGATGCGCGCCGTTTTCGGCGAGGGTTGGTTGGTGCGATCGATTACTGGGCGGCCTCCGGTGCACGGTAAATGGTTTGACCGATGATCGTGCCGTGAAAATGTAAAACCTATAGGGGGAAGGGGTTTGCACTACGGTTCGCGGTGCAGAGGGAGGTGGGAAAATGGTCGGGTTTTATCTTTTCGGGCTGATCGTGCATACATAAAACACCGCTTAAGCGCAAAATCTTTGCGGTGTTGGTGTACGAAACTCACCACCCATACACTCACAAACACACACACAGAAGGTGGTGCGGAGCAAGAAGGATGGGGTGGAAATTACGTGTTCGTGTATTGTGCGGGAAGAAATGATGCTTGCAATAACGTTAATTCGGGCTTGTAATATAACCATAATGATTGTTTAAGTTTGAGATTAATATGAGGTTATGGGCGGGAGGTGTGCAATATGGGTGCTAGACTTAGCGGTAGTAGCTCTTGTTATGTTTTAGGAAGTTTCTATTAAAGATTATCCAACAAATTACAGTAATTGTAGGAACAATTTTACTGGGATAAATACGAAAATATTTTCTTAAAGTCTTTGTCGCTAAACTTAACCTATTAGATGCCTATTATTGTCTAGGATGGCAATTAGTGTCTTGAAGTCAATCTCATAACGTTTTATTTATTTTCTTAATATTGATGTAGCCAAAAATTTGTGAATAGCAGGTCACATGCTCTAATTTAAGTAAAAAAATATTCAAGTATCACAATTGTACGATATTCTCGATTCAAAAATTTCAGTTTGAGATTTCGTAGTTGGCACGCAATTTCTAAGATAAATTAATGCACTTAAGTCGTCCAAAACAAGCTCAAATATTAAAAGAGTTGAAATTGTTTTTAACCGACCGGTCGAATAATGCTCATTAACAGGCAAACATAGGTGCGTTTGATGCGAAAATTGAGAAATACTGTAGAAATACTGTCCTGACTTTGTATAACAAAGCTAAGTGACAACAACTGTGTCTTTTGTTTCTTTCCATCTATTTATTACATTAAATTCATAATGTTGTTAATGGAGCCCTTCACCATTCTAGTCAGCTTTTTTATATGGAGTTTGACAGTTAGAGGCTGAAAACATGTAAACACTCCATACAAATAACTGAAGCCTGCGATTTTCAGTCTAGATTATTTTAGCATCAAAGGTAGAATTAGATTCGAGTATCTGTTCGGAAAAATGGCAAAACAAGGTTGTGTTTACGTTTATCCCACGGTGCATTAAAGAAATCCGGTGGTGGAATCTACAATCAAAGTGTCTGTAGACCAGGTGGTCTCATAGGCTGTATTTAATAATCAAATTTGGGTGAAAATTTTTGCTCAAACAGGCTTGACGAATACACAAATCACGCTTAAATTTTTTATTCAGAAACAGAAGCGATAAAAATCAGGCTTTTAAATACATACACCTTGGGATAAGCCCACCTGTATATTATACCCACTTTGATAGCTGCTCGAAAACTGCTATAAAATGCAAACAGCTGACAGGCTGATATTTCTGAAACTGAGTGTACTGAAACAGTTGAAATTGAAATTTTATTATTCTAACTCACTTATATCTCGTATAATCATGCGCAATAATGTAAATTAATGCTTTATTAATAATCTCCTTTTTTTCTTTTCTTTACAGGTATGCATAAACTCAATACTGTCGTCACTTTTTCGGCAAAATGGTATTCCTCAATAGGTATCACTGTCCGATGTTTGGCAATATCAATTTGTCTGTATAATTTTGCATTGAAAATTGCTACCTGCTAATGATACTAGATACCATTCAGCAACATGCATCCTTCACGACGCTTTTCACCAGCAACAAAGTATTTTCGCCGCACAATGCTCGATTCATTCAGCGCTTTTCTGTCGCTTTTCTCCTGCCCAATAGCGGCACAAAGCCTGTTGGCATTTCATCATCATCGGCAAACGAAGTGCAAAACGATCGTGATCGTAAATCAATAAGTCATTTCACCGTGTTTCACCCCCGCTCCTGTGTCACCGTCTGCTTAAACAAATCCTCACAACACAGCACAGCCAAACGTCGTTCGCAAACACCTACCGAATCGAGCACCGGCGCAAAAGCCGTTGATTGAATCTCCCGGCCACCATTAACACTCGACCCCGTTCTCCTGGCGAGACAACCCTGCACGTGGTGCATGCGCAGCACACGGCGCACAGCATGGCACCCTTCCCAAGAGTGCGGGCGCGCGCGCCATCGAGTGTCGCGACGATCCACGGTCCCAAACTGCGCGAGGACCCAAACATCCAGCTTTCCAGGTGGTTGTTCATCAAATGGTTCGCGGTGGGTTTTGGTTTAATTAAAACATTAGCCCTTACACGCCTGGGCACATTCCTGCCTCAAGATCCGTTGGCTCTTGGGGCAGGGAACCGTCTTCGTGGTTCGTGGTGAAAATCGCACGGGAGATCGCATCCCCCAGGACCCGAACCCGGGTGAATGAGTGACATTTGTATTACAACCAATACCGTAAGACACCCGAGTATGGGTGCCTCTTCCCCTCAGCGCAGGGGGTGGTGCCGTGCAATCGATTGCTTTGATTTCAAGTAAACGAGAGTGAAATTGGGCTCTCACTCGGTGGTGTAGATTCTGTTTTCGCTTTTCCTTTCCTTCGGTCCTTTTCTCGGTCTCGGCAGCTCACATTACCCGGGGAGGAAAATGAAAACGAAACCCACAGCGAAAACAACGAGACTGCTCCCCTGCCGGACCGTTGGTTTTGGTAGAAAGAGAGAGCGAGTCGTTTGCGCTATCATCCGATCGCATCGTTAGCGTCTCTTACCCACCGCAACAAGACACCCAGCCAGTGCCGGCGGGATCCAAAGACATTCGTTTGAGAAGAAGGGCTTCAAGTGAAGGAAACAAAAAAATAAATAAATGTGTACCACCAGCGCTGGAAGAAACACTGCTGGAAACACTGGTGTGATTTCTAAGATGTCGGTCGAGACATAACTGATTAGCAAGATCCATCAGCCCGCCTCGGTGCGGTGATCTGGCCGGGTGTATTGTTGAAAGCGAGAGTGCCATCAATAACGACATGTTTTGAAAGGCAACGGGATCAGTTTTTGTGTACGCTGCGCCGCTGCATTTATCATCGGAAAACGGAACGGGAAATCAGTCGGGTACATCACCCGGGCCACAGGCACAAGACACTGGGCACTGATTTTGTATGGCCTTTGGAAATTGAAAAGCGTTTGATTGTGTTGATGAAGCAATTTACAAACAAAGGGCTTATTGAAGGGATCGTTTAAAAAGCGCCAATAATGTTTCCATAAGTTTATTACCTGATACTGGCTGGACTAAACATTTCTAAGTAGTTACTGAAATCTTGGTTGGGCTCATAGAGTTTGTATTAATTTTCTTATTTTTTTCATGTATTTTCAGACGATTTTCCAATATGATTTTAATTAGTGGAATATGAATATTCGTCTTATTGGGCGCGTTTTATTTGTTGATCTACTTTGTCATCGTATGGCATGCTATTAGAAAAACTATCTGATGCGATCATTTATTTTCTTCTTTTCTTTTGGTCGTATCATTGGACCTATTCGTATTTGTTTGTCTTCTTGCGATATTAAATAAAAACATCTTGAACATTGTTCTTTATTATTTTTATTTTTCATTAAATCAGATAGTCTTATTGTTTCTTTTGAAATAATTCGATTTTATTCCAGTTGGTAACTTCTGCTTGAAGTGATCTTGTTAGGTGAGCATCATTGTAGTTTGTGGGATACAATAAATCAAACTTTTTCAACATGCAACTTGCCACAGTTTACACGCGCTTTTCTTTAGCGCCCCGTTTAACACACAATGATGCCCGTGTGTCCCTTTGCTTGTCCGATTTCTAATGCTGCCCGATTGTGATGATCTGCACCATGTAATGGACATTGATTCCACGGCCACCCACTGCCGCCCAGTTTGGCTCAATTTACGGGCGACTTTTTCTATGCATATTAGAAGCGATCGCACAAGGTATTAGCCAATAATAATGACCGTTCGGTCAATTACTCTCCCACGGGAGGATGGAAACTTTTCAATCTTCCACCCGATTGGTCTGGTGGCTGGAGCGAGTTTTCCCGCACTCCCAAAGCCCGGAACGGAAACACGGCGCACACAGTCTTACCTTAATTCCCGACGGATTTTGTTCGCCCGTCGTCTGTGGTTCGAGCATGTCCGGATGCGCGATCTGCGCGCCACATTCAAGCGCACACTAGCGTATTTGCCCAGTTCCTACGCGTCCCCAAGAAGCCGCTGAGGGGTACTCACAGAGACAAGCAAAAAAAAAGCCCCAGCGCGTTAAACGCCACGTTACAGACAGACCAAGAGACGCTAAATTGGAGAAATTGGCCGGTAAAGAGTGTACCGATCGATTCATTAATAATAAACGAGCCGTTTGTTGTTGTTTGCAGACTGGCAGAGGAGGAGTTGAAACGAGAAGTTGCTGGGGAGCACCGCGATCGCTCGGACGTTCGCTGGATCGATCGATAAACGATGCCAAATACGTTGCGGAGGATACGGTAACCCTCGAGCTGGCCACGAAATCTCGGTAATCTCTCTCTTACCAAATGGTTTGGGAACGACGGGTTACGGGGTTTGTGCCTCGAAAACCGGCGGGATAGCGACTGGCGGCGATAGGTTTAGGTAGGAGTAACCACCACTCAGGTGTGCCCCGTCGGGAACAAGGGGAAAAATGCATTGGAAAACATTGTGCCCGAGTCCCACTGGCCCCCACCGCACACAATGATACAGTGCGGTTAATTCAATTAATTATCCGTGCCCCAATGGCCTACAGGCACGGAAAAGAAGTGTGTTTCGGACGGTTGGACGGTTATGATTGGCGGTGAGGTAATGGCCAATCGATCGGGAAACACATGCGCGCACGGATGGCATGGATAGGTGCCAGAAGGATGTTACGTGAGCGCGCGCAGACAGAGGGTAAAACAGGCATTGATCGAAAGTGTAAGGAAATTACGGGGAAGATCATTAATCCTGCGGCCTAAGTGAGTCTTTATCGCCGCGTTATGGCAGGTTTAAAGCCTTCTGGTTTGAAAGTGAAAATTAGGTAAAGCTCTTTTTGAAACCCCTTTTGCGTTTGGGAGGTTTGCGTTCCTTCTAATTTATTGCATCTTTCTCACTCGCTCCCCTTGGAACAGGACTTCATCCACATTGGAGGAATCGACAATCGTTCCCAAGTCGCGAATCGGCCGGAAAAACATGTCTAGGTCGATTAATGAAGCATTTACTCACCGTGTCTACAAGGTTTCACTCGTTTGCGCTTGAGCGTTTGCGTTTCGCGCACATTTCCACCCGTCCGCGGGGCCATGTTCCGGTGGTTGTGGTGGGGTTCGGGCAGAATGCAATCATGTCTTCCCCGCTTGCCAAACGGACAACTGATAGATTTTTATCAGTTGTAGTTTTTGTAGCACCTTTTTCCTTCCCTCACGAGTAACCACAGAGCATTGCACGGGTTTTCCACATTTGCATAGTTGCTCAAGGATGAGAAAGGATTTCAAACGTCAACAACGGCACGACAAGACACGAACGGTGTCCGTTGATTCATCATTTCACAGCCCTGTCGACATTGACTCGATATTTCGCGAAATCGTTTAGACGTCTCTCGGTGCTCCAAGACCGAAGGGACGTTTTACGTGTTTCCTTTCCCAGTGTTTCGCTGGGACATCTTTCACTTTCCGCTTTGATGGTTGATGAGCTGGGCAAGATAATTGTTTGCTGAGCCGATCCGCTCTCACTTTTTGATAAAGTTCTTGTAATATCTCGAGTTGGATGTAAGCGTTAAGAAGGTGATCATGTACAAAGTACGTGACATGAGACTCATATCAAATGTATGATGCATATTGATCATATCTGAGCAAATGTGTATAGATCGTGTTCGATCTTAGCGATTTCATGCTCAGAACTTCAACATGTTGCATTGCTTACACGTTTTATGAGAAAACTATCGTTTGTAATCGATCTACAGTAGATTTGAAAAGGTTTTGTTAAGTATCTAATCTAAACTGATCAATTGCCTTACAAAAAAAGCATTCTTGGAGCGTGACTAAAAGAATAATCAACGACTTATATTTTATTGTTTTAATATATTCCTTAACAATTCTGAACAAATCTTAGATGAGAATATTTCCTTTACCTCGGTAAAAGTTGCACCATTCCCATTATACTCGAAGTACACCAAAGTACCCACTCGCTTCACAGTTCACAACCGTTACGCGGAAGTCGCGCTGAGCAGCCACAACACGATTCTCTCAGTTTCTTGTACTTCATGAAATTGAAATTAGTCTACCGGCGTAACATGAATAAGCTTTGCCTGTCCAGATGCATACCGACTGCACCGAAAACCCTCTCCTTGTGGAACGAAGCACTCGGGGTCGGCTTGGCAATTGGCATTAGGTACAAATTAATCATCCTTCAAAATGTTTCGGTACCGCCTTACCCAAACGTCGTCATCCAGCGGCTTCCAGAGATCGTGGCAAAAGAGTTCCTTCCCAAGACAGAGCGCGGGTTGGCGGTGGTGTTGTGTCCACTTTCGCCCAGTACACGCTGCTGGTTCACGCTTGAATCCGTAGGGTGGAGCACAAGACCACAAGAAGTGGCCACACAGATGACAGGCAGAGGAGCGCTGCGCATGTGTGGCGAGCGTCCTATGCGTCCAGAGCGTACGGAGCCACTTTACCTTTTCGATGAATTTTTAATTATTTATTGACAATTATCCTGCGGGCTTATTAAAAACGTTAAATCGATTGCCGTGGCTACCCTCTGGAACCTCGTCCACCGGAACGCGCACCAGCAACGCGTGCGTCCACTGACGTATGATCACGTTTTACGCTTTGTGGCGTGTACTGCTTTTGCTACTACTGTCCCGTCATTCTGGCACTTAGTCGCCCAGACAGAGCGGCTGTACGCGTGGAATGGTTGTGGTCGTCGTTGCCCGTTGGCACGGTAAAGCCAAACCACCCGGGAGACACTAGGCTCTGGTGGCGTAATAACGTCGTGTGTCCCCGATCAAAGACCTAGGACCTCTCTTTCTTTCGCGGTTATGTGGTTTAATGTTTTATAAACTGCTCCCATTGACACAGATGTAAATATTGCTTTTAAGCGTAATAAAGCGGGTTGTAAAGTGTGTTTCGGAATGGGGCGAAACGGTAAGCAGAGGAACATCAATTCCAAACGGAGTTCAGATTTAATCTCCCATCACGATCTTTGATAACACGCCACTGCCAACCAATGCCACGATATCTCTGTTCCGCAATCGCGTTGAAATTGATCCCAATTTCAATCGATCAGCAAATATATGATACTTCCCCGAGCTGGATGTAATTTATTTATTTTTCGCTGTTCCCATCCCCCGTCTAAATGGATCAAATTGCACTCCCTGCATTTCCCATGCACGGCTGCAACCCGGGCGGCTCGGTTGTAAGTGTGTAATAAATTTCAGAAAATTTCAAAACCAATTCCCCATATCATCAAATTTGTTAACCTCGCCCTTTACCCTGTTTCGGTCACACCATCTCCGTCGGTGTGATCGATCGACACAGCGGTGTTTCTGTCGGCAGTGGCTAGTTTTAGCCTATTACAGCAGTGCTTTGCATACGCTTTACGACACCCATAAAGGTGGAATCCATAATTCAGGCCGTCCACCGTGTGATCATCCGGCATGTGTGCGTCCCCGGCTCCGAGGACCTCCGGGTGATCGAAAATTCATTTATGCGCGTGTGCTTTGCAGCCGGGTGGAGTGGAGATGAAAGACAGCAAATATGCGCCCGAGTGCAGCGTCGTTTACAAGCGTCCAAACGACGTACGCAGCCCACACACGCGCGCGTTAAATTTCGTTGAAGAGGAGAGACTATTAATTTAACAAAGTTGATGAACGATCCCAAAACTTGTTTATAGAGACGTTATGGGTCTGACAGCAAACTAGAGGGAGTGCGTGGCGTGATTTCCACTGCTGAAGCGTATTTCCTGCCAACATGCAGTTTAATGATGATGATCTTGAGGATAGGATTTCGGTTGACAGGAACCTCAGTCCGGTTTTGCAACGGCCCAAGAACTCGCTCTTCGCTCAGTGCTTTCATTTTATGTTTTCCCCCACATTGGAAGTGTAACGGAAATGCGCATAAAACACAACAATTGCATCACGCACTAGTTTTGTTTGTATCCAGCCGGACACAAGTCCCGATGAACTGATTGAGATCTATTAAGCCGCCTGAATCTGGACCGCGCATCACTTCCGATTAGGTCAAATTTGATCGAATCTACACGGATCGCGCTTCAACGATGTGCGAGGAATCCATGATGTGAGCATGTGTTCTAGACCTGATCGGTTCGGTCGTCATACTGGTTTTGTTGCCCTGCACCTACTACTGTACCGGTGCAACGGGCTAATCGCGTTCCATTCCATCCACCAAAGCGCACCTGTTTTTACCTCTGCACAGGCCATCGGCGGCACTCGTCGTCAAAGAACGCTGCAGAGGGAACGATCGGAAGGAGGTGTACGGAAGGAAGCGCGTTTTGTGTGTGTGTGTGTGTGTGTGTCATCTGCATCGAGAGCTACGCGTTTTTCACCCAGGTGCGCTCTGATTCATCTCCACCGCGGAATGTAGGTTACCAAGGCGGCATATACAGGAGTGGAGGAAGCTTTAATTAAAATGCAATTAAGGTGAATTAATTTTTCATTAGTGGTGATGTCGTGTTGGAGCTTTCCAGCAATGATGCTGAAAGGAGATGCAGCTCCAACTCAGGATTTTGTAACATGGTACAGGGTGGTAGTGTGGGGTCGGTTTGGTTTTATTGAATGTTTTATGGAGAGCAATTTGTGTTGCCTGGTTGATTGGCTTAAGAGGTGCAGTTCAATAAAAACAAAGAAATTATTTGCTTTGGTAGAGTTCGTGTCGTCTATGGATTCTTTTAAATATATTCTATTTTTAAACGAACTATAACTCTTAAAATTGAACGATGTAAGCGCCGTGGGAAACATGTTCTCTGTATTCTGTATCTCCTAAACAAATGTCACCTTGTGTCGTCTAAGGCACTAACCTCAACTGCGGACAGTGTCCAATTGACGCACTAATCCGTCGATAATTTGCAAAGGAGAGCTCTAGCTAAAGAGGAGTTAATACCATGCAAGGCAGTTAAATGGTTCGATAACAAAGTGTGAAAATAGCACTTACTAGTTGGTGAAGCAGTCCAGTACTTGGACTGTAATGCCTGTAATTCAGATAAGATTGCATTGTGTTGCCAAAGATGTGTGGGTTTAGTGCCACAGTATGGGGGAAAGCTACTTTAATGCCTAAATAAGTGTAGAACTGACCAATTGAAAGGGATTTTCTACAAATAGATGATATTTAGATTTGTAATAGTGAGATGTTGGGCCGGTCTGGTGGTACAGTCGTCAACTCGTACGACTTAACAACACGCCCGTCATGGGTTCAAGCTCCGAATAGACCGTGCCCCCATACGTAGGACTGACTATCCTGCTATGTTAAACAATAAGTCACTGAAAGCCAAGCTCACTTCACTAGTGGGTTCAAGCAGGCCTTGACCGACAGCGGTTGTTGTGCCAAACAAGAAGAAGAAGAATAGTGAGATGTATGGGTGCATTGAATCCTTTAAAACACTTTAATGTTGCTGTTTTTCGGTACCTTTTTAAATAAAATGCAAAAGGATTCCTTACTGATGTAAACTGCATTTCTAGAAAGCATTTTTTAATCGCTTGAACACCATTTATCAAGCAAGCTTATCGATCACCGTACCACAAACAAAAACAGCTCACTTTCATTCGCAAAACCGTTATCCATGTTCTGTGCACCTGGCTTCCAGCCCCTTTCTTTTGCCATGAAGCGTTTTGAAAAAGCAGCGAAAGCGTTAACATATGCAAAACTCCCGCTTCCAAGAAGCTTTATTCGCAAATGTCACATTACGTAGCAAAAAACACAATCTCTCCCCCAACGCACACACACACACACACACACACACACACACACACAAACACGCGCAAACGAAACATGCTTCTTAAGGTAAATTATAAAACATACAAAAAAAAGCAGCCAAACGAGCCTACGATGCGATGGGGAAAAGCACGCTAATTTATTCCAACATTGGCATTGAAACCAATCGAATCGATTGAATTGACCGGTTCACACGCCGCGGCTAAAACAAAATAAACACAACGAAGAATGGTAGAAATCATGTTCCGCTCGTTCCGGCTGTAACGTGACACGTGTGTGTGTGTTGTGTGCTGTGTGTCTTAGAGACAAAGGTATGCTTTGCGGAATGAATTTACCTATTGGCAGGGTCTAAAGGTTTAGAAAGATCGAATGTGATTTTGTTTGCGTTTTGTTTGACGATGATGTTTAGAAAGTCGTATTTCGTTGTCTATTATTTAATTTGCCTGTGCTCACTCCACTGTGCTTTAGTTGATGGATCATTAAGCTAAGATCAACTATAATTTAGCAAAACCAATCGCTGCCACAAACCATTGCTGTTCGGCTTGCAAACTGACAGTTTCTACTAAACCATCCAAGCTCAAAGCTCTCGTCTTTCTCACTGCAAGGAATGAGCGTGTGCAAATGTTGGCAGCAGATGTGACAATGCTTAACATTTTACTTCGCGTCGAAAAGCATAATTCTTTTTCGCGGCTGCACAAACCGGCCCGCCGTTTGCGTGGTTGGTTCCGTGAGCTAATGGATGGTAAATGTTACATACGATCCCGATCGCGGGGATCGGGATGAGCGACGGGGGTATGCAAACATCCCAAACCCTGCCAATATGCATCGATCGAACATCGATCTTTCACCGGCAACGGCATCTCAAACGCCACAACCACACACACACTGGCTTCGGTGGCGGGGGAATTCTGGCCATTTCCATTCCAACGCGCAACGGTGCGTGTTGATCAGCTCGCTCCTTCGCTCCTTTCGCCAACGAGGAGCTTGGTGTGGTCTACACAAAATTGATTGGCTTTTCATTTGTTTGGCCGATTGTATGAAAATTTGATTCGATCCGGGAGTTTATTAACCACAACCGGTTACGCCGTTCTCTCTCGCCGTTTGGCGCACTGTGCCACGAGGAAGCGGAAGGAGCGTGCAGCCACTTGACCATCCGCATGCGCATACGAAACTGATCCGCCGCTCGCGAACGAAATGGCGCGACGAAGGCGAAACCGAAACCGGCGGATTATGCTGGTAACGACGCGGTAACGAAACGGCACGGTCACCCGACCCGCGCAAAACCCCGGCCGCTCGCTATGCTGCGGGGACGGCTGTGTGACCACAAACGGCGTGATTTAAAGAGTGACGAAATGTTTATTGTGGTGATTGGATTTATCGCTTGATTGTGTCGCGATCCGGCCCAGTGTGTGTGTGTGCATTTTTCGCGTAGGAATCTTACAGCAGAGGATGTAGTGTAATGTGGGCGCACAGGTCGCCCCGGCGGGGTGGTTGTGTATGCAAACGAGCAAGGTTTTGTGCGATTAGAAGGTGGCGGAAACCAACAGCCAAACGGTGTGTTATGAAGAGGCGAAATTCTTCAAAGCAACACAATGTGGACGCACACAAGAAGGTACGGGGTAGCTTGGTAATAGCTTTTGATTCCCCGGGACGTACGTCGTTACGCATGCGGTATGCTGCAAACGGCCAGGAATCTATAAATTGGATGCACATTCAATGTCACATTGAAAAGGGAATGATTTATTGGCAAAACATTGGGAGATAGAAGGAAGCAGAAGAAACATTGCCGCCTTTGGTAGCAAGCGGGGGAAGCGAAGATTCATAAGCCACACGCGCATGGTTGCGCACACAGAGTGCGGCTTTGATGTTTGGGAGCGCGATTTGATAAGATGTTTTTGCTTTGCTTTGAACGTTTTGACTCGTGTCAACAAAAAACGTGCCGCAGTCTTGCTTATTTTAATCAGTTTGGTTATCTGTTTGTGAGTTTCTTAATGAATGGACAAATATGTTTGAGATTTTGTGATTTTTATTTTATGTCTTGTCTGGTCCGTGATGACTACTATCATGGGAGTGAACTTAGGTAGTGCATAACTTCTTGTTATTCTTGGAATAACTCCTCTTGATGTTCCTATAAAGAATCAGTTTGAATTACCCTCGATAGACATCCGGGCTTTAAACAAGACATTTCATCGGAATAAGATCAGTATAGTTTCCATTAAGCAATGCACTTGTTTTGAGGACATATAAACGATCAAAAGTATTCAAAAACTTTGTTCATAATGTTGAAATATCCTATCATCTCACGTTTCCCCCCTCTGCAATGCTTTAATACATTTATGCTCACAACTTAACGGTTTGCTTTATCCGTCATTAACGAACAGTACACAACACTCATCAACTCTGGCCTGTCAATCAGTCATTTTTGATTTCATAAGTCGCTAAACGACTGACTGTTTTTCTGGAGCACCCTTTTCCCCAAAAAAACCTTCACAGATGTCAAAAACTCAAAAACCAATGTATGGTAATGAAGTTGACCCGACGACATAAGCAAACACACGCACTACATCGCTCGCCAACTACAACCTAACTTCTGGCGCCACCTTCAAATCCAGAGTGTCAACTGTCAACGGAATGACATTTTTAGGCACTAAATGGTTTTTTATCCTCACATGGGGTGAGATGAGCACGCGGAACCAGAACCAGAGGCACGCCACAACTTCAGCCACAATTTATCATTCACTCCACCGACGCCATAGATTGGAATTTAGTTTTCTGGAGTACAGTTTGGTTGGAGAAACCCCTCCTAACCGCAACTCCTGTACGAACATGATTGAAGGTGATGACCAAATATAGTCTAAGGCAGCGTTTCTGGACCCCTGGCATGCTTTTATTTTGGAGAGCCGTTATTTGTGAGATTTCGACGCCGTCGTCGGTAAGGCTCTCGCTTGCCTGTGTGTGTTTCAACAAGTTCCATTGCCACCAATTTACGATTGTTCTTTGACTTCTTTCTGTTTCTTCTGTTGAAAACCCCCCATTTCCAGTTCCTCTCCGGTGTGGTGGAGAGTGCTGTGGAGTGTCCCTCATGAAAGCCCTACCCGATCGTTTCCGCTCAGGCTCTGCTTTCTTTCTTCTTCTGGCTTCCTCGGTAGCCATGAACTATGAAGACATCATTTTCACATGGACTGTCCTGTCCCGCCGTGTTGTGCCGTGTAGATTGCTATCGCCCCGTGACAGCTATCTTGTTAACCTGGGCTTGATAACATACACTTTAGGCTCGGGTTGCGCTCGGGTAGTCCGGAAAGATCACAGCACAAACCGGGGTGGAACAGGTTCTTCCAGCTCGAGGTAAACGGACTTGCTTGCGTCGCCGTCTGATCCGTTCGGTTTACCTTAAGCAGGCCTATCAGCTCGATCGCTGGAAGCTTATGCGTAATTGATGACACGGGCCGACACACGGGCTCAAAATCTTAACGATTTGATGAACAATCTAAAAATCCACATCTGCACGGAATGTAAAGAATTCGCCTCGAACGGAGGATATGACCTGATTTTTCATCCCGTTTCCAGATTCTCTTCTTACAGTTCCCGGGACTCTGCAACAAACTCATGCGTGTCCCGTACTCATTTTTCCCAAGAGCAAATCCTTCCCTTACCCCCTCACAGCCACAATCCAGTCACCCATTTCACCCATAATTAATGATACGACCCGTTTCGATTGATATCAAAATTGAGCCTTTTTGACGAGAAAATATGACTGTCATAAACATTTAATCGCAACTTTTACGGCACCCGTGCAAACCCGGTGCTCACGGGTGCGATAAGCAAAAATCAAAAAAACCGGCTGCTACTGCTAATTTCAATGCCAACCAGCTGCGCCTCCGGACGCTTCTGGGCTACTGGGTGGTCCTCGGGCTCCTGGTGGACCTCAGCGTTTGCAGCTCACATTATGGTTGTCGTTTGGTTGTCGATTTCAGTTACATGTTGTTGGGAAGCAGACAGAAAAAACAACAGCGAAACAGTTTAATTGGTCACTGTGAGCTTTTGCACCCTGCCGGGGGAGTGTGTCCCGGCTGTTTTCTCTGTAGGACGTTGTTGTGTTGTCGTCGCCGTTATCAAAACAGCGGAACAATCTACATGTTTGCAAAAATCACCGAAATGATGATTTCGTGATATGATTCGGGCATGCTTTTAGTGGTGCAATAAATTATCAGAAACAGCACGCGAAACACAAGTCCTGCTGTCTCCGCTTTTAGTGGGACATAATTTCGATGCTTTTGAAATCAATTTCTCATGCCAGGCTGGTTGGGCAGGAACATTTTATACGCGAAAGCAATATCCGGTAATGAATTGTCTCCATGCGTACGCATAAAACCAGATAAATGGGAGGGAGCGATGATTTACATAAAAAAACATAATTTCTTCATAATAAAATCACACAACAAACTCTACCACACCTGTGCCAGGGGTTTTTTTTTTGTATTGCCTCTCCGTTGATGCTCGGGGTTTTATTATGCTCGCACACACAATCGGATGATCGGATGTGAATTGCAATTTAACGACCTTTACGCTTTCCTGCTGACAGACGAAACGAGCGTGTATAGATGTTTTTTTATGGCCACTGGCACTCCTCCAAAAATGTCACACAGTTATTGATTTTTGGCAGTAAAAGCATTGGTTTTTTGTCGAGTTTTTGAATATGATGTTTTTTTCTAGCATCATTGCGCCACAGTTAATGCGTTCTTTACATTCTTCTTGTGTTGCGTTTTTTTGTATGGTGCGCAACAATCTGATTCATCTCCTTTCATGGAAAAGCGCATGATTTTTGCTTCCTTCAATTGTAATCTTTTTCTCCATTTATTGCTCTTTGCTCTCCAAATGCTTTCCGTTACATAAATCACTGGCCCGCTACAATGCAACGAAATGATTGCAATGCTACCGAGGGGTTTTGCACTCAAACCTCCCTCCAGTACTAGTAGTTGCTCGATGGAAGGGAAAGGCCCGACACAGGCGCAAAGTATGCGAAAATTGCACCCGTGGGGGGAGGGGGGGAGGTAAAACAGTGTCATCAAATCATCGGGAATGTTTATTTATTTTTGGAAAAATTATTTGCCGCAACTAATTGCCACGTTTTTTGTGCCCTCCTTGCGTCTGGTTCGTCTTCTTCGGCGGTAGACCGTATTTCTGCCGACTCCGGGGGACACACACGCTATTTTCTGCGCACATATTCCCGGTCCCACCCCCCGGGTATCTGCCCATCGCCGTGTAGCGATGCGTGGATGCAGAACGGCAGCAACGCTTTATGACTTTCGTCGGGTAGCACAACCGCCCCTCATTAACATTGACTTTGAGCTACTTTTTACGTGGCTGTTGCAAAAGGGAGGAACATGTGCAAAATTTCGAGGCCACTCTGGGCTGATGATTTCTGTCGTTCCCTGTTTTTGGTTTGTGTTTTGGTACTTTCCGTCTGCAACGGGGCAGGCGACCGGATTTTATGCTGACACACAACGCACATCGCTGACATTCGGGGTCCGGTGAGCCGTATCAACAGTTGCGTTCCGTCGATCACACACACACACACACACACACCCTCGTTCGGGACAAAAATATCAAAACCTCAGAATCTGTGGTTTGGTGAAGCGTCAAAAATCGGAACAGATGTGTCGGTTCACTGTCGACGGCACTACTACTGTATGGGAATTGATTAGACAGAAGAGCGAGCGCCGCGAACCCTCCGGTGACACATTGTGGTATTGTGGGCTGGGGAGAAACAAGCGTGGGGAAGAGAGGAACTGGCCGGAGGCTTCCGGAGGGAAGTACATAAAACAAACAAAACCCAAATAAGCATTATCGCGCAAACCGCGGCAGTGAGGGTGTAACGCAACATTACATTGCGTGTTGTGTTACGCTTGATTAGAAGGGAAAGCATATGGGTTACAGTTAGGAGTTCCCGAAGCACCAGAAGCGCTTCTCTCGTACGATTAGAAATGGGTTTTGGCTGTTAAAGTGCGTACGCTGTAAGTGAAAGAAAGTAATCCGGATTTTGTGCGTGAAATATGCTGCCAATCGCCCTTCGATTCAATCGTTCGTCAAATTGAATTAAAAGCGCAATGGGACGTGTTTTTGTGACACGAACTGTAAACATAACTCCACCAGACCCGTCTGCCATTGTTTACATGACATCCGATTAATTCAACTCGCCAGTCTAAACTTCCGCTAGGCTTTGCTTGTTTTTCCCCCTACTGTTCTCTTCACCGCTTGCCACAAAATCTTGAAATGAATTTTGCCAGCAAAGCTAATTTCTTTTCGCTCCACTCCATAAGTCAGCAGAAGAATTGCATGCAAATCTTACCAGCATTCGCAACGCGTCCCTTTTGCCCTTTTTTACCACCGTAGCACGAGCTGTGTGCCGATCGCTCGCTTGTAAGCTTTAATTTACAACAATAATTCATTAAAATTGATTATTTTAATTATGATTATTAATTGTATTATTAACCTTTTCCTGCTCCGCGACGCGTCCATTGCGCCGAAACGGTGTTGTTTGCCGTGGTCGGTGTTGTTATGCTGTACGGCAACCAACGGAACTTGTTTTGCTGCAGTAGTAAGGGTTGTGGCATGGTTTAATGCTTCTATGCTTGCGTTTCGGGCCCATCCACTCCCTGGGTCCTTTGCCTTGCACACGGTGCCGAGCGGAAACGGTGCATTCGCTTAATTCTTCCGCGCTTAATGTAGCCTTATCTCATCGTAAATTGTAAAATTGAAATTGTTCTTCTTCTTCCTCCGCTTACTCGGCACACCGCCAGCCACGCCACGATTATCTTCCACCCTACCGGGCGTTAGATCCCGATTCGATCTAGGCCCGCACAAACGATCCTGCTGCGGGATGAACCTTCTTTAGCTCTTGCGGATTACGCGCACTAATGTGTGTGGCGGTTTGGCCCGAGCCTGTGCCGGTGGTGTAACGCCTTTTATGCACCACGACGAGCAGGGCGCAAAAATACCTGTTATCGGATGATAATAAATAACGCGCAGATGCTTGACGCGAGGGGGCCGCAGGTTAATTGAAATCTTTCGCGGTCCAAACGATGATGAACTGTGACGATGTGCGGCGGCGGTGCTGGATGCGTTTATGGGCAGTAAAGCGATCGCCGCAAGTCAACGGGATTCTTTCGTGGAGCGTGTGCCTGTTGAACGATGATGCGATAGGACCTATTAGGAGTTGTTAAGCCGTGATTTTAAGCATAATTCACGTTCATTTTGTAATTGAAGATCGTATGGGAAAAAATCTACTTGCATATTGAAGTAAGCTGATTTTTGCCCATTTTAGCATATTTTCCTATAAGATTCTGTTTTCCGGCATTCTTGATGGACATGAAACTCGTTTCAACTGATCTAATTGTATTATTTTAACTTAGAAATGAATTATATTCCCTTTTATTACAACTTACTACATAAAAAATACTATTCTGGAACGAAGATATCAAAAGCATGTTCCATTTTTAATGCAGGTGCAATTCAAAAACAAACAAACGCTCTGCTCTTCTTCAATGATGCTCTTTAAAGAATGTGTCTTCTTCCACCCTCCGTCAATTATCAGCAACAGAAGTCCACCTAAAAACACATGACGAAAATCTCATCTCTGGCACAGTTGATTAATTTCCCATCCGTACATCCATCAAACCGACGTCGCGACCATTAAATCCCATCCTCCTTGCTACCCTTCCCACATACACAAAAAAAAACTGCGCTCTCATCACAACAAGTGACGAATTAAGCCACTGTCAGCGCAAGCACCAAAACGAAACCTCAATAGCTCTGCGTTCCCCGGGTATGACTTTCCCTCTCGAACGTGTGTATCGAACCAAGAGCCGCGGGTCTGCTATATCTGCAACGGATCATCTACGGGTGTGTTGGACTGGAGGTTGATGGTGGTAAACCCATGTTGGCGCTATCTTGACCGACGCATCTTCCGACATCACTGACAGGGTAAGGTAAAGATTCCAGGAAAGCGCCCCCAGAAGGAAGGCCGTACCGTATGTGAGGAAATCCTTCAACTGTACTCAACCCGCGTCTTCTCTACTCCTACAACCATTGCGAGACAACATAAAGACAAAAATATCATTTCCTGTGTGTGTGTGTTCTCCACCGGTATCGCACCGGTCCGATCAACAGCATCGGTTCTTGCTTCATGCTGTGCCTGCCTGCCGCCCGTTCTATATGCACCCATTCGTATGCAAGCGCTCGTGCGTGCACTTCCAGGCACGGCAGCGCATTAGTATGGCGCACACAGTTGCTCGGCTGGAATGGTTATAAATATCTTTCCCTGCTGTACCAGAGCGGGGGAAATGCATCCGCTATGAGGAAGAAAGAGACAGACAGAAAGAATAACGTCAAAAAAGTGCATCAAGCCAAACGTTGGTAATGCAGAAATCGAGAGAGAGAGAGAGCAAGTTAGAGCGCACAGGTCGTACGAAAGTCAAGGGCAAGGGAACTTGGCACAGCATGGTGTGCCATGGAGTTAGAAGGAGAAGGATAAACGGGTGTAACAAAATACAAAAAAAAAGGGAAACGCTTCACTTTGTCACACAAATCAGTCACCGCAAGTCACCGCGGGAAAACGCCACTCCTTCACATTGACGAGAGTGGCCTGGCGCACCACCTCTCCGGTGCGTTTTAATTGCGCCGGCGGCAATTTCCCTTTACGCGAGTAGCAAAGGGAAAGGTCGGAAGGATGCGTTGGAAAGGGGAATAATCAAAATAAATAAAGGACGCGTGCGATACGCGTTTGTTCAACGCTGTCCTCTTCTAACGCTCGGTTAGAACCCAACGGCCGCTCGCCTGTCGCCTGCTTTGCCCTGTAAGAGTGTGAGTGTGCGAGAACGACTCGAGAACGAAAATAAAGCAAGGGAACAAACACACAACATATGAAACCTTTTTTTTTGTTGTGTTGTTGTTCCTCTCCGAGGCACATGGGATGTAGGGAACGCAGCCCTGCCACTGGCTCTTCGTTCGTGAGTATGCGGTAAGCCACGGCGCTGTTAGGACGCGGTTTTGGGAACGATCTTCTTTTCGAAGGAAAACGCGGCAACGAAAAAAAGTATCCTCTGCCCGAGTGAACGTGTTCATTTTGCTGGGACCCATCCGCCGAATGATTAATGATCGAACTTTCTGCACCGAAAAGGGTGGTGCATTTTTTGGTGATTTCTTGAAGCGAATCGGTGCGGGCTACGGTGTGTTAAATTTAGTGCAGCATAAAAATCACATAACGATCACACACTCGAAAATTGCAGGGTTTCGAGCGCGAATGTTCCACTGGAAATATTCTGCTACTCTTGCTCTTCTGTGCTGTGCCGTGTGCGATCAGTGAAAGTGAAAGGAAAAGGATGCATGTGGTGCCCAACATAAGGTCCCGCTGCGTGTAGGGTACATGATGTACAGAGCTTGAGAGCTTGAAGAAAAAAAAAGGCCAAACAACCGGTGCTGATAAGATAAAGGGCGTCCGTCATAATCGTATGAGTGTGTGTTTGTGTGTGTGTTGGAGGAATTGCTTGACGAAATTGCATCGCGAGAGCCAGTGAAGTGTAATTATGATTGGTAGTTCGGGGTTGAAGGAGAAAAGTGAAACTGTAGCGAAATAATTTTGGAGGGAGCGAATAATTTTCCCCATTGCACCTGTGAGCGTTGATCTCTGCGCGTTTCGATTGTTTCTGCGTTGCGCAAAAAAAAATATATAAAAGACAACCATTGCGTCCTGTTGGATTTGTTGTGGAGCTGGCTGCACGAGGTGATTATTTCTTCTTTATCTGTACGTGTTCCATTGGGTGGTTTGGGTCATTTTTCTTAAGCTTAATTATAGTTATCTGTTTGCTGGTAGGGTTTCGGAAAGGGGCTCGAGCGATTTTTTGGTGAATTATTTCGTCTTCTTGTGACATGAGTAATAATCAATCTCGAAGGCAGCGGTTATTGCAGCAAACAAAAAAAAAAATTAAGTCTGCAAAACGGGACTAATAATTGAAGAGCAAATATTTGCCTTCCCTTTTGTGTGCGTGTGGCATTTGATTTGTTTTAATGGAGGAATATGAACGATTTGTGGAGATAATATGCCAATTACACATTATTTTGATGTATTTTATTGTAACCATTTGTTAATGGCTGTGGTGTGTAATAAGTCAGGGAAACATCTGATAAGAGGTCACTTACATTTTTCTTTATTTTCAATATACTTTATTTAATGATGTACTGCAAGAAATTGTTCCTATAGCATCAATAACAGCTACTCACTACCGGAAATAAGATTCCGATTCGATTAAAGCAAGATTGTGCACCTTTTAGCCCTCCACTTGAGAACAACGGTGCTGCTGCTGCTGCGAACTTTATTTACCCCGAAGCTGTTCAAACAACCGGACTCTCTGCCATAATTTCACTTTTACCAACCTTTCAACCAAGCCTCCAAGCCAGCTGACCACTTCCGAGAGCAGCAGCCAACAGCCAAACGTTCCTCTTCTCGTGCGCCACGGCGCCAAAGGACGCCGCTGCATCCAACCGTCTCAGCAACAACATCTGTCGGCCTGGCTGCCGGTGAAAAAAAACACCCAACCGGTGGTGTCGCCACCAATGTGCAGCGCTCAACTGCTCATGCCTAATGGTGTATGACTTTGTTTTGACAGTGTATGTCCTCCGCTGCGTTTGCTCACACAAGCACACAAAATCCGTCCAGCGTCCGAATGGACACGTTTCCGAATTACTTACGCCTGGAGACTTAACAAGCTTGTGCCATCAGGCCTGTTCACACACACATCCGGCATATATTGTGAACCGGGCAGAGCGAAGCAAAGGAGGCCGTTTAATCAACCGCCGCCCTGCCGGATGGCACGTGTTTTGACGATTGGCAATGCAAAAACTTGCTTTTGTGTGGCGAACGACAAGAATAAGCATATCACTTCTAGTGTGTGCTGGAAGAAAGAGGGATTATTGTCAGTGGTTTTGTTTGGGAGGAGTGCGTTTGCAATGCCGAATCAATTATGTACTTCTTTCTTTCACGAGTGGCGGATTTGGTTTCGTTCCACCCGGATGAGCTGTGGAGTGTGTGGACAGTGAGTGCTGACACAAAGAGGAATGAAAAGGAAACACTGCTGTTGCATTGCTGGGTATTTTAATACCTTTTCGCCAATCTGTATGCTTTACGCGTAGGGAGGGTACTAATGGATTTTATTAGAAGGATCGTGTTTATTAATAAGCTGAAGAATATCTGTGAAAGATGTTTTCAATGGCAAAAAGCGAACATACTGGCTGCTGGTGACAGACGCCTTCCCATTAGACGCCTTTTTTGTGACACTTTTCTCCCCATTAAGCCCAATAAAACACGTTTGACTATCCTCATCTCATTGCTCTGGTGCGTTAATAACCAATTACGGAAAGGAGCAACAGAACGTTAGGCACACGCTCCGGCCACGTGTCTCACGAAGTTGAGAACTCCTCTCTCGCTTTAATACCGCTCATTGAACTCATCACTTCATTCACCACACATTGCAGCTATCACCTTTCACAAACATGAAAGCAAAGCCGGCGGTTCCCCTCCTGGCCATTAAAGCGGCGGAAACGGATCGGCCCGAAAACGGGCCAATAAAAATCCTGTGGCAGAACTAATTCCTTTTCTTCCCATTTCGCGTGCCATGTGTGAAGCGGTCCGGGGGCCCGGCTGGCAAAATATTGATTCACCCATCTTGTGGCAGCTTCCCGTTTTCATCATGCTGCTCATTTCCGGTGCATCCCGTCGGTGAATTTCCGGGCAACGGGTACGGTCGGTCGGTCAATATTTGCTCGCGAATAAACACAGCCACACGAGGGATGAGGGAAGGGGAGTCGAACGATGCATTGTGCGAAACGCAAGGTTCGTTTGATGTGCAGAGGAAGTGGCCGATGGTGAAAGATAGTGCTATTTTCCTGCTGACTCTTTGTGGAAATGTATTTATTTGTATTACTTTTAGGGTTAGTTTATTTTTCTGCTGTACAAAAACTGAATAGTTTTCTGGGACTGTTTCTAATCTTCTGTAAAAGATCAATTTCCATTTTTCTGAATTGCTGCCAAAACGAAATATCTATACGATCAATTACAGTAATCTTTTTACAATATGTTCTCGACATTCGTGTATCCTTCCCTAATGAACCAATTGCGAACAACTACTTTGATTTAATTTCCTCAAATTTGTTCTCACTTTCTCCCGATGGTAGGCCTTTTCAAGTGCCCCGTTGCCCGTCCTTCGGGGACAGGAAATCCTTGCACGGCTAATTGAATCCTGAGCCCATGTATTTCCCCTCTTATTTTGCAACTGTTGCATCATTATGTGTCCCTATAATTTACCCTCCACGAAGGGACGTATTCGCTTGAAGAGGGATCAAATTTAAAATCTCTTCTGAACATTTGCTCGATTAAATGGGATGGGTCTGGCTTGGAAATTTTCAGATGTATTGTAACAATACATCCTAATAAGGATCTGATAAGGATCCCTCGGTTGCTTTGGACTTAAGCAAAATGTTTTTAATGAGCTGCAATATGTTTATCGCACAAACAACTGCACAGAAGGAGCTTGTAAATTGAGGAAATAGTCTCTGTAAAAGAACTTTATTTGTGCTCATTTTTCACAGCGCATTAATTATGCGAACCAAGGTTGAATTTCCGGGCAGACATCGAAGCAATCCTTGGCCTTTTCCAGCCCACGATTGATAGCCGTGCGACTTAACACTTGATCTGCAATTGGCTGTCACTGGCTGGCTGGGCCGCGCTGCCAGCTCACGAGCTGGATTTTAAATGGCAAACAAAAAATTGCACATCGACCTAAGCCCCTTGAGTGTGTACACCACGCCCCTTAACAAGCCCCGGCTGAAGGCTGCCCGGGAAGCAGAAATTAACTTATCATGCGACCCCTGGAGTTGCCCCCGTTTTTTTTTCGCGCACCGTAAATCGCGCACCGAGCGTCCACAAACGGAGCAACAAAGTAGTCACCACGCGGCACCTTATGCTTGCGCGGCTGCATTGTGTGACCCACGTTTGCCCGCCACTCTATACTGCCGCGGTAGGTGCCTCAGACAGAGAACATCGCGACGCGGAAGCCTTCGCATAACATACAACATGTTCATGTCGCGTTTTAGAAGGTCCCGGATCCGGTGCGCGGGGGGTATGTGCGGGGCTGACTGAATGGAGCAAACCGAAAAGGGGAATTCTTCGGTCGTCCTCGCTTCGTGATCCAGATGTTGCACAATGGCGTGTCTGGAGCAGACGTACCGTGTTATACAATGTCGATCGGCGGGATGATGTGATGACGGAATGGTGGCGTGTGCTGCTGGCTGCTGCCGATGGAGCGTTGCGGGAGCTCGGGCTAATAGTTGAAAGGAAAAGTTCCGACATCGCGTCAGACGAGGGGGCAACTGATGGGAAGGCTTTGTTTGTGTGCTCGGTGTCGGGCTGTGTTTGGACGGTGTTGTTGTAGGCTGGGTGAACGATTTATGCCGCTTCAAAGAGGAAAACCGTTTCCGCTTGTAACTGGTGGTGATAAGATGGTTTAACGAATTACTCGCATTTATTGCGTGCATTTGAAAGCGGGATCTGTATTCGCTAGGATTAATTGGGCAGTTACTCTTTATGCAATGTTTTATGAACTAAACATACATTTTAGACTATTTTTCTAATTAAAATATATTGGAAAAACTCTCAAAAATACAGGAACTTAAGAACAAAATGATAAACTGTCACTGGGGCCCTTTCCGTTTTAAGTTCTTAGGCTGAAATTTCAGCCTGTCAGCTGTTTGCATTGTATAGCAGTTTTCGAGCAGCTATCTAAGTGAGTACAATATACAGGTGGGCTTATCCCAAGGTGTATGAATTTAGAAGACTGATTTTTATCACTTCTGCTTCTGAATGAAGATTTCATAAGTATTTTGTGTATTCTTCAAGCCTCCAGAAAGCTTGTTTGAACAAAAATGTTCACCCATGCTGTCAAAAAGTGATATTCAAGTTTGGTTACAAAAAAACATGCTATGAGACCACCTGGACTACATACTCTTTGATTCTGGATTCCATCACCAGATCTCTTTAATGCACCTTGGGATAAATGTAAACACCACCTTGTTTTGCCATTTTTCGAGCAGGTACTCGAATCTAATTCTAGCTTTGAGGCTAGAATAATCTAGACTGAAAATTGCAGGACAGTTTTATGTGTGGTTTTGTATGGAGTGTTGACATGATTTCAACCTCCATCTGTCAAACTCCATACAAAAAACTGACTAGAATCGTGAAGGACCCCACTGTTAGCTACATAGGCATAGTTTACACTTTTACGTCAAATTCTTGAGGATTTTGAAGACCTAACTCTTCCAGAATAATGTTATAGATTAACAAGAGTAACAGATGAACTTCTGCATGAAGTGTTGTCTATAAAATGTTGGGAAGATGGAGAGGTCTCGTATCTGAATAAAATGAGAGAATGTGCCTACTTACCGTGACATACTCTTCCACCTTGTTTGCCAAAACACCAATATCTTCCCAGAGTTCAAATTATTCCTGGTCCCAAACAGAATTTTTACAAAAGAGGACGTGCCCTCTAACACCAATTGCTGGATGGAAGACATTCTCATCCATCATAACGGTTCGTATGCCTGGCGACTTTCCTTTTTTTTTTGCAAAGTATCGCACATCACTCTCCGTACGTTAGTTTCTGCCAAAATTAATTACTCGTTAAAAGCAGTCTTGATGTTTAATTACACTTCACTACACGCTACCACATGACACTGAGGTTGATGTTGATAATGATGATGACGTAGAGTGAAATGATCTTTCACCAATAGATCGTCAAAAAAACAGTAAGCGCGTACCGTTTTACACTTGACAATAAACCTCTAATTGCGCGAGATTTTGATTTGCCGTTACGCAACGCCAACAGATAGATGCCTGCGAGATGCGATAACAGTGTGTCCTGCAAAAATTTCACGTAATCCATCGCTACCAATCGGCCGACCTTTAGGAGAAGTGATGTGAAAATGCCCGGTTGCGCAATCGTGTGCTGCCGCCACCCTTGGTGTGCCGACGGAAGAATGAGATCCCTACACTCGGTTAAAGGGAAGCGCAAAACGGCGGTAAAGTCCCACTTCCCTACCCGGTGTCCCTCCCGACCGACCTGTCCGCCGTGTCCAGCCGGGCGGAATAATCATCCCCGGGAGTAAAGGGAGCAACAGCAAAAAAAAAAGAAATATGTATGTCGAGAGCAGCAGACACTATGGTTTGCGCGAAAAACCCCCTCGAGCTGATGTGACGCACTAATCGTACCTCTCGTGACGTCTCATTCAACTCTTTTCAAAACTCCGTACCGCACACCGTTTCCGTTAGCCGTCTTTCAGGAACCGCTGGCAAGTATCGGGCCGTGCGGTGCAAAATTTCCATTCCGAGTTCCTCTTCCTCCCACTTACTGTGGGGGGGGGGAGAGGAATCGCTCCTAATCCTGGATAGTGATCGGTAAACGATAGCTAATTTTGCACGAGTACTTCTCCTCCCAGCACCGCTTTTGCGGCTTTCTTCCGTACATTATTTTATACTTTATCATCATTCTGCACGCCCCCTTGTGGTGCGGACGCCCCTCTGACAGGGAGCGTTCCAAGAGTGTGAGAGTGAAAGAGAAAGAGAGAGGAGTTCAGGACGGACACAAAAATTGGCACCGATTCCTACGGGCCGCGTTGTTGGGTGCAACCATCATCGCAAAGAGATTTCCGCACTGAAGGCCGGGCCAGGAACTGATTAGTCGTTGGCGTGTCGACGGCTGTGGTGCCTTGCCGTTTTGTTGTCGTTGTGTGGTGCGGTGGTCATCCCAACGACGCGAGCCTTTGCACACACTCGCGCGTGTGGGGAGTATCTTTCGCGTGTGTTGACGGGGAACGTTGACGCCGTGCGGCCTATTCGAAGTGGCCCGCACTCGACGAGCGAAAATTGAAATTAGTAATTACGATAATTGCTAAGGATCATAAATTAAATGAAAAACAAAATTGGCCTGCCATTTGGAAGTGTGTGTGGTGGAACACGTCATCTTCCGGAATGGCGGTGGCCCTCGAGACAAGCGAGATGCGTTTTCAAATGGATAAATTATTTTTTGATGAGCTATCCGAAATTATGCAAGAATTCAGAAATGTTAAAAAAAATGAGTGTGCACTCACATACAAAGAGTAATGTTTGCAAAGGTTTAAGCGCTATTAAATAATCATTTTAGGTAGAAGAGAATTAACAATGAAGCGTCTCATATGTAGCACTGATCAAAAACTCATCATTTTATGTGTTTGTAATTGGAAAATAATCTGCTACGATTGAATTTAAATACAATTTAAACATCGTAAATTCTGTAATGTATGCCACTGAAGGTTCGTCGCCTAAAAGTATGCAATTTGCTTGACAAAACGTTCTTAACAAGAATGACGATAGTCTTGTAAGTTATTGAAAGGGCATTACCATCAATTATGAACATGTGTTTCATATGTAACAATTTTGTCTATATTCCACACCGGTCGCATCGATATCTACTAACTCAAGGAAATAATCAAGAAGCAGGCATACTTCGAACGCCCGATTGCATCTGCCTCAATGCCACAAACGCCCTGCTGATGAACTCTCACTTTCCATACAACCTCGACAGCCAATTGGAAGATAAACACGACCAGTTCAGTTGTGTGATTAATGGACAGTTGAGCACCAATGCTGCGAGTATCGCTTCAAACACACGGTCGGGCGGGCATCAGTTGTCAGTTTCCGGCGCATACTTTTTTTTCTCTTTTCTCCAATCCTCCTAACCCTAATCACCGTAACAAGATCGCGTGTGCTCCGCGCGGGTCTCCTCCCGTGGCCACACACCAGCACTGATAGCACTGATTAATTGAATTCGTTTTGTAATCTTATCATTCGGACCGATCTCGCAACGCTCGTCCATTGAAGGGAACTGCACAGAAGAAAGGAAGAAAAACATTTAAGGTTACGTTTCTCTCGGGCGTCAAACAGACCAGTCACTCACTCCGGTCGCTTTGTCAGTCGTCGAGGGATGCTGCACCAGTTTTTTTGATTAATTGGAGCTCTCACATCGATTCTGCTAAATGGCGCCCCCGCGAACGCACCAGCCAACATCAGCATGTGCACAGCAGGAGCCTTTCGCGAAGACATGCTCGATTTCCTGTACCATTTTTCAAACGCTGCCACAACGACCCCGCTCCTTCCAGGGCTCTACTGCTCCGATCATTGGATCGTTCACGCTCCAACCCCACCCGATGACGGTATCGGGCGGCGGATCTCTCCACCGAACATTGATCACCACCGCGTACATTGCAGCTCAGTTGCAGCTGCAGCACGTGACGGGTGACGACTAAGCATCGAATGTCGCACGTCGGTCACCTCAAAACCCCACCAGCTCTCCCCCATAGTGACCTCGTGGTACAGCATTGACACACAGCCGTGGCCGGCCAATCGATGCCGGCGACTTAATTGAGCAATTACAACCAATAAATCACACCGCATATCGATGATTAATGGGTGGGCGCGCGCTTCCATCCCAATTTTGTGCCCGAACCCGGAGAAACACCACAACGTGTAAAAACAAAAACCCTTTCCACGATCGCCGCATCGGATTAACCCAGGAATCTGCGGATCGGCGGACGAGAGAAGCTTTTAAGGTTAATTTTGAGTGTTGGCACGAAAATGATGATGGCCAGCGCGGTAGAGGAGAGTAGTTTGTGTGCGAGGAAGCTGTCCGTGAAAAGTTCGCGCGTTCAGATCGGGCTTTTTTTTTATTCGCGCACACACCCGGGAGAAAGGGATCGATTTTTGTTCGACGCGGTAGTGTAGTGGCCACCATAAACTATCTTCGGCATCGAATCTACATCTTAATTATATTAAAAAAATTACCCGCCTTGCGGATGAAAATTGATCCCCGGTGAGCATAGCGATCTTCGACGCTGGGGAAGATCGGAAAAGATCGTTACCCTTTCTCACCCCTCTCGGGGGCATTGGTGGACTTTGAGGGAGAGTTTTTTTTTTTACATTTCTTTGATTTCTTCTCCACAAAACCTTTGATGTGCTTTTGGATTGAAGCTTTCGGACTCGGTGGGCCTGTCTGACCTCAGTCGGTCAGTTCTTGGGATCAGTCCCTTGGCAGAGCTATTGGGGCGTGTGAAGGTTGCAGGTGCAAGCGTGATCGATTTTTTTTTTTTTGGTTTTGCCATCCCAACATTCGAAGAAGAGCATTTTCTCGAGAGTGAATCCGCCATTGAACGCCATTGAATTTAATATCCGCAAGAGCTGCAAGCCAGGTTCATCTTCTTATAAAACAAACCGCAAATGCGAACACTTTTAGAGCCTAATCTTGATCTCGCGAAATAAATCCTTCCTTTCCTACCGCTCGACAACATCGGCCCCAAAACACCCCCGCGCACACGTACGCGCATTTCCGTTTGGATAATTTATCAAACACAAACCACATTAAACACATACAGACCAGGCGAAACAATTTGTTTCGATGCTCTCACCCTCGGTTTA
The DNA here is from genome assembly GCF_017562075.2 of Anopheles merus. Taxonomy (NCBI): domain Eukaryota; kingdom Metazoa; phylum Arthropoda; class Insecta; order Diptera; family Culicidae; genus Anopheles; species Anopheles merus. Next base: position 39,857,188 of record NC_054083.1, read on the forward strand.
ATCGTTCGCAAGCGGCGGGCGGCACCCATAAGGGGGAGCAGGCTCAAAGGGGAAAAAAGGGCGAAAAATGATAGCGATAAACTCTGGACCGGACCACCGACGACTGGCTGGCTGGCCTTTCCCTTTGCTTGCAGACAACGCCACCCCTTCCCACCACCCCCCTTCCCGGCCACGTGTGCGTGTAATCGGATCACGAACCACGGAATGGAAATTAATTGGACAATTTCTTTTCGCGAACCGCTGCACACCGGAATCAGAGTCCGGAGAGGCCGGTCATGTAAAAGCATGTCGTTGGCACGTACAAGCACATGTTTAGCTACTCGATTTGATATTTATTACCCGGCTGTCTGTGTGTGTGCATGTTTTGGTCATAACGCAATGTTCCGTTTCCTTCCCTTTTACCTCCTTTTGCTTTCTCCCCCTTTTAACGCTGAGTTTTGTTTTGCTTTTGAGTGCCGCCGTGCCAGGTTGACTCGCGACTCGCGGTTATCAAACAAACATTTCGAAGCAAAAAAAAAAATACTGCATCCACGGAAATATTATGGTGTCGGTTTGTTTTCGCGGGTCTGTATGCCAACGAGCAACGAGAAGTAGAAGGGATAGCAAAAAAAAAAAGGGGGCACGAGAGCTATCTGGAGTGTGCTAATTTTAATACGGTCACACCGCATAGCGCCGTTTGGAGGATAAATAAATGGAACGATACGGTGCAATTTGAGTGCAACATGTGTAACTGTGTGCTGAATATTTATAGGTTCACATTTGACGCACTGTTTTATTGGGGCTACGCAACAGGGAACGAATAATAGGAAATGGATATGAAGGGCATTTCTCTTCATAGGCGTGAATGTTGCGATAAGAGCAACTGTTTTTCAATCAATTTGAGGTTGGTTGTAATTTTTATCGTTTCATACACTCACAGATTAGACTTACAGATTAGTTTATTACATCTAGATAAACGTTTTCTGATGCTAGGCGATAATTTTAATATTAATCGATAACGTGTTCTTGCCTGGTTAACTTGCTATACTGTAACTGTAACTGTACTGTACCAAGAAGTACCCATTTATTATTTGTTATCATTATCATTTTGGCATTTTCTGTAATTATGATATCATCTGCCAGGCTTTAATATTGATAATTTCATCTGTAACAGTTTGTATCATAAGAGATTAATTTCTGATTATTTTATATCGAGAAATGAAAGATATAAAGAATCATATATTATGCTTTTTTTTAATATTCCACAATCAAGTTAGGAACATTTTCACCAATAATTCCATCAATTACCTCAATGCGGTTTGAAATCCGGTTCGAAGGACCAAAATGTGTAAAATGGCGTACATGTGGAAGGAATATTTATGATATTTTTGGAAGCTTAGAATAACCGTGTACACGGTTGATATTCATTTGTATAGCTCATCTTCTGCTCTGTCATGTGTTGTCTGAGGTTTCTATTCTTAGCAATTAATAATCCCATAAATTCATTCCATAGCGCACAATATAGAATTCAAACAATAATAGTCCATTTTCTCTCTTTCATTCTCGCAGGACCTAAGCTGGTGTGACGGTTGGCCACTGGCCGTCGCGGGAGCCCTGGTGCTCCATCTGGGGGCTCTTGATGAATCGCTGGTCCGGTCGCAGGATACGTACCTTTGCATTCGACCCGAGCCGGACACGAGCAAACCCGAGCTCTATGCAGTTTGGCGTGGCACAAGCCCACCCTCAGCAGCAGCAGCAGGAGCAGCCTCAGCCTCGTCTACCGTTGCGTGTAGCAGCGCAACCACCCAGCCACACCCATCGATCGTGTACCGTCGGTTGGATCCGATCCGCGATCCGGTCACCCCTCTAGCTGTGGAGATGCTGACGGAAGATCTGCCCGCCCTGCTGCAAAACCTCCTGGTCGGCATCGAGCGGGCGATCAGCCGCGTCCCGCTGGAGGACCTTTCCTTTCCCACGCCGGACGGAGGGCTTACGGTGCCCGCTAGCGCCACCACCGCCGCCACTACTGCCCCGTCCGATCCCGATGGCGACGAGAACGGGGAGCTGCTGAATGAAGCGGGCCGCAGCCCGGCAGCCAACAACAGCACGCCCGGCACACCCAAGCTCGGCCTGCTGAAGCGTCGCGAACTGATCACCAAAAACAACAAGCTGCTAATCAACAGCAAGTACACGCAGCTGAAGCGACAGCCGCTGGCGGCGACCGTCGTTTCCGGTGCGAACCTGTCAACGGCCGGCAGCCACCAGCACCGGCCGGGGGCGATCGGCGGCAATCAAAACGGCCACGGCGGCACCGGTGGAAAAAGTGAAAATGCGCCACAAATCGGCAGCAATCAGTGTAATGACGGCCTAAGCGTAACCATCTGTGACACCGGCGGCGTTGAGGGTGGTGGCGGTGGAGGGCTGGCAGGAGATAATCAGCAATCAACAGCTGTGGACGCTGGTGGTTCAGCAGCAGCAGCAGCAGTAACACCATCGGCAGGGATGCCACTATTCTGTCTGGGAGGTTCCTTTCCACACATCGACAGCGACGAGGAGAGCAGCGACGAGCAGAAGAAGTGTGACCCAGGTAAGTCCGGCGGATGCGATTACGCAACCTAAATCTGTGTGCTGTCATGATTTTTCCTTGCGAAATAGTAACACAACGATTAAAATACATTTTGAATGGGGGAAAACGATTTATTTAAATAACCTAATTTCAGGCAAACGTTTTGATGAGTCACTCTAGTTAATGCAGCATTTCTTTTCAATGTTTAATCGTAATGGTTTGGCTTAATGTTATTTAAATCTTGTTTAATGATAGAACCTAAAGTAGTCACACAAACACTATCGCAATCTATCCCACGGGTGTCAATAATACTTGCTTCGCGCCTCGTTTTATCAACAACAAGCACTTTGTTTCGCTTAAACGCCTTACCACCACCACGTTGATTACGTGCCAATGACGCAGCCGCTTTTCCTGTTGACCTAGAATCCGAAGCGATTGTGTAACGGGAAGCCTGCCTGTTGTCGGCAAGCGTCAAGCCAATTGTGCCGATACAGGGATGCCGGTTCGCAGGTCCAGGAAGACGCAGGGAGGATGATTATTAGAAACATTTCTCTCGTGCACCGTGTACACCGTGTACGTTTAAGGCGGCGGTTAACATCAACAAAAGCTTGCCATGTTTTAGTATGGCCGACAAAGCGTGGCTTAGTACGCTTATTAATTGCTCGGACCGGTTAACAACGGTCCCGGCTCGACCACTCTAACCGATCGCTTACTCCAGAAGAGCTGAAACAGGCCGAGGAACGATCGCATCGAATTCTTCCCTTCTAATGCGGCCTCCCGTCTCCTGGTCGTTGAAAGCACACCGCGCAATTGCACTCAAACGATAGAATTAAACGACCGATCAGACGAGGAACGGTGCGAGCGAAATCGATTTTTGATTGTGCATTCGAGATCGAGAAGGATATATTGGGGGAAATTAAATGAGCAACGTGTTTAGTGTGGGGTCATTTCCATGCTCTGGAGTCTTATATGACCCCCATTTCTATGTATGTGTTTAGGAAGGTATGAAGCTTCAATGCTATTTTTTCCATAGGAAATCGATAATAAAGCTATAAAACTGCTCCAGTGTTTCAATTACGATCGGACCAACTTTATACCAGCTACATCTCTATCACTAAAAACACGCTCCAAATCGATTTACAACCATTTCGCTCACAGACAAATGGGAGTAGTTCAGTGCGGCTTTGCGCTGCGCACTGCAAACCAAATGCGCACCGCATCTCATCCAACTCCTCCGAGCAAGATAATGATGACAAATGCGCTAAACACGCGGTGACAGCAGTTTTGCGTGCGGCAAACGCATAACAAGTTTGTCTAGACGCACTTGGCAAAACCGTGTCGCAATTAGCATACGGACCGACGACATTAAGACCCTGTCTTTTCCACCCGTTTCACTTCGTCTCCTCGGTTGCGTTTCCCGTTGCCGCCGCAATGAGTAGTACAACACGTGTTGAGTGTGTCAAACTCCTCCTTTTTTTTGTGTGACCGAAGAGAGGTGACATAATGACCGTCATTTAAACTAAACTACTTAAATGCAACCAGCAGAGGATGTATGGAGCCCGGGCTGCCTTGCAATTGTCAACGCATTCGTGGCAAATTGTGGAATTATTAAATGCCTTTCCTGTAATGCCCTTAAATGGAATGTCTTTCAGGCGCAGGTAATAGTGCCGCAGTAACCATACCCCCTTTGGAGCTTAAATGCACCAGTAATAAGATTTGGTCTCTTTTGGCCTGCTTCCAATTTTAAACGCACACAGGAAATGGGTGCGCTCCTTGAGCAAATCTATCCCCTTGCTTTGCTGTTTACCTTGTGTTGAAAGGGATTTTATTTTTGTAATCTCCTTTTTTTAAACATGATCGTTCAGGAAGCGGATCTTTCCCTTCTGGTCTGCTCGAATCGCTTCAGCTAATTTTAATGGGTCGCACCACATTAAACCGAAACGCACGAAGCCGCACGAATCACAAGACGGAACCGATCGAATCAAATCAGTGCACACCGTGCACTCTAGTCTATGGGGCTGTGACTTTATCTTTTCACTTTCCGATTGTACAGAGCGTATGTGTAAACCTAGTCCCGGGTATTCGCTTTTTTCTGCGCCCAAACAATCTGATAATAACGTGCAAATCCCAGTCCGGTCGCCCGCAAGTCACGATTGTGATGTACTCTCTCCGAGAGGACGGGAACGGACGGGATTATAAATCGACATCGCGAACGAAAGGCGGACATTTGCTGCCGGAAGATGGCGGGTAATTAAATTACACCACACACTCTCCCACACACACAGACACACGCAGACACACTGTGCGGTTGACTTTCAAAATACATCAAAAAGTACGGATCCGAGCTTGACAGATTGCAGGTTCTGTGCGTCCATGCGGAGTGGAGATGACATCTTGCGCGCTCTGTCAAGAAAGAGCAAACGACATCGTCTGATCGGAAAACCGCACCATCATCGATCATCGATCGACACGCAATCGTCCCTCGAGCATCTGCTGCTGCAGAGATCGTGCACCGATCGTAAACAACATCCTCTCCTCCACCGACGCAAAGGCGGAGGTGACTTACGGAAAATATAAACACATTCTTCAACCCGCGATCCCAACTCCCAACGAAAGCGAATCTCTTTTGTGCTGTGCAGCTATGCGATTGTGCAATAATACGGGCGATGCGCGCATTGCCTCGAGCGCGCATTGAACGAGCAAAAGAGCAACATATGGGTGTATGTTTCTTTTTGTTTGCCTCTTGCCGACAAGCTGACAGAAATCTCATCCCGCTCGCAATGCGCATGGGTCAGCTGCATGCACCTTTCGGACACTATCGGGTCCGGACAAAGCAGCCGCGATGGATTTACATTTCCGCTGCGGCGCGTCATCGCCCCACAGAAGCTGCGGGTGCGAAACATGGTCGACCACATCGCGGCGCCCGTGTGATTGTCAGGGCCAGCTTCTTGCGATGATTGATCGTGATGCTTTATTGGCACGGTGCTATTGACGAGTTGCGATGTGCTGTGCATTCGACGTTATGAATGGTTTGACAGGGTGCGATTGCGCTTGCGATGCGATGTGAAAATTGGCTACTTGTCTGTAAATGAGCCTCTTCGGAAGTGAGGGGCGTGGAGAAAGGAGAAAAATTTCTTTGGAGGAGCTCTAGATTAAATTGGTGTCATTTGATGCCTTGGTGTTGATTGGTTATTTTGAAGCGATCTTTGAGTGTCTCTAGGCAATTGGAATAAAATCCTATTTTAGTTTCACAAAAATTGACAAATTGGTAGCTATTATTCTGTATTAATACAGCCCATCATAACTTACTGCTTTTAATAGGGCACAGAACTAGATCAAATTCCCGGAATTTCAACATCAAGATCAAGTCATTTCAACCCAAGACATAGACTCGGACTCCAAAACTCAGACCCAGATTCCAAGACTCAGACCCAGACTCCAAGACCCAAATCCAGAATTTTAACTCCAATTGAGATCTTCAAATTTCTTTTTTAGGTTCTTGAAAAATAACAAAAAAAAAAAAAGATTCATTATTAGTAAAACAATATCTTCTAGTATAAAGCTTTTTCATGTCTGTTCTCATACATCACTATCTAAGTCAAATGCCAAATATGATAGAAATGAGCATGTCTGTCTGTGCCTTACCGTCTTCAATGTTGATAATTTCACAACAAAAAGCTGAATATCATGACGTTTGGTTCATCTTGTATCTCAAAGAAACAATGGGAAAAAGTGGAATCAGACTGCTTGCATTGGAAGGCCCTCGCATCCACTTTGCAGGTCTCTTTCATAGCATTTCTTTCATCGCTATGTCAATTAATAGAAACTCAAGAGAAACCAACCCATTACATCTCTGCTAATCATCTTCAGCCCTATCAAATATTAATTAACCACGAATTGCTTCCCAAGGCCGGCAGAGAGCAAACACTTTCGTTTGAAAATTACTTACGCTTCAAAAATATTTACAAAAACCCCTCCCGTACTCTCTTCCGCAACTCAACTTAACACACACAGCTAGCGGGGCAAAGGTTCATCAATGTCACTCATAAATCACCGACCGACTGACCCACATACACGTGTGGCATCATTTCCCCTTGCAAGGCGGACAAATGTTGAACCCGCTGCCACAACAAAACAAGAAATCATCGTTCCTCCGACGAGCACAAATGAAAGCCGAACCTCCTCCCAAAAGAATGGTGTAAATTGGGCTTTTCTTTTCCCGGGTCATACCACCGCACGGCGGTATCGAGGTGTTTGAGCTGGAAGGTTTTGAAGGGCCACCCAAGGTTCCAAAAATGCACACACACATACTCACTGAGGGCATACACTGGGGCTGGGCATTGGCCGTGGCCTCCAAATTATCCCTCTCGACCCTACTGCGTCAAAACACGCCTTATTTACATATCACAAACACAGTGGAGGCTTGAAATGCCGCCCCATTAATGAATGGCACGGTAATCTATCCCGCCATCGACGAAATATCGTTGGGGTGATGCTGGTGGTGGAGCAAAAAAGATGATCGGACGGATCGGGGAGGGACAAAGAGCTACAGCCTCACGGTCACCTGCTGTGCAGCGGCTGCGCTTAAGACACCACGCCGACGATCTTTTACGAGGCATATTTGGAGACATTGTGTGGAGAGACCGTCTTCAAACCGGGCTCGTACCGTACTCGCCTGTCCAAGCCGCTCGCAACAGGTTCCGACGTGTGACCCTTGCCAGTGGGTCAGTGGTACGATCCGCAATCATTTCACGTCCAAAATCGCTTCATCCCTTCGGGATATGAATACTTCCCTAGCTCCCCAATCTGATGAGCGCTCGCTAGAAGGCGTTCGTCGCTTATCAAAGAGGAGGTCACAGATTCGCCCCGCAGGATGCACGTTCTCCACGTAACAATTTCGTAACTGTACGCTCTTCTTGTGGGTCAGTTTTGGCACATCACATCCTGCAGGGTCAGGTACAGGGGACGATCACCGTTGGGTCGTGATGGGCCCCAAGGTACGTCCAGGAAAACGGGATCAAATAAGCGAATCGTGTCCCATTTCGCAACCCATTTCTTCCTGCCGTCAGTTTGCACTCCCCACAGAAGAATGCTCTTGTCCACACGTTCTTGGAGTGCAAACGCGCTGTTTTGTCCGCTTTCCCATACCAGCACAGAGGTGTTACATTGAAGCTGCACACCGGCCCGAGCGTAAGGGTGTCCAGTGGACGCTTTCGCTAGCGGGAAGTTATCGGTGGCACGACTCGCATTGGGAGAGTAATAGGAGATGCAGAGGTTGATACACGATTTTTGCGTAATTTTCTTATCTGGGTTAAGTCAATGCGGAGATAGCGGATAAGAAGGCCAGTTGGTCGGCGCTCGGGGCCGGAAGTAAGGGTGTGATGCAAAGTAGCTTTGTTGTTGCCTGCGTTGAACGTTGTGAAAGGTATTGCAGGGCTGCTGGGCGTGGGAGAGAACAGCAAGAAAGTCTGGTCTGTTACCTTGGTGTGGATGGTAAAGGGGAGATAGCAAGGTTTATTTATTTTCCGGCCTGCTACCGACGCATCGTTTGCCAATTTGGTGTGTAAACAGTTTTATTAGGTGGAAGTGGGTTGAAAATTAGTCTGCATTGTTATCGTTTCTTTGTTTTTTAAGACGCTATGATCAGCTCACGTGCAGTCATAAATTACAGATCAGGGTCTAGAGCTTAATCAGCATTATTTGTAGGTCGTTTTGTGAGGTATGGTAACTTCATGTCTCAGGAACAAAATTTAGTTCCAAGATATTTAGAAATCTCTTCAAATATTAGTCCTCTCAAAGGATCTTAAACAAAAAATTTCATTATTTTAAACTACGACGATTTAATAAGACTTTACTGAAACGTATACAAATGGTTGAAAATCTGTAAAAATTCTGAACTCTGAATTTCACTTTGCCGAAAACAATTCTTCCCCTCTTTGCACTTTTTCCCTGTTTTTCCCCAACCCAAATAAGCAGCACACCACTAAACGGCTCATTCCATCTCGTTCACTACCATTTCAGCACCTCATCTGCCACCACCGCACGAGATCGTTGCGCCGCGCTCGATCCGCGAGCTACCGGAGAAACTTTTGACGTCAGGAATTTCAATACCAGGTACGTGTGCACGTGACAAACCCGCTTCCCCGTCCCCACCGAAAACCCAACAGACACGCGCGTCTCCATCCGTTTTGATTTCCCACATCGATTGTCACATGATCCCACCACAAAACTTCCTCAATCCAACGCAGGGAGGACCTGAAGGAAGCATGTGGGGCACGGTGAAAAACACTTTTCCTTTCCATCCGAACCGTGTACGATCGACGACCAAATTGCGCTCGCCCTGCGGTTTGCGGACGACCCTTCGCACAGATCAGATGGGATCCGTGTTCCGTTCGGCGAGCGAGTGAAAAGCAGCCAAACCGAAAACGGATCGTGCGTGCGTGTGCCGACAAAGACGGAGGAACCTTGTCTGGCGTTTTTATTTGCCAACGGGGTACGGTCGTTCGAAGACGCGACGACTTCCTGAACCCTACCTGCCTGTTTGTGTGTGCGGGGAGCGCGGTCAATCAGACAGATGGCAACAGATTGTCATCCACCGATAGGGTCGACTATTATTGGCCTTTGAGCTTCCGTCGCTCTTGTCGTTGTCCGGGCGTCTCCTGATCAGGCACACACACACACACGATCGATCCACTGTCAATCGGTGGCTGAACCGTGGCTTGAAACCGAGGATTAGCGGGGTGATGTCCGGGTGAAATATGAGGCCGACGACTCCCTGGAACTCCCGATACGGTAGAGTCTAGGGACTAGAGTCTCACGCGCTAGCAAAAAGGGGAAAGTCTCAGTGAGAAAGGTAGACGCCACACACCGCTGTTGCTGTCGATATAAATTAGCGGTTTGACATATCCTAACCTTGGGACTAATATTTCAAACAAACGGCCGACAGCGTGATGCTCGGGCGTGATCCGGGCTGGACTGTTTCTGTGCGCGATCGATTCGAGTTCGTTTTTTTTTTTCAATACTTCGCTACGCTTTCTGGTGGAAGAGAGCTGAGGCTAATTCATTTGCAAGTGCTCTCGTTATTGGTGATTTTTAGGATGCGAAGAGAACGAACTTCACTGCGAATAGGTTGAGTTTGGTTCGATGATAAAGAAAGTAGCAATAGAAATCAAGTTGGATACTCATTATTGGCTTATTTGGAACACAAATTAGACATTTAAAAAAAGTAGGACCACACATTCCTTTCATCAACAACTTTTACTGTTCTTTTATCATTTAAGGTATACGCTAATCCCCAGAATATGTTTAAGTTCCTTTATAAATCAGATTAAATTAAATTCATCCTCTCTGCAAAGAGATGTTATTGAATGTATTCTATGATTTCATCAAATTAGGTTTTGCCAAATTGAGTCATTGCAGTAATTAAATTCATCAACCATTCCTTTTGCCTTTCTAGTCTTAGCATATCAGAATGAATTACGTGATAGACTCCTTAAAAGACCAACCAGTATCGTACAATCATTCAACACAGTAATTTGTTTTGCCTGCAACATAAGTCACCGGCGTGTGGTCCCCTTTGCGGCGACGCCCGTACTAATTACTTTCTCTCATCGAAACCAAACCCAAACAAGAAAGTGTCACACCCGACACACACACTCGTAAGGCAGCGCCTCTCATGGCTATCTGAGGTATCGATCAGCCCTTAAGAAGGAGAGGCGCTTCGTTCGTGTGCTGCATTGCACCGGAGATTAGATCGAACACATGTAACCCGGCGGTCGATAACGATCTCCGAACATCAATCATCTCGCTGCGCATCATAACCGCCGAGCTCGGCCATCTCGTTGGCTGGCAACCTATTGACCAGACACACTTACACACACACACACGGGCACAAGAAGACACACGGTGCCCTTTTTGGTCAAAAAGCTCCGATCGCCACAACGACGGCAACAGCAAACAACACAAAAGCCGGTTTTCGTGTTCAATAGCCTGGTAGAAACAAATGACAACAACTCCTAAAATCTATATCTGTGCGGGATCGAAGAAAAGGGGGGACCGGCGGACCCGCAGCGAGCGGACGACATGCAACATGAACATAAAACTTCACGTCGCACGCCCCAGCATAACCCTTGGCTGCGCCGGGAATGGCGCATACAGCCAGTGTGTGTGTGCTGCCACATAATTCCTTACCGTGCGGGACACGGGCACAGGGAATATCTTCGATTTGGATCCACAAGCCGGGGGGAAACAAGCATAACCACGGTGCACACGTACGGCAGCGCTGGCATGCAGCCCTGCCTGGCTGCCTGGCTTCCCCTTTTCGGGCGAAGAAAAGAACCCCAAGTGGCCGGTGGCCGGCGGTGGCGCTTTCCGCGCATGCTGCGGCGACGGCGGAAACAAATGACTGATATTTATGCTGCGCCGCTTAGTGCTATTGTTGGTCTTTGGCTCTTTTTTTTTTCTTTCGAAGGTTTTCATGTGCACTGTAGAGTCCTCTGCTCCTCCATCTCTTCCCGTTGCTTTCAAATGTGATGTTCGCGAGAGTGAGAGACAAGTAGCCCCGGAACACTTTGCTCCCCTCACAGATACTCCTGCGGTGGTTCGCCCACCGAAAAGGGGTTCGTGTCTTGTTGTACGCCGCAGTAGTTTCTAGCGATCTTGTCTAGCTTCCAGTGTTGCGCGTGTGTACCAGCTGAACTATTGCTACGCTCTATGCTCGAGGGTCGAGGGGAGATTAAATGTATATGGAAGGAGGAGTAGGTTGGTAGTTTTCTGCGCCTGGATGCGGTTACCTTTGTGCCATTACACTAATCGCCATTGGATGCCATCAGATCCAATGATCATATTTATACATTTTCCATCCATCATATCCGTTGCAACGGGTGGCGCGTGTGTGTATTTGTGTGTGGGTGCAGTTTGTTGCATATACGCCTGTTGCACAATCGAAAAACGACGTCCTGCGTCCGGTAATCCCTCGCTGAAGGCCGTTTATGAATCATTGTTTCGCTGGAGCAGAAGCATAATTAATGCCTTCCAATTTGGGCGCATTTGTTGTGTATTGATGTACTGCTGCCACTTGATCGTATCTATTGATTGATATTTGATACTCTCTGTGTGTGTGTGTGTGTTTGGTTTGTAATACGTCACCATATCGTTTGGAATTATCTTTGTAAATGGCAAAAAGGAGGCACAATTGGGGCTTAAACGTAACAGAAAATTTGTCTAGTAAGGGTTTATCATGGATTACTGTTTTAAATTAGTTTCTTGAATAAATGATAGTTTGATTTATGTTTTTGTATTAGGCTTCTTTGCCGTATCATGTCGTAAAGTTTTTTTTTTAAATGACAAAAATTCATTTTGCTGTGTTTAAAGTATCACAAAATATGCTCTATTGCTTTTTTTTTCTTTTTCCACACAACATGTTACGATTCCTCTTATGTTTTATTACTTTATTTGAAGTCCAAACGAACTATATTTTTTTAATATTTATTTTTATTGATTTAATTTCAATTTTCATTTTATTTTAAATTCATTTTATTCTTATCGTGAATTCATTACTTCCATTTAGTTTGCTTTAGTTTAATTAGAATTTGTTTAATTTTTGTACTGTTGTTTTTAGATAAATTATGCCCTTTCCATTAATTACTCTACTTATTTAGTTTTGCAGGGGTTCTTATAGTTATGGTACACTTTTTTAACTCTTTCCTGTGGGAAGTGACGCTATAACACGCTTTTTGGATAGGGTATTTGGAAATTCTTATAGATTTATTTTAAAAAAAAAGTACTATAGAGCCATATTCCAATTATATCAAGTTGATTTCTCAGAGAAAAGAGTCAAATCCCTGATAAATTCTGCAAATTCCTATGATTAACATTAAAACAATATGTTTTAAACTTGAAACGAGAGATTTGCAGTTTTAAACAGTGTGTTTTTGATTTCAAGTTTATTGAAAAATACGAAATATCGTGAAATGAAAACATTTGTAAATAAATAGCTTCAAAAAGATTAATCTATGATTAACCATTCACCAAACTTTCTTAATTCTTATTAATCTCATTCAAACTCTCAAAATTCCTCATATACAACAAAAAACAGTTCCTTTTCCCCTATTTTAAAGGTTTTGGGTCATAAAGAATGAACGAGTCAAAAAATCAGCCGCTCATGTGCAACAAATGTGTGCAATATGTTGACACCAACCGCATTGTTGTCCAGCGTTCCAGTTGAACAAGCCTCATTAGCTAATACTTCGTGTGTGCCACGATGCATGCACATGATTGACTGACACCGTACACGCTTTTACCACTGGCGAAACACACATCAAACACACCCAGAACTTCTGCAGCAACGACAATCAACTACAGCAACACACAGCGCAAATGGTGCTGCTAAGAATTAAACACGATCCACCCGGTTCGCTGCAATTCTTGTTCTGGCCCCATGTTCCTAGCTCCTGCCTGCCGCTCAAGAATGAAGCCCTTCCCATATTCTCAGAGCACCCCCCCCCCCCCCCCAAGGTTCTAGAACATGACATGTGTTTTACCGTGCGAGAATACGTGACGAATGCGCGCTGCACAACCCGGGTGTGATCGAATTTTAATATCTCCCCTCCCGTTTTTTGCAGAGTGTGTGTGTACGTATGTTTTGGGTTCATATTTATGCAACCGACCTAGTTTCGATCTCTCGTTCACTGTCGATCCAGGAGCACCAACCGAGCGCATATTTACATTCCCGGGGGCGCGAGCGCGCGCGCTCGTTTTCTAGCTAGGATCGGCGGTGAAGCATAAATTCGTTAGCAAAAACTGTCAGAGGTCGGGTTGAATGTGCGGCTCCGATCGCCCCACAAACAGCAGAAAGCCCAACAACACACAACATATGTGTGTTGAGCAGTTTGTCGGAATGCGGTACCGAACGGTATCCCATTCGTTTGCACTTTGGCGTCACTTGTGCGAAACCGGAACGCGAAATTGAAGCGCTTGTGTGCGGCGAGTTTTTTTTAAAAATAAACATCTCAACGTGAGCGGGAAACAAAAGCCGCCAACCCAGCCAATTCCCAAGGTCAGCTTGGTGGCTTAAGAAAAGGAGGCTGCGAAGGTTTTGGTTGGAGCTAAAGTTTTTGCTGATTCGAAGCAATTTGTCACATTATGCATGATCGTTTCGGTATGCTGATCGTGCGACGGTGCAGTGCGGGATGAGATTGCTGCTATTCAATCTTCCAATTGGTGTGGCGAATTGCAATTCGTTACAGGGGAGTCTGCAAGCCATTTCGTGGCTTTCTCGTAAGCTCCAGAGAACAACGTACATTTGTTACTCGAGAAAAGCGTACATTCAATCATCGCATCATGTATGCTTTCTTTCTAACGATTTGCCCGAAAGGCGGCTTGCCTTGGAAACGAAATTCGGGAGGGCCAGCTCCGCGATCAGCGTTATCGAAATTGATACATCTTTTAAAATTCCGCCTTTTACTGAAACAAAAAAGCAAATTCCTCCGGTAAGGGTGGAAGGTTAAAGATTATCCCACACTAGGCGCAAAAGGTTATTTATCGCACGACCCAGCCAGCCCCGGTTGGAAGACAAATGCATCTCGTTAAGTGCATCACTCATCCGGTGGCTTCTCGGTAGCTCATATCAAGACAAAGGCACGGACCCGTGAACTCACTCTGAAGCTCCGAAGCCTCCCAAAGCAGAAGAGGAGCCGAAAGCCGGTATTTATGCATTAATGTAATCCGAGAGATTAAGCGTAAAGAAAAGAGCCTTTCATCCGGAGGCGTTCGCACACGGGTGCAGTCGTCGCCGTCGTCGTCATGACATGAAGTGAAGCGCACAGTGAATGGAGCGGTTACGCATTTACATTCAGTTTTACATGCATTTCGTGGGGTGGCTTTTGTGCCGTTTTTTTTGTGTGTGTGCAGGTAAGAGGCAACACGAACGGGCAGCAGAGGACTCTGCTGCACTTATTTAACGATGTCTTCATCCGCCGGGTGCCGTGATTTTCTGCTCGTTAACGAAAATTTATTACTTTTTGTTGCGCGGCGCCCTCGCAAAAACCGCAAAAAGGACCTTGGGGCGAGATGCCGGTGTCCTGACGCTCCCCACCGAACGATTAACTAATGGAGCCGCGCAAATGCTCACACGCAATTAGCCGATCGTTTGGCGGCGAGGTGGAGCGTTTTTCTTTCAATGCAATGGTGGGTTTGTGTGTGTGTTGTCATCGAAGCGAAGGCCCTCAAAACGTGGATTGATTCATCGCTTGTACGTTTTCTCAAAAGCTCTCCCGGCTGCCCTCGGGTAGAATGCTGTCACTTTTCCCGACATCATTACGCCCGACTTTCACCCTTCGCGTGGTGTAGAATTTCTTCGCACTCTCCTTCTCTTTCTCTCTCACTCGCCGCCGGGAATTGTCTTATTTGTCCTGCGGGCGATCGGGCACATGCTTCCTTTTATGACTGCATTTTGCTTCTCCTTCCCTTCGCGTCTCGCTCTTCACCTTAGAGCTTCTTTAAGGAAAGGTGTTGGTGAACACCCCCGGGCGGGTGGACGGGCATACTATTGAAAAATGAAAGTGTCAATCAGTGAGGTGTGCACGAGGTGGGAGCGATGCTTTTCCGCCCGCTTTATCACCACCATTGGCGCTTCGTGTGATCGTCGGTGGCGTTGCGCCGTTTGCTGCACGGGTTTCTTTTAATGAGCCTCAAATGGCCGTGGACCGTTTTGTTCGCGGCTGCCACCATCAATGGCAGCGGGCACACACGGACACGGAATGATGAATGGAAGCCCGCTATATGGGGTTATGAAATGAGAATGGAGTGTGAAGAATGGAAGTAGAAGGGTAGCGACACGACATGCTTCTTTATGTCCAGCTCCTTTCATACTTCAATAAGGAGTTTATGTTTTTCGAAATGTAAGGATTTTAATGAAAGTTAGAAACAGATGAGAAATTTACGTCATGGAAAGGTAGAGTTTTAAGAACAAATAATTTCAATTCCAGGTCCATTTTGGGTACTTATTTCCCGACTTAAGACACAAGTCCTGGAACGTAGTCTACATACCTACCTAACTGCGGACGACTCCACTACAAATTCCTGTTTCAGTAATCTATACCTTAAGACGGAATTTATCAGGATATTCGACGTAGCTGCAAAAGACCTCTTTAGAACCTTAGGATCTTATCTCAGAACCTAACCTAATACCAGAACCATTTTCAGAATTATCAAATCACATCTCTTTCAATTTAAGTCATCCTTCTTCAGTATTTCTGAATTGAACATCTTCTGTCTCCGAACTAGAGGGACATTTGACGCATCATTAGCACATTGGCATAACAGAGTTCAACGATCATACCTTCTAGACAGCTTATACCGTTTTCAATTACAGCAATTGCTGACTTGGTGATATAAATCAAGAAATACTGATCATGAGATAAGAACTTCAGCCTCGATCGTTGATTATTGCCAGTATAATAGACAACATCTCATACAACTCTTTGAATTCAAGCCTGAAAGACTCACTCACTGAAGTCGACTCGAGACCTACAATCAATGCTAAAATGTTATTTTAATGTATTTAAATTGTCCTACAGAGCATAATACTAAAAAATAACAAAATATCCACCGTCTTGCTGCACTAATCGACGCTACACTTATCATCTTCACTCATTTATCACGCTTTCCGATGTTCAATGACCACTCCACAGGCAACAAATCACCCCGAACACACACACACACGAACGCATACAAACCCTTCCCCCAGGTCTTTCTTTCATGCAACGCCATTGCCAAACTAAACGGCGCAAAGAATCGAACCGAAAGATCGAAAGTTTCCGATTGCAACTTGAAGTAAAACTGCCCCAATGCATGTTACACCCCCGTGGGTTGGCTGCTGGCCGCTTATGTTTCTTTTTCACTTTCTGTGTGCGGCTTTGTTTTTATACCATCCTCACGAAACGTATACAACCAATCCAGATAACATCCAATGTCAGAGGGTCAGAGCGAGCGGATCGGATCATTCTTTACGTTGCGGGACCTGCCAAAGAAAGGGCAGGACACACAAACACACACACTACTCCTTCCGGCGAAGAAGACAGCCGCAAGATTTACGCACTTTCGCTCTCACTTTTCAACGGCAGATGCTATCGCGTTTACGCAATGAGTTCATCATCTCATCCCTTGCCTTCGCGGAGGAGGCAGAAGGATTCGATCCTCTTCTTGTGGAACGATTTTTTTACGAATCCATTTTAAAATGCGCCTTAATATACCCTAAGAATTGGCGAACAAAAACCAAACCGAAACGACCTGCAAACGACTCCCGTTTTGCAGCCGGAAAAACGCCGGAAACTGTCCGTCCCCGTGGCCGAGAGTCAAGCCACACATTCCAGTCTCCGAAGCTGTGTGGAGTTATTTATTTTTGCCGCACTTACACACTTCTTCGACGATAAAATTAAATATAAATCACTTTCACGCGAATTTTGTACTGCCGACGCTGGCTGGCGCTGGTACATCGAGCGCTCGTAGTAGTTGTCGTAAATAACGTGGCGATGGTGGAGCGTCGAGGCCAATGTCGAAGCGAATAGGCGAGCAGGCGATTTCTATTGATTTATTTGCTTTATATTTCCCGAGCCGGTGGGACGGTGATTTCCACGGGTTGATTAAATGCAGGGACGGATTTCCTCGTCCAAGGCTCGGTGGAGACCGCTAGCAATGTTGTTACATTGTACCGCGGACTTTTTCCGCGAAGTGTCGAAGTGATCGCAGGTGTGTGTTTATTCGGAAGTGTTTGCTGGTTGGGATATTGGAGCACATGTTGTTGATGGGAGGATCTTTAAATGTCGAGTAGATGATCTTGTTCGTGTTGAGGGATTGCTCTAGCCTCGTGACTTAATATTAGACCTTGGAACACATCTCCTCTGAATTCTGAATCAACTGACGACTAATTTACATCTCCTATTTCTACTCCTCCTCCCCCCACAGGAACGCACGATCGCTCCGGTACGCCAATCATCTACATCGAGGTGGAGAAAACGCTCGCATCGGGCCTGAACTGTTACGAAATTGCCACCGTGCTACTGTACTACAACACTCTGCCGATCCAAAGGTAAGCACAGCAGATGCTGGAAGAGAGCACCCGGATCATCCTGAACATGTGAAGAAGAGCACCCACTTTACCATACATATATACTAATTTGTGGCAAGATTTACGAGCTCCTCAGCATCACTGGAACTTGTTGCACATGATGCAATGATGAAATGCAGTGCAGTGCTCGTACCATTCTTTCGGTTAAAGTTTAAAATTGATTTCACTGATATCGTAAATCATGCAGTGCGCGTACTCTTGTGCGTGTTGTTGTACTGTGCAGGAGAGTGCACTTCTCATACCGTTACGCACAAGCCAGAAGGGCAGGTAAAGATTACGCTGCAATACATAAATCATGGATGGCAAACTACACAAATGCCATAAGCTATGGCGGCTTGTACTGTATTGACAAGGTAAACGAGATTTTGAGTGAAGTCATCCGGTTTTTTCATGTAGTGCAAGTAATTATAACCTTCTCATAGGATGATCGAATAACATTATCGACAACTGCAGGTTCTTTCAGGTGAATCAGCGCCATGAAATATGAAGTACTATCAATTATTTTAGCTCAATTCTGACTTTTAAAAAATAGTTTTTAATGCTCCAATCACTTGGAAATACTAATTTCAGGAATTGATATTTGCGTATGAACCTTGGTTGCCATTTTAGTTGTCAATAAGAATTGTAATATTATGCCTAAACAGTATTCATTTTTTATTGACTTGATAAGCGGTATGGTTTGGAGCAGTCCCTTGGTAAAGTCGTCAACTCGCACGACTTAGCATGCATGTTCGTCGTATGTTCAAATCTCATATCCCGTAGCAAGGACTTGACTAAATCTGGGTGCTTGTTGTGTGGTACTCAATAAGCCTCAATAGCCTGCATAAAAGGCATGATCGCCAATAAGGAAGTGACTTGATAAATTTGACAAGTATATTATAATTTTGTGAAGTTGGAGATTTTTGTTTATTGACAACTTGAAATCAAAATATTAAATCTAGGCTACAAATCCATCATTCTTTTTTTGCAAGCAATTTCTTGCTCACTGTTACCTTATCACGTACATTCTCGGTAGACCGAATATTATGAATTGAATTTATTTGGAATATTGGCTGGTTTACATGTAAAGCTGATGGGAGTTCTTGATAAAGGTTAGGGGTTGCAGTTCGTATTCCTGAGCGTCCCAAAAACAAGCCTAAGACTTCGATTATTCAAGAATACGATCAAGACTTAAATTAATCACATGTTTAATAATAAATACCACCTATATTTACTCAAACATTATTACGTAGGACTATCAGTCTTTAGAATCAAATGTTCTGCTTTTCCAATATTGAAGTATTCAACATATTTCCTGGGATCATCGATATTCTTCGGGCTACAATTAAAAAAAAAGCAGCATTGAAATATTTATCATTCAACTGAATTCTTTGAACAGCGTTGAATCATGAATTATTTATGTTTTTTTTTTCCTCTCAAAAATACGATTGGCCAAATTCCTTCGACGCTCAGAATATACCCGCAGGCAATGGATTCTCTCTTTTCCCCTCTTTTAAAATTCTCTCCCCTGATTGTGAGCCAAAACACGCCAAAATATAAATTCCTATGAAAGTTTGAAAGCACCATCACGATTTACGAATGTACAAACACGGCAAAACACTGCAACGACGCATATAATTGAAACAAACAACCCCTGCCCCGATCATTTATCACAATCGAACGTGGTAATTATGGACATTTTTCTTCGCATTGCTTTCCTTGCGCGTTCTAAAAATGAAATGAAAAAAATCCTCGCTCCCAGCCAAACGCACGATCCACCAACTGCGCTCCGTCGTACTAACGCCAAGAACGTTCTTTCTCTTCTCCCCCGACAGACCCACCCATTACGCGCTTCACCTGCTGGTGAACGAAAGTGGGCAGCTTCACTTTCTCGACACGATCGAGAGCACGCTGCAACTGCTCGACGGCCATCTGAAGCTGTCCGCCGTCTTTGTCTCGGGCGGGTATGACGCCGGCGGTGGCGATCAGCAGCAGCAACAGCAACAGCAGCAGCAGCGCCATCCACCGAAGGAGTACCTCCGGCCGGGCAGCGTGCGCGTCCGCTATCTGAACAACGAAACGGTGAAGAACTTTATCAGCACGGACAATCTACCGATCCAGTGCTGCGGGTTCTACGTGCACGATCAGCGCGAGTGGGTCGACTTCTTCCAGCTGCTCGAGCAGCTCCAGCAGCAGTGCGTCGAGACGGGGCGCCGCCTAGTGGCCGTGCTGGGTGACTTGCGCGGTGTCGAGTCGCAGACGAACCACAATCAGAACCAGCACCAGCAGCAGCAGCCACAGCAATCGCACCACCATAACCACCTCCAGAACGGTACAGCAACCACCCGCCGTCAGCTGCACTCGCAGCACCGGGCGCTCAGCCGGGCGCTGATGGACTCGGAGCTGCAGAGCCTGCGCCGCAAGGGCCCGAGCACGATCCAGCGGCTGCAGGACAAGCTGACGGTGATCAACAATAGACAAACGCTTAAGCAAACCAAAAATTTAGTTAGAGCCCTTAGTGTAGATAGTAGCGTGCGCGGTAGCGCTAACGGAGGAGCCAAC
Organism: Anopheles merus; assembly: GCF_017562075.2. Lineage (NCBI taxonomy): Eukaryota > Metazoa > Arthropoda > Insecta > Diptera > Culicidae > Anopheles > Anopheles merus. The sequence goes on from NC_054083.1 coordinate 39,877,401, forward strand.
GGCACCGAAGGCACCACCAGCGGCGCCGGTGGCGTCGAGCAGGACATTATTAATGGCCGGCTGGCGGAGGTGATTGCCATCTACGGGGAGGTGGACCGGGCGGCCCGCAAACTCGAGCAGCTGACCGAACAGCGCCGGGAGCGGCTGCGCGAGATGACCCGCCAGCGCGCCCTGGACGACGAAATCAATGAGGTGCGTATAAGGGAACGGGTACTTGTTTTTCTGTTCCGCATACTCTTCTGACCTCGAAAAACCCCGTGCACCACACCCCGTGTGTGACTTTCTCCACTTGTTGGAGCGAACAAAAAAAAACGGTAGAAAACACTGATTTAATCGATTTATAAATTATACATTAGCTGCGTATGAATTATCACACCACCTTAAGGGGGGAAGCGCACGATGATGAAACCGATCGTGGTGCGCCACCGGAAGCACAGACATTGAACCAGTCTTTTGATATTGTGTCTCTCTCTCTCCGCTTTGTGCTGTTGCCGTTTTCTTCCCCCAGGTCATTTGCTGGATGCGCAACGAAGGTGAACAGTCGCTGCGCACGTTCAGCGATCTGGCCGCGCTGGAGTGTCCCGATGCGGCCAAGGAGAGCGAGACGCAGTTCGAGCAGTTCTACTACACCGCCCGCAAGCACGTCAGCAAGGGCCGCGACCTGTGCGACGCGTCCGGCGAGCTGGAGATAATGCGCGACAACCTGAAGCTGCTGAAGGACTGCGTGGACGTGTTCCAGGAGCGGTTGGAGCGGGTGCGCGAACGGATCGAGGGTGCGGCCCGGCTGCACAGCCTGCTCGGCATGCAGCAGCTCAAGCTGGACGATGACATCCGGACGGAGATGCTGAAGCTGGCGGAGAAGATCGACGCGCCGGGTCGGTTGATCGAGCGCTGCCGGCGTCTGTCGATGCCGCACGGCGGTGGTGATCGGAACGACAGCTCCTCCGGCAAGGAGGAGGACAGTTCCGTGAGCAGTGGACAGCACTTCCTCAACCACCAGAATCATCCTAACAATAGTAGCAACCACAACAACAGTACCAGTGATAATATAAGTTTAGATATAAGCATGTCGGATGATACGATCACCGCCACCAGCACGCCGGAGAAGGGCAAGCTCGGGCAGTGCTTACCGCCACCGCCACCATTACCAGCGCTGGCGACGACGCCTCTGCCAACGCTAACCGAGCAGGGTGACGATCAAGGACAGGATGCGAGCCAGGGTGTGACGATGAGACATCCGAAGGGACAGCATCATCACCATCACCACCATCACCACCATCATCACCATCAGCGGCACGACGAGGAGGATGAGGAGCTGTCGAAGATGGCCGACTCGGGGCTGGGCGGTTGCGATCGGTGCGAGGGTAACGCGAAGCTCGAACGGACCTGCTCCTGCCAGAGCTTCGACGATCCGAAGAACGTTTGGTAAGCTGCCCATGGGTAGAAGATTGCAGTATGACGTTGTTAGTAACATGAATTCTGAATTCTTCCCAATTGCCCCCCAACACAGCAACAACAGTGACGATCTGGATGAGGATTGCTTTGAGGGCATCTCAAAGCCACCGCTGGATCTGCAGATACCGCTGCAGGCGAATGCGCATCTCTACTGCCATGCGTCCAACCTGCAGCTAGACTACGAGGAGAACAATCCTTTCGACCAGAAGACGCAAAAGTAAGTACCTGGGGAGGAGCATCACAGCACAGGGAGTCACACTAACATGCTCTCGCTCTCTCTCTGTCTCTCTCTCTGTTGTAGAACGCTTCTATTGATCATGCGCGAAATGATTGGCACAGAACGCGACTACGTCCGCTCGCTGCAGTACGTGATCGAGAACTACACGCAGGAGCTGTTGCGCGAGGACATACCGCAGGCGCTGCGCGGCCAGCGGAACGTCATCTTCGGCAACATCGAGCGGATCAGCGAGTTTCATCGGCAGCACTTTCTTAGCGAGCTGGAAAGGTAATGAAAGACGCTATTGCGATGTGTTTTTGTGCCAAGCGCTTACCAGGCTGTCCAATGGCTTTACGCGAGACTGTCTGGGTGTTTTTCGTCCGTAGGTAAACCATCCCCAAGGGTCCAACGGCTTGCATGTGTGTATGTGTGTCGGTGTGTGGAGATGAACAAGGACTTGAACTGAACGACAGACACTATATATGTGAAGACACTTTACCGCAAGTCAAGTATAGCTTTGGTTTATCGCATGGAACTGACAACAAGAAAAGTAGATCCTCACAGAGATATATGGGTGATGTTCTGAGAAGTGGAGGATTTTATAATGGAGGAGTCACATTTGTATCATACTTAGACTCTATTTTGCCCTTTTTCTCTACCTCTTAGACTCTCTACAGTTCTTTCGCTCTATTGTGGAGGATGTGTCTACAATATATTTCTGTAATTGGGGTTAACAATCATATCTGAACATATTTAGAGCCTAAATTGTGAATAGTTAGACATCTTCTCAAGATTACTATTCCCAATCGTATATTAACGAAGTAGAGCCGGACAACCTTTTCATACTCATCTTCTTTTGATGTAGTTTCTTCTGTATCTTCTTTTTCGGAATTAACATCCCTGCCCATACACCTACAGTGTACATAAATATTAAACATAATACGACTCTGTGTACATATACTCAACTAAACAAACGCCTAGCCACGTAAGGACCACTTCTCACACTGCCAACGAGTTCTCTTTCAGCTGTTTGCGCAAGTTTGCGTCCTCTGAAGCGTACTGCGAAAGCCGTGTGGACAAGCGAGTGGATTGTCCATGACCACATGCGCTTCAATCCAAGCAACATAGACAGAGGCAGGCAGGCACACACAGTGGAAGACATAACCGTAGCCCCCTCTCACCATGACAACGGCAAACCGAAATAGTTGTACCGAACTGCCGACATGACACGAGCCGAGTAGCCACAGACGTCAGTTTGACACGCTTACTTATCAGCACGTGCGTTTTGTTTTCTCCACTCTCTAGCTGCGAGCACCACCCGCTAAAGGTAGGGACCGCGTTCCTGCGGCACGAGTCCAAGTTCTACCTGTACGCGCTGTACAACAAGAACAAACCGAAGAGCGACTCGCTGATGAGCGAAAACGGCACGCAGTTCTTCAAGACGAAGCAGATCGAGCTGAACGACAAGATGGACCTTGCCTCGTACCTGCTGAAACCGGTCCAGCGGATGGGCAAGTACGCGCTGCTGCTACAGCAGCTCATGAAGGCGTGCGCTGATTTGCAGGTAGGTTTGGAAACTTCATCTCCAAGAATTGGGGAAAAGACTTTAAACACCTTTCTCTATCCTACACACAGCACACGAACAGCAATGCGGAGATACTGGAAGATCTGGAGATGCTGCAGAAGGCGGAAGAGATGGTACGGTTCCAGCTGCGCCACGGTAACGATCTGCTCGCGATGGACAGTCTGCGCGACTGTGACGTGAACGTGAAGGAGCAAGGGCGGTTGTTGCGCCAGAACGAGTTTCTCGTTTGGGAGGGAAAGGCAGGCAAGAAGTCGCTCCGGCAGGTGTTCCTGTTCGAGGAGCTGGTACTGTTCAGCAAGGCGAGACGATTCCCGGACCGGAAGGTATGTTAAGATTACGTCAAAGCTTCCTAAACAGCGGTTATTACTAATAATGGATCTCTCTGGTCTCATTTTTGGAACTAGAATTTGGACATCTACATCTACAAAAACAGCATAAAAACGTCCGACATTGGGCTGACGGCACATGTCGGTGATTCGCCCTACCGGTTTGAGATTTGGTTCCGCAAGCGCAAACCGGGCGACACCTGGACGCTGCAGACGATGAGCGAGGACGTGAAGAATGCGTGGACGGAGGAAATTTCCAAGCTGCTGTGGAAGCAGGCCAAACGGAACCGTGAAATTCGGCTAGCGGAGATGTCCTCGATGGGCATCGGCAGCAAGCCGTGTCTGGATATACGCCCGAGTCAGGATCAAATTAACGATCGGTCGATCAGCATCTCGCAGCTTGGAAAGGGTGAGTGGGAGGTTTCTTTCCCTGTCTGTTTACTTGTTTCTAATGAAGTGTCTCTTTTTTTTTTTTTTGGCAGCACCGAAACTGCGCAACTCCTTCATGGGCACGCTGCCCGAATCGAAGTCGAGCAAGCGGCCACAGTCGATCATTTCCGTGAGCTCGTCGTCGTCGGGCAGTTCGTCGGTCAGTACCGGGACGAGTTCCACGACGAGTGGATGCGAGGCCACGACAGTGAGCGTTAGCGGTAACAGCAATAGCTCCTCGGGTACGTCCTCTGCTGCCAGCAATAGTGGCAGTAGCAGCAGTAGCAGCAGTAGCAGCAGCAGTGGCAGCAGCAGTGCTAGCAGCACCACCACGACCAGCATCACGACCGCCGGCAAGCGGTTAACGCTCAGCATCACCGACCCGAATGCTCCGGCACCTCTGAAGACGAGCTACAAGAAGCACCAGCGTTCAACGACACTCGTGAGCCAATGTTCTATGGGTAAGTTCGGTTTAAGGTTCAAAAATTTGATAGCGAAATTAAGGTCGTTTGTTTCCTCTGCCCCACACAGAGAGTGGCATAATAGCTGATATTTCGCTCAGCCCGGACGAGGTGCTGGACAATCCGCACTGGCCACACCACCATCCCCATCACCACCACAACAACAACAACAACAACAACAACAACAACAACCATCACTTACCAAAGCATAACAACCTGAAGAAGACGCACAGTCTGGCGTCCTCCACACACAGCTCCGGCCCTATCTCGCTGCCCATCACGCTGCTACCGTCCGAGGACATGCCGAAGGGTGTCGACGGTAAGCCGGACACCCTGTCACCGACGGTTGAGCCAGCCGGCGACAACGGCACTACCATAACGGTGCATCTTTAAACTCCTTAACTCCACTATTGGAATTCAGACAAAAAAAACCTGTACAAACCGTTCCTGGTCCTTGTGTGTGTGCGCGTGTATCTCTGAGTGCATGACTGCTGTGTGTATGTTTGTGTGCGTGCGTTTGTTTTAGAGATTTAGGATTTAATGGCCACATTCGCGTGACTGCTTGTAAGAGTATAGGGAGCTGAAGAAGAAGAAGAAGAAGAAGAAGCAGGAGAGCGCGTTATTATCGATTACTTTTCATTACTAAATTACTAAATTAAATAATGGATAGTATTACGCTTAGTTTGTAATGTCTATTATTTTACCTTATACAAACAGTAAAGAGAAAAATTAAGAGTTTTGCACGCTTGCATGTGTATAATAAGGCGCCGAAAAAGCATATTGTTAGCCAGGCAGAGTAGTAAGTGTGTGTGTGTGTGTGTGTGTGGTAAGGAAAAAAACATGAAAAAATACTAAAACAAAAACTAAAAAAGTATAAAACTACAAGGAAGGGAGCAGGTTGAGGAAATGCGAGGAAAGGATAAATTAAATTTACAAACAACAACAACAAAAAACAAACACACACACACAAGTAAGGAGCAAAATAGAAAATCGGACAGGCAGATAACAAAACATTCGATAAGGATCAGCTCTTAATGTGAAGGAAAGTAATTTATTGTACTCTAGCGTGTTAACTTATATGTGTGTGTGTGTGTGTGTGTCGTTAGCGAGGGAGAGAGAAAAAAACCAGCTGGAATTGATAACCCTAACGCAAAGCAGGACTTGGTTTTAGCTAAGGCATTGACGATTTACTCTATTCGTATTTTATTCCACATTCTTGCTTGCTTACCCTTCATTTATAAATTATTATTGCTTTTTGGATAGTTGAAGCTGAGGCTGGAGGCAGCACACATAACACACTCAATAGCAGTTAGTTTTACCAACTAGAGAGAGCGAAACAGTTTGTTTCAAAACGGTTTTTAACATAACTCCTTCAAGCAGCAGGTTCAAATTGATTTAAATTAAAAATAACTGACCTTCTTCCGTTCGTGCTTTGAATTTCCGTTTTTTATTGTTTCCATTAGGAGCCTAGTTACGAAGTGAACGTGCTGCGTACATGTTGCAACACTAACGCGTGTCTCTGCTAAGTGCTATCCCTTATTCGCTGCTTTACCCCGTTACTAATGTGTAGGGAAAATGGAGCATGCGAAAGAGAACGGGCAGCATTGCAGCAAGAGATGGAAGGATATGTAATAAGAAATATATAGTATTTTATTTACCTGTATAAATGGGTTCCTTTGTTTCTTTTCATATAAACAATCCGAAAAATTAACTAAAAACAATTGTTTGTAAATAAATTTGCTTATTTGTTGAAATCCTTCATAAACTTGATCGCGATGAGTTTGAGAAACACTGGCTTGATTGAGCGACGTTGCGCGTTTTGCATAACTTCAGGCGCATACAGTGCAGTCCAAAAAACATCAATCGTCTCTCCCATTCCTACCTTTGAGGGATGCTGCGGCCAATCGAAACGCTACCAGCTCGGACCAAAATACCAGACATCGTAACAGGAGATCATCCAAATCAGGAGGTAGCTCTAACGATCCTTCTAATCGATCTTGCTTATCCGTTTGTCTCGCTCTCACTGGTGTGAGAAAATTTATAGCTTCTAGCTGTTCCAAATCACGTTGCGTGTCGTCATCATCATTTGCGCAATTCCAGGTAAAATCGAATAAGAAAATTATTTTAACACGATTTTAGTGAGATTCTCCCGTTCTTTCGTAGCAATTTCGTATCATTTTTGGTATTATTTTGGTGGTTTGATGGCTGAAACGTTATCCAATCGGTTTCTTATATTCTTTGGTTCTAAGTCCAAGGGGGAAGAATAGATTAGTGATGTGAATAATAAACCACAGAATACGTTCAAGGCTCACCGACAGTGAAAGATCAAAGTGAATTTGCGAAGAAGTGTTTAAGAGCTCATTTCTCAACGTACAATAGTTCATCTCAGCTTAAAATATGATTTCAATAAATCTTTATTCAGTATGTGCTTCCATTGTCATTCCACCATGGTTTCCGTTCGATTTAGTTCCAGCCGAAGAAATCCTTCAGCACCTCCACGATATGGTCAACATCAACGCCGAGGCTCTCGAGCTTGTGGATCATGTTCTGGACCTCAGTCGAGCTCTGGATGTGGCAAAAACAAAAAGCATTTATTAACCCCACCCGGCAAGTACCGCGAAGAAGTACCATCAACCTACCTCGTACAGTGCGCGCAGCTGCTTGTGGTCAAAGTTCTGCATCTTCTCGAACAGCGCCTTGAACTCGGTGCTCGACTTCATCTTCTCCTCGAACATGGCCTCCAGCTCGGCGGCCGGCATCATGGCGAGGGCTTCCTCCAGCAGTCCATTCAGTCCACCGGTGCGCGCTGCCAGCGATACTAAAAGCAAAGTTCACACCACCACAGTTACCTTCACTGCACGTTCCCTTTCTTGCTGTGTACTGACTGTGTGAGTATACTTACGGCTTCGCACGCTGGTTGGCTTGAGCGGGCTCAGGCCCAGGAAGTCGGCCACCACATTCAGCGATTCGTATGCCGGCACGCCCGCCTCCTCGAGGTACTGGAGCAGATCCCGCACCGCCGACAGCTCGAAGAACTGGTCCCATACGGCGGAGAACTCTTCGCCCTGCAGGTAGAGCAGGGTCTGCTGCACCTCCTTATCGGTCAGCAGGTAGCGCATGGCCAGGTCGAGCAGATCGTTCAGCGGCAGCAGTCCCACGAAGTCATCGAAATCGTCGGTCAGGGCGCGGGTGGTCGGGGCACAGGAGACGGCACTGGTGGCCACCAGGCAAGCGACAACAAATGCGGCAATCTTCATGATGGTAGATTGGATTGGGTTGCTTGTTGCACTGGTTCCGATGCTGTGGTACTGCTGTACTGAGCTGTAGTAGGCTTGGGAATGATTTCTCTACCAACCCGTCAGTAGCTTTTATACGTCCGCTGCTGTCAGTATCTTGAGCGGTCAACAGTCGATTAACCAGCTGTCCAAGAAGTGGAGTGCCGTTATCTGTGCCTCTCGAGTGTACTTCTGTGGGCAACTACTGGACTTTCAGCCGGTCTGTCCTGCACTCACTCTCAAGAAGTCCACCGACCACCACCCATCAGCACTGGTCAAGTGGTCCACACTTATTATAATAACATAATCCGATTAGCGATAATGATGATTTAGCATGGAATTTGTGTACTTAATTGATTACTGATCACGCCCTTTTGGTTTGGATGGGACCTAAATTCCCTTGAAACTCGCTACTTACTGTTCAATCCAGTACTTCTTCTGCGAACAGATGTTTCTAAGGCAACCGATAAGGCCAACCTGGACCTTGGACACGATTCGTTTCAATGGATTTATTTCCAGATGAATTAGTTTCTGGATGGAGATCTTCACTCTAGTGGCTGACTACTTGGATAGCTAAATTTCTACGATGAGTTTTTCCTCCAAAGTACTGCTGGGAATAGTTGGTTCACCAGTAGGGAGATCAGTTATCGGTTTTTTGTTTCGGGACAGATCCACGATTCGTTCTTTCACTCAGATTGGCCAAAGACACAGTTCCATAAATTGGATTAAAGCAGGGATGAGTTCCAGGACCAGTTTGATATGGGGAAAAAATCCAGGGCCGGTTTAGGTTATGTATCAATTCCAGGATCGATATGGATAGGGAATCAGTACGAGAACCGATGAGGATTCCGTACCTGTTCCTGAATCGGTATGGCTGGCTTAGGGATCATTCCCTAGACCGATATGAGTTTACTATCAGTGCCGGAAATATTATCCAATTTGGACAAGTTCCTAGGATGGGTACAGTATCTGTTCCAGGACTGGTATGGGTACTTCTGGGACTTCCGAGATTTCAAAAAATGGTATCGTTTCATGGTCGGTTCCAGGACTGACCTGGACTCAGTTTCTTAATCAATTTCAGGGCTGGTACGTGTGTAGGATAGAGTTCCAAGACTACTATGGAATGAGTTCTAGGACCTAATTAGTTGCTGGATCGGTATAAGGTATACGTTTTTGGATTATTTTTAGTTCAGGATTATTTTCAGGATCCTATATAGATTCAGGGCCGGTATTGTGGTACAGCATACCGGTCATGGGTTCAAGCCCCGAATGAATCGTGTCGTAGAACTGACTATCCTGCTATGAGCAATCAATAAGTCACTGAAAGCCAAGCCTACCAGGCAGGTCTTGATCAACAACGGTTGTTGTGCGAAGAAGAAAAAAATGGTTCAGGATCAGTATGAGTTTACAATCCGTTCTAGGAGTCGGACAAATCCTAGCAACAGCATTGGATCAAAATAAGTTCCACGATCAGTATGGATTCAGGATCTATCCCAGGACTTGTATGGGATCAGTAACAGAGTTTTGGGATCAGTATGGAATGGGGTTCAATTTTACAACCGGTAATGATTCAGAATCAGTTTCCTTGGAAATAGCATTGCATATCCCTTAAAACGTGCTAAATTAACTAGCAAAAGGAGAAGGCTAATGCCTTCGATAACAACACAGCTAGATTCAGATCTTCAAATCGGTGAGGTAGTAACATTCACTTCAAACAGTGCCACGATTTCCACAAAGAAGCCATTCTACTATCTACCACTACTTGTGATAATAGATGATGAGAGCCGATTACACTTCAAAGGCATTAGCACAAGTGCTTCAATCCTCTTAATACAAATACTCTCCTCCTGTAAACTTCCTAAATAGACTAGCGAAACAAAGGTTAATTCATGGGGCGAGTTATCGCTATCAAAGAGTTGATTTGATATCAACTTTTCTCTTCCCTTCACGATAATAATACCTTAACGTTAGATGATTGATTCAACCAGAGCAAGCGGGATGAAAATTAAAGTATTTTCCTTACCTCAATTGCTGTATTTTCAGATAAATTCTCGAGGCGATTTTAAACCCACTATTTTGACTGAATTAACATGGTTGCTGAACCGTCTACCACCGCACAGAACGTCGAACGCACAGGATACTAGATGAACAACTAATGAAGAGATTGGCGCTCTGGTTTTGGCCGCCAGGCGGAATGAGCATTTCTATGGTGATACACAACTATGGAATGGCAATGGTTGCTGAGGACTTTCAAAATAAGAATTTCTCACCTCCACTATTAACACAAACAAAACAACCCAAAAAGGTTGGGTGGAAGGCCGGGCAGGGGGGTTTTTCTTTTTTTTGTTGGTTTAGAGTTTATTTCTCTTGTCTTACTTAACAATTGCACGTTTTCGCTAACTATTTGCATGATTATCGTTTTACTTTAAACACACCGTTCTTCATTTCTCTCGTTTCTTCTTTCTGTCTGTTTAGTTCTCCATTTTGGGAGTTTCGCTCACTTGTCGGTTCTTCTTCTTCGTCTTCTTCTTCTCCATCTTGATTAGAGTTTATGCTTTTGGTATTGTTTGTTTCGCTTTACTTCCTGTTCTCCTTCTCCTATCAATCACCACCAATGTTGTTTTTCACGATTCACTTCGAGCGACAATGATATGAAAGGGTCGGGGGGGTAGAGGAAGAAGTTAATAATGTTAACACAATCAAACGCCACCCCCATTCCCGTTCTCCTCACACCTTCCACCCCCGCTTCCCACACTAGGGGTGTTTTCATGGGGCGAAGGGAAGGAAGAGCGGAGACGGGTGGCTTGGTCTTCACAAATTGTCCGGGTGAAAGGCATACACACAATGATTGTGGTTAACAAAATCGGAGATCAGAAAATACATAAGACACACACATACACACGATTTTATTTCTCTTCACATTTGGCGTGGTGTTGTTGTTTGGTTTTGTTTTCGCACAGTTGTTTTTTCCATCTTACTATCTTTTTCTTCTGCTTTTTTTCTCTTTCTTCTTAAAGCTTTCCCTTTTTTTGCTGTTGCTATCTCGAACGGCGGCACTTCTTACAGCCTCTTGTTCTGTGTCTCTTTTCTCTTTTTCTTCTTCTTCTTCTGCTTTATTGAGTACTTTCCCTCTTCTTACACATTGCTTACTACACTGCTGTCTCTCTTCATATTCTTTTTGATGCTTTGTTTATTTGTTTGTTTGTTTTTGTTGTTTTTTTTTGTTCTTTTTGGTTAATTACTTAACACGTACACGTCTCTCTCTCTCACTCAAACCTAATGCTTACTCCCAGGTCTTAATGACTTCGTTGGCTGTTTCGTCGAACAAGTTTGGTTCGATTTGGCACACAGGTTTCAGGATCACAGGTTAACACACAAACACGCGTTGTCGTCGTCGTTGATGGTGGTCGGTGGTAGTCGTACACAGACGAGGGATAGCAGAACGTCGGGGTCGGGGTGAGATCGGAAGGTCAACAACAACAGTAAGGTAAGACGAAGAAAAGTAAGGGGGAAGGAACAATCGATACGAGTGACGAGACGGGGGAAGAGAGAAAAAAGAAGAAGAAAAAAATAAAACATTATAGATAAACCGAAAATTCGAGAAAATTCATACAAAATAAGAAAATAAACTAAAGAGAAAACAAGAGAAACATCATTTAATAATTTAGAAGAGTGAAAAAAAAACGAAAGCAAATTTGGAAGCAAATTCGAATAAAACCGAACAGGAAGCTAATAGTAAAACTTTTGGAATTTCTCAATGGGAAAAGCAAACAAGTAAAAAGCCAATTAGATTCCGTTTAAATCCATTACAGTGGATCAAGTGAAACAGGAAAAGTGCCCAAATAGAAAAGGATAAAGAGCTTTTTCTTTAGAACAGAACAGAAGCACTTGAAGTAGAGAGAAATCAATTGAAAAGAAAGCAAGAAAAGTTTGAATTTTGAAGCCGTAACAAGAAAGCAATTAAACTTATATATAAAATAAACATGATCAACAGGGAAAAAGGGAGAAATCAAAGCTTTTGGTTCGATGTATAATTTTGTCAAAATGGATCAAAAAGGGAAAGGAAGATGATTTGGTTTGGATTTTTTTTTTGCTGTTTTGCTATCCCCGCCGATCCATGATGGACAGTATTGGATGGATAGGGCCCCTAGCATTGTCACTTACATCACAACTACATGTCGATTGTTGTTGTTGTTGTTGTTGTTGTTGCTTACCCTCACACTTACACAAAACGTACTTCTCCCTGTGTGTGTGTGTGTGGTTTGTCTTTGTCTCGTACGAACACACACGCTCACACACATATGTACGCTCGGATGGGGTAGGGATGGGGCACGGTAAAGCTGATGGGTGTTGGTTGTGGTGGTGGTGGTGATGATTAAAACACATACAGGACGGACACAGGACGACGAGAGCACAACACGTACCATCTCGTTGACTTCACGTGGGGGTTGTTTGTGGTTTTGTTGGGGGGGGGGGAGGTGTTTGAGCGAGTTGATGAGAGAAAAGCAATCACAAAGGTTGAGGGAACACACTCACGCTCGCGCGCCCCGACATACGTATGTGTGGTGGTTTATGGTTGCGGGGGATTGTAAGAACGGGGAGCTTTTTAAGTTGTGTGGCCGCCGACAATAAAGCTGGATGATCACAGGGATGGGGTGTCACAGGATATCGCACCGAAAGTTGGGATCAAGTTCTTCCAAAGCTATTCTAGCCAATCACAGAGAGAGAGAGAGAGGAAGAGAGAGAGAGACCAAACTCCAAAGAGGAACAAGCAACCACACCCGGTCACCAGGACACACGAGGGGAGGGCTTTTCCATCAGCAGAGGGGCTCTCTTTTCTCCATTGTTGTGCTGTCTTTGTCTCCTCCCTCCTGACTCACTTTGTCACTTGTTCCCCCACCCGGGAGGATAATGATGAAAAGCGATCAGTAGGAAGTCATCCCAAAGAGGACATTAAAAACAAGCATTGGGATCTCTCTCTCTCTCCCTCTCTTTCGCTCCTTTCAAGTTGTAGGCTATGGATGCTGGGGACATTGAGGGTTCGGTCTCTCCTTTCGTTCACACTCCCTTTCATACCCACAAAGGATGAAGAAAGCATTCCCGGGGGCTCATTATAACGAGACACGTCATAATGATGGAGAAAAGAAGGGACAAAATGGGGCATTTTTGGGAACGAACACACACACACGCTTTGGAAGACTTGGAGGACCGCCGTCCACGTGGGAGGCAGGTTGATCATGACACACATGACACACACACACGCGGGGGAGTTTTTTGGGGTTTCTTTTTTCTGTTTCTGTTTATTATATGTGAGTGGGTGGTTGGTGGTGGTGGTGGTGGTTTGTTTTTTATAATTTTTTGGGTTTATTTTTTATTTATTTTGAAACTGTCTTTAATGGAAATCTGGATTGACTGTGGGAGGCAAAAGAGAGAGAGAGAAAAAAGGGGGAGAGAAACGAAATTATAACCATTAAAAAACAATGATTCCACATCTCCGCCGAATGCCGAAGAGAGGGACAGCTTATTAAGTAAACATATGGCGCTACTCTAAAAAGGCAAAAAACTTCAGAAGCTACTCTAAAACCACTACGCTAGAGGGTTTGTCTACTAAATCATTCTCTACTCTACAGGGGAATTTAGGTTTCTCCTTTCTACAGCATTTGTACATAAATTAGGGTTTTTTTTATTTAAATTAGAAGAAAATCAGTAAAATCAGTCTACTTTTTACAGCCACAGCTACACCCCAATGATCCTCTCTCGAGGATCGTGTGCTTTTTTTTCGCAACTTTAATGTGATCACTACTTGTCGGGGTTCGGGGGGGAGGATGTTGCATGCACTGTTGATGGGTGTAAAAGGATGACGGGGATGAGGTGAATGAATGTGTCTTACGTATTTCTGCTCGATCTGGTTGGCTGATCGAGAGATCGTGTAAACAGCACAGCAGGCGCACACGCTTGATCTGCCGCCTTGGATGGTTTCTTCAGGCATCATCAGCACGTCACTCATATCACACAAACACACACGCGGAGTGGGGGCGCTAGGATTCACTTCCATGCAGGCGCACAGGCCGAGTTCGCGGGGATTTCATCGTCTTTGCCGGATGGTACGGGGACGAGAGACCACACACACACACACTCACACAGGAGCTCTTCACACAGGCAAGAGTCACACAAACACTCAAACACGCACACTGCTAGATTAGAAGAGATAGGGCTTGCGGAGACCTTGTAAGGCAAGGGGGTATGTGGAGAGAGCAGTGTTGACAGAAGAGAGACAGGGAAAAGGCTTGTTTTGTCATCGGATGCATAGGTTTTGTTGTGGTGTTGTGTGGAAACGGTTTCAGCGTCTTTGAGTTACCATTGCACACACACACACACACACACACGCGCGGGAAGGTGCGCAGCAGAGGGGTTGGTCGCGGTTAGTAGTGGTGAGTGAAGACAGGCAAAGTTGGGTAAAAATTAGTAAGGGAAAAGAGATTAATTTGTTTTCGGTATATTTAAAATGTATTTTTTATTTATTTTTTTGCTGTTTTCTTCTTTTTTCCTTTGTTCTTCATTCTTACTTTGACGTCACTTCACGACGAACTCTTTTACTGTGTTTTCTGTTCTTCTTTTATCTGTTGTTGTTGTTGTTGTTAAGAAGATTGCGTAGATTTTGTTTCTTTTTGTTGTGTATGTGTTGTTATGTTAATCCATTTTTTCCCACTGTTTCTCCATTTATCACCATTTCTACCATTTCTTTCCTTTCTCTTTGTTATTTCTTAATTCACCCTTGGTTTTCATCTGAGTTTTTACGTTTTTCTTTTCTTCTCTGATGATGTTATGTTTGTTTTCTATCAACTCGCTCTTTGAAATCAATGTAAAGAATCAAGTTAGTGAGTTGCAATTTGCGTGGTGTTGATGTTCAATCTCTATCCAAATCACCATTTTACAACACAACATTACACTACTTTCCCACTTTCTTTAACTACTTTCAGTGTTGTTTTTCATCTTCAGTTCTGCTTGTTCTGTATGATAAATGTTATTGCATTCTTACTAGTGGGGGTTGTGGTTTCTTCTTATTAACCTTTATCTTTCACCGCCCTTTCGTTTTCCTTTTTTTAATAAGTTTTACTGATTTTATGTGTTTACTGTTAATGATTCATGGTGCTCTTGCTCGATTCTAACAACTGCAAGGGGGAGGAAAACGATCTTATCTTGTACCATTTTTGGAATGGGGGAAAAAACACAACGATTACTTTTCACCCCCACAAGCACAATAGGTGCTTGCTGCTCTTCAAGTTTAAAACGTCCAACGCTTTCGTCGACGGGCCCCCCCATTGCCCAAACATGTGCTAGAGCTGGGGCTGACCCGGTTGGGAAGGGAGGGGGGGGGGCGTTGAGATTAGTGATCGTTTAAAGAAAACTAATCCCCATGGCGGACTCGATTTTCCCCAATTGATTATTTTCTTGTTTTCACTACTGACTTCTTGTAAAAAATAAAGTAAGAGAAAAAACGTTCCAAAAGAGTTCGACAATAATCGACACTCCATCTCTGCGCTTGTACACGCACAATGCCCCTTCTTCTCCTTCTTTTCTCCCTGCTCTCTCGCTCGCCATACAACAATAAAACGTCTATGAGCTGGCGAGCAGTACGAGAGTGCAAAATAAACTAAAAAAAAAGGACATGAATGATGAGATGCACACATCAAACAGGAGAGAATACAAAAGAATCGTATAAAAAGCATTAAATTGCAAGCAAACTAATGAATCCTTTTCCCTCTTCGACACTACTGAAAAGGTATGCAAAAACCCTATCTAACAACATTCCCAAGTTATGTTTAAAGCAACTATTTCTGTGTGTGTAGCGAATCGCGATCGCTATCGGATGGAATTCAAGCCGGTGCACAACTATTTACCAAAAGGGATTTTCCAAAATGTCCCCTCTTTCTTAAAATTCCCTTTTATACCCTTTTAGGCACACGCTGTATCATCATCATCATCATCATCAGTAAACAACAACCACCACCATCATCAACGATCATTTAGTCTCATGGTTTTACCCAAAAAGCCCCCCTCGTTTTGAGAGGCCAATTATGCCGTTCTAACCAGCGTCAAAAACGGTAGCAACACAAAAGCAAAACGAAACGAAACGAACGATTCCTTCTCTACACCCAAACCGAAACTAAACCCACATAACATGCCTAATATATATTTGCTGCAAAATCGTTGTAATAAAAGGAGTTTCGCCTGTTGTGCGAAAGAGTTCAAGTATGAAGTGTGTAGTATGATAGTAGTAGTAGTAGTAGTAGTAGCAGTAATAGTAGTTATATAGATAGCAATAACATTAATTTCCCTTTCTTATCTACTTTTTGCTTATCAAGAGACCTCAGACGGAGTAACCTTCATCTGGGTATCTTGTGTTGCGTGTGTGTCATCGTTAAGCAATAAACAAACGATCGTTCGTTTTCTTCTTTTTTTCTCATTAAACCTCTTCTTTTCGCCCGTTTTTTTGTTTGTTTCGTCGTTCATTCCATATCTTGGATGACTTATGTGTATGAGAGACGTTCACATACGTACACCATGTACTCCATGGTACGTTTCCTACTAATTCCCCCCGGAAATGTAACACCACACCCTTCTTCTTCTTCTTCTTATACACAATAAGAAACACGCCCTCTTCCCCCGGGGGTTAAACGTTTTGCTGTTTCGTTTGTTCCGTTTTTTGTTTTTGTTTAAATAAGTTAAGTAATTCACGCTCAGCAAAAGAACAAACTTAGAGGATGGAAAAGGTTAGAAAATAAGAAAGTGAGCGAGAGAGACAGAGATGCGTGTTTTCGCGATCGTAGGAAATCGCTGAAGCAGCATATCATTCTCAACTGTGTATGTGTGTATTTTTTTTTTGTATGTATGTGTGCTGTGAGGGGCTTATAAACTTAGATGCATTGTCGGGGTTTGGAGGACACTGACTGTTCGGTAGGTGTGTGCTCGATTTGGTGGTCGTATAGTAGAGGAGGGAAGGAGGTTAGTTGTGAACGTTCTTCCGCCTTTACATTGTGTCTTATATTTAAGATTGGAAAAGCTCCTTTAATTATGTTTTTTTTTTTTGCAAAGATGCAAGATGTAAGCCAATCAAACAAACAAACGCAATAGAAAAGAAAATGCACACGAGGGAAAACAAAATGGGGAAAGAAAACACACACACTCTCCTTTGTAGTAAGCGGCACCACCATATTTTCTTCGTTGTATGGTTAGAAACATGTTTTGGCATATAAAAATAGGTTTACAAATTAAACGCTTCTCCCTCATACGCTGATGACTGATGTTTGTTGTGTTGTGTTGTGTGTGGTTAATTTTGGCTGACCACAACAACACGCAGACGACGCCCACAGCCCAGTCAGAGAGGGAGAGAGAGCGAGGCAGAGGGCCGCCATTGTGTTGTGTGGGAAAAAAATAAAGTGTTTTTGGGGTAATGTGTAATTGTAGAAGTTTGGGATGTTGGTTGTGGGTATCATCTTGGGATAGCATTAAAAGTAGTAGTAAGTATCTTGTAAACAGCGCTCACACAGTTTTTGCTCACACCTCATTACTGCTATTATGCACACACGCACGCACATACGGGGTGGCGATTCGGACGCCCTTTTGCCGCATGTGATGAGAGATTGGATGTATGGTGGTTGAGCTCGTCGCCCATCCAGCTGAAGCCTTAGTACACACAATAGTACGCAAGTTTTTTATGCATATGGGGTCCACACGTGTACCACACGCTCATACTGCTGAGATTTTTTTAAAACCAAACTGCTAAAGCGCCTCTCTACATTTGCTACAACTTTTAACCTTCAGTAAAGTTGGTAAAATAATTTCCCATCTCCCTGCTCCTGCTGCTGCTAAACGTTCGCTTCCTAAAGCCTGTCTGTCTATATGTGTGTGTTGGTGACAAACTGAGCTGTTATTTTGAATGTTTGAGGAACCAAAAACGGATGCAAATATGTATGTGAGAAATCCACATATAACGGGATTGTCACGTTAACGATGTGTGTGGGTGTGAGAGAGAGAGATAGGAACCTACCTAAGAATCAAATATGAACAACAGTATCAACACTATTTATGTGAGCTTTCCCTATCCTTTTTTCTAACCCCTCTCGAATATTCGTTTTCCTTCCACAGATATATGCAAACGCCTTGCTGCATATATCCTTCGAGCTGCACATTATCATTACCCGCTCACAAACACATACACACACGCATTGACTCGTAGCGTGTGACTGACTGTCTGCCGTTAATCGATGCTGCGCGCCGAGGAGCGCATACTAAAAGTAATCACACGCTCCGGCTGTTCTAGCTCTGCCCTGTACTACTCCATCCCTTTCCGCTAAACGTTTTCCTCTACCCCGGCGCAGTGCGCAGAAGAAAGCTCAAACGATTCTACACCGGTCACCACACACACCACGACGGTCGTGTTTTGTTATCTAAACTTTACAAAATCGATATTCGCTAAACATTTCAAACGCATCTGGATGCGCGCTATGGGGAGAGCGCGCACCGCGCACGCAAAAGGTGCGCATCGAAGCATCAATCAAAGAGATAGAAAGTAGCTTTTGCTCTAAGTAATGGATTATAATAGTAACGATCTAAAAAAAAAAATAAACAAACAGAAGGCGGCAAACTATCTCGCAAACAAACGGCGTGACACAGAGGGCAGGGGTGAGGAGCCACAACCCGCCCGTCACACCACACACACACACACACCCGGCACACAAATAGGGATTAAATGATTCTATGCTTTTGTCTTGTCTCTCTCTCTCTCTCTAGTATTTCTATCTTTAAACACCATCTTTTCGGTGTTTTCCCCCGTTTTTATTTCCTCATATTTGCTATATGTTGCTTATCCTGTCCTCCCCGTTCAGCACAGTGCTGTAGAAACGTGGAGGAGAGCTTTCGATACGGCTGTGTATTTGAATTATTTAATACACACTCTTCCCCGCGTTGCTCAAACGCGGTTCAAATGATTGGGTCGAGGGGGCGAGTACATGATAACAACTACTGTGCAATTGGATTTTCCCCTACGATGAGCAACAAAACCGATCCATAATGCCGATTAAGAGAGAGAGAGAAAGTGTATGAATGGATGATGTGTGTGTGTGTGCCTATATATATATATATCTATTGTTTTATATTATGCGTGCTATATGAATGCTGTGACGGGGTGTCCGTGGTGCTAGTGGTGGTGGTATACTACATTCTCTGTGACGTGCCGACTGCCGAGCGTCCACATTCCTGCTTCTAACTCTGCCTGCTCTATCTCCTCCGTGTGTATGGTGGTGTTGGGTTGATGTTGTGAACGTATCCTTTATACTTCCCGACTTTCCCACCCCGTGTTGTCGTTGCCCCCTTCTCTGGTGGCAACGCAGCAGTGGCAGAAGTTATAAGGTAGTACTAGTAGTAGTAGTGGTAGGTAGCAGCAGCATTCGCAGATGTTCTGTTATCTTCGCGCGCACGCTCACTGCCATTATGGACCCCATATGATGTAAGCAAAGAACACGGCCCACGCTAACACTAGTCCATGCATATTTTTTATGTAACTCTCACCGTCCGAAATCCTTCTGGCGACGAACTTCAGGATCTCATCCAGCAGCACGACCGGCAGCGAGAACTTCATGACGGTCATCCACTCATTGCCGTCCAGTGGAGTAACTTGGAAAACGGTCTGCAAAGGGTGAGGAAACACGATCAGTGTGAGTAGCTGCTGCTGCTGCTGCTGATGTGTATGTGTGTGGGGAGTCAGTCACCCGATCCGATACTTACGGAAAGAACGTCAACGTAGAGGATGACGAAGTGGAGAGCGAACGACAGACACATGGAGGCAATCAGCCAAATGTTGCACCATGGCGGCATCTGGACAAGGGACTGGTTCTCAGACAAGCTGGTGGAAAAAAAAGGGAGGAAACAGATTAAGTCAAAGCCTTCGAATTCAACCGGACGAACGCGACGTTCTCCTTACCTGTTCATGGCGTTCAACATCTCAATGGTGACCAGCACGGACAGAGCCATGGTCATTGGGTGCGGATCGTTGAAGATCTTGCAGTCAATACCCTTGAACTCCTCGCCACCGCCCAGGCAGGACAGATGGTGAGTCAGCTGCCAGTAGGACAGCTGCGGGCCAGTCTCGGAGAACATGAACCACCAGGCGGCACCTCCAACGGTAGCGCAACCGACATATCCACCAATGGCCATGTAACTGGGAAGGTGCGAGAGCAAGAGAGAAGATGAAACAAAATACAACCCAAAGAACAACAGCAGGCATTTGTTGGGCAAACGTACCGGAAGAACAACCAGCCAGAGATCAAACCTTCATCAGCCTTGCGCGGCGGCTTGGTCATGATGTCCAGATCCGGTGGGTTGAAGCCGAGGGCAGTAGCTGGCAGACCGTCAGTGACCTATTCCATATGAGCACAACAACAAATCCCATTCAAACCTATTGTTTGAGTCACCAACTATCCTCCACTTACCAGGTTGACCCACAGCAGCTGGACGGGGATGAGAGCTTCCGGCAGACCCAGGGCGGCCGTCAGGAAGATGGACACGACCTCACCAATGTTGGACGAGATCAGGTAGCGGATGAACTGCTTCATGTTGTTGTAGATGGCACGACCTTCCTCAACAGCGGCAACGATGGAGGAGAAGTTATCGTCAGCCAGCACCATCTCGGCGGCCGACTTGGCGACGGCGGTACCCGAACCCATGGCGATACCGATTTCGGCCTTCTTCAGGGCGGGCGCGTCGTTGACACCGTCACCCGTCATGGCGGAGATTTCGTTCATGCTCTGCAGGAACTCCACGATCTTGGACTTGTGGGCCGGCTCGACGCGCGAGAACAGGCGGGCACGGGCGCAAGCTTCACGCTGCTCCGACACGGACAGATCGTCGAATTCGCGACCCGAGTACGACTTGCCGGTGGTGTCCTCATCCTCTCCGAACACACCAATACGGCGGCAGATAGCTTCGGCGGTGGCCTTGTTGTCACCAGTGATCACAATGACGCGGATACCGGCAGCGCGGCAGCGAACGATCGAGTCCTGCACTTCCTTACGCGGCGGGTCCAGCATACCGACGACACCGACGAAGGTCAGGTTCACCTCATACGTGTAGAACTTGGTCGAATCGTTCAGGTCCATGTCTTCCGGCTTCATCGGGCTGTCGGCGGTGGCCAGGGCCAGACAGCGGAGCGTGTCACGGCCGGTACCGTACGTGCGGGTCAGTTCCAGGATGCGCTGCTTCAGCGTCTGGGTCAGCGGCACCTTGGTCGAGCCGACGCGAGCGTGCGTGCAACGCTCCAGCACACCTTCCGGAGCGCCCTTACAGAACAGCTTCGGTCCGTTGCCGAGCTTGGAAGCCTTCAGCGGGGTGCAGTACGAGGACATGGATTTACGATCGCGCGAGAACTCCAGGGTGAACTCCTTCTTCCACTTGGTTTCGATCTCCTGGCGGACGCAGATGGCCGACGAGCGGCGGTCCAGTCCCTGCTTGGCAACGTTGAACGGGTTCAGCTTCTCAGCCAGCACGATCAGGGCGGTTTCGGTGGCCTCACCGACCTTCTCGAACACCTTCTTCGTTTCGTTGAAATCAATGGCGGAGTCGTTGCACATGATGCAGATCGTGCCCAGCTCGTGCAGCGTCTCGTAGTCGGCGGCCTTGATGCGCTGTCCGTTCAGCGTGACCTCACCGATCGGCTCGTAGGTGGATCCGGAGATTTCGAACTCGGTGAAGCTGCTGTCGTTGCCCTCGATCTTCTCGAAGATGAACATGCGCGACACGGACATCTGGTTGGTGGTCAGCGTACCGGTCTTATCCGAGCAGATGACCGAGGTGCAGCCCAGCGTCTCCACGGACGGCAGCGAGCGGACGATAGCGTTCTTCTTGGCCATGCGGCGCGTACCCAGCGCCAGACAGGTGGTGATGACAGCGGGCAGACCCTCCGGGATGGCGGCGACGGCCAGAGCGACGGCGATCTTGAAGTAGTACACGGCACCCTTGATCCAGGAGCCACCGTGGGCGGGGTCGTTGAAGTGTCCGATGTTGATGGCCCAGACGGCAACGCAGATCAGCGAGATGACCTTCGACAGCTGCTCACCGAACTCGTCCAGCTTCTGCTGCAGCGGCGTCTTGATTTCCTCCGTCTCCGACATCTCGGTACGGATCTTACCGATGGCAGTGTTCAGACCGGTGCCGATGACGACACCGCGCGCCTTGCCGGCGGCGACGTTCGTGCCGGAGAACAGAATGTTCTTCTTGTCCTGGTTGACGGCGCGCGGGTCCGGGACGGCATCGGTGTGCTTGATCACGGACACGGACTCACCGGTCAGGATGGACTGATCGATACGGATGGTGGTGGAGTAGATCTTGATCAGGCGGATATCGGCCGGGATCTTGTCGCCGACCGACACCTCGACCACATCACCAGGGACGATCTCCTTGGCGCGGATCTTCTGCACACCGGACTTGTCGCCGCGGATGACCTTGCCCATCTCCGGCTCGTACTCCTTCAGCGCCTCGATGGCGGACTCGGCATTGCGCTCCTGCCACACACCGACGACGGCGTTGGCGATCAGGATCAGCAGAATGACGAACGGTTCAACGAAAGCTTCAACACCTTCATGTTCCTCAAACAGAGCTAGTACCTAGTGGGGTTTATTGGAGGAGAGAATATATATTAGCAAATTTGTACTTAGCGCTTTTTTTTACAAGAGAGTTTTTACAATCGTTCGTTCAATTTTTATTCCACAATTAATAAGCGTCATATATTACGCGACCATTGGACACAACGTGAACAATTTTATCTAAAACACATTCCAAATTCTATTTTTATATGCAAAACACATTAGCGGAAGGCTGGACAAATATTATTTTTAGCTCAATTTTTTTAGAAAAGACTTCTTTTTTACCTTCTACCATCCTCTCGCTCCACTTCAAAGGTTAGAAGCGGAAAAAAGTGCAACGCAAAAGTGTCTGAAGGTTATTTGTTGTGCGTGCATGGACCGTGCAAAAGGATGCTCTTTCGCGGTCGCGCGTTTTACAACATCCCGTGCCCGTGTTGCGCATAGTTTTACCACAAATTTTACGCTCCGGCGGCGGTAAAAGTCATCCAAAAGGGTGGTTATTTTTAAAACATTCAACGAATGGAAAAATAAAAAATAGAAAGAACGAACGGACACCTTCAAATACCAAACATCGTCACATTCGTGTGGGCACATACCAAAACAAAAAACAAAAATCCCGCTGTCAACCACACACATACACCTCTGAGGGGCCTGCGCGGAGGTTACGTTAAATGGAGTAAACGACATAAACAGATTTTTGGCACCTTTGCGGCCACTGACTAAATATCAAACAGGAAAAAGCTACGGTGGAGGAGCGAATGAGCGCTTCATGCATATAAGATTAGATGAGTGCCAGGTAACGGGACACAAATGCCACGCTGGATCACAACCATCCCAAACATATTTTGGCAAACGCGGTAACTGATAGTAAATAAATCTCGCCAAGCGTTGACTTTTAAACGACGGCGCTTTCCCGTTGAACGAACGATGCAAAACCTTCCTTTATCGTCGTCTGGTGATGATGATACTTACAAAAGAAATGATAGCGGCCAACAGCAGAATCTTAACGAGAAGATCATCGAACTGTTCAAGCACTAATTGCCAGAGTGTCTTTCCTGTTGTGAGAGAGAGAGAGAGAGAGAGAGAGAGAGAGAGAGAGAGAGAGAGAGAGAGAGAGAGGGAGAGAGAAAGAGAAGAGTTATCCGATTAGATGCGCTGCTAATGTTTTGCAATTGTTTATTCCGGTGGTTCGCCTGCCACTCCTCTCTCCACGCGTTACGATAGAGCGGCTGCTCGGGTCGGGGGGTCTGTTTGCTGGGTGTCTTCATCAGCATGCGGCCATTACCACCACCACCATCAACCGTGCGGCGCATGCAGCAATTGCGTTGTTTTCTACGCTATCCAATTAATTCGCTCGTCCAAGGGGGTCCAGAGGGAGGAAACATTCACGTTGCGTGCCTCCTCTTCCGGAACCACCACCTCCCATTGCAACGCCGGCATTTTACTTTATCTTTTTTTCGTTTCCATATTCAAAGTAATACCACCAGTAATGCCATTATTCTAACAGGCAATAATGGCACCGGAAAATGCACCGGACGACCTGACGCTGCTCGCGAAGAGATTAACGCGCGCTTTTGTTTAAAATTAATACCTCTGGATTTGTGTGCGTATGTGACAGGGCCGACGACTTAATGCCAATATCAAAGAGCAGCAGCAGATTTTGCGTCCTTCGGTGCTTAATTCACATGCGTGACGAAACACACGCCAGGAATGCTGCTCTCGGCTGAGACAGGACAGGTCAAACGCCTGCCTCAGCGCGTGCGACACAACACAACACGCTTCCGGCGGGGAGAAGGGATGAGTCTGCCGGCACGGATGATCCAACCGCGTAGGTACGCAACCACCGCACCAAGAACGTACGCACGTACGTACGTACTTAGCACGTAATACTTATTTTTGTCAGGGGCGCATAAAAATAGCGTGCAGCCGCACGAGCGTACTACGGGTGAGTGAGAGCGCGCGCACATTTTGCAGGTTGGCGTTTTGTGTATCTGTGTTCTGCTTGCCCCGCTCAGCAACGTTGATGATGATGAATCCGGTACTGACCGGGCGGGCGCATGATTACACCCCCAGAGTCAGGGCAAACATTTGGTGGTTTCAGCAGTTAATCTCTGTGTGTGTGTTTTGTTTTATGCGGCCCACAGCAGCGCCTGTGTATCAACAACGCCCTGTCACGCGCTTTCATCAGCAAACACGGGGGCTGGGCATGGGCAGCACCGGGGAACAGGTTGATTCTAGGACGACAAGCTACTATTTGTCACCTGATATACTGATTTTCTAGTGCCAGAGCTCAACAAATGGATCGAACTACCAACTCCCCCCATCATCCAGTGACGCTTCCTTCACGCCAAAGTTACCGATACCGGGGAGAATACAAAGCATTCGATGAACCCTCCCCGCAACAGACACACACACACCGACACACGCACGCCGCCCGGATAAACAACCCCGCAGCAAGCAGCGGTATAAATAGAAACATCACGAAGTGAAAAATGTGTCCATTTTGTGCAGTGCTCCGGTTGTATAATGCTCCACCACAATTCCCCGACGTCCGGAGAGGATCGGTACACACTTTCATCATATATCCTTTTCCGATGCGTTGTTTTTTTCATTTCTTAATCAAAAGGGAAAGCCAAATGTACAAAAACACAGACACACATCACACACGTGCGCTTTTTGTCGTTCATATCGGAGGCAGGGCGATTGAAGCAGTTCCAGCAGCCGAGGTCATTGCGGATCAGGGTCGGTGGGGGAGGGTGGCGCAAATCCTGTCGTCGTAGGTCGAATAAATATTTTCATCCTTCACCAAATGCACTCACCACCACCATATCAACCTTGGGGCTCCCACACCATCGACATGCATGATGATGCTGATGAAGATGTAACACGCGCCCGGGAGAGCCGTGTATTATCTCGAGCGGGCGGCCGCCTGCCCTGCTAGCTGCCACATATATTTACATGCCCTATTTTTTGTCTCGCTCTACCGGGCCCTACTGCAGCGAGCATTAACGAGAGCAGGGCGCTGTGCATCGAACACGGGCACACAAACAAGCACACACACGTCGATGTGAATTAGTCTGTGGTTACCGCTAACGCCGGGTGTGATTCGTGTGCTGCTCCCCCGTTTGCAACCGCTAACCGCTTTGCTGCATTACCTGCGAACGGCCGAACGGAGCAGCTTCATCTGTTTCTTATCTTATGGCGCACCATTAGACCATACGGTGGGGTCGCAGCAACGTGCAAAACAAAGACCCGCTCGCTCGCTCGCTGCTGCCGCTGTTGACCGCAAACAAGTGCGCTCGTTTGTGCTGCATGGGTCATACAAAGCGAGCATGTAAATAGACCAGCAGTTCGCCTGACTTTTACACATACAAATAATTCAGAATTATGGAAGGCGAGAGAGAGAGCAACCGTTTCATCTCGTTGCAAACCACCAAAGTCGCGAGCGCCTGTTTTCGGGTCGTTCGTTGATAGCTTCACCGCGAAAGGTGGCGGCCGCTGCTGCTGGAAGCCTTTGTTTGATGATCGCTCGCTTCAGTGCCTCCCGGTGGTTTCGTTTATCAGGAAGGGTGGCGGCGGCGGCGGCGGAGTCGGCTTATGTTTCTCCCAAACCCGGCCGTATGTGTGTGTTGTTTTGTGGTGGGAAGCGGGAACCAGTTTGATAGAACGCGTCAAAGTGATGACGTCTTCAGGTCCAGAAAAGGGCTGCCGATTTTATTTATTCTTCCCGCACCGCTTCTTCTCCTCTCCAATCGGGTCGTCACACATGTACACCCACCACATGTACACAGGGCAGAGCGCGGTGTGTTGGCGTTCCGTTTCACCATATTTTGCTACTATTCTTTGCGGCTTACAGCAGGGCGGCGGCTGCAATGCAAGTCGCTTGCACAACCCAACCAGTGTCGTCGTTTCCAGGTTGCGCGCTGTCGATAGCCGTTTGTCCATTAAAAAAAAAAAACACTGTCTGGCGATACTCGAACGAATGTACAGCTGATGAAACAGACCGACCCAACCGCTCCTCTATCGTAACGCGAACGAAAGACCCTTCTCCCGTACACTTCCTATAGACTCAGCCGCTCGGGCGATACGTACCTTCTTCAGCGGGTAGTTCTGTGGAGAGAGAGAGAAAAAAAGAAAAATATTTTTAGAATATTGATTTTGAAGCTTTTTTTAAAGATATAATGTGTAGTGAAATATTCAGTTCGCTCCGCGAGAGTCCCAAGAACGTTGGAAAAATGCATCCGATATGATCCACTGCCACCCCCCACACCAACCCTTCTTTAAAGATCAATCGCGATCGTTCACGTGCTAATTGGAGCAAAAGATTGGCAAGATTCCGGACGAGCGATCGACCAACCCGCATCCATGTCATCATCATCATATCCATGCGGCGCTCTCCCACTTGAGATCATCCGAGACGCTTGGCCGAGAGTTTGACGTCAGTGCGATGCTTCTCGTAATCTTGCCCCAACCAGTGGCAAAGCGGGAAAATAGCGAGCGGAGAAAAAGAAAGAAAGAAGGAAAGCAACTTGTAGGGAAAATTGCGTTTTTTTGCTTCGTAATAGACGGCTCGAGTGCGTTACACGCATAAGTACGCAACGCAAGAGAGTCAGTCACGGGGAGTTCTAGCAGCTTCCTGCTACTACTATCACACACACGCAGCTTCAGCATCGCGCACCATGGCCATCATCATCATGTCGGGAGGAAAAATAATCAAACCCCATCGAAAAAAGGAAACAACCACCAACCAAACACCATTCTTCTGCTGGGTGAGAAGAGGGATCGTGCTACGAGTACCACCCATCCAGTTCGGCCCCAAAAATAGACACATCGGCTTCTCCCCACTGGGGAAGCTAACAACAGCCTGAAGGAAGAGTAGAGTGAGATCGGTAGACCAGCAGGACGCAATCAGGTGGGCGCCCGCCGCTTAATACACAATCCAGCGGACAGTACACCACCACCAAACCAAACCAAGCAAGCAAACAAACTTCCTTCGCAACTTCGTTGTCCGAAAATTACCGGTTGGTCAGTCGAGAGCGAGAGAGAGAGAGTGAGAAAAAAAGGTTGATTTTCTTTACGCATTTTCAGCACCTCTCACCGTTCTTTCGAATTTCCTCCTTCCCCAAAAAAAAAAAGAGACAAGCCGATGCTGTTTGCTGTTTTTGCTTGCTTTCACTGTCCACGCTCTCACGGGGAAAAAGTGGTGGTGTGAAAAATGCCCACAACACATAGTGGCAGTCTTTTTTTCACCGGCCACTGTGAGAGGCCAAAATCTCCTGCGTATTTATAAATAAGCACGCATTTACTACAATATCTCGATGATAAGGGGATATTAAATTATTGTTTCTTTATGATCGTGCCGCCACGAGAGCACATCATGCCCATCATAGAGGCATGAGCAGAAGCAGAGCGGTAAGCACCAGACCGGAACAACCCTCCCGGTCTTAACGTGTTGGAAATAACTCAAAGTGGTCTGTGGAGTGAGGAAACCAGTTCGCTCATGCTTTAATGCCCGTATTCCAATACGTATCGTAGCAAAAGGATTGTGAAACACCGTGAGGATTCCTATCAGACCCAGAGTATCTGGCCAGTGTGTTACGTACAACGCATCGAAACGCGTAGATATGCAAATCTATGGTGTACAGGGTCGCGGATAGAACGGCGCAACGCATACGTGCCCGACGACCTCGCCTTGAGCCGAAAGTCCTCATTGCAGTGTGTGTGTGTGTCTAGCGACCTTAAGCACACTTCCAAACGCCAATCAATTAATATTCTCGACTGCAAACCCGACCTGCAAGGCCCATGGCGCGCGTACCGGAGAATTGTCCTTGCGATTGACAGAGTGTAGATTATTAGCAGTTAATTCCTCAGTAAAACCTACAACATACCGCATTTCAGTCAGCACTCAAATCAAGAAAAAACAATACACAGAAAGCATTCCCACACCACACGTTCCTTCCAACTCCCATGAACACAGGCAGGGGAAAATGAAACCGAAAAAAAAAATACACGTGTCAAGTGATTTTGTTTCAAAAACATCGAACATCTGTTAATACACTTGTGGCTTTCGTTCTGTGCGCGCTTGTCTCTTTTCCCTTTAGCAAAGCTGCTCCACCAGCTCTCCTATTGGGCAGTGAATCTTCTTTCCCTGCTTGCACTCTTCTCGCCAGCGGCACCGTAAAAGGCCCCCGAGAGCTATACACCCGAGCCGTCTGGTGGAGCAGATTCTTTTTAAATAGATTATTATTAGGTGCGTTCAGCCACCCCCGAGGTGGCAGCAGTAGCAAATTGATGAATCATCAAGGCCCCCCCCCCTTTGGTTCATTGGTTTCGCAGGGGTTTAGTGAGCAAACAGTATAAATCATGCCTCACTCTCTCTCTCTCTCTCTCTGCTTCGTTCTTTGCAATCTGATCTGATAAACCGTTGATCCAAATCACCCGGAATGAGGAATCTTGTTTCCGCCAGGCTTCTTCTTTCCCTTCCCCCCGTTTCTGCTGCTGATCGATATATTGATGAGTTAAGGTATCGGCTCCTTCATTTGCAAGGGCATGGAGTAGAGTGAGAGAAGGTACACTACGGCATCCACATTTTCACACTTTTCCATCCCACTCTTGAAGGAGAAGAAGTGTGGTTAGGGGGAGTTGGAGTTTAACATAATGACGTCATAAACCTATCAGCAAGACGGGTACATTGGACGTTTTTTGGTTGTGTTTGAATGATAACGATCAAGTAAGATCACTAACGTGAAAAAAGTTATAAATCGATCACAATTCCTTGATCATCCCTCACACCGAATGGATGTCAGCAAAACTTATTTTATTCCAGACAGCACAACAGCGTCCAGAAATTGCTGTTCTAAAACTAAATCGCGTTCTACCAGCTCTTTCCAGGAAAAGAGAGCAAAAGATTAGGTTTTAAAAATACAACACGGAATCTGGTGGTAAATGGAATTTTAGACTTGATGTTCCCGATCAACCCTTAAGCCTTGTGATCGAGGTTTATTTCCAGGAAACATCCATTAGTATTCTCTCCTCCTCCACTTTGCACAGTTTCTATTCCGACATGCTGCAGCACCAGGGATGTTGAGTTCACTTCTGTTCCAAAAAAACACCAACACCAAATCGTTTGAAGTTGGATTTTTACTATCGATCTTCAATTTTATATCTTCGTCCCCCCCCCCCCTCCGATCTGAACACACACACAAGGTGAGTGTGTGTTTTTCTTCTTCCTTCGATGGCATCAGGGTGAGAGATTTCCAATTCCCCCCAGACGATATTCCCGCGGCATGATCGAAAGGGAAAACATCGATTGTTGGGTTTTCTGTAAATTACTCTGAAAAGACCCAAGCCCCGGAGGGGTTGTTGTTGTTCCAATCCACATTACCATATATGACCACATGCACTGCACGCGTTCTCACAGCACTTAGAACAGGTTGCTGTTGCTAAATGAGCGAGCAGAGTGTGTGTGTGTGAGGAGTGTCTCCTTTTTCCCATGATTTATTTCGATTACGATTTCGAACCTTGAACCGGGGCGGGCGAGGGACAGGGAAACCTGTCCACCACCGGTCGCCTTCTGGGCCATCACCCCCTGCGGTGTGCGTACTAAACGCTCCTCCACTTCCCTCCCTCTCACCATTTAACAGAAATCGTCTGCTTTCGGTTGTTGGGTACGGCGAATTATTCATAACCTAACTTCCGAACAACCCTGCAAGTAGTAATGCGCTACTACCGGCCGTGGCAGTCGCAGCAATTCCCCCCATGTACGACCTCAATTCGAAGGCAGACACACGAACACCAATTGGAGAAGGTTGTTGCGCCGAGGGCGATGCAGTATACATTTGACGCGATTAGCAATGAGCATGAAACAACCGCAACAGCTACAGGTCGGAGGAGAGCAGTGAAAAAAAACATCAACCTTCCCCATCGATCGATCGATCGGCAGGCGAAACACTCCCTCCTCCCAGCAGGAGAGTGTTGTAGCTTTTTTCTAATCGAACGCGAATCCGTTGACGGCTCGCTGCAGGAAGGTTTCGCATGCCGTTTGTTGCCATAAAATGATTAAGATGACAGTGAGCACACACAAAAACACACAAACTGTGTGGCCCTCTTGCTGCTTGATGACATTTACAGGTTAGTTCTAGTGCGCCACCCACCCAAGTGCAGCCGCAGCAACCGAGTGGAACACCTTGTGTGCCTGTGAGCCACCGACACGAAACGATGACGACGCTGGCTGGCTGGCTGGCTGGCTGGCTGGCTGGCGCTAGTTGTCGCCTTTACACCACCACCAAGCACCAAACGCAATCGATCCTCCATGTATCGAACGGCTGTTCGGTGTGTGTGCGATCACCGGCAACACATTCCCGCGTTGACGTCAAAGGCGCGATTCTCCGTGCGATCGCGGTTTTGCACTAATCGGCGCCTCGACGACCGCACGAAAGAGAGAGAGAAAGAGATCGTCGAGACGTCAAACGACAGTGCGCAACAGCGGCGATCGTGAGGAGCAACAGCACAGTGTGGCGTGGTGTAATGCTTACGCACGTGGCGCTCTCCCTCCGTGTGCTATATCCAGAGCTCATCGCGCGAGAGGGCACACTTCTTAGCGCTACCTCCCCCACCCTCCAGGATTTTACTCCCTTCTTTCTCCAGCAGCAGCAGAAGCAATGGTGGTTATTTCACCATGGAAGGGAGGAGGTACGGACGAGCCCGATGTTTATACAACTTCGTGGCCACCAGTCGTCGTCGTCGTCGTCGTGGAGTCGTCTTCCGCTCGCATCTCGTGATATCGAGCGCGAATCTCGCCCTTGGCGGCAATGCAAACCAAAAAAACAAGAACTGGCCAAAGCAATAGGTGTGGATATACACGATCGATTAGCACCTTTCTGGGTGCTACTCCCATCTCTCTTCCCTCTCTGGGTGTGTGTGTTACTGGGCCCGGGCTACGACTACGACGCAACGCAAGCGGCGCAAGCATAACCGCGTCAAGGCGACTGGTAAAGATCTCGAAAATAGATCACACCCTGAAGGAGGAAAAGCACGCTCCAGTTCTTTTGTTCACGGCTCTGCGTGTCTGTGTGTGTGAGCAGACCTTCAGCTTTTCCGACACATCGGTTACAACGTCCACCTGTTCGTGTTTAGGTACAATTTAGAGCCTGAGAGCGGCCCGAGAAGAGCTCAATTCTTATCTCATTCCAATTTGAATTAGCTCTACTAAGCTACCAAAAAATCCTATTTAGAGCTTAAATTAAAATCGATGACCCGTGAGAGCACGTGAACACTAAAACACTACCTTCAAAGACAATGGCCAGACGAGCACAAAAGTGAAAAGGGGGAAAACACTTTCCTTTTGCTTGGCTCCATCACCCACCACCACCACCGCTATTGAATCACGGTGCAGGGGCTGCGATGGAAAAACGTGCTATGACCCGTTCCAAGGGCTCATAGACGTGGCCACTATTTTGTGCTACGGAGCCGCCTGACATTGTCCTTCGCTCGCTCACAAAAGGGCGAAAACTTTCAAGTGGTTGTGGGCTCTCTCCAGCACAACCTGGGGCACGATGACACTTTGTGCCGTCCGTAGGGTCGAACATCAAGAAGAGGCTACCGCTTTCGAACAAGAACACACTTGTGTGCGCTCTCCAGAAGGGTTATGACGATACACACACACACACACGTTTGGCCGCGTTCGCTGGCTGATGCGAAAAAGAAAAAATGAAGGATTTAATTTTGCTCCTGCCAAAAGCAATTTAAACCACATTTTATAGATGCACCCAGGCCGTCCCGGGGAGTCTCAGTACTCGGGACGGCACTGGGATGATATGGGTGTATTTCGTAGTAATAAGATTACTCATTTTATTACACCACTCTCTTCATTACATTATGTGCCGTACAGCGTCGGGTGTGGGTGTGTGTGTGTGGGATAGGGCCTTTGTTGGGTTACATCTGGAGCACCGGAGACCGGCACCGGCAAGACGGATGTTTGCATATCGTTGTTGCTGCACGTACACACCACACCACCGGTTAAAAACTGTTGACCCAAGGCAAACATTGACAATTGTTTTGGAACATTCACGGTTCTAGGAACTTGAAAAAAAAAACGGTCAAACGCTGTTTTTAAGGAGACCGTGTGTGCGCAAGGGTAAGTGATGACCTATTCGCTAAATTTGCACACGTCTGCCGTTCTAATTAACGTGCCGATTGATTAATGATGGAAACACCAACAAACCACAACAACGGGCAACCCAGGAAGGGGCCAGTTCTAATTGAATTATCACAGGCAAAAAAAACAACAACGTGCGCTATTCCAAGGGACAAGCAAGCGAACCGGGGAAACGGAGAAAAGGAGGAGAAAATACGATAGACTTTAAGGTCGCGGCTATGTGCATCG
This sequence comes from Anopheles merus, assembly GCF_017562075.2. Taxonomy (NCBI): domain Eukaryota; kingdom Metazoa; phylum Arthropoda; class Insecta; order Diptera; family Culicidae; genus Anopheles; species Anopheles merus. Next base: position 39,910,172 of record NC_054083.1, read on the forward strand.
CTCGCGCTCGCACACTTGGACAAACAGGTGGTTGGAGAAACGCACGCTACTCCGCGGGCCTGCTACTGATAACCTAATCTTATACACCATTGGAGGACCCCCGTATCGGCTTCCGAGTCGGTCGCTATCGGCGAGAGCATTAATAAATTGTTTCGCCAACCCAATTCAACCAATAAAAACAACCCTCGGGCGGTCCCTCCAACCGATTATGCTTGACTCACTCGAATAACTTAATTATATTGATCGTTCAAATGATACGGGGCCGCCCTTTCTGACTCGGAACGGTTCTCAATCTTCATTAAGAGGAGAGAGAAACAGTGATCAAGAGGTAAAAGATTTTTCTCTATTTCCAGCAAAATAGAATAGCGTTTTTTCAGTTACTGGAGATTTGTTGCGAATCCAAAGGTGGTCAGTGAGAATGCGCCATGCCACACAAAACCCGGGGGCTATATTTAGCGCACTTTCACATACAAACACACACACACAGAGACAGACGCGTCTTAAATCGTGCCCCGGTTAATTGATTTTTCGTGATGTATTGTAATAAATGGGCCCTTTCAAACCTTCCCTTTCTCGCAGGGGGAGTCCTAAAGGGGGGGAAGGAGGAGGGGCCATTTGCAGCCATGGGCAAGAACAAGTAAACATGGGGAAAAATCTAGCAAATTAGCGCAGTTTTGATTCGGTTCCGAAAATGTTCCGAATTAATGTTTACCGCTTCGCCGAGGGAGGGGAAAAAGGGGGGGGCGGGCCTGGGGTGTAGCTATAAATTAAAAATTTCACCCTCCCCAAGGGTAAGGGTCAAAAGGGGCCGTCGTCGGGGAGCAAAGTTCAGTTCGGACCGATTTCAAGGTCTCCCTTACTTAGTGGGGAAAATGAACGTAAAAGGATCGCATTGCTTTAAAGCTTAATTTTGAATCATTTTGGTGTCACTCAGGATTCGACTTTGCTCCAAAATCGTGACCATTTTCAGTAGCTTTAGCGTAAAACCTTCGACTTACATAAATTATCTTTCCCATTTAAGCATACCAAATTGTTCCCTGACATGCACAGAACTTATTCTCCCTTATCTGGTGGAAAATAAGTCGTGCCATCTACTTATAAGAAGCTCCAAAGCTATCTCATTTGCATCGCAAGTGTTAGAAGAAGAAGAGAAAAAAACACTGTCGTTAAGAGCTAATAACTACCCCACGCCCCACAGTGTCTAATAACCCTCTCTTCCTAGCACTCTGTCTTATCTCCGCCATTGCCGGAGATACACCATCACACGCGCTCGGGACGGGGGATATAGTTATCTTTTCGTTTTACCCCCAAAACTCGCCACAACCGGTACACGTGTTCGATTTCCAGCGAACGAGTGGTCGCGATGTACCAGCGGTCGGCTCCAGTAACCGCACCGCACAGGGCGTCACACCACTTTCCGCCCAGTGTGGCCAAAAGCAACAGCAGCAACAAAATGACACAGTCGTCGTGATGATGCTGTTGCCGCTGGTTCGTCACAGCCATTAGCGACAAGCCCGCATATGCTGTACTACAATTGTGTTGCAACAAACCTTGCATCATCCTGCATATGCACGGAAAACCGCAAACTGACAAGCTAAACACGCGTCGCCCTCAATCTGTTTTTCCATTTCTGGGACGACCACGCAACTTTTCCACTTCTGGGACTTCTGGGCGAACCTTTCGGTAAGGATTTCCAACCGGGAGCCAGCAGACACTTACCATTGGGTCCATACTTCTTCTGGTATTCCTTCACCTGGTCGAGCGAGAGACCCCTCTCCGGATCGACGCGGAAGTGGCTAAGGACTTCATCGACGGTCTTGCTATGGCCGTCCTCCATGGTGGGTGATTATTTTGTGTTACCGGCAGTTCTGTGTTTGTTTGTAAGGGGAGAGAGAAAGCAAAAGAAATAAAGTTAGAAAATAATAAAATAAAATTGTTGCTTTAAGTAAGTTCAGCTTTCTTCCGATCTATCCGACGATCTCGCTTGTTGTCCTTCTCGTTGGGTGGTTTTTCTTTTGTTTGCAGTTTTGGTTTTGTGGTGGACAGAGTTGGCGGCGGTGGGGTTCGATCGCCGGCGGGAAGACACAGCTGATAGCGCGGATTCGCAGCGATCACTTGGATGGATTGTGACTCACACACATACACACGCACGTGTCGTTTTACACGTTGTAAGACGGCACTGTAGGGAGCAAACGACGGTGGTGAAATGCCGAGTAAGCGCACACACACGTCGTCGTCGTCGTCGTCGTATGCGGAATAGAAAGGAAACAGAACGCGAACCCTCCTCTCCCGGTGGAGGAGCACCATTTTCAGCAAAGGGTTCAACAACCCTTTGTTTTCCGCACTATGTGGCACACACCACACTTTGTTTGTGCGGGAGGGGAAAGACGTTTCCAAAGAAGTCATCTTGGGGAGGCTTCTAGAAAGCTCTCCACCGCAGTACACACAAACACACACACACACGTACCCGGGGCATCGAGAGCCCAAATGCCCCTCGAAAGGCGGAAGAAAGTAGCGATGACACACACACACAAGGTTCAAACCGACATAACCTACAAAACCTGCCACAACCTGCCCGTTCGCGGAACAACACTTCTGCGGCGAATGTGTAACTTGCTTGTAAAGGATGTCACAGCTCAACGGACACACCAATGCCTACTTCGGTTACGGATCCGCTTCCAGTCGAAGATGAAGTTCATCCAATCCAAGGGAGGGCGAGGTGAGTGGGGAGGGGGAAATAATCTCGCGAAACATTCCTTGGAGCCCCCCTGCCCCCACTCCCCTCCTCCAAAAGAAGAAAAGTACAAGAGCGGCGCGTTCTGCCCCGTTTTCGATAAACACTTACGTGGTGATTTGTGTATTGCGCCACGGTTTGTAAAAAAATAAGAAGAAGCGAACTACGGGCCAAAGGGGGGGCACACAAGAGCGAGACGGGGGATCCGGTCGGAAAAGGAAGCACGCATTCGCCAACCGTGGCGAGTGAACGGAATGAAATGAAAAAAAAAACCGCACGCACGCACACTCACACACCGAAGCACGCCGTGGCGGTGCGGTGTGTGCGTGTGTACACGCTGTGTGTTGCACTCACACAGCGCCACGCGCGCAGCGTGCGGAATGGGTTTTTTTTTCGCTCGCTCTGTTTCTAACGGTAACGGTGAGCTGGCCCTACAGAGGAAAGTAGGCAATTATTTGCTCAAAAGGTGACACACTGATGCACTCTTCTTACTCTTTTTTTGTTATTTTCTTGTAAAAATGCACACACAACTATCACCAAAAAAAACCATTCAAGAGAGAAGTGTATGGAGCAATGTTTACGTGTGTGTATGGGCATTTACTATCAGCGCAAACGTCCTTTCTGCAATGCTTCCACATCACACTTCCATCCCCATGTCGCTCTGCCTTTCTCACTCGCTCTCTCTAATACACATCCACTCATACACGCACATTCATACACACGCCAGCTGAACTGGAAAAAGGCATGAAGATTCGCGTTATTTGCCCCGGGGAACCAGTTCAAGAGGGGAACTGTGTCGCAAAAAGTAAAGAAAAGCGAGCCCTTCTTCGCACAGCTCTTCAGCTTAGGAGATAGAGAAAGAGGTAAATGACCACCGTCCACACCACACGCCAGTGGGGAAAGGGTTCACCGTGGACGGGACTGCCCGAAAACTGCCAACTAATGCCGGACACCAGACACAGATAACGGTCCGCTGGGTGGCCGCTTGTACGGCGGCGGCTCTTCGTTACTAACCAGGATTTTTCTTTCGCACCCTCGCTCACAGGCGAGGAGAAGCGCACGGGGGGAAAAAACTCGGCAACTACGATCTCCGCGAGAACACACAACACGGGCAAGCGCGAGCACACACAACCACGCACACACGCTCTCGGACACGGGACACAGGGCACGGTGATGCGTGTCGCCCGTTCGCTTGGCAAGGAAATACACGACAAATTAAGCTTCTTTTTGTTCCCCGCTCGGGACCGGATCTTTGATTACTTTTTTTGTTCAATTCCCACCAGCTGCCAAATGGCGCACAGTGGGATGCCCACGCCGGTCATGTGGCGGTGGCATTTTTGTCGCGTACGCAAAGCGGGTGGGACTGTTTTACGTGCATTTTTATGTACAAAAGAACAATTGCTTGTCAAATCAATATTTTTTGTGTTAATAACACTAGCAAAATTGAATTTCATAGCTAAAAATGAGTTAAATTTCGCAAAAATTAACAAAGCACTCAAGTGGACGGATGTAAACGCAGCAAAATTCCCAAGCAACATTTGGGCCAACGTGCAGCATGGAGAACTGTCAATCTGACCGTTTCGCTCGATTTTAAACGGTCGTTTCGCCGTTATCTGTTTTTTGGAGTTCGTTTCGATTCTTGTACTTTTAAATATCATGTTTTTGAGTTTTTTTTTTGTACATTTTCCTTCATTTTCCATTGACACTTAATAGTAGTGCAATTCAGCAACTGCTATTGATTTTTTTTTTCAAAAAACTATACATCTTTTACTACTTTTACAAGCATGAAGTAATGTGATGAATCAATGTACTATCACACCGAAACTATGAATCTTTTCAGTTTCAGCCCAAGGCAACCAATTCACCTTGTGTCAACAGATTGATGGGGGCGCCGTTAATGGGCGAGGCAAAGCGTGCTCACTGTCTCACACGAACGGGCCGGAAAATGAGGACTAGCAGAATTTAGAGCAGCTTAACATTGCTCTACAAATTACGCCCCTCAGTTCCTCCTCCCCTCCCCTGTAGCGTCTGTACAGTGTGGCCGTCCCAACAACGCCAAACTGCACCAATTTAGCTCGTCAATAGAGAAACACCTCCACCGTTCAAAGGGCTAATGCTATTTTTGGGAACCTCCGTCTGACACGCCAAACCCCAAACCGTAAGATAGGGTAAAGAACGGCTTCGCATGCAGCGTGAAACTGCCATTGACCGAATATCGGGGCCGTTTGATCAGAGCAGCACGATCAGAGGGCTGGCAGGTGGTGTGTGAGATCAACAACGGCAAAGTCCCCGTTGCTGAGGTTTTCCTTGACGGCGCAATGTTGTTGACGTCCAGAGGATAGTTGAGTTCGGCGACGCAATTAGTGTCACACGCTCGAACAAAATTGCTTTCATGGTTAAACGGCACGTGCTACGGGGCGAACTGTTTAGCTATCTGTCCTGATTAAGGCACCATTTTGTCCCGTCACAGCTTATAATGTTGCTTAAATGTCACTTAAATTGCAATAAGTTCTGAACCATTTAAAAAAAAAACTCACTAACAGAACTACACTATCTTTCAAACTTTAGTGTTGAGCCACTCAACTCAACACACACACACACACTTCCACACAAACACACTCACCAAATGTATCTGCGCGATCGTGTTATGTAACAGAGGGCACTATTCGAGCAGCCAACCAGTCGCGGTCAGTTGGTGCCGTTGGGGCTCACCGACACGCAAAGGACGAGGGCAAGCGGGGCAGTGGTCACAAACAGGGCACACGGACCGCAAAAGGACAGTGCACACCAGCGAGACGTTCGTGAACAACTGAGGTTCGCTTCCTGCCGATCGCCTTGCTCGTGATCGCAACGACCACGTAAAAGACGGTTTCTCCGAGAGTTCGTCAATGGGAGAAGATGTTTCTTTTTTTTTTGTATTTTGTTCGTTGGTATTGTGTATTTGCCTTTGATCCCAACGTCACAACGGTTGGTTACAGAGTTTTCCACCGCCTGGGGAGAAGGGAGAGGAAAAATCACACCACAACCTGTGCGAACAATCGAATTGAGGTGCACATTGATCCCGCCATGGGATGTTTGTCTCTCCCTATCTCTTTCTCAATCTGCAATCAAGAGCAAAACAGAGCAAGAGAGCAAGAAAGAGAGAGAGAGAGAGAGAGAGAGAGAGAGAGAGACAGAAGAGAGAGAGAGAGAGAGAGAGAGAGAGAGAGAGAGAGAGAGAAAGAGAGAAAGAGAGAGAAAGAAAGAGAAAATAATCCTTCTCTCGTGTGTTAGCGCTGCCGTGACGTGAGAGAACCGGCCAGATCCCTTCGAACGGACATGCGCAGCAACTGCCGTGTGGTGCCAAAATCGGCCGCCTCTACATGTCTGGCGGTCCCCAGATGGCCTTTCCCAAGCGATCGCAGGTCCCCGGGAAATACGGAGGTACCACTTTTAGAACGCTCGACCAGTTGTTGTTGCAGTACCGCGTGGACGAGGTCCCAGTTTTCCCGCCCCCTGCTGCCATTAGTTTCGCCGTCCACCACCAGGTCGCGATCTCCAATATGATGGACGCTCTCGGAAACTGGTGCCTTTCTGGATACTACCTCCTCAAAAGCCATGTGGCCGCGGGAGGGAGGGCAATAAATTTATTCGACGAAGAAAAATCAAACAACAACCAACCACGCGCGATCGCGTCCGATGAGTCAATCGAAGTTGGCTTTCCTATCTTGCAAATCCAAGCAACGCGGGGCGAAAATCGTCCGGGCGAAACCACTTGAAATCTCTCACACAGGTATACGCTTCGTTTTTTCCCCTTTGCTGCCCGCTGCAAACAGGTTTACGATCAATTTCGCAACGTTTGCGGTTTTTCGATCGAAAGTTTTGGACCGGCACCACCTCTCGGACCTAAGGCCTCCCCCCCCCCCCCCCCCCCCCCCCCAGCCATCAAGCTAGCCATCGGTCAATTATTTTTACCCAATCCCCAGGGTCGGGCGGGTTAATATTAGAAGGTGCAGATAAATTATTTTAAAAATAAAATAATCCCACTCTCGCTCTCTCTCTCTCTCTCTCTCTCTCTCTCACTCTTTACGGGTTTGGTGAGTTGAAGTTGATCGTGGTGAGGGCGAAAATGGAATTTGCGCAAAAAGAAAGGAAAAAAAGGTAGAAGGCCAGCGTTACTTCAGTCCTGCAAGTGGATTTGATTGGCCGCAAATTAAGCCTCCTTTTAGGGTGCATAAAACAAAACTCGACTTTGTTCTATTGAATTTCCCCGCCGGTGAGTGCAATTTCCCGTCTTAAACATGGTTCAGCGCTCACATCCACAGCTCCGTCCCAAGTTTACAGCTTCCCGCAGCAGAGTGGCCCTCTTCTGAGGGGACGTCTGGCATAGCGGCTGGAACTATTTCTCACCCGTTCTCTCGCTCGCCGAGCCACCGAGAGTTGGCGAGAGTGGAGCAGGCCGACGGGGGAAAAGTCGTAAAAATTGGCAGTTTAAAACTTATCCCCCGAGCGCACACGCTGAGCTGAGAGGCGGTTGCGGTGCAATTATAAAATGATTTCCAATGCCATTTGGAAATTATACTCGATGTTGGCTTGAACTTTGCCACCCTCCCGCTAGGCCCTCCCTTCTCGTCGCAAACGGATCCCGGTGGGCAGACGATCGTAGTTTTGATGTTGAAAGTAAATAAATAAATAAATAAATATACTGCGATCGGGGTGCGATCGGTACGGGGCAGGCGCGTACTTGAACTCGAGCGCGCGCGCGCGTGAACTGAGGATGCGCCACGGTAAAGATGCCATCAGTCTTTCCGCTCATAAAGGCAACGGTTTTTGGGGGTGGTTGTTGTCTTGATGCAAAAAAAAAACACCTCAAGGCCACCACGATCAAGGCACGTGTACGTGCAGCTTTTCCCGAGTTTGCTCCAGTCGATCTGGTGAGTGTTCATAAATTCTGCTCCATCCGAACTATTTCTCTCCAGAGGGCAAGAGCACACACGAACAAAGAAGATGAATAATGCAAAACAAACATTCCAAAAGGGTAATGCGCGCCGGAGCGTGTTGCCATGTTGTTCGAGCATTGTATTTCGACAAACAATCGGAACCTGCAACACAGCACAAGCGTATCAGCTTTCAGCCAACTCTTTCAGCAAACTCCTTCCAAACGCCACCTCTCCCGCCCGGTGATCGGTAATATAATAATATCCAACCATATTTACCACCGCCCGTGGGGATCAGTTGTTTTGTGCGAATGATATCTTTGTTTACACTTCGACCCGTCGTTCGACCGGGTGTTGGGCACTACATAAATCCCCTGCGCTCTGTTGTGGAGTATTCGATTTCCTATGCTTTTGTTTTGGAAGGTGCAGTTAGTTTTGCTTGATAAAACAAACAACTGGCGGAGCGAGTGGGTGAACTCGGCAGCGTTACTGAGCGTCCTAATTAATGGTATTATAATTTAATTATGATAAGGTCGATGAGCCATTCTTCCATTGCTTTGAGAAGAAAAACAAATACAAAAAAATGCGCACACAACCACCAAGGGCACTGGCAGCTGACATCATTCCATCGCTTGGCATGTCTATTTAAGCTGCTCCATATCTCCGCCGTATGATGGATGCACTCGCGGCAGGGCAAGCAGATCTCCTGTTTGGGCGGTTAGTACTTGTTGGCCATAACAACAGGTGAACCGAATCCTGACCGTAGAAAAAAAAAAAACTCGTAACGGTGCGTCTTCTTCTTCTTCTTCTTCTTGTTTGTGTGTGCAAAACGCTGTGCCCCGCTCAATGTGGATGGGCAGGAATTTACGTTTCATCAATCAGTACCGAAATAGAAATTTTCCCTACACACGCGCGCGCTCGCGCGCGCCCTTTGCCTGTTTTCCCCGTTCGTCGCTTTGGTCGCTTTGGTCGCTCCGCGCGGCTTAAGATTGTGCGCCAACCACCGTGCATCTCTCTCTCACTCCTTGTTTCAAGTTAGTTGCGTTTCATGATGTGTAGCTTTCTTGGCAACGGTTCAGCTACCGAGGCCTAACGCCCTGGCCCTAATGTCAGCCAATATTTGATCTAAGCAGGATGGAATCTTGTACCGCGTCGATCAAAAACGGCTTCACGTGTGTGTGTGTGTGTTGCCATCGGGCCCCGATTGGGTGGGCAAAAACTGGGGAAGGAAAAGCGTTGGAAGACTCAACACTTGTCAAGTCCACTCTCATGCGAACAATTCTTCCTTCTACAAGCAGCAGCCAGAGCAGCAGCAGGAGCACGAGCTGCAGGCAGGGATGGCAAAAATGGCAAACGAAACTGTTACCGCACCGCAACCGCTTCAGACACGTTGGACGCGAGTGAGCAGAAGAAATAATTTGCCTGCACGATGAAACAAAAACAAGAGAATATTTTCCACAGACACGCGGAAAAGCGCTCTCTGTTGCGCAATAAATTGCGGCGTGAATAAATGAACTAAAAATAGAATCCCCCCCCCCCCTCCCCACTCTCCCGGTGTGTGCAAACACACACACACACACACATGGACACCTTAGCGCGGTATATTAATGACACCCTAGGCCTAGGGTTAGGTACACGGTGTTGTGTGCCGTGCCGTGGTCAAACGCGCAAAGTCAAACGGAAGATCGTCGTCGTCGTCGTCGGCCCGTTGACAAAAGGACCTGGCCGGGCTAAAAATAGGCGCACAAGAGGTCGCAAAAATATTCCAACCACCTCGCCAGGCCTCTTGGCTGGTCACCCGGACCTTAAGCGCAACATACACATACACACAAACACTCACTAACTCCCCGGTGTCCGGTCCGGTTGAGCTGGCTCCTTTGGGAGTTTTGTTTTAGTGCGCTTTTAGTTATTACAAATTAAGTACTGTAGCTCAAGTACAATGCTGATCGGGATGCCTGGGAGTGCTCCCTGGGAGAGACGACAGCTCCATCACACCGCAAACCCCTCCCTCCGAAAAATAGAAACGATCGGTGTTGCATAACGATCGTCCGTTTGATGTGCTCTTCAAAGCGATGGACGATCATCGACTTCAGAGAGCTGTCACGCCGTCCGTGCGTGCTCGGTTCACCATGCGGCGCTGGTCCTACGTGCAAGGAGCGGGGTGTTGAAGAGTGTTCTCCCAGGGACGGCTCGTCCCGTTGCTTGCGCCCCGTACAGACACATCCTCCGGCCAGCAGGCCAGAGGTACAGAAAGCACCTGTTCACTATCCATTTTGCTCGGGCAAGGCAAAGAACTTTAAAAATATCATCACTCATCACGAGCGAGCGGTGCCATGGATGGCGACGGGGTCCGGGGTGTCACTTTGGCGACCCTTTTTTCCCGTTGGTCCTCCCGTAACGTTTTTGCGTTGTATCTTCGTGCTTCACGATTTCACCATTTTTTAGTGTAAGAGTTTAGAATTGTTTTAAGCTTCGTTTTCGGAACTCCAATGCAATTGTTTATCTAAATGCGGAAAAATCCTTGTTCGTGGTGTCACTTGTCACGCTCGATGTCCTTCGTGTTCTTGAGAGGGGGGTCTATTTTTCACGCTTGCTTTTCAAATTTGGTCACAGTTTCTCACACTCCAAGCGCTCACGTCGGTGGGTCACAGTTCCACTTTGTCCTGATGCACTCGGTCACAGATCGAACTCCGTATCCAAATCCAATGCAACTCCACACACCAAAATCACACGCTGTGTCACCTTTGAACGACGATGGGACGGGAAAAACTCCTCCACCACTACTTCCAGGCCCACCAAAAACCAAAACTTAACAGCAAAGGTAAAACCACCTGCGAACCTAACACTGCGAGGATCGGATCGATCGTTTAGTTTGCGAAGAACGGCGAAAAACCACTGTGTGCGAGCACTACGGCGAGCGCTCCCAGCTATGCGACTGACCTGTTTCGAAAGGTCGAGACAATCGGCAACGGATCGCCGCCGTGCGAGTCCTTTTATAAATTCCCGGCCCCGGCCCGTTTTCGAACGGGCCTGCTAAGCCGCCAGCGCCGGGGCTCCCGGGGCGCGTACTGCTCCGGCGCGAACGAGTTGCCACCAACACAGACAAACGCAGACATGGGGACGCCCGGTTTTTTTTTTTTTGTTGATGTGGTGTGGTGTGTGCGCCGCTACACATACGCGCGCACGCTCACGGGTTGTATGGAAATATTCGCAGCCAGCACAACAGGTGCATGATCGCTGTCGTACTCGCTCGCCCGGTATGAAAGGGCGATGGTGGGTTTCCTCGGTGCAGGATCTTCGGTTGAGCGAAGCCCCGCCGCATGTAAAGACCCAGCTGACATCTCAATCGGTGGATGGAGCGTGTTTTTTTTTTTTGTTTGATTGCAATTACGTTAAAAGTATTTAAAAATCATTTTCATTTCTGTACATCGTAAAAAAGGGATCATTAACTCGTTTTTCATTTTCTTTCCTACGATTGAGAGTGGCTTTTCCCACACACAGCACCACCACCACATACGCAGCTAGTACCGGGCCACGATCGCGATCGGTAAGCCCTCCATTATCTGTCTCTTTCTCCTTGTCTATCGCATGCCTCATTTTGGTGGTACGCGTGAAGCACATCATCGCTCGGGAGGGCACTCATTTTCCACACACGCGTTTTGGCGCCAATCCAACAGGGCACACAGCGCAGCAGACAGGCGCAAACCTTCCCGGTGGAAGGGAACCAGCTTTGCTGTTGTGTTGTGCCGTGTCGGCTAAGGTTAGCACCGTTCGGGTTCAACCCCTTGCAACCACAACAACAAGAGCAGCAGCAAGCAGCAGCAATAAAGTTAACGACAAAACGTTCCATTTGTAGCGAAATCGGTTGGGTTTTTGCGCCAATCCATTCCAGCACCAGCAGCCGATATTGTCGAGCAAAACGGCCGTTTTAGTAGCGGGGGGCGGTGGAATGGGTCTTGCTAATGGTCAGGATTGTGTTCCGACTCGTGTCCCTCGTTTTGCTCTCCGTCTGTTTGTCGGACTGTATGCAGGTTTATTTTCGGTCGAATGCGGATGAAGTAACCGTGGTGACAAAACGGGGCGTGAAAAATGTGTTTCCCATTTCGGACACCGACGTACGGTGTCATAATTGCAGTTGCGATGATGATGAGGATGTGTGTGTGTGTGTGTGAGAGAGTGCCAAACGGGAGTGCGATTTCGGTGGAGACTGTTGTAGCAGTCTCGCACGGATTGTTGTTGCATTTTTTGATGGCGTTCAGGGCGTCACGGACGGCGCGAGCACACCCGACCCAGCCGCAGACAGTTGATATCGGTGTTTGGTCAGTTCGGTCAGCCCGAAATGGGTTGCAATTGTGTTTTGTCTTGCGACGGGTTTAATGATCGATTGATCAGGAGTTCAGCAGAAAAGCAAAGGAATCACTTGCATTCGTTAGTCATAACAAGAATCAATTCAATTGCTAGCATAACAAGAACGCTGATTTAATTATTTTGTGATTTATTGTGTGCATTGACAGCTTGTTTTAAAAACAATGTGTTTAAGTAAGATTTTCAAATGATCTTCAAACTTTCCCAGGAGACAATATAGATTGTCAAATATTCTTGAATTGATTCGAATCGATCAAGTTTATTATCATTAAAACAGTTCAAACATCGTTTAACTAATTGATGAATTTATTCTCAAATAGTTTAAAATACATAAAAAAACCTTTAATATACTTTAAACTTCCACAAATATGAATTTTTTCATGTGATTTGCTTATCATGTGATTTAAAGATGTTAAAGACAGCTCTATTTCTTAAAGCTTTGCAATATTGAGTATAGAAGTCACAGGTTTTGGAAATAATATTAAACTAATCATAGGGTTTTTAAGAAAAGTACTATTTTAAACAACGTTGTCTCAGTTTTTATTCATCCACCATTATCAAAATCTGGATTGGTTTTTCTATTCTTTTCAAATGTTGCATCTTATGTCCACCACGTGTTCTCCACGCATGGAGACGCCCAGTCTTTCCTAGCGAAGAGCGGGAAAACGCTAACCCATTCCGACAACACAATCGACCCGCTCTGGTACTCTTCCGTTTCAAGATGTCATGCCCATTTCCAAGCTGCTTCAAAATCACCCGGACACAGCTGTGCGCACATTAAGGAACTCTCCTTTTCACCCCGGATGGATGATGGTAGAATGTCCGGACTTTTCCTTCTGTTCTCCCTTTCCTTTAAACGACGCAAGCAAACTGTGCGATCTACTAATGCAAACTTCAACACACACACACACACACACACACACACACACACACACACACACACACACATGAACACGCACATATGCACGTGCCATTCTACTTTTTCGAGCGGAGAGGAAGCATCATTGTTTGCGTTGCGGTTGTCGGGCGGACGGAAAGTCACTGTCGCTCGCTTGCCTGTACTGCGATTGACGTAAGAATGGTTTCGGTGAAGTCTTTGGAGCCGCTGCGTAGGCAAAGCCAGAATCAGCTCCCGATACCATCAACGGCACCCTCGTGCTCGGGGCGGGAGATAAAGAAAAAGATCAACCCGGGCTCGTCTTTCGGCGTCCTGTCCTTCGGCCGCGGCCGCTGACCGTGCCGAGCTGACGGAGAAGCGTTAATTGTGCGCTGTGCGAGCTGACGCGAGGTGTCCAGGGGTGTCAAAATGCGTCAGGGGCTGCCGTCAGATTGTTGTTATTAAAGGGTACTTAGCGTGGCGCGCAAAAGACGCACAAACCGGGCCGGTTGCGTGGTGCCACTGATTAATACTCAATTGTTTGATTTATGGATAATGGGCAGATGACGCGCGAACCGCGGAATGGGTTTGGGAAACGGGTGGAGCGCCATCGTGTGCGTGGAGCGCTTTTCCTGCTGCTGCTTGTGCCCGCACCGTATCACATCGCATGCGTTTCTTGTTAATGGTCGGGTGGAAGATTTATGAACTGGCTGGGGTTTAAAGTGGTTGCGAATCGCTTTACCGCGGTTGAGCATGCCGGAAGGTGGGAAATTCCGATGGTAGATAGTGTTTTGGATTAGATTTGGACTCGTGTGTATGTGTGTGTGCTTGTTTGCCACCGCCTTTTGATTTAATTAGAAGATATGTTTGAAAACATTCGTAAATTTATTACAACAACGGTGAGGTGACACTAGGTCGAGCATGAACGTGATGAATTTATAAGGAAAGTTTATTTTGGTGCGAAAAATATCAATTCAGGAACAAATAGCATTTTAGTTTGGCATGACAAGATTCAAAATACGATAAATTTGTTAGAATTATAGGAAATTATGTCAATTAAAATAATACAAGCAGAATCAACCAGAATAGAAACTGATAAAAAGGTAAAAAACAGTTTATAACATGTGAAAGTTTTGGATGACAAATATTGTACCAAATTTGTTTGAAATATATAAAATATAAATATAATATAAACAGGAAACATGATAAAAGAAATATGAAAATAATAAAAAACGTAAAACTTCTCAAATGAAAACATATAAAAAAATTAAAAAATCGACTTTTCAGTTACAAACTAAAAAATCACGAATTTGTAAATCAAATACAGAATAAGTTTATAGCAGAGAGACTTTCGTATTGACATATTATTGTTAAAGCTTGAAAGATAAATGATGGATAAATGATAAACCCATCAAAGGTGAAAATAAAATAATAAAAAAACATCAAATAGAACAATTTCCAAATCCTTGTAGCGTTGTTACGAAATGCAACCAATTCCGCATTCCCTCTCCGAGCAGAAAAATCCTCAACAAGAGATCGGTAAGGCAATAAAACAACTTCCCAAACAGGAAAATACAAGCTGTCCAGGGGGTGCGATTGTTGACAGTGGTGAAATAAAAAGAAACACAGCAAAAAAAAACAAAAAACTCCCTCCCCCAGCACACTGATGCGGTGTATTTGATAATTAATTTTCCGCAATAAAACAAACGGATCAAAAAGAGGAGAGAAAAAGAGAGCGAAAAAACGACGACCGAAACAAATTTCAACAAACAGCACAAGCAAGATCTTTTTTTGATCTGTGGCCATTCTAGAAGAAACGCTGCGCGGTGGAATGATGTGGAAGATCTTCAGACCCGAACCACGGATAAAGGATGGAAGGTGATGGTGGTGATTGGGGGATTTGAGAGTGATCACTTTTAGGCGTTGCCTCCTCGCAGTGTGTGCGAGAGTGTGTGTGTGTGGATGTCAGACGAAATAGAACGGCCACGGATTGTGCTGGTTCGCGCTGTCTAGGTTCGTTAATTTCGCTTAATAGCTTGACATAAAAATAAAAACCCTGCCCGATTGCTGCCAGCATTCCGGCCAGTGCCGCCTGCCGGTGCCGTCGTCGTCCAACACAAACACACCGTCACAATTACAAACAAATGATGCGTTACGCGTGACGGTCCTGTTTCCTGGGGCCGGTGATTGTTACTTGCTGCGGGCATGTAAATCCGTTAATGTGCTATTATTTTTGCGAGTGATTTCTTTAATTCGAGCGGATAAATAAACTTAGCATGAACTATTTGCATGATGCTCGTGTTCGAGTATTGAAGACTTCATTTCGCCCGATACAAAAAAAAACACCAATGTCCTCTCTACGACGCTTCGATCGGATCGGTTGCTTCGGACGTCCGCCTGCGCCTGTTCGGCTTCCCCGAAACGTCCTTCGTGTTTGTAAAGCCGCGCACATTCTTGGAATTATGTAAAGCGTCACCCCCATCACCATCGTGGCCGTGGAAAAAACGCCGTCTGTCCCGCCGTATGGTTCCGCACGCTAGGCAACAGTGGTGAGCGACCATCATCTCCAAACGGCCGCCGCAGAGCGTTGGCGTTGGGTGCGTTGGTTTTGTTGCGTTGGTACCCCACCATTCACGGGTTCGGGTTCAAGATCACTTTGGAAGCAGTCTTTTACACGCGTGCCGGCCGCATGACGCTACGCGCGTCCAATGACTCCTGGGTTCACGGTGACTTCATGGTGCTCACGCCATCGGAATGGGGCGCGAACGGTTAGCGGTTAGGATTTGCGTCGGAAAAGCTGCCTACGTATGAGTGTGTGTTTCTGTGTTTCCCGTATTTGCTGCCTGCTGTTTTTGTTCTCACCAAATTTTGCTGCCCGCTGCGGCGCGATGATTGATACATCAGCTCCCTGGACTGGCGGCGGGGGCCTATTTTTAGTGTCTTCGGTAATTGTCTGTCACTTAGCCGGCCGCGCTGGTCGTATCATTAGTTGGCAGTTGCACACTAAGCATTCGTAGTGGATGAAGCATTCCCGATTTTATATCCGTAGCCTCCTCTACAGTGATCCTCCTTATCATTTTAGTTTAAATAAATCATTTTAAAAGGGCTGTAAGTTTTGTACCGGATCAAGAATTGGCGCATAATTCAATATTTTGCTTCACCGCAACGGACGGGGGCAGCAGAATAGCAGAATGTGGAGGGCAAATATTTGCAAGCTGAGAAGACCACATCTTCGCACAACACCGTCACACACACACACACACACATACTCACAGGGGGCCACAACCTTAACGTGGGCGTAGTAAAGCCATAAAAATAGGCATCATCTTATTTCGGTCCATCTACATCTTTGCACTTTTCTGGCCAGCGTCTGCAAATCGGATTGAGAGAGAGAGTGAGAGAGCTATGGAGAGATAGAGAGAGAGAGAGGGATATCACCCGAATTGCCATTTTCCTTTGCGGCGGCGGTCAAGTGTGAAAGCAGATTTCCCCTTTGACAATGAACTTGAGCCGTTCGGTGGTATGTCAAACGCACCCGTAGGGGCTGCCGTACACGGGTACGCAAATGTTGGATCATGCTGACGATGAATGCTTTGGACGAGCGTGTATGATGATGATGATGATGAACCTTCCGCTTCCCTCTATGGTGGTGCTTTGTACAAGGGTTTCGTGTTTTTTTCTCCTTCCAACGGTGGCCTTGGCGCAAGGGTTCTAGAAACGAAAGACATATGGTTTCGAGGATCGTTCTGGTTCGAATTAAAGGTGGAGCGTGACATGATTGGACGCTAAAACGATCATTACAGCTGTGAGCTTGCATGCGTGTCCGTGGCGGGCGAGTGTGATGGTGGTGTGAAAAATCAAGCAAACCAAATGAGGAACGAAAGCAAATGTAACATGGGGTATAGAGGGTGTGGCAGGGAAATAAGTAATAAGAGAAGTCGCAAGACTTTGTGGAGAGTGCTGTACAAAAATCGGATGTATTGGAAGAGAAAAAGAGAGGAATACTTTTAACTTTAGTGCATTATTTTTTATGTCTAATGTCTACACATGTGAATATGAGTAAACATATCATATTGACAGGAAATAAATGAGATAAACAAACCTGTAAATATATGTAGAGGAGAAAAAGATGTAAATCAAAATATAAGGTGTAAAATTTGAAAAAAAAATTATTTTGATTTGAGAAACGAAAAGGAAAATTAGAGAAAAAAAACAATTGAAAAGGGCAAATTATACTGACTAAGTTCATTTCAGTAAACAAGGAAGTACGTAAAATACTGTCTAATTGGTTGATCAATGTTAGAATAGAAACAAAAACTAGATTTTAGTATTAAAACTGAACATGAAAATTATAACAAATATGAAAAAAGTACAGATAATTAGCTGATTGAGCAATTAATCAATTTATCATTTCTTTTTTCATGTTTTCTTTCCATTGAAATTTGTTCTATAACTTAAGTTGAAAGGTTTCATTTATTATTTTGCGTTTTCATTTTAGTTTCATTAGTTTATTTTTGTTTATTTCTCATTTAGTATCTTGCATAGATTTTAAAATACCATCTGGGATAATTACTTATATAATAAAGTATGTGTATGTTCCATATTCTTCGATTATTGTATTTTAGCTTATCTTTACCGAATTTTCCTTTTTTGTAACTACAGTGAACCCTCTCTTATTTGACACTTCTCCAATTTGAGAAACCTCTCTTATTTGATCATTTTTCACAGTCCCTTGATTTCCAGTACATTTTTGTCCCTCTAATTTGTGTATGGTGTTGCCATGGTTATTGAAAGATGTATGCTAAAATTGGCGATTCTGTTCGCAGTTTCCTATAGCAACAGTTAAGGCTGCATACTAAATGTTCTATTTCTTTCTAGTTTGTATGGACCTTTCATTCACTTTCAACCTCTGTAATTTGAAAAGCCCTCTTATTCGACAGTCCCATCGCCTCTCAAATAAGAGAGAGTTGACTGTATTATCTGTCTTGCTCTTGGTAGCTAAGAATTCGGGTAATTCAATGTTGAAGAAAAATTGTTTTGTATATATTTTAAACAAACACTCTTTGAATGTTAGTTTAAGAAATTAAGTAATTGTAGGAAGCAAATTCAACACCAACAGAAACATTAATGTATATTCAGTGTAAGCAGCCATGGCTATGTTTCGTTGACTTATTTTCAGAAAAGAAACGAAAATTTCCATTCCAGATCACATTTCAACAATGTAGCCATCGCACGCCTCATCTTGCCGGTTCAGTTGACGCATCCCGGGACCGCTCTTTTCGACAATTATAAATGACACTCGCATACCAGAAACCGAACACCGTTCGCTTCTCTCGCGGCTGCCGTCAGGACATCGAGGCATCAAGTGCAAAGCCGCACACCGCAAACAACAAGCATGACATTGGGAGCACCAAAACCCAAACCGACACCTTTGATGCTCGATTTCATCATGTGTTGAAAAATGGACCGCTTTGATCGGGACAAATTAATGTGCTGCCCCGTACGACCAACGGACACCAGTTCCACGGAAAACCGCGTAAAAGAAAGGGTTTTGTGCCGGTAACGCTTTTGTGCCGGTTGCTAGCCCGAAACCTCAAAAGTTGCCGTAAAAATATCACACTTTGCTGCAAAACCGATAAGTCGCCGGTGCTGGGCAGTGTCAGCGGTGTCAGCGTACAGGCACGCCGGATTAGTGATTTGATTATGCGTACGTGAAGCGATAAATGCTGCCTTCAAGTGTACTGTGTAAGTTTGATTCGCTTGTCGTGCAGTTTTGTTGTTTTGCTGTGTGAGTGCTATTTTTAATACGCTTCTTTCTTCGAAGAATGGGCAGGGGACGCGTTTTTTACAGCTTCTGCTGAAACAGCTGAGCCATCTTTTATGCTGCCTGCATGTATATTTTGTCATGTCAAAATAAAAGCTCTTTCTTTTTGTTTTAATTCGAGCTGTTGGCGTGAGAATGTCCGCAAATGGGATGTATGAACAGTAGCGCCAAGTTCATGCGCTGCTCACGTAATAATGCTGCTCCACCCTCCCCTTGCAGCATCAATCAAAGGTCGTCCTTCGCAGGGTGTGTGATCGGGCGGCAAAGCAACCCGGGAATGTTGAAAATTGAGCTAATTACTCGCTGATGCTCATTTGCAAGATCCTAACAAGCAGCATTAGCAGCAACAAAATCAACACATTTGGGATGGCCGAAAAAAAAAGAATTTAAAGCATAATGGAAAGTGTGCATGATGTGTGCTATTAATAAAAGGCAAATATTAATAAGCCACCGTCGCAGCAGGCAGACGGCATTCGCAAAGGTAACCCCTGACGCTGTTGTAGCTGTTGTTGATGTTGATCCTGTGCCATAAGGTGAACCTTAACCGATCGCCGCCCCTTCACCCGCCAAAGCATTCCGTTCCGAAGTAGCCGACGTACGCAGCAGCGGCGTTTTCTGGTTGACAATATTTTTAGTACGACGCGATGGTGGCGATCGCGCTAACAAGAACAATGTAAAATGTCGCTTTAATAATAGCGCATCGGCTTAGAATTAAAAGCTGCTCCGCCATGGTTGCAAAATTCGATGCGAAAACGTGCGCACAGCAGTGCTGGGGACGGGTTGGACGAGCATTGCGGAAGTGGCCACTTGCGGAGGGGTTGAAGGTGTCATGGCGTCTAGGTAGGTGAGGGTGGGATGGGAACGGGCGGGCATTATGGGATTATATAACCGAAGGCGGCACCCGAGCCAGTAAATTTATCGGTCAAAGGCTTTGACGTACTGCCGTGCTGATGGGTCATTTCGTTATGTTTTGTAAATCTGGTTTCAGGTGGCTTCGCATTCGGTAGAGTCAGATTTTTGAATGTTTCTATCTATAGTATCTTCTACATACATTTAGGACGTTTTATTGAAATAAGAACACAATTTGCCTTTTTTAATTTACATTATTCATGTTCATGTTTTATTTTGTTTGTATTGATTAAAAGTTGACGTGCTGGATGAGTTTTATTCCATGCTATGTAATGAATGATAATTACAAATAATTATTACACCATTAACATGAGTGATGCAAGTCTATTCGCTTCAGTTAGCTGTTATTTCATTTATGATAAACGAGAAATTAAATAAAATGTTTGAAACAATCAGAAATTTGACTTTGTGTTATTTTACGCACTATTAAGTCTCAAGACCGATGCATCTATGTACTTTTAAGAATTTGTTTCTCATGTTTTGCGTATACAATAAATTCCGTGGAGTAGTTTACCGTAATTTGATTAAATTAAAATGAGTTTTTTTAACTCGTGTCGTATGACTTCACGACTTCACTAAGATCGTGTGTTCGTGTGATCATGATCTAATTATTATTATTATTATTATTATTATTAAAATTTATTTACGTTATCGGGCAGTATATTCTTAATTAGAGAACAACTCAAACATAAATAACACTAGACCTTAAATTTACGTCTGACGAAGGCGAGAAACAGGGATATGAAAATCTGCAGATGATTCAAGTCTATTGTAACTGACACACATTTTAATTCAGGGGTCGTTAGCGCCAAATCAATAAGATCTAAATGGGAATAAAGGCCTACTTCTAAGATCCCTAGTAGGTGCAGAAAAGCTGATCAGATTTAATATTTCAAGTGAATCAATAAGCCCATTTGATAAATTATGCATGAAAATACATTGCGCATTCTTTCTCCTGTGTTCTAAAGTTTCGAGACCAAATAACTGACACCTGACATGGTACGGGGGGCGTATCATTTGGTTCGACCAAGGAAGACGATAAAGCATAGCGCGTGTCACCTTTTTCTGAACTTTTTCTATCATATCAATATAGGTCACTTGGTCACTAATGCCATAGATATAGACTAGTGATGGGTAAATGTGTCACAAATCCGGAGTCGACAATTTCGAAACCGACTCCGGGAGGAGTCGTCCGGAATTGCTCGGAGCCGTTCAGAGTCGTTCGGAGTCATCCGGAGTTGTCGAGAGTCGCGCGGAGTTAGCCGGAGTCTGCCTTTGACACAAAGGCCTGTATACGAAATGCACGCGCAAAGTGAAAGACAAAAAAACCCAGGAAATAAGATGGCTGATCACAAGCATATACCAAAAGACTCCGACTCCGGTCGACTCTGGGCGACTCCAACTTTGAACGATTTAGGGCGACTTGAGACGACTCTGGACGGCTCCGACTCTGGAGGACCATGACTCCGGACGATACTCCGGTCAGAACGAGTGGTACTACTAACTAACAAGAACCGGAGTCGTGAGTGCGCTCTATACAGAGAACATCACTATTGGCATCGTTTCGCGGTTATCTGCATGATCTGTTGAGTTATCAGTAATATTAATAGATTTGTTGTTTTTAATTTTTATGTGCATTGATATAATTTTAGCTACAATTTTTAAATATAATTTCAACACAGGTAATTGTGTGAAAGAAATACAATTTTAATTAACTACTTCTATATTTATGATTTAAAATAGATCTCACTGATTATTTGATGATATCCGTTAATATATAATTTCCGTTAATAACAATAGATATTAACATATTTTCCATACTTTGCAACAATCACAATTCATTACTATTTTCGTCCTACGGCCATAAATAGTCCGCGCGGCACATGTAAAACAAAACACAGCCAAAAAAGAAACTATTTCAACTCATTAATTATAACTCTTCTCCGTCCATCCGTCTACCGATCCTCCTCGAGGATGCAACTGATGCGCCCTGCTCTTGTTTTGCTGTGGCTTCCTTTTTTTTGTTTTGGCAACCTCACGATGCAACTTATGTAACGCCGAAACGAAGGAGGATCCGCAAACCCGTCGTTGTTGTTGTTGCTGCTGCTGTTTGGCGTCGCTTTCTCCCGCGCGCGTCACATTGTCATCGTTCAGAAAGACGGCAGAGACGGTTCGGTTGATATTTCATGCAGCCGGTCTGGCACATTGTACGCGCACGCGGCCAAAAGGGCAACTCGCGGCCCTTTTGGGTAGACTTGTTGCATAGAACGATTATCGCGAAGGTTCGTCTAACGACTTGCACAAGTGGCTTAACCAGAACTGCCGCGCTCCGCACGGCGGAATGTTCCACAAGCCGATCTACCCATTTCCTGGTTCCAACCATTAGCGCGAAGCAGCTGTTTTGATTTTGTACCACAAACAGGGGGGAACGAAGCAACCGAAACGAAACACACGTGACACAGGCGGTGGTAGGGAAAGGGCACACAAATAAACTATTAAATTTGTATAAAAAATAAAGCCTCAGAAAGAACCAAACACACAACGGCAAGCTTTTATTTACAGTTGCAAAAATGGAAAGAAAAAAACCCACAACTGCCACAGCTGCTGACGAAAGTCGGGACCCCACCCTATGCTGATGATTGTCTTTGTCACCATCACCAGCGTTTGCTTCCTTCTTTCTGCTAGCGGTAGTTAAATCAAACAAGCTTTAAATCGTCAAATAAATATGCCCAACACCATGCTGGAAGCATCATTTACGACGTGCAAAATGGTCGGCGAGAGAGTTAAGATAACAGTGCACAATTAACAGCCATCCTCCCGATTTGCATTCGATGTTAGAGCAGCATAAACAAGAGAGCTGTTAGCAGCAGCAACAAAAAAAAAAAAGGCAAAGGTAAACAACAGACACGCCAACCGACCGTGCACCGTGCATACATTACGCAATGGAATTATTGCACATTTGTCGATCATAACTGACCACCACCGCGTGCTGTGTGCTGCGGGTCGGTAGCGCAGCCCTTGGGGTCGTTTGATCACAATAAACCTGCACCGTCTTGACTGTGTGTATGTGTGTGCGCGCGCTCGCGCGAGATGCACACTGGAGAAATTGCAACGAGATGCTGCAGCCGGCCGCCTGCACACGTGCACCGTTCGAGGCGGGTTTGATTGTTGTCTTTCATTTCTGGTTTCCACCTCTACGGCCGTGTGCAAGGTAGGGTCGGTGTGGGTCGGTTTTTTTTCGCGTATGGTGAATTCCATCATCCACTCCATGTGCTGGCTGTGGTGTGATGGTGCCCAAACCATCAGTTCGGTCAGTGGGTTTTCAGTCGCGTTTGGAGCCGCTTCGCTTGGTAATTCGTACCGTGCGGGCAAGTGAGTGAGTCAGACGGACTGCCAAAAAAAGGGGGAAAAAATACAAAATCGAGAACAGTGAATTCACATCTTATAAATATTATTATTTCTGGAATAAAACAAGGAACAGAAATCAACACAATATGGTACACTATTGTCCGTTTTTCCGGGTTTGCTGTTTAGAGTGAAGGATTTATGTGTGTGTGTTCTCTACTCCCCCCTTTGGGTGATCGTTCCATATCAAGAGTGGATGTTTTGGAGGTGTGAAACATTTGGCTGTTGTTTAAAAACTTGCGTGTGACTCCCAGCAAACCTCCCATCCACTGCTCGCCCACCGATTGCAACTCTGAATTTGCCGCGACGTCGTGTACGGTTGTGGCGCGTGTGCGAGTGCTGCTAGCTTGTTGCGGTAGCGCCGGGAAACGATGAAAACACTGCAGCGGATTGTTTTGATTGTGCAGCGAGTTTTGATTACGGTCGGCGTGTTCTTGGCGGCCGCCGTCTTAATACACTTTACCGCCATCGATCCGAGTAAGTATGGGAGTTTTTTTTATTGGGGAGAGACAGACAAGACAAATATAAAGTGATTGTTGAAGAGGTGAAATTAGTGTGCAAGTGTGCTGGCTGCATACAGTTATGTTTATGGTAAAAAAAGCTCAACTATATGAATAATTGCCTCGATAGAATTCGTTGTCGCTGAAGTGTTAAAGTCTTATTTTGCTTTGTTTATTGTTTTTGAGTAATTCAGTAAGGCCAAGGTATTCGATCTTTCTTCAAACTGTGCCCTAGAGGTCTAATCAAAGACATTCTGGGATCACACACGATCGCATGTGGATCACATATCTAGTGTTCAGTTTTTTATGGTATTATTTGTCTTTCAACGGTGTTGGAATGATTGCAGTTGGAATAGACTTGGATTCTTCAATATTTGCTTTCCAGACGAGCTCATAGCTCATGGTCATTGCGAAAAAATAAATGCGTGCAGGAATGTTTTAAGGCCTGCGTTCAACTTTTATTAATGCTTTCTCAGTTGTCATGACAAAATAGTTTGAGTAAAGCTTTTGCATCATGTTGATCCAGAAAAAATGTCGATGAGAAGCGGCTGGGGAATGTTGGATCGCTTTAAAGAATTGTGAATTCTACCGAAATTCGCCTGAAATGATCGCATTGATTATTGGCGTCATTGCTTGCCGCTGCGAAGCCACTGAACGTGATTTCTGATTCCTGACATCTTTGTTCATGTTTCTCATGTACTATTCCACTGTTTAGCCGGTTGCATCGACCTCTGCTGCTGAAACGATGTTACCACTTGTCCTTCGGTCGTCAGCTCGGTTCAGCATCCTTTGGAAAATGGAAAACGTCGGCAAAACGTGTCTAATAGTACCAAAAAGTTGTAGTTGCCAGAACAGGCTTATACGAAGTCCACAAACGGACCCACGGAGTCCGTTCTAGACGCTACGGGATGCAGTTTTTTGATCGCGCATGCATCTAAACACAGTTGATTTTCTTTTTTGGCCATCACGATTAGAGTTCGGCTGATAAAGATGTAAAATTTTGGGATACTATTATTGAAAGGGCAATTAACGTTTCGTTAGTGCGGGAGTAGCTAAACTCATGAAAAATCAACAAAATTTGTTACTTTTTTTTAATCCAAAAGTTGGTCAGCAGCTTGGAACAAGTCAAATAACTCTGTGTAAGATCATCGTCTGTACTACCCAAAAGAACTAATAAAACAAGAGATAGAAGAAGAATGTTAAGACGAGGTAGCTCAAACAATTGCCCTCCTCACCTAAAATCCTCACCTAAAGTTAGTGATTAGATTCTATCGACGTTAGCTCTAAAAACGAGAAGCAGAGTATCCCAAAATGTTCCTCTGAATTTTTGTGTCTATGAATTTCAGTTCAGCGCCAGTGCTATATCAGTGCCATACACCGTACCGTATGAAATCGGCACTACATTACGGTGATCGTGCGAATCATCCCGTTCGCGAAATAGCTCGAAACAAATGATTTTCCCCGTTTGCGGTGGATGCAACCGAGTTCCTACCATGGCTCGGCTTAAAAATAATTTCCAATAAAAACTTTTAATTGCTAAGAATTTTTGGCCTTTTCGACCTCCCCATACTGCCTCCCCCCACGTATTAGGGTCGCAGACTAGGACGATGTTTGCTGCTGCTGCTGCTGCTGCTGCATCACTCGAGAACGACCTAGCCATAAATATTATAATTCAACCAGATTTTGACACATTGCTTCCTAGCGCCGCTAGCCTAGAGCCGGCCGTAGCTAATGCATTGGATGTTTTCTGTGTTTTATTTGGTTTGCGCCGAAAGAGTTCAAAAGCATCGCAAACGTACCAAGGAGACGAGATCTTCTCAAAAAGGTCAGTTTCTGAAGAAACAAGAAGCCCCAGCCGGATTATAACAATATCCTCTGCCAGTGAACACTTTTGCTGTAATGTCCGCAAACGGTGGTAATAAAACCTGCGACGACATTACCCCGTGGGTCGCTCTCTTGCCGGTATCATCGTATCAAACGGTCCTGCTAGCCTGCTAGGAGCTCAGCTGTTCGTGGGGGTTTGAAGGTTAAACATAGCCACGGGTAGACACGCTGCAGCTACGGCGCACTTTGAAAGTGAAACAAGTGCAACACCGGCTTCCGTTTTCCAATTGAGTAATTTACGGGCGTTGGTCACCATCTTGGATGGGTGCTAAAATATGGGCAAAATCCCAAAAAGCCGTGAAGAAATATCCATTCCAACAGTGACCAAAAAAAAAGGAGGACGAATCGCGTTCTTCAAATCACTTCCAACGCTCGCGGGACGGAATGAAGGCCGCTAGCCAAAAATCTCGTTTCGTCACGATTTATTCTTCGCCGATCAACCGGCGGGTCGCCGGCAGTATCCCGACGGTTGGCGACCCCTCCCCCCCTCCCCCCCCATCAAACCGTGGCCCAACAACCGGTTGTCGCACTGCACGAATTATGTTTTCTTCGAATGCTTAAAAATATCATTAAATGTGGTGAAAATTCGATTCCTTTTCTCTCGCTCGCTCCCGGTGATTTTCTTTCTCTCTTTTTCCCTCTGCCGTACCCGATCGACCCCCGATGGAAACGGCCATTACGACGGCTTTGTCAACTTTTTTGGCCGTGCGGATGGATGGATGGATAGATGGATGTTGAGGTCGTGCCGTCGCCGACGAGTTCGGCACCGAACGACCCGCTTCTCCGTCCAACTGCCAAGCACGGGAAAACACAATACATACAACCGTGTGCGATTTTTGGTTCAAGATGACAGTCTTTGGGTGTGTGTGTGTGTGTGTGTGTGTGTGTGTGTGTGTGTGTGTTTGTGTCCGGTACCTAAAGATTCGTGGTAAGCGAGTGCCTGGTGTGTCCACGGACCCGGTCTGTCCAACAGCACCACCAGGGAGGACATCTATTTTTGCGCGTTCAACCTGCCACCGCCTGTGTGTCCCACCGATCAAATCCCCCCACTGTGTGGTCCTCTCTCTCTCTTTCTCTCTCTCTCTCTGTCAGGGCGACGGAAAATCTCGCACGGTGACGGTTGCGGCATGGTAATAAGTGTCAGGCAAAATTTATCTAGCCAGCCAGCTTCTTGCTGAGCGTGCGAAGGATCGCACACAAACGATCACGCAGTGCGTTGGGTCCGGGACGGTGTCGTAGGGGCCTATTCTTTTGCTTCAGTATGCCCGGATTGGCTGGCAGAGCGTATGCGACCGGACCCCGGGGAGGGCTAACCAGCTGCCCAGATCCGGACAGAACCGCCGAGGCCACTGATTGGGACTGAGCGCGCACACACACACACTCTGCCCGGCCCCGGCCCTAGACCGGAAGCATCAGAAGTACGCTCGGTTTGTCCCGCCCCCCGGTGCGCGGTGGAGAGTTCGGACAAGAAAAAAGGGGTCCATGTATGTGTGTGTGTGCGGTGTAGTAAAACAAAAACAACCAGTCCCGCTTAATGTGTTACATCGTTTGATCGAAATTGTGTCACTAATCGAAATCAACAGTGTAGCAGCGTCTTTAAGGGGGATCTTTAGGCGATGTGTCGTTTGTTTCTTTTTTCTCTTTGCGATCTTGCCGCTAGGAGGATTGTAAAGTACGCTGACAAGAACATGGGTTGGATGGGTTACAGGTCGTATTTTCAGGGAGCCACAAAATGCAGACGGAAGAAATGAAGCTAAAGAAGACATTTTAGCGGTTGCACAACGGAATGCTTTTTTCGGTTTAATTTTATTAGAATGGTGTACAAGGGACATGGGAAAATTTTTAATTGCTGAATTCTTATTGCTTTCAAGTATCTCTTTGATGAACACAAGCAATTTATGTTTCATTGTTTGATTGTGGTTATTTTTTTATCTCAAGTTATATTTTTGAATGCTAAAATGATCACTTTCTTTGTATTTATATTAATTTATATGAACTTTTCTCATTATTTCAGCATCGTTTTCAAAAGAATTTTTGTTTGTTTTAGAATTTTAACATGATAGAGAGACATATGTAGGGCTTCATTGCTAATACTTAGAGCTTTATATAATTTTACAATTTTACAAAATATTTTTATTTCTTACTTACTTATCTCTTCATTGATTTTGAACATCTTTTATATAAATCATATCGATAAAAACGATCAAAAATATCACAATCACTACAAAATAATTAAACGAAGTTATAGATTTATTTAATTTAATATAAAATAAATTGGCAGAACAATTCGTTTTTTGGGTGCAGGTTTGGACCACTGACAACCTACCAAACGTTGCATCCTTCAATGTCCTTTCCCTAATCACGTGAACATTGCTCGCGGTCAAAACTGCATTCTTTCTGTGTACATACGTCATTCAAATTGTTGCAACTGTTGCCTTGAATCCCGTT
Source organism: Anopheles merus (assembly GCF_017562075.2). Taxonomy (NCBI): domain Eukaryota; kingdom Metazoa; phylum Arthropoda; class Insecta; order Diptera; family Culicidae; genus Anopheles; species Anopheles merus. The sequence continues at coordinate 39,938,034 of NC_054083.1, forward strand.
ACCGACCACAAATCCCTCAAAACCCTTCAAACGATTTAAAGTTCATCTTTTCAACGTATTTCAACGCTACAAAACAAGGCTTGCCCGAAACCATGTTCGTTGACGTGCGGTCTCGTGTCCTTTTTGGCTTGTGCAACGTCCGTCTAGAAAGGGACAACAATTAATTAGCCCCAGCGTTGCCCAGTACAAAGTGTAAAGTTTGCAACGCCACCGATTGCGACAATTCAGCCAACCTTAAAGGTTAAGCCGACGTTCCGTCCTCGGCGTGCGATTCGGACGGGCGTGGATCGGTTTTTTTTTGTGGGGGTAAAAGATGGGACCGGATTTACGCCACTGATGTCTAATTAGCTCGAAATTATGTCCACCTGCAGAGCCTGCGCTATGTTTGGGAATAAAAAAAGGGCTGAGAAACGCATTATGCTGGGTTGCAAGGGAAAAATGGATTCCGTTGGATATAGAAAGTGTAGAATGATCGTGTGACATTTTTCCGCTTCTTTGGAATGGTGTAAAGATGCCAACATGTGTAGTTTGTTGAAAGGTTGAAGGAAAAAAAGGCGGCTTGAAATGAATGGATCAAATTTCCGTGCGTTTGAAAACCGAACCATCGACCTGGCAGTCATCTTGGCTCCGATCTGCGCTGGTAGGTTTAATGGAGAGGGGTTAGAGTATATTTATAACAGCAAGTCAATTCTTGTTTCTGGCGAATCGAAGAACATTGCAAACGATTCCCGGTGGAAAGTGCAACGGGGTCAAGCGTCTTTTTGACAATTGGTTGTTTGTTAGGTGCTAAGGAAATATTAATTTCAATCCTCTTTCTCATGCGGGTTTCTTACTTCTCTTTTTTCAGCGGAACGTGCCGTTTCGTGCGACCGGGTTTGCAACCGTGCCGACTGGCCCCGGATCTGCCGGTACGAGCTGGTGGTGGAAAAACGCACCTTTCGCCCTGGCAGGTAGGTTATGCAACGCTTGCACCCTCCGAGCAGGGATTAATCAACATCATCGCACGCTCATAAATCTATATTTACCTAACGCTTCAACACGGTGGTGGCTTACTGCTGTTGCTTATTTGTGCTTCAGGGATGAATGGCAGGCTGTATGCAGGTTTTGTCTGTCGAGTTGGTTGTAGAGGGGGAGCGAAAAGGACTTCAAGTACTGAAAAATGAGTTTGCTGAGGAGATGTTTTGATGTTGATGATGATGATGCTGATGAAAGAGATGAGAAAGTAACTTACCAAACATGTTGATAAAATAAAAAGAAAAAATAGTAAAGGTAATTGCTAAAGACAAATATGAAGCAGTTAAACAAACACATATAAAACACATGGAAAATATAGAAAAATATAAAACAACAGTAGGATAGGATATTAATGAAATTATGGATAAAAAGATTCATCCCTGAAGCACAAATAAGCAACAGCAGTAAGCCACCTTAAATACAATCTTAAATAAAGCAAAAAAAGGTAAAATAGAGCAAAACAAACCAAACAAAACAAAACAGACTTTAACCAAAAATAAAAGAGATACAAAGAATAACAAAACAAACAAGTAAACAAGCGACTGGAGAAAATATTAAAAAAGCAACGAACGAAGTCAAGAATATAAATACACATCGGAAGTAATAGTTTTAAATTAGATAATAAAACCAGTTAAAAGAAAAGGAAAAAATATAAATAACGAATGTGTGATTAAAAAATGGAACAGATTATAATGAAAAGAAAACTTAATTATGTGGGTTGAAATGAATAACTTTTGCAACCTAGGGTAAATGTACCAATAGTGGTGCAATTTGTGGCGGTACAGATCTATTTTAATGGATTTAAAGTGTCAGGAAGGACAATTTCTGAATATTTTAACACATAACAGTTGGAATATGTTTTATCTTCGCAATCACAACTATTTTTACCATGAAACACATCAAATTTTCGAAAAAAAAAAACATATTTTTGTGAATGCTTCGTTGTACCTATAATGGTGGTATGGTTCCTATAGTCATCCTATTGTGTTCCTATAGTGGTGGTAAACAAGGATGCCTCAAAACAGTGTATCATATCAATATAACTTAGTTTTGAAGCTGTTTTCGTATCAATGTTGATACCTTTTACAAAATCAATGGATTTTTTGGTCACTAAGAAACGGAATGACCCCATTTCATTTTTAAATCCTTTGTAAAAGGCTAGAAAACATTTCACACTATCGTAGATAACTTAACTACTGTTAATTTATCGTATGAGACGCATTTTAGTGCAATACCACCACTATTGGTACTAGCACCACTATAAGTACGTTTACCCTAGTATTTGCTTGATTTTCTCCAATTATTTATAGAGAATCCCACTATTTTGATTGCAAGCGCTACAAAGCATGTCACAATAATTAGCCATCCATCATCCTGCAATGTACTACGTAGAACCGCACCGAAAACAATTCAATGTTTCAAGCGCTTATTAAAATGCCTAACCCTGTTTTGAAATATTGACAAATAACTCACTCTAATGCGCTTCTAAAGCACCGCGTTCCTCAAAGCGGCTAAGTAGCTAGCGCTACTCGTCCATAAATCGTTCAAGTGTGTCATCAAAGACTCAGCACGGCTACGAACCATTCGCTTTTTTCGGGTTTAGTTTATCTCCCGCCGATAAACTATTTTCTACTGACGGGTTTTCAACGCTCTCGCTTTAACTCGGTCCTCTTCTTTCATCGTCAGCACTCCCAGCGCCGACAACGTCACGCTGACCGGTGGGAGCCATTCCACCGAGCAGCCCATCATCGTCAGCTACTATACCGTCAATGGGCGGTACGTCGGGCCCACGCTGACCGTGTGCGAAAATGACTTCCTGGTAGTGGACGTCGAAAATCGGATCCCCGGCGAGAGCATTACACTGCACTGGACGGGGCAAAGTCAGCGCCGGACACCGTTCATGGATGGGGTGCCGATGTGAGTTCACCGAATGAAGGGAAAGGGAGCGATAAATCACGCACCTTTACTCGTTCATGATCGATAGTGTTGTGGTAACGTGTCTGTGCAGAAAGATTTCTCACTGGGAAAAACGATTGATTTATCTGATAGGAATTGTTTTTTCCCATCTCTTGTGGAGATAACACTTTCGTGCACTTGCTAGGCGAACTAATTTATCAATCATTAATACAATTTCCCCGTTTGCAGGATAACGCAATGTCCGATTGCAAGCTTCACTCGGTTCCAGTACAAATTCCAGGCGGACAGGGCTGGCACACATCTGTACCATGGCTTTGCCGGCGCGGAGCGTACCCAAGGGCTTCTCGGAGCGTTTGTCGTTCGTTCGGCGTACGAACAAAGGCAGTCACCCGTTCTCAGTGCGCTCCACAACGATCCCGTGTGGCTGGTAACTGAGCTGAACGGTATGCTGGGTGTCAATGGTCAGCGAGACTGGACGCAAACACTGAACGGAACGCTCAACCTTCGCGTTCGGCTCATCTACGCAGTGGCTCACTGTCAGCATTGGCTCGAGCTGGAACACCACCGTCTGCATGTGCTGGCCCTCGATGGGAATGTGCTGGACCACAACTCAACCCCTTCAGTCAGTCGCATCCTGCTACACGACGGTGTCCGGATGGATGTGGCGCTCACCCGCCTGGCAGGGGACAAAATTAAGCGCGATTATGAAATTCGCTTTACACCGCACGAAACGACGAGTTCCTGTGGCCGGGCCGTGTTTCGCCTGCACTACGACGCCGATCGAGCGGCTGCAAACGATGCTGAAAGTATTAAATATAATTTAATCACACCTCCACCCCGTCCATCCGAAGAGCTGCAGCTCGACCTAACCGGGAAGGCGTGCGGTGAAACGATGCTGTGCCCGCAGGACCTGCCCGGTGGACGGGATCAGCTTCCAAAGGATCTGCAGCGCGGGTACGACACGCGGCTCGAGTTTACGATCGGCAGCCGCCAGCAAGCCGGCACAGGACCGTTCGGAGGTACGCAAAAACCCGCAGCAGCAGCAGCGTTGTTGCGCGATGCGCTTGCAAGGCGGATGAGATAATAATAATTATTCCGACGCCGCCCGAAAATGTCGTCGTTTTCTGTTGTTTTCGGTCCGGCTGCTGACCCTCTCTTGGTCTCTCCCCCTGCCTAACAGAACCGACCCACGAGACGGTGCGCTCCGTGAACGGGTTCACCTTTGCCTTTCCGCCGGTGCTGATGGTGCGCGAACCGCTGGCGAACGGTGCGCTGGGGGCCCACTGTTGCGGTGGCCAACGGCCGCTGCCAAGAAGCTGTCAGCCGCTGACGGCCCGGTGCGAGTGTGTGCACGTCGAGCACATCGAAGCAGGTCATCGGGTGGAAATGGTCCTAATTAATGCCGGTAAGTTCACTCCCGTCGGCCCTCTCGTGCCAAGCTCTGCGGGCCGCATAACCCTTTTTCCCCGGTTGCCTTCCTTTTCCCAAATAGATGCTGCGGTCGATTACGTGTATCACCTTCACGGGCAGAGCGTGTTCGTGGTGGCGCTGGCAACGGCAGGACGGCCCGGGACGGCACTCGGGGCGTTGAGTGGACAGGCGGGGCAGAGGATTAGCGCCCCGCTGCAGCGAGACACAATCGTTGTGCGGCGCGGCTCGACCGTGGCCGTGCGGTTCGTTGCCAACCATGCTGGACTTTGGTTGCTGCGCGACATCGGCTCACCGGGCTGGTCCCGCGGGCTCGACGTGTTGCTGAGCGTGGGAACGCCTCAGCCGGACATTCCGGGCAACTTTCCCGCCTGTAGGCACTTTGCGGGACCGAGGTACTTTTTAATTTAAGCTGGTGGCGGTGGTAGTAGTTGGCTTTTGCGATCGTTCCTATGTGTGATACTGGAGAGTGGTGAAGAAACGGGGAAGCGCTTGTTGTAATTTTATGCATCAAAAATAAAGGAGTGATGGTAGTTTTTAAAGCAAAAAACAACCGAAAAGCAATCACTTTGTTCAATCATTTGCGTTCTGAAGCTTTGAAATTGACAGACTGTTGAAATGAATCGCTAAACTCCGAATAAAAACTAGCCAAAATGGAAAGCGCCTAAAGGTATGCAATGAGATGGTTCGTTTTATTTTTATTTTTGCAGCCGTCATTATTTGAATTGGTTTAGATTGCATTTTTTTATTGAAACAACTTAAATACTAAAACATCAAATACTGAAATACATGTTGTTAATAAAAAGGTAATAGAAAAGCTAACAAAACCTGTTCAAGAATCAATTTTCAAGCACACTTTAGCAAACATTAGGCCATCAGGTAATATGTTTTGAAGCCACAAATGGCTAATTAGTATGAAATGGATAACAATAACAAAAGTATTGGTAACAGTAACAATAACAATAACAAAAATTAAAATAACAAAAGTAAGTAATTGGTTCACAGAATCTTTTTGAAAATAAACAAACAACAACGACAACCGGGTTGTATTGCCAACGGGTCTGAGAAGCTTTGTATGCTGCATTACGTTTGCCTACTTTTAGGCGTTTGAAATGAAAGCTTCCACAGTCAACGTTGCAATTTTGAAACGCGATGTCAGTGGCTCCCAACTTATTCAATAAAATCTTCTTTCTTTCATTACTCTTTTTATCTTTCTCATAGCTAATATTGACTAATCACTTCTTTTCGATATTCTTTACACATTTTTGTTTTATTAGTTTCTCCGGAGTATAAAAAACACGATCAGGAGCTGGGTATAAACGGTGTAGGTAAAAAGAGTCATCATATAGCGAAGTAACATAATAACAGGCAAATATAATATCGTTAATTGGCACATTATTGCTGCCCGTGTGTGCGCGCCGTTTAGTTCTATCCTTTTTTCCCACCGAAGACACTCAAACAAACACACACACACAGACATCGAAGATTGTTATTCCAGTTGCGCAAGGTTAGAGCACATAGAGTAGCAAACTGGATCGCTTCTGTCCGTTCCACCCCCTACATAATCGAGCAGGGCATCGCACAGCACAGTGGAAGACAGACGGGCACGACGGCGGCGCCGGATTTGCTCGAGCTCTTGGATTTACTTTCCGCCTCGTATTTGTACATCCCGCTTGCCTTGGCGTACTCGCCCTGAGAAAAAAGATGAGTAAGGATAAGTAAGTGCGTTTTGGCAGTAGAAGAAAGAAGGAAGAGATCGTGTCACCTGTGATCGCCAACCGCTCGCTTCCATTTCCTTCTTGGCAAACATCTCATGCCCTGGCGGGTAGTAAACCGGCGGACCGGCAATATTCTTCGACGACGACGACGACTGGTTCGGTGCGCTCTTCTGGTCGACCGTGTCGTCGATCGGTTTCGGACCGGTACCGTTCCGTTCGGGCGACGGTCTTTTTGGCCCGGGGCCACTGTCCGTCTGTGATGTGACCTTCGACTGGTAAATGATTTGGCCATCCTGGGGAAATGCAAATGAAAGAAGCCACTTTAGTACTGTTAAAATAAACGTCCAACGGACCTCTCTTACCTCTCCAAATGTGGCCATCAGATCGTCCAGCCGCCGGGGCGGATTGCCATCGAGATCGTTCCGATCGATGCCGTCCGTCGGGAACGGTTGCAGCAGCGGTTCCCGTTCCGCCGGCGGTGGGTACAGGTTCCGCGTCGCGTTCGTCGTCGTTGAGCTGTACTTGTACGTCACCGTGGTCGGCGGTGGCACTCCGCCCGGTCCGCCCGGTCCGCCCGGTCCGGTTGGGTAGAGATTGTCCGCCACCGGGACGGGCGATCCGTACCGATTGTTCGTGTTGGTGCGCTCCTCGCGATAAATGTAGGTCGTGTTGTTGCCCGGCGGATAGCCCGGCTCCTGCACGGTGTACTTCATCGGCCCGCTGGGCTGATCTGGGCTGCCGGCCGCTGTTCGGGGCGGCGGCTCGATCGCACGGAAATTGCCCGGATACGGTGACTCGACCGGCTGGTCCGGGTAGTAGTTGGTGGTCGAGTGCTTCGTGTCCTTCTTGTAGTAGACGGTTTTGGCCGTGTTCGGGGGCAGCGGGTGGTTCAGGATGGTCGGCACCGGGTACTCCTGCACGTTGTTCGTGGTGTTGAACGTTTCGTTCTTCACCAGCACCGTCTTGCTGCCCGGATTGACGTGCTGGGCCGGATGGTCCGGATACCCTGCCGGCAGCGTGTTGGTCGTCTGGTTGACGGCCTGGTTCGTGTACGAGATGGTCTGGTTGAGCGAGCCGGCGGCACTGTCCGGCGGCAGCTCGTACGTGTAGGTGCGCACGGTCGTGGTGACCTTCGTGTTCGGGCGGGGTAAAATGTCGTCGGACAGGGGAATACTGTGCAGCACGTTGGCGGCATCGTCCACGTGGACGGTTTCGTTGTAGCGCACGTTGCGCGCCACCAGATCCGAGCTGGGCGAAACGGTGCGCGTCTCGGTGTAGTACTCGTCCGAGCGGGCCGGCGTCATGGAGCGCTGCGGTGTGGCCGCCCGGATACCCCCGTAGATGCCGGTCGAGCCGGTGTCCGATCCGTACGAAACGTTCTTAACCGTCGAGGTCGTCGTTGCGTGATTCTCGTACGATGGGCTACGGTGGCGCGAACGTGACTGGCGCACCTCGCAGCTGTTCGGGGAGTCGAACACGAGCTCCCGGTTCACTGGCTGGTGCTGCTGTTTGCCACCGGTGGTGCTGTACGTGGTGGTGGTTTTGATGATTCTCGCACCAGGTTCACTGTTAAGTGGGGAGAGACACAGAGAGAGAGAGAGAACGTAGGGATTAAAGCACTGCAGCTACGTGCTGGCGCGAATGGGCAATAATACTCACTGCAATCCGGAATCGATGCCATCACGGCTCAAAGATCTGTTGCCTGGAATGAATGGAAAACGTGCATTAAATTGAGGCTTGGACACATCATTTGCTGCTAAAGTTTAGAAAAAGGTTCTTTGTGAGGCTTCAATTTGCTATTAGAATACGATTTGAAAAATAAAATTTAATTGCAAAGCTTGTCAGCTGCAAAATGTAACGACAAAGTGGACGACTTTGGACAATGTTCCCTTATTTCCTTTCGGCTCTTAGTGTTAGGACCTTCACGAGAGTCTTATCAGTCGAAATATATTGTTTTTCATCGTTTTATTTTAAATTTTCATTACAGTAGGTGACCGCTAACTGGATGTGTTTTAACTGGAGTGCTTTTTAACTGGAGGTTCGCTAACTGGAGTAATTCTCAGTTAACGAACACTTAAACGTCAAAACATGAAACATCCGGAATCTCACGAAGAGAAACTTGTCGCAAATGTGCATTTTTCAAACAAATTTAGGGTCTTTTGCCTACGTTTGCTATTAATTTATATTATTACACGAATTAATATAATTTATATCAACATAAATGAAAAAAAAAGTTTGTTATGCTTATTCCAGTCAACGCCAATCAAAACAATCAATCCATAGATACGTCACTCCAGTTAGCGAACATTGTTCGTTAACTGGAGCTTGTTTACCTTTCAGTTAGCGGTCACCTACTGTACTATCATAATCTTTAAAAGGTCAGTGATCCACGGTGTTCATTACATTTAGTAGGAAATTCTCATCTGTGGTACTCAACTGTGAATTCGTCCATTAAGAGTATTCAAAAGTCTCTCCTTTAATGTATTATTCCTAACAAAGATATGTGCTTATATTTTGATGATTGAAGAAAGATAAAAATTAAAGGAAGGGACATTCATAGGATGTATTGTGTATGAAATGGCTACAAACCACAGTTAAAAGAGTTAAGAATTAGTTGAGAAAATTGAAACTTATTGGAGACAACTGTAACATCAACTTTGTGAGGCACTGTTTGTATATCCTTGTGCGTCATTTTGGCAGAGAGACATTATACAGGATTGTCCACGATTTATTGGTTGATTACTAATTTTTTTTAACTGATATTACGATTTATTGGTGTGATCCCTTTGGAAATCAATACAACCGCACCAAAACATCTGGGAAACACCAACACAAAATCGTGGGAACACACCAAACAAGTATAGGAAGCAACCAAACAATTTTGGGATGCAACCAAAAACGTTTAGAAACCTTGTTAATTATACTAAAGTTCTTCAAAATAGTAAGCTTTTGAACTCATTCTGCAAGACGCTCAATTGCTTACAACTACTAATTCCGTTCAATCCACCAGGCTTCTCCATCTCCCGTGCAAACAAAATCTGCTCTGAATAACTGTCCGCTTTCAGCTGATTACTCCCGTGCCGCATTAAAAAGCAATTTTGTTTACTTTCCTCTTAAATAAACACCGCTAAAGTGTATCAGAACACAACCTTCCATGTTCTTGTAACAAAAAAAGTCGCTGACCCAGTTCGAACGGTAGCATCAGAACGCCGTACTAACGCGCGAACTACCGTAAGGGTTTCACCGAAAACCGTGCTGTGCTAATTTTAGCTTCATCTTTGCCTGACATTGTGCCACTTTTCGTGCAACAAGACGAGCACAGGTTGGTACTGTCGAACCGGCTAGAGTCGAACGCCCGCCAACGCTCACGAACGCAGTGGGAGGAAATTTAGTTTTGGGAAGCAAACTGCTCAACCCGTGGACCCGCGTTCGTCAAGTCAAAGTCGACGAGGAAAGAGAGCGAAACCAAAAAAACGCGTCATTATGATTAATCACATCATAGACAGACGTGTGTCTGTGCCAAGAGCGGTGGCAATGCTGCTGTGGTACTATTTTTAGCACCCTTTTTAGCCATTGCGCCGTGTTTGTTTGTTTGGTGCAACGAGGACGGGATGGGAACACATTTTCACCCCGAAAAACACAACGTGTAGCTTACCTCGATCGAGCGATGAGTCGCGCTCACGTTCAAGATCATTCAGAAGCGTGTCGAGCTGATTAATGTTTCGCTGGTACACCTCACTGACGGACTGGTCCGGGCGGCCGCCCGCCGGGAGTGTCGCCGCACTGCCACCGCTCGATTTGTACTCGTACTTGGCCGTCTTGTAGATCTTGCGTTCGTTCTGCGGTGAGTCATCCGAAAAAAAAACAGCACAAAAACAGAGACGGTAACAATTAAAAGAATCGAAAAAAAAGTGCAATCGTGAGTGTGTGTGTGTGTGTGAGCGCAGTTACCGTGATGGTGGACGGGCTGACCGAGCGCTCGCGAGCCACCGTTGTGACATTGGCCGGCTGCAGATACTGCACCTCGCGGGTCGACGAGTAGTTGTTGATCGGTTGACCTAGCGAGCTGCCCGGGCGGGACACGCTTTGCTGCAGGTCCTCCAGCAGATTGTCTGAGGTGAGAAGGGAATAAGCAGGGAAAATGACGATAAATAAATATTTAAGCAACAGCTTAGCAGAAGCGGAACAAGAAAAGGGGCTTCAGCACGATAATCCCGGTGGAGGGCGCCACGTTCGCGAATCGTTTGGGAGATTTAATAAATGAACCAAACTTTGGGCGCTTGTTTCGTTAAGCTGCCGTTGCTGAGGATAAGTTTAAGGGTAGAAAAGAGGGGCGATAAGATTTTTAGACGATGATTATTAATTCCAATTAGTCGCTCGCTCGTAGCGAAACAACGCTAATGAAAGATGCATACTGTTTGCTTGGCTGTCTGGTGGTAGGAAAAAAGGGCATTAATTGAAACCAATGAAACACTTTTCTCGATGGTGCTTTTGGTAATGAAGAGGACTTGTCTCTCGTTCACAGAAAATGCAAGCACAATTTTATATGTTTCTACTGTTTATGTTAAAAACACGATTTCTTGCAGCGAATTTCATGAAGATTGTAATTAAAACATATTTCTAGTATTGTTCCAATTTTCAACACCAACACGCGTAGCGATTGCAAATAAAAGGATGGCTAATGGTACCATCGTTTGTATACAGCTGGACAACAGCAAGGTTCCTTTTCAAAATAACTAGAGCATTAACGATCCTCTTACTGCTCTGTCTCTCTCGCCGCAGCGGCCACAATAATCATCACCCACCGCAGTCGTTCCGTGTGCTATTTATACTTCCGACGTTTGGAGTGAAACACGGTGAGCACGGTGAGTGTTTCCGCCGTAGGTTACGAGCTGTCCAAATCTCCCTAGAGAAGTCCACATTCACAGAAAAAGCGCTTGTGTCATATTTGCACGATTTTTTTGCGCTTTGAAAACCACTTGGATTTCTTGCCGAACAAGCGGTTCTGTATTCTTATTCAAATTTCCCCACAGGCAAATAGCAACAAATAAAAAACGGGAGAAATTTTCTCCTTCTACCAGGAGAACCGGGCAGTAATTATTGCTCTGCATACTTTCTAATATCATGCTCGAACGATGCAGATTACTTGGCCATAATGGACAGAGCGGATAGGATTTTTTTCTTTTTTCCGATTTTACGGATTAGTTCCGGAAGAAGTGTTATTGTGAAACCTCAAACAAGCTGTACCTCGAAGGCTGGACTTGATGTGGAAATGTGAGCATGAAACAATCGTCCTACTCGGCAGGGGTTGGCAACGCAAAGTTTCGTTGGTGAAAATATCAATGTATTGTAGACGTATTTTTATACATTAATAAGGTTGAAAGGATAATGTTTTTAAGGAGAATGATGGAAAGGGAAAAATATGTTCTCGCATGGTTTGCTTTTAATCCAAAAACATTGTAAATTTGATCATATATGATCACTATACAGGGATTTCCGAGCCATTTTCGAATGTAAACGTTGGTATTCTCGGAATGTAACATGTTAATTCACATCAATCTGATATTTCATTTCCATCATCACAATTTGTGATTCACCTCGTATCAAGCTGGATTGAGTTTGACAGTTCTTTGTGGTATGTAGAAAATCATACGTAAAAACTGAAATTTTATTATGACGCAAATACACTATTCGACAGCTGTTGAAAAACATCTTAGATGTGCACAAAGAGAGTGACTTCCTGTAACTGCGCAAAAATATTATTCATACTATTCAATGGTACTCAAATCATGCGTTCACACATTTTACAAGGTTACATTTGAATCAACGCCTGCAAAATGTTTTTTCAACAGCTGTCACATATAGGTTAAGTCAGTTTCGAATGTAAACATTGTTATTCGCCGAATGCAAAATGTTGAACCACATCGATCTAACATAATAATTTCCATCATTTATAATTTTTAAAATCTACAGCATGATTTTCAACACGTCTCAAGCTGAATTGAGTTTGAAAGCTCTTTGTTATGTGTTGAAAATCATGTGTTGAAACTGAAATTTCATTTTGAAACAAATAAACCTTTTGACAGCTGTTGAAAAACATTTTAGATGCGGTGAATAACAATGTTTACATTCGAAACTGATTTAGAAAACCCTGTATCAACATAATAAAATTTTCAGTTCTTACAAATGATTTTCAACAAGTTACAATTAACTCTCAAACTCATTCCAGCTTGATTTGTGTTGAAAATCATGAGGATGAACAGAAAAAATATTGTGAGGCAAATACAACTGTTGGAAAACATTCGACAGATGTTGAAAAAAAAACTCACAAAGGATGACAAATGTTTTTGACATTGCAAATTGACTCGGAAGCCTCTGTATAAGAAACTTTCAATTTTCTACTGAAAACAACGCAATCAATAATTTTGCTTTACAGTTTGGCTTTACATGGCACACCAAACTAAGGCTAAGCCTTTACCCGTTCCATCCGTTACAATTTTCTAAAAAAAAATGCATGAAAATGCGTGTAATATTGGTTTTGAAAATTTTATACAAATCTGGATGAGATGCGTCTCCAAAACTCAGAAGAAAAAACAATAAAAATATCAGATTGCTATTGATTAAAATCTTGTATTCCGCGAATAACAACGTTTATCTTCGAAAATGGCTCGGAAAACCGTGTATGATATTCGAGTCTACCAACAACTAACCATCTTGAAAGAAATGCTGTTACGTAATTTTTCATGAATTCAGCCTTCCAAACTTTGTTTACGTTTTCAATCGTTTGCCTACCCCTGCTCTGCTTGTCTACTAGCACAATACACCACAAGATTACAGTTCAATTGCACACCATCATATGAATTGCAAGTGAAAATGCGTCTAAAATCTTCCCTCTATTGTCTACGAAATTGCTACACGATGTGAGAGATGAAAATTGCTGTTCCATTGCTGTTGTGTGGTTTTGGTTTTGGTGTGGTTTGTTTGTGTTCCAAGATAATAGCAGCCCGTTTTAAGGTACGTTGGGTTTCTATCGAGAAAATTGGAATGCCATTCCTGGATGATGGTAGCGATATTGTTAACACCAGCAAAAATGTCCTTACAATGAAATGCATCTATCCAAAACGTTCTGTCCATTCGTTGGTTGCTTGCATTATGCATTTATGAAGCGACCAGCGATTCATCACCCACTTACCCAATCGGTTATCGAACTGATGGCCGTGCGTTGTGGGTGTAATCGACCGTGACGGCGACATGACGCGCACCGAGGACGAATACTCTTCCCGCCGCTGCTCCCTGGTCGTCATGCTGCTGCTGCTGCGGCTGAGGCTGCTGGGAGAAGAAAATAGGAACGGAGAAAGAAATGTAACGAGCGCAAGACTCAGCAAACTCAAAGCAAACGAAATTAAATCATAAGAAATGACACGGAACGAGCATCGCAGAATGTCCTTGTGCCGGGGTGGGGAATCAGTTTTGTGATTGTGATGCTGCACGCTGCAATCAGTACGGACCTAAGCGTACCGAGAGACAAGTCTGGGTGTGTGTGCGTGTGCGTTGAGAGGAAAGCGTTCATCCGATTTGCAGCGGCCATAAATCGCTAGCGGAAGGTACTGTGCCCCAAGGAGGGCATCTGCTAACGAGATCATTGAAGCTTGCAGCAGTGGGTCGGAACAAAAAACCCATTCCATTACACATCACCACATCCGAAACACAGACACACACACACAGCCTCAGCCAAGTCCGAGAAAGGAGAGAAAAAACCAAAACCTGTTACCGGATGATGATGTCCGTACCCGACCGACCCTGGGATATCTTTGCCACCTTGCACCGTCCGTGGGTTCCGCTTAACGGTGGCCCGCTCCTTTTACAGCAAAGAAGCGGAGAAGCCCAAGGAAACCCGGAACCGTGTGTGTGTGTGACGGATGGCCTCGACAGCATCCAGGAGGCGACCGACGGAACTAGTAGTGGTAGTAGTAGGGGTGACCAGTGCCATGCCATTTCCGAAGAAAGAGAAGCCCGCTGTTTGTCACGCGAGTTCGATAGCGCTTTATGTACGAGTAAGAAGCAAACACACAAACGCTTGGAATTGAACTCGAGCACGGTTATTGCCGCCCCGGGCATGGAGAAAAGCCATGAGCGCACCGTAAATGGGTATCGCCAATGGTCATGAAATGTATCCGTCGCTGGCAGAGATCGACCCGGCCGCTTCACTTCAACAGTGTGCGGTTTGAAGGTTAGGGCAGGTTTTTGCCACCGATTCTTCTGTAAGTCACTCGGCCACAGCCACAGTGTGCTTGGTTGTTTGTTTTTGCAGCTGCCGTGCTTCACCCACCTGCGTGCTCAGGATGTCAGCATCCACTGCTAGCGAATTGGAATTGGGATGAGCCATAGAATGGAATGTTGGCGCTCCACAAACACGGTTCCATTTTGGGAGTGTGAAAAAAGAAACAGGTCCGGATCTTTGAACGCTTCTCGACGAGCAAGGAGTGTGAATGGAATAGCTCCATTTTTCATTCTTATGGTGCGGTTCGTCGCCTGGTCTGTACCCGGTGCCACGGGGTGATGTCAAGCCGCGCTCGAAAGAGTCATTTCACCTACACACTTCCGGCGGAACATGCGTTCGTCATAACAAAAAAGATCGCACCGCATGATGTCATGGATAGGTGTGCGTTACGTCAACGTTCTTCATCCGCAAAAGGTAAAATATCGTTAAGTTTTAATACTAGTCGATTTGTGCTTTATCTACCCAATCGTGTGCTGTTCGGTGGTTCATATTGCTTGAAGTTTTATTTATTGCAGTTCGTGGTACGAGATTCCAATCATGCTGATCCGCGAGTCAGTAGAATAATAACAATTCTACGAGCTTTGATGAGTACTCTTTAGTCCTTCCGGACCGGATGACAAGAACTTGTATTCAACGATAATGAAGTCTACTTTCTATGGGACATTGAAATCTCGGTGCAAACTCGGTCAAATCAAAGTGCAGCACTGATTTCTCAATCTCTGGCGAGGAAACTGGATTTTATTCTGCGAATATTCGCCACACAAAAACAACAACTAACGAGCACCGTTGGCTAAAGCTCGTTCTAGCAGAAACGGCCCAAGAATTCATGCTAACGTACGCCACCGCAACAGCACGGTACACGGTGCGCAACAGTGGTTCACAGCGCAATTCCACGAAATTCACCCCACCCGGCTACTAGATCCTTTCGAGCGTTAAGCAACCACCCGCATCAAGCGGTTTGAGGTTTTAGGGCTATGAAGGTAGTGTTTTTGTACTCCTTCCACACGGGCAAACACGATGCACGATGCTAGTCGGTGCCGTACGGCGACGCGATGACCTTCCTGGCCGCTCTCGCGATGGCCAGTGCCTGCCATGACATCATAGTGTGTCAATTGGCGCCCCCGCAAATATGGGTAAAAAACCTCCCCGGCCAGACAAGACATACAGATACACTCATCGCGCGCCATCGCGTTTCCATCCCACACGCAGCACAAAAAAAAAGTGAAACACTTTGATCGATCACGATATGGTGAAGGGTTTAGTTTGTGGTGGCGATTAAAAGGAACAACGCGCGCGCGTGCGTGTGTGTGTATCTGCACCAACACATGCTGCATGCTGTGTTGTCTCTTGCGTGCTCTCTTCGTGGTGTGTCTTGGCGTGCATTTACGCACCTCCCCGCTGGACGTTGCCGTACGACTGCACCCACTGCTGCTGCTTGCGCTTGGTGCGTGGTAAAACTTGTTTCCTTGGGTCGCTTTAAAATGGACACACGGGAGACAGGCGGCAACATGGGGCAACCTGTGCGCTTTGCGTACGTCCGGCCATCCGGGTTTGGGGTGGAGCGCGTTTGCGTTAGCGCGTGGTACACATGTTTATTTGCTTTACAGCACACATGCCGGGACGGGCTGGTGCCCTCTAACGCCGGTTCAAAGCATCGATCGGAAGGCGTTCGAATGGGGTCCGGATGTGCGATCGGAGACGTGAGCACACTACGCGAGAAGTTAAAGAGGCTGTGCTGTGCTGAAGAGTGCGCGCCTGCTGAGGTTGATTGGGAAGAAATGACTTCGAAGGGCAGTGTGGTGGCTTAACCCTTGGATGTGCAAGTTATGTTTGGTTTGGCTTTTTTAAACCTTTTTAACTAAATAAACTAAAATAAAGCTAAGCTTTATAACTTTAAAAACTAAAAATCGTTAAATTGAACAACATATCACAGGATCAATAAAGAACCAATTATAGCCAATAAATAAAATTGCCTTTTTATGTACTTCCTAACCTTTAAAAGCAATTAACACATTACTGTAAACGAAACAAACAATTCTATTAGTGATGCACACAACTGAGGCATTTAACTCTCATCTCAACTTTAAGCTTTAACTCTTCTTCCCTTTAGAGCAACTTGCCAGAACAACGTGTACGCCCTTAGAATCCCATAAACGTCTCACACGCGGACTCCACTAAACAACACCCAGTGCCTCAAATTTCACGCTACGTGCCGAGTGGGTTGCCAGGCATGGTACCTGTTAATGAAATTATTATCGCTCCAAAGCGTTCAAGCGTCTCGTGCCGTCCCGTACCACCATCACTGTAACAAAACCATAGCTTCCCCCACTCACTCACACTCACATACACGCACAAGCCGGAGATCATGCGGCCCCGGGGGCTGTTGTTTGTGTGCATTCGCTCCCGCCACCGATACTGGCTGGTTCGCTGCATGACGGTATGTATTTTTGGACCATGGCGGCTCACTCTCCGGTGGCTCTCATATGGTCGGAAATTCCTGAAAATCTCGTAAACAATCCATCCGAGCCGGGCCGGGACCGGGCACGATGGAAGCTGCACTCGGAAAAAGTCAAATTTTCACCGCTAAAATTAGAAACTCGCCCAACGACCGGCGGAAAATTCGATCCGACCAGCGTAACAAAACCGACGCCGACGGAGCACACGTCAACCCTCCGGTCGGACAAGATTGCTTCAACGGGCACGTTTTCGAATGCAAAATACGTTTTGCGCGGAGCGGTGAGGTGAGCAAATGGCCTTTTCTGCAAACGTATCGACGGGCTTGAAGGTTGACAAAAAAAAGACGTACGGTAGGAACCGGAAACCAAAACACGGGTATGACGAATCGTCGATCTGGCGGTGATCTTTTTGACTCTTCGTTCACCGTTCACCAGTTCAAAGACACCCTTCCGTCTATCAGCGCTGGTAAAGGCTGGCACAAAACGGCGGACGGTTCTGGGCTTTTGATTATTGACTGGAGTCGCAGAGAGGACGAGGGGTCAATGGAGGGAGGCCGAGACGAAAACGGTTTGATCGCTGGAAAGCCGGCTGGCGCCTCTCGAGAGCCTGCGTACGTTGCATCATGTCGGCGAGGTGCAGCGACGAGTGCCGGACCACACAGATACAAACATGCACTGTCCCGCAGCGCTTATGCAACGCCTAATCTATGCACGAGTCAATCACTCGCCACCCACGAGACTCGTGCCGCGGGGTTGAGAACGAGACAGGATCAAAGCCGCCGGAGTGGAGTGGACTGTGATTTATGGGGAATTGATTTCTTTCGCCCCAAAAGTGGTCAAAGGGTTGTTTTGATTGGTTTTTTTTTTTTCGATAGAGCGAGAGAGTGTACATAAGTAAGCATAAGTTTGTGGGTTTTTGAAGGGTCTAGCGGGTGCATGGTGTGTGGCGAAAGTCCTTAAGACAAATTGAAACAATTCAAAATGTTTCAACTAGTCTTGATCAAATGTTGGTTATGAATGTGTTGCTTCTTTGGATGAGAATACCAATATCTTTTTGTATAAGTTCCAGTCGTTGATGTGGATATTTGTATGAATGGAGGCATAATACAGTACTTTAAAAGATATTTGCTTCTCTGATCTAGACAATCCATCATGTCATGTTGAACCATCTGTTCGTCAGACGTACAGATGTATTGCTAATTATATCTGAATCTGAATTTAGCTCTATTTTGTTGTGAATAAGTAAAATTTTCCGATGAGAAGGATATTGACAGGTTGACTGTAAAAACATAATTCAGCTTAATACGGCACAATAAATGAATATTAGATTATCATTTAGTAAATATGTTACCTTCCAAAATTGGTATCAAATTTAATGCCGAATAAAAAGAGCTTAAATTGCTCATTAGCGATGCCTGAAACCGAATAGGTCAACATAAGTTTAACATTACTCATCATAGCTATAAGTAAACTACTGATAAATTAGAGTTTGCTATATTAGCTCAACATAAAACTCTTGAATGTAGAAAATTAACTCAAACTAAAGCTTCAATACTTTTACAAACACCCAAAACAATCGTTTCCAGCCACAATACATCTCTCGGGATGTTGGCAACATGTTTGGCTAATTTTGTGTAAATCTCACTATTATTGCATGGAAAAGTGCACACAAATTAAAACACATCCAAGTATGAATGCTCGTTTTGGGAGAAACAAAACCAAAACCACCGAAATCCGACCACAAACCGGTAATCTAGTGAAATCGAATTCGAGAACCCACGCACATCACCAGCCTGCACACACACACACAGACACACACACACACACACACACACACTGACAATCGACTTTGCGACGCCACATTCCGGACGTACTCTGTTACTTTGTGCATCGAAATGTCGGTCACCGTGCGGCAAAACTGGAGCGAGAGAATCAAGACCCGCGGCAGGGTGGCAAGCGGAAGGCAACGCACCAAACCACAGCACCGCAGTACCGCAGTACTAATCCATCGTTGCAAACACTTGCAGTTGCACAACCCTTGCCGTTGCTACGACCTACGTGCAGCAGCCCACCACCCCTACTGCACTCATACAAACAGACACACACACACACACGTGTGTACGTAAAGAAAGATACGTTGCGAGCTGAGAGTAAAGTCAACAATGTGATCACATTCGGCTGCGTGTCTCACCGGAGGACCTCACTCCCGTCCTTTCCCGGCCGGAGAGGGCGAACAACATAAACATTTAATTAAACACAAGTGCACTTTCTGTTCTACGCTTGTGTGTGTGTGTGTCTTCGAGGCCAACGGAGGGTTGAAATCGGCACTGCTTTTTAAGCGGTCGACTCCGACAGATCCTCTGCCGTCCTATCAAAACTGTTGCAGGTTGATGCCGGACAGCGCGACAGACCGAGAGAGCGTAAGTGCCATCCGATGCGAATAATGGTCACGCTGACGGGAACCATATTGTGATGCGATAAATTAAGAGGAAACAAACAAATGCGTGGGCCCCAATACATCGCACGGTCTGAGGTCACCAGCGGGGGGGGGGGGGGGGGGGGGGGGGGGGGGGGGCGCTATTGTGCAGATGGGTGGTGATTATTCACGTGCATAAAAATAACGACCCCAAGGTGTTATGAAATCATCTGCTTAATTTGTGTTTTGTGCGACTAGCGCGATTTTGTTTGGACAATCTGATGGGAGCACAACGTGCAGAACGGGCTGCTAAGCACTGTATCGGGTTACAGATCGCGGCAAAGGAGACAGTTTGTGTTGTGCCTAGAGATTCATCTCCCGAGTCAGTCAGCCTAGACCAACGAGTCAGCGGGTTTGCAAGAACTGTTGTTAGACGTAGAATTTATGAGCGGAAACTGCCAAGAGATGCTCCTGGGAGGTCCCTTTTATTAGCCAAGACTGTTTAGCTGTTCATTGTGTTGTCGTAGGGTAGCCGTTGGTTTTGCAAAATCAGCTTTTCTGGTAAAATGGTGGAAGAGGCAACAATGCTGAGATGGAATTGTAAACAGTAACAAAGCAATTAAGTTAGGTTTGGGGAAATAAATACTGTTACAATTTGCAAGAAAAGTAATTTTCAGAGAAACTTGTTTATAACGCAAACTGATAGCTTGAACAAATATTACTCTTCTTCCAAACAGGGCTACAGTTTGGGGCCATTAAATGGTAATTTCTTAAGTTATTTCACCATCGACCGACATTTTCTGACTGTGGCATACCGATTGGACAAACACAGTTCTTCATCCTCCTTTTCTGCATACGGCGCTCTTCCCCTTTCAGCAATAATAAACCGCGAACCGGTTTGTGTTGAATTTAGAATGCTAATGTTTGTCCAAACAGCACAAACCCCGAGAAGAATGTGTCTCTTTGATCAGGCATGTTTTTGGCATTTGGCTGTTGCGCTTTGATCGCAGGTTTGCTGCTGTTTGCGAACTGGGCAACCAAATGGCCAGCTTCGGGCGGCATACACCACTACATATGCGCACACAAGGTTTGCGTACGTTCTGGACGTTAGCCAAGGAGATGGTAGTGATCTTGGCATCTAGCTTCGGGACAAAACCATCCAAATTGTGGGTTATTATTATGGTTTGTAGTAAATGTTGTTATGGTTCTATTTTCACTGCATCTGTTCTTTGTAATAATTGTAATAAAGCAATCATGAAGAAGTTCCTGAAAGAAGTACGACAAAAACACACACTCTTCTTCGCGTTGTTGTACTTTCTTCAAGGTCATGCACGACCTTGCTGCTAATCGCAATGGTACATCATGTACTGACAAGACAACTAAGTCACCCGGTCTGACGATCGACAGCTGCAAGGTGATAATTGATAACAGCTTTTAACGATGATTGTGGAACGAAATGGTACCGAAGCGAGCACTTTGCTTTCAGTGATTTATAGATTTTTTACAACAGTTTTTTGCTGCATCACAGTCCCAGATAAGATGAACCAATGCTTCACGCAACATATTCGATCACTCCAGTTCGGCACATCGTTCGTCGTTCCCAATGCATTTTTGGCTTTACACGAGCTGCATAAGAATGAGGCTTAATCACGCGTTGCGCGAACCCAAATAAGGGTGACACAAGAAAGCTTCTGGAGCACATTACACATTCAATCCACCGCTGTGCATTAGTGTCTTTTTCTGCGCGCACACATACAAACAGTTCCTTTACTGCATACAGACCGCAAAAACCCGATCACTGGCAGTCTTTTTTTTTGCTTCCACACTCAACATCGACTTGTTCCTTTCCGTCTGCTTTCTCACTGCTTCACTTGTTCACCTTTTGGAATTACCTTTTTTGGGACACGCGAGATACAACACACGCACGCACAATAGGGGGACCGGGGGCAAAAAAACACACCGGGATCGAGAGAACGGGCTATCCCTATTTGGGTAGTCAACAACAGAGTAATGCGGGTCGACGATCGCCGCAGCGTCAAACAGGAATGGACCGCTTCAATGTACGCACCGACTCAAACTGACGATCGTTTACCGTGCGCCGTCGTCGTGGGGTCGTTGTTGAGCATGTGCGCACGATCGCACACCAAGAGACGCTAACCCCCGCCGGTATCGACCGGTGTTTGGGGGATGGTTAGGGGGATGGTCATGTGTGTATGGGTGCGATCGTCTTGTGGTCGGATTGCGTCGGCGGTGGATCGCGTGGTTGTATGGTGCAATGTGGCGGTGTATGAGTGTGAATGCTTACACATCCAGCGCACCTACACTGTCAAGGGAACAGGTTGGATGCAATTGGATCGATGATCGCTTGAAAGTTTGCTGTACAAGTGGATTGCATGCAAGCTTGTGCTGTATGCTGAGCAAGCCGTTATAAAAGCGAATTCAAAAACAAGAATTCCAATAGGTTATTGGTTTGCGTAGGATGGAATGGATTGGACTTATCATAAACTTACTTGGACTTATTATTACAATATAAAAGAGTAGAACTGAATGATGCATACAGATAAATTAATAACCTACAACTGAATGAAACTCAAATCGAATGATCAGGTTTACTAGATGCCTTTAAGAAAGTTATTAAACTCTGGGAATGATCGGCTCGACAATTCTTGGTTTTACGTTGATTTTTACGTTGTTATTTAGCGTTCATTCTAGGCCCTTTAAGCTCCTATGAACTAAATTATCATCATTTCATCCGAATAATGTGCTGGATCTTAACACATGCTTCCAGTCTTGCTGCATCATTCAATTTAGTGATATCAGAATGCAAGATTCAAATATAAAATAATGATAATTTGACCCATAGTACCTGTAACGACCAGGAATTAACGCTTAGTAATAGTTATATATATATTGGTAGAAATTGATTAAATTTCATAACACATAACACAGTTGCTCTAAGGTTAAGATTAAAGAAATGTATATCTTTGGGCAAGTAACTCAATGTACTGTTTTGGAGCCTTCAAGACATCGACTATGGAGTTCACTGTTCGTAAATATAACATTTTTCTGAACTGCCAATCAAGAATTCATTTTAGAGATTGTAGGTAGTCAAACCGCATACGTGGAATATACATATTGACATGAGGGAGATATCTCGACAGGATAAATATGTATGGAATTTGAAGGAATTGTCAAAATGTTCAACTCACATTCCAATTTGTCTTGAAGAGACAACAAGTTCTTCGAATTACCTGCATATTTGTAATTCTTAATACAATTTGATTCATCTTCTTATTGTTTTAGCTATGAATCGTCTTATCAATCGTCATTGTTACGAATAATTTTGTGTTGAATCCTGTGGACCAGAGCTTCAAAAACATTTGTAAAATCAATTGCAATACCTTCAACATTAAAAGTAACACAAAATAGTGATGGAACTAGTTTGTACAAACGTCTAAACCCTGGGAAAGATTAACATCCTGCCAACCCTCAAATAAACCATTCCCATTTAAACAACTGACAATGATTGTCTTGCAGTCTTATCGTGCATATGTCACCGGCCACGTATCCTCCTTGCCAACCGGAGGACAGAGAGGGCATGGTTGGTTGCATAAATTACAAAAGTAATGAAAGATACCGGTGCATCCATCTTGGTTTCCGGTTACACTGTATAGCATTACGCTTTCCCGTTCAACCTGCTCCTCCGTGTATGTGCCGATACGATCGAGGAAGGAAGCAACCAAATATCAACATGTCATCCATGTGTGGACAAAAAAAAAACCACTCATATACATACGAACACTCACACTATATAGGTGAATAAAATGGCAACAAAATAATGAAGTTGCAAAGTAAAATGGGGTCACACGGCAAACGATGACACCCGCTGTGCGGGGTTGTATGGAGAAGGAACATTTCCAACAAATTTTGAGCCCTGCTCCGCTTGCCAACTCCATGCTTGTCGATACGGTAAGGCTGACAGGTACAGGTACTGGTGGTGCTGCAGGTGGTAAAAAGGCACACCCATCGTGCGGCTTCATTCATACACTACCAAGCATTGAAGAATGTGTGTCGGAAGATGGCGCCCACACCAGCGGATGGAATTGGAAAAAGCAGGACCCAACTGGTAACGTACGCTTCTCGGTACGTAATTTCACACCCACAGCTCAGGCGAAGCGTGTGAATTTTGGCTTCCTTTTTGTGAGCAACGCCTCGGACACCCAGGGGCAGGCCCAGGTGGACGAGACTTTTTTGCATTATTTACATAAAGTGAGTGCAGTTTATCATGCACAAAGCGGTTCCGATTTCTTCCCATTCTAGCCACGGTCTTTCAGGGCTAGTCCTTGAATCGGGCTGCTTGTTCGCGCGTGTGCACCTGCACGTCTACAGGCACGTTCATTCACATGGCCCGAACCGAACGAACGATGAAACACGTAACGCCGGAAGAAGGGGGAAGTGTAACGCACTGGGAGCGGCTGTGTTTTTTTGTGGTATTGCTACTACGAACACGGACGCTTCCTTCGCTCGGTGGAAAAACGTTTTCCCGTGTTCCTGGAACGGCAATAGAATAATCCTAACGGACGCTTTACATACACTTGCGCGAGCGCGCGTTTGTGTGAGTGAGCTTATGTGGTTTCGGCTGCTTGGATGGGTGTGAGCAGGATGGAAAGGACGCTCCCCCAATTTCGATGTGCATGCGAGCCACCCTGTACCGGTATCCTTTGTGCGCACGAATAAGGTCACTCACGGTGTTGGTGGAGGAAGGTCACTCAGGGTTCGTCAACAAGTTGAGCGTCCACTTGTTGTGTCGGTTTCGCTGTGCTACACAAATACATTCGCGCATTTGAAATATATACTCGAAGCGTCAATAGTACCTAGGATGTTGCTTTGCAGGGGTTGTATGCATGTTGCAGGGGACGCAAGTAAATGCCACGGCCAATGCAATATGAACGTTGAAAAAGTGGGTGAAAATGGCTGCTATGGTAATTTTCTAACCCAATTGTATTATCATTTAATCTAATTGAATTATTTTGTCTTATTTTATCACCTTACCCATCGCTTTTTGCATAATAAAAGCCCTGCACATCTCATCTTCCTCTACATTTCACTCCACCATCCCTCTCTACATCCCTCCCCATTGAAATGCCACACGACACAAAGAAACCCGATTGCGCTCCCCCGTATCGGTTGATGACGCATACGCCGTGCGTCGCCCGAAGTCGACCCCGGCACACGGGTTCGGTTCGGTCGGGGCAACTGGTGGAACTCACGGGCCCATCGGCCACTCTTATCATCCATCCATCCATCGCTAGACGCACGCCGTGGGCCGGCTCTCATGCTCAGTCGAGAGAGTACAGTGCGACCGTGCGGACGCCTTTACATCCTTTTTCCCTCCCCCGGAGCACTTACGGTACGGGTACGGGAGTATACGCAGGCAGTGGGGGTTTGTGCCGTTCCAGCTGGGCGTACTGGGGCCGGAGGGTTCGAGCAGTGGATAGAAAAGCCGGGAATATGGGCAAACAGAACGTGCCACTTGACGTGTCTGTGAATTGTAAAATGGGAATTTGCTGCGAGTGAGAATTCGCCAATCCAAAGGTTGCGATGGTCACCCTTATCGTTGGGGTTGATTGATAGTTGAGGGTGTGTTAGTGTGCGTGCTTGTGTCTTTTATTCCTTCTAAGTGAGTGTGTGTGTGTTTTTGCATAATTTGTTAGTGTACCCGCTCATTAATTGAATTCAGCGTTCGGCAAAGTAAAAGGCAAGCAAAGCGTAGCGTCATAAAGGTGACGAGGCGTCCTTGGGCCCACGTTGCATGGTGTTGGTGAGCGTTGACGCTTCGGCTCGCAAAGGATATCATTTACACTTGGCCTGGCCCTGCAGTGAAATTAAATGAGGCGGGTCGAGAAGCAGCCCGCGGCACAGGACACAGCACAGGGTGCAGCCGTTTTCGCAATGGAACGCTTCCCTTGTTAGGCTAATTGAGTTTCGTCGCTTCTCCGAAGCAGGGTGGCACCGTGCACAGCGAGTGTGATAATAAATTGTACCAGCTCTTCCACCTAGTGGACCGCCGGACCATTTGGCATAGGCAGCAATCGCCAAATATTCAATATTTATTACAACCACCACCAACCGCCAATAGAAACAATGAAATTGTGGCGGCGTTGTTTGCCGTGCGCCCTGAAGCCTTTGCCGACAAGAGCGAAACGTGCGGCGAATATGAAATCGACTAGTAAAGCGTAAGCGTCAAAAGCCAGCCCGTCAGCAATGTCGGTGTACGTGTGTGTGAGTGTGTGTGGGCGCAATAAGTGAATATTCGATACGGCAATAATTTCAGTGCGCAAAGGATACAACAGTGTGTCTATGTGTTTGTGTTTGAGTGAGTGTTTTTGGTGTCGTTGTGTTTGCAAAACCTTCCCTCTGCCGCTCCCACAGAGGGCACGTCCAACAATGCTTTCGTCCAAGTCTCTCTGTGTTTGTGTGTGTGTGTGTTTTCAGAATACAATTACCAACCCATCCCAAGGGTCGGCCAGTCGAGTCGGCCCGAGGATGAAGGACCATCGGACATGGTTTGGAGTGGACGGGTATCGACGGGCGCGTGACGCGTCTTTTTCCACCACCGCCACCACCATCACCATCACCATGTAAATTGAAAGTGAAGCACCACACCGACGACAACAACGGCGACGATGACGATGGTGACGATGATGATGCTGATGATGAGGATGGTGGTCCGTCGCGGCGGCTCAATAGGGAACTTGCTTGCTCTGTGGGAAGTGAATGATGAACTGTAATGAGGAATAATTCGGATGAATTGATGTTTCGTTATTTTTCTATTACCTTTTCTCTCTCTCTCTCTCTCTCTCTCTCTCTCTCTCTCTCTCTCTCTGTCTCGTTTTTTTTGCGACTCGACTAGCACCGACCACAGTGCGATACAACAACAGAAAAAAAGAAGGTGGTGGTCTATCAATTTTAGGGTCGCACAGCACGCTGTATCGTTTGCACGGTCATGATCAGCGGGCGAGCAGTAGTACAAAATGCTGCACGATAGTTTGCCCATGGTCTTTGAGTGACTGTGGGCTTTTGCTGCGTGGCAGAAGAAAAGCAGGTGTCTTTTTGTGTGGGAATTATGAGGAAAATGTTTGCAAATTAGCAAATATGATATTGCTGATGAGCGAATTGATGAAAAGGCCTTTTTCTGTTGAAGGGGAGTGATGTGGTTGTTCGATTGTGAATAGAATTAGATTGGTCATGCTATTAGGTAAAGAGTATTTATTCGATATACCATCAATTGAATCGCAGACATTTCAAGTCATTAACAATAAGTCCAAAATGATGTATTGAAAGGCGAAAGAATATGGCAAATGGTTGTCATTAATTTCGTATGATAATCCACAAGATAAATAGTTGAAGAAGAATCTAGATTTAATATTCGATACATAATTGATTGATTTATTGAATAATGATAGCATGATAGCTATACTTGCTGTATTGAATTTAATTTGATTTATCACACTAAAATCATCAACGACCATGCGTCTCCATGGGAAAATTTGAGTATCAAACTCTTTTATAATCGATATGATCGGTACGTAATTTCCTTTAAAAAATACAAACTTTATTTCTACACTTGAACGATACTGTTCCCTACTACTGGTGTCTTTATTGCACTTCATAACGTTCATTAGCTCAAGTCCATTGATGACCACCAACCTTTCATCGTAGCTAAAAGTTTCGCCAAATAATGATTGCTCATGGTCGCATCTACACTATACAGACCATATTTTCCCACTAAACAAACGCAACAGGGCTTTACTTTTTGATTACTTTGCTCCCCGAGAACGTTCAACTAAGCAACTGCCGCACGTGTGCGCCCAACACTCATTACCGGAAGTAGCGTCCGTTAAAGCGGTTGATTAAGTTCACGATAAACAAAGCAACAAAAACCTACTCCATTCCCATTCTTGGAAAAAACAAAACTTTCACTACATTCTGCTTAACCTTGGCTTTTTCTCCTCGGTGCTTGTTGCACGAACAAATTGTCTGGAAGTTAGATGCCGCGTTAAGGAAGTCGCGAGAGGGGGCCAACAAATTTTCACCCTCATTGACACGTTTCGAGCATGTCCCGAAACTTTTGCCCATTCTGTCTGGTGCCCAACCTGGTCGCTGTGGTTTTATCGATTACGACCGTTCCCGTCCGTCCCGGGGTGGCACCCTTCTCGCTTCTCGCTGATGCCCGCCACCCCACGCTGTGTATGATGTACCGGAACATAATAAAGTACGTAGTCGGACATGTCCTGTCACGGCAGCCGGCAGCCGTACACAAAAGCCGTACACCATTGTGGGCTGACCGACAGGGACACGCATAAACAATTTGCCCACAATTTCCGTCCCCACCAGCCCACCTTCGGGGGTGCGGCCCCACCATTGCCGCTTGAAATGTGAGAAATGCAAAAAAATATCCGATTTCTTGCCGCCTCTTCGCTTCGGTTGGGGCGGGGAAAGCTTTCTGTGTGTGTGTGTGTGTGCGTGTGTTCTCAGAATGAAAGAGGCTCACCACTTCGGTCAATGACAGACAGAAGGAACGATGAAATAGAAGAAACATCCACCGACTACATACTTACCTGGTAAGCCGTGAACCAAGGCCGAGTATCTTCTCAAGAGTTTAACTTCCCATTTCGCCAGAAAAAAAAAAAAAAACGAACCGGGAGGCGTACTGTGCCATGGGCAAGGTTGCCCGTTGGTGAGGGCAATGAAAATCTAAACAACGCCACCAACACAAAAAACGGGGCCCCTCCTTTGGTTGATTTTTTCGCTGTTGTTGTCGTCGTGTTGTTATTTCTTTGGCTGATGTTTTGTTTCGCTGCTTCGACAGTGAATACAGTCTGCTCGAGCTGTGTGAACGCCCCTGCTGCCGGCGCTCATCGGTGGACATTGAAGCCTGGCCGACCGTAACAATGACATGGAATAGAATTATGGGGGCGGCATATTTAAGGATGTGCTCTGGAACAGAAAAAAGATAGAAGTGATTTGCTGTATGAGGCAACGGGTCAGCACGATTTTTTGCGTCGTTTCTTCTTTTGCACAACGTTTTGTCTGGTGGCTTTTTTGTCATATTATTGTTGCAAAATCTGGCCTTACTGCAAGAGGCAACTGGAGTAGCGTGACGATAAAAAATGCAAAAGACAGCTGTATTATTCATAGGCAACAGGGACTGGTAAGCTCCCTATCTCTCTGTCTGTAGGAACGTTTTCCTCCCCTGAACTAACATATGCAAGTGAAGTGCCTGTATGGCGCTGCCACGGGGAAGAGGGTAAAGTTCGCTGAACGGTTCGTTGAGTGTGATGAGTAGCGTGAGGGAAAACGTGAAGTTAAGTTGGAAACAATGGATCAGCCGCAGAACGAGAAAAGTCTACATTGCGGGGTAGATGATTTATAAAGCAACAACAGGGCGGTTGTTGAAATGGAAAGCAAGAGAGAGAGATAGCTGTGTAGTGTATAGTTTATGGAAGAAATGATGTTGCATTGATTGTGGAATATGTTTCATTTTAATGGCCTGTTCTCGAGGGAGCATGTTTGCTGTATAATGCATACTTTTTATTCGTAGAACAGCCATTTCTTATTAAGTTTAAGACTGTCATTGTACAGCTAATTGATGGTCAAGTGCAAATCATTTGTGATTCAGCTAGACAGTATCAACCGATACTCACAATAATGGTCTAAGCAATGGATAAGATTATATAACCAAGTTATCTTTTGCTAGTAAGCTATAGAAAGATGTTATCTTTTCGATCGTTTGAGTTACTTTTCTGAGAAAAAGTTGTTCAAACCATTTCAGACAGTCACAAACAGCCTTAGGGCCTTCCACAAATTTCAATTCCATGTCGCTAGAGCTTGCTGATAGTTTAAGGGCATTGAGTGCTTTGCCAGCTTTATTCTGAGAAATGTTTTCATTATAGTGCCTTCGATACGATCATTTTTCAACTATTTGAGCCAAGAGCTAGGAAAATTTACTAACAATCTGGGGGGAATTTTATGTGATTTTGCGAGAATCAAAATAACTGAACTGAATCATAATTACTGAAACAATTGTAAGGCTCTGAGATGAAATATAAAGACGCTATCGCTATGATTGAGTACAAATTTAAAGTTCGGCTTAATAAAATCCTGGTCACGGCACCTCAATATGTTGTGACATTCATTATTTGATGCAGCAAGTGTTTTGGATACATCTGCTTTATGCATCATGTTTGGAATTGATCTTGTAATAGTAACAGGTTCCTAAGAATATTTGGCTACACTTTACAACCAGCTGACAATCAAAATGAATTCGAATACGTTTTAGTCAATCATTTAAAATGCTCTCACCGTAACCTGAAACAGAATCATATCGTTAAGATTGTCATCCGCTTAACAATTTAGTCGTTCAACCGGGAAGAGCTTAATTACTGACATGATGTTACATGATTGCAGAGTAGGAAGATTAATTGAATGGCTCCTGCATGAAACACAACGCATCGACGCACACACTTCTATCGCTAGCAATACCATGTATAGAATTTCAATTTCCCACCAAACACCACGGTAGCATCACGTCTCACGGTGACAGTCTTCGAACTGCCTTCTAATTGGCAAAAGGCAGGAAACCAAACACGCGAACGGTGCTCCAGCAGGTACGCAGCAGTCTACTTTATCGATCGCTTGCCGAGTGGGTTTGATTTGCCAGATGTTTTCTACGGAAAACACACTAAAACGATTGCAAGCACCGTGTGGCACCGTGTGGTTTGAGCTCCTCTTTTCACGCACAGACAGCCATCAGTGGCAATTATGGTTGCAAGATCCAATCCTCCAACCGTCTAACCGATTGTTTCGTGTGTACCTACAAGTCGGACAGCCGGGCTCAAACCAGCGCTCACCGGTCGATCCGTTTGCCAGTGGTTTTGGCGTTGGTGGCGGCGGTGAGGTTCCATTGTTAAACAAATTCATCTGCTCTACACCAACTCAAATTGAATTTGTCGCCAACGATAATGATACGCTTCGCTTTTAAACGAGGGTGAAGCGGGCCGGTACGCGCGTCTGCTAGAGAATGCCGAGCAGCAGCAGCAGCGGCAGCAGCAGCTCACAGCACACATCTTAGCGGAGAAACTTGACTTGTGTCGCTGGCAGAAAACACGGGTAGATCCCCGGGCGTTCCTGGTGCGTCTGTGTGTCGACTTTTGCCGCCCCGACGTTCACAAAACCGGCTGGGAGCCAATACCCAGCGCCCTGCATCACAGGCAAGAGGCGCGTTGATTTGATACTTCCTGCTTAGCGTTGAGCACTGGCGGACCGGCTCCTCTGCACCGTCGCGTTGATTAATTCGATCCGTCCATCGGGCGAACGCGTTCGCCCCGGCGATGGCGTCGTGGCGAAAGCCGATTTGTGCTCTCGAATGTGCGCGATTGGTTCACGCGGAAGAAGCGGTTCGTTAATTGTGCTGAGAGCGCAGTGTGTGGCTTCCGTGTTTTGTTAGCGTGGCGTGTTAGTGAAGAATAACGACGGTTTGCCAAATTTTGCCAAGGTGACCTTGAAGCGCCATCGTTTAGGCTTGAGGGACGAACTCAAGCTAGGAATGCTTGGTACCAAAGTGTGCTGAAACCTTTCGAATCATAAATTGTTTCACCATCTCAAGGGCCTCATGAAACGCTCTGTAGACAGCATGGAGGACTTACTTTACCTCGGTGCGGAAAGGCAAGAAAATTCAATCAATTTCCTGGTACAGTCAACCCGCTTTCCTGTAGCGTTTGATGTCTCGTTCAAACGTTGGGGTGGAAGTTTTCTCGTTTAGCAGATACTCGCTTGCACATGCACACCGGCAAGATGAAAGGATGTTGTAAAAGGCGAAACAACAGGTCACCTGTATCCGCCATATCTTCGGTGCTTTGTGCAAGGGAAACGAGAACATATTTTCTTAACCCCCCATTCTAGCAAACGGTGCGACATTGTTGTTTCTATGCGCCGCGTGCCCTCGTCGGAGCTCACTGCGACCGAATTCCATCACTACAGAGCGCAACCAAGCTATGCCTTGCACCGTGTTCGGGGGATTGATATCTAACCTGTGAAATACCTTTCTGTGCTCACAACGGTAGCAGCCTTCGATGAGTGCGAGGATTCGATCGAAGGATACTCCCCGTCCGCAGGTTGACGTTCGTTCGAGTGGCAGCTTGGGTGGAACGCTGGGTGACGTGTTTGGAGTTTGGCGTTTGCGTTCCACGATGCAAAGTGTTCGATCGATGTTGTCCTTCCAAGAACTCGCCCCTAGACAGGTGGACCTTTCTGCGTCTCTTTGGGTGACAGTTTGCTTTATTCCTTTGTGCGCCACTGGGTGGCGTTGTTTTTTGGGAGCAAATGTTCACGCTGTGTTTACTGGAAACAGCGTGCTGAACGATAAGCAGCAGTCAGCTTTTTCAAAAGGCACATTTTTCTGTGTTTTAGTAGGAGTTAAAGTAAAATCATGCGAA
The DNA here is from genome assembly GCF_017562075.2 of Anopheles merus. Lineage (NCBI taxonomy): Eukaryota > Metazoa > Arthropoda > Insecta > Diptera > Culicidae > Anopheles > Anopheles merus. The sequence goes on from NC_054083.1 coordinate 39,969,761, forward strand.
GAAAAGTATTTACAAGTATAACTAAAACAATTTTAAAGCTCTATAATACAATATATAGACGCTACCCCTATGTTTGGTGCAAATTTGTAAAATCGTATTGATTAGATCCTGGTCACGGCACCAAATCATGCTGTTAAGACAGTTAATAAAATATCCTTTCAATAATAATCTTTCTTGCGGCCATTGGGTCCCTTTCCGTTTTAAGTTCGTAGGCTGAAATTTCAGCCTGTGAGCTGTTTTGTATTGTATAGCACTTTTCGAGCAGCTATCAATGTGGGTATAATATACACGTAACCCAAGGTGTATGTATTGAGAAGGCTGATTTTTATCGCTTCTGCTTCTGAATGAGGATTTTAAGAGTGTTTTTGTTATTCGTCAAGCTACTGGAAAGCATGTTTGGGCAAAAGTTTTCACCCGTCCTGTCAAAAAGTGACGTTCAAATTTGGCTATAAACAGCATGCTATGATATCACCTGGACTACGTACACTTTGATTTTGGATTCCATCACCAGATCTCTTTAATGCACCTTGGGATAAATGTAAACACCACCTTCTTGTGCCATTTTTTCGAGCAGGTACTCGAATCTAATTCTAGCTTTGAGGCTGAAAATCACAGGATAGTATTGTCAACCTCTCCAACTGTCAAACTCCATACAAAAAAGCTGGCTAGAATCGTGAAGGGTCCCATTGATGAGTTTTTATATACCTATTGTCGTACAGACAATATTTTAACATAAGAAAGATAAGCCGTTTTTAGAGATTGTACATACAAATTAATGTAATGTTGTTCAATCAAAACGTTTCTAGTCAAAATTGCTGATTGAGTGCCTTTAGTCTTTTTTACATATTTCCTGGTCACGGCATCAAATTGCAAGTCTTCACAATACAGGCAAAGCTTTCTCCATTTCATACAAGTAATATACCAAATATTTGAAATGTTTAAAAATTAATGTTTATTGAAGGGATTTTTCAAGTAATCTTAGCAGCATAAGCAAATATTTGGAACCCATTAATACATTTCAACAAATGGATGTTCCACTGTTTTTTCGTCAACGAATATTTGGATCTGCTTTTGGCGCACAATTGACAATGTTGAAATTAAATTTCACTAATAGGATATGCCGTTTAAAATATCTAGAGATTGATCTGATTGGAACTGTCGTTTATGATGTCTTGAGACTCTTCTACGAAAAAAAATTCGGCATTGTTTTTAAAAGCCCTTAGGGGTTACTATTTTTATCGCCATCTGGTCTCCCAAACTTGCTGCTGCCAATCAACCGGGAAACAAAAGCCTTTCCAAAACAAACTTCATGCCACGTGACGTAAAATCATTATCCATTCCTGGCATTTTAATAATCATTTCAACCTATTTCCACCGTTTCATTCCCCATCCGTGCTTTCGACCAAACAAACACAACCGAATCCTGAAGATCAGCATCACCCAGCATTAGAATTGTGTACTTCTATTAATCACACATCCGTTAATCAATTGTCGTCACATGTTAGGAGTAATACAGGGAATCTCAATCGCTCATATAATTTTAGAAAGTGTGATTTTCAAAAACTTAATAATTTGCTGTTGGATACCGATTGGTCTCGTGTGCACTCGGCACCTTCGCTGGACGAAGCGGTCTCTATTTTCACACAGCTAGTGTCTTCAGCTTTTCCATTGTGCTGTCCTTTACGTAAAGCCCCTTCTTTTCCTCCCTGGTCCAATTCAATCCTTAGATCCATGAAACGTGATAAGCAGCGCTACTTACGCGACTATCGTGAATACCGTAATCCATACACTAAACGGCTATTCAAATATGCAGCAACGGCGTATCGCATTTATAATCGGGCCCGTTACAAGTCCTACATAGCTTTCTTGCAATACCGATTTACTTTTCACCCAACACAGTTCTGGAGCTATATATATTCCCTTCGTAACAATCATCGTCTGCCCAGTACCATGTCTTATGGTTCGTCAACAGCATGTTCCGAACAAGAGATATGTGCACTTTTCGCCGATCACTTCTCAAAAGCCTACTCTGATGACATCAATGATGAGGAATTGTTAGAGGGTGGACTTTCTACTACACCTCGCGATGTTTTGTGTTCCCGTTCCCTAAATTGTACCGTCGAAAATGTTGCTACAGCTATATCGTCCTTAAAACCTTCTTATTCTCCTGGCCCAGATGGTATACCTGCAATCATCCTTAAAAAGTGCACCAACGCTATTGCTCCCATAATGACATTCATTTTCAATCTCTCCTTTCAACATAAATGTTTCCCTGCTCTATGGAAAACAGGTTGGCTTCGTCCGATTTTTAAAAAAGGCAGTAAATCTGAAGTAAGCAACTATCGCGGTATTTCCCTACTTCCTGCTAGTGGCAAGGTATTGGAAATCATCGTTCATTCTGAGCTTTTGTTTTTATCGAAGCAGTATATAACGTTTAATCAGCATGGATTTATGCCAAAACGTTCCACTACCTCCAGCCTTATGTCGTTCATATCCAAATTGTTCCAGTACTTGGATACAGGTTACCAAGTTGATACAGTGTATACTGATATTAAATCTGCTTTTGATAGAGTATCTCATAAACTATTGTTGATGAAGCTCTCTAAATTAGGTTTATCTACGTCTTTTGTTCACTGGATTGAGTCTTACCTCTCTAATAGAAATCTTCATGTAAGTTTCGGATCGTCCTTTTCTTCACCGTTCTCCAATTCTTCTGGTGTCCCTCAAGGAAGTGTACTAAGTCCCCTCTTGTTTCTGTTATTCATAAATGACATTAGTTTTATTCTCCCATCTCCTAACCACCTTCTATATGCAGATGACATTAAAGTATTTGTTCCAGTGATGCAAGAGGAGGATTGCAGCGCACTCCAATCTCTTCTCAACTCCCTCTCTTCATGGTGTGTGTCTAACTTCTTAGAGCTCTGTCCTAGTAAATGTAGCGTGATCTCTTTTTGTCGTCGTCATTCCCCTCTTATTCACGATTATGTTCTTAATAACACTGCTATCAACAGGGTGTCATGTGTTCGCGATTTAGGTGTTATGTTAGACGAAAGGCTATCATTCGATAGTCACCTTGAATTGGTCATCGGTAAAGCTTATTCAAACCTTGGCCTTATTTTTCGCATGACATCGGGCTTCACCGATTTGAGGTGCCTTAAGGCATTATATTGTTCCCTAGTGCGCCCTGTTGTTGAGTATGCTTCTGTTGTCTTCTGTACTAACAGGGCAGGTTGGAATAACAAACTCGAAGGCGTGCAAAAGCGCTTCACTAGGTGCTTATATCGTCGCCTCTTAGGAAATTCCACCACTGCATTACCGTCATACAGTGATCGTTGCATATTGTTCAATCTCGACACCCTCGAATCTAGACGAACTAAAGCATGTGTGTCATTTATCAGCAATTTGTTACGAGGGAATATAGATGCTCCAGACTTGCTTTCCCAACTTAGTTGGTATGTTCCTTCCAGGTGTTTAAGAAATCGGACTGCTCTTGAAATACCTTTCCGCAATACAGCGTTTGGCTTCAACGACCCGTGGCTAATTTGTTTGCGCCAATTCAATGAACATTACCGCGATTTTAATTTCTAATTTTATGTTCCGGCTCTTTGTTATTCTTTCTAATTAGGTCTCTTTTATTCTTAATTATTATTATCTTTTTTTTTTTTTTTTAATATTTTCTTCTTATCCGCTGCTTATTTTACTTTCACTATGGATTTCCATTCTCTTACATCCTTTTCTATTTCCCCTTCGTTTAGTTAAGTTACAGTTAGTTTAGTTCCAATAGGGCTAACTAGGTTTTAAGCAATTATATGTTCAACCCCGGAGGCAGACATATTGAAATTAATAAATGAAATGAAATGAAATGAATCACACTTCCGAATCCAAATCCAATCGCCGATTGTTCCATCGACCATTTGCGTGCAAATTGATATCCTCCGCACGGGATCACATTACACGTACCAACCAACGCGGGAGTGTAAACAATGGTGAACAAAAATTGGATTAATGAAACCATTTCCGCTCACCGTATTTCGTTTCGTGACGTCTGGAATGGCTGGATAGGCGGTAATCCATTGATAGTGCCTTAATTTTCCCCTCAATACTTCTTGCATTAAACCTCGGGCCGATTGGAAAGCAAAACCTTCGTCAACAGAAGCAAGAACCCTTCGCTGGTTGGTAGGATTTCGTTTGCGTTTCGAAATAGGAACGTTTGTCTCATCGATAAATCCATAAACTGAGTGTATTTATGTGTGTGTGTGTGCGTGTGTTTTCCTACAAATCGAACCCATCAAATCCTGAAGAAAGTGGGTAAATGGAACCCGAGCACAAGCTCGATCGATTGCTGTTTGCTTTAGTGCCCCCGTGTCAGGGGCGGGACGGTGTGGCAAACTGTTTTCGATTGAGCTAATGAGATTCTATTACTGATAAAATAGTGCGTTTATATAACATATTTGAGACGTTATTTTTTTTTTTGTTTGCGCAAACAGGAAGCCGTGTGCGTGTGTGGTGTGCGGTGTGAGAAGCAGCAGTGGTAGCAGCAGGTGGTGGTTTGATTGAAAAGGCTCCGGTGGTGTTTAATTATTGTAAAGTGCGCACCAACTGCAAGTGACCAGCGTTTGTGGTGGTTTTTGGAGCAAAGTGTTGCTGCAAATAAAAAAGCTGTGAGTTAAATCGAATGTGATTGAAAAAGTGTGTGTTTGTGATTGTAAGCAGCAAAGTAGTTCAAATTGAAATTTTCCGCAACACCCAAAAATCCGACCACTCCGACCGTTCGACCGTGGCGACGAACCTGTGGCGATTGGGACCGCTTTCCCCCGGCATGGTTTAAGGGGCTATGGGACGGGCGGCAACCAGTTTCAACACATTTACCAACGCATTGGTAAGTATCGTTGGCCAATATTGGATCTTCCACCCCCCACCCCCTTCCCGTTTAGGGACATTTTCATTGCAAATCCAATTTTCTTAAATTTTCTTCTCGCACGTCCTGCCGCACCAAGCACCATCTCCTTTTGCCGTTGCTCCTTTTCTTCCTTTCACAGTTGAGTGGGTAATAATTCATGCATAAAAATGTTCGCCACCATCTTTTCTGCACGATTGAACACACAGCTCAATACACACACACAGAGCGAGCGAGCGGGAGAGTATGTAAGCCTAAGCGGTGTAGTCCGTTACAGCGATCGATATCCACCGTCGACTACCTGGCTGGATCGGAAGGGAATGGAATCGTTCGTTCGTTCGACTCCAATCGAACCGTTTACACATTTTGCTTTCGAAGTAATTGGAAGCGAGTCTCCTGAGTGTGTGTGTGTGTGCTTATTGGTACGAGTGGGTACGTTTTCCGACCTCAGTACTTCTCGGTCGGAAAACTCCCGTTCACGTCCACAAATCTAGCAAACGTTCATCTCTTTAACCCGCGCACACCGTGTGACACTGTGGGTGGAATGTTTATAGGCTCGTAAAAAAACCATCGTGCCCCCTTTCGCCCCCCCCCCAAATCGATACGGTAAGGCTTCACACCGCAGCACCCTGCTCGAGCCACCGCAACGTAGCTGGTTGGCTTACAGAGCAAACAGAATTATCCTTCCCTTCCTCCATTTTGCTGGGGCGCATTGGTGGTTTAGCTGACGGATTGACTGGATTGGTGGGTGGTGGCTTCACGGCACGAAAGAAACGGGACGATTCCAGCGAAAAAGCGGCTCCCCATCGTTGGGCCAGGGCAGGCGACATCCTGCGTGTCCCGTGTCTGTTGACGCACACGTCTCATTATCGGTGACGTTTAATCAGGCTAATGCGTTTTTGCGGGCGAGAAAATTGTGTTATTTTGAAGTTTCGTGTTTGGGGTTCGTTTTGTGTCGTTGTTTCTTTGTGTGTGTGTGTGTGTGTGTGTGTGTGTGTGTGTGTGTTTTTATGGAAGCCATAAATGGGAAGCTCAAAAACAAAAGAAGAACGAGGAGCTTGCCTTTTCTCTGCAGCAAATTCGTTGTTTATTGGTATTTTCCGAAATAATTGAGAATTACTTACCAGGACCTTTTTTGATTGAGGTTAAGCTTAAACTTTATCTAATTAGCAGACGGCGGGGTAAAACAAAGTAAATGCTGAAGTCAAAAACATTTTAAAAGATAACTTTGAGCAACTCTGTCCATAAGAAGGTTAGCAAACATAAGGCGAAATGGTAGCATCATCATTTTCTTTGAAAAGCATGAAATGTGTCTTCAATGTGTAGCACGAGTCGAGTGATTTCATACTGTTCAAGATTTAGTACGTGGTTTATCCTATGTCACGAACGAACCTTTCGATAAGCTGACACCTGTCACAGCCATAGACAGTGTAGATATTGTTTTCTAAATAATTTATGCTGAATATTCATTCCATATGGCACTATATGGTCTTCTTGCTGCATAAAATAGCACGAAAAGTATTGCCGTTTCACTAAAAGTATGTGACTTTTAGTAGTGCGTTACATAAAAAAAACCAACAAACAAAATAGTAGTCAAGTCAGTATCAGCACAGCACTTTTCGCTCGTTTCAATGCCGAAGCCTTCCTATCGATTTGCACACGGGCGAGCGATCAACCGCAGACGTGAAGTGAGCAAATCGTCTCTATCCTCCTTGCAACAAGCCTTCCAGCCCGCGAAAGCGACCCTGGGCTGGGTCGGTTGCTTCAGCCTTCCCCTCTTTAAGGCACGGCGGGCCAGGCTATCGGGACTTAAATCGGGGTCGTACCCGGAACGGCATCCATCGGCATGCCATTAAGACCATTGAACGACCGTGCCTTCCACCTCGCAGTGGTCGGTGCCGGGACCAAAAATCGATATTATCTTTCGCACCAGTTCCGAGTTTCTAATTTTAGCTCCACAGGATTCCATGGGCCGGTAACACACACACATACAGACACATTTACATAGCAAGCTTCCCCTGTAGGAGAGGGCTGGGTAAGATCGTTACACCATCTTCTCACCGCAACTACACCCAGTGCCGACGGTGTGTCATCAACTTTGCATCAAAGCTGGAGTCGTCGGGAAGGGACAGGCCCGGTGTGTACAGTGTGGGTCGAAAGGTAACAGTCGACCAGGGATAAATAACAAACTGCTGTGCATGAATAATGCATGATCTGTATGGGTCGGGACGGAAGCGGGGGCGATGTGTTGTAGTGGCTAGTCGCTGTTTTGATACGGCGCGGCCAGAGCCCATTTTGTGCCGCGATGCGATTCGAAAGCACTCGCCGGGCCAAAGGTGCCAGTGCGAAGGTATTTCTGCCGTGTAATTCATTCCCGTTTGCTTTCTCGCAAATCATTTATTTTGATTTGAACAGGGCTTGTTTGGAGCTATGGGCGAGGTACGAGCTAATGCGCTGTAAATATTCCTCCCAATTAAAAGCTGACCTGTGTTGTGTTGGGAGGGCATAGCTATTCGATATGAGGATTAGATATTTATCGATAGAATACAATACGTGGTGTAGCTTTTCATTGCTGAACAGATATTTAACAGTGCGTTATTGATCGAAAGTAACAACGCCTGCTGGGTTGCTTTCGAGCCAAATCCTCGTTTCCAAAGTGTAGTGACCTTTGTCTACCTCTCTCCCTCGCTCTCTCGCTCTATCGCATACAATAAAGGCAGCTCAGATATACATTCAGAAGATCAAAGCAAGCACAAAACGCCTGCACAGAGCAGCAGCTCCGATAGAAACTGTTCCGGTGTGTTGAAAAGTGTTCAACCGCATCGGGAGAGCGAGAGAACGAATCCTATGCGGTATGGGGCTTTGCGCTTTGGAGTAGTTGTTTGTTTTTGAAAGCATTTTAATTTATCAGCACTAAATCGATCCACAAAACGGTTCACTAGCGCTTGATGATCCGTAAAACGATAATGTGTTACGATACGTATAAAATGGCTTGGAATTTGAAAAAAGAACGTCCGAAACAGAGAGCCAGTGGTGCAGCCTGGGAGCGAGTTTGGATTCGGAATTCAGGTCAGCCTTTAATTAGTGTTTGTAATGGAATTCTTAATGCACTGTAGCATCCATTATGTAGCAGAAAGTAATTGGTTCCATTTCTCTAGTGGATAGCAAAATACTTGCAGAAAGGAAAAGGTATTATTACTAAAAGTAATCGACTAGCAACCCAAAAGAGATGAAGTACTGGGCTGCTCCATTGCTGTGGAAGAATTTCGGTTTTAATTTTCGTTGTTGCACCAACACTACGCTGCACAGTGACGTATAAAATAGCGCAAAAGAATTCCCCCAACACGCACACATTCCTCACACATTAGAGGTAATTTATAACCTGTAATTTGTGCGTTGCGAGACACCCGATCATTTAAATTATCATAAAGGCAGATTCCGTGTGCGGGTCAAGTCTGACGTTCGTTAAATAAATTACCGCACCAAATTAGTTCGCGTGCTACGGCTTGCGCGCCCGTAACTGTGTGGGCTCGGAGGTCTCGGAGCGCGCTACAAATTGCTTGATTGTAAAGCACGCAACCAGATCGAGGCACAGCAAACACATCTCCCTGGACGGGACAAAATCGTGTGTGTGTGTGTGTGTGTGTGTGTGTGTGTGTGTGTGTGTGTGTGTGTGTATATATGCCAAACCTCATACAAAACTGCTCGGCTGCGAGAATGGGCCGATAGAGCAGAAGGATAATCAGATAAGTTAGTGTGTAATAACAGTACATTATCTTGCATTGTTCTGATCCGCACCGGTTCTGTGTCCAGTGTCCGGGTTCTGGGGGTACAAGAAACAAACTGCTGCAATGGGGGAGAGGAAAATATGGGTTTTCCATGCCGTTTTATTGGCGATTAAAGTGAAGAGGTGAAGAGGAAAGTGTATTCATTTCGTAAGATCATTATCAGCTGGAAGAGTGATGAAGCTCATAAACCATTGCTGTCGTGGAATGGTGCATTTTATTTGTTGATAGAAAATGGAAATAAAGCACCATAATCTGTTTTAATCCTGACCATCCATTTTGAGTGGTTTGATAGCGAAAAAAGAGACTATTGTGTCGCATACAATGGCAAATTTAAAGTTCAGTTCAATATTGGAAATCATGTCCAATATTTCATTCCACAAATCAACAATTTTGGCGTAATATTTCCTCTGCGACTTCTCCAGCTAAAAAGCTAAACTTTTCCAATTTCAATCTCAACTCTTGCGAGTCAATTTTTCAGCCGTCTCCTGTCAAAAATAAACCCCTTTTTCGAGCCCTCACTAGCAAGACAGATGGCCACAGACAGCTGGCAGTGTACCGTATTGCGCCCCACTGATACCCATTCCTTGCCAAAATTCCCCCCGAAGCCGCCGGAATGGAAAATGCCAATTTCCAGCAGTCGAAACTGCCCGGGGAGACTTCCCACTCGCGCCCGATAATCATATGCAAACGAGTATGAAATATTCACGTGTAATATATGCGCGATCAAGGCTCACCCCGTCCGAGCCAAAGTACAACGGTGGTATGCTACAGGTACCTTGCATACATTCAGGCGCAAATAAGAAGAAGTTTGACTGACGCAGCGAACGATTCCACGGGCAGAAACGACATTTTGTGGGTTTCTTTCTTCTTGCTGCTGCTGTTGCATAACTTTTGCCGACTTTTGGACGAGGAGAAGAAGTGCCCTGTTGATGTGAAGGAATGAAAATTGAGATTGACGGTGTGATCAGATTTTCGTTCACCGTTCGCCCTTACCCCGAAACCGTCAATGTAATGATGATTGGCTTGTCTGTCGCGCATAAGTAATTTGCACTCCTTTTCACGCCTCAGCCCACTCATCAGCCACTAAACTAGATAAAATTATGCTACAATAAACTCGTTACGCTTACTGATAATTTGATTTTCTCTCATCGCACTCTCTCTCTCTCTTCTTCAAGATGCAGTCGTAATCAACGTGCTGAGACGGAAGAGAGAAAACAGTGTAGTGACAGAGTCGGGTGGACGGCGGCGCGAAGATGCCGTCACGGACTGCCCTATGGACGTGGATAAAGCTCCTCGGGCTGGCGCTGGCGGTGCTGGACCACGCGCCGGTCGCGGCCCAGTCAAACTCGCCGCAGACCTGCCCGCCGGGTAGCGACATCAGCCCGTGCGTCTGCCAGGTCAAGAAGAACGGGCTCGACATCCTGTGCGAGGCGACGGACGTGCAGCACATCACCAAGGCGATGAGTGCGCTCAAGGGCAAGAGCCCGATCATCTTCTACCTGAAGCTGCGCCACAACAACCTACCGAAGCTGCAAGGGTTCGTGTTTCTCGCGCTCGACATCCGGCACCTGACGATCCACAACAGCAGTCTCGCCACCATCGAGGAGACGTCGCTCAGCTCGCTCGGTAAGACTTGTTTTCCTTCCTTTTTGTTGTTTGTTTTTTTTTTGGTTGTACTCTGTCCTTGAAATGAAACGAAACGAGCCCGGCTGCTTTCCATCCCCGTCAGACGGGCCTGCCCTTGGCGTGTCTGAAAGGAACGTAATTTCATCCACAATTCCACTTCCACTGCCCTGGACGGGGAGGGGGGGGGGGGTGTGGAAAAATTCATGACCCCACAGGGACGACCAGAGACACAGAAGCACAGAAATCACGCCCTTCCAGTGCACGCTTCCAAAATGGGGGAAGCTCTTAACTTTTTTACGACCGACTGACTGTCTATTCCTCGGTTGTTGCTGGTGCTACTGTTGCGTGTCATATTTTCGCATACAAAGCTTCGCAATTAAGAAGCAAATTTGCTGTGCGGGGTGTGTGTGCGTGTGTGGGCTGTATTGAAACAGAAGCAAATGGTATTATTATGCCTTATTTTTGGATACATGAGCCGGTTTGTGGCGCAAGAGCACCCCATTCGGTGCGGCAATAAAAACGGGTGCATGATTTTTGGAAGAGCAACTGATTTTATTGCATTTAAACGTTAACTCGTTTTGGTTTTATTATTGCTGTGGTTTGATGGAGACTGTTGCAAATATCCACCAACAATTAATAAGTTTGCAGAACGATAGCATGAAAAAGAAGCCTTCATTGTTTTACTCTTTCTTTATGAAGTCATTGGGTATGATGCAAGAGGAAATGAGTCATTGATTTTAGGCTATGTTTATGTATATGTAAAGCAGCTAATATATTGTAATGAACACTGATTTAACAACAACTAACTGATGTAATGCAGAAGATCGAAGACTGAAGAGCTGAAGGCGGAAGAACTGAAGACGGAAGAACTGTAGACTAAAGACTTAATGTGAAACGCTGAAGATGTTGCCTAGGTAACGATTCAAAGTCATAGTCCGTTTGAATAATTAGACATTACGGTTAGATGTCAGAGGTCAAATTTGCCGGATTTTACGAGTTTTTATGGATCAAACGATTTCTGATTGCTTTTTTCAATAGTATAGGTAAGCTAGTATAGTAGTTGGTAAGCTGTTTGAAGCTTATTGCAAACATATACTTTCCCTATTGGAACAGGCATCCCAAATGTTCTTCTTTGAAGTTGCTTTAACCAGTTGCACCAGTCCCTTCATGTTACAATTTCACCTACATAAGATCCCACTGGAAACTCAAATAAACAGGCTGATTAAAACCCTCTTCCCTACCAAAATCTCTGAAAACGTACTTTATATGCTAATTAAAACATACCCAAATGTATTTCCCCTTTTCCCGTGCCCAGGACGGGGACTTACCCAGCTCGATGTGTCCCAAAACCAGCTGATGAGCGTACCGTCGAGCGCCCTCAAGAACCTGCACTATCTGCTGATCCTCAACCTGAACCACAACCGCATCTCGCAGATCCACAACCGCGCGTTCGAGGGGCTGGACACGCTCGAGATTCTGACCATCTACGAAAACAAGCTGACGTTCATCGAACCGGACGCGTTTCGTGGACTGGACAAGTAAGCAGACCGCGGCCGATTGGTTGAGATGCGCCAAACTGTTAATGCATTGCACGCCCTCCGTTTCTTGCAGGAAGCTTAAGCGGCTGAATCTGGGCGGCAATGATCTTACCGCCGTCCCGCAGAAGGCTCTCTCGATGCTGGATAATCTGCGGAAGCTCGAGCTTCAGGAGAATCGCATCAAAACCATCAAAGAAGGTGACTTCGAAGGTAAGGCCACTCTGTCGGGTGATTAAGACAATTCAAAGGGGGGGAGGGGGGGGAGGAAAGGATTACAGCAGTAGAGAAACACGGCACGGAACGCGTGGAATTACTAATGAAACGGCACTGCCTACTACCGCACAGGGCTGGAGAATCTGGACTCGTTAATCTTGGCCCACAATCAGCTTACGGAAGTGCCGGCTCGGGTATTCTTCCACCTTACGCTGCTGAACTCGCTCGAGCTGGAGGGTAACTCTATCTCCTACATCGCGAAGGAAGCGTTCGAAGGATTGGAAGGTAAGGCTGGAAGGACGCGATGGTCATTGAAGCAAACCTAACACGTAAACCCCTTCTTAACCGTGTTCCGCACACAACAGAAAACCTACAGTATCTTCGCCTGGGGGACAATAATCTCCACATCATTCCGAGCGAAGCGCTGCGCCCGCTGCACCGTCTCCGGCATCTGGATCTCCGCTCGAACAACATCTCCGTCATTAGCGAGGATGCTTTTGTGGGTTTTGGGGATTCGATCACCTTTTTGAATCTGCAGAAAAACGAGTAAGTAGCCGCCCACCCCGGGTTTCGCAGACAATCAGGCTAAAACTGCTCTCCAGACACGCACATCCACCCTTGCTCGGGGAGGAAAATTGTCTGAAGCCGTTTAGAGAAACCAACCACGCCAACGGAAAAGTGCTCGGAAACATTTCGACATTAATTAATAGACTTGCCGGTGTTTGTCCGGGTTTCCCAATGGGGGGGCATTTTGTTTGTAAAACCGTGCGTCCGAGCCACTTTATCTGTGCGTCCCTTTTGAGTTTCATCTTACGTTGTCTTTGTATTTGTGTGTGTGTAATCCCTAGCATCAAGGTCCTGCCGGCACTCGTGTTCGAAAATCTCAACTCCCTCGAGACGCTGAGCATCCAGAACAACAAGCTGACGCGCATACCGGAGGAGGTGATGGAGCCGATCATGGACTCGCTGCGTGTCGTCGATATTATGGGTAAGTTATGTGTGTGTGTGTGTGTGAGAGAGAGTGCGTTGTGTGCGAAACACTTTCCCTTTCAGTGCCGTTGCTGCTACCGAACATCCTACAGAAGCACAGAAAGGTAAACTAATGTCTCTATAACTCAATGGACTCGGAGTTGGAGCGCCGTAGTTATCTTCATTTTATCCCCAGACCCGTACGAAGTGACTTTCACAATTGCCGTACTATCTCGGGGGTGGGTCCCGGGAGGATAGACCGGAACACCGGTTTGCTAATGAATACTAAAGAAGCGAAGAGATTGCGGATAGACGCGTCTTTAATTTATGTGTAACGCCAGCGTGCTGCGTCCAAAGCAACTCCGAGCGGGTCTGGGCCTGGAAGGTAGTATAAACTGTGAAGAAGCACGTGGATTAGAATCTAAATGGAGTGTTTTTCAAGCTCGGGACTGCTTTGAATTGCAGTCCATTAAAACGAAACGAGTTTATTCGGATCGTAAATACGGGCCGGCCAGGAGCGTTTGGTGTTTATGTGCGCTCTGCGTGGGTCGGTACACCATGAAGTATTATTCGGATAGTTCATTACAGAATTTCATTTTTTTAAATGCGATATTCAGCATTTTATTTGTATTTTGATTGGGTGGAGATTTATGAGCAGTAAAAATGTAGGTTTTTATTTAGTGTTAAACCATCAAAGTCCATCTGAACCAAAGGGCAATGTAATTATTACACTTTAAACAAAAAAAAAAAACATGAGTTGTCGTATTGTTTTAAGCAAACAAATAATATAAACAGTTGAAAGAGTACTAATATTTGCTCAAATTCATTCATCTTTCGTACTTTTCCGCAAGATGGCGATAGTAATCCGCTAGATGGCGCTATTGGAAACTCCACGCGATAGTGTTTGGTGACCCATTTCATGGTATACTTTGATGTGAGCAAACAATCGAAAGCACACCTACAGTCAGTCTAAATTATTAAAATTTGAATTGTCTTTATCTTGTCTTAACTTTCGTTGAGCCTTCATCAAAGTCGAGCTATATTATAGCGGTTAAGAAAGACATTTGGGCATTTCCTTGGTAAAATCATCAATTTGAAAGATCGTTTCCTTGAAATTGTGTATCGAAACGATTGATAATACCGTATTTTTTTACCGAGACCCAACCAAAGCAGTTGAAGTGATTCAGCAACCCTTAACCGTTATCTGTAAATTATCAATTATTAAATGAAAACGGCAAGGATGTTTCGTTGAACGTTCTGCTATTACGTAGGAAGAATGTTACGATATACATAATGCGTAACTATAGTTAACGTAGTTTCAGTTAATCAATAAATAACGTGATAACTTATATTAGTGCCAACAAAAAGTCTACATAAAAACAAAAAGTGCGAAAACTGCTTTTTATCCTCCTTTTACCAATTCCAATCCAATTATTGAATCCAATTAGTAAACTTTTGCCCCCAACATAAAGATTATGACCATCGAAAGGCACATTTTAGCTTCATAATCTGGACTATTCGAACGGGAGTTTTCAAAAAGAAAGCCAAATAATCAATAGCGGAAAGAAAGAGAAGCCAAAAAAAACTCACCTTAAACTTAAAGGCAAGCATCTGGTTATTGGTTCTGGTCAAAAGGATTAACTTTTCAACTGTGTGCAATCCAACGGCAAAAAACCAATCCCTAGATAACGAATCCTTTATCGGCTTATAACGAACACAGAGGAAAAAAAAAAGAATTCAAATGCGCACACAGACACAGAAACACACAGCCAGCCCATAAAACACCGCTGGCCACCCCTCCCCTCATACCCACGCATACCTGCCCGTGATAGAAACTGACACGTTGGGTGTGAAAAGTTTTCCAACGACTCCGGCACGAACGAGGTCACTCGCTCGCACGGTCGTTACGGCAGAAGCATGCTATCGTTCCGCTTCCGGTGACAACTCAATCAACTTCGCCTGGCGAAGAGTGTGAGCGTTTCTGCAAAAAAGAGTTTTTTTCCATCCTCTTTTTCTCTGCGCCATTTCTCCTTTGTTTGTGTGACCATTCCTCTGTGCGTGTGCGTTTCACTGTGGAACGCAGAGGAACCGAAGGACCGTGCCAAAAGTTTTGTCACACCGAAGGCCGGCGAGCATACGTAATGGCGTCTGACGACCGGATGCTGAAAACGACCATTTTCATGGTGTTGCAAATTGCGTGCTGCTGGTCCGTTTCGATGGCACCCCCACGGCACATCCGGCGCCGGCCGTGGTTGCCGGCGAAAATAAATGAAGATCAATTGGGGAACATTTTATTTCCCTCCAAGGAGCGGCGCCATATTAGAGGCTCTCGTAGCTCTTAATTTCGTGTAACGTCCCCTCCACGGGGGGGGGGGGGGGGAGAGTGGATTTCTTTACGAAAGGACACCCGCAACCCAGTTTGGCCAGTTTTGAGATGAAGCAACCACTCAAGCTCAGTGGGAATGTTAATGAAAAAATATGCCAATGCGTGTGCCATTTGTTCGGTTCCGCCGCTTCATTTGGTTGTTTGCTTTGATGGTTGATTTCGGATTTTTATTCCATTTCCCCTGCCTTGAGTGTATTCAAGCTCAAGGGATTTGGGGAATTAAAGTGAATTCAACAGCGCTCGGCCTACGCTTTGAGGGAGAGCAAAAAAAAGTATTAGGCCGATCGATCGATACGAATTATCGGCAGCCACTTAGCACACCATCGAGCCCACGACGAGCCAAGATGGAATGCAAGATGGAATTGATTTCGGCTCGTTTTCTCATTCTTTTACGTCAAAGTTCACAACCATTCAAGCACAGCGTTGATGGAATAGAAATGAGTTTGGATGCTTAAATCAAAGCTTAAGCAATATTTTGCTCAGCAGCGATGCAAAGAGCAAGATAAGCTACGAAGTGAATGAGAGTCTGAAGGCAATAATAGTTCGCATTCGGAACGTTGGTGGGTCGTGAGCTAAAGCAAAAGAATATTAATAGCTAGTAGCAGTCGCAGTCGGAAGCAATGTTTTGTCAGGTGTTTATGATTCATTGATTATTCCCCTGGCTGTGATAAAATCTACCAGCAATGGGAATAGCTATGGTCTCACCGGTCGTAAAGAATTTTCTACTATCCCATATGTGTCCTTCCGCGTGTGGGTGAGTGTGTGTGGGTATGTGACAGATTGATGTGGCTGTGGGTCGGAACGAACATTGTTTTTAGGTTGTATCACATTGTTCTATTTTACTTTTATTTGTGATAGCAAATGGTTTTCAATTATTGCCAGGACACGTGCAAATTTATTTATGAAGAAGAAAATAAGGCAAAGCAAAATAATGCAATATGGATTAGCATTTAGGTTTAAGCAACGATGATTATTCCATCCTATTAATAACTATTTCCCTAAAATCAAAGATAAATAATGATACGTTCAACTACAGGAAATTTAAATGAATAAATAACCTAAATTGTTAAAACTTTCTTACTTTCATGTCATCATTTTCTGATGTATATTGAAACCTTTTGAATTATTTGATGCAAATTTAGAGCAACGGTATTGCATAACATCAAAATTTTGATTGAAGAAAATTTCCTGGATCATTAAAAAAATGGTAATATTCGATGTACATTAACATAATCTGCAGCACAGTGCCCAGAGGACCTGTAGGAACAGTCTCAGACGACGCTTCATTGACAAGAAGTGTCAAACAAATTCAAATAAATGGTGTACCATAAAATTAGATAGCCAAATAAACCTTAAAACAAGCAAAATCAATAACATGCAAAGTGGTGCAAAAGCAAAAAAAACGACGCTTTAGTTTAAGCACACACTTAAACCCCAAACTTTATCTTCAAACAGCCATCTGATCCCATTTTTATCGCTTCTGATAGCCAGCCTAAATTACAATCGATTCCATTAACCCTCTGGTCTCTGTTTCTTTCTCTCTTTCGCCTTTTCTCTCTCTCTCTCTCTCTCTCTCTCTCTCTCTCTCTCTGTCTCACTTACAAACCGCTTTCAGATAATCCGCTGATCTGTTCGTGCGAGCTCGTCTGGTTCCCGAACCTGCTGCGCGATCTGAAAAACCGGGACGACGAGATGACGCAGAAGAAGCGCCCGATGTGCACGATGCAGAACGAGCACCGGGAGTACTACGTCCAGAACATGCCGCTCGAGCGGATGAGCTGCGTCGGCAAGAAGTACCACACGTCGTCACTGAGCGGCAACGGGAGCACGGGCCGGCCGGGAGCGACGCTCCTGTCGACCGTGCTGGCCGCCCTCGTGACCGGAAGCACCGTGATTGGGTACGGTCGGTTCATCCGCTAGGCCGCGCGGGTGAGTAAGACGGAAGAACCGCGTGGCGAAGGATGGCAAGGGTGGGAAACGGATCCTTGGCATGTCAGTAGGGTAGCGTAGGGTAAGAAAGAACAAACAACAACAACAAACATACAATCTAAGGCTAGCACAGCGAAGGGAAAACATATGGCGTGGCGTGGAATATATTTTCCAGCGAGCAAACAACACCCACAGAGAGAGAGCGGAGAGAGAGCGCGATGGAAATGGAAATACAAATACAAATGTCACTCTAATTTTCCAACACTTGCACACTTCGGTTTTGGGGTGGGGAGCGCGTGTGTGGGCGGGAGCTCGGAACGCACGCTTGATCGCGCTTGATCATTCTTTTCTTTTTTTATCGACACACACACCAGCCACGTGATGGTGTGCCCATGTGCGTGCGTGTGTGTGTCACAAAGGCAAACAAACAAAAAAATTACAAACCAAACAAAAAATCACATTACCAAAGAGTCTTTCAATGAAGTAAACTATGCATACGTTTCCGCGTACGCGCTTGGCCCCTTTTGGTCCCGCGGTGCCGATCACTCGTCGGCGCACGGGGCCGTAGGGGAAAGCGTCCGGAACAAGGGAAAATGGTGTTAGCTTCCAACGGTGGAGAGAAAGAGAGGGAGAGCGATAGAAAAGGAAGGTGCTAGGATGGCTAGAAAAAAAGAGGAAAAACAAATGTTAAAAGATTTTTCAAACCGTTCGTACACACGCTTGAAGTATTTTCCATACACACTCGCCCTGTAGCAACAAATCACGCGTAACAAACACTCTCACAGTGGTGTCGTTGTGCTTCATCGGTTTCGAAAGCTTGTTTCTACCCCGCCATGTTGGTGCAGCACACACTCCTAGTAGGCGATGGAAGGAAAAGCATCGCTCCCGATATGAAGTCAAAATCTCATCTTACTCATCCAGTGTGCCATGCTAGGGGCAACACACACTCTCACACACATACCATATAGCTAGTAAGGACGACTTTATGACACGCTCGACACAGCTCGGGTGGGCACGGGAGGCCCATCCCCTCCGTTTTCAAGTGTTACCCCTTTTTAACGAAACGGAGACTTTTGCCAAGTGTCAGGTGCAAGGGTCCTCGCTTCGTGCACTGGAAACGATACCATTCCATGGATTTGTGGCAGTTTTCGTTTGGCATATTTTGTTTGTCAGAGTTTTCAAATCTAAATGCATATGAATACCCCTAGCGTCTTGCTGGGGGGGAAGTGGAAGGAAAAGAATCAATCCTGAAGGGATGTTGATTGCACATATCCAAGAGAGGGAAAAAAGCTATTTAAACTCTATTTACAGCGCGTGTTGCAAGCCTTTCAAGCAGCACGTTTTTCTCGTGTTTCTGTGTGTTTTTTGTGCACGGAACTATTTACAAAACTATTCAAACACACACACACAAATATGCACTGAATGTGACGCGTTGAATCAGAACGTTGAGAAAAGAATGAAATGAACAATGGAAAAACATATCAATGGAGCTAATTCTACCATTCTACCGATGCACACATCTTGATGCAACGTTTGCATTATATTATATACCTACTGCATGCATAAATATATATATATATACACCGTATACACGCATATAGTTTGCGGATTTAATAAAAAAAATATTGCACACAATGTCAAACTACGATTAAGAACAAAAACAAAAAGCGCGCCTAAAACAAAGCGCCCAAAACAAACGCAATCCCTATTATTAACCTTACCCAAAATGGAGGAAAACATGGAAACATATCAAATGGAAGAATTTAATTGTTGCATTATATGAACAAATAACAAGAAAAAAAACAGAACAAAACATATGTCAGTAGATGTCTATATACATAAATATATATATATTTAAAGAACCAAAAAAGAAGCATTAAATATACTCAACAAGAAAACGGAAAACTAAACACACAAAAATACACATATCAAGTATTCTACCAGTGTAAGAGCATTTAAAAATAAGCATAAGATACCGGTTAGATAAGCCAACGGGAAGAGCAAAACAAAAAAAAAGGAGGATAAAACAGAGCGAACAGAGAGCATACAATCATGTTTGTTACATTTTTGATACATGAAACCTTTGCCTGTACACATCTAATGGTGCCCGATTTTTTAAAACTAGAACAAAAAAAAACCCATGGTTTCGTCCCGATTCCAACTTCCAGCAATACATATCAACCAAACCCACGGTTTGTACGGTTCATGAGACATATCAAATTGAGGACTCTTGAATGGGTACGCGATAAGAGTAGACACAATCCAGACGACTGCTATCATCCCCAGAAGAAAAAAAGGTAGCTAACACAAGTAGACGCATTGCGCGGTACATAAGGTACATACATATCAATCTTTTTCCCCCGAGTTTACCCTACGCGAGTCTCTTTAAAATCAGGCGTTAAAAAAAAAACATAAAAAATGGGACGTGGGTTGATAAAATCATACCATTACATCCGTGGATGTATCTTTTCCACATCCTTTTTGCGGAGCATACACTCACACACCTACGCTACATATCCAAAACATATCATTAGATGGTAAGACATTAATCACGCGCTAAACACACACTTTTCTCCCCTTTTCAAGCACCATTGCTCCAGGGGACGGTGAGCAATTGGGAAGGAGTGCAAATGATTCATTTGTAAGTGTAAATCTCAATGATGAAAGTCCACATGTACCCTAAGCGTTCCTGGCGCCAGCGTGCGCTCTGCGGCGCGCGCGTGTGCTGTAGATCGTTGTTCACTTTCATGCATCTTCCTTTCTTTTTCCCAGTCGATGTCAATTACACACTGTTGTAGAAGTTTTGAAGCTTGAAAAGTTTGCTTTTGCACTGCACACGCACTCTGACTCTGACTAAATGTAGCAAAACAAAGAGGTTAGCTTTGTCTCGTAACTTCGATGTCAGCAATCGAGCACGAGGTCCGTAGCACAATCATCCGAATTAACAGACAAAAACAGCACGCCTTTCATGTAGGTTCAAGTGTACGGGCAATGTTAAAGTCTGTTAAGATGACTACCAAAAAGGAAAGAGAAAACACTTTGTACAGGTTGATCGAGGTTAATACAACACCACACATTTTTCCCATTTAGTGCAGATGGAAGGCAAGCAAAACAAGCCGCAATCTTAGTTTCACAGCTTCACGAACTAGATAAGTGTTTCGGAGCCACGCGTGGAAAGCAGTTGCAGTTAGTTGCTGTGTTTAAGGCAAATATCATCCATACATATCGATAGTAAGAAGCATTACGCTGCTCACGGTGCTGCTCCGAACAGACCGGAACGGTGAGACGCAAACGTTTTACACTAACGGTTCGAATTCTTATCTGCACCATTGTTTGACGCCGTGCCGAAGCATACTTGCAAGGTGTTTGTTATTGAAAGTACAGTCGATTTTCTGTCATTTTTTCGTTATCGTGCCGCCACACAGTGCACCATCCCTTACAAGTGTTTTCTACCAAATGCATTGTTCAATTTGCCAAATTAATGTGAAATACCCGGTTTGGGGGTAATGGAAACAAAACAAAGCAAACAAAAAAGCACCAGAAACACTCTCCGCAGCGAGTACACTGGTTGCGCGTTCCTTTTTCTTCACTCCTTTAGATGTATGTCTGTGCTGTGGGTGGTAGCTGTTTGTGCAGATCTGTATGTGCGTGCGTACGTTTAAACCCATCATTTTCCCGTCCCACGTTGGTTGGTTTGGGGGCGTAAAACAAAGGATTAACAAAGGGATACGAGACGAGCAAATAACCCCCCCTTTTAAGGAGCGTAAGTGTACGAATCGTTCTGGTCTTAAGTGTTCAATTTCAATCACTTTCAATCTCGATGTTCTCGTTGCTCGTAACGCGGTGGCAGCTAATGGTGTGGAAGGTGTGAAAGCGAAGAAAAAAAATCTAAACACTCTCTCACAGACACAGATACTCTCGAATTTCATACACGTATATATTTGTACACAAAACTATCAAGTAAATACCGAATACGGAATGCAATGACTCTCAACACTGTGTCAATAAGTGGAAAGGTAAAAGCATTAGAAGGAAAGAGAATGAAAAAGGGAAGCGAAAATATCGACAAAGAAAAATAAGATCCCAACAGATAGAAGCAAAAACAAAAACAAATCTTAATACATATATTATACAGGATAAGAAAGCAAAAGACAAAACAAAAAATCGTAAACTGTTAAACTAATTGTTCAATTTATTTACGATAAACGGAAGCTTGTTGTTATTGAAACCGATTTTCACAAGTTCATAAGAAACCACACAAAACCATTACTGGCAAGCAAAACGAAAGGAAGAAACTCAATGTAAGTTCAGATTTTTCTCCAAAAATAGCATCTAAACCACAAGACAAACCAAAAACAGCAATCACAAAGAAACCCACTCGCCAGTGTAGACAGCAACAGAGACAGTAGCTGTGTAAGTATTAGTGCTAGAACAGAGCAGTAGCAGCAGCAGCAGTACCGCAGTAAAAGCGCAATCGAATGGCAATCGGGCAATCTGTAGCGCACCGTAGCTAATCGTATACCGCTGCTACTAGACACTGTGAAGCTCCCATTAGAAAACGGCAATAGCACACACACATACTAGGTGAAAAACACACATAGACGTGGTGGATCTGGAGTCCGGAGCGATGAGTCCGAGCTCCGAGCGTAGTAGTGTCAGCGAGATAGGGCAGGTGGTGGTGAAAATGGAGTTATATTTGTATTTGCAGGTTTGTTGCAGTTAGTGCAAGGATTGCGCAAGTAGATCGAACAACATCAGATCGGTGCTTTTGCGCCACAAGTGCTTGTGAAATCCTTGCGTGTAGGTAATGTTGGTGATGATGCGATCGTGCATACATCCAAACGTGCAGCAAAACTGTAGTGGTGAAGTAGAGTGCAATTTGGTGGAAAAGAATGAAGCGAAAGAGAGAAAGAGAGAGAGAGAGAGTGTGTGTACGATAGTACATTGGCAATGAAAAGGAGAGCGAGCTGTAGGAGTGTGTGGAGAAAAGGAAAAGCCATAAATGCGATGCTAAATAATAAAGAAATTTTCCCCGAATTGATTCGGAAAGCCAAACGAGTTGTGTTCAGTTATTTGCGCTCCGAACAAAATGGGTGCTCCGGACAATTAAACCGTAACAATAATAAAGGGTAAGTTTAGGGTAAGTTCGCAGCATGAGTGGGACAATCTATTTCATGGCAACATACTACTTCCCCCCGTTTGTGTGGAAGGACTGTGCAAGAACTGTGGAAGGACTTGTGTACTATGTACAATCGAACAATTATTTTCTTATTAGAACATTGTGTTATAAACGACCACAGTAAGCTCTAATATGTTAGTATCCTTGACAGGTTGACCAGAACATTTCAAAGCACGTAGTTTGGCCAGTCTAAACTTTAAATATTTAATCCGTTTTTTGTTTTTGTAAAAAGAAGCAAGTCTGCAAAGCGTTTGTTATCCAAAATTTTATTTCACTCTTTTACTTAATTTTCGGAATGATTTCCTTTCAAAAAAGGATGGTTGAAAGAAGTATAAGAAAAAAGGATCGCCTTTAAGAAAATACCCGATTCTTCGCAGCAAAAAAAAAATCATTTTCCGCAGCTAATAATCAGGGTGTGTAGAGCAAAAACAATAATAAAAAGAATCCTCGAGGCGTCTCAACTCCAGCACGTATCCTCCCTTTTGCAGTGGTATTTTGCAGCACAGCTTCCACCGGGTCCGGTGCGTTTGATGATGTTGATGCACGCTTACTCACTTGGACCTGTGAAAAACCAGTCAAACAAACAGTTAGAAACGGTTACCTCGGATACGCCCCACCCACTCCCAAAGGTGCGGTGCCTGCAACGGTCGATTGGCCCGAGGGTGCATCTGCCAGAGTGTTGTGTCATTTCCGCATCGAGCTGCTGCTGGGCATCGCCCTGTCATCGTGTAGTGTGCGCCTTTGTTACGGCGTTTTGCCAAGTGAAACGGAAATGCTAAAGAAAAGCAATACGAGCTTAGCAAACGGTTTGTGCTGCAACTGCACAACAAGACAAAAAAGGGACACCACAGCGGCAACAGGTCAAGGGGATGTAACACACCTCCAACGATTAGACACGTCGGGACACGGGACAGCACGATGCAACATGGAAATGACACTTCCGACACGGTAAGACAACGAGTAAGGAAAGCAAACATCCAGATGGAGACGTAAATCGGACAAAACGGAGTAAGGACATTCACTCACACAGCCGCACAAACGGGACACAGTAAGTACAGTACAGTACAGCCATCATAATCATAATTTCCTTCCCCATTGCTACGCGGTTAGCAATGCACCTTCTGCTCATTTGCACACACCAAAAACCCCATCCATCTGCTCTTATTCACCTGTCATAACCTCCATGAATTCTGAAACGAACGGGAGAAAAGGGCAACTTGTTAGCAGCACGTAACTCAAACCGAACCCTCCCGGGGAAGCCATATTAGCTCGCTACTATTACCTTCAAAGTCAACCGTGCCCGAGCTATCCGCATCAATCTCGTCCACAATTTCGTCCAGCTCGTTCTCCGGCACGGCACCGTCCAGCTCCCGGAGGATCGCCTTGAACGAGTTCACCGGAATGAAGCCCGTTCCTAAAAATCGAAAACGTTACACTGTGCAACCTGGTGGTGTGTCGTTAGGACAACGTTGTTGCCAGCGCTTACCATCCTTGTCGTACATCATGAAGACTTCGCGCAGCTCGGCCCGCAGCACATCGTAGTCCTCCTCCGGCTCGACGTAGTTCGAGGCCAGCTCGATAAACTCCTCGAACTCGATCTGGCCCGACTCGTCCTCGTCGTAGTCCTCCATCACCTCCTTCAGCTCCTCCTCCGACATGCCGTACCCGAGCAGCTCCATAATAGTGCCGATGACCTCCAGCGAGATGCTGCCCTTCTTCTCAATGTCGAACGCATCGAACGCATCCTTCAGGACTGGCCGTAGGAGCGAAAAGGGGTGGAAAGAAAACACTTGAAATGCTTCCAATGCATGGGAATCGTTGCCTACACTTACTTTTCATTTGATCCTTGCTCAGCTCAGTCTTGGCCAGCTCAGACTTTTCCATTTTGAGCTTTTTTTAAAAGGTTTGATTCGTTAACACGGAGGGAAAGAAAAGCACACTGATAGCAGCTTGAACACTGTCACAATACTGACCGTGGCCGGTTGGTGGCAGGGAATCGCTTTTTAAAACCCTCTGCCATGCCCGCAAACTATTACAATCGTTTGCGGGCGAACAGCGTATGGATGGTTGCGCTCTATTTCGATACGCAGCGGTCAAGATGCATCAGCTGCACCCACCATCTGCAGCACCGATTGGTAAACAGACACACACACAGAAAACGTATCGATCACGTTCGAATGACACGCGCTCAACAGCGATGACGCTATGGCCGTTGTGATAAAGGGGCAGCAAACAGCCAGCCACCCGGGAAGGCGCGAGCTGTGGAATGCATGTTGCATACTTTCGCCCGACCTTAGGGCAATCTCGGGGTGGGTGATCGTGGTGAGCTGGTGAGATGAACGTTGAACAGCGATGGCTTTCACTATCATCGATGAACGGCTGCCAAAATGTGATCGACCGTGTTTCAAGAGATGGCTTAGGAGATGATGTAAATGTTGCACTAATAAAATAAATAAGTGTAATTTAGTTAAATACACGCTTAATGTTTTTTCTCAGGCAATGGTTGTGATAAAAGACGTTGAAACAAAGTTTTTTAAGCTTTTCGATAGTGTTCTTGATTATTATGTTTAGTTTTTGAATTATATAAATATTATTACCTAAACTGATAGGAGCATCCTTAGTAAAACAACGATCAGAGGAATAAATATCACGTACCTAATCTATTATATTATCATTGTTAATTCCACTTAACTCTTTCAAGCCAGTTTGCTTTTTCGAAATAATGTTTGATATTTTCAGTCAAATATTTTGAATCAATAACAGCTGCTGACTGTCAAAAAATAATATCCATAATATAAACAACTTAAAAGAAAACTCGCAATGTAGCTCTCTTCTCCGTTTATTCACCCGTCATCACCTCCATAAACTCTGTAAATATGTACAAAATAAATAAATAAATTATAAATAAATCACCTAAGCTTGTTGTTGCAAAGCTTTCAAACCTTCAAAGTCAACCGTTCCTGAGCCATCCGCATCAATTTCATCAATAATATCGTCCAACTCGTTCTCGGGTACGGCTCCATCCAGTTCCTGAAGAATCTTCTTAAATACATCCAGTGGAATGAAACCCGTTCCTATGGACATAGAT
Organism: Anopheles merus; assembly: GCF_017562075.2. Classification (NCBI taxonomy): domain Eukaryota; kingdom Metazoa; phylum Arthropoda; class Insecta; order Diptera; family Culicidae; genus Anopheles; species Anopheles merus. Next base: position 39,995,374 of record NC_054083.1, read on the forward strand.
AGCACATGTAAATATCTCACTTTACTTCACATACACCACAACACACAATCATACCATTCTTGTCGTACATCATGAACACCTCGCGCAGCTCGGCCCGCAACGCGTCGTAGTCTTCCTCCGGCTCGACAAAGTTTGACGCGAGCTCCAGAAACTCATCGAACTCGATCTGACCCGACTCGTCCACATCGTACTCCTCCATCACCTCCTTCAGCTCCTCCTCGGACAGTGTTTGGCCGAGCAGCTCCAAAATCGTACCGACCACTTCCACCGAGATGCAGCCCTTCTTCTCGATGTCGAACGCTTCGAAGGATTCCTTCAGAACTGCAATTTGGAGCATTTAAAAAAATGGATCATCATCGCCAATACGGATTAGTAAATAACACTCACTCTTCATTTGGTCCTTGCTCAACTCGGTCTTGTTCATTTTGCTATGTGCTTTGCTGATCACTAATCACAGTAAAAATACAATTATCACACTCTTCTCACGAATGGCCGTGACAGAACTAACCGTGGCCGACGGTGGCTCTGGTCCTTTTTGTAAACGCCTCAGTTCCATCTGTTCTGTTTGATTACAACCGTTTGCGAGGCAGATGCTTGCTGTGGGTTGCGTTTAGCTATTTTGAGGCAAATTTACTCGCCGATAGTGGTACAACATTGTAACACAAAATGATCAAACCGTGGTTCGATGATGCCGTTTACAGCGTATAGATGGGGAGGCAACCATCATTGTAATCGAATGGTGTGCATCAGTGATTCTGGGAAGTGAAGAGAAGCTTACCACAACATAAACACTTGGTTTTAACTTTAGTTGATAGTTTCATTTCGACAGGGGTATTATTTGAATGAAATTGTATTGAAAGACACGTATGAATAATGATAAACATGTGTTAATGTTTATCACTTTATTTGATGACTTTAATTTTAAATTAAAAAATAAGTTTTTAATTTAGTACTTTAATATTTGAAATATACTAAAGCACTCAAAATCTCAAACCTGAGCTAAAAGTACATAAAAGCACTACACTACAAAAATCGATGAACGAATCGATTAAACGTACGCTTTCCTACTGCAACTTAAACGCCTCCAGGTATGCAATCGGATGCTCAACTTCAAATATCAACCGTTGCAGGGGTTCTCCGTACCGCTTAACGTTAACAACCGTAAATTAAACTAACGACACATAACAAGCTTAGCGGCAGTACCATTGGAAAACACGTTGGAAACCTTGTTTTATTTCAGACTCACTCGCTATCTGTATTCCACGAAACGGTTCCAGAAACATTGCCGATATCTCTAATTAAACAAACATCCTTGCCAACCGCCCCCCCCCCCCCCACTTAGCATACTAAACGACAAAGCCAACCCTAAATTATTCAACGATAACTTCTATTTGCCGACACCGGGCAATCATCATATCAGTGTCGATATCAGGCACAATTGTGTGTGACAAAGTGTGCGGTGCCAAACAACGTTCCATTTTTCCAACAGCGATGAATAGCACGAACGGAGCAGAGCAGTGGAAAATGGAAGCAACCCGTTTGGGCCGACACCATCCTTCCATGCTTCACACCCGTTTCCGGCACGCTATTTGCTAACCTGATTGCAATGCATGCATGCTCAATTCGATTAGATGATTATGTCCCTCCTCGTTTGCCGCGTCTACCTTCGCTTTGCCATATCTGCTGCCGTACCAAATGGTGTGACACCGATAACGCAGTGACACGCTAATGAGTGTCAACGGGTTTTGCTGGCGGTCCGTGTCAGTACTAATTTGGCATCCGGAAGTGCGACTCTTGGTATGCAAAATAGCAAATTTCAACCACCTAGAACGTTCAAATAGTGAACCAATCATTCGGAGCACAGAATTAAGCGCACACCTGGGCGGGCAGGATGAAGGGTCGTGTGAAAATTACCAGCTCCAACCGGCCACAAAGCAACATGGCCAGCAGTAAAAGGTTTGAGAGAATTAAGTTCCGAATTTTAACACCGAACGGAATTGCAATTGATCGAGCTACCGTGGTCTTTTCTTTCTGTCAGTTGCTATCCGACGCTCGATTGGAACCGGAATCGCAATGGCTGCCTGGCGGTACTGTTCTGTGTGATTTGTTTTTCCATTCTGATGTGCCTTGTGTTGGCTGACATTTTTACGAAAGCGGACGACAGGTGCGTTGGAATAGCATTGAATTAGTTGAAAGTTGATAAAAAGGTGTTCTTCTACAGTGAATCCACCACCACGACAATGATGCCACGAGCTGGGAAAGTGTATCCACTGCTCGTCGTGGATGCTTACGACGATGCGGTGCGATGTAAAATGATATCCCTATGCTTCATCGAGTGCTCCTACGTCAATGTGATCAACATATCGACGGAAGTGCAAGAGCTGGCCAAGGTCAGAGTGTAAAACCATCCTTCACAGACTGAAAAAGCAAACCCCTCTCACAGACACACTTTCACTCCTCCCTCCGTCACAATAGGTTTACTCCTGCTCCACCTTTGGTTTGAACGTCATCGGCCTGAAGACGGCCGAGGATGTGCTGCGCAGAAATTGGCTCCAGCTCGATCTTGACCTTGAGATTGCGTCACTGCTGCTGATCAACTCCAACATCGCCACCATCGAGCCGGAATCGTTCGACGCGGGCCCAATGTTCGGCATGACCGTACTAACCCTGCAATCGCTCATGATCGACCACCTGCCGACGGGCATATTTTTAGGGCTGCAAAGCCTGAAGGAGCTAAACCTGCTCAACCTGCCGCTGCGCCAGATCGACCCGTACGTGCTCAGCCCGATGAAGTACTCGCTGACGCGCCTCACCATCGAGAGCAGCCTGGACGGGATTGGGCCGAAAAATCTGACCGGCTCGGCGACGCTCCCACGCCTCGAGATACTTTCACTCGAGTACAACTCGTTCGACGACACGCTCCGGCAGGGCACTTTCGCTAATCTGCCCTCGCTCACCAGCCTGTACCTGCGCAGCTCGCACATCACGTCGCTGGAGGTGGGAGTTTTCCACGACATCTGCAGCAGCGTCAAGCAGATCCATCTGATCGGCAACAAGCTGACGAGTGTTAGCCCGGGCACGTTCGATTGTTTGCGCGGTACGGAGGCGAAGATATATTTGAAAGATAATCCCTGGTATTGTGACTGCTCGCTGCAATATCTGCAGGAGTTGCTGGTAAACAGCAACTTGGTGCTGGACCAGCCTGTTTGTGACGGTCCAGTTGACTTGAGGGGAGCGCTGGTACGTAACGCTTTGCTGTGTCCGGTGTCTACTTCATCGATTATACCGTCGGGTGAACTAACGACCGAAACAACGACGGAACTGTCTACTACGGTAGCTCCTAGCTCAAGTACGTCAACCAGCGTCTCAACAACGGCCCTACAGACGACAACGGAGGAAGATACGACGGCAATAGCAACGAGTAGCACAGATGAGGAGACTTCATCGGCGTATGAAACCACAACGGAGGATCAATCGACGGTGGATGACTCCACAACAACGGACACTACTGAATACACAACCTCCTCCTCTTCCATAACTACTTCTGTCAGCGACACAACGCCTGAACTTAGTACGGAAACTACTTCAGAACTCACCACTTCCACAGAACTCACCACTTCCACAGAGCTCACCACTTCCACAGAGCTCACCACTTCCACGGAATCCACCACTTCCACCTCTACATTCACCACCACTACGGAGGCTACTACACCGGAAACAACGTCCACCACTAATGCCTACGATACCACAACGCCCGAAACGGATCCTACCACTACTGAATCCTCCCCGGTCACTACAACTACCACTCCAGAAGTGACCACAACCGACAGTACCTCACCGGAACACACCACTACCGATGGACATGCGACCACATCGACCACCTACCATCCCGTCCCTACGGTGCTACCCAACTTTGTGCAACTCCAGTGCGAAAGTACGGCCAATCCGCTATCCGTGGAGATTAGTTCTGAGAAGGCTCGCCAGCGCCTGATACGTTCGACCGACTTTGGGACCATCTCCCTCAACGTGGCCACCCGTACGAAGCTGTTCACCATCTCCGAAGCGCAGGAAGGCGTCGTGGAGCTGCTGTTTGACAAGACGACATATGGAGCGGTGCTCTGGTTCCATGATACCTCCACACTAGCGTCTGTGTTTTCCACAAACATCGAGAGTAGCGCCCACTGCCAGACGCTCAGCAGTCAGCAGGTGCGCATCGTGAACTTGGTGCCAGACAAGAACTACCTCTTCTGTGCGTTTAGTCTGCACGAGGTGATGGTGTCACCGTTTAACTGTCTGCCCTATCGGTTGCTGCCGGTGTACGGTCAGCGAGCCTGGCTGGTGGAGGATCAAAAGATCATGATGATCAGCATCATCATATCGTCCATTCTGGTTGCCCTGCTGACGGGTGTGCTGGTGACGTACTGCTTCTTCAAAAGCATGTCCCTGTATCAGTCAACACGTGAGTACACCACGGGAAGGGAAAGAGACTCGCTGAGAGCGATTTGGGTTGGTTTCGTTGCAACAGTTCCAGGAGGTGGGCTACTCTTGAAGGGTTCTCTTTCGTTACAGACTCCAAAGCGTCGGTCCTGCCGGTGGAGAACAATACCGTGAAGAACACGTACATGTCACCGATGCCACCGAAGAAGCCACTTACGCCCGAAAGGTACGTGAATCGAGATTTCCGAACTCGAGGTTCTGTGTACTTGGAAAATAGTTTAGTGACCAGTTTTCTGAAGTCTTGAGAGCATCCTTGAAGGAAATACGCGGAACATTGCCCGGGACACGTCACTTTCTTAGTCCACAAGTAGAACTTTTCGTTTAGCCTCTCTAACGAGCAAAGTTGCCTTGCTCGAACAAATGGAAAAACCCCCCCTTCGGAACACAATTCCACAAAATGGTAGAGCAATGGTGTGCCAACGGGCGCTTCTCACGGTGCATGGCGCGCATCCAATTAGGCAAAATTTAATTTTCGCCGTCCACTGATACTGTGCCGTGCGAAACTTTCCACTCATTGCTTGACCCTCATCCCTTCCCATCCAAACAGGCCAAACATCCAGCGCAGTGTGTCGGACACGAGCATCGAGAGCGGGCGCAGCTACGTGTCGGCCGTCGTGCCCACCACCCAGTTCCAGTACATCTCCTGGAAGATGGAGAACCGCTCGCGGCCCTCGCTCGAGTTCTACCCGAACGAGCCGCCGCCGCCGCCCCTGCCGCCCCATCCGAGCAAGCGGCTCAAGAAGCAAAAGTCCGAGATTAAGCTAAACTTTGCCCAGCAGCAGCAGCAGCAGCAGGCCATCTACGACGAGCCGGCTGGGACGAGTTACATGGGACGGAGCGCCGGTACGCTTCATCAGTCACTGCGCAGCAATCGGCACCGATCGTCCTGTGGCGGAGTGATCCACTGAGAGCCCGTGCATGGCCACCGCCACTTACCGATAATTGTCTGCATGTGTGTGTGTATTTGTGTGTGTATGTTTATGGAGCAACTTAAATAAATGATACGGATACGGGACAGACAACTAGTCTGGTAGAATAGTTCGCGTTTGGACAGTCGCCGGTTCGCCGCTCCCCGTAGGCGCATTGCCAAAACCTCTACACCAGAGTTGCATTAGTTTCGTTGCAAGAGCTTTAGCGTATCCATGCGGTCTTGCTGCCAAGTTGAGGGCCGTCTGTAAATGTCCCATTACCGAGGGTGTATCTTCATTTAGACCTGATCCACATGCCGGCGGTCGCACGTACTCGTTTATAGTGGATTATGAGCAGACCTCCCGTTCTCAGCGGCGGTGAACGGTAGTACACAAGTAGCATTTGTTTTTCCTTCACACACAGCAAATGAGAGAGAGAGAGAGAGAGAGAGAGAGAGAGAGAGAGAGAGAGAGAGACGGAGAGAGAGAAAGATAGTCTGCCAGGAGGAAGCACGCTTTTAACCGGTTATAATGCTTCCCCCGAGCATCCGAAAACCGGGTGGGTCAAACAAAAGATGTTTTTGATGTATATGTGCGTTTTGTTTTTCGTTCTATCTTCAGCATCGTAACCACATCGTGTTTCAGATGGAATGTTCTCCCAGAGGTTGGGCCATATTTATAGACCGGAGACAGTCGGCAAGGCCTTCAAGGGGCGAGGGAAGATGTCAGTGGAATGTTTCGCGCCCATTTGCTGTAAGCGGCAAACGCAACCCGATGACAGATAGACGCGTTGGCGTTTGCCAAGGATCGATCCGATACGGTGGCATCACTTCTACTGTGTCTGGTGCATGGACTACTGCGAGGGACTGGAGGGGAAAAGAACCAATTTGAACAGTAAATTACGCTCGCCCGGGAAAACTGGTCATGAATGGGCACGGGGGCGCATGTTTCAACGGGTTTCTGGGAAACAAAAATATCCATTAGTAAGCGGTAGGGACAGTTTTGTTTAAAATTAACACAATGCAATGTGTTATGATGTTTAAATTGAGCCAACAGCAATCGAAAACCCCATTGCCTGTTGTTTAAAAATAACATCACCAAACGACCATCAACATGCTTTTTATTGAAAATCAGCTGGATTATTATTGTATCAGCAGCAACAGTTGTTAAACGTTTTGCCACACACAAAAAAAGAAAGGCCTCCCCACTGGCAAAATCCCAAATCAAATCAACTTGTACGGCTCCCCCCCAACCTTATTGACCGTTCGGAGCTCGCACACCGAAATGCAACAAGTGATGCATTTTAATTGGCCGGATATCAAGTGGCATTTGGCGTATTCTCGGCCCGGGTGTGCTCGCTTCCGAGCTGGAGGAAACAGTGCGGTTCCGTGCCAATTAAACCAACATTCCACCCTTGTTTGCCCCGATTGTCCCGGGGTGGCTGGGGCCTACGCTCTACGAGTTCATTATGCAACGCACATACACACGGCCACATAATGCGAACATAATAGTGCGTGCCGGTGTTTTAATTTCATCAAACATCCAACAATCGATCGATTGGGTGGAGTTAATGCTGCGCGGGGAATTGAATTGGATTATGTTTTATGAGCAATTAAAAGTTTAATTATCAGTGGAGAATGGGTGGTGAGTAGCGGCACGGTCCGTTCCATTATGGATGGTTCCATAATCAAAGGATTGTAGGAAATTAATTAAAATCAATGCAGAAATGAGGAGTTATTCTTTTTTTAATCATTTAATTATTTTTCATTCTAATCGCTCCCCGATTGCTTGCGTACAGTTCGTTAGAACATTTTTATTACACCCATTAACGTTTATATTGACTTTAAAGTTGTTTTTATAATGTGTAAACTACTATGTTTCGACAAAATCCTCTCCATCCCTTCCGAACGGCGGTGCGCTCCTTCTAAGCCGCTTGTGCAACATGAAAAATGGATTACCGAGAACTATTTACGAGCTGCGCGGTGTGACCTCACTTTACTACAGCCCCCCCCCCCTCCTCCTCCTCCTCCTCCTCCTCCTCCTCCAATAGCCGACCGTGTACACCTCAAACAAACACAATGCTAACGTTTTCTCATCGCGGAAAACGCCCAAACAAATGGGCCAGCAACGGCGGGCGGCATTCGTGGCAGCATCATTCGAAAACAGCTCTATTATTACGTTTACGGGTTTCAGGCCATGCTGTGACAATGAAACGATTAAGATCGCGAGCAGATCGCGGATGGAAAAGAACAGTAAAATGCAGATCGCGTTTAATTGGACGAGGCAAGAGATGATGTACACACATACACACACACGCGCCACAGCACATGTACATTCTTTGCATGCCTGGGTTTGTGATGGGTTAGAATATGAAGCGCGAAGAGCGTGATCGAGAGCGAGCGAGAAAGGTAGTGGCTGTAGAAGCGATTCATAAAGATCGGAAAACGGTAGGAAAATTTCGTTCGCAATGGACTTTATCCCGCAGCATCTTGGGGCTGGCTGGGAGGGTGCAGCGAGATCACCAACACTAGCGAGCAGGGAGTAGGAAATTTCCGTTCTCGTGACTACTCATTCACCGCTTACATTGAAGCGTTTGGTGTGTTGCGATCGTCTTTTAGTAGGCGGGTTAAAGCAGATCCCCCTAAGAGAGTGTTTGAAAATGTTTTCTAATTTAAAACAAAAAAATATTTAAAAGGAGTTATCAATATAAAAATCTTAGGGGGCGCCTTGTTAGGCTAATGGGAAACGCTTTCCGGAGGAGGAGACATTTTATTCAAGTTCTTCTTCAGACTTCTGTGCAAGTCTGGTTGTTTGGAGTCATTCGCAATAAAAATCGATATCACATCGCAAACAATTTGTAATTAAGCCGCGAATAAGCCCAAAAACTGCCGTCCAAAAGGGCTCTCACACTACAGTAACACCACCAATCTGGCTATTACCGTACCGATTGTATCACTTTTCCTTGATTGCGAGACCGTAAACCCTCTGCCGCCGTAAATCCCACGGCAATAAGATAATCGCTGCCGGGAGTGAAATTGTAGCAGCTCCCAAACATTGGCCTCACCCCGACCCGGACCACAACCAACCATAGCCGTTTATTAAATGGCCCGGCACCGGGTTGCGGGCGCGGGCGTCAGCGTGTGTGTGAACAGTTCCTCTTCTCTCGGCTTGCTATTGCGTCCCATGAATGAGGGAAGAAGGTTGGCCCACGCGCCAAGAAAGCATCCCACTTGTACTGTGTACTGTACGATCTCTTTCGTTTTCTATTCTTTCCCAGACACACTCACACACACAAACATATGCGTAAGTTCCTGTTGGAAATGTGTGGGATCAGTTATCACGAACGCGACGGTGTGTAGCTGAAGAGTGGAATAAAAATAAATCCATACGTTTGTTTGCTGTTTTCTGTATAAAAACCACACCGACGCACCAAATGTACTGTAAAATCTTGCCTCTCGTTCGCTCCAGTGCAGGATGCTTTCACCCTCTCTCTCTCTCTCGTTTTCCTATACGCATGAAAGGCCCGATACAACCATACCAGTATCGATACGGGTCGGTTAGCAGGTTCGCACCGACTCCGGCCGGGGGTCACATTTCATTCTAGCGAGATCCGCAGCATCGGGCGCCACTTCCGGGGGGCACACGCACCAAGCAAGTTCAGCACTTTTCCCGCATTTTCTGCACCGCACCACGCGATCCAACCGCCTCCAACATGTCGGTCGTTGTAAGTATTTCGTTTGGGGGCTGCGACCGCTTTCCTCCTGGAACGGGGCCAACTATCCAACGCGAGGAGGTGGCGCGAAAAATTGGGACCAAAAAAAAAAGCATAAAACACTCGTTGGGAGAAAATTCGCACCTCTCCCAGGATGTGTGCGTGTGTGTGTCGGTGTCTGTGTGTTGTGTGGCAAACGTGAAGGATGTTCGGAGCTGTTAGTGATGTTTGTCGACATTCGTGTCTTGTTGGGCAGCGGGCCAAAAAATGTCCGCGGCCCGGGTCGGCGCTTTCGGAAGCAACTATAAAATATAGTGCAGTTGTACATATTAATAAAGCAAAATCGCTGCGTCTAGAGTTGTGTGCCCCCCCCCCCCCCCACTCAAACAATCCTCTCATCCGTGTCAGGCTGCCACGGGACGACGGCGAGATGGCACGAACGCGTTGCAGTTGTTGAAGCATCACGCTCGCCCCGCTGGGCCAAAAACGGCACACACAGAAGGGGGGAGCTAGAAATATTATAGTACCTGTACCGCAAAGGGTATTTTTGCAAGCAATTCGCACCACTGCCATTGTCGGCTGGGCAGGAGAGGTTCGCCTCCATTCCCCTCGGCCTCAAAATTCCCCCTTTTGCTGCTAATAAATCGCCAGTCGCTCCTTTCCAAGCTGGTCAATTCCCGCGCAAACTGCATCCTTTCAGTTGCATCCGAGAAAGCGGCCGCCAGCTACAGAACCACGGTCACAGTCGCCCGGTGAAGAACGCTCTGTGAACAACGCGGCAAGTGCAAGTTGCACCGAGATGGTTAGTAGTACACGAAGAGGAGCGCTCGTGCGCGCTAGCCCGCGTGTTGCGAAACGTGCACACGCGGCAGCAACACTTTGCGCCCGTTTTCTGCCAAGATTGTTGCAACATTTCTCGCTAGGCTTCCCTACCAAGTGTATGTGTGTGTGTGTGTTCGTTGTGTGTCCATTGTCATAAGCCAAGGGACCCAGGGACCCCGACGTGTGTTGCACGTAATGTTCACCGAAAGGTTAAGACGAAAGGCTCGTCTTGGTGGTGTTGGTAGTGGTACTGGGAAGAACAGGCGCAAACAAGCAAAAGTCTTCAGGAAAACAACGGAAACAACTACGCCCGGGAGAATCTCTGACCGTCCCGGAATCGACCATGGTGCTACGACCCGCCCTTGTGCCCGTGTTGCTGTCGTTGCTGTTGTGCCAGCAGTGGTGGCTTCTGCCTAGTGACGCTCAATCATTTTTCCGCCGCTCAGTGGTTCGTTTTGGCAGGCAGGGGCGGGGGCGGGTTTTTTGGAAGGAAGAAGAACCAGAAGTTTCACACCAGTCAGCCCAAAAATGGCCCAGACCGACCTTTTGATCGAGTGCTCCAAAACAACAGGAAGTATTTTGGGGGGAGGGTAAAGTGCTTCCCGTGCACTTTGCTTCGGGGATGGTCTGCCGAACAGTTGGCCCAGTTTCGGTGCAGTTTCTGCACACTGGAGCAGTTTCATGCACGCCTCAAGCTCATGAAGTGATGAGTTTAGCATAAACCGGAATGGATGTTTGTTCCATGATTTGGACAGAAAGGGTTTTTGGTTTTGTGTGTGTGGAACAAACGTGTACCGATCGAAGTGCCATCCATCAGTTAGCGTTTAATGGAATTTGGAAAAAAGGGAATTTAAAGCATCGCTCATCGGTCTCTTATTTCGGCAGCTGTTTCGACTTAACACGCCAAAGCCAAGACATAAAAGCACTGTCCTAGCTTTCTGTCCAGCTGCATCGTGTCCGGCGGCAAGCATCAATTTGCTCGATTTAATGGGGAATTGGGATCGTCGTCAAATTGTTGGGGATGACTTTACGAGTGACCTGTCATATTTGTATCGACGAGCCGAAACCAATCAGCGCTCGGGCACGAATCGGAGATCGGAAACAAACGCGGGGAACGCTGCGGAAAATGGGGCAAGACTACGGGCATAGAAATGACGGAAAACTGCCAACTGATGGGTGGAATACAAATGAGCCATCGGGAGCGACTGCTCGAGCGGGCACGGTGGTTGGCGGCGAAGACTAGAGCGGCTGGTACCGGATCAAAGGCCCAGAACACGTCCGTCTATTTATAATCCCATATACTCGTGTGTACATCCCACCCTCAAGGAGGGAGTGTTTTTTGTGTGTGAGAGTGAGAGAGAGAGAGAGAGCGCGCGCGCGCGAGCAAGAGCGAGTTAGCCCCAGGAATTTGGGGGAAAAAAACGCGATCGAGTGTCTTGCATATCCAAGCAGGGCGTACAAGTTTTTCCTTTTATCTTTTGTTTTATTTTTCATGTAATAAGCCCTAGGCGAGCCTTCGTATCGTGTGTGTGTGTGTGTGTTTGCAGAGGGTGGGCGAAAGAGCCTTTAAGCCTAGAATCCAATGTACAGTGGGTAAAAGTTTTCTCCAGCTCAGGGGGGGGCGGTTTTGTATGTTCCACCTTTGCCTGCACGAACGCAGGAAATTTAATCAGGGCTCTTAATATGCGTATGTGTGCGATATATTTTCTGTTCACTTATGGCTTCTGTTTTGTTCTCTTTCTCTTATCTCGCTTGCAGGATGATCTGGACAAAGCTCAGCTGGAACGTAAGTACCTCAAGGTGGCACTTTAGGCGGATGAAAAACGGGAAATTCGCAAAATGCATCGTGTGCCTCGGAAATTGCGTTAAAAGTGGAGCCTTTTTGGGAGCGAAATTTTGCCACATTTATCCAATTTCGAGCAAGTGTAAGCGAGTTAACAGCACAATTAAAGATTTTTTGAGATGTAGCATGTAATGAAAATTGCAAAAAAACGAATCATTCGTAAACCCGCATAAACCTGTTCCGCCGTTTGCCTCATCAATGTTTCAATCTGAGTGAATGATTCGCTAATGATTGATCAATAATTATAACCCCCTCTTACACGACAACAGTAAACGAAAGTTGAGCTGGCGCACGAATTCCACACGAGACCACACTTTCACGACCTGAGACAACACAAAGCCTCGCGTTTTGTTGGGCTCGCTTTGCCGAATTCGACCACTTTAATTGCCGGGGGTCGGGGAATTGGCAATTGGCAAAGTTGTGGCTTCCGAGGTTTTTGTTTTTCGTTTATCACCGTTTCGATTGTTCGGCTGTCGTCGTTTGCATCCATTAATGGTGCCGCCACACTCGCCCTACAATCCTATCATCGAGGGTGCGTTTCCTTTCGCTCGCTGTTTGATCCATTTCGCCGTGCGTTACACCCAGCGGTGCGTGCGAACGGAGCAGTTATGTAAACCCGGGTTGCGGAACAGGTGCAAAATTATCATCCCTTGAGGGGGGGGGGGGGTTTGGAGGACTCGAGGATAGGAGTGAGAACGGAAGGAAATCCTTTCACCGAACCGTAGACAACGCGGTTTAAATCTCACGGCACGTTGAAACAAAGCTCCCAAAGGGGGTTGTCGCGGCACTCCGACACGACCTAGGACGATTGGCGGTCGTTGTCGCTAAGCCCGGGCTAAATGGATCGTCCGTGCGGTGGGAAGCGAAGGTGAAATTAAAACTAGACGCAGCTCACTCGCACTAAACACACCCACCTTGTGCGGCTGCCTTGAGGGAGTTTGGAGGGGAGAAGGAGCTGGTAATCATTTCTAAAAACAAAAAACACACACACACTCTTCATCTCGAGCTACCGTTTCGTCATCTAAGGCCTAGGAAGGAGTGGTTGAGCTTATAAAACTCCGCTAAAACCGGTCCCACAGCAGCAGGACAGGGGGCTAAAGATCCTTGAAAACACAAAATGGCCTCGCGGTACAAGGGCTCACAAGTACCAGCAGGAGATTATGGCAATTTTGTGTCGAGCCAAGATAACGAACGGGTTGGCTTCCCCAAAAAACGGGCTTTCACTTTCACCTGCCTGCTGGATGATGAATGTATGATGATGAATTGATCCTACGATCTACGAGGATGATGTCAGACCGACGGAGCATTTAGGAGCGAAACCAACCAGAAATGAGATCACCCACGGTGCGAGAAAAGGGGACGTCTGGAGGGGCAAAGTGATAGAATTCAACACCCCATTTCTAACTGTTGCCGAGGTGTTGACAGATGCGATTTTAATTGCCGGCTGTGATGCACTGTCACTCACCCGGTTCTGGGACATTCTTTGGAGACGTTGATTGGAGATCAATCAGCTCTAGCAGACAGTGCAGGAGCATGAGGTGGCAAACGCTGAACACCGGCCAACGTTAAGAAGGCGTTAAAAGATTCTAATTAATCTTGCCAACGCAGCTAGAACCAGCAGCAGCACAGTGAAAGCCAATGCCAACGGCAACCGGTCGTGTCCTCCCTGCCGAGCAATAATCCGTTTAACGATACGAAATGTCATTCGGTTGTAATGGTAAACCATTTTGCTGATCTACTTAATAGGTCGGTTTTACATGCTTACTAACCCCCCAACCTGTGTATGTTTCTCTGTGTCGGCATAGCTTCAGGCTACGCTCGTTACACCGTTTTGACGACTCTGCCAAGGTTGCTACAGTAACACAGGTATGCAAAAGATAATTACAATTCTAGCGCACAAGATCGATAAATTCGATGCTGTTATTCATAGTTTAACGATTCGTTTATTGAGCCAAACACTTGCTTCCCCTGCTGGGGGAGCTAGAAATTGTGTTTAAAATGTTGCAATGTCAGCATTACAAGGGGTTGAGCGATCGTTTATTAATATTTTTCGACCCACCAGAGTGAAACTAAATACTCTCACAAATTCTAGACTGTTTATTATTCTAATGGTATCGATTTAGCTCTGTATAACATCTCCTCTGGGTGCTGTTTTATTTCGCCGCGTTTCGCCTGCCTGCCTGCTAGTGTGAACAGTAAACCGATTTAGGTGCAACACTTGACACGCTGCAGTACCGACCGAATCGACTTCAAATCGACGCTAGAAGCGTAACCAAGCTGGCAGTGTCAATAGTCATCAAATCGACGAGTCGAAAATCGACCAGCAACAAAAAAAAAAAACTGGTCCACATACCGTATCGATTCGCGGGCCCGTAAATATTAGAGCGCAAATGGGTAGCTGGGGGATGGATTTTTGCACCCACTCGCGGTCGGGTACGGCGATAAAATCGGCTATAAACTGTGCGCAAGGCGCAAACAGGTACATACACAGCAGGTCTGCATCACAAAATGCGTACTTAAAACCTTCTCAACCTCCTCTACGACTGCAGCTACGCCGGCAAGAGAAATTGCCACCGCGTCTAATAGATTATGATCTCGTTCCTATCCGCCAAATGTATCGATCTGGAGCAATTGCTCGATTGCTCTCTGTGTGTGTGTGTGTGTTTTGTGGGTTTGCGTCATAAAATCCTCTGCATGAGTATCGCGCACGGAGCCCGGCGGGTCTTTGCGAACGCTTCAGACGGTCGGTGTATTTATAGCCGGCAGCGCGTACGCGCTGCTAATTAGGTTAACTTCAGTTTTGCGCTGAGTTTGGGTGAGCAGAGATGAAAAGTATGGAGGGGGGAAGAGGGGCTTTAGTGGATGCATTCGATCCACTTGGCCGGGGTCACTCATCAGGTTGATACGCTGTGACAGGAAACTACTACACCGTGCAATCCGTCCATCAAGGGATCTTCCTCGGCAGCAGCAATGGGGATAGAAATGGGGGAGGTAATTATTGCTACGGTTGGGCTGCCACGCTGAAAATAGCTCTCACCCCCAGCAGCTGGGAGTCTTTTAGCGGGGCAAATAAATCACGGCCAGGTCGCGGTTGGGGCAGAGAGAAAAAATTCTACATCGACGAGTCAGGCGGATGACGTGGCGACGGGTCGCGGATCGATTGAGTCGTTTTCGCAGCGTCTCGCTCATGCCCCAATGCGGTTGGGTGGTCGGTTTTAATGCGAACGAGTATGCTTCAGCGTCGCAGCCAATCAATTAGCGGCTCATTGGCGGGTTTGTTTTTATTTCGCATCAAAATTTGCCAACACAGCGTGCTTAAACGGTTGAGTGACGGCTGCAAGTTGGCTTCAGACATCCATCGGTAGCAAATTGAAATAAAAAATCTATTTATGAGTAAGA
Source organism: Anopheles merus (assembly GCF_017562075.2). Taxonomy (NCBI): domain Eukaryota; kingdom Metazoa; phylum Arthropoda; class Insecta; order Diptera; family Culicidae; genus Anopheles; species Anopheles merus. Next base: position 40,010,555 of record NC_054083.1, read on the forward strand.
TAGAGACGACAATAGAGCTAGATAAATAAGTGTAGCTGATTTATTTAAATCAAATCAAGCTCAAATGTTTCAATTAGGCATTATTGCTTCCGAGACGCGTCTTGCTTGGACAGCGAGTGCTCTAGGCCCAAAATTGGTTGCCCTGTAAATCTCGCTACCATTGTTGTTAAGCTCAAATTCCATTCCACCACCCTAAGAACCCCCCAAAACGAGCGCCTAGGCTGCGAATGCGCATGTTTGTGCGTGTGTAAATATATCACCCCGAGTGACAGACGGTCGGGCGTTGGCAAGCAATCGCGATAACCGTGAACTTGAATTATGGGCTCCCAAAGAGGGCGAGTGCAATAAGCCAGCCAAAAACCCAACTAGAAAAAAGAGGCACACACACACCCAATTTCCTCCAGTAGCAGACAAACGGAACAATGTACACACCAGCAACAGAAGTGAGGGGAAAAAACAACAAAATAAAAATGAAATCATCACGCAGCAACGTGCGCTTCCTTCCTTCCCATCCGCGAGTTGCGCGATAATCTGATAAGCTCAAACATATACACACCTCGAAAATTGCACCCAGATGCACCCACTGCGCTGTCGACTTTCGGATACGTGCTCCACACCGCAAGGTACCGTTGCAAATGTCAATGAAGTTGTCTCGGTGTATGGGTAAGTGGTTGTGGGCTTGGGAATTTATGAGGCTCCTCTTCGGTTTGGGAACGCCAGTCACAGTGAACTTGCACCGGCGGCGGACCTATGCACCTGTGTGCAGCGCACGAACAGCGTGGCGTGATCGTTAAGCACAACCAACAGGAGCACTGCTACACGTTCGGTTTGCTGCATGATAATGAATGAAACGCGCCTCTACGGTCGCTGGGTGCATCAATGAGTGATTGAAATGCAACCAAGGGAGAAAGGTTGCAATTAATTCAGTATATTTCACACACCCAAGTTTTGCGAATGTGTTAGAGATGATACTTTTTGGCAGTTTCGTTAAGTATTGTCAACGCAAAATGTGTGACTAATGATAGATTTTTTGAACATATCTTCAATATAATGTCCCCAAAATGACCATTAATTTTAAATTGGGGAAATATTTCCTCCCAAGAACGTTCAACTTCCCAATCAAATCCCTCTCAATCAGCTCGTTTCAAAAAGGAGTTCTCTTCAAATTCCTTTTTTTTGTGCATAACTTCCTTATCTGCCACTGCCTCCCAAGCATACATTTCCACAAACCCCACATAATGTGCCCCCAGGGTGTCGTTACGCTACCTGGCCTGCGTAACAAACATAAAGGAAAACGCGCAGCGAAAGGACACGGAACACAACAACAGCACGTAATAGAAAATTTCATTTTAATTCACGTGTGTTCCCATCCCCTGCACCCGGCCGGAACAGATTGCAATAAAAACCTTCCTGACATCAGTCGTACAAAAAATAAAAGAAGTTTAGTATGCGAAAATTGAGCTTCCGTTGTTATGCTACCGTCAGCCGTGGCCTGACACAGCCCGACTTTCATGGCACGAGGCGGAGCACCCTTCCTCCTAACAGTGGCGCGGCATAAAACGACGGAGATGATGGGAGAATAAATTTCACAATTCCGCCACTATTTCCCGCTTAAAGAGCACCGCACCAAACCGTTGTGCAGAGGGGAAGATGACGCGACTGTTAGCTTTACGGCGAGGTGCGCACTGTCCATCTGCGTCTCTCTAGTCGATGTTCATTCATTAATAAACACGCCGTGCTGTGCCGTACCCTGAAACGAACTGTGAAACGACCGGGGCTGGCTGGCTGGCTGTAAAAACAGAGCAGATTAAGGAAAGCCACCGGCAGGCGGGATGAGCGAGAAAGCGAAAACAAACATGCATAAAACCGCTCGCCCAGTCGCACTCAAACTGCACCACACTAAAACTGCAACGGGCAAGATGCGGGATGGGAACCGGCTATACAGCGGTGATCGGTGGCGGTAAATTAAAACCGTTGATGATGCACTAAAAATACGCACGCTGCTAGACGCGATACGTTGAAGAAGACATTGGACTTAGCTGCTCACACAAGCGCTCGCCCGAGTGAGGTGAGATGAGCAACTCACTGTGCGAGTGATCGCGCATAGGGCACACGCATGCATTTTGACGATTCGTTGAGTTTATCTTTCGGCAAGGTTGAATTTTACCAGCAAAAGGTTAAAAATCGTTTTTTGTCCTCCTTTCCAGTGCTCCGCAATGCGTTCAACGCGTTCGATCAGGAGAAGAAGGGATGCATCGGCACCCAGATGGTCGGCACCATCCTGAGCATGTTGGGCCACCAGCTGGACGACAAGATGCTGAAGGAGATCATCGACGAGGTCGATGCGGACGGTTCGGGCGAGCTGGAGTTCGAGGAGTTCGTCACCCTCGCTGCCCGGTTCATGGTTGAGGAGGACGCCGAGGCCATGCAGCAGGAGCTGAAGGAAGCCTTCCGTCTGTACGACAAGGAGGGTAACGGCTACATCACCACCCAGGTGCTGCGCGAGATCCTCAAGGAGCTGGACGACAACCTGACCAACGAGGATCTGGACATGATGATTGAGGAAATCGATTCTGACGGTTCCGGTACCGTCGATTTCGATGGTAGGTGTTTTTTTAGGAGGTGAGACTTTTAATTTCATGCACTAACGACACATCTTTCTTATGTTTATTTTCCAGAATTCATGGAAGTCATGACTGGTGGTGATGACTAAGTGTCATTCGGACATCCCTGGAACCCAAACACACCAAATCAAAACAAAGCCAAAGAAAAGCCTAAAAAAACTCCTCTACTAAAAACTCCATCTTCGTTAAGTTTCTTCTTCATCAGTAATGGGGGGGCAATGCCAGCCCGCTCCTCTACGTGTGGCTGACACACTCTCTCTCTCTCTCTCACTTTCTGAGCTGAGCTCTACTCTTCCACGGGTTTCGTCTTCCGCCTTTTTGCGATCTAAAAGCTTTAACAAATGAAGAACATTGGAAGGGGACACGAAAAAGGCGAAGGAACAGCATTTCACGGGGCAAAAGGGGCCCACAAACGTCATCACAAAAAGCCGCTCCAGCTATCATTGTTGCTAAAAAAAAAAAGGTTGTTCAAAGTGCTACACATTCTAATTCGTTCCGTTCGTGTTTCCGTCGAGCGCTAATCGGCTTGGCCCTTCAGCTTCGTACGCGTTCCTTCGCTGCTTGTGCCCTGCTGGTGTTCTTCTGGGAGGAGAGCTTGGGAATGTATTACCAAACCAAAGTTGATGTTGATCTTATAGTGTAAGCGAGGGCAGAGTTACAGCGCTGAATAAACAACAACTATTGCGGAAAGCCTTCTAAATGGTTTCCGCAGAAAACCAATCATAGGTGTGGGTTATGAAGCAAATGGTTAACTCGATTTGATGACAATTATTGAGGTAAATAAGATCCTATGTAAATATTTATGGAATGTTAGTACATCTTATGATGATAATTTAACATATTTCGAAGAACAGTTTTTGAAAACTTACAACTCTTTAAGAAAATCCTCATAATTTTTAACATATTTCCTAGCATTGTAGTTTGGATGCTTTTTCGACTACAAAAACCGATTTTATTGAGGTTTGAGTCCTTTTGATCTTCCCAATTTTGAATAATATTCTTAATACAGTCGTTTTGCTGTTCTAACAAACGTGTCTTGTGAAGCAAATTGCATACTTTAAGGCTGATTTGAGTTTCGGAATAAGGTAATATGATGTATCACAATTCCTAAATAAAACTAACTAGCCGTTAGCTTAAACTGTTTCAATAATAAGAAGACATTTATAATAGAAAACACATCCAAATTGGTTCACACAGTTTACATACTTTGTAACTCCATTAATCAGGCCTTTCGGGGTTCTGGACAACGTAATTTCCTTAAATGTGGACAACGATTCGTATAGGAAAATATCCTCATTTAGGCTAAGTTTACAGGCTAAGACTTACAGGTTTGATATAACTTAAAACTAAACAAAATTATTTGTAACATTCAAAAATTCATGAAAATTAAAGTCTAATTAAGAACAAAATGACTGAAGATGATTAAATTTGTCAAATAATCATGCGAACCTACCCAAACAACTCACGAATCTGATTGATGATGGACATTAGAGCATCTGTACTTGAGATTTGGCGAGTTTATAATTTTACCGTGACAGTATTTTGATTCCCCGCCACCGTGTAGTTGACATTCTAATACATACAGCACTAACCATTTTTGTAAATTACCAACGTAAGCTAATCGATATTCCTGACACAAAATTCCTGCCTACAATGTTTATCACACACTCACGTACACCTCAAATCGTACCCGAATTGCAAAGGGGTAACCTTTTGAACATGGGTTATTAATAATTCAAACATCTTAATTAATGCTTCTTAGTCAGCAGAGCAGACCCACTAACCCTTGCCGCATTGAACAAACAGCAGCATTAATCACAGTGCACAGTGGCCGAAGGGAAAAACTAGATTGTACCCATGTCGCGTGCACCGCGATGACCTTTTGGCGAGTTATTTCACACATTACTCAGCCTAACGGGCCTAACCGTACCGTTGCCAAATGATGTCGCATACCGAAAAAAAACACACAAGCAAGCAGGCGACTCATTTCAGCTAAAGCCAACGAAAAGGAAATTGAAAAATGCTACAAGGACCCTCGGTTTCACCGCTCGCCGGAGGCTTTCCCTCGGGGCGGTTGTGCACTCTTCCAACACAAGTGCAGCGAGACAACGAGACGAGTTGAGTTTTTTTTCACGTTCAGGAAGCAAAATGAAAACGGCTACACTCAGCTACGACCTCGAAGAATTTAGGTCAATTGGGACACGGTGCCGTCACACGAAAGGCCTCCGGATTGGGAAGGAACTATATCTTCTCCACTTAGCGCTGGGGTGTCCAGGCCGGGCCATAGGTTCAAGCGACAGGCTGCTCCATTGGATGGCGATGGTTCCACTTTAAAACGTCCCATCAGCATGCAACACCGGCGGGACCGGTGGGTCACGAACAATGCTTATGCTCAGTGTGTATATGGAGAAAATTCTAACCAACGTGCGCATTTAGATAAAATTGCCAACAACCACTTGAAAAAGCAACGCAAGGGAAAAGTTTTAAAATAATAAATAAGTTCATTACCATTTTGTGTGCGCCGTGCACCGTTGGTTCCGGAAATCCGGCCCTTTTTATGTTTGTCTGAGTGTAAAAGCGCTACAGCGTTGCACTGGCGGTCGAAGGTACGGGAAAACAACTCGCACAGGAATATTTATTTTTTGCCGATCATATTAACACCAACAGCGTATAAACGAGGAGGAAAATGTTCTTTCTTACGTACAGGGGGGGGGGGGGGAAACAACACATACGCCAAGCACATAAAATGGGTGAGCATCAGGTTGCGAACAGAACAATCGTTTTTCCAGCCAAGCTTATGGATCGCGCTCGCTTCACAATGCCCCACGGAGTTTGTTCAATGGTGGGCAAGTTATGTTTTCACGCTTGCACATAGTCACACACACACACGTACGTTTTCAGTGCCGGCAGCAGCATCATACGAGTTGAAAGTGGAGGTTAGGTTCTTTAATCTTGGGAATTTGTGCACACCAGTTGCTTGCGCTTGTACGTTATTCTGTGGCATTGTGTGAGTTAAAAATAATATTTTACGAGGTTTTCTCCACACGGAATGGTTTGCATGATATTCTGCCAATCTTTTTATGCTTTTTTTTAAATAAAAGTACTAGAAGGGAAGTATAATAAATTGAACACAATTTAACAGATTTTTATAAAGAAAATTTTCAGCTAAAGAGATAGCGGTTCAACAACATTTGAGTAATATTTTTGATAATTTAGGACCATATCAACATACAAAGAACAAAACCAGACATGCTTCATAAAGCAAAAGTTTTACTAGCAGTAACAAAGCGATACATTTTATGGTAAAAACTTCTACAATGACCCACCCACCTTAGCACGCTATCCTGTCAATATCACGGTGCGCTGTGGGAAAAGTTTCTCAATCCTCCTCCCCATTACCGGGTCATACAAAGCGCTGCAGTAAACTCACGTATGGACAGCCACCGATAAGCCCTGATCCTCCAATCCATGACACACCCGTGCGCGTGAATCCGTTTCCTTGTTTGACAGCAAGTCGAAGTGAGTTTTACTTTTGTGTGCAGCTTTAATCTCACTTTTAATCACTTGTTCGTTGCCACCGGTTCTGAGCGTCTGTTTGAACGAAGAGATCCAAAAGGAGTAGCGGTAGTGGTAGAGAGGTAGTGGACACGTAAAAAGGTTAGTGTTTTTTTCTGCCACAAATTTCAGATGGAATATTTTATGTTTTTCATTATGCTCAATGAACAGTTTGAAGTTTCCGCTTTATTATTCCTTTGAAAACCGTGGAACTTTGCCATAATTTACTTGGTTATTAAAATTAACGTACAGTTTCCCACTCATAGAACCATTTTGTCCGATGGTCCGACACCGAGTTCGTGGAAAAATATATTCCATCGGCGCTAAAAGTGGTGCCCGACCGTGGTCCTTACAACATTGATGAACCCAAGGGCTTCTACCCGGCTATTAGTAACCCAATCAGAGCTACGTGCTGGCGGAAACTTTTCGGATCGATTTGATTTATATTCGCCGTCCAGTGCCGGGCATTAGGGCCGACGAAAGGCCTTAACACCCCGCGCGAGAGTTAACGGCAGGGATTAGGAGGCTCAACGACGCACCGACCCACCGATCCAGGCCGGATAACTTGCCAGGCGTAGCATACGATGCAAAACTGTCTGTCTGGGGTGATGTTACGGTCGGATGGATTTGGCCGGCAGTTTGGCAGGGCTGATTGGAATTATGGCCAGCAGCATTACGATACCATATCAATGATTTTATGGATAAGGCTTCGAAGTGTGGTATCGATTGAGGCGCTGATATGATCGCTGATTCTGATATCTATTTAAATTCCAAGAGTTTCGTCGAATGATCAAAATACATTTATGCTATTCAATTTTAATTCTCCTTAAAGTTTTTCCTTTCCCCTTTTCCCCTTTTTTTTTTGCTTCAGTGCCAGTGTAAACGCGCACCCTATTTATTTCCGTTCGATTTCCAGGGTCAAATCCCTATCGCAAGCCTCGCCCATCGGTGCAAATATGATTTGCGACACACATTTTTTTCGGCGCGGCAAAACCTGTCGACCATTATGCCACGGCTTTTCCTATCCTGGCCGTTAGGTCAGGTGGTCGCCGATGGGGCAAATAAGATAGGCAGCTTTACGGACGTAATGATCACGAGGGCCAAAATCATCGACCTATCTTTGCCACAGCTGCTCGCTGCGCTACGCCCGTCCGCGGTCCCTTTCTGCTCCACAGCTGGGTAAATTTGTCCGACATCGATGTCAACCCGACCGGTGACCGGGAAAGGAATGCGAAGATTCTATTTATTATATTTAATTTCAATGATTAATGCTGCAAGAGGACGCGCACACGGGACCGTTTGCCGTATGTGGGAGAGGGGAGGGGGGGGGATAGTTAGCTGGTGCGCGGTCGTGAGCGTAGCAGTAGTCGTTTGCGACATACTGTAGGATGGTTTTGTGCCGGTTGGTGGACAAAACAGGAATGGAAATAGAAAGTTTAACAAACTTAAAACATTGAAATGATACGTGATCGTGTAATAAAGCATAATGAATCGGTAAAACAAAGTAAAACTTTATATAACTTTATCTGCAGAAGCACAAAACAACTCAAATGAATTGAAAACATAAACATAAATTATTATTAAAAACAAATAATTTTTTTATAATTCCATGAACAAAAGAGTATATAATTGTAAATTGAGGTAGAAGTAAAGGCTTAAAACAAAACAAAAAGATACAACATAATCAAAAAAGATACTAACATGAAGAAAACCAACAAGCAACACAATAAATGAATGAGAGCATACCACAAACCAAACAAAATAATTAAAATAAAAATTAAACACAAAAGCAAATACTGAAAGTAATAAAATAGTAAATGAAATATCAATCAGAACAAAATCTTTCCATAAATATGTCAAAAAAGGTAAGAACGAATATGAAGTCCAAACCAAATGTTGAAACATGTTGTTACCTAAAAGTCGCTTAGGCCTTGCATGAAAGTGAATGTATTATTTTGTTGAATGTGAAATTTATGTTATTTTGAAATATTTCATTACATATTTACCAGAATATGGCATATCGTACACCAAAAGAAAGGATATTTAATTATCCAACTATTTAGCCCGTAAAACATATTGAAATAATGAATTAAAAACATTTCCTTGCGATTACCTGCTGACAAATATTTTTTCATCGTGAACAATGGGGGGAATCACAAAGAAATGAATTTTATTTATTAATCTAAAAAATATAGTTCGATAGTTGGGGTATTTAATATCCCATATTTTTGTTTACTATAGGCCACATTATGATAAAAAATTCTTCAAATATAGCAGCGAACCCCAATATTTCACGATCAATTTCACTGGGGCTCTAGCGCGGGCTTAAGCCACGAAATAAAATGAAAGAAACGAAGAAACACAGCTAAAACAACCCAAAAACATAATTCATTAATCGCTTGACATGAAAAATCTCACTCAAAATTTCCTCTCAGCCCGCATTCTGACCACCGAAGCCAATGAACCGTGGCACAATGTTAGCACCCTGCTTCCGCTCCTCCCCAAATAAAAAAACAAACTTGGCAACCTATACGCGGGTTCCCAATAAGCGGGCACAAATGAAGCAAGCACACGACGCTCCACACTCCACACGGTGGCGGCAGATTGCCATTTGTGCGCCAGGCCGCGCGCACGTGAAAAATCCAAGCTCCCGGCAGCAGGCAGCAGAAGTCCGCCCGGTTTTTCGGGGGTTGATAGATTTGGTGCGCACTGCCCGCGGCAGCATTCGTCGGCTATGTTCTTTGCGCCGCTCGGAAGCGCGCGCGTGTCCCGGATCCGGGGGTGTTGATTTGACGAGCTGCCGCAGATTCAGTGCAGATCGCCAGGTGCGAGCTAGCCGACTCCCCTCGCTCGAACAACCACAGCGCAGTGCACTAGCAGTGGCCATTTGGAAATCAGCCTGGGGGGCAACGGGTGCTAAATGGAAGTAAGTTGAAGAGTTTGAAGTGTGTGGGTGTGTGTGTGTTTTTGCTTCTGCTGTGTCGTTCCCTACCAATCAATACCAGCGAATCGAATGCGTGATTGAAGGAAAACTCGACCCGAAGCGTGTGATCCGGTGCAGTTGATGCTGTTTGCCCGTTTTTCCCCCGGCCGTAATTGTGATCGTGATAGTGTGTGATTTTGTTGTTTTTCCGCTGTACCACCACACACACATTCACTTTCACCGCTGGGCGCGTGCGATTGCGTGAGATCGTCGTTGATTGTGCGTGAGCGTTCGACCTTGCGAACAAGTGCCTTCCTCTTTGCGAACCCTCGAAGGGCTCACCCCAATGCCACCGAACCGCGACCATCGGGTGTCGATGGATGATTTTTCATCGGGTTCTAGCCGATTGCAACACCGCTCACGTCGTCCGGTCGTCGTGAAAAACAGCTGAACAACGGCACTGGTGAAAGTGAAAGCGTTCACACGCAGCGACTGCATTCGATTGGTAATCGATCGTAGGCTGTCGGTCTCTTTTTTTTGCTTTGCTTTGCTTTGCTTTGCGTCTCCCGCACGATGATCTCCACCCGGGCGAGATGCACCGGTAAAGACGAGCACCGGGAAGGAAGTTGGCCGGGAATTTCGTACCGATTCGATTTCGTGGCGCTCGGTGCTAGACACCATTAGACGTGCTCTACGCATTTAATTCGCACTCGATTGATTTGCGTTTCATTCGCTTCCACGTGCTCGACTGCCGCGGGTGTGCTGCCGTTGTGTTGCAAAACAATTAACGTTTCTTTTCCAGTCGTCACTGTCTCCCCACCACCCCGCCACCATACAATGTCGGACACAGCGTCGGAAGCGGGCGAAAGTACGAGCTCGGGCGCAGGAAAGGTAACGGGTTTGGTTGCAGCGCGCTTATACGCGGTGATTTACTCTGGCTCCGTTTCCCAGACACCTTCCGGAGTGCAATTTTGTGATCGATTCGCCAAAAAAATCCCCCCTCCCCCCTCATTCCCCCCGTTCAAACAGCGCAGATTCAATTGCTTATTTTCATCCGCACGCTTTTCTTACGCTCTTATTTTCTTTCTCTTTATCTTTGTTTTTTTTTCTTTCGGCCGCTCCTGCTCCTTTTGGACGATTAATTACTTAATGGTGATTGTTTGGGGGCGCCTAATTTTCACACCTCCCACCTCCACCCACGTTGACGATACATGGCCGTGCTGGCCTGGTGCTGGACGCAAACCTGCCCCCTTTGGCTCTAATTCGATATGATACACTCTCACTCGTGCTACCGCCGCACCGCAGGAACTGAGCAAAGATCAGTTGAAAGGTGAGTTTTTGCTGCGGAAGGTTGGAGCGAGAAACGGGCGTTACGGTTGGAAAATTCGCACGTGAAAATGGTGATTGCGAGCAAAAAAATCAAAATTAAATCCAACCAAAAAATTTCAACCCTCAATTGGAAAGTCTCCAGCTTGAATGGGATTGAATTTTTCATGCGAAGCTTTTCACCAGTTTCAGTGCGGCGGGTAGGGGGGGGGGCAAGTAATCGGAGCTGATAGTGGCCCGTACACCCGGGGTATGATATTTTTGGGATCTCTATTTACTGTTTCTTGTCTGTGCCATCACACTTTGTCGTCTCTCAGTGCTGCGTGATGCGTTCAATGCGTTCGATAAGGAGAAGACGGGCAGCATCCCGACCGACGTCGTCGGCACGATTCTCGAGCTGCTCGGCCACAAGCTGTCGGAGGAGGAGCTGGACGAGGTGATCGAGGAGTACGACGAGGACGAGTCGGGCCAGCTGGAGTTTGAGGAGTTTGTGGCGCTCGCCTCGAACTACGTCGAGCCGGAGGAGGACTACGAGGCGCTGCGCAAGGAGCTGCGCGAGGTGTTCATGATGTACGACAAGGACGGTAAGTGTAATGGTGCGAATTTTGAAGTGCTGAAAAAATGGTGACTAAAAAGCTATATTTTGTGTTTCAAAGATAGCGGCTATCAGTGATTAGGAGCGCCTCTTTTTTACTGCTTTTTTTAAGAAAAAAATCCTTCAACCCTGTTGCTGTTTGTTGCAGTAGAGGAGCGAAACTAATTTAAATCCAATCCGACGATCCGACTCGCGCGCCGACTCTCGGCGCAATCTATGTCAGCTTATTTTTAGCATATCGGCAAAAAGGCCAATAGATTCGGTTTGTGCTATTCTCGCTTGTCGCTCGCACCCGATGGTACGATGGGGTAGCAGACAAAAAACAACCCTCCGAGTGACAAGAAAAATGCACTCGCCATCCATCTGCGATGCAACCTTTCTGGTTCGTTTCAACCGCACTTTTTGCACCTTTTGAAAGTGAAACGAATCTGCAGCAGGAACAAAAAAACAAAGACAAAAAAATACACACAAATGCAATTTGCAGGACACTGATCCGAGTGTGTGTTCTGTCATGTTCTGCGTCGGATAAAGGTCGGGGGTAAAACTGGGGATGATAAATTGGATGTGATTTAAATCCGAATTGATTCTGCACGTTTTGCCACTCTGTACCAGAGCGCCGTGTTTTATTGAAAGGGGAAATTAGATTTCATTTGCATCAACACACACTTGCTAGCATTAAAATAGAAAAAAACGGAACTAAATTTCATTTTCAACCAAACTTAAACCCTTTAAAGCGAAGGGATACCTCCCGGTGGAAGAGTTCAAGGCGATCCTGCGCGAGCTGGACGGTGCCGTGCCGGAGGAGGAGCTGGACGACATCGTTGACGAGATTGATGCCGACGGATCGGGCACGGTAGACTTTGAGGGTAAGGGCATCACGCTTTCCATCTGCAGTTGCAGAATCCTTTTCTAAAATAATTATTATTTTTCTGCCCGCCTGCCTGGATGAACCAACTCCTCCAACCACCACACAACAGAGTTTATGGAAGTCATGACAGGTAAGCGCGAAACAACAAGTAACATCATCCTCGGTGCACCGGTGCACGGTGCAGCAATGTTACTAATTACGCAAGTCTTCTAACATAAACACAAACACACACTCACAAGGGAAGAAGTGAGCAAAGTCATTGCCACAAATGCATGCTTTTCTTCTACCACTTGCGCTCGACTTTCGCCGCTTCCGAGAAGTGCACCACTTCTTGCGGGCTGGCATAATTAACTTCGTCCTTTTGTGTGTGTGCCCTACACACGATGTTTTGCTTTTCCCAATTGCCTCTAGCAGATGCGTCTTCCTTTCCCACCACCACTCGCTACACTCCATACACAGCAATGCACATCCCCTGCGTGTCTGTTTGACTGTCTGTCTGTGTTTCGCTTTACATAGAAAATATGCACTAATTTTGCTTTTGTTCCCTTGCGCCCCGTGACCTGGCTGCTTTTTACTGCGCTTTTTAGCCGACTACTACGCGTAAAACACCTTGCGCTGGCATATGGGGCATATCTTGGCGTGGCTGCAAACTAGCGCGTACGAAACACCAGCGCTCTGATGACGCACAGCAACCAGCACCTTCTCCCATACGTGCAGCATTTGGAGTAGACGACGCAAACTGATGCTGTGCAGCTAACACACACACACACGCTTTAGCAGAACAATCCATCCACCGTGTGCAAGTACAACAGTTGGGCCCGGCAGGACGACCGTGTTTGTGTGTCTGTAGTGTAGAAAATCAAGAGCACGCTTACTAAGATGCTTACCGAGACAAAGCCAAGCATAGAGACTAGATAATTAGTATACCAAAGACACACAAGGGGAGACAGAGAGAAAGAGAGAGAGAAATAGACTTTGGAGTGGTTTCGTTTTTCCGCTGCCGCATTTCTGTGAATCATCCACCGGCAGCAGGATAGGCGAAGGCTTAGCCACTAATGTTTCATGTTCATTCTCGCAAAATCATATCTTACACAGCTTCACCACGCCTTTACCACGCTTTACCACGCGTTTTGCGTTGTGCGAGGTCAACTGAACTGAAAATAAATATTTCATGCGTTTTAGGATAATACAACCTGTGTGTCTTCACGTTGGAACGAATGGCAGTGTGGAGTGAACGTATGGGGACAAGAGGACAGGCGCAAAAATGGTGGAGAAAAACAAAACAAGAGCCTCGGAAAGCAGGATGGCGGCTATGGGCCGCCGGTGGGTTATCATTCGTAATTTCCTTTTCGTAAGAAACAAGAAAAGAAAAGAACCAAAAAAATAAGTAAAACAACCACACCCCATCACCGACTGTGGCATTCAGCGCAAGGACGCATTCATATACACACACACACATATTTGTATACCACTATGGTGCACAGAGTCAGACAGACCGATATGATACCGGGAAGCCTCCTCCTTTTCCACACCGACATAAAAGCGGAACACCCATCCAGCCGGTAAATCGAGCACGGAAACTGTTTAGGAGCTACCGGGAGCGGACCGGGAGAGAAGCCAGAACCTTGCGGAACCTAAATATATTCAGCCGTAGTTGGATTAATGGAGTGCAGTTTCTTTTTTGTCCGTCCGCTTCCACGAAATACATTCGAAAGGTTGGTGTGTGCGGTGTGTGGTGGCAGGGAACACGATACGCGAGGGCAACTCGAGTTTAACTCGCAGAACCCGCGTAAGACATTGTTCCGAAGAACAGCGTTTAGGGGTAAGCTCCAGTATGTGTGTGTGTGTGTGTGCTTTTAGTAACGTAACGTTTTCTGTTTCGGTAATTTATTCTTCCATCCCAAAAGCACACCAACTACCCGACACACACACTCCCTTTGGTAGGTAAGTTGATTTAAGGGCTGATTTGTTTGAGCACGGGATAAGATCGTTAGCGTTTAAGGGTTGGTGTCTTTGTTGGCAGGTTTCGTGCAGGGAGCGTTTTGAGTGAACAGAGACACCCGAGTGACAGCAGCTAACGGAGTACCGGTACCGGTGAAGTAGTTTGGTAAATGAAGATATTTATAAAACTAAAGATACCATCTTTTAAGTGGACGATTTTGCTTGCAACTATACTTTGCTTTTTTGTGTTGCCAGTAGATGGCGTGATCATCAATAGAAATCAAGGCATATAGCTAAGGATTTGGTTCTTGCGCAGTCTATTTTGCAACTCAAGTAGTAATAAATGAGTACATATTTGGGTGGAATGCTATGCATGACTGTTGGAGTTTGAAAAACGAACCGCATTTATAATACATGAAATAGCGCCAACAACATGAAATATATCAGTAACATAGACCTCCCAAAAAGCAAATCTGTAAAGAAGAATAATCAATATTTCAATGATAGTCTGGCAAGATCGTTGACAATTATTGAAGGAAAACATTATAAGTTGGTAAAATGTTCTTGAAACATCATATCTGTTCCATATTATGCTTGTATGAGGATCCACATTCAATAACAGTGTCTGGAGTTACAGGGTTCATTAACTAGACGAATATGGAGAAACGCCTTTTTCCGAATTTGGACAGTTCTTGGAGAAAAGAAATTATTTTTCAAGAGAAAAGTATCTAAACAGCTATCGTTTTTGATGGATAACATTTTTGAAAAAGCTTCAAACGAAATCCCAAGGAATTGTAGCGACAAGTCAAAAACAGGAAATTTTCTCAAAATTACACCAAATGAGTATATATATGAGATAATTTAATAATTTTAAATGTTAGTCATCTGAATATGGTAAATTCGAGATAACTCAGATATTCAAGCTCCGTTGTTGCCTTCTAGGAACTACGTCTCTCGAGTGTAACTTCACAAATGAGGAAACACAAGATACCAATTTATAAAGTGTTGCCTTGTTCTACTGGAGTCTATGAACACCCAAACCTCAGCCCATTGCCGACAGCACGAACTCGTTATCTTGCAATTCCTGCATTTTAAAGGTGTGAACTGTCTCATCCACAGTTATGCAAACGCTACTAATAAGCGTACACCTGTCATGTTCAACTTACTTTTCATTTCCCTCGAAACATACACTCAAGACGATTTTATGCAAAAGCGGCCTTCATTTCTATGCACACGTGTGCAAACATTTGGACCTGCCCCTTCATGCAGCATGTCATACGATTTGGAGCAACTTGTCTGCTGACAGCCTCCACACCATGCGTGCCACCACCTCCAGACGTGTTCTGCCGTAACGCACGGGGGGCATGAATATCTTTTGGCACAGCCTTTTTCGCAACATCATCATCATCGTGCAGCAACAACAGGGGAGGTGGCGTGTGCCCTGCCGAGAAAGATAGGCGCCTTCCACGCTTAACCCCACTGGTTTGTGTGCCCTTATTTTACAACCACATACCAAAAGCGGTACGTGTACGAGGTTCTTTAGCCTCATCTCTCGCTACTGTACGATGCGTGAAATGGGTTTCGAATTCATCTTCTCGCGCTGGGCGTTGGGACCTTGCTCCCAGGACGTTGCATTCAACGGCGGCATTGGCCAATAACGCACTGCCACGATGCTCGGTTAATGCAATTTTCGCTCCGCCAGCGCCCTCATGCTCTACACACCTCGGTGGGAAATTGATTAGCGAATATTTTGCGTGCAGCCTCGACCGATCAAAAATCGATGACGATTCGATGCGGTCGATTCGGATTAGGATTTGAGGCGGCTCGAGCGGTTGAAAATTTGCAATTGACAGCAAATAAACGGGGCATAACGGGGTAATTAATGTGGCGGCATCGCGCTGGTGTCCGTGTGCGTCTGGGGCGCGTATTTCTGGGCCGCACGAGTTCAGGGTTCCGGTTGCAGGGGTGCGCTTTTTGCACACCTGGTCTTGGCGACCGGGCTCGGGTGACCCACACGGACACACACACACACACAGCATGCTGTCACCGTGACATATCACCGAACCCGCGCATAGCCCGCGTACATACATCAACGCATGAAACGTCGCTCATCGGTGCCGCGTACGTGACAACGTCGCATCGTTCAAGGACCGAGCACTGGCCAATGGCATGCACAGCGAATCGAATTTCCATATTACCATATACCTGCTCCGGTTCGGATTCTGCAGCCAATTAATCAAATAAATACGAACCATTTAGGGTTCAGCGGACACACTCGGCTCACTCTCTCTCTCTCTCTCAGGAGTTTCGTCCAGAGCCCCTACACATCCGCTTTCCCGGTGCGGACGTGCGTACCGGGGGCTGTACGGGGGCTTTCAAACGCTCGGCCGTCGGTTATGTATGCGATCTAGATTTTGTGCAGCTTTACATTTGCATACGCGTTTTGCAGCAGCCAGTACCGGCCAGTGGAGAGATGTCCGCAACCCACGCGAATCACTCGCCGGTGGAATGAGTTTACTGTAATGCCTTTGATTGGAAGTTATTTCAGCTAACACAAAACATTTGACTAATAGTGTTTGATTTAAGTTTTCCAACATATTTGCAAAGCATAAAAAACCACAAACAAATACGCCTGCAACAGATTGCACACAAATGTGTGTTGCTGAAACTCAGCTGCATCCATTAAATGGCAATTTTGCAGATGCACGGTGCACAATGGTGTTCGCAACTTTCTGCCCGTTTATGATATGTGGGCCCCAAAACAATCGGGGCCTGGGAAAATGTGCAACCCTGACTGCCAGTATGAGCGTGTTTGCTTTTCCATTATTTTATTTTACCCAGCGCTATTTCCAGCCCGCTCCATACACACATGCGATTCTACTGGCGCAACGTGCATTTATTGTTTGCCAATGAGGAAGATTCAAATAAAGATAACCGACTGACACGGGAGCTGACGACTGATTTATTGTATCAAACGGTCTGTCTCACAAAACTGTCATAAAGCCCCATCATCCCCTCCCTCCCAGTGATCGTTACCTTGGGAGAAGTAACGCATGGGTTGTGCACAACAATGATACAGTTTTTGACAACTGGAAGATGGCGTTTTGGGCTGGCACTGAACTGGGGTAGAAAGTGAAGGCTGCCACTGCAGTAGAAATGAGTTTGGATTGCTTTCAAACGGAAATAAAGACTTAAAATGGAGACATAAGAGACCGGAGGTTTGCAGTAATGAAAAAGGCATCCTATTTCCGCATGGCTGTCGGATATTGGGGGTAGATTATTTGCTTTTTGGTTGATTTCCTGCACAGATCAGCCGAAAGATGAATAGATTGAGCAGTTGCTAGATTTTGATATGCAGTTGATGTTGGCAGATTAATGTTAGCAAAATTAAGAAAATAAGGTCTGTCTTACTGTACACGCCTTTTACCGAGCAATCTCCTGAAAACCAACTCCAATCAGGAACGTTCTTGGGTCAAACTCTAACAAGCTTGCTTCCCGTAGTTCCATCACTGCCAACAGGCAATTACACATCATTGTGAAAATAATATAAGCTCTCCCTCCACCCAAAAGCATGACCGAGCTAAACCATACATTCTAAGTCTTGCTCAAATTTACCCCCTTTTCTGCTCCTTCATCTAGTTCTGGTCCGTCTCCCAAGAGATACACCACCGCCGGCTCCAATAAAACGCCGGTCCCGGAAGTGATCCGCATGAACACGGAATTCAACTTTCGGCTAATGTTGCCCCCGTCCGGCACCTACCCGCCTACCTCCCTACCAGACCGGAGGCGCCTGATCCATGAATTTCGGACCCAATCTCAAACCCCCCCCCCTCCCACCCAGCTCCCCTCACTCACAACCCGCGCGGCGCGTTACGGCAATTAAACGGGGGTTCTCTCGACGCTACTCGACGGTGGTCCGCACGTTTTCGGTGTAGTATTTCTCTTACCGCGCGCGCTAGTTTGTTAGGTTCCACTTTCCAACTACGTAAAACAGACACACGCACACACGTAAGCGTATCGCGTGGACAGGCGTCGTCAATAAATCATAATTGTCCAAGCGTAAGATTAACCCGTCTCTGAGCACTCCGGTGAACACACATTTGCTTCAAAACTTCACGAACGGCGGGGACATAGCCGGACCCGAAAACTTTGTCATACAGACACACGCTGATTAGACGTAGTAGTTCATCAAAGTCCTGTCCTGTTCGTCAAAGTCCAGACGATTGAAGTCGAAGAAATGAGCAGATCCCTGAGCCTACGCTATTGCCAACGCTCACGCGCGAAGGATCACGCGCGCGCACACACGCACACGCACACTCGTGTCCCCACGTATTGCGTAAGGTATGTATGGCTCGGGGCGTTGCAAAACGCGGAGTGCGTCTACCGGCATGAATGAAAGCGATTGAATGACAGCTGCCTAAGTGTGGCTGCTGCTGCTGCTGCTGCTGCTGCTACCGTTGGCACAGTGTCCAACGGCCACGCCAGCCCTTTCGCGCCTGGGTCTGAGTGAAAAATGAAGTCGTTTACATGTGCAAGATACAAAAAAAGGGGGAGACAAGAGGTCCAATATCGGCTCAAACACCGAAAACATTGAAAGCGAAAGCACCGGTGGGTTTTACCGGTGAGATTGGGATTGATCCCGCTTGCAATTAATTGTGTCGCGAACGCTCGCGGACGGTGAAATTAATTTCGTTTGCTTTGCATTCGACGTGATGATTGAATTTTCAACAATCGGTTGGCCACTTCAGAAAAAAGGGAAGAGTTTTCACCTGCAATATATGGAGAGTAGCATTGATACGGGGATTTTTTTTTTTAATTAACGAGCGGTTCTAGGATGCTGCATGCTGTGTTGATTTGTTTTAATTTAATACGAGCTTTTTTTTCAATTGCTTGGTGCTCAAAATGGTGCAATAAATCCAATTCATTCTCCACCTCATTTCAACGGCAAGACATTTCCGTTTCGTAAACACCAGTACGTCACAGCTACGATGCCGGAATTGCTGCTGCGTCGGAGTAATTAAACCTCCATTGACCCATTTTCCGGCAAAAATGGCAAACGGCAAAAATGAAATAATAAATACCACGGGCAAATGCTTTTTTATTGGCGCCTGTTTTCAGCACTCTTTAAAAATGCACAATGAAAGCATTTATTAAGCAATTGTTTCAGTTTATTTTTTGGTGTTACTTATCACCCGCTGAACTTAACACCTCGTTTCAACCAACACACCGCAACGTAACAACATTCAAATGCGACGGGTAGAAGGTCGAACCATTTCATCATTTCCCTGCCAAACCAAGCCCACAGACCGAGCCAAACATTACCATCGCGTTTTGCCATTAACTGGTTTTTACTATCAAAAATAGCAGGCGAAAGCAAAATAAAAACGAAAACGGTCAACCAGGCCCAGGCAGCAGCGCCAACCAACCACCGACCGCAGTACCGTTTGTCAGTCGCGTTTTATAGTATGTTGAACTCAAATGGTTCATTTTTATTTTGAAATTTAATACCCCGACCCCCGCTAATTCCAGGCGTCAGAGGCCGGGGCACAGAGGATTTCTTCACCACGCTGACCGTGCGTCCGGCTTTCCTTCGCGCTGCGCTGTGTGGTGCAGTGCATGGCCAAACAGCTCTATCCAAGCGCAGCTTATAATTTTCCCTCCATTCGGTTGACGCGCGGCCCGTCGCCGAGCGCAAAATACTCCGTTCGAGCGACGCCTCCGTACGAGAAATGGGCTCGCAAAACTGGAGGCGAGAAAGGAAAACTTCCCCCCACTACCCCTTCCCTGCCGCCCAGATGAGACAGGCGTTAAGACCTGTCCACTCCAAACGGCACTCGTTTCCGGCCAGTGCGGATATACCCTTCCTCCCACCTTCCTGCACGGTTTCCACGCCAAGGGACGTGAGTGTCATGTGCAGTGCAGCATCAGACAAACGAGACAAACAAGACCATCAAAACGTCAGACCGCGAGCAAAACTTCGCGGTGGGGAAGGGGTGCGTTCGTGCGTCGTTGTTGCTCTGGCGATGGGGAGAAATTGTCCATTGCTGATTATTTTCCATCCAATGGCGATGAGAAGCAGAGCAAATGGGGGTAAAGTCGCCCCGAACGCAGGGAGCTGACAAAACAAAACTCTCCCTCCCGTTCCCAGCAATCGCAACTTTACACCGAGCCGCAACCATACTGACAGGTTACGGAGCATGCGAACGCGTGCAGGCAGCAACCACTTGGCAGGCGGCTCGAGCTTGGAAAGGTGAAAAATTATGAGCCAATAAAACTGGTGGAAGGAAAATTTAAAATCAAATAAACAGAGAAAGCATTGTTGAATTGATTTCATTACAAAAATCGCCTCTCGTGAGCCTTTGCTGCTGCTCGTACAAAGTAAACGCTGACACCCGGCTGTGACAGGTTGTGCGGGCTTCGTCTAACGATCAAGCATGGCACGAACGGCGGGCATAAGGCCTTCGCTGGGAGAAGAAGGGCTCTCGAAAGCCACCGCGAAGATCGATGGCCGCTGATGGCAAGCTGTCGTCAGCGGGGAGACCAGCACCGAATGGACCGCTTCGTGCGACCTGCGACCACCTGCCACTGCCGGAAGTTTTCACTCGACCGTTTGTTGGAAATTTTGTGCACATTTGTCGCATCGGTAATTGCGCTCTACAGAAAGAGGGAAGGTGAGCCACTCTTTCGTTGCACTTGCACTACTCTATCCACCTGTACGTCTAGGTTGAAAAGTGCAACGTTGGGACAAAAGGCAGAGGGAGAGAGAAGGAGAGAGAGAAGGAGAGAGAGAGAGAGAGAGAGAGAGAGAGAGAGAGAGAGAGAGCGCGCGCAAAATTGGTGCACCCGTGTGTGCCTTGCTGTCTGGTCTGTCACACAGAAGTGCACGTCTACCCCGTCTGACAACCGAGAGCCGTGCACGAAAGACAGGAGAAGGGATGTGGGTGATCTGTGCGTCCAGTTTCGCCTGCACCGTGCCAGCACCGATTTTGATTAAAACCGGCCCGATAAGATAATTTGCGATGGCAAAATGCATAAATGCTGCTGCTGCTGCTGCAAAACGAGCGGAAAATGATTTGCGAGCTACACCGACCGCTGACAGTTAGTGCCGATTGATGTCAGCAGGTGATTTTTGTGGCGTTTCGGGGTGATGGATATGATGCGAGCGATAAAGGTGACGGCTTTTATAGGATTGAATATGATAGATTGGCTGAATTTAAAAAAAAAACAGAGTTTTAAGTTTTAATCCTAAATTATTTAACCTAGCGATCAATTCCACCTCTTCACTACCTGCCCATACAAACCAAGAACATTTCCACAAATAATTCCAGAGCAACTCATACAGCGAATGACTTAATCTGATAGCTTTTGGTTGATGAACAAATCCTCATCCAGTGTTACTCCATTATTATTCAAGCTTGGAGAATAAAACACAAATCCACCATAAGCTTGATACGATTTTAAGCAATAAAAAACCACCCACAAAAAGCGTTAAAATGACCAAAAAACTATGGCAATTTAACGTGCCCCAAACGATCCTTCGGAATTAACTGCAAACCATTGTCATCGGAGTGCACCGCTTGCAAATCCTACGCCAAATGCCGTCCACCACCGCTAAAAAATCCCATAAAAGTGGCAATTAAATTCTAACAACTTTTGGGCCAACAATTCCAATAAACGACCCGGACACAATCGAGCGCGGATTTGACAGATCGTCAAGCGATGCCCATAAAACCAGCGAACAACACGGCTGCACCCGAGCGCAGTGCGGCCAGGTTCCGGGTTTTTGCATTTTGGTTTTGCGAGCGATTTTTTGATTATTAGCACGCGAGGGCACGTTGGCGAGATAAAAACAGCAAGTGAAGTGCTGAAAAGTTGTAAAACCCCCGCAGCCGCTAGCGCGCGAATGTTACCAGCCATGTGGGAACTAGAACCACCGCGAAAATAAACATAGATAACAAAAAAACATGCCGTCAAAACACTTTCTAGTTTGAAAAATTCTTCTTTTACGACTGTCATGTCGCTAATGTCAAGGTTTATTTTTGGCAGGTTTTGTGATGGTTTTTCGTTCCCAGAATTGCATCAAACGCAGAACATATGCAGAGCAAAACGACGCCTATTTCAACATCGTTTCCGCCGGCGGCGTTCGCGTTTTACAGTGCCTGGCGCACTGTCTCCGCCCCGTGAGCGTGTTGACACGATTGAACAAATTGCAATAACCTGTCAGCGGAAATGAATGCAAATAAAAACGGCACCCCAAAAACGGTCCCAACACTTGGTGCAGGAAAGCAGACATACACACGGCAAAAAAAGAACAGACTTACTGTAGCTGCAAACACCTTTCGCAAATGCAATCACCAGATCGAAAATTGTCGACGAGGCAGCACGGTGCAGCAACGGATGGGAGGGTAAAGCCCATTAGTGGACACCTTCATGCTGCATGCAACAAACATCGCGGCAGCGAAACCATTCCAAATATACCTCGATTTATGGGCTCGCAGTCCAGCTCGCTGACCACAGAGCGACGATCTAATACTTCTAGGCGGGCAGGAAAAGGCTAAGCTTGATTCAACATTCTCCACACTTCAACCCTTTAACCGCTGTAACCCGTAGTACCGGTTAAGATTTTAATCTAAATCTCTAGAATCAATTCCCGCACTCACATAGGGCTGCTGTCAGACGCCTCCAGATCGAGCCACTTTGGCTGCTACCAGTTCAACGGGCCTGAATTTGATGAAAAGCGACGTTGAGAAAAGCACCTCATCTGCAAACGTATGCGAGAGACGCTTATTTCGCCATCATCCAGCCCGAGCAAGCGCATGCCGATTTGTTCAGCTATTAATTGAATAAGCCTGGAATCCTTTGGAGCTACTGCCAATGTGTGTATGTGTGTGCCTTTTGGCTGCCCACCGGCCAACCCCGTAATCACCGGGCACCGTGGTCGCCATCACCGCACACCACGCTCCACGATCGCGCTAATCGTTTGCGTTGTTAAGCCGTAACGCAAAAGAACCGCCACCGTCGTCTTCGTGTGCCGGCGCGGAAAATGAACGCGAACGAAAATAATGAACCGTAGTACTGTATGGTGGCAAACGACTCCTTCTTTCTTTTGTGCGGCCTAACTTTAACCCACTTCCGAGACAAACCTAAAGGGAGGGGGGGGAGTAGAGACAAAATGGACCCCCAAAATGGGGACTTCATCAGGCGCCATTCGACCAGGGGGCAACGGAATGAGATTGCGCAATCAAGCAGAGAGACAGTAGAATTGGCACACACTCTTCACCACAACTGGGACACACGCACGCGATCTGCACAAGCGCGTTCAATTAAAATAGTCTGCCTAAAGAAGAAGAAAAAAAAAGAACAACTGCCACTAATGGGTTGGCACGATTTTTGGGACGCTATTTGCCCGGTGGCTTGCATTTCTTCCCGCAAATTCGAAAAACGCTCACAAATCATCCCTCGCAAAAGTTTGACAAGCAAATGGCGCACGCGGTGACAGTCACCGGCAGTGCTGCAGCGAAACTGGGTCAGATTGTTAAAACTCTTTTTTCCCCATCCGATAATGGCTTCCAACCGAGCGTACGGGACACGTCAAACATCGATTCGGGGCTCGAACCGAAACAGACAAAACCCTATCGATGACAAACTTATGTGCAACCGAGCAGCGCGCGGTCAACCTGCGAACCGATAGCGGCGGTAAAATGTAAAACAAAATGCGTCATAAATTTCGTCCAAAAATCACAAGTTCATGTCGATTTCATGGTCAGCTCTCACGGATTGACCTGACGACGACCTGTGGGGGGGGTGCTGGTGGAATCGTGCAAATGGCCCGAGGCGACAGAGGGGGCCGGCATTGTAGGAGACGCCGGCGTGCAATTGGTCCGATCATAACTCCTACAAAACGGGCACGGTAAAATGATCCTAACGCATTATAAAGATTATGCAATCGTCGTGCGATCGAAAAGCGTCTTTTTGTGTTGTGGGACGCTGTAGTGGAGATTTCACTTTGAGATGAGAAGAAGTTTGAATTTGCTCAAAATTAAAGCTGTTTTAAAACCGACCGATTTGTATGCAGCATTAAAACGGAATGAAGAACGGCTTTGTTTTATAATGTACTACTACAATGCTATCTGTAAAAGGCATGATTAAGGGTACATTAAATATGGCTCAAAACATTGAAGCAAAACTACCAAAAACATGCCCACCGAACACAATTACCCTGAAGCGACAAAAAACACATGTAGCTCGTGTCTAATTGCTACTCCTTTTTTATCCATCTGTAAACGCCACTTAAGCACCGAAAAGCCACCACTTAGAATGTCCTTGTGATAAGGCTCAATTTACTGTCCCTGTTTGTTTTTCTCCCTGGTCTTCAAAATCACCCTCCCTTTTTTCTGCCTTCTATTCCCACCAACAAAACGCCTGGGGCGTTGGTTCTCTTTTTTTTCTTGTAGTGCATTTTTTGTTTGTTTGAACAAAAAAGCCATTCCAAAAACCCACTCAGCCCTATTGCTTGTGAAGCGGAAGGTCACAAACGGAGCCCAACCCGTAGAACTGCTTCCACGCCACCCCGAGAGCATCACGCCCGGCCCAGTTTCTCGTATTGGATTCCACCCGGAATGTGTTATGATTTATGAGGTCGTGATAAATGATGCCGCCCGATCGTCCCCGTCCGGTCAAGAACGCTTCCCTTTCGCCCCGGCGAGAGGCTGGCTGGGAGTGGTCGGTTCGTTTCAAATTTGCCTATCAAAACACAATCCATTTGTCTGGGCGACGACAAAGTGACTTCAAACTGTGGGGGGGGGGGGCAGTGGGGAAGCCCAGAAGATCAAGATCTTGACCAGTCGTCGTCGTGGTCGTCGTCACCATCAAACACTCCCCCGAAGCCCAAAGGGAAGGGAATGAAAAGAGAGAGTGAACAACAAAATAGTTACATTAACGCTCACTTTCCGAACCATAATGTACTGCTGCTGCCCCGGCGCGTCATACACTGCAGGTGTACTTAACAAGAACGGGGGGGGCGCCCATTTAACGAGATTAGAGCCTCCTAAGTGGGCGAACGAGGGTGGTGCACGAACAACGCGCAGGAATGAAATTAAACTCAATCCACCCATTCACCAGGAATGGGAAGATTCTTGCGAGATTAATGGCTAATTGCGATGAATGGTTTCGTTTGACTTCTTAGTCCTTCAGCCGAACCAGCCTGCCCAGTACCACGTCCAACGCCTTTTAAGGTTTTTTGTTTTTATTTCTCCTCTCCGAACGATAACCATCGGTCGTTTTAGACGCTTTTGGAGTCGTTTTTTATGATCGACGCGCACACACCGGGGTTCCAAAAGGGTCAATTTAGTACGCTACAAAATATTGACGCCACCTAACAGCCTAAATTGTCTCCCAGCACACAGAGTCGGCGGAGGACTTTGTGTTGTGTGTGTGTGTCGGCGCGAGTTTGAAACAAAAACGTGAAAAAATCGACAACTAATTTTCAAGGTTCGCTTCCTGACCTTCACCATCGTGACGACTTCCATTCCCAAACCCCGCCACGGCGCTGGCCACTCACCCAGCTCCACACCCAGTTCGTGACGGTGGTACGCAGGGGACCGCGCCTGAAACCGTGGCCTGCTGCTGGTAGTGCTGGTAGAGCCTTCGCGTGGCGAGAATTTCACACGATGCTCACCTTTTGCGAGGGCGTTCGAGCGGTGATGGCAGTGACAAAATTAATAACATCCGTCACAACGGCGGACGACGGTGACCATCGACTGACAGCGTCCGATTGACAAGCTTTTTGTTTTGGGGTTGTTTTTGACTTTGTTTTTGTTTTCGCCGCAAATTAAGCGTTCGAAACTAATCCTTTCCAAATCCATCGTTTTCACAAACGAATGCTGTGCTTGAAATTGATTCGATTTCGCTCCTTTCATTCCATTTCCTACGCTCCGTATGATTAATATGTTTGGTAACGCGATGCAGCTTCTAATCATCTTATCGGGGTAAAATAACAATTTCTTACGTGATTTATGGTTTCAGTAATTGTAAGCTAACAGGTGTGCCATTGGAATTGGCTGAATACTATAAACGAGTTCTAGGTGGAATGATCAGTAGGAAATTTCAATTCATAATTATAGATGAAAAATAATTGTTTAATCTTGAACAATCAAATAGGTAATACATGTATTTTTTTTAATAAAGTAAAGGTTTTAAGGATACTTATGAAAAATGGCTTATTGAATGATTAAAGTGCGTCTGCTACTCTGTTTGGCAGCTTAAACCGTTACTACCTCATGTGATTAATAATTTGAATTATACACTTTTACGTTACTTAACATAATGTTTGCATTTAAAAAAAAGACAAAATTTGTCTGTTAAAGAAAAGCACCACACCTCTACAAAAACGGACCTCGTGCGGCAATTTGTAGACGTAGGATAAGTCCCGATAGGCCGGTGCTATTAGAACATCTTGGCACTATTAGACAACAATCAGAGCATCGAAAGAACGCCCGCTTCCGAATGGCTGACGTCCCTGCGCTATATTCCATACACTAAGGGAGCGGTGGCTAAATTCCTGCCGATGCCACCGGCCATGCAGTGAAATAGCACCTTGAAAACATGAACAAACATATCAACAGAAGCAAAAGCCCATCCACTGGCTTCGCCGTGGCGAGCAATGACGCCAAAACTCAATGCGATCATTTTGGGGGAGTTTCGGTATGACATCCTAGTCCGCGAACTGGTCAAACATCCCCTAGCTGTGTCCCATCGATTTTTTTTTTCTGGATCAACATGATGAAAAAGCTTTACTCTAACATTTTTTTCTCGAAAACTGAGGATCGTTTAAAATCAAGGTAGTTCTTAAAAACATAGCAAAACATGTCTTCGTCGCTATGGCGAAAATTCCGGATAACTGACGAAAGTCAGCTCGCAAGGCCTTAGATTTATTTTGGCTAATGTCAATTTTTACGCAAACTGATGACATCAGATTACAATTCTATGAATCTAAGCTGCTCTAAGACTTCAGATGAAACATATGAATACTAAACTACCATTACATGCTTGTCTTAAATTAATTGATATAATATCTCTACTGTGAATGAAAAGAGTTGAAACCCTTTTCGAAACGAGAGACAAACAATATTTTGCAAATAACATTTCTAACATCACTTGAGGGTGCTAAAATAATGAAAATTGATGCACATTGTTGAAGACGCGTGTAAAATGTTGCTTGGGAATAAATACACGCAACACGAACGCAAATCTCAACCCAAGCTTTTTATTTCTTCAAGCTTACTTTGTGTACTTCTCTACTCCGGCTATCTTTGAGCTCGACACTAAATCTCACCGCCTGTTCCATTAGCCACACACGATTCATAAATCAATAAAAAGCACTGATAGACAGAGCGAGAGAGAGAGAGAGAGAGAGAGAGAGAGAAAGAGAGAGAGAGAAAGAAAAATTAGAGCACCTGCGCGCCGAAGATTATGCCACCGACCGTCCGCGTAAAGCAAACGCAAACGCCCCGCAAAACAATGGAGCCAGCGTGTGTGTCAGCGCTCCCAAACCCACGAAACGATCGGGCCCGAGCGGCCCGGTACGGAAACTTCTTACCACTTTTCTGCGGTGGTCACGCAAGATTACGCAGCGCGGAACGTGTGCGCTTGCATGGATTCCATCACATCGACAAGCCCGGCCGGCCTGCTGCTGCTGCTGCTGCTGTCGCGGCATGCACTTTCAATCTTGTGGCTCGTGCCAACAACCAGGTTCCAGCGGGCAGCCGGTATTGCTAAAGGGTTATGGAATTTGGATTATGCTTTCAGAATGCATCTTGCACGTGTGTAAAAGAGAGAACTCACACACACACACACGGTTGCATTGTATCTCAATGGAAAAAAGCCTCCAA
The DNA here is from genome assembly GCF_017562075.2 of Anopheles merus. Taxonomy (NCBI): domain Eukaryota; kingdom Metazoa; phylum Arthropoda; class Insecta; order Diptera; family Culicidae; genus Anopheles; species Anopheles merus. The sequence continues at coordinate 40,038,276 of NC_054083.1, forward strand.
TGTAGGTTTACCAATGCACCTGCGCCAGCGACAAGCGCACGAGAGCAAACAGTCTACCGGTGAGGCACAATTAAAAGATTAATTATTCAAATTCACCAATTAAAAGGCGAAGTAAATTAAAGCCATCGTCTGCGGCGGCCCGGCTGCTACAACCGTTCCATTTTTGCCCATTTCCCATCTCGTTACGATTGCCGGCGTGCGCGTCTGGTTAGTTCAACGTCATTACCAAGCGGGGAGCGGGTTCAAGATTGATGAGCGCGGTTCGTGTCCCGGCTAATGTCGCTCCAAGGGGAGCAGTGGCTGCAGCAGCAGCTGCGCGGTTTCGTTTCGGTCGTTTCATCATTAGCTGCAGTGCGATGATGGCAAGAGTGTTTCCTTTCCTGCAACAATTGGTCGCCGGTCGTGTGTGCGAGCGCGTTTGGTTTCACCTGATTGGACTCCACCTTCGCTTGGCAGGCGCGTTCCATCTTGGCGGTGAATGGCGTGGCGTATTGTCGGCTACTGTCAGCTAGCTGTCAGTACGTCAGTACACTCGACAGTGCAGAGAGGGAGAGAGCAGCCCCTACATGTAAACACCGACCACCGTACAACCATCAATCAAAGCTCGACGATGCACATTCGATGCATTCGATGCTATCGATAAACTAACTTCAAACCCTTTGCAGGACCACCAGCAGCAGAGCTGTTTGGGGGCCTCGGTAGGGTCACTGCCGAGATCAGAAGCTGGAGAGGGAACCGAATTCGCCTTTGCGACAGTGCAGAGACACCAATCAAAGACTCATTAAAAGATGTGGAGTGAAAATTTATAGGTAATCGTCGTCGGAATCCTTACGCTCCTTACGGGTTGCTAGCCAGCGCAAACACACAGGGGGAAAAGGGAAGCCACGCTGTGTCGGTGCCGTTCAGCGGTGACACATCTCACCCGGCGTCATGTGTCGGCATTAGTGCTCGTATGCATTATGTAAGTTAAATTGTTCCAAACTCCGCCACCCACCCTCAGTCTTTAGGCCTGTGGCCGTACTAATACGTTTCGCCACACGCGAAGCAGCTTGATACTACCCCGGCCCGGCTGTATCGTTTTCTTCTATGCCGAACGGGCGTTTTGGATACGGCTCGGGAAGGTGGAAGTTTGACGGGTTGTCTCGTTAGACGGTCGGCTTTGAGGAAGATAATTTTAAGGGACGCTAGACTGCTGCTTAGCACGACGTAGGAGGCGAAAGACAATGTTTTAGAGTCGCTAATGGTAGTTGAAATAGTTTAGCTCCGATTTAGATATGAGAAAGTTACGCGAAAAGCGAGGAAACGAGCTGTCATACAGCGAAATTCATTCTCGCGAGATTCGATCTAACTTTGTCGAGCTGTAGAATAGTTGCTAGAAGTGTTGTGATATGAGGACCTATAGTTAGACTGCATAGTTGAGCAGTTGAAGAATGTCTATATTAATTCAGGAAAAAAGAACATGAAGTTACTTCATTGCATTAAGCACTGCTGGGATTGCATAACCTTTTTCATACGATTCTTGAATAAAAAGAGCGCACATATTGAGAAATTACAGTTAAATTGTTCTTCCAAATCAAACTCAATGTCTGATATCTTTCAATCAACTCTCGGACAGTTCCTTAGCTACACCAATCATGAAAAATGATCAATAATGTACGACATAGTAAGGTATCCTTATTAAAGTACCACGGCACAACATAAACGGTTCCATTTCATGCACCGTGTCGTGCGTCAACCGGCAATGACGACATCAAACCGCAAAGGGGGCTCTCGTGCAAACCATCGTCACCGAGTCGCCCTTTTTCCGTGGCCAGCCCCACCATGACACCGAGCGACCCCCGATAGAACAATATCGAGTTTCTACGGCACGTATCACCGTTTCGTATCGCTTGCTGGAAGTTGTTTGTTGCCTCCTTCTTCTTGGAACTGGCAGGCCAGCTAGTTTTCTCCACCGCGTTGCGAGTTGGCGATATTTCTTTCCTCACACACACACACCGCGGTACCGAACGCCAAGTGCCAGCCCCATTTCCAAATAGAACCGAACCGAAGTGTGTCATGCAAGGCCCTGTCACTAGGCGCTGTCATAGACCGACGCCACACACACACACACACACACACGCACGAGACCTTTAGTGCGGACAGGGAAAGGGACAAGCGAATGCCTCGTTGTTACAAGCGCATTACAAACAAGAAGGGCCTTACACACGGACGCTGGAAAACACTGCGTGTGCGTTTGCGTGTGCGGGGCGTGGAATTTCCACCTTCAAGGCACATTGGGTAATTGATCTGTCATCGGACAAATTCGGACCTGAGCTAATAGAGAGAGAGAGAGCGCAAGGCCCTCGTTGCAAGAAGAGTCTAGGCTGGGGCGGCGAAAATGAATACCACAGACACACGCGCGACCAGGAACCGTATGATAAGTAAACCACACGGGCGCAAGTCTGGCATCAAACCGTTTTTTTTTTTTTGCTTCTGGGCATGAGCCACGGCCGACCCATTATTTTCGACGGAGGCCAATCTTGTGGCCCAAAATCGAACCCGGTTACCGCACTGCTTGTGTTCGTGTGTGTACCGTGGCGACAGTGTCGTGAGGCAAAAATGAAGTGACATCGTTTCTAATCGCGCGCGCAGTCCATGTCGCTGTCGGTTCAGTTTTTCCCCCCGGCTCAGCTTCACCCTAAGTGCTTAGCGCGTGATCGTGGATGGTCGCGGAATGCGAAGAGTTATGCGAAAACTGTGCCAACCATTATGCTCGGGTCGGTGGCCGGAGTGCACCGGGTGCCGCGAGCGCGCGAGGGGTAACACATGTCATACGAATTAATGTGCACAACTTTGTTCCAACAACTTCCAATAAAAAAGGGCACCACCGCTACGAGAGGGAGCTTATAATTATGTGCGTTTCAATTGTGGCCGTTGTATAATCGATCGCCAACTTCTTGGCCGTGTGCTTTCTTTGCCTCTTTACACAGGGAGCGTCGGATTAGCGAACTTCTCCGTCCAACCAATTTGGCACACGCTGAATGACGGACAATCGCTACAGAGATGAAGTCTAACACGCGTTCCAAGCGGGACGATGTATTTGTGTAGGAGCGCAAACACTCCACCGTTCGCTGAACACAACCAGGACAACCGGGACACGGCCGCTGAGGAAGGTGCGATACAATCTTCCTGCGACAGTGGATGGAATGGAAAGAAGGTTTCGGCATCAGGATGGGACGCCGCGCTCACATTTCACATGCAGCAAAACACACAGAAAGAAAACAGAATTAGAGCTGCTCCGTGAGCAGTCACGGAATGAAGGGTTTTGCGCTTTATTTTACCATCTTTGCATCTGTTACCCACCCCATATTTGTATCTTTCGCGTTGATCTTGATCACGGCAAGATACACAAGCGGAGAAAGCAATTGTCATGTGAAAATTTTGCCAACACTTTTGACGTGATCATTGACTTATGTGTCCCCGGTTGCTCTCCCGCACAGGATTACGATGTGTTGCGAGCGTAAACAGAAGCGACGATCGATAAGCGATCAGTGTTGAGGTGAAAGAAAGGAGAGTGTTCGGTAAGACGGTTTTTGTGGTGCGCCGTAAATCGTGTCATTGGATTGTAAAAAAGGCATGTAATTGCATGGCAAACACACATAAAGCTGTTGGAACGGAAAACTAAAGCTTTGGCGTACAATTTATGTAACATCTGATGGTAGAATAATATTTTGCACGTCTTTTCATGCGGGGTTCGCCTTCTAGTTTTAATTTCAGTTCTTGTATTTTATGTATTTTGTATTTATTTTAGGTATAACAGGTAAAACAGTATAGTCATATTTAAAATCTAAACACGACCTGACGAATCATCTGTACGACATTTTACGTGCCATATAGTAGACGGGTACCATGGTATAATCTTCAAGTTGACGGGCTGCAAATACAGATGTTGTGCGTTCAAATCTCGCTTTGACATATTATTTCTCACAAAAAGGATTGATTTATGTTCGTTAAATCTGAGTTCGTTTTATCAATTGAGTATAACAAACATGATACTATTGTTAATATTTACAATCACGCTTTATAACCTCCTTTTGAACACTTCATTCAGAAATGGGAATTTGTTTTATTTAAAGAAAATCTACAAATTTTGCAAACTTAAAAAAAAATAGATACTTTAACTTCTCACACGACACCACAGCTAACACGCCAAATGTTTGCCATTGCATGATGGATTTCGGTGTTGATTGTTTCCAACATGCACACCCTGTACTGTTCCCCCTCAAAGCAACAAGGGACGGTGTGTTCAATCGAAACGTAACCCAACTCGAAATTGCCGTTCGATGTTCAACGCGTGTACTCGACCGATCGGATATGTATCGTGCGATGGCGGCGTTATTGGTTTCGGCGCGCAACATGTACCTAACACGCACTTGTGCACGGTCGGACGGACGGACGGATGGATGAATGATGGCGGGCCAGCCAGAAGGGTGGCGTTGGCTAGACACACATGAAGTGAAAATGGTTTCCTAGTACCGTACGTAAACTGCATTCCTCCGGGGCAGCCGAAGCCGCCCTGCGTTCCCACTATACGGGATTTTAATTAAGATGAATAATATCGTTTGTGTGATTGCAGGTTATGGATCCTGCACTTCCGGCAGCAGCAGCAGCAGCAGCAGCATTCTCATCGTGCCGAGTCAATCGAGCCGCTCGGGCGGAGGAATAAAGTTTATATTTAATGGGATCATAAGCAACATTAGGAGATTATTGCCGTCGGTAATAGAGTCGTGGGGTTTTTTTTATAAACCATTTATTTTCCATTTATGATCTTGTTCTCGACCTTACTGTACAAAAACCCTTTGGCGGAGCTTGCGTACAGTGCTTTAAAGTTGCTGCAATCTACTTTATAACTTCAATGAACAACCTAGAAAAGGAAAGGCTTTTTTGTGTGTGATTATTTGAAATCAACTAGTCACGCTTTGTCGATCGTAACGATACATCGTATATACACATTGGCCACGTTTCATCAAATTGAATCTTTGAATGTCAAAATCGTCGTACAACACACTCTTTCATTTCATCACAGTCTCTCCGTCTTCATTAGCTGTCACGATTCTCGCGCACACCCCGTACAACAAGCAAGCAAAAAAAAAGGGCGGAAGGAGATACCGCACATTTCGTGAACATTCTCACCGTCTATCACGCGCCCAAATTACGAGCTGATTATTGGGGGCGCCCTAAATCCCATCGATGGTGGTGCTACGGATCGATCCGCGCCCGTTGAAGAAAAGAAAAAAAAAGAAGGCAACAGACAGCCACGCGTGCGCCCTCGCAGGGTCATTGGCTTAATTAAGCCGATCCTGGGGTGGTCGTATATCACCGTACGCTAATGGAACTTTTATTGGCACGTCGTCATCGTCGTCGAAAAAGGGCTCTTACACGGACACACGGTCAATAGATTGCGCCGCACGCCGCACGGACGGTATGATCGCGCGAGCGCGCTGACCACAAAGGTGCTGCAAGTACGTGCGGTCCGTGCACCTAACCCACCCCACCGCCGGCAACTCCAAAAACAGGCATACCACGTATATGTCTGCATTCGAATTCTCAGTGAACCGTAGTAAACTAGCCGCTATTTCTGTGGGGTGTGTACTCCCTTTTGCCTTTTGCCACCGGTAGCCAAACCGAAGGCGGTACCCACCACTTCCTACAAAATGGACGGGCGTGCGCGCGAGCGCGCTTGTTGACTTTAAGTTATTTGTTGGCCTTTTGTACGTTTTCGAAATTCGCGGGCCAGAACTCGATGGCATCGGGCGGCTGGGGGGAAACAACCGTCAGCAGCGACACCCCGGATATGAGGTGTAGAATGCGCCCTGAAAGTGTGTGTTTAATTATGTGAACGCGTGCGTGTATGGATGTTGTGTATGTGTATGTGGCACGCGTTTAATCCACATCCGCAGTGTGTGGTTGGTGAGGTTTTTTGGGCTTAGGTGAAGGGGGAAATTATGGTCACCCTGCCGCAACTCCGGGCCCAGAACGGGCCCGGTTCGGTTCTTGGCGATGACGGGCTTGAAAATGGAAAATCGATTTCACGACAAGGTTGAGGTGGACCGTTGGAAAGTGTGATTTGATTAGATCGTGTGCAATATCTGTTTCCAAAGTGGCAACTGTTTCCTGTGCGCCTAGGAGGGTGTGAAATATTCGATACACAGTTATGTCGTTCGTGTTTGTTTGAGCAATTGTTAATGGGTTTATTGCGCTGATTGGCTACAAATTACGCAAATATTGTATAAAACGGTGACAATGTGGGGGATACCACATTATTGTAATCAAGCTGTACCATCTTTAAGTTCAGGGTGTAGTGAAAGTTGAGTCCAATTCGTTGTAGATGCATGCAGAAGAAATATGTTTGGATGTGATTCAACTGTTGCTCTCGGAATGTTAATGTTTTGTAAACCGGATATCATACAAACTTGTTCACTTGGCAAACCTCTGAGGACAATTTACTTGTAGGTTTATGGTCATGAAGATGGGAAGTTATCAATAAACAAGTACTTTGCTCAAACAAGCACCAAACGTGAGGTCTCAATCGATATCCACAGTATCTTCCAAGTTCCAAGTTACAGTTATAGAGGTAATAGAAGCAGCACGATATCTTTCTATTCCCGTTTGAACGGTCTGACTATACCACAATTCAGGAAAAAGAATGCATGACGTCATTAACCTTATCATGTCTCATTCAATTACTATCTTAAAATGTAAACGTAGAAGATATGAACACTCACTGTTCGGCTATAGCATCTAACATTTTATTCCATTTATAGATTTTGGATAGCTATGCCATGTACACATAATTTTAAACGGCTTCTTGAATTTCCATGACAATTCTAACACCAACTCGTATTATTTCTTCAAAGTTTTCAACATCAAAAACAGACTGAATATCAGAGAGCTAATCTAACATATAATTCCCACTTTGAAGTACTATATCTCAGAATTCTCTGAAGAATTGATTACAAAAATCAAGTGTTTGGGGATATAAATGAAGGAGGACGAATTCTTGTCAAAAACTTCCCAAAGATACCATTGATTTCTGCTTCAGTCATGAAATCTTCTAATGCATACTGTCCGAAACCAAGGTTTGGGGTAGCATTTATTGAATTCAAAATACTGCCGAGGAATCATAGGCATTGAAGAAACGGATCGAAAGAAATTACAGAAAACAGTAACCTTCAGATTCAATGAATGTCTTTCACGCGTGACCTAGTCTTTAAACGCCTTGCCGCACTTGCATTCAAAACCAAACTTCTTCGACGGTTTTTTTTTATCTCACTCAATTTTCAAGTGCAACGGACACCCTCGGTTCCGGTCCCAATCCCCCGGTATCAACCGAACGAGCCGACCGCTAGCTGTTGGCAGCGTCCTTAAACATGCTTTCGGACTGCACCGAAAGCCCCGCCGGACGATCGACGCTGTGACCTTAACATACCAGAGGAGGCCGGACCCTCTCACTCACGCACACACACACACCCCTTGCCGGAAAGTTTGCCTGCCCAACCGACCCACTTGCCACGCATCATTGACTGTTCGCGCAAAGTACGAAGATCCGGAACCGAACTGTTGTGTGCAGGGCCTGGTGCGCACCCGATGGGTACGGGTAAAAGCCCACGGAGTAGCATAAACGTGTCTCGCTTGGATGATGGCTTACGTGCACCAGAGCTTGCTGGTGCTTTTCTTTTCCCAGTATTGTTGGAACGGTATTCTATCGGCGAGCCGATTACCGATCAATCCGGATCGTTCTCCTCTTCGATGATCGTTGCAAAACCAAAGATTGAGGGGCAGCGACGACGCTGTAACGGAGTATGTAATCATGACATTATTATGTCACTAATCTGCCTATTCTCTCTCTACATGTGATATACACACACACACATACACTCGAAGCGGTGGCTAGTGGGACAAATCGGATGAGAGCGTCACAGAGTGTTCCAATTTCTCCCCGTACTTGCATTTGCCTGCCAACGACAAGAATGTGAGAAATTTTGATTAATCTAAAACAACCCTACATGGCACCAACTGGATCTCCGGCCACTGTACACTCTCTTTGGCTACCTCATCACTCCCTCTGTCTCCCTCGCCCCATACCGAGCGATCACGTATGCGTAAGGGAAAGTCATAACGATTTGCAAATCAGCTGTCCATCGATCGGCCGATCCCATTGGCGCGACGCGAATGGCCATAACTGGCGCGGAATGTGCTGCCGATCGTTACTTTGTGCAAAGTAGGGAAAAAAGCCCAGCCTGCTTGGGCAATAGCGACGAGATGGAGCGTGAAAGAGGCATCGCACAGACACACATTCACCTGGTGCTCCACTTTGTCTAGCAGAAAACGTCTCCCGTAGAAGACAATAGTAATTAGTGTTGAGAAATAAATCACGTAAAAGTGTGCTACCAGTTGTGTGGGGCACTAAAAGGGCAACACGCGGACACCCTATCCAGAACAAACAACGCGCAACCGTGCCGGGTGAGAACCCACAATGTGTGACTAATCACTTTAATAATATCTTTGAACGGGGAGGAGGAGGACCTCAAGCTCGAGGCACACAGGCGAGGTTCGATAGCCCAAAAAAAAAGATAGGTTCGAACTCCCCCGAAAACCACCCAAACTTCATTATAACACCAACAATTAGAGAGTGGACGCCACCTTCCCAAACGCGACTGCCCCGGAGGTAGTCATGAGGGACTTGTACTTGACCAGCGAGCGATCGTAAATCAATCGCCCAAAGGAGCGGCCATTCATGTGTCAACCGCTAGAAAAAGAACCTCGATACTCGAACCCCTCCTCACGATGGGGCGCCTTTTTTTTTGGAGGGAAGGTTTCATATATTTTGGGGTGTGCATCCGAAACGCACGGTTCAGAGCGCGGAAAGTCGTAAATCATTAATCGAATGGCGTTGGACATGAATTGTAGGCACATTAGCCTCTGCTACGGCATTGAAACTCCTGTTGTTGTGTCGAATAGTTTCTGGTTCAGCCTTTCTGTAGGCCGTCGCTGTTCAACTTCATTATCATCGGTACACCCGTGTGCGGAAGGCAAAGAGCTCGATCCCAATCGCGTTACTGCAGTCTGTTTACTTTGTGATTATGCTACTGCCAATGAGATAATCGCAGCGAAACAGTCGCTGAGGTGAAGAAACGGAACGACGTGCGAAACCGTAACCGTAACGACCCGTGGGCAAGTGAAGCTTTCCTCTCTGGATCCTCCGGGATGCGGGTGCCGTTTTGGCAGTGTCATAAAATTGCCGATAGATTCCGTTTTAAATGCCATTTTATGGCACCTCGCAATAGGAGCGTGTCGCATGTCGCTTTTGGGAGCGAACGTTGAGCTAGTTTTCTTGACCGTTTCTTCTCCAAGATGCAGCTCAGCAGTTAGCCAAACTGGTCGTAAAAGTTTAATTTCTCCCGGAAGGTGCTGCGATTTTAACGAGCTGCCGAAATGTGATGCATCATTGCGCAATGGCAATAATTGTCATTCCCCGTATGCTCCCGGGGGTTTGCGCTAGATGCACTTTCTAATCAATAGCGAGCGCTACTTTCTCGTGCGTTTCGCATGCATTTGTTCGAGAGAAAGTGTGCGTAACGTTATTTCGCAATATTGTGCTCGAATTGGAATCAAAATCAAATGGAAGAAATAATCTTATTTGAACATTCTCTGGAGTCGTAGAATCTAATTGAAAAATCCCCTGATTGCTGTTTATTGTTTTGCACGCGTAAAAGCTTCAATGTACGGCGTAAAATCGTTCTAATCATCACCAAAACATTCATACAAACATACACACACACATTAGCGGTGTTTTGTCTGACTCAACACCCTGAGTTCTGCCAACAAACCGTAGCGAGTCTCGCATTGATAAGCGAACCCGCGCCTCAAACCACTGATAATCTCTAATCAAATTGTGCTCACGCGCTTGATTGACATAAACATTGCCGACGGTAACGGCAACATACACACAAAAAAAAAAACTGCACTCAGTCCCTTTCAGTATGCGGCCGCTGCAAGTTCCCGCCTGGTTGCACATTTCCTACGAGGAGAAGAAGCTGATTGCGTACCTGGCCGGAAGCGGTACGACTGCCTGCAGCCTGTACCTGCTCACTATGGCCGGCCGGTCGCTGAGCTTTTCCGACCAAACTAGTCCTTGCTTTTCGGAAAACAGTGGTGAGTTTAGATACCGAGCAAGTGTACGGTTCGTTACGGTTCACTTTACATTCTCAATGGCTTCCCATCCCTTTTCCAGCGTACAATCTGGAGATAACGCTCGTGGTCATCCTGTCCATCATCTATCTCGTTATTGGGGGAGCATTTTTCTGGGGCATTTGGCAGGAAAAAGCCAAATATCTGCTGCCCTTTCTGTGCTTTCTCGTTGCTGCCACCGGGTTCCTGGGGCATGCCCATATCGATTGGATGCTTTTCGAGGCCGGTACGGGCGAGCGACAGTTTGGGATTTTTGCGTTCATCTTTGCCACGCGTGAGTGTTGATTGTTCGATCCCGAGAAAGTAAGCAGTTGAAGTGATCGGGGTTTTTTTGTTTGTCTTTTCAGTGGTACTTACATTTGCCAGTACAATCATTCTTCTGCTGTATCGTGAAATGAACTCGGATAAGCGTGTGAAAAAGGGCAATTTTGAAGTGTTCTATAATGATGAAAAATATTAACAGTAATAAGTGCTGTTGAGTGTTTGTAACCCAAATGAGGTTACCATTCTACCGGTTACCGCAAAAGGTTACCATTTTAGTGACGGAAAATAATTATCGAAATTTGATGTTGTTTAAGTATTAGTAAAGTTTCTATAGTGATAAAGTTTTAAGGGTTTTTTTAGTGTCTAATTCTCTTAAAAAAAATAAAATATAGCTGTGGATATTTGTTCATGGTAGGACCAATGTAGTTGTAAAGTTTCAAGCGATTGCCATATCGAAAAATGCAAGAAGAAAAACCTTCTCCAATCAAACACTTTTTTTGAGGTTCCTCAATATATTCCATGGTGTCTTCATAAGAGTGTCTTCGTAAGAGTGTCTTCGTAAGAGTGTCTTCGTAAGAGTGGCTTCGTAGGAGTGTCTTCGTAAGAGTGAGCCACAATTCAACACCTTATGTGGATGCGCTCCAGAATCCTACTCACTAACAAACAAATAGAGAATTCTGAATATTTCAGATCAATGAGACATAATGCAAGCTCACATAGGCATTCTTGTCCAGCAGACACTATAGATGTACTCAGTCTGTTGCGCACAGATCATACCAACCTCGGACATAACCATGTCTACTATCTCGTCTGCAGTGTCGTTGTTTATTGGTAGAATCGACCTCAACATTCATCGAAGGATGTTCAAATGATCTATGCAAAAGTGTTTGATTCTCTGTTCGATAGTGATATCTTAAAATGCACTACAATTGTACCGACTCTTCCAATGTTCCTGCATAGACATTGTTAATTGTTAATCTAATTACATTTAAAGAGAATTTTGAGGTTTTGACATCAAGAATCCTCTAATCATTTTTGAAAAAAGGCATGAATTTTGTAACTTAATATTTCATACGACTATTAGCTTAGAGTTTGACAACCACAATAGGTTGTCAAAGACCTCTTTTAAAAATTCCTGATTCTCTTAAGCAATCCTGTCGTGTCGTGTCATTGTCTTGAGCTCACAGTACGCCCTAACAAAGCTGTAACACTTTGTAAAAGCAAACTTCCAACACACTTATCTACCCAGGCTTCCCCATTGCCTCCCGCAAAAGCATAACAGCAGCCCGATAGCATTACCGTTCTCCGCCGCAACCAAACTTGAAAACTTGCCGCTCTCCCCTCGAGGCAATGCACAAAACGTGCGGCGACCCGTTCTGCCGCACGCTAATTAAACTGCAGTTCACGACAAAATCACGACTTCCAAAACCCAACCCACCCACGGACCCACCTTCCGGACACGGCGCGTTTCCCCCTGCGGCCGATTCCCACCCACCCACAGTAGTAAAATTGTGAGCAAGCAGTAAACAACGCTGATTTGCTGTCCTTTTTTCTAATTGCCAATAAACGATTTCGTTTTAAAAAAGGTTTATCTCCTCCGCCGGTGGTGCGTGGTGCTAATAACCATTCTCACCGTTGTAGGCCCTGCAGCATATGTTTACTATCACTGCCGCCAAACGGTTGAAGAAACCCCCCACCACCGGTTTCTTGGACAAGAGTGTGTCAGCGAACGTGTGTGTGTGTGTGTGTCTACGGCGGGGTTAGTACCGTAATTAGCCAGCCGCCCGAATCGTCAAGGAGTGCTCACATTATTGACATTTTTTGTCTAGTCTTCGCGAAGGTGCAAACACCTTCGCACACGCAAAGCAAACCTAGAACATGCACTGCTGCCAATCGGTACGTGCAGGTGCAAACAGGTAGTTTCTACCACCCAGTAAATTCCGTACCAATCCTGGGGAGAAGTGCGAACCGGTCAATTGCTGTGTACGATATAAAACGCATTACTTAACAAATCGTGCACCGTAAAAAAAAACTCATTTATGTAGGCAGGCCGCAGCTTTTATGCTCTGCCAGAGGGTTTCGAGTTTGCTAATTTTTAGCATCGATCGTAACCATTTGATAATGACCTCGGACCTCGGTGTGCCTGGCCTGCCTAGTTTCCATGCTGCTTCGCCAGACCTATGAGTGGCGATCGTGAGGACGAAATTTTCCCTTACCAAAAACGTAAATAATGCTCATAAAAGAACGCATGATCGATCAAAGCTGAGCTGCGTTCGAAATCGATCGAACGAGGCAGTGAGCGAGTGTGCGCGGCTTTGATTAACTCACGATTTTGGCGCAGATCAGCGATCGATCTGCGCAGAAGGAACAGAGTGTCTGGGCTGCAATTGCCAAATCGGTTCGCCATGGCACGAATGAATTATTTGGGCCCCGCGTCGGTGGTCGGTCGGCAGTCGAGTTTAGCAACGCAACGTTTAAACGACTTCATTTTGGAGCAGCAGTTGCTGCTGAGCTGAGGCGGCGAAGGAGCATTGGCAGCCGTTGTCTAGCAAACCTCCTCTTGGTTAGAAATTTTAAAAGTGGTACATTTTCACCCCAAAAACCCCGTTTGGCAATCATTTCGCTGTCGGTTTAACAAATCGCTCTCCCGCTCTCACACACACACGCACTTGTCATACGGTGTAGAGCCTGGCAGGCAAAGGCGACTCGAATATAGAAAAAAATGTGCCCACGACTTCAAACCTACCCCCCGCAAGACAACCCAGCGGAACTGAACCAGATGTGACCTTGCATTCCGTGACCGGCTCTCGAGAGACCAACGCTGGTGAATGCTGGCCGACTGGAGCGCACGATGCAACGCACCCCGACGATGCTAGGCGGCTCTTGCACCACAGTCACCGACCGACCACGGACTTTCGTGCGGTCGCAGCACACACGCACGGAGTGTCTTTCCCGCTTTCCTCTAGCCTTGTTCAGGGGCATCCTTGATCGGGCATCTTTTGTAACGGAGCTTCGGGGTGGCGTTTTCCTTTAATCGTTACCAACCATACGTTCTCTCACACATAGCAGCCGAATATATATGTGTGGCTGTGTGAGCGCCTTTTTTCCTCCCCTGTTACAAATGATTATGTTTTACGTTTCATCGCTTCATCAACACGGGGCTCAATTTCAAGCCAGTCGAAAATTCCAAATTTAATTTAACATATTTTATAACATCCGCCCTGCACAAAACCGTTGCCTCACTGAAATTCATTTGGCTGCCGCGAGAATGTGGTAATAATCCGCACGCACGCACCTTTTATGCAGGCCTTTTGCGCACCCTTTCCTCGTGCAGCATTAAACATAAACTCCGAATGAGGGAAAACTGCGTGGTGTGGCGTGGTTTTTTTCTTTTACGTAAAGCGTGTTGTGATGCCGGAAAGGTGAAAAACGCAGCGGGAAGATGAGGTTTTGCGTTGTTTTTTCTTTTCTTTTTCCGTTTAATTAAGTGCATTATGAAATTGATACTGCCCTGCTTAATCGTTTGCCGGGGAGCTAGTACGCGCAACTAGGGCTGGGCTGGAGCTGCCTTAACAAAACGCGCCACCAAGGCAATCAATCAAAATGCAATTAAATCAACAACTTCATTGCTAGCCGCCGGGGCAGTGGTCCCCGGTTTGGCCATTTCCAGGCAAACACACATACACACACATACTGGCCATCCATTCATGTCACTAGAGGGTGGCATGGTAGCAATTGAACGACACACTAATGGCGCTGGTGTGACGAAACGAGCTCATCAGCGATAGTAGAACAATTCTTCGGCTCGGCAGTTCTTGAATGGAACCTGCCGAGCGATTTGCTATTATTTCCACCTGAATTGCTACAGTTATCGTGCCTCCGTCCGTCCGTTCGACCCCCACAGCTCCTAATACCTTTACCACGGAGCTACGAAACAATACGTACGAAAATGGCGACATTTTCCGTGGCAAGTAGCCCGCGCACGAAGGGTTTGCAAATATCACCACACTTCGCATCGCACCATGCGAACGACTCTTCCCACCCCCGGGCCGGCTTCGAACAATGCACCTGCAGAAGACAAACACACCGGGGACGTACGCCGCGTGATGTAGGGCAAAGACAGATCTACAACAGGTGCAAACATATGTTTTCGAAAGCCGAGAAGGAGAGGGGAAAAAACGTGTCACTGATTAGATTAATCTCAGCTCACGACACTGCCTTAATTAGTGTAATCATGGGCTACCGGGCTACAGAAACCTGCTGCCAAGGAGTAGGAAGGGCACTTTTTGCTTCTCTTTCTTGTTGTTTTTTTGTTGCTGTTACTGCTGACCATTTACAGCACCGCGAGTAGTGCACCACCTGCGCACAAACGCTGCACTTAAGAGTTGTTGGCTACACTAGTTTTGCCTTATTTTTTGCCGGCACGCATTATCAGCGACTAGCGATTATGGGCTATTTCAGATCCGTTTCTAGCACGAACGAACCCGCCAGGGTCGCAAGAAGTTTTATCCAAACCCCTTTTTCCAAAGCGTCGAAAGTATGTGAACCTGCAAGCCACCTCTCATTTCTCATTTTTGATAGAAAGACCCCTTTTTAGCCCAGATTACCACGCACGGTATCGTTTACTGAAAATGTCCACCAAAAAGCAAACAAAAAAAAAATGCCTAACAAGACCAACTTTATTATGTACCACCGGGGCCACTGGTTGGTTTGTGTTTCGGTTTTCGCTTATGAAACGTCGTTAAATGCAGGCGGTGCCCGGCCGTACACAAATTACTTTCGCCCGGCGCGCTGCTTGAGTTATTGTGATATCCCCAAAACCGTCATCCGGTGGCCGTCACGGACAGTTGGTCGCTTGCATAAGCGCATAAGCGCGTTGCCGCAGCGTCCGGATACAAACCGTCCGGTTTCTCACGGGGTCTGGGCGCGCGCGCGCGCCTGTTGTCACAAACTGCAGTACCTGAAGAAGGATGGAGAGCA
This sequence comes from Anopheles merus, assembly GCF_017562075.2. Taxonomy (NCBI): domain Eukaryota; kingdom Metazoa; phylum Arthropoda; class Insecta; order Diptera; family Culicidae; genus Anopheles; species Anopheles merus. Next base: position 40,053,750 of record NC_054083.1, read on the forward strand.
CATTGTTAAGCGCGAGCTAAAGTGTGGCCCAGTGAATGGGGTCCGAAGCCCACTTTGGGAAGCTTTGCTAATCTCTGCTGGCCAATTATGACCGTGACATGGCGGCCTGGGTCGATCAAAACAAATCTCCCTATTTTTTTGTGCGAAACTTGCAATCGAGAAGCAAGGCGATTAATATGCTTCCGTCTCGAAAGATGCAAATCGTGTACGGATTGATGGTAGAACGCCCATTGATAGACTTTATCTTGAAGCTGGAGTTTATTGGCTTTAAACATCGCTGCTAGAAGACAAACCATTCTAAAGCTAAGCTCTTACACCTTCAATACAGAGAGGCACTCCAGTAAAGACCGGAGATGGTGGAGGCCGTGAATGATTAGAACACCTGCCACCAAGCACAATTTACTCGCGCGGTGGACTTCCTTTCTCCATCGGTAGATCGATTAGGCACCACCGCAGTACCATTAATTTAAGCAGCCACGATTAAAGTGTGCCCCTGCACAGCCTCCGTCCACTTGGCAGGTGGACGGAGGCAAATGATATCCGGTCGTAAACAAAAAAAAAGCAGTCACAGCAACACTGCTGTTCGTTCACTTGCAAGATAGAGATCTGGAGGTGGGAAAATAACACTCCAAAGATCATAAGCGAGCGGTGGCAAGAAGAGGACCTGAATCGAGTTCAAACACCGAGACCCTAGAAGCCATTGCGTTGACAAATTCCATTTCGGGGAGACACAACACACACTAGGACCTACCACCACGCAGCTACGAGCCCTTGCAAAACCCGGCCGATCCATCCGATTCCGTCACTAATTGATTTGTCACGCATCGTGATCAAGTGATATCGATTAACTTGGCAGACAAACGGTCGTCCCGGGCACCGGCGACGTTTGAAATGAAGGCTCATTGGGGAGAGTGTGTTTCGGCGTTCGGAACACGAGCAGTGTGTGGAGGCTTTCGGTGGAGATGAAGACATCTCGATCACTGAAATTGGGTATGCGGTAGAGACGATAAAATCTGCTTGCTTCACATTTGTTTAAGGTGGCTTTTGATGGGCAATTAAAAATTAATTCGCTTCGCCTCTGAGGGCTGCACGGTATTGACATTTGGCTCTGTTTTACATGGCCTCGGACAGCTGTTGTTGCTGATGTTTCTGGTGTAGATTGTTATCATTATCGTTCATCGATCCTTGAAATGAATGATGCCTACCGTGATGATTCATGTTATGAATCTTTTGAATAGAGGAATCAATTTCAACATCGAAATTAACATGGTTTCTATAGTTTCTAACATTTTGAAGATATCTTAGCATATTCTGTAATAAATCCTTTGTGAAACAATACATCCCCAGGAAGTCCTCCAAGTAGTTCAATACCACATCAAACCTTATCTTTAAACAATCATAATTAATGCTTGTTCCAAACCAAGAAGCAAGTCTCGAAAAATATCTCCATAAAACAGCAAATCGCTAAGTAAATCTTCCAAACTGTATATCTACCAAGGAGCCGCTACTCTTTTAATTAGCATACATTTATTGTCAAAGGGCGCGACAAGATACGCAACAAGAACCTGAAACCCTCGCTTTTGTTGGTGACATTATAGAGCAATCATAAAATAAGGGACGTGGGTTTTATGCCCAAAACATTGGTTATGACACCAACGCCTTCGCGCACCTTTCTCCTCAAATATGCTATAATTGGACGTCGTGTGAAACCTAACCTAGTCTACCAATACTATAGCTCTAGGAGGGCCCTAACCCGTTCTTCTGGCAGGAAACCCTTTTGCCGCAAGGAACAACTGTCAGACCCTCGTCTCATTATGCCAACCGGGCGCAATTCTAGCGGTTGCAAAAGCAACTAGCCTATTCTTTTGATTTTAATGCACCAAAGCTTAGCACAAAAGTTCCCAAAAACATGTTTGACATTTTTGGCAACAGGGATAAAATGCGTCTTAGTTTTTTTTTTCTTTCATCGCTACTTTAAAAGGAGCGTAACGCGCTACCTTAAAAAAAGCAACCTGTCAAATCGTTACACCGGCAATCGATGATGGTAAGATAAACGATTTGGAGCTGCTCGCTAACGGTACAGTGGATCAATGCTACCAACTCGTACGCCCTTCCGGGAGTTGGTTTCGTACGCAATTACAACGCCAAGAAAAAGAAGAAGAAAAACACGTTCCCCACCCTACTGTACAATACTGGCCGTATTAATCATAATGGAAGTCTCACGTCTCGGGGAGACTACGCTCCGCACGACGCAAGCAGCAGCGCAATGAAGAGCCGCAGCCTACACCTTCGGCACTGTTCTTTGTCCTCGGCCGAGGTCGAGGTGTGGCCAACGATGTGATCATAATCGCGTGAGATTCTACCTCACCACGCCACCCAAGCCACCGGATCGAAATGTCAAACGCGCTCATGATCGAACCGCGTTCCCGGTCTCTACAGCGGCTGCCTTTCAGTTTCGATGCCGTTTTTGTTCAACCGGTGGCGGTTAAAACTAAACCAAACAGCCACACTCGACGCGGAAGTCAACTCGGGAGAGCAACCAGAGCACCTGCTCCTAGCAGTGTTTTACACGGTGGTGGCCAAAACACACACACACACACACACACACACACACACACACACACACACACACACACACACACACACACACACACACACACACACACACAAAAACAACTGTACCGTAAGCTCCCAAATCACTTTTCGGCACGCTCATGGAAGTTGGCAGGCATGTGAGTGGTTGACTTGTGCCGGTGGTTTCGGCAAATTAATTCTGGACTGTGTGGTGGTTTGATTGCTTTTGCGATTGTACCTCTCCTAGCCGGATGTTTTGGGAGGGTTCGGTTCGGTTACCGCTGCGAAAAAAAACCACATATTTCCCTATCAACAACGGCGTATAATGCTCATACCGTCAGGGACAATGTCAAGCGATTGCGAAAGTCAATGTCAAAATGTGGCTCAAAACGATCGTCCACAGCACACAGAACTCGTGTGGTAAGTTGTAATGTGAATTTTAATTTCATGCTAGTTTTCTTCCACAGCGTGTTTTATCTTTACTCCTGCTTCAAGTTCCGTCATCGTTTCGCTCTCCAAGGCATGGCTGGACACTTTGCCACTCTGTTTTGTTGCTTTCCGTTTCCCACACGTGCGTAGGACATACGGGAATGACTCACGGGAGGGGTAGCGTTGAGCAACATAGCCTGCAGCAATCTAACCACTTGAGTCCACCATATCGTCCAGCGTCCCATAATCCGAGGTGTTAGACAACTTACGAAAGAAATTTAGATTCGAGAATCAGCCTCAGATAGTGACGCGCCGTGCTGAAGGACGTGATTCGTGTCAGCAGATAGGATCCGCCAACACCATTTCATCATTCGTCATAATCTTTCACACAACACGGGCACAGTCGTTGCACTGCCGTTGCTACATGGTTATCCCGCCACAGTTGCCGGTGTGTTGCCGGAGCTGAAAGGAATTCAGCCGCTCGGAGTCGGCCTTGATCGGGCGTTTCGGCAGCTAGCAACTGTGCGCCCGGTGTGACAACTTTTACCACCCAAAAATAAAAAAAGACATATCATCTACTAAAAACAAAAACAAGCCCTCTCAACACGGACCGATAGGGGAGGCCTGCAGACCTGCAGAGTACCAACAGAAAACCCGATAAAAAGGAAGTCTAGCTTGGCCGATGTCTCGCAGTGTGTCGCTCGAAATCACAGCAGCTCGTAAATATGCTCGTAACACCCGCGGACCCGAACTCGTTTCCATGCCACTGATAATCATGCCTCTGACAAGGCCACCATGGTATATGCTGTGACAGGTGCAGGATGCAGAAGTAGGAACACCCGGATAAGTGCTCAAACGCCGTACCGGTAGCGGGAGGGTTACAACTTTCGAAACATCAGTGCCGAAAACAACACGCTGGAGCCTCGGGGGGAGAAGTCATCACGGGGGCTGTGGTGTTGGAGCACTTGAGAGCAAACGTGCAAGATCGCCTTCCTATGTACGGTGGAGTTTGAACGCCTCTCTGTTGGGGGGGGGGGGGGAGGAGTGATCTTGCGCACTGGGAGGACATCTAAAAGCGCAGGGTCGGCAATGTCGACCAGTTTCGACGAGTGGGCCGAAGACCGAGTCTCGGACCCGTTTTAGGAAAACCGTTCGCCAAAGGGCCAATCGTTAAGACAGCTTCCCCCTATGTCCTGCACCGAACGGTACTTGCTGCTTGCTCTTCTGGCCACGGATTAACCCGAGCCAGGCCCGGACACGCGAAACGACATTCTTGACCACGGCTCCACGCACTGGCTGGTGCACTGGTTTTAGAGCATTTTAATAACCTGAAATTGGAGCCTGTGCTCGGGTCGAGTTAAACCGCGCCGCCCAACGACCTTGTCCGTGATAGGCGGAGAATTGAGAAATAAAAATATTAATAAGACGGGCTGCAACTGCTGCTTAATTTGATGTAATCGATAATAAAAGTGGAATATGGTTATTTGGAGCGCACCAATCAATCTCGACGATGATGGAAGGTTGTTTGATGGTTGAGTGAATTTGTTTTCCGAGCAGAACGTTGAGTGATACTTCCTTATCAAAGCAACGCTGTGCCGTTCTGGGGCGAGCAAGGAACCTGATCTTGTTATGTTTTTAATTGATTGCACCATATATAGCTCCGATGTCGTTGGACCACTTTCAAACATTCTTGAATTTGATCTACAGTAATTGGTTTATTTGTCTGCAACCTAGACATGTGTCTCGTGTATTTAAACTTGTTCAACTTCTTTTGAATGAGAGCCTTTTTTGTTACTAAACGATTTATTCAAAAGCTCTAGAAAGAAATCACAATGATGAGAGAAAGAGTTGCTTCTTTAGAGCATTGAAGCTTGAGTTTGTAGAACGTGGTGCGCTTACCACACTACACTACGAATCTCACTAGGAAAATAACTCGCTAAATGGTACTTTGAAATGTTACATCAGGCACATACAGCTCTGGTTTAACACATTCACTCCAAAAGAACACAAGAAATACGGTGCGGAATATTTCAATTTACCCTTTTTCATTCTAAAAATTTCTTTTACACGACTGAAAATGAACCACCGTGGCAATGAATTCGCTTTTATTCCCAACATTGAACGAATTCTACCCCCCGTTCCATCCTCCATTCAGGGGCCCGTCTACCTCGATGCCTTACTTTATCATTTCATTTCATAATTTATGCTCCTTTGCCCGACCCGCGAACAAGCAGCACAATTAGCAGCAATTTCCACGAATGCACCCGCCGAGGACTGGTGGAGATAATTTATTATTTACACGAAGGCAAAACATCAGCCGCGCACGCGGTACGCGAGTTGTCCGCGTGCGCACCCGCGTATTCCGCCTCCCAGAAGCACCCCAGAGATGCACTTACCTATGCGCTGCGCTCTTTGCACCAAAAGCATACTTCTCGGGCTATAGGACTTCGCAGTGCTTGTGAGGAATGCGCACGGATACAGACACAACCTCGTGCAACATTCCGAGGGCACTACGTAAAGTTAATTATGCCACCCGCACGCACGCCACCAGAAAGGGAGGGGAGCAAGACAGCAGTGGTATTATTTATTCAGAACGTTTAGGTCCGCTGTACCGATGTAATGAAAAGAAGAAATAACTACAGCAACAACAACTCCAGTCGACGCTGTACTACCTTCCACCCGCATTTAGCATGGTTTCAGTGTATAATTGCAGCGAAGCAATAAACAGGCCAAAGGATACGCGAGTCTAGCCGACGATTCGATAATGTGGCGAGTCCTTGCGCCCGGCTCGAAATCAACTGGGCCACGGCGCTTTAATTGACGTTCTGTAAATCAGATCACACTGTCGGTACTCACTCCAATTGTCGGACGCCAAAAGACGGGGGAATTTAATCGTGCAATGGTGGCAGGTGAAAACACAAAGGAGCACACAGTATTGGCTTGTTTGCTATCGCACGGCAAATAAAGGATCCATTTTGATTAATTACCAACCGCCGATCGAAACGAGTGTCCTGCAGAGAGCGAGAGACAGAGAGGGAGCGTGTGATGAGTGTTCTCTTTTCACGAATCGCCCCAGGGGATCGAAACCTGGGGTTGATGCAAAACGTTCGCACCGCCGATTGTGACGCACTTTATGACCTGGAAATGAGTCATTTTTTAATATCCCAATGTCTGGTGCGTCGATTCCGATCGCGTTTGAGGATTGAGGTGAGCCATTGCTTGTTGGCGAATTCATGTTCGATTTGAAAGGTCATTTGAAAAACATAATTAAGTGTGGTTATTGCGAGCAGAATTAGAGCTGTTTAGCAACGTCGAACGTCGAGTACATGCCCTTTCTCGCCAAACATTTGCTAATATTGGCAGGAATTTTGAGGTCCCTTCTAGGTCGCCTGTCAGTGTCCGTACGATCGGCCTGACCGATCGGCTGGCCGCAACAAAGTTAATCCTGACTGACCACCCATCGTGAATCACGTCTCGTGATACAGTTATCATGCGCCAAAACACTGCACCCACAGCGATCACTCACAGACATGACCGGTACAAATAGCGTCTGAAATGGAATTCCAACTCCCGGCCACAAGCCTACCTTTGACCGTCCCGTTCTGCCCAAGACTGTAGACGTGAGAAGTTGAAGTTTTGTAGTTTGCAGCTACTAGGCAAAACTAAACCCGCCTTAGGCCACTCGAAGCAACAATGTAATGCTGACTACAACCCGACAACTACACACATTGTTTCCTGTGCGAACACACACACACAAACATGACCACCTGAACCACCCCCGAAGGTTAACAGCCCGCTCCGTGCTGTGCGGGCTAGCCCGGCGTGGGGAAGGTCAGCTGAATAATCGATATCGAGAGACTGCAAAACCCACCCGCGAGTAGCGAGTTTTCGCGCCTTTTGCCGCAATCCGGGGATAGGGGGCAATGCTAATCGGCGGCCATAGTTATCAGCCGTACCACATCGACCACCTATTCGGCGGCATAGGTGTGTGCGGTTTTAATAAAAATCACAACTGGAGCATATTCCGGCGGGCAGCGGGCAGGAATTCCATTCACAAATCATAAGCCAACCCACCAACCAGGGGTAATGGTAACGTAGGCTCGTTGCAGAAGAGCGAGAAAAAGAACGGGGCGGCAACCTTACCGGGAGAGCGCAAAATCTAAATTGTAGTTAAATCGTAAAATTAATTTCCGATCGATTCTGTGATCGATTGCAAGGAATTGGAACGCTCCTTCTGCTCCTCGACAGGCGGTGGACGGTTAACTGAGGGGTGTGGTTTTTGCGCACAACATCCGATTCGTTACGTTCTTGATCGGTGATCGGTGATTGAAGACTGATGCAGTGCTGGCGGGTGCACTTGGGGTGCACCGGGCAAAGCCTGGCTGTGTCTAGGTGTCGTGCCGGGTGAGACCACCACAACAACAGCGACAAAAAAAAAACCTGACTATAAAACATAAATGCTCATAGCTGAGGTCACCGATCCACTTATCGCAGGTTGGAGGGTTAGTTGTGTGGAGTGATCGTTGAGTGACGCAGGCTTAATCTACTGTCGAAGGATAAGCAATTAGGCTTGCACTAGACGGCGGTCTGCGCGTAGTCTTCGGTGGAAGTGCGTTGGTTGTCTGCACGCACTTGCATGTTAAGGCGAGCAGCGAACGACATGTGCTACATGATGGAGATATTCGATACGATGCATGAGGTACAATAATCTGTTAACGTTGAACCCTTACTGAATGATGCAACTTGGAGGGCATTTTGAGTTTCTACAAAAATATCGTTTTACATCAGAAATTAAATATATCTTCAGCTTTAAACGTCAGAAGACATCTCCAGACATCTTTGGATCGTTATTATCTACCGAAACAACAGAACCTGAACATTGCTCTCCCATCCAAGGGTTAATATCCCATCCATAAACATGATCATTACGGGCAACATTTTTCTCCTGCCATAACTTCTAGACGAATCGCGTCATGGCTGCACTGGGTCACTGGCGCTAGCTTGACCCAGGTGTCACCCCAACATCACCACGGCGATAAGATTGCTGCCACAGGTTGCCGAGTAGTTGAGCGCCCGCATGACCGCCATCCTCCTCGTGCAGCCCCAGCCTCCAGCAGCAATCCTGCAACTGTGGAGGTTACGGGAGTCACGATCACCTAAACCATTTCCAATTGGGCAGCTGAACGCCGCACAGCCCGAGACCGTCTTGAGGACACCGCACTCACCATCCATTTCGGCACCCGTGAGCCATTTGGAGTGTCCATTTTCTAGGGCAACCCAACCCAAATGCGCATTTTTGCGCGACACCGGAGCACTTCTACCACGCTCGCTGGGTGTGCAAAGTGTGTTCGACACTGAATGCGCTGTGCCTGCGGCTGTTGTAGGTGTTGCTGTTGGAGAAAGAGACTAAAATAACAGCATATGCCACAAGGTCGCGCCACGAAGGTCGCGCAGAGCTATCGCCGTGGCGTGTGACGCAGTGTGACAAGAAAGTGTCGAACGCATTTATGCGATATTATGCGAGCCCCCTATTATGGTAGGACGGTGGCGAGCCCGAACAGATTGGAACGGATTGCGGAAGGTCATCAGGTGGGCCTCTCGCCCGGGGGAAATGCTAATTCACCCGCCGTTATGAGGTGGCTTTGGGTGCCAATCGTACACAGGCACCACGGGATTAAACTGTGCCGTTTGTAGTGTGCCGCAAAAATAAAAACCCCCGCACTGCTCTCGCACTGATATGCCATCGCGGGAGTTTGTTAGCCGATTGAGGGCAGTAGTGCTCGATAATAAATGATTATCCGCATTAATGCAAACGGGCGAATGCATTTGGCTTTTTGTCACATTGTTAGCGATACACGTCCGACATTGACAGGTTCAACTAAACCAATGTATCTGATTGAAATGTGTATCACCTGTCAAACGATTTCATAAGGCATTCGAGGCATATAAAAGGCATTTAACGAGCAGATCTTACGTTTCAGCTAAAACATTCATGCTTATTAAATCTCCTTACCCAAGATTAGTATATGACATTGTCATATCACAAATCAGCGATACAGTTCAATGTATAATTAAAGATTAAATACCAAATATTGTACCTAGACAACTTTAATGAAGTATTGCTGGTACATGATGATGTAATAGCTTCTAGGTTTTCCATAATTTCCGACTAATGTGCATCGTTTTGAGCCATGCTTCATTGTTTGCTACAAATCGATTAGCTTACTTAGCACAAATGTTTAAAAACACTTAACATTTATGTAATTCTCAGTAATTCTCCAAACTTTTTAGCCATACCTATTCACTATTCACAAAACAACATTCTTCCAATTCTTCAATATCTTATTTTAGAGGTCATTTGTCCCCCCTCTCTCACCATAGCAATGATTTAATATTATGATACTCAAAGTTTTCAATTCTAGAAAGCCAGTATGCTTCTGCCCTGCTTTGAAGTTCATACAAGAAGATGAATGCTTGAGAGACTTCTACACGGCTCATATCTTCTTCTTCTTCTTCTTTGGCTCAACAACCGATGCCGGTCAAGGCCTGCCAACCCACTTGTGGGGTTGGCTTTCAGTGACTTATTGATTTCCCCCCATAGCAGGATAGTCAGTCCTACGTATGGCGGCACGGTCTATTTGGGGCTTGAACCCATGACGGGCATGTTGTTAAGTCGTACGAGTTGACGACTGTACCATGACACGGCTCATATACGTAACATTAATTAATCTATGAAACCAAACATAGTGGTGTATGTTGTGGGGACTTGTCTCAAGGTAATTTTCATCAAACTTGTCTTAAGATCTGATCTCACACAACTGGTACTAAATAACCTTCGTACAGAAAACTAGCCGAAGGATTACTAAGGTGATTTATTTGCATTATGATCTCTTATAGATTAAGATTTAAAGCCTGTACAAAGGTGCCAGAAGTAGTTTATAGAAAAAGTATCTAGTAGATACGAAAAAGATAATACAGAGAAGAATATCGAAACTGCCTTCAGGGTCTGATTCGCATACATTTACTTCAATACCTTCGACACATGTTACTAAACCTTGAGACATTTGGACTATCTAGTTACAAAAAACTGATGCCTTATCCAATTACACCAAGCAGCTCAAACATCAGGCATGTGCGAAATTCTTACAGCAAAGCTCAGATAAAATCCAACCAGGTAATTGAACCACTAAAGCATACGAAACGATACAAAACAACATCATTCAAGAAACCGTTTTCTTTTCCCATAATACGATCACTAACATCCGGCTTGGTATACGGTTCAATAAAGAAATAAAACCTCTCGCGCTGTCTCTCTACCCGCACTGGCTCCAGAGTACGCTAATGGTAAACTTTAATTACACACCCAACCTACTGCTACCGTAACCGTAGCTCCGTGGTGCCAGACCCGACCAGATTACAGCTTCTTCCAGCAAGGCCCGCATCGCAAACACAATTTCCTTATTGGGGCGTTATTAATTATTGGCTTAATTCTACGCGTTCCGCAACAATCAGATATCATCAAGCAGCGGGGACAGTAAAAACTAAACTGCTGCCCCCCAGCGATGGCAGATATCGGAATGATTGATTTGAGTGAACAGGTGGCGTTATGGATTGCTGCGATGGATTGGAACCGGTAGGATAAGGATCTGTATCGGACACGGGGTGTTTCTGATAATCCTTTTAAGAAACGATCACCCCTAACTGGACAGTTCTAGCAGCGCAATCGTGTCTAATAATCGAGCTAATGTTTCGGATTTCACATCTCTAAACCCTACACATTCCAAGCCACGGCCCATTGGCCTGATCGGATTGGGAGAACAAAAAGCTTCACACAAAAACCATTTCGGACGAGGTGCGGCCCATCAGCGGCCAGTGACATGCGCTCCAAATACGTCATTCCGGGGCCACGCCGCGCTACAGGCGGATACAAGGGGTTCGTCCACACCGGCGCGCGTTCCCTTCACCGAAAACCCGGACCTACCAGGAGGACCAGCATAATTAGTGCCGTACCGAAAAAGAAGTAAAGAGAATCGTTGAAAAGAGCCGCACTGGCTGCCCGGAGGGAAAAGAAGGATACAAATGCAAAGAGCGAAGCAAAAGTCCGAATCCATTTTATTCGCTCTCGAACCGCGTCCGTCCTTTCCCACCTTGGGGAGTAGCTGCCGCGCCGCTCGGGGAAGTGTTCTGATATTCTCAGCCTTACAATTTCTGCAAGCAGGCTGGGGCGGCCAGCCGATCTCGGAGTAGCCTTGAGAGATCGCCGAAACACACAAAAAAACACCACCCATTCCGCCGAAAGCGAAAGCCGTGGCCAAGCGCAACAGCAATGGCAAATTTCGAAGCAAACAGTTCCACACACACACACAAAAAAACAGACCCACTATGTGCGCTATGCATTGAAGTGGTGTGTCCACCATCCCCGCCCGCCGCAAGGTTGATCGCACCGCAAGTATTCGCGACGCGGGGTGTGTGACTGAAGTCTTCGGCTTGAGCCAGTACCGGGTGACTCGGAGGAGGTCGTTGCGATGGGGCCTGTTGAGGTTAAAATTAATGAATTAAAGCTATCGGAACCGTTCGGGGCTGGGAGAGGAATTCGTGGGCATCGGACGCTGCTCCCCCAATGTGAGAAAATTGTTGCGAATTAATTGTGAAATAAAATCGAATTTAGTGAAGCAATAGAACGTAGGCGTATAATTTGTAGCAGAGTACTTTTTATCCTTTTCTGGTAAAGATATGCGAAAAGGAGATAAACTGTTGCAATAGATTGCTGTATTTCAAAATAGTAAAAATGTAAAATTCAAAAGAAGACCACGACATCTGAGGGAACAAATGCAAATATCCACAAATATCCATATATCCACACATATCTCAAGTAGATGAAGTAATGCATACATTAGCTTTGCAAAACAAATATCAAATTATACATAAATATATGACAGAAATTGACAAAAAAGCAACAACACAAAAAGAAGTAATAGAAATACAAAATTCTGAAGAAAAGTACAAACAAATTTAAAATTTAAAAAAAGTCATAGAAAATTGAAAAACAATCAAAAAATTCAAAAATTTTGAGAGCAAAACTAAGAATAGGCATAAAAACGCTCCACTCATTGGACACAGCCATTAGCAGCTCTAATAAAATTTTAAAAGGATCTCCGGATAAAAACGTTCACTTCCAAAAAAAAGTCCGAGTCAATGAACCATAAGTCTCAGCAGTCGAAAACCAACCGGCAAAAATCGTAGGCAATCAATCGCATCATTCTTTCGAATCAAGACACCACCATCAAGAGTAGTGCTACTAGCGGGAAGTGATTTACTCAACCTCAACATACACACACACACAGGCTCCACACAAACTTGTGCCAAAGTGGAACGCAGCGCACGGTCGCTCGATCATGATTTATTAGAATTTAATTCCGATCCATGTTCATGGGTTGGGTCCCCGGGGGACCTTCCAGTTTCAAATGAGGCTCAATTCTATTTAATGTAGGGTGTATGCTTTATTTTATTTTTCTTCCCCATTTTGTTCGAACCGCTCCATTAGCATGATTCAACAATGACGGATCGAGTAAAGCTAATTCCGATCGAAACGGAACTGCAAAATCGATATTGGGCTTTTGTTAGATACTGTGTGTTTTTTGTTTCTACGCTGAAAGAACACCGGATAACCATGCTCCCATTTCGGGACGAAAAACACAACTCCCTTTGTGCGGGAGTGTATAACTCAAGATTCCAGCGGTCTTTGGCGGGGAAGCCATAAACACATACACCGCACGCGTCTGTTCGCTTCATTCCAGGATACGGCTAATTAAGGTCACCCTCAGCCTTACCATGGAAACCGGATTTCGAGTGCTCGATTCATTCTGGAGCAGCGCACGCGAAGCTGGTCTCGACCATGGCGAAGGTCTCTCCCGACAAAGGGCTCTGGGGAAGTCTTTGTGGAGTCTTTGTAGTCGTCACGATCGGTGGATTCCGGTCACACAGCGTGTTCGGTTCGCTTGACGCAAGATTATGTAAATAGAAGTCATACCGTGTGCATTCTGTCACCGAGTCCACGTCCACGGTGGTTACGTGGCGTCAGGCGGCAACGGCCAAGCCATATTTTATAGCCAAACGACCGAACACTGCAGACAGACGACTCCGAACACACAGCCAAAAAATAAAAACGCATATCATTCCGCGAAATTTCACCGTTCAAAATTGCAGTGTTTACGCGTGTCGCTCAACCCTTGCCGAGCCCGATGGTCCAAACCCGATAAGACATATGTCCGTTTAACACTTTCGAAACACCGCCCGCTTCCCGGACTTTATCACCGCAATCCGATCAACCGGGCCGGGTCAGAGAGCCGTCCAAGTCACCACGCCAGATGGTAACATATGATTTTGGATGGGAATCAAAAAAAAAAAAGCTCACCATTTGCCAAACGAAACGGCCAGTCAAGCTGTGCAATTTTTCGTCATGTCAAAACACTGCCACCCGACTTTGGGGCGGATAATACGGACGCATAACGCCGAACCGCCTGGCGGCCCCCCAAATGGACCATTTCCGTCTGAGCCGGAGCTGACCGGGCCGGTCGCTGTCATTGGAACACGGGTGGGCCCCGCAAGGGTTTAATTTTGGGTGTATGTTTGTGAACGCCTTATGATTTATGCACTTATGGGATAGCGGGTCGTTGTTTGGCAGAGGGAATGACCGTTGCCGGCCCGATACGGGGCGGACTATAATTAACGCTGTTGGTGGCGTTTTGGTGGTGGACCAATCGCCGGCACATTCTCATGCGGTGTTTAGTACAAATAAATCAGAATAAATACTCCGCTCGCAACGTCCGGTCTGAACATATATTTGGTTAATTTATCTAAATTATATTCGCGAATAGTTGCATAAAGTTCCAATTTGTCTTGTAAATGGAGTTGATTAAAGCCTCTCGGAACGCTGTAGAGACTATTGCATAAAGTTGCATAATATTTTAAACTTTTTGGTGAACAAAAAACATGACAAGTTACTTTTTTATCATAAATTATTATTTTTTGTTTAATGAGTAAGAGCCATGTTTCGAAACACATTACTATAATGATCTTGAACAAACAAGACCAAAAATATACGTTGCAAGGAACGAACTTCAAATCTTGTAAATAAAACATGTAACACAATTTCACAAAATTTATTTTTCATTTTTATCCACAAATAATCCATATTTTGAAATTAACTAATGCAAGCTAACAGCACATAGTGCCTATTTTAAACAATTCAAAACGTTTTTTTAAGGTGATTCAATTTCATTCACACTTGCGGCATAAAACCCAAAAACTAACCAAAAATCCTGCTGATCAAACATTCTGAACCGTTTTGGGTGACCGATTTCATCATCTTACGGGATGGACACACACACACACAAACCGCACCGCAGCGTTTACACAAGCAGCAGACACAGCCGCGAACCGCAAAGCCATGTACTGCTGGGCCGCGCTACGGCACCTGAGAGATCGCTCCGAAAGCCTTGGGAGACTCGGAAAAGGGCTCGATCGTACGGGATCGTTGGAGAGCCAAAGCACGTGAACGAAGGTATTGCCGGCGCGAGAACGAGAACGCACGCATTGGAGAATGGCGCGGAAGGGAGACCGAACACCGACCGTTAAAACAACAAGCGCGCAGCAGTGCAACAACAACAAGAAATCACTTTCAATCTCGTTCGCCGTACGGTACCACACATGCCCACACAATGGCTAGCATACACACACGCACGCAGGTACTCATACACGTGCACGTAAAGGGAAAACCGACTGGATGGTAAAGCTCGATCAGCTGCCACGGTGGTGGGGTCAGCGATCGTGCGCTAAGATCGACCGATCCCACATCGCCCGTTGAGTGAATGGCGACGATTGGGGGGAGGTGCTCACGGAAAGCTTAAAGCTCTCGATCAACCCTCTCTTTAGAGCACACACACACACACTCACACCGATGCTTGTACGCTGAGCCGATTCCTAACGGCATCCCTTCCATATGGTCGAACCGCAAGCCGAACAAGAGACCTCAGCGAGAATGAGCGCACGAAGCGACGAACCCGCACAACGTGGAACTCAAAAATCACGATCACGATCACTCAACATTAAGTACTGAGCAAATGGGGTACAAAAGCATGCGATGCATTATATTCAATGTTAAACACGAACATTTGCAGTATGTTCAGCGGCATATGAAAACATTTTTATGTAAAGTCATTTTTTGTATGAAAACGAAACCCATTCCAACACTCTTGATGATCGTTTAAACATGCGGATTTAACTTAAACTTTACATAAAACAAGCAGTAATATTTTTCTTGGTTCTCCGAGCACTCAAAAAAGTTGCCGCATGATTTTACAAATAAAGAAGTATCATGTTTCAAAGTACAAACTAAAAAACTGACCGGTCTGCACAAATTTGCAAGCGCAAGCGACGAACCTTCGCAAACCTCCTTACCGATCATGATCGCTTCTTACACCCAGGAGTCACTCCAAATTTTTGGCGACCCACCAAAAAAACAACCTACCTATGTATTGCCTTCCTTTTTCCTCCTCCCTTTGCTCAAAATTCAGCCGCTCTCGTTGCAGTCATGGTACGGTTTTCTTCCCGCTTGGTTTCTTGGTCGGCTCCCAACGATCACCCCCTTCCCCGGACTAGTTTCGGGGCAGATCAGCGAGCCGGTTCGCCGGGTTTTTCGGGGTGGGTGAAAGAAATTGAAAGATTACCGTTTCCTTCAATAATGCGCCACTCGGCACGGTTAGCTTTCATTGCCTAGCGGACCGTCGGCGCGCGCGCACCAGACTACACACGCAGCACCCGAGTTTTTCCCCCCTCCCACGTGTGCTCTCGAGCAGGGCGGAAAGAAGTAAGCGGAAAACGGCAGAGTGGAAAAACGCACAGCAGCAGCGACAGCGTCCTACCCCTTCCCGAGCGCGGTGCGAAAAAAGCGAAAGCCCGCACACGGTTGCGAGCTTGATCCCGCGCGCGATCGGCCGGGGCCCCGAAGGTGACTACCGACCGTTTGCGAATTATTTTGCGCAGTTCCACTCGATCCGTTCGCCCGAGCAGTAAGCGTTGGCGTAAGCTTCCGTCCCAAGCGCGGTGGTTTGCCCGGAAGCTCTTTCTTTTTGGTGAACACAGACGCGACTCGTGTGTCGGTTGTTGGTGCGGAGCCAGTAGGGTCGCTAGTAGTTAGTGGTGTGCAGTGAAGTGGTCGAGTGGCAATCCGACCGACTGTGCGTGTGTGTGTGTGTGTATGCGTGCGTGTGTAAGCGTCCCTAAAGTGCTCGCAATTCCAGCAGGGCAGCAGTGACCAACGGCAGTCGTTGATTGAGATTGTTCCAAAAACGGAAAGCGCGTGTGGAAACGCTACACAAACAACCCGCGAAGGCTCGCTCCCGGCTCGGTGGTCGGAGTGACAAATAGAATTTTCTGCGTTTTTTTTTTTTCTTTTGCTTTCGGAAAAGCTGTGCTGTGTTCGTGTTGAGTAGAACGGTGTCCCAACACATCGTTGCCTTCCTAATTCCTAGCCATGGCCATAGACTGGCGAAATCGTGTACTATCCCTCGGGATACTGTTGGCGCTTGCCGTGGCAGCGGATGGCGTCCGTGTACAGCAACACACGTCCAGAAGATTCAAAGGTGAGCTCCCCCTGTCAACCCCAAACATGTGAACTTGGTGTGAAATTATGCCTCCAGAAACAGTGTGTTCGTACCTTAAAGTGTGTGCGTTTTGCATCGGAAACCTTCCACACAAATAAATAACGCTAAAGTGCCGAGTGCCACACGGGGTAAAGTGTGGCACCTTTTTTTGCGTTCTCTCCGGACCCGGACAAGCGACGAGGGGGAAAGGTCACCGACGCGGTAGGGTGCCTGCGAGGACCTTAGTGTACCGTCGCCCCGTACCGAGCCCACAATACAAAGGCGCTCGTGCATATCGTGGGGCCACACCAAACCCGCGTGGAGCTGTGTTGCCCGACCAACAACGCCAAGAACGAAGAACGGTTTTGCAAAACTTTGCAGCGCCCGTACGGCTATTATGCAATTTCTGATGCACCCCTCGCTCACCTGACTCAGCTCCCAAGCAGGCTGAGACCAGTGGGAGGGAGGGAGCATAAAAATGTGGGTTATGTGTATGTCCCATTAACGCCCCGGTGCAACGGTGCAATCGCCTGTGCTGTGAGCATTTTTCTTCCACCGTTTGTGTTTTTTCTTCTGTTTTCTTTGCTTCTCCTGTTCCTGTTTTCGCTTTATCTCGCGACCCAATAAAATCGAGCCTTGCTGCCCCCCTTCAGCCGTGCCCTGCCCTGGTGTGAGAGCAACGACCGTTGCACGGTGTCCACGATCGTTTGCCCGATTCTGGTGCGCAATTAAAGGGGTGCCGCCTCGAGCCAACGAAGCCTCCTGGACGCGAGCGCGCAAAGTGTGTCGGTGTGTCCGCGGGGTCGCTGTGACTTGGGCTGCGACGATTTGCTGCGTTCTTGTACACACGGCAGGCCGCTGCATTTGCTGTGCAGCCTTCGCACAGCCAGCATATCGGAAGAAAAGCAGAGCGAAAAACGCCCAGAACAGAACGAACCCCGGCGTGAGGTCGCTCCGCTCCGGGACGTCACGCAACGAACTCCACGGGGCTCGGCCTCTGTTTGGCCCCTCTTTTGCCTTCGGATTCAAGGTGTACCGACCGGAACTGATGCAGCGAGCTGCACTCTTGCATTTTCGATTCGAGTCTTGTTTTTGTTCGTTTCCACTGCTACGTTTTGTTTCGCTCGCCAACAGCGAAACGCACCATGAATGGAGCGAACTGAATTGCTGACATTAAATTTTCCGGACAACTTTATCGAGCACAGCGAACCGTTCTGTGTTTGTGTGTATGCGTGTGTGTGTTTGGGTTTCGCTGTTTAAGGTGGACAAGGGAAATGGGCGCTTTTTTATCGAGCATACGAGACAGACAGCAAACAACGAAATGATGATTGGTGCAGTTTGTTGTTGCTACAAAAATTGCATTTGTTTTTTGAATGAAGCAGAAAGCCAATGTGTGTGTGTGCCGTTGTTGAGTTAAGCATTATTTCAGCAGTTCAATAACATCCAGGAAATTGGTTAGATAAACGTTAATGTCGTTGACGAGGAAATGAAAACGTTATCATTCTTCAAACCGCAACATTCTAGCAAACAGTTAAATGCTGATGATGTGAGGAATGTCTTTTCACATTTCCACTGAATTGCTACACTCATCCTCTGCCCGCAAATTGGAATCAAATTCCACAAGCATCGTTCATCATGCTGCTCCGGCTAATGTTTTAGTGTCCTCTAGCAGAAACAGAAACATACGAGCCGTATTCCCATTAGAAGTACTCCCAAAGTGATGCTATATCTCCCTCTCGCTCGTGACACATCGCTTGTTTACCTTCCACTTCAACGAGCGATACAGCACAGAGTGCAAATGAATTACGGTATCGAAAACAACACTGCACAAACAACTTTGGAAGGCTGGCGCGAAGTGCGCGCCGAGGGAACCATTTGAAAATGCCTTCCTAGCAGCGAGCAAGAGAATTTCGATTTTATTCGCTCGTATCATCGACACAACTTCGACCGGTTCGAGCATTCTACACTCGAAATTATGCTCCACCCTGGTTTACACGCTGCTGGGACACGTAAAAGCTTTCCCGGTACCGGTGGAGGAAGGAAAACAACTTCATAATTTCGTTCCGTTACGATGTTGGAGAGATGTGTTTTTCGTTCCCGATACCGATCGATAATTGAGAAGCAAGCGATTCTATCGAAATGTTGCTGTTTTCGCCATGTTTTGCTTTCCGTCGCCTTACTAAATTATTACGACTTCCCCACTCCGACTTCCGTCGTTTCCAAAGTTTCAGAAATTCAAGGTGTTATGATGCGATATTTTTCAGCGAAGTAGTTGCGTACCAATTTCGCTTCCATTTTTGCTTTCAGTTTGAATTATTTCCCTCGCTCGCTAAGCCCAGCTTCACACTATTGACACTACAAACCTTTGGATGATACATGGCTACAAGAGCGAAGAGATTGAAGAGGTGTGTGTGTGTCTGTTGACACCTCGTTTCACTTTCATTTTCCTTTTCCGCGGGCGTACGATTCGGTACAGGTGATTGGTGTGAGAGGGAAGCGGAGAAAAAGAAAGAAAGAAAAAACAACCGCCCCAGCCGATCGACAATTATAGATGTTTGGAACAAATTGTTTGCCGTCGCACTGTCATTTTCATGTCCTTTCATGGCGCACCAAACAACAATACGCCGTGCCAAGGGGAGCCGGACGCACAGGGCTTACTACGTTTGCTGTGTGTTGTGTGCTTTCGTTACGTTATGTTCCGTTCGATCTGCCGCCGCCGCCGCCGCCCATTTAGCATTCCGGTCCCATCGTGCACTTAAACGCCAATACCGCGCCGTACGTGTGACAGATGTTTTATATTTTGAGTGTTGTTGTTTTTTTTTTTTTGCTGCTATCCCCTTTCCCTTTTCCTTTACCAGCGCCCGGGATGGTGGTGGTGATTGCCCGGTTCACTTCCAAGCCGTAAAAACAGGCGGCTCAATGTTTATTTTCCGCAAAAATGCGTACATATTTTGCCTTTCGACAGGCTCCCCCGGGCGGTGGTGCAAACGTGTAGCGAATTGTCAAGCGAAATTTTCGTTCCCATCGTCGACGTCTTGGTGCCGGGGCCACCGGCGGAGCCATCGGCGTCGTGTCCATAACTTACGCGGTACAGATTTATCGATCAACAGGCAAGCAACAATAGAGAGAACGCGGAGAAAAAGGCGCACAGCAAAAAGGAAATATATTGTGCCCGAGTTTCTTTCCCATCCACCCGGGGCTGCTGCTGCTGCTTCCGGTGTGTCGTTGTGCTGCCTGCTTCTAGCAGCATGTTGCATTTGCCAGACAAGCGGTGGACAACAGCAACAAAAAAAAAGTTATTTCCCCCGCCCCGAATGGGCTGCCTGGTCCAAACTCCCAGCACGAAAGACTCGCTGCGTACGGCACACAAAAAAACAGCTCTCCAGAGCGCACCGCCGCCACACAGCACACATACACAGTCGGGCCGGAAAAATGACAAACTTTATTAAACCATTTGTTTCCACATTCCCGGGGCTCCGGTTGGGTGGTCTTTGGCAGACGGTCAATTCACTTACTCCGGGCCTGGGCAAAGACACACTCACCTACAGGCTCTGTGTGTTGTGGCAGAACAAATGAAGACATTATGGGAGTATATTTCCCTTTGCTGCCATTTTTTCTCCCATTTCCTAGCTGTTACGGTGCAATTACGGTAAGAGTGCAGCTTTTTTTCCGCCTTTTAAAGCATAAAGTGCAGGCTTATAAAAACGCTACATTAAGGTGGACATAAACTAGAGAAAGGTTTTTCTTCTTTTCGTCTCGTGCGGAGAGTATGTGCAGTAGTTGCGGGTTCTCCCCCTAAAAGTCGTGCAGAATTGACCACAAGCTCTGTGTCCAGCGAGGCGATTAGAACGCTGCTTAAAGTGTTTCTTCAGAGCCGCTAGTTGGGTAGCCACTCGGGTTGGGGCAGCTATAATTTTACGACCGCTTCACTGCCAACCTTGTCGACTTCCTTCTCGCACCCGGTGGAGTGGAGCGCACTCGGGTTTTTTTTTTGTATTTTGCCCCGAGAACCGAGATCTTGGCGAGTGAACTAAAACAAACGCTAAACGCTACCGCTAATGTGTATTGCTTGGTGCTTGGAGAACGGGCCAATGGGCGAAGAAAAAAACAAAAACTACACTATTGAACAATCGAAAGGCGTCCACGATTGAGCTTTAAGCTTAAACAGGCAGCAATGCCAGCAGCAGCAGCAGCTGGTGCTACGCCACAATTATACGCTATATAATAAAATAATAAAATGTCGTGACATAGAACGCCTTCGCGAGTGGGCCCACGTTAAAACTAAGCACCGTAAGGGACGAACGTGGACCTGGGAAGCGCGGGGTTTTGTTGCCCTTTTTTATTGATCCGTGCCCCAGCACGCTTGGCTGCTGATCTTAGGTAGCATGGCTCACCGTTCGATACACCCAACGGCAGCAGCATATGGAAGCAGCCACCTGGGAAGTATGGTTCCACACGATTTGACATCTGGGAGCAAAAACTGTTCCACACACACACACACACACCAAGATCTAGTGTGATCCGGTAGTGTAGTGCACCGCAAGTGCAGCTCTTGACTGTGACCTCACGTTTTCTTGTACCTCATTTGTTATGGATCTCGGCGCACCGGGTTTGGTTGGGACGGCTTAAGACGGCTTGCGCTGGGCATCTGGACGATCTAGAAAGGAACCTAACACTCCCCGCTTTGTCCTCTGTCAGCACCTACTCGGTAGATACCGGAGCATGAGAATTCTCGCGCCTGTCAACAGGTTCCACCGTCACAAATAGTCACTTCGCACGGATCGCTTACCTTCCCCCCCCCCCCCCCCCCTATTCGCTCGCCATCCGGATTGGCAATCAACGGATACCTCGGATTAGTGCCAAGATTACACAGCTCAAGCGCCCTGTTGCAAGACAGCACAGACCGTCCCGGCGGCGGTACCATATCGGTAGCCATAGCACTGTCCGCCGCCCCGTGTATCGTTAGCGAGGCTGAACCAACCGTGGGAGATAGCGGAGAGAACGTGGCCGCAGTGCTCACAGTGCTCATTAGAACAGAAAAACCGCAACCGTGATTGCTCCCAGAGCAGTCAGCGGACACGTTGCAAGGTTTGGAATTTGGGTTCCCAATCGTCATCTGTCAAGCACGGACACATTCTGCGGCTTGCTGCAAAAAACCCAAGTGCGCTGCACAGATTGTAATTTAATTATTTAAAAAGCAATAATGCTTAACCGTTGCATGCAGCGCTCGCTTTAGCGACAACCCTCAAGTCCGGGTGTGAAAGAAACGGTTGTTTGTTTCCTTTTTCGTTCACTGGGCCCTGGGAACAGGAACAGAGCTAAGCAATGTAGAGCGTGGTCACCGCTCCAAAACCGGCGGCAGAAACCCCGGCGTCAATATATATGTCGTTAGGACGAATGGACGGGTTTTGGGCGTTGCTTTTCAGCTGCGGGGTGGTCAATTTGCGCAAAAGGGTCATAATAATTTGCATGATATGGGTCTATTGTTAGTGCCCCAGTTTTGCCTCGGTGTTTTATGTATATATGTGTAGGGCGAGGATTAACGACAAGCGGGACAGCTCTAATGAGCGTAAAGCGCCTGGGTAGGAAATTGATCCACTTGAGAACTGAATTTACTGCTTCGTAAAGTCCCCTCGCCAGCTAATAACAGGGCGAGGTAGAGGGGCATACAATTTGTTTCATAATCATTAGACGAATGACTAATTGTTATTCTTTGTTCTTTTCATTCTTGCAGGTAATTTGAAACATAATTCTTGTGCCTTGATGAAGTTTGATGCACTGAAATCTTGAGTACGTAAGTTATCGTTGGAAATTCTGAAGGACAGCGTACTGTTTCCCCCAACAATTTTATCGTTCTGTAAAGCACGTACAACGATGCACAGACTCTTTTTTCCCATTGCATAACCCACTCACTACCCATTGCTTCCCTTTCTCCCGTGGAAAGCGTTCCTAAGATTTCGGACGCAAAACCAACGACATAATCTCATTAAACGTTGCAATGCGATAAACGTGAGCTGCCGTCAGCCATTTCTCCTACCATTCCATCCATTTTCCGTATCCCCCGCGGAGCCTGATTTCGACCCTCCCCTTAGACGCCCGCCCTCCGGGGGAAATCTCGAATGCTCGGCGGCAATCTCTGCCGGTTCGCTTACGGACATTCCGGAAGGCTGAAATTCCATCCGGTGCACACGGCGCGCACCATAATTGGAAGTCCGGAAGATCCGCTACGGGGCTGCAGCACAGCGAAACCATCAGCTGTGGCAGGTCGCACGCGCGTACACCGTCGTGCACTGTGTGCAGCGCGCTGAGCGTTGCTTCAGCTCCGACGGTCCGTTGTTCTGACGGTATTCGATGGAAACGTTGTGCGGAATTTATCTCTGGCAGCCTTGCACCTGCCGCTGGTAACTGTAGTAGCATGCAATGCAGAAGGTGCAGGAGGGCGGCAGATGCGTTAAATATGACAGACGAAGGGTTATAATTCTTGCGGGAAAAGTGAAAAGCAGCAATGGAATGGAATGGTTGAAAGCAACACACAAAAAAACCGTTTACCGTCCCTTTAACGACGCGTGCTTGTGGAGGATGCTATTTCAATGAAAGTTTTACGCTGCTTTTCCCTTCTACTTTACGGGGAGAGTTATTGTTACGATATCCCACCAGAAAATAAGTTATTATGATGCTAATGCACGGCGATACCGGTTATCTAACGCAAGCAGTTTGAAATGGATTTCTTCTTTATGGTCGATTGGTTGGAAAAGATTTATGATTCAAACAAGAACATTTAATATAATTTTCATCATATTTTTTGGCAGCGTGATGCAAAAGAAAGTGTTTACTCATGAATCCATCCCAATGGCAAATTTCACTCACCCCAAGTTGACAATCCAATTTTGTTTTTCTAATGTTCAACAAACCGTTTTACGTATGAATGATTAGCTGTTCCCATACCTGTCATGTCTCTCTCTCTCTCTCTCTCTCTCTCTCTCTCTCTCTCTCTTGCTGGCTGCAAACAACACACTGTTGTTGATTTTTGCCCATTAGTCACGCCATAATTTGTTGGCGCATCACAAACGGCACACGGCAGGAGAGCCCGCAGCGATATGTACAAGAGATCACGGGGCTGCGCATCTCCACACCTGTCTGGTGGTCTGTTTGCCAAACTGTTTCTCCGGTTTTGATGCTACCAGCTGCGAGCAGCCAGGTTTCGAATCATAAATATGCATGAGATGACACCGGCACCATCCTTATGGCATGTGTCTGTGTGTGTATGTGTATTTCACAGACGGGGCAGGAAACTCACTCGAGGGTTTTATTTGTCCGCGCTTCCACGCTCATCATCGATCGACACCTGAAGAGGATGCAATCAATAGCGCTCTTAATGAGCCTACATTAAACAAACAAACCGGTGAATGAACGAATAAAAACACAAAGAAAGATGCTTCAAACTTAAACGCATTAACGCTCTTCTTTAGCGCTTCCTGCCTCTCCGCAGTGCATCTAAAGTACAGTTCTTGCTCACCGTTCCTCTGTCTCACTTTCCATCCCTTGCACGGAATTCTACGCCGGGTGCTGTTTTATCCCAACAAACGTACCAATTCCCTTCAATTGGTAACGGTTCTTTTCACCCAGCAAACGCATGCGTGCTTGCTCGAGGGACCGCTGGACGCTAAAATGGACGCCGCCCTTGCACACCTTGGGCCACAAATTCCATTCCATGTCCAGTAAAAACAAACCAAACAAAAACACCTAGACACTCTTCCAAGCATCCCTCCCCGGAGCTGAATATGTTCATCAACACAGCATCGATTCCATTACACTCGCCGCTCCATACTAAAATCCGCACATGTTCTGAGCGTTCGTCGTCTGCGTCCAGACGTAAAAAGAAACCGGTTCCGCAAACGACTTGCCGAGTCGCGCGTCTCTGCCGCTCGAAATATGGACCGAAACAGACACCGACTAACACGGTCCCAAAACGTTAATTGTGTCAGTGGGACTTTTCCAGCCTTCCTTCTACTCCCGCTGGTTCTACGTGTTGAGTGTGTCGTCGTACCAGCATTCGCCCACCACAACACCTGCACGGCGGCGATGGACACAGACGGGCAGCTGACATTTGACGGGTGCGAGCGCCCGTGGAATTTATTTCATTTAGACGTTCCCCGATGTTTGTCAACCCGGCCGTTATTGAGTTAGGTCAAAAATGGAACAGTCTGTGCCCGGCTCAACAGAAGCCGGCGTCCCGTTCAACTGCAGTTCTGACGAACGCCTGACAGTGGTTGGAAAGAAAAACAAAAACGGACCTCTCGCCTGTGTATCCATCACTTTTTGACGTGGTGAAGCACGCCATCAAAATGGAATCACTGCCATTTCGGAGCGTGAAAAGCGTGTCCCTAACGTAGTTCTCCTCTTCTTGCTCGGATGTCAAATTCTAACTGTATACGGTCGATGCAGTACGTTCACGTTCCCGAAAAGTGTGCTCTCGCTGACACGCTGTTTGTTCCTGGTTCAGGCTCTGCGGGTCGTCGTCATACTGGTAGTCAGGTTCAGGTCCTCAGCATGGCGTGCTGTCACGGCGCGAAGCCGTTGCCGTTGAACTTGACCGGTTTTTCAAAACGGAACGAGTCGAAGAAAAAAAAGACATGCAAAATCCCGTACTTCAACCTAGTCGGAGTCTGAGGTGGTGCCAAGAATCTGGACTGACTTGCTGGATTAAATATTTGCACCGGACTGCAACAATGTATGTCCTACAATGTATTCCAATTGTTTGCGCAGTCTGATCGGGAAGGAACTTGAGAGCAATATCCGGGCGTGTGTGAGTTGTTTCAGGAATGTGTGCTAGTGCCAACTGAAGTCGACAATTGATTTACTATACCTCGTGCATATCCGGCAGGGCCTTTGAAGTTAGCACCCAATTAGCCTTGGCCAGCTTAGCAGAACCGAGTCCCCCTTTTGGACTGTAAAATGTAGCACAACAAATAGAGCGTATGAACTGATTGCTTAATTTCAGACTCGGCCTGCTGAATTAACTCATCTTCTTCCCATCGCGCAACGGCTTTCCGCACAATCACACCGCCATAAATCAGGGTACGCACACGGGATTGACTTCTGCTTTCTTTGCTGCTCTCGCTGTTTACTTCTCCTCCCGCCATGTGCATGATTTTCGCTAGTCACCCGAGACCCGAAACCCGTACTGGGGCATTTTTTCCCCCGTTTGCCATAGCACTCTTTCTAGGCCATCCGATTTATGAGGCTTTCCCCTCCGGGTCTTTTTGTGCTTCCCTGCACCGCTCCGAACTGAAACCGTCCACACCAAGGTCCATTACACATCGGCCCAGGTATTCGGAGGGGAGCATCGGAGGTAAAAAGGGGTTAAAAAGGTAACAACATAAAACACACACACTGTACAAAGCCTAAAAACCGGCGTGCACACACACACACATGCGAAACAAATTGGCAGTGTTGTTTTCCTTGTGGCGAACCAGTTCGCACTGCCCATCGAACAGTCATTAAAAAGTAGCTCCAGTTTTATCATGCCCGGTGTGCCCGTGTACGGCCAGCGGCGGTATTATCTTTTTTTATCTGGAGGGGAGCCGAATTTGTAAGGTCCTTGTGCCGCCTTGTTCGTTTTTTGTCTTGGAACGTATATGAATAGGCAGACATGTTGAGATTTCTCACTCGGTAATGGGTCCCCCGAAAGAGAAGATAAAAGCTTCAGGTGTATCTGGACTTAGAGTGTCATGAATTTTACAATCGTTCACCGGGTGTACAGTTAAGTGGGCTGTTACTAGGAGAAACGAATGTTTTCAGACCCCTAATTGCTCCACTGTCTGTGGACTATTAAAGTAAGGGGATGGGGGACACTAGCACCCGTACCAAGTTCCATTTTTGTTGGTCCATTTATTAGATTAGCTGAACCGTTGTAAGGCACACGCACTCAGGGATGGAAAGGAACTGTAAAAACTTGTGTGTGTGCATTAGTCCAGGGTTCGAGTGAAACTGGGCACTCCGGTTCCGCATCGATTCCCTGATTGCTGGCCAGCAACGACACAGTCGCTCCAGCAAACTAGATCCATCACAAAACCACTCTCCATGGCGCGTGCACTCGCGTTTGCTCTGCAGACGAGGTGTGCAGTGGCAACATCCGGTTCGATCGAAACTATGCTACACGGTTGATCACCAACAGAGCCAAGCAGCCACCGATCGTTAATTGACTACATCCGACGCATATTTGCCTACAAGTCCCTGCCTCCTGCGCTGCACGGTTCGATCACCGCATCAAGTTTAGCAAGCAAGTGTGCCCAAGCAGAAGTACCTAATCCTGATGGTGTAAAACATGCAATGTCTTTGCGAAAAGCCGTTAATGTTATGTTGTTGGCACTCAACACGACTGGATTAGGACACGTGGATATTGAATCTGAACGCAAATTGTTGGTAATTTTCAATAAACTCCTAATTTGAACTCCAAAACTCTCTCGAGTGTGTCGTGAGCTCCAAAAACCTGCTGCATCTTCAAAAACTAATTAAACTTGAATGCATCTGAAGTAACCAAACAACCAAAACATTAAGAACCAAACTCACTAAACACTGTTATTATGCCCCGAAAAGAAAAAAAAGATGTTTATTATTGCACAATTAACCATAAGTAACATTTCGCAGGGTTTTGAACATCGAAATAAATTGTGAAACATTTGCCACCCATTAGTGGGCTATTAGTTTTGCATAAACTTTTTCCGCCCCGTGTTCGACCCATGTGCTCCGTTATTAGTCGTGCCAAAACGCCTTTATGCGCATTTAAATTGCCTAAATTGATTCCAAACAGCCTTCGTTTGTCATTTGTGCGGGTTGCAAATTTCGCTCACACCTAACCATTAGCTGCTAAATTGCGGCAGAGACATTAAGAACGGGTCAAAAACAAAGCAATCACAGCATTACTTACCTGGCTTTGCTTTGGTTTGGGGAATGGAGCACGCATCTTCACGTACAAACGTAACAGATCTGCACTGTTACGCCAACACCCCGTGCTCTGGCGTAATGAATTTCTCTTCATCGCTAACATTTAATTGCTCTTAACACCCCATTAGCGAACTGGTGGCACAAATTGATCTCTTCCAATCTCGTGCAGTGTTAGCAGCAGCCGCTAAACTACTACCCCACGCTAATCATAATTAACCAGCGGCGACCCACACGGAGTGGGTCATAAAAAGCTTTCCCGAAAAAACCTCATCTGCTCACATTTGCATAACGACGCCAACGATGAACTGCATTTCCACCCACACACACACACTACCGCCGATTTAGCCATTGTTATGCGCACGAAATTTGAGCAGTAATCGATTAAGCTTGAATCGCTGCTCTCTAATTCGTGCGGTTGCCCCTTAGCAACAAACCAGTTCAACCAGCACCTTCCCTGGTCAAATTAACGAGATTTTATTGGTTTTTAGGGTGTGAAGTTTATGAACGATTCCGCTGAACTCGCTGTTCGGTACAATCGCGTTCGATTGTTTCAAACTGCAGCATGATATGATTGTGCTTGCATTCCATTCACGGGAACATGCAAAGCAACTTAAAATGAAAGTTTAACGGGACCGATGGTGTTATGAAATATTTCACCTGCACTTTATGATACCAAGCCGCTTGGTAAATGCCCTCGCCCTATCGTTTATTGCATGCTGACAATAAGAATTCCGCACCACGCTCGGCTCCATTTGGCGGCGTTCTTTGGCGCTGCCCACCAAACCCCCAACTAGTCGTGCCAGTAATGCCCTAAAGTTAACGATTAAATCAAATCTAACATGCTCAATGAATCGCGTGCCAAAGTGTTTTTCTTTAAGCGACGTGTGTGTGTGTGTTTTCGTGCACACACCCGCTCTAAACGAACCATTAATGTCTGGGCCCTTGGTAGAAGCCCAGGAAAGGCTTGCGCTTATTACCCTTTGGCCTGTGCTGGTTGCCCCACTGCCTGTCGCATTGATCTGTCGGTTGGCCGTTGCTGTTACTTAACCGTAGCGCGAACACGACCCAGGACCTCGTCGCACCGTGGCGTATCACCACGTCCGAAAGGCTCGCGGGGACAACTTTCACGCTCTAGCTGCCACATACTGCTGCTGCTGGTTTGTGGCCGCGCGTTTACACTACACGGCGTGCAACCTTGAACCAGATTCGAGTGCCGATTCGAGGGTTTCGATTCCAGCCCGCTGGAGGACTCTGTGGCCGTTTGTAATCAACCGTCACGCGGGTTGTGTTGTTCGATTGCACCATGGACCATATTCCGGCTGGCGTTCCAGCTACCATTTTCCATTTGCCGCAGTGATTGTGTGCTGACCCGTGGGTACTCACGCAGCATGGTAGAATTGCCCCGGGCATCCTAGAACACGAGCAGGTTGCCGTAGGTTGTCATCGGTGAAATCAAGGAAATTCCTTGTACATTCAATCTACACCAACGATCGCGCACTTTCAAATGAGATCAACATCCAGCATCCCCCACCCCCCCCCCCCCCTCGGAGAGCACACTGACATTAAAACCGAGCAACGGCCAGCGCAAAGAATGCTAGTTCCTGCAGCAACTCCAACTAGAGACGTTGGGAGCCATGCGGAGGTTTGTCGTGTCCTCCAAAGGCCACACTTCCATATGCGCGCGTGTTGGGAATTCCTGCCACGACGTGGAATACATCTCGACCCCGGGCTCGGGCACATGCCTGCAGGGATTCGATTTCCTTTAACGGTTCCTCGGTGCGCGCACAACGGCAAGTGTGTTTGTTTATGTGCACCCAGTTGCACAATCTAATTTAAATTCAATAACTATTTCGCAATGCCTGTGTGTAGGGGCAAACAAACACACACGGCTTGGCGTTACTCGCGTTTGCGGTGTTTTGTTTGTTCGCTCGCCGTCGGTTCACCTTTGGGGGTGAACCTGTGCTCCACCGCTACTCACCTGCCAGGACTTCCCAGTGCACACCGCGAACAAGCGTTTTGCGAAACGCAAAATGACATTAAACAAGCGAAAATAAAGTCTGTTTGAGAAAAAAAAGCACACTTTGAAAACGAACCCAGCGATTGAATTACATTTCGGGTAGAAAAGGTATACAAAAAATCGTAACAAGCTTCGAGCCGACCAAGAAGGAGTTATCGCTGTTTGACATCGATTGTATCTCACTTTTTTTCTGCACCGTATGCGATCGTTAACGAAACAAGCAAGATACATGAAGTAGGGGGAAGGTGCCTGTGCTCAGCTTGTAATAAGCGGAAAATCGTATATTTTATGTCTATGAACGATATTTTTTTGGGGGGGTACAGACATGCCTTTGAGCAAGTCGGCAAAAAGATTTTGGCTTTAAAGGCATTTGAAACTTCGCGAAACAGGCCTGCAAGCAATCAATAACATTAATAACCATTAACTCCGTTGCAAGCGTAAGTTTTGTCGAGTATTTTTAGCTACCAAGAACGTACTCTAGAGCGTTACCATACTGTCTGCCCCATTCGGATGAATTATAAATCGCACCAGCTAAAGCACTTACATTTATAATTACGGCGCGCGAAGGACAAAGCCGGCAATTTATATTCCAATTCATTTTCACTCATCCTAATATCACTCCCACCGCTGTAGAGTGGGCTCGCTGAGCTGCCTGCTTCACGCCTCGAGCAGCAGATAAGGTCCGCTGCTGCTTTTGAATGGCCGCTGGCATGAAATTGTAACAAGCTTCCCGGTCTAATAATATTTCATCGTTAGCGTTCAAAAGTTACGAAACAGAAGCTCGAGAAAGCAGTTACCGGCAGCAGTTTTGGGATAATGCTACGGCGTGCTTTTTAACACACAACATCATCATTATCGGTCGGTGTGCGTACCAGCCAGAACACGACTTGCTAGCTTCTCGTATTAGTAGTAGCACCAAAACCTCCCCGTCTGCTCATTTCACTCACATTGAGTTTATTTAAATGATGATTATTATGATTATTATGCCGGTGGTACGGCCGGTGGAAGGCACCAACAAGCCCTCGGCCAGATATTTCCCCGGGGGCATTTTTGAGACACGGTGCGCACACACGTCGTTTGCCGTGAGGCGGCGCAAAAGGTAAAGCTACCCGAGTAGCGCTGGTGGTAGCAAATGGTAGCGAAGATTAAAGCTCAATCGCACACTGCCCTCCTCCCGTGCTAGCTGCATAATCGCCATTACGGTAGAATTTGCACGTCCCACACCCCCGGTGGCTTTTGTGCTTCGCCAATGCTGACCATGAGTGTGTGCGGTGGGCTGGGAAGGAGGCGTTCGGACAGAGGCCGCCGGGAGGCTGGACCGGCGAGAGCATAAATATTTATTAATGCAACCAGCCGCAATCGTGCGTTGCTGCTGGTTAAGCTAACACACACACACACAGTCTAAGCCGCCCGTAGACCCCGGAGTGCGGCTCGGCTTGGCCTAGGTTAGGGAAATCGGAAGGTTAATTGCCGGGTCTAATCGCACCTTCGCGCCACGTCGAACACCACGTGTACCTACCCAGAGCAGCCAGTGTTGTGTACCTTTGTTGCTCGGCATCTAAATCGTGTTGGGATTGGTGGAACTGTTGTTCGATCGATTTTCGGGTTTTGGTTAAATAATTTCACTAACAGCACTGTGGGCGGGAGAAATAGGCTTTCGAAGCCGGATGGCACTAGTGAAACATAACGACCGTTCGGTACTGCCCCATGCATCTATGTCCAGGTCACAGGTTGTCTCTCCCCACAACAAACTTGATGACGAGTTGTTGATGGCAGATGTCGCCAGTGATAGCATCGGACCACACTTTGGAAGTACTTTGCAAGCTATCACGCCATCAATCTGTGGGCAAACGGCTCTCCATCTCTTCCCAACACCCACTGAAAGTAGGCACAACGGACACGGCCTCGAACCCTTTTGATCTCTGGTGAAGTTCCCGCATGTTTAGCATTTCAACCAACCGGGTCAACAAAGCCCATAACCGAAAAGCTCAAACATACGCGGTAGACGCGCACTGCTCCGTTCGTGTCATTGATTTCGTGGGTGTGACTGACGTCGCACAGGACGGAACCGCTTTGCACCAAACCGACGCACTTGAGGGCGGCATCGGTTTTGTGGTTGCAGTGCACAAACCTCTGTAAACGATGTAAGCGAACGCGTACACTCTCCCTTAGAAGGCGAATGTACACCTCCCCCATTTGTGTCCTATTCAGGGAGAGGGTGGGCTGAATTTATTGCACACGATTCCCGAGCTAGCGTGAGCGACTCAGGACCCAGTTTTGCCTGTGGATGACTGTGTTAGGGGTTGGAACATTGCACAGACTGCTGGAAATAGACCCAAAAGTGATAGATTTAACGTTCTCCGAATGCACGATAGTGCTTTTGCACACAGAATCTATGACTCTATATTTCCCAGTGAAAAGAGTTCAATCAAGCAAGATATTGGACCTAGTTGTCACTACACGTTGACTTTCAGCAAGAATAAGCTCCATCTCCAAAGTAAGCTACCAGAATGATACCTCACGAAGCCTCCAATTCCGGCAACACCAATGGAATTTGCTTCCAACCGTCCGAGTCTGAATGCTTCCCGAGAGCGTCACGGAGCTCGCCCAAAACAATAAACAGTTGTCACACCGCTGACATAACACCAACTCACGGTCCATTGATTCTCCCACGTCGCTGGGTCCGGCCGATTGGTGGCTGTTCAAAAAGAATACTTTCGCTTTTTTCCTCTGTCTCTTTCTCTCTCTATGCCTTCCTTTCACTCCTCCGCATGATGGAGTCATCAGTGTGCTGCGCTTGTTGGGAACTCATCGAGCGGAACTGACCGAATTTTTTCGACTGCTACTCCCTCTGTAGCCAAATCTGTATCGATTCATCGACTCCGGTGGGTCGTGTCTTACATGTGTTTGTTGACTACTTTACGACCCACCAGTTTTGGGGCTCGTTGCACATTGAACTAAAGCAGGTTTCTTGAGACGGCCATTGTCAACTTCAATTCCAACGTTTCCAAATTGAAACGCCGATTATGGTTATGTGTATTAAGAGTACATACGAGTTGTTCAACTTTTGCAGTTTGCTTCAGACAGGCTCTTCTGGGTTGCATTTACTGAATTCTTCACGTTATAAAACCAAAATTAACACAATTTTTAATCTCACCATTTTATTTTTCGTTCCATTTCAGGTAAGAAGAGTATACTCTCATCTGGCGCGTTTTTAACCTTAAATCACAACACCCGCGCGATGCTTTGATTTCACTTCTCGGTGCGGTTTTGTTTGACGACAGTAAACAAATCGTCAACAGCGTACCGAGAGGAGGCAAAAAATGTGTAAGTAAACTTCCCGAATCAACTCTGCTGCGAGAAAACTTTGAAACAACCGTAGGCATTTTCTGCGTCGGTGACTTCTACCGCCCTAAATGTCACACTGGAAGCGTATGTTCCGGATAGGGGAAGGAAATTTTCAATCCAAACTTCCAATTGTGTCGCCTCCACAATTGCGTGTTGCTGTTGCATATCACGGGAGCCATTTTAACGCTTGCCTGATCCAATTGCGAGACTTTGAGTCTTTACTATGGTTTGACAAGGATATCATTCCTGATGGGTTTATTGTTGACAAAAAAGTAAAGCTCTTAATACTTTCGTTTTCTTGAAAATTCTAGACATATTTTCACACTACAATCAAGCTCAGATAACAACTGTTCCAAATTTGGTGCCGTAATAAAGAATCAAGTTTCCGTCCGGCACTAAACAACGCATACCTGTTGGTGAGAGTCAACTCACTCAACAAAATCCTTCGAATTCATTCACACCCGCCCAAATGGACCAAACACATGCTCTACAATCACCACAGAAGGTTTAAGCTTCAAAAGAAGGATGGACAACAATCCCAAAACAAAATAAATCCAACAAGCTAATACACACTTTCCGTAGCTCGATCGGTGCTTTCCACCGTTTCAATTTTCGAAAGTAGCCGCCTGTTTTTTTGCGGCCTGCAAAGCGCTCGAAAGCGGCTGTCGCTGATACCCATTGGCAAGGACACACGAACGTCGTCCGGTGCCGTGGCGGCAATCAAACTCTCCACTCCAGCAGAACGGTTGTTTTTGCCAGAACAAACCGTTTCAGCGCGAAGGGGTCAACGAAATCGGCTCGTGCTTTGCGTAATAATTGCGCAACGCAAATGAGTGCAAATTTTTACACCATAACGTGCACATGCACACTCACACACACATAATTCATGCATTTAATGCCACGTGATCACGTTTCACGGGCCGCCACAGTTCACAGGTCGGGCACGCTTTTCTGTTCAAAAGGAATTAAAAAAAAATCCTCGCACAAACGTACACAACGGCACGCCACGGTACTGAATGTGGGACGTTTGGCCAATGGAAAGACCGGCACAACGACGTCGAAACTTCATTAGCGAGTTCAATACCATTTTTGGCCAATCACGGAACCTGCCGGGGTTCTTCAGTGACAGCGGCATTGCGTTGATGTGCGAGTGGATCTTATTCTTTCCCCACAAAGACCCTACTACCAAATGCAACTGGCGAATGAAATGTCAAGCGCGATCTCTTTAAAGGTAGGCTCAGCCATAGTACCGCTAACGCTCCCTGTGATCCTTCCGGTCATTACTGGAAGAAAGAACTCAAGACGGTGGGCTAATGTAAGTACACCAGCTTCGACTGCACCAGTTACAACACTCCCATAATGTCACGAGATGACGCGGAACCTCCAGAAACTTTCACTTTTCCACCGACACAGAAACTGATTCATTGGAGAGAAGAGAGTGAAGACAAAAAAAAAGCTTGGACCGATTACATCATTTACTCTAGCAGTTAAATGCTAAAGCGGGTGTAAGCACTTCGTAGCAGTTCTCCACTGTAACAACTACAACCACAAAAAACGGCGAGGCATAAAGTAAACCGAATACCCCATCTCAAGTAGCTGTAAACTTTACATGCTTCTTTGCTGTCGTTTGATGAAGAGCTTTCCAACCCAGCGAGAGTTTCACTCTAGTCTAAGGTTGGAAATTTGGTGGTCGTCTCGGTTCCGATTCGGCAGTATCAAGCATTCAAGCTATGATCGTCTGAATGCAAGATCGGAGCACCGTCCCGCACCAAGTCGTTGCGTTGCGAATATCTCCGACAGCACTTACCGAGTCAATAAAGCTTTCCTCTCGCGTTACCCAGTGACCCATCGGACCGTGAAATCGCTTCGTTAGTGAATTTATTTAAAACAATGTTCCACCCGCACATTGGAACGCATCGCCGACCCCGCAAAGATACTGATCGCACGAGATGCGGGAGATCCGGAATACTTCCTCCAGTGCACCACAGAGCACACTGCACCGCAGCAGAAGAAAGTGTGCGCGCAGATGAAGTTAACAATTTTTCAGCAAATCCCCCCAGGGAATCTACCTCCATCGCCCCTCGAATCAAAACTCCAGCGCACACACGAAGAATGTGGAGAAGAATTTCGGGTGAAATTCGATTAAGTTTCCCTCTGCTCTACTGCACTATTCCGGCGAAGCGTTTCTTCACCGAGTTCGAGCCGGGTTGTATAAGTAAAAGAGAACTTAATTAACCCACCAACGAACCGCAAAACGACCCTCGTGCTGGTGTTTGCTGACAGCGATCGGCCGGGCGGAATTTGAAAACGGAAGAAACCGCTCACCGTACCACTCACCGGTTCCGAACGCATATTTATTATGCTGGTTTTTTGAAATTCTATGAGGTGACTGTTGGACAGCTACAGTTTGTGGTAAGAGGAGCGAGTTATTTTTATTTCTTTTGGAGAAATTACATTTTAAATCACATAACTGGCGCTGCATAATTCATGTATTAAAGGAAAAAAGAAATGCTGTTACGCTGTTATTAATGATCCGACAACGTGATGAGATCTTGCATCATCTTTCTTTTACACTGGAGGTCGTGTTATCGCAATACGAACGGAACAAATCTTAAATAAAGCACTCAAACAAATCTGTCAACAGAGATGTATCTATTTTACGAGTTTCAGTAGTCTTATGGCAATTTTTGAAAATCTCTTTAAATCGCAATTACTCCTGGTAAATCTCCAAAGAGGAGCACGCCGTTGGTCAACTTCAAAGAAATCTTTTAATCTCTGAGTGCGATACAAACGTCCACCGAGATAGATTCAACGCCTCGCTTCGGAAGCAAAACGCAACGGCCGATGAAATAAATTATATCTTACGCCGGGCACCACGGACCGGGGGAGATTAAACGGCTGCTGCTAAATAGCTTTTTAATCGCTTGTCAGCTTCATAATGGAGACACTCGATTTATGGGTTCTCCTGCACGCGGGTGCGATTTCTTTAAACAGTTTCGCCAGTCATCGGTTAGCGCGAACAGTAGTAGCGCGGGCTCGAGTAATGAGCTCAGCAAATACTGCTGCCAGCCGGCTTCAAGAACGCTCAACACCGCGCGGACGGATTTGGTGGACCCAGCGCGGTTTTTAGGTCAAACCATTCTCAGCCTCAGAAGGCACCCTTGCGAGTGTTGTTTTCTGTGCTTTTTTCCCCCTCGCCGGAAATACAAACTGCAAACTCTCACGAATCGGCCGTTAAGCAATGGACATCTGGGGACACGCGAATTTAAGATCAAGCAATGCGGGAGTAATTACTTCATTTCAACACCACGGACAAAGCCACCTGGACGTCACTAGTTAGCGAGGTGTCTCTCCTTCTCTCGTGTTCTTTTCGTCCCATGCACCAAAGTCCATTTTCCAATGATTGTCTGAGGTCGTGCGAACAGAGAATTGAAGGACCCGTGCGTGTGTGTTCGTGTGATGCAAATTGTGCTTTGTGTGCGGGTCGTAAGATTTGGTGAGGGCGATAAGAAATTGAAGAGACCCATTTTTTTTTGAGGCCTGACTGATCTAGCTGATCAGTGAACAAACCAAATGATCCAATTCTTTCGCAGCACAAACAGACAAACCTATTTACCTTTGAGAGCAGCCTCCTTGGCAACACACAGGGGAGGCTGTGGTGCCAACCTCCGGTGCAAAATGGCATTGAAACTTAACGGATCCGTTCGAGGCAACAGCAAAACATTCGAGCACTTGAGACCCTTGGAAAGAAAAATGAAAGTACTTGATTTGTGTACGATTCCACGGTTCCACCGGCGTTGATGGTCAATGGCTTTGGCAGGTATCCGCATCTCACGGGGAGAAGCGAGATAGCGAGAGAGAGAAAGACAGAGCTAGATCTACGACCAGATTGCAGCAACACCCTGAAGGCTAGTGACCGCAGCCCAACCGCCACCGACAGTTCCAAGAGTCTCTGGCCAGCCTGCAAGAACGGACCCAGGGCGGACGGATACACGCGTGCAGGCTTCGGCTGTGATCATTAAAGCCCACCAAATGGGTGAACGAAGCGGCGAACCGGTTTTTATTGCCTGAACTTCAGCGCCATATTCGTAGAATTAGTTCAGCACGATCCAGCACAGCCAACTCCGGAGCCAGGTCCTAATGTTACGGAATGG
Source organism: Anopheles merus (assembly GCF_017562075.2). Classification (NCBI taxonomy): domain Eukaryota; kingdom Metazoa; phylum Arthropoda; class Insecta; order Diptera; family Culicidae; genus Anopheles; species Anopheles merus. The sequence continues at coordinate 40,090,862 of NC_054083.1, forward strand.
TGGAGAAGAAAAAAAAAGCAACAACGGTGCCGGAGCTTTTAATTGGTACTGTAATGTCCGATTCGTCGCCTGACCGCGCGCCGAATGGCCGACGATGTTGATGATGATGATGATGTTCCCATACACCAATTGTCCCTCGATTGGAGCTGTAACTAACGACGACGACGACGACCTGCCTACCGGAGATTCGATTCTACATTTATCAATTAATTGGACATAACGAATCCGGAATGGACCGGTCCGGCACCACACCCGCAGACTCTGAGTGTAACAATAGTACACAACAGGACCCTCATGTAGCGGATGCTATAAATTATTGCATCGAAGGGTGGGCAAATATTACAGTCGAGAAGTCACACAACAGAACCCATTACCCGCACAACCCTGGGGCCCCGCGGGGACAATTTCTAAATCCGGCATCAATGGCATTCAAACGGTTCATTTGACAGGAACAATCACCATTCACTTCGAAACTGCCGGTTGCGCTTTTTTGTTTTTGCTCCACTGGAATTGTTTTGCGAATAGTGGCGCTGCAGTGGCTATAGTAATTATATTATAGCACAACCTTCCATGCCGCTGTTCCGCTACACCTACTCGAGAATTGATATCTTAAAACACCATAAGGTTTGTTTTTTATTGAATTCGCTGCAGGTTAGCACGTTGAATAGGGAAGGTCTTTTCACTTCCGCTAGTGTGCGAAACTTATTCGCCACATAGCCTTCAACTTGAGCGAATGGTCGCTACGCTGCGTGTGGTTTCGATTGGAACCAGGGTGCAGATACATCAGTCAACCAAAACCTCTTAAATCACTGTAAACTACAATTTAATCTGGTTTGTTTGAGCGATGTCTTGATGTGTTTGCTTTACCTTGGGCGTTCATAGCGATACTTCGGGACATAAAGTTCACACAACAGTTTCCGCCTTCTAAGGAAATAAAGTGTCACAAAAAGAAGACAACCTATTGGAATTCTTGCAGCACAACTCCAATTCACTAGAAGTGGTTGTAAATTTTGAAAGGTATCCATAAGCCTGATTAAATAACTCTTCTGGAATTCTTCAGACTTTTTTGTTGCTCCAATCCGAACCTTGTTTTTACATTCCACAGGCCTGTCTGTTTTTTTTTCTTTGGAACTGCTCAAAAACCAAAAACCCTAATCAGCTGACGACCAACCCAACTTCATCACGTACTCCACTTTCATCTTGCCAGAGCACCTTATTACGTCGACCTGTCGACCGCTCTTTACTTTTATAAACCTGCAGAAGTGCCAATCCCGCCCCAAAAATATGCCCTCCGGGGAAATGTGTCGAGAGTTCGCCTTTTTTTCGGTCTCGCTCCCCAATCCCCGATCCGACGAAAGGCTGCTGCTCTTTCTCCAAGCATTATTATGTTTTATTTATGAGCCCATAATTGGGTAACGCGATGTGCAGTCAAATCAATCGTTCTCCATTGCGGTTTGCGGCTCATTTGTCTGTCTGGGGTCCGAAACCGGCGGGCCCAGAATTCCCGCCGTTACTCAAGGAAGGAGGAGTGCCTAGGACACCTACCACCTTCTATTTCTTCCCGTAGCTTCCGCCTGTTTGTGCTGTTGATTTATTGCGTAATGGTTGTGTTTCTCCCTATGTGTGCTCCACGACCTGGTAGGCCCAACTTGATGCAAAGTACACACGAAGAAGAAGCAAACTGTATCATCCAACGAAGGGAAAAAGTCTACAAATGGAGCTAATATTATGCTGTCGATCAGTCGCCGATCAGCCCCAGCCGCATTCGCAGGCGTAATGAGCAGGAGGTAACCTGCCAATCTCGCCGCTAGATAGAGTCGACAATGCACGAGCCCAAACTGCTGCTGGGTCTCACGATGGGTTACAGCCGGGGGAAGCAAAGATGGCACGAACTTGCAGACGATTTAGGTCAGTGTGTGTATGTGATGCCGCAATAGCGCTACCCTTCTCACAGCGGTTTGTCTACTCTCCAGCTGTGTATCATGCAGCTCAGATCTCTAGTTCTTCTGTCCCTATCCAATGCTTCGACCTGACGGAATCATTCCTTCCGAGTATCCAACATACTTAGGCCAGATCAGCACGAATCAGAGTTTTATGACCAAAGTCAGACTAAACTAACCGTTCGTGCTCACTCGGCATTGACACCAGGGTTTTGAGACTGGAGAGACACTACCAAAGGTGCTGTACTTCAACCCTACAACTTTGACACGACACACGTCTGCGTCCAGCGAGCTTCCAGATGGAGGCCATCTAAGGTGGTTGGCAAATAATTGGCAGCAACCCAAATGTGATTTGATTGATTTTTATCGGTTTGCCCAGGTCGCGACCCGTCACAACCCATACGAGTGCCGCCACCAACCTGTCAACAAACGAGGGCTGCTCTCTTTCCCCTTTTTACAGCCTGCTTCACCTGTTTCTGACTCCAGCTCAGCTTTGCGAAATCGATTTTTACTCATTATTTTAACGCCCCCAGGGCACCCAGTGCTACACAGGGGCGTCGATGGAACGGCTGCCCCTTGGTTTGTGCTTTGCGACCGACCCCGCGGATTTAACAGATCGCTGATTCACAGGTGATCGGTAATGCCGAAATTGGGCTTGACGTACGTCAAACTCCTGAAGTCCCCGGATCTCCCCGCGCTCGAGTCGATCGAATCGAGATCAAAACTCGAAGGTGTGCCCCGCGCCTGTGCGACATGGGGGCACATCCGCCACCATTCTCGCGCACCATTTTACCATTCCCAAATCGAGCGGAATCGATCGCGGGCTGCATAAACTCCTCTCCATTGCATAAGCGGTGGCGCGTTGCTTTGCGAAAACTTTCACCCGAATTGCCGAGCGGAGGAAGGCCTTTGTGTCCACGGTCATCATCTTTCACCGGCAGGCAAGTAGAGCAGGATCAGCACCGCATCTCATATACACTACACACGGTGTTATGTGCGAAACAATTCCTTTTATTTATCTATTTTTTTACCCGCTAGCTTCTCAATTTTACGCCAAGCCCATTAATTGCCGTACGCACAGGGCTATTGTTTTAAATTTATTCATCCCAGCTCGTATACAGTTTGGATTTGGTGGTTTGTTTTTGGAAGCCCACTTCCGTCAATTTCCGGCACGGTTTGGGCAGGCTGGGCGAAAGGTTGTACCCTTTCTTTCGTTCCTCCGTTTCTGACACTTTCACGAATATCAAATATGCGATGAAAATCGTTCACTCAACCAAAGCGAACCTTTCTTTGTGTACTGATTCATTTTCTTTTATTTATTTCTTATGTAAATAAAGCAAAGGTTAACTTTGTTGTACTTAATTTCGTTTTCTCTCTCGTGAACTGGGCGCGCCATCACCGCGTAGGTAAACGTCAGCTTCAAAATTTTGATACTCCAGGGCGTAGACATGAATATTGATGATAATAATTTTAAAACCAAAAATTACATGAATACGAGTTTCCATTCGCTTCCATTTTCCGACCGAAAAGCAAGCACACGTGCGTGACTCCCGGAGCGAATTAATCATCATTTTCCGCGGTGTGTGTGTGTGTCTCCGTTACGGGTCGAAGTTGCCCTTCAAATGACAGGTTTGTTTGAGCAAAGCCACCCTCCTCTCTCCTGTCAATCAGTATCGTGTACCGTCCTCCGTCGTCCTCACATTCATAGGGTAGAGACGAAATCGTGCACGCGGTTATCGACACCTTTTCCCTCCGGGGGTGGGCATTTATTGTCAAATTATCGTGTCAACCTTTTTGCAGCAGCGCATCAAACGACGGGACGAATAAAGCGCCCACCGGGGATGGTTAATTTGCTTACCAAAGTATGTGGCCGTGTACTTTCGTTTCGTGCTGACCGAAATATTCCACCTTTTTTAAGAAACGGTTCAATACAATCAACAGCAAAGCAATTTTGCAGCATTGAACATGATTGTCCCACCGTCGATGATGCTTCAAAGCACCATCCCAGCCGTCCCGAAAGGAAAGTAAACTGGAAGAAAACGGCGTCGTACAATGAATGTCATTAACGTTTGCATTTTCCGCCCAACGAGCTGAGGAAAAAGGTCACCTCGAAATGGGGCGCATCGGAGATTACAAAAAAAAATGGCACAAACTGCTTCTCCCCATTGGCAAACCAATGTCAGCTTCACAGTGCTGAAGGGGGTGTTGTCAAATGAAATGTCGAATGAAAGCCCTTTTCCTAACATCATTCGAAAGCCATTTTCACTCCCAAAATCGATCTTAATTCGGTTCTAAGCGATTGCAATGGACACAGAGGAGAAAAAAAGGCAAATTCCACAGCAAAGCAACCCTCTATTTCCCTTGCGTCCCATAGCGAAACCAGCACCGGGCACAAAAGGGTCACCCCCGATAGCCCCGAGCGAGGAGGCCGAGGCTGAAAAGTGCCCACAGATGCCGCCATCACCATTAACAGGGACGACAAACAACAAACCGCACACTCGGCACTAACATTGCACCATTGTTTTTGAGCCGCGGGGGGGAACGGGAAAAAGGGGAAGGGACAACATTTTATGCTCTCTTGCTGCGGGTCTGTGGGTGGATGGCTGAGGCAATACGGCCGAACGATTTATTACGGTTTTTATTTCGTTTTAATCGTAGCAAACAATCGAAAGGCTGCGAGGATCAGGTGGTTTTCCACTGCGGCTTACCGGGCGGGCTTAAGGGCTCTCTCTCTCTCTCCACCCTTCGTTCTCATTCGCCTGAGACATGTACACATTGTTGGCGTAAATGACCCAACATAAACAGTCCCCCCGCCGGCTGGCGGTTTTCCTTCCCCCAAAACCCTTCGCGCCCTACACGATGATTCGATTCAATGCGCTCTCGAGTATGTCACCCGTTGGACTCCTCTCCACGCGGACTCCTCCACCGGCCCAGAGGTTCGATTGTGATTTGAATCGCGTTTGAATCGCGCAGCACTCCACTCCGCTTAGCGGTGCGACCGCACAACACCGAAGAAAGGTAATAGTTGTTGACGACGCTGTGCAGAACTTGTTGTCGTGCGGTGGTACACCCCATTGTCACACAGGCCTAGAGATGCGGGGCGAGGGCCACATTACGCAATCGCAAAGTAGCGTGTGGCGTGTGGCTCACTTACAGCAGCACCACAATGCAGGACAATTTTTGAGCCTTGTTTGTGAGGCCGATTGCAGCGGCAAGTAGTGCTTTCCTTTTTTGCAAAACCCCACAATTGGAACACACACAATGTGCGACAAACTAGGGCAGCAGCAGCAGCTGCACGGCAAATTCCACGTGTCACGGGGTTTATGATGGTAACACGGTATTAATGGGCTACCCTACTAGCAATTGGAGTCGGTTGCCTTCAGTAGATAGTGCAAGATGGGTGTGCAATCTTATCGCGCCTGGTGATATGAATCGATTGTTACGTATTGGAGGCTGTTTGCAGAACACATTGTTCCAACATGATTGATGCTTTTATAAATAAGTAAATATAGAAAATTACATAAAAAATACTTCCCAACTCGAAGAATAGCAGCTATAAAGCTATAAAAGTGTTTGAAAATGGTCATGGCTCCATGAAGCACCTGTATTTAGTTTATTTGACCTTACCCACCGATCGCCTTGCCTTGCAAGATTGATATACGACTCCGATTTTCATCAAAACTCCAACTCCAACTCGCACCGTAGGCTTTGGTTGTTTGTCTCTCACTCTCTCACCCAAGAAAAATCCATTACCCACAAAGCCACCCCACACAGCAGAGAGCTAATTGGTGCACAATCAGGTGCAATTGATTTCAAATACAATGTTAACGCCGTTTCCCACAAAACAATAAACTCTGTCGGTATTTTTTTTTGTTACTACTATTCTTCGCCTGCTCATAACCGTCTCGGGGCCCCCAATTATGGCCCACAACGAGCTGGTGGTGGGAAATGATATGGGAAGCATTATACAATTACAAAACCGCGTACGCAATCGCAACATTTCCGTGCGATGCACAAGTGGATTAGATTACGCATGGCCCAACGCAACGAGGGCCAAAGGCGAAAACCAGCACCACCAAATCACCAAAAATCTCATGATGCTCACGCGAGCCCTATCTGGTTCCGCCCACGAAAAAGGGGGGGGGGGCAAGAAAATAAGTTTTTCCACCACTTTCCACGTTATGAAATTGAACACGGCACCAACCTGTAACCGGAAAAGACCGGCCAATAATCGCTATGACTTTTAGGCTTTGGCCCTTAACCGCCTGCCCGCTCTGCGCACGGAAAAGACGAGACGGGATTTTTGTGTTTAATCATACTTTTTGCATCACATCAGTTACCCGCCCAGGGGTGGAAATGGAGGGCAAAAAAGAAACGCTTGTCACACTCGAACGCAATGTCGTAGACAATATACAATCGCACAGCGCGATGAGCAATTTCAGCTGGCATGTCACACTATCGTTATGCTCACTCGGTTACTCGGTCATTCTCACCCAGGTCCATGCGCAACTGTTGTGCGTGCGGCTCGAGCCACAGCCAATCCTGGGCGAAAACCGAATCGCGCACTACCGCGTGTGTACCTGTAGAAGGGATAACCTTATGCAAACGGCACGGAACTGTCCCCCGATACGGGCTGCGGTAGAGAGCCCCGCTACAGCACCACCGATGCCGTTTTGATCGAGTGGCTAGACAAAAGTCAATATTAGCATTCATTTCAAACGGTTGTTAAGCACGCGGAATGTTAGTGTGTGGAAAATGCGACCCGACAAGCCGTGACGAGCGCGTTGCAGTGCAGGGATTTGTGCTGTGGCAGTGCGCCTACACACGCTTGTACAATGAAAAAGTGTATAATTGTGCTCGTAAGTTTCGATTTCTGTTTGTGTAGAGCACGCCCAAAGGAAACGCTATAATTCATTCCTAACAGTGTCTATGGTGTGCTACGAAAAGAGACTATTAAAGCCACGGTGGAGCTTTATCTTAAACGATTTCCTGCCATTAAAATGTCCTTTACTTCTACTGCCACCTAAACAGGCACACACACTCACAAACTTCCCTCTTGAAAACGATAAGAGGAGATCGGTGGAAAAACAAATCAATTTAATTACATCACAACAGGCACACAGGGAAACATAGCGCCGGAGTGCTGACATTTGTCTTCCCTCGTTTGCTAATTAATGTTCTCCCTCACGGGGCGCCTTTCTCCGTTCACCGACGACGCCCTAACAAAGATTTTTCGGAGCTGTAGTAGGTTTTGGCAGATTAGAGTGGCCCCCTTCGCACTAATACCTGACTTTAGCCTCTGACTCTTGAGCTCGAAAAGGAAACAAAAAACTCAATAAAAAACAACTTAGCAAAGAAATCCCGACCACCCGCGGTGTGTGTGTGTGTTGTGCATTGATCTGGCACATAATTTTCCAACTGCGTCCCTCGCAGGAGAGGAAGGAGCAGAAAAAACGCGATCGGCCATTCCATTATGAGCTCCCGCATTTTAATTTGTCAAACAAAAAATCTGGAATAGGAGCAGCAACAACAGCACTGGCAACAAAATCATTAATACACTCTCTCCACGGGAAAGATTACCGCAGTCAACGTTCCCCCGTCGTTTGAATAGGAGAGCTTTTTAAATAAATTATTTATTTACGAGTGCTGTGCCCACCGTTCTTTGGCCCAACCATCGCCTGCCGCACGGGGACGCGTGTTGGAGCGACGTTCAGGTGGTTTATTTCTTGTAAATTTCACTCACCGTATAAATCTTCCATTCCCCAGGGACAACAGCTACGTCCTTGTGCGTGTGTGTGTGTTTCTGTGCATAGTGTGATGGATTGTGCTTGAATTTTAATTAAAGTTAACTCCCTGAGACAATGATTTGTAGTCGTTCATGCAAAGGGACACACAATCTCACCAGCCGAAAGTAGCCGAAAGTAGCGAAATAAATCCCCTCCGGAGTGACCTTCGGATGATGCTGATGCAATACACGATCATCAGGACAGGAGGCGAAAATGTGTGTATGTGTGTGTGTGTGTGTGTGTGTGTGTGTGTGTGTGTGTGTGTGTGTGTGTGTGTGTGTGTGTGTGTGTGTGTGTGTGTGTGTGTGTGTGTGTGTGTGTGTGTGTGTGTGTGTGTGTGTGTGTGTGTGTGTGTGTGTGTGTGTGTGTGTGTGTGTGTGTGTGTGTGTGTGTGTGTGTGTGTGTGTGTGTGTGTGTGTGTGTGTGTGTGTGTGTGTGTGTGTGTGTGTGTGTGTGTGTGTGTGTGTGTGTGTGTGTGTGTGTGTGTGTGTGTGTGTGTGTGTGTGTGTGTGTGTGTGTGTGTGTGTGTGTGTGTAAGAGAGGGAAAGAGAAAGGACCTCCACAACCACATCCTGGTGGATGTGAAATCAAACAACCCGCAGACACCCCAAAAAAAGCGAAAGTACAAACCCCAGCAGCAGTAGCAGCAGCAGCCCGACACTTCGGGACTTTTTACATAACTTGTTGGACCAGTTATTTTGGTCGATTTTATGCCCACACACACACGCTGGAGTCCCTTTTGTGTACCCTTTTCCGCATCAAGTTCTGGGCCCGGGGTTTTCGCTTGTGGCACCACGCCGCAACACAGAAGTAGGTGACCGGGTGATGCGAAAGAGTTGCCATTTTTTTGCCTCTGCAATGTGTGTGCTTGTGCAGAGAATGGGACTGAGCAACAGAAAATGGACGACAATAAACAGAACCAAAAAAAAGGGAGTTACCAACCAACCCGAAAGACTCTGAAGTTGCACTGAATTTACGTTCCATTCACCGAACCACTCGAAAGTCCCTCGAGGGCTTTGTGCAGACGGGCCCCGGGACCAGGGGACACAGGGGAAAACAACCTAATGAGAAGTGTTTTCTCTGCTGGCGGAAACGCTGAAAACTTTGCAACCAGTAGCTCCAGGAACAAGAACGGGTGCGCCTTCTGACGGCTATCCCGGCGGAAGGCCTGTTAACTAACACATCAGAGCGCTGAGTTCAGGGGTTTTTATCACAATTTGGTGTCACGCTCCTGTGTCCGACGTTATGGCTATGTGCCAGAACGTCCAACAATATCACTTTTCATCAAGTCAAAGGGGAAGTGGTTTTCACGTGTCCGTCTGCGCTTAACGGCTAACAAGGTGCAGACATTTTGAGGATTGAATTTTCCATTTAAAAAAACATGGAAAAGAAAGGACTCAAAAAGGTGTCATCAACACGAGCACGTTGGGCGCCGGAAACCCCCATTCCCACTTCAAAGCGCATTTCTCCGGTGGAAATGAGCTTCGGCAGCAAAGGATTCACAAGGGAAAGCTTATAAGCTGCTTAAAAGAAAGGCTTATAGCTGCTTCATGTTTAAATCACTTGCTCATGAAGCTTGCTCGTTGATTCTCACCGAAAGAAAAAGCGATTTATTTTGCAGTGAATTAAAAAAAACAATTACTCTGTTGATTTTAACATATTGTCAGTGTGTCCATGTACTCCGCGATGCGAACATCATTTATGTGACCTTATCGCTTCAAATCTCCACGCTTCTGCATCAGCAGCAATAAAGTGAAGGGAAAGTAAAGTGGAATAATTTAAAAAAATATCAACGAAACCTACGCGACCAACTGGAAACACATTTTATGTGGATTACGTCTCAAGCGGGAGAGTAATTTTTTGGGAAAAAGTAACTTTTTGATATTGCATAAGCATCCGTGCACCTTTCTCCAAGCGCTTTTGGTAACTGGACTGGACTGCCGTCATGTGCGATCAAATCTCCGCCATGATGATTCGTGTTAATCCGACCAGGAGAAAAGCTTACAAATTACGAGCCGATAGCTTCATTTGGGGCAAGTGATTTAATTGTTGTTAGCGTTTATCTTATTTCCATGGTTTGACAGCTTTCTTCATAGCTTAATAACACCACTTTGAATTTATATCTCACAATTCTCCTTGAGGGTATCATTAAAATGGAATCGCTTGTTTAGGGGTTCTGTTTTCGCAAAAACACTCTATTTCGGTTGCCCGATATTCTTCCCCAGCGCCCAGCGAGTAATCAAACCGAAAAGCTTTCTCTGGTGTATCTATATTTACATCATTAGCCACGGTAGGATAGCGAAAGCGCCGAAGCCCTAAAAGTACCGCAGAGAGAATCCCTTCCTGCTCTACCTTTTGACCATCTGTGTTAATATCATTCGAAGGAGGCAATAGAAGAAGAAAAAAATCCACACACCAAAATACCAACCGTAAAACAGCTTCGACCGGTACTGCCTTTAACCGCTATCATGATTAATTGCTACAATTTAACACTCAATACGACGAAAGTTTTCTCCCCGTTAGCGCCAATGCACATTACCCGCGAGGCGCGACCGTTTCCCGATTGAAGTCTTCCTGCCCCCGGGGCAGCCGAGGGCAATGGTGGTGGGCTCGATGTCATTAGTAAAAGGGTTTACGATCATTGGCTGCGGCTCGGTACGATCCAACTGGTTGGGACCAAAAAAACCGGTAGAAAACAGACAAAATTCAACCCAGGGCATTCCGCGAAATTGTGTAAAACAGCACAAAAACAAACCCCGGAAAGCGGGTTGTTTAGCTTCCGAGATCTTTTCGATTTCGATGCCTTTGAAACTGGTCGGACATTGACCATCAAATTATTTCGAAAACCGAGAAACAAACAATCCCCCATTTCAGCCGTTTTTTGGTACAACCCATCCGATTAGATCGAGGCGAAGCGAACGATGCTCCGATTATCACCCAAGTTGTGTGACTTCGTTTTGCTCCCGAGATACACACACACACACACACACACATACTCGTAAATCTCGCGTTCCGTTTTTTTGTGTTCGACGGAAGACAATCCCGTCCGCCGGACTACAATAGCGGATGGTGACTTGATGCCGTCTTCGAGAAAGCTTGTCATCGCCGGAACGTGCGCACTTTGCGTCGCAGGGAAGCGAAGCAACCCCCTTTTTTCCACCAGCGGACGGATTTCCGCATTAAACGGACCACCTGTTTGTGAGTGTGTCAGTGCACCTTGGCCATATGCCGGAGGTTTGTGGTGGGATTGAATTATATTGTTTGGAGCATAATTGAAAATAGATTAAATTTCTCTACCGTTCGCGCGGCTGTCAGCGGACCAGCGGGCATAGAAACGAGCCCGAAGCAGCCCGGGAGAATTGGACGTGTGACAGGCGTGGGACGCTTATTATTGTCATTAATGCTGATAATTGAATTAGCAACACGGGACGGAAAGGAAAATCCCTTTCACCTGCCTGGCAACATGCTAGAAAACATGGCTTCAAAGTTTATTGTTATAGTTTTAAAGACAATTTAGTCTATATTTTATCCAAGTATTTACAATCATAAAATGTCACTCCCTCAATCAATGCAGTTTATCAATTAATAATTACCACAACAACTAAAAGAAAAGTCGATGATTGTCCTTCATCGTTCGTCCAAAGTGAAGGAAGCGTTAAAAACGCATCCACTCTTCACTATATAACACATTATGGCAAAGATTATTTCCACTAAACTCATAATTTCTTTCTTTCATTCCAGGTATGCATCGGAAGACCCAAACTCACACTTCGTTGGCATAAATCATATCATTCAGTAAGATCTTTTCATTTGTGCTGAATTCCAAGACGAGTGGTGCAAAACAAAGAAGAAATCATTAAACTAGTTCTTAAACTCGAGCAGACATTTACTGCTACATCCCATCTGTTGGGTGTTTCTCCTGTTGCATAACGTTCCACACCTCCAGCGCAAATAGTTTTCAACCTCCTTTTACCTCCTTTTCATTGGACTTACACACGGGAAAAAAAGAAATCATGACAGCTGCCCAGCACACCAGTAGGAAAGTGAAAAACTTTTGCAATTTTCATTCCATCCAAGCTTTCATTCCACAGCGCCTCCCGGCCGGCCACAGCCAGAAGAAAAGCCACATTTCCATAATAATTTCTTACACGAACCACCCGTGACGGCCACGGGCTAAGACGCTAGACGACCGCCCCGAAAAAAACGCAACAAGTTAACCCAACCGAGCGTTCGGGGCAGGAGGATACGTTGCTCATTTTTCTGCGGCACGGCAAGCGCTACCGAACGGGAAAGTTGCCTAGAACACACAACACGGGGCTTGCTAGCAGAAGCTTCTTGCCGACGCTCTTGCCTGCTGCTACTGCTGCCCATCCAAGTGACCCAGTTTTCCACACTCACTATTAATTCAATTGCACCGCAATTAATACGCCACTATCACGCGGGAAACGACGCAGTGGGCGGGGTGCTTGCGAAAACCACCAAAACGACTCCACGCTTTACACCTTGTGAAAGCAAATCCCTCCCCCATGGAAGGTACGGTGGTTTTTTTTCCACTGGGAGCATCAACCAGAGCAACCAGGCACTGAGAAACCTTCTAAATACCGTCGGTAATGCCCACAGAAACATTCTGGCTAGCGAGCTCAGACACCGGAGTAATGGTGTTTACATACGGACGGCTACCATTTTGCTGGTGAAGAGGTACACTTCCCACCCCCGAAACACAGCCGTAGGCAGTGTTTTCTTACCAGGTGCCAGGTGCGAGTGCGATATCTTCCACCGTGTGTACCAAGGCGATAACGTGCGGTTTGTGCTGTAATGAAGTTAGCACTCCTTTGCTCAAATGTTTTTCACACTTACCAGCTTCGTGGTGTTTGGCGCGGGAAGGGAGGGAGCCTTAGACATATGAACATCGCAAACAACAATGGAAGCCGAAGCTAGGTTTTCAACAGCTTGGTTTTAGTGTAGCCACCCATTCCATGTTGCTTTGTGCTGCGCAGCTTCTCTTATCGGCGATGAAAACACCTTCGCACACGGGCTGTAGACAACACAGCTGGTAAACTCGATTTCCGAGGCACAAAGGCCGCTTCTGGAACAGCTTTCAGACTTATTTCTCATAATTACATTAAATCGATACCTGGCTCTCTCTCTCTCTCTCCCCTTCTCTAACGGGATGTGCATAATTAAGGTAAACCAGATTGTGGCATACTGCCAGGCCGAATGTTTCTTACTCACACCAATTGATACAAAATTGGTAACCAGTTCCGGCGAGCGCTCCTACCAGCTCCAACCAGCTTGAGAGCAACGGCAGTCGGGGAGCGGTCGAGTTTTGAAATGCAAGATTTAGCAATGGGAAAGTTTGGAGTATCCGTTGCCGACATCCGCAGCACACGTCATCGGTGCCACAGACTCTCGCAAACGGTGGTTGCACTGCCAACCCACCTTGACAAGTTGTCCGAAATTCGGACGATGACTCACTGATGACCAAAACCTTGACAGCATTAGGCGAAGGTCTTCGTTCGCCAAGCTTCCATCGAAGAGCATCCGTACTCTGAATATCGGTAAATTATTAATTAATCTACCAGCGCAAACATTATGCAAATACGAACGCAAGCGCACGAGCAAAAAGACCATCAATAGTGGCCAAAGAGAACAGGATCGCCATCTCGCGCAATTATCGAGCAAACAGCGGCAGCAGAACTGCCAGCAGGCAAGACAAGGTGAGATGAAAACCATCCTCAAGGCACCGGGGCCGATCGGCCATCAGCCATCGGCTGGGCGGGGAATGGGAGGAAAACACTTTCTTTCTGCACTCTAATGCGATGAGAAAGTTTATAATTTCCAAAGTCGCGCTCGCGGTGCAAAAAACAAACGGTACCGGCGTTGACCACGGACCACTGCATAATCATCCTGGTATGTTCCATCGCCTTCCATTTCCATCTCAGTCCGGTATGTGTCTGTGACCCTGGATGTTTGCAAATGCACTCTCCCATGGGGGGGAAATCATGATGCCATCCGTACAGATGATGTCACATGCAACGCCACTTAAAAACCATCGTTTGAAACCACGTCCGACACCGACGTCCGATGATCGAACGCACCTTGTACTCCGCGACGACGACCACAACTCTTTACTGTTTGGACTCTTGAGCATCATTTACCGTGTTGCGTGTCTGCAATGTGGTGCGAGGTAAAAGCGGTCGCATAGCACCGCCACCAATTGGAAAACTGGCCAAACTTGATCTTGGGCCGTTATGTTAACGGCTGTCGCGGTTAGGCGACGCGATGGAAAACGGTTGTATCCGCAAAGCCCGTTGCGCATATGCATATCTGCCGAGCTCACCGAGTCGGCACTATCAATACCTACTACCCAGCACCTGACCAGGGAGAAAGATCATGGTTGTAAAAAGTAAATTATCACGATACTTTACACCGGCGGAGAAACTCAACCACAAACGCGTCTCCAACGCGTTGGTGGTCTCCAGAGATAACTGACGGTAACGGTGGAGTGCATGGTTTCTGTGTGTGTTTTTTGCACTATCCACACAAACATCAACCTGCTCCTACCAGCTGCAGAGTGCATTAGAAGTACGCACAAACTTGTTCCCTTTCGAATTAAAAAAAAATCCACCAGGGTACAATTATGTCTGTGGATATGTGGATAAACCGCACGCAAAATGATGCCAATTGCAAGCTTACGTAAAGCTTTCCTGTGTACTTTGCAGACGGAAATTGCTTCGAGACGCTTATTGCGGTGCTTTCCTGTCAATGCATGTAGCCCGTGAAATGGCTTTCCCTCGACTGGCTCGACAGACACAACCTCTCACCCCTTTGGGCGAATGGCATCCCCATGCACTGCGCTGAAGCTTCAAGGACAAGTTCACGCCCATAACCTTACCTCACACGGTTACTAACGCTCTCGCATGGGCCTAAGCCACTCACCCTCGTTGGGCTTCTTCACCGTTTCTGCCATTGACTTTGAGCTTGATTTCGGTGGAGGATAAACGTTTATTTCGCGAAGGTTTTCCCAGACCGTGTCATGCAGCCACCGCCGTCGCCACACCAATTGAAACACCGTGGCCAAAATTACTCGAGCTCAAGCGAGAAACTCTAGAGAAGCATGAAGTAAACGCGCATTTACCACAGGTACAAGACCTAGGCGGCGTTATGCCATGGAATGCAAACAACGCATTTAGGCTACAACGCCATCACCACAAACTATCGGGCGCAGGCAATCGATTGAACCTAAATCGATAGCCATTGGCGAGTACGTAGAGTGCCTTGCCGACACACCGAACAAAAAAGAGACCAATTTTCTGGGCCACTCTCAGACACAACTAATCAACAAAAGTGCAACCCGCTCGCTTCATTCAAGTTGTCTATCCTGAAAGGTGCTGTGCGACCTTAGCTTGCACCGTCGTTGTCATCGTCGATTCTTGAGCAAAACTCCCTACACACTGTTGCTGCTTCCGATCCAGGGTCAACTTACTGAAGAGCCTTCACCCAACTGTCTGGCGGGTGCTGGGTGCCTCGGGTGTCAGCTCACTTTTGAGCCGGCTGAGAACGGTTTAAAAAGCGGTCCAGCGATTGACAACGCTGGACCGCTTTTTAAACCGTTCTCAGCCGGCTCAAAAGTGAGCTGACACCCGATGTCACACATACGGTGCGCGACACGATGACGGGGCCCGGCATATCACGCGAATGCCAGAGTTAATGAGGTGCGAGACACCAATCTGGCGGTCTTTTAGCGGCAGATCTAGCCCGCGATCGGATCGGAAATCACACGATTGAACCAGATGGTGGCCTTAAGATCGCTAATTGGTACGATTTGAATTTGGAGATTGGTCTGACGTGATAAGTCGTGCGAACAGTCACAATCCTACTTGAAAGCCTCCATTCGATCACCATCGCAATAGGCTATTACAGCGAGTAGAGCACATTTTGGCAAAGTAATTGCCGTCACATTCGACCAACGGCTACTGGGGGTTCGATGAATGATTAGACACACTCGATGTGAAAAGCATTCCTTCGCTTCTCGTATGCCGGTACAGCGCATTAGGATTTATCGGGCAGGATCTTAAATGCCTTAAATGGTTTGGATTAGAAATAAGCCTCTCTGCCAAATGATTAAGATCTCATGATTACTTCGTACGTACTATGATCGATCTGTTTGGAATGGTGGACACTACAGAGTTCCTTGCTTCACTAGTTTCGAAGGACTGCATGTGGAGTTCTGGTGTCACTAAATAGAAGGAATCTTAAGATTTCTTGTTGACTTTGATCGATCTGTCTGGAATACAGACACAAATTCCTAAGAGCTATGTCCCTATATTCTAGCACTCTAACGTCATGCAATGCCTTAAAATCCTAACGCAATTGGAGCTATAATTCTTCAGGTTTTTGCTTTACAAGGAAACATAAACACACTGCTTCAAGCCATGAACAATAAAAACTTTCTTCCGGGGTGTCTTATGCGACGCGATGACTTCTGTACCGGTAGCATTATTAGCAGACCCTCGCTCCCATCTCATAATAGGCCCGCGTACTTCGGCATTACCCAGACACCCGAGCAGGGTTAGAAAATGAGCCCTTCACAAGGTGCATAAACATCACTCAGCCTGTAATTTATCTTCCACTCTCTATGGAACCTCATCCGGAATCGTGAGATTAGTCCACAGCGACCCACGGTTACCAACGAGCTGCAGTTTACGAACCCATCAAAACCCCATCATCAATGGCGATAAAGTTGAAGTGCTTGAGAGCAGTGAGAGGAGAAGAAGCAGAAGCGAACGAAAACCCACAAGCGGGCGGTGGAACGGTACTGAGATGCTTGCTCTATCGAGTCGAAGGCACCATCTCAGCCGACATGCCACCTTTATGATTACGGGAGATACAAACAACGCGGGAGAGGGAAGCGCACCCATCCACTCCGCGCTGACAGTTCGCTGATATCGATCGGGTGAAATTTCGCTACCGTCGGGGAGCCGCGTGGACGTAACCGGTTCGGCCGCGCCATTAAACTAACATGCTAATCTTATCAATTTTCCACTCCGATCAGCACCTGAAGACATGGGGGTAAGCCCTCTTGCCATCCCTCCTTCTTCGCTGGAGCTCTTTCAACTGACAACCCCGTATGGCGGGTACACCTATCAAAATGGATGAAAGATTGGATAAAAAGAAAACCATACGGACAATTTCGATCGACGACGAGAAAAGCGTCGCCCAGAAGGGCGTACCGTGTGGGACGTCGTCGTTGGCGTGTCATGTCTTCGCCTACAACACCCGGTGGTATCGATGGGTTTGAATAACTTCATTAAACCAGGAGTGGCGCCGGTATGCAAATTAGGCCGAAAGGATCTCCTTTCTTGTTGTTAGAAAGCCCTTCCCTGTCTGGACACGGGGAAAAGAGTTTTGGACGTAGGCTGCTGGCAACATGACCGAAAACACAATTGGCCATAATGAACACCACATCGCTTTCCAGCTATGGCTTTGGCGATAGTCGATGTTTTCGATTTCTGCATCTCATGTCCACTCAACACACCACATGTCCATGCCAATAATTTAAGCGCACATCGTTAGGGACCGAGTCTGGAACAGGGAATGGAATTGCAAATCAAAGCACACCACAATAACTGGCCCTGTTTATTCGATATCTGGCTGGCATGTAAACAATTATTGACGTAGGCACGGTTAATTGAAAATAGTAAGCTCCAATTCGATTCCAGCCGTAAACAAACATTCGCTTGACGTTTGCTTTTGTGTTGCGTGACAGTATACTAACGAGACGACAACAAATTACGTCATGTCGGCTACGAATTGCTCGCAAAAAACATCAAAAGTTTGTTTAACAAATAAACGAATGCAAACTATCACAACTATTTGTGCTGTTGGTGGTAGAGGGGAGTCCCTAAAGTGCTGAAACCCCTCCCAAAAAAAAAGCAAACATCAAACTGATAACATCAGGCAACAAATATTACTTTCCATCGCCTACCAACACTCCCCAGCCCTGTCAACCGATCAGAGAACTCAATTTACGGCTTCTTACCCTGCCGTCATCCCATAGACACCTCGACTACCTCCGGAGGCCCAACGTAACACCCGTAGACACAGACGCATAACACGTGGCAGAAGTGTTCTTGTTTTACTGTTTTTTTTCCTTCTATCACACTTCAGAGAGCTTTTTATTCGTGTTGCGTTGCTTTCGCCTTTCTCGCCAATGCCAAAGATGCCTCGGCGAGCGTCAAAAGCATCGTGTCGTGTTCCAAGCAGCAGTAGCGGCAACAGCACTTGCGTTTCTTTTCTTGTTGCCTTCCTGCAACGAAATCAATCTTCATCAACACGCTCTACCGCACTCCCCCCCCCCCCCTCCAGCATGGCACTCGACCAGCAAGAAGCGCTCCTCTGCGCTAGGAGGCCAATGCGGGTCGCGTCGCTATTTTCCCACCCCGGCCAGCAGCCGGCCAACCTTTCTTCGATCGGTGACTCTGCCGAACCGCAAGATTCACCAGGCAGAAGAGCAGCGGCAGCTCGGTTCAGAGCCGTCGCATTACAGCATGAGCTGTCCCCCACACGTCTGGTCTGGCTCTCTTTCATCCCCCTTCGCTTCTGCACGATGTGGCTTTCGGGGCTGACGTTTGGGTCTGACAAAATGATACAACTGTTGATATTATTTCGATAGCAAAACATCAACCCCCGGTGCGGGCCCGCGCAAAGTGCAACAGGGTGGGTGGGCCCGAACGAAGTGGAAGGGCGGGAGATCAATGGAAAGATTGATGGCTTTGGTGTGATGGAGAGCTTTGGGAGCACAAAAAGCGAGCACACGGGCAGGACATGAAAAGCGCCCCATTTCCACGCTACAAAATACGAAAATTTATTTCCCAGCAGGAAAGCAACAATGCGGTAGTCGGTGGTTGGGATGTGGTCTGCCTTTTGTTTACATTCTTCATCGTTCGTCCCGTGACCGGGGTGGTAACGGTGAACCTGACTTTGTACCGGGCGGAAAGGCGCTTGGGTTGTTTGTTGTGTGCAGCCGCGCGCGTTGCTTATCTTTTTTTTCCATCAACACCTCTCTCCCTGGTGCAAGCATTCGATCAAATGCTTTTGCCACAGTTTCGCTTTCACTGGAAGATTGTTCAAATTTTATTCATTCCATTATTTTGCATGCCATCTCCAGCCGGGATCGCAAGCCGACGGAAAATGTAATCAAGTATATCGGGAGAGTCGTGTGCTAGGCTTGGAAAATGCACTCAATGCAGTGTGGCTTTCGCTCTCGTTTCGCCTGATGCATGCAGATACTCATACATGGAGAAGGCATCCGAGGGCAGGTGGGTCATGCTAATTAACTGCCGAACGTGGAAGGGATGATGAGACACCTCCGGCACCTAGTGAAGACTAAAGCTGGGAGGTGCGATTAGTACGTGGAGGAGGCTAGAGAGATGCAGCCTTTTGCCGCCGCTACTACCACTACTGGGGAGACGGGGAGAAAATTGGCTGAGGAAAAAAAGGTGTCAAACGATTGAGTGGTGATTATTTTCCCTTCTCAACCTGTTCACACAAGTGCACTCAATCATTGTTGTGTGTGGTGGTGTAGTGTGAAACCCTTCTCTGCCCTGGAGCACATTGTTGATGGTTGCCACAGTGCGTCGGGACCAATCACCTGTGGTTTAGGTTAGGTAGACATGATTAATTGGATTTTTTGCTATATTTCCAACAAGTTCGCCATAGGAAATAGTAAACGAAGTCCCCCACTTGGCAGTAGTTGTGGGATTAAAGCTTCATTTTCCAAATTCCACTCATGATTTATAACAGCATATTTAAATAAAACACCATAATATCTAACTTAAAAAATGTCTGCAATATTACCTGCTAGCTAACAAAACAAGATGACTCGGATTAGAATCGAACCATCTACCGGCAGTTCATGACGCCGCGCTCTTACCGAATGATCTATATACTGCGTCCAATGTGTGGCGGTAAGAATACCAATTTAACCTCTAGCTAGCATTTGTACGGAGCGCCTGTATATCGTTTCAAAAGCCCCAATTTAAATTAGAGCACTTAAATTCTACCATTTTCAGCCGGGAAAAGCATTCCTTTGCACTTTCATACCCCATATCGCAAATAATTGGAACCGCAACCCAAATTGGGCAATTGTCTAGCAATAATACTAAATGATCCATACAGGACGGAGAGAGAGAGCTAAGGAGAGCAAAATATAAAACTGGCACAGCAAAAAACCGTTCCGTAAAACATATCAGTAAAATATTAATGCCAAAATTGTACCCACTAGAAAGTTACACAAACGCGTGGTGGTTTGTGCAAACCATTTGCTAACCATTCGCGACGAAACACAAGCGCGTTCGGAAACGCGTTCATCAGACGTGCCAAGCACCGTCGAATAACCGTACCGAAAACCCGTGTGCGCGTACCCATAATTGAGTTACTTTAGCGCGAAACGCAATTTTTATGATGACGTACGGACGTACACGCAGGAAAAAGCACCGCGAAGGTTATACACTTGCTCATAGCGCAGGTAGAGTAGAGCGAAAACACGGGCCCCCATTTCTTCCGACCACAATTGTGTAGCAAGCTAGGAAGGAGGTTCTCCTCCACTCATCATCATCATCATCATCCACTTTTCACGGTCCGCGCGGGTGAACAGGTTATTATTTTGCCTTCTGCCGATATGATCCCAAACACTAAACAGGGAGAGCGCTTTCTGCCGTTTCTTGTTGTTTTCAATTTCAAACCGCTCACACACGCGCGCTTTTTTATGAGCACGTGGGCAGCAGTACATCGCCCCGGAGACAAGATAATGTCTCGCGAGCAATTTTTACCGCACTTTTCGTGTACACGCAAGCCCACTTAATCTGTCACCGCGCGCTTGGCAAAAGCCGCGTCGTTTCGGAGTGCATCTTTGCTCAGTTGGCGCGAGACAGCGGCAACCCCCGTCGCAAAAGGGAGGTAGCAAAGGAAGATTTCGAAATTGAAGCCTACAACTACCCCCCGCGCTCCATCTATTCACACGTCATCTAATGCGTCAGTTTTCGTAGGAGGTTTGTTAGATAATCACAGCTGTCGAACGAAATGAATGCGTGTCTTTCTTTTTTTTTTTCAATTTCTAGCACCTGCTGCTAGAAATTATGAATCGAACTCGGGCTGGGGAACTGGGTCAACCTGGGAGTGCCTCCCTCCCCAGTTGGTACGACGGTTAGGCGCAGAAGGAACATTCCTTCGAAACATTGCCAGCCACTAATCAGTCAGCCAGCGATCAGTTCAGGTGTCCACCTTTCGTCTCTCCTTCGCAAGATGTTGACACCACCGCGTGATCGCGTGTCCTCGAAAGGAAAGTGAAGGTGAGGAAAGAGAGAGAGAGAGAGAGAGAGAGAGAGAGAGAGAGAGAGTAAAAAACCACTCAATGGTCCATTATGAGCCAGAAACACAGTGGTGGTGGTATGATTTACATTTTGATCGAGAAGTCGATTTCTGCCGGCCGCGTTTGGATTGTTTCGCGCAATTAAAACTTTTACCACATCGGTCTAGTACACACACACACACGACAGAGCGTGTTGTCCCTTGTTTCACATAATTGAAAGCATACTTGCCGTCACCTGCGTGGTATTTGTAGTGATCTCAGAAACGAGTAGGAGCGAACGAGAGAAGCAATGTATGGGTATAACAAGGGTGTGTTAAAAGCCTCAGTGCCCAAGCTGGTTTGTTTGTGAATGAACTTCTTTTTTTTCGAGAAAGGAGAACATACCACAACCCGCAACCGGTTTACTTTTAGGTCAATAAACGATTTTAACCTCATTGTTGACCTAATTATAAACCTATATTACGGCTACATTGTGTCAAGATAAAAATAAAATTCTGAAAAGAGCGCATAAAGATAATGAACAGTAATTTATGAAACGATGACATATAAACAAACGACCCAAATAAATATAAAAAGAACTTGTCGCAGCATTCAGTGCCTTTCAATTCTCTCTTCATTTCATACCAACTGGTCAAAATGTTCCATTTTTCATTGCGTCCTCCGAGCTCTGTCCCAGATTGCATTCTTGTGGGCCAAGCCTCCTCGCGCGTGACGCTCCTGCGTGCGTGAATCAATGATGCAACTCACTCATTTTGTCAACAACGGGCAAATCAATGAACACTTGTTGTATTTGCACCGCGTTCGCGATTGCTTGTGCAACTGCGCTGGTCACGCGTTTTTGCACGTTGTCCCCATGGTCCCACCAGCCGTCCAGACGCGCCAGAATTGAACTACAAGCGAGCGCGCGGTTTGAAATACAATCCTCCAAATGCACAACAAAAAATAAACCTCCTGAACTCGAAACGCGCGCGTGTGTTTGTTTTAGTTTTTATCCGCCCGATTCGCTCGGTTGGCGGGATCGACCTGAATCGGCACGTGGAATTCGCCAACCCAACTGCGTACGGGTGGGCGAAAAAATTTTGCCTCCGCTGTTGGATTTATTTCAGTCACGTATTCCGATTCACATGTGGCGGTGATGCGGTTTCGAATCGAAGCGTCTGCGGGGATGAAAACTGCATTCTCTACGTGTGAGGATCGGCAAAGTCATTGGGGGCAGAGTGTTATGCAAGAGTAAGGGCATCGTAGCAGAGCTACAAGTGAATGATTGATGAATAAACTTGAACCGAACCAGATCGCATGGCAGCAAATGTTGGAGAAAATTTCCCAACACCGTCGCAAAAGCCAAAAGAACCTTTTTTCATTCTACGTTTCAGCTGCCGCCAAATGACCGCTCCACTCCAGTATTTCGTCAAACTCCCAAACAATCTATTATTTTCGCTCCGGAAAAACGAAAAAAAGCTAAAACAATTACATCAGAGAAATGGTTCAAACATTGCTCAATCAACTACATAACCATCCTTTCCCCTAGAGCGTGCTGAACCTTCCGCTAATTGCACCTACCGACGAGTTTGTCACGATTCATCAAGACTTCATCAATGAAAATCGTGGCCTCCGGAGAAAGAGAGAGAGAGAGAGAGAGAGTTTTTTTGTTGACCCATTTCGTGGCCAAACGGGCGCGCTTTTTGTGCTTAGGAAAACCTCTGCCCTAAAAAACCCATTCATCCCGGCGGCACAAAAACCCAGCTCGGAGCCAGGAAACTCAGTGCTTCACAATTCCCAAGCCCCTCAACACACCGAGCATCTCCTCCAGTAGCGTGCTACGGAAAAGCGTCTAGAATCACCTCAGAGCAACGTGATCGGAAAGTCTGAAGCAACATCGAGCTTTTGTTTTTTTTTGTTTTTGCTCGAAGCTCTCACTTTCCGTGCCCTTATCCCTTTTTCCTCCTCCCAATCACTCACACAGCAAGGGTCCCGGGGAGTGTCCGGGCTGTTTTAGCGCGGGCAGCAGGGGAGAAAACGCCGCTCTCCGGTGCCGGTGGTCACGGTCACGAACGAAATGCGCTGGGAATTGTGTATTAAAATGCAGATTTTTCCCTGCCCACGGTGCGAACCGTTGCCTCGGCTGCCACGGGGGCTGTTGCCGCACGTTTTCATTAGATTTACTATGTGGACAGAGTTTTAATGGGATTCCCCAACGGCCACCGATCGGACCGCATCGTGCCCTTCTCCATTGTACACACACACACACACTTTCAATCAAAGTAGAAAGAGACGAACAGAAAAGGAGCAAAAGGAAACACTTTCCCATGGATAGAAAAGGGAAAACAGTGTTGCAATTCATACGTCATTATGGTGGCGATGGGGTTGTTAGAGTTTGATGACCGGTCGTTTGCTGGAAAATTGGAACAGAAATAAGAACGTTTCCAATAAGAAACGTGTTTGAATAAGAACGATTGGAATTAAAGCTCACACTATTTACAAAATAAAAACAAGTTAGAGTGTCTATTTTTATTAAGGACACAGTTTTTCTCACAAATGTCTATGAACGACAATCTTGTCTCTGTTATGACGCATACTGCACACGACCATCATGCAAGCAATATATAAAAAAAACATATGTAATAAATGTCACAGACAGAGCAAGAAAAAGAAGCCCACAATGTTGGTCGCTGAAGCTGAAGCTGACTGATTAAATAATGAACCCTTTCCCGCTGTTTGCCTCGGGGTCATTAATAACTCTGTTTAAACACGCGTAAAATGCTGTGCGTCGCGTGCATTACATGATAAACACACATTAAGGAGCCAGGCAGAGGTTGACGAAGATAAATGACACCACCAAAAAAAAAACCGAAACCACCTCCGTTCGCTCTTGCCCGGCGGGACACTTCGATTATGCGCGTCAAACACAAACCACCACAATCTTTCTCACTGCAAACAAAGCAGCTCTAATCAACCCCCCATCAAGAGCAGCACCAGCAGATATAAATGCAAAACTTTCGCTTTCATTCCCGCTTTCCCACCAGCGGCTGCTGGGAGACACGCCAGACCAACGTCCAATATTTCCCATTCGACATGCAGGCAAGCGACACACAGCGCGGCCACGTAGCGGGAGAGAAAGAAAACCTCCTATTTTCTGCCAGATTATAGGCAAATTAAAATCGCTTTCACGACAAATCGCTGCACCGCTGGTTGCTCTCCCACCTACCGACACACGTGTGGTAAAGCCGCTTTACAAAATAAATATCTGTCCACTTAGCTCTTTACGGTCAAAATCGTCAAATAAGTCTAATTTGTTCTCCCTCCACATTTAAAGTCCACGGTGCAACGGTTCTCACGAAGGTGGTGCTCGTGAACCCGCAGGTTCCTCGGCTAATCAGCTCTCTTACTAGCTCTACCTCTCTCTCTCTCTCTGTCTTGACCACAAACACTCCGGGGCACTGGTTTGATTAATCAGATCACTTCCTGTCACGAGGGACTTGCCGGCGTGGTCACTGCACATCGACGGCTTTTGGGCTCGGAGTGCTGCATCCCGAGCCGGCCCTAGGTGATTAGTTCACGCTTTGGACGCCCACCACCACCCATTTCCCAGGAGTGCGCCCACCCACCCAACGCTTAATGATTTCACCGGAATTGTTCGGCCCTTTCATTCTGGACACAGCAACGACCCCGGAGGACGGTTGGGAACACGCGCCGACATACAAACGGGCCGCGTGAAATCGCTTTCCGCGGGCAGGTGGTGACAACATCCATTGGTCGTGACCCACGCAGGGCTATGCTGCTTTCCCTGGGACACCCACCTTTCCACCACCCACTGGGGTGCACGTAACGGACGGGCAAAAGTGATTTATAATTACGTTATTGTTTGGAAAACAAACAGCACGAGCAGCATGGGATGATGATCCCGACCTTTGCGCGGTGGGAAGCGAGTGCGTAAATGTGAAACGATTTGCAGCAGAGGTCATTTCCTTCAAACAAACACCAAACAACTGCTGCTTGTCTTTCTTCGTGTACACACACACACACACACACAAACAATTACATCCAAAATAACAAACATAAGGAGGCTCCTCTTCCTTGACCCGCAGAGGCAGGTTCATGCACTGTCGGATGCTCTTTGGAAGCGGCGCAAGGAGCAACAAAAAACTTTGTCCTGCTTGCGACCACCGACACACAACACATTTGGTTGATTGATTTATGTCCATGGCCTTCTCTCGCTCTTTCTCTCTCTCTCTCCCTTCCTTACATTGTTTAGCAATATCCGCATTGCCGGGAAAGGAAGCGAATGAGCGATGTAATAGCGTTAGCGTGTTTTTATGCGTTCCAATCTCGGCTTTAGCAAGATAAATTGTTCTGTCTGTTGTTTATTTTTTGTCCACTTTTATCTAATTTTGTTTTTCTTCTCTTCTACTCGACAGGTAAAACATAAATAAATATTTACTTTGATTGGATGTTCGTGGTGGCCTGGTTGGAAGCAACAGAACCAGGAAGTGCAAGTATAAAACGAGCTATCCATCTCACACTTTCTCGTTCGATATTGTCTTTCAGTTTAGGTCCTTCTAGGAAGATAGAAATTGTATTTAAACCCATAAAATGGTAGAATCGTAATACAAATTCAATCTGAATTTGAATTAACAATGAAAAATTGAAAATTGAAAAATTGAAAAATTCAATCTGAATTAGAATTATAATTCTTTGAAAAGTTATTATTTAATCATTCTTGCGAAAATAAATCTACGACCTTGGGAGTCGTCTTTCGGAAGTTATCTGGAGGTTTCATCATGCCAAAGGATAAGATCTACCTTTAATTTTTAACAATTCCTCCTCAGTTTTCGCGACGAAATTGGTGAAGAAGAGGTTTTGCATAATGTTGAGCCAGAAAAATGTCGATGTGATGTCCACACCTCGCTAGGGGATGTTGGATCGGTTCACGGACTTGGTAGCTCTGCCGAAATTTGCCTGAAATGATTGCATTGAGTACTGACGTCATTGCTTCATTTTCAGCATCATTTGGGGCTTCTTGTCGCTCAGGGTCGTCGGTTATTTGGAACAAGGGCGTTCTTTCGATGCTCAAATTGTCGTCTGATATTGTCAAGATGTTTTAGATGTCGAAACAGGCTTATCCGACGTCCACAAAGTACCGCACGAAGTCCGTTTTAGACGCTGCGGAGTGCCGTTCTTTGATCTTGCACACTTCGAAAAGAAGTTACTTAACTTTTTGGCCATCATAGTTAGGATACGACTGATAGAGGTGTCAAATTATGTCTACTGACTCATGGGATACTCTGGTAAAATTAAACACAAAAAATCGTCGAATCTTTTAATGCAAACGTTATACTTTAAATTTCCCCAAAATCCTGGAACTTTGGAATGTAACGTGGCAGAGCTCACAACATCATAGATTGCATAATGCTCACCACAGAAATGCTCAACAAGCTGGGCCGCTTGGTAGCAACGTGGACATAAAACCACTTCTACCACGATCGCGCTTATCACTTGCATCGGTTAAATGACACATTCTCACAAATGGTCATATTTCTCCCTAAACGTGTAGTTAGCGGGCTATTGAGGTGCGATAAACATGGCACGTCTATCATTATCCAAAGATCAGACCGATCGTTCAACGCTTTGGTGGAGCACACGGTTGCCGGTGGAGCTGGCCGTATCGACCCACCAATCGAACCACCGTGAAATGAAATAAATCCTGCTAGAGCTTTTCTTCGTGTCTTTGGGGAAAAAATGTTACAGAAAAAAAAACAGCCCTTTTTGAATCGCATGCCCCAGCAGGGCGACAACTATGCTGCAACGATTATGCTCCCTCTTTCTGACAGGTGATAATCAACATGTTGGCGACCAAAGGCGACGGCAGCATTTGCCGTGGGAGTGATTGAAAATTTATGGACCTCTACCAGTTTTTTTTCTTATTTTTTCTCGGTTAGTAGAGGGTGGTGGGGTGCAAAAGAACTGTCCCTTTCACCACATCGACGTGGCGGCAGGGAAGGAGAACGATGGCCGCATGTCATCGATGCCAAAGCGACAGTTAATAAACTTTAATTGATGGATAAATTTGTGCCATTTTTGTGGTTATCATTTCACAATCAAGCACGAACTACCCTTCAGACAGTGTGTGTGTGTCGGTGTGCATAAGGTGAGAGAAAAAATCCAGCATGATTGCGCACCAGCGTTTCGATTTCGTGGTACGCAAAGCTACGAATCGAACACTTGAATGGCATCTTGGCAACACCTCAATTGCACCCCTTTGGCAGCGGTCCTTTCGTAGCAGGGTTGAAATGAGTACGGCCAAGCACTGGGTGAGGGGCGGGAAGCACGATTTACTATTTCGGTGCTTACATGAAAATGTCACCAGCATGCAGGAATGCATGAATGTTTTTTTTCTTCTCATGTCTCTTTGATTAATTAAAATGTCTGCAGCTAATGAGAATTGGCTCAATTAGCCAGGGTGGCTGCGACGACGTGCGACTCCTTTTCCACGAGCTCGTCTAAGTCTTGTGAAAGTGACTATGTGTGTGTGCGTGTGTGTATCTTTGCAGCTGTCACAAGCAACCCTTGTACCGTGCACGGCAGCCATTATTATTGAGTTGCAATTTTGAGCTGCAACATTCCTGCTAATCATTTAATGCGCCTTTCCTGTGGACAACTGCGCTTAAACAGCTCTGCGTACATTCTGCATGTGTGTGTGTGAGTTTTTTTGCTTAATTTTCTTACAAAATCTACGAACGGAACCGTTGGTTGACTAAACGGCTGGTGCAGCCTCGTTAGCCATTTGTTTCTGTGTGTTCGGGCGACAAATGGGCTGCAACAACGAGCTCACGAAGTCACAAAAACACACGCGCCAACGGCCAATTTAACTTAACCTCGCTTAATTCAAAACGAAACGCTCACTCAGTGTGTGTGTGTAGGTACTATGCAATTTCTTGTGCACACACAGCTTTCCAAAAGCGAACTTTAATTGGTTTCCAATTGCACGCCGCCCCGCGAATGGCTTTATTTGTCCGGCGTGCCTTATTATTAGTACACGCACCAGAGCACGCGTTTAAGGTCGTTCTCTTTCCCTAAATCAATGGGCGCGCACGTGTTTGTACAGAACCTTACGACAGTGTTCACTTTACCGTGTTCTCGGCGTATTGTTTTTAACTACAGACATTACATTTTATATGCTTCATAATGTCTGCTCACTCGGCGAAACAAAATAGCACATTCGAGCGGCAACTATGATAAGCCAAAATTATAGCTCTCAGATACTAAATAGTCTTCACCATCGCCGCACATCACAATCGTCCGGCGGACGAGAATAGAACGTCATTTGCACGCAAAAAAAACCGTGCCGTGCTGCGGAGAAAAATGCCCGTCCCGGTGGGTAAAGTATTTCCAGGCACGAACACCACCAGAGCAATTTTCCCCTGAACGCTTATTGAGCCCCCTAAATTGACCCACTTTGGGGGCCGCTCGGGTCGTACCTGCCTACATTGTACTAATCGATCAGTAATTAGAATACACTCGAGTTCCTTTTTTTCCCATTTGCTGCTGCTGCTGCCGCCCGCTGCAAAGGAAAGAAACTCGAACCGATTTACGCTCTAGATAGAGTGTTTAAAGTGCTACTTTGCCCTTCTCCTCTGCTCTGCTCCGTTTGCTGAACAGCTCCACCCAGGAGCGGGAGCTTCAATTACCGGACGAGTGAGGTATTTTTACTCCGCCATTTAATCGAGAAGTTATTTAAGGATCTATTTTTTTCTTCTTCTTTATGCAATATCTAGAATCGTCGATTACGTTTAACGTTACAACGCCCCAACCCGTTTCCGTCATGAATCATTACTAGTGAGGTGGGAATGAGAATAGACAACGCATATCCACACGGGCAGTTCCCCTTCAATTTGCCCATGGCAAACGGTTGACTGAACGAATCGAAAACCGGTCCGCAAACCGTTACACACTACATCGATTTGCATGTGCGATTCCCTTTCGTTTCGGTAAGGGTGTCTTTTAACACCAAAGGGGCGGTGATGATGGCGGTCCTTCAAGGACGTCCGAATGGGAAGCGAATTGCATTCAGCATTCCTAATTGATACTGTTTCTTGCTGCGTGTTTTTTGCTGTTGTACGCAATAAACCACCGCCCCAGCGAGGAAGCAAAAGGTTGTCCGATTAGTTATTCCACCTTCCGGTCTCGATGGGGAAGGGTGTTGTGGACATGTTGGACCCACAATTAAAAGCCACCGCGGGATGCTTAGATAGTGTCCCAACGACCAATGAAGGGTTTTTTTTAAAGAGGCTGATTTCCTCAGTCAGTGAAGCAGTCTCTGTGTGTGTCCCAAGACGCTAAGCGAAAGGGGACGTTACTCTGTTTGCTGCAATGCGGGCAGTAGAATAACGCTCGCGGGGCATTAGAACTGTCATGTCACACGAAACCGACGTTGACGGACAAACAGTTCCCCACCTTTTTCCGAACGTTAATGGGAAGTTGCGTGAAAAGCGCCCATTACCTTGGGAAACCACTTTCCGCGTTTAGCTCCGGCTAAAGAATGTTGATCGGTCCTCTTTCGGTTCTATGTCGTCTGTGTGTCATAGCGTCTGTCTGGGCGGGCTGATAAGCACGGGCTTCGTTTGATTTTTTTTCCCATACATTCTTGACATGCTGGAGCTATGCCGGAACGTTGACAAGACAAGAAGAATGTTACACACAAGCGCGGCATCGGTTGAGAAGGTTTGTCGTTAATGAGACTTCTTGGCCGTCGTCGTTAGCTGTATTAATTTCCTCTTAAATACGTAGACACATACGTCGGGTTGCCTCACTGAAGCCCAACTGCCCCTGCGAACGTTACATTATCTCGTGTTTTACGTTAATAAGTTGCGGCCGCTTTTTATTTCTTTTTTTGCCAGCTTTTTTGCCCAAGAGACTTGCATCACACATAACGCACGAACCTGTAATGCAACACACCACGTGTTAAAGCAAAATTCAGTGTACCACAAACAAAAAGCCTGAAACATCTCCAGCAATGCTCATCCGCCACACATTGATGGGGTGTAACGGACCAACCAACCATCCTTCTTCCTGCACCAAGTTTCGTGCCGGATCGATTCGATCGGCTCAACTCAGATAGGAACTAAAAAACCGCACAGACTTAGACAGGAAAAAAACATCGAGTCCCCACGTCAATCTTCGTCTTCACCGCCCATATAGCAGTGTGGTGTCGACCGGTCATCCGGTTGCATTCGTCATCAGGCACAAAACGGAACAGAGTTTTTTTTCCGTTCCTCCCCAACGCATTACTCCTTTGCGCTGTGAAACTCTCTTCGGCGCTGGTAATTAGTTGCGGCGACGACCAAAAGCGTACAGCGCAAGCGCAATCCGGTGCAGTATCAGGGACAGTTTTGGAGCACGATTGCACATTATGGGGATGCTGCCAAAATGATTCGTTGCGTCGAGCACACTTGCCCATGCCCATCTGTGGAGCTTTACAGATTTCTTTCTTCACCTCCTGACCGGCTCGTTATGAGAGCATGCTTTTACAGTTAATTAACCGTTAAGGCCTAGACTAGACCCGGCCGGCCAATGCCAATCAACGAACGCGTTTCTTGTCTCGTCTCGGGACGGTTTTTTTTTTTGGCGTCCCAAC
The DNA here is from genome assembly GCF_017562075.2 of Anopheles merus. Taxonomy (NCBI): domain Eukaryota; kingdom Metazoa; phylum Arthropoda; class Insecta; order Diptera; family Culicidae; genus Anopheles; species Anopheles merus. The sequence goes on from NC_054083.1 coordinate 40,121,591, forward strand.
GCGATGCGGACAATTATTGAAAAATAGTGTTAATTATTGTATGTGAAGTTGATTGGTGCGCAAGCGGCACGATGTTATGATTAATTTATGTTATTTCATTTGTTTTAGTTTTTAGGCAAACAGGCATACTTTCTGAAACAAATGTCACGTGACAACCAGTAGTTGATTTTCTGCACAAATAATGACAATAATTCGACCAATAAACAGGTTATAAGGCAAATTTTATTTAAATTTGAAAATTACACTTCAATTTTCTAAAGCGTTATCGCACCTTCAAGCGCACCAGCCCACGCCCTTGCTTTTAAAAAGGTCATTCTCGATAGGACGTTCATCACAATCTCACCCCAGGCTGGACCGAATTTGCAAGCAAAAAGCTTCACGCACACGTCAACGGCTTCAAGCTACTACCACCCCGAATCGATCAATCACACACCCAAGAAAAGTCGTGCGCGTAGCTATTTAGTTGCCATCCCGCCGTAGCGGCCTTGCGTGAGCGAAAGCACGCAAAACGAAAGCCGCAGCGGCGTGGAAACCTATGCAAAGCGGGCAAAGCACAAACAATCTTTAGTGTGTACAGCCGGCTGGAAAGAAAATTCGCCCGAGCAGCAACACCGTTGAGTGTGTGAAGTGCATAAAAATAAGGCCATAAATTAATGGAAGAGTGTTGGGCGGTGGGTAAGGGTGGGTGGGCGAAGGCGACGACAGTGGCTGCGAATGCGGTTGCAAATGAGCTGCATAGAAAGCATCGAGCGCTGTTGTGCATATGCGTTAGCTTGTTGCATGAGAAATTTGTTTTGCTTTTTGTTTTTTCTCTCTCTCTCTCTCTTTGATGCTCGATGCGTGATGATATTTGCCTTCCAACGAGGAAGATCGCGCGTGCTGCAACAAAGCGAGTCGTAGCACACGATTGTACACGCACAGCAACATTGAAAACGAATTTTGCATTGAAATCGTTAATTCAAGGTGTAGGTCAGTGAAACAAGCAGCCGAAGCAGCAGCCTCCAGCGCCGCCCGTAAAAGCCGCGAAGGCCTGCCGGGTGGTGGTGCGTGTTTGGTACGCTTTTTCCAACCGCTCGGGCCCACCCCGCTGCTGTGAGTTGAGCTCTAAAAGCGTCGAAAGCAGTGAAAAGATGTTGAACAGAAATTGCCTGACTCCTGATCGGTCTCTGATTGTGTGTGTGCCGCTCCGTTCGAATGGCCGGCAGTTGGAAGCAGGCAAACAAGGGCTTCTCCACCGCGGGGCGCGAATAGATAACAGCTGGTCAATGAGCACACACACCCAGTGGAAGGCCAATGGTGTTTTGCCTGAGAGCGGTGGAAAACATGGCAGCAAGAAAGAATGACAGACGTATCGAAATGGCCAGATTCAGCGCAACGAATCAAACACACAGAGAGAGAGAGAGAGAGAAAATGAAGAAAATATCGCTTTTCATGGTTAAGGATAAGCCGGATCGTTGCAGGTTTGCTGAGCGATTACACTCTCCTCGTGATGGGTGGGGTGGGTGTGTAAGCCGGTTTTATGTTGCCAGTCAGCCAAGCTGCTTAATTGATGATGGGGTACAAGTGTAGTGTACTGCGGGCAGAAAAAAAAGCATTGGGGAAAACCGGCGAACCAGCGTGTTGTGGACGAAGCTGCATTCTGCTTTCTTTTCGAGCAGCTACAGTACACGCCTTAATCTGATCGTTTAGTCCGGTAATTGGATGAGTTATGTTAGAGACTTTGCGTGCGTTGTTTTTTTTTCTTGTTTTTTTAGTTGCCATTTGATGATTTGCTTTTGGTTTTGCGATCTTGCGGGAGAAAATTGGCATTGGAAAAGGGGGTTTAAATTAATCGAATTCTGGTTTCCACTTTAGCTGGCGCTTACAAATCGACAAATTGACATAAAGAAAGAGAAATTGCATTATAATTAAAAATTACCAAAAAAAATCACCAGTAGCCATTAAAGCTTTTAAATCTGCTGTATGTACTTTAAGGCAATTTTGTTTCTTCTTATGCTTATTGTACGAGCTAACGTCAAGCAATTGTCTATCAAACTCTCAGTGATAGTTTTAACCATAAGACTTTATTACAGAATTTTTTTAAGTTGGTCTCCTGATTTCTAAATCTTATCTCCGTTGTAGTATTTTTTGTTATCTTTGAAGCTTCATAATCTTCAATTTTAACGCTTCATTTGTTAGTTTTTTTTCCACATCAATATTTTTTATCAATTAATAACCATATTTTTACCTATCTCTCAAACTCAACACACACAAAAAACCCCAGCAAAGCAAACCGAGTCCATGATTTTCAACATTAATTGATTCCAAAGCTCATTCTATTGAAGCTGCAGAAATAATTGATTTTCCCACCCCCCCAAAACGGGCTACAACAGGCGGGTTGGTTTCGAAGCTTCCGCAGCGAGCAAAAAACAGAACCAAAAGGTTGCTGCTGCTGCTGCAAGGCACCAAACGCACATCGACACTGTCAATCAATCCGGGTCTCGAAACAAATGGGAAGCAATTAGTCAGCGCACGAACGCCTCTCGTCGCCGGACAGATGAGTGATTGAAAATTTCCGCCTGCTCTCGACCTCCAAACCCGTATCATTCAGCGCACAAACCCACTCACAAAAAAGGGGAGTTTCAACTTTACAACAAATCATCACCCGCTCTTCGCGCAAATCTCACCCGTCGCCGCCGTGTATCCCCCTCTTCCTTCCATGCGACACTGAGACACTCCGGAGACACTATGCCCGACACTCGACTGTCACTCACGGGGATCTCGGATCGGATGGATGGTTCGGTTTTGTTGTGATACCGGTAGGGTTTCACAGCAGCCGAACGATGGCTTCAGCTGGCGAAAGGGAAACCCACTTATCGTGCATCCACCATGTCGCCATTACTCATCTTAAGCAGGCAGCATCACCCTTCGCCCACCCCACCCAGTACCGAGGCGCGCCATTGACTCTCGGGGCTGTGATTTATCAATCATATTCCGATTTGCGGGTCTCGAGAATGTCATCAGAGGTGCAGGAAATGTGCAATGGGCAAGAAATTATATAGCAATTGCTCACACACACACACACACACACACACACACACTGCTGCATTATCGAGTCTAGCTACTGGTACAATTCAATTAACATTAGCTTGGTGGCTTGGATGACTACTTAGCGGACGGACGATGAAGCGAGCGGTGGGCATAAACGATCGTTCAGAAGGAGCTTATGCTCGACATTAATTGTCCCATTGCCGGAGCTTTGGTTCGATGACGTGTTGTAGATGTTTTGTAAAAATGTCAATCATTTACTCAGAACTAAGGGAGATATGGTGAAAAAAGTTCACCACACCAGTCAGAGTTGTCCTATGGTCGAACTATGGTCGTTCTAGAAGCAAATCTCCATCACGTTTCGTATACCAACTTCACTTTAAAATACCAACGTATTAAGGCAATGTTTTGACTAATTTTAATAGCTTTAATTACGACATGAAACAACAAAACGACACACACACACAAAAAGCACTCTTCCCTCCACTAGCTTAACAACACAAGCACTGGAAATCGTCACACCGTGCTATGTGCTCATTTGCGGTAATTAGTGCACCCGTACCACCGAATCTCCACGCTTGCAAGAGCCCTTTCCACTGGAGCCGAGGCTTGTGGCCTCATTTCGCCAACTAGGCAAGCGAGAGAAGCGAGCATTGGGCATCAACACCTTTGTCTTTAAATGATCCTAAAACGTACGCCGCGACACGCGCTGGCCTGGCGCATGGCGTGCAGTAATGGTGGTGCATTTTGCATTTAAGGACAGCAAGGAGCATATGCAGCACGGTTCGCGGCAGTGAAATGTTTTGGGTCGACACCCCAAAAAACAACTACAACAACACACCTTTGGTTGTTGTTCGTTCGTTCGTTGGCAACAGGGACTGGTTGGCAGTAATGGGCTAAAGGCCTTCTTTGCAAACATGGCGAAATAATGCGCCTAGTGGTCATGTTTTGGCTGGCGGTTTTTTGTTTTTTTTTTTTTTACACAACCTTACATCTTTTTCATTCGATCAAAAAATGTTGATTATATAAGCGGATTTTTAAGTGTAAATGAAAGATGATGCTTTAAAACTACTGATGCAAATTTACAGCGCTACAAAAATAATGATTTACCATCAAACCACAAATTAAGAAGCCATCAACAGTACATGTATCAAGCTTTAATATCTTATCAGACACGTTTTTGTACCCATGATTGAGGAAAAAACTATGTTTCCGGTCGTAAATACCTTTTTTGCCGCTCAACTCAATCTTGAATATGCCTACGCTCTTAGAATTACAAAATAAAGAGCGTCAATATTCAAAAACTTAACTTCACACCAAACATGAAAACCCATTTTTATCTAATTTTCCAACCCATAAAACACATTTTTTTTTTTTCAAATTCGACACATCTTTCAACAGCTCTCGAGACTTGTTAATTTATATGGAGATCTAATCTGGATCTATTTTGCTTTTCTTTACAGGTGAGACCAACGTTCCGATGGCTTCCGGTAGAAACCGTAAGAAACACTTGCAGCACCGCGCCGACAAAAGAAATACGCATAAATTATTCTACCACCCGCTTCTCGCTCTTTGTCGCGCTGCCACTATCTCGGTAGACCATAAATCATCATTAAGCATCGTGTAATGTGATTTAAACATTACATTAAAACTGTCCAGCGGCAAAGTGGCGGAAGGGCATAAACGCGTTCTACGCGTAAAAATGATATGTGTGTGAATTTATTCAGTTCGAGGGGTTAATACAGTGCGCAACACGACTGCACATTCGAGCTTTTTTCATATTCATGAACGCATACGGAGAGAACTATATATGTGTCGGAAATTCTTTCAAAAATATTTCGAATACATTTATTGAATTTTTGTTAATGCTCGTTTAGTGTGAGATTTTACACACGGACACACTGGATTCGTTACGATTTTTTGTAACATAACACAAATATCAAAAGAATCATTATTTATGCAACACACACCAAAAATAGTCGTAATAACAGCAATGCATCAATAAACAACTACACTAAAGAGACTGTTCCGTCTTGTTGCTTCAATCGCGACTTCCTGGAGCAGATTGAATATGGAACCTCAGCCGTAATGCGATTTGAGGCTTTCCGTGCACACGTAAAGCTTTCGTTAAGCCTGTTCTTCATCTCGAGCAATCATATCTCGGCGCTGTAATCGGCCCAAAGCCTCCGCCTCATTAGCGAGAAGCTTATCATTTCACACGTGTGCGTGCGAAAGGGTCCATGTAGTCTGTAGAGTGCGTGGCAGCCGAAACTCAACGTGCTAATTCTCCAACAATAAATCCTACCCTCAAACAACATTTATGAGACTTTACACAGCATGAGATTTCCAATCAAATCCAAGACCAAGAAATTAAATTACTACTTTATATGACAGAGTAAGAGCTCACACGCACTCCCCCATTACTGCGTTACATGAGCTCACACATCATCGTGTGCTCACACAGCCGCAGTATGCGTGTGGCGATAAATGAAGTCAATGAAAGGAGGAAAAAACCAACCACCGATTTCAAAACCAAGCTACCCTCCCCGTTCACTAAGTAGGTAATTATGCACACTCGTTAAACTGGCGCAACACATTCACACACTATTGCTCCAGTTTCTGTCTCTCTCTCTCTCTCTCTCGCTGTTTGGCTTTGTTAGTGCACACATAAAACCATTTACTACAGCACCACTAAGCCACCATACCACTGGGAGGTGCACACGGCCATTAGGTGCACGAGTTGCAGAGAGAGAGAGAGAGAAAAACTAACAACAGCAGTGGACTTGCCTACGCAACCGTTGCGGGAATAGTTGTTTGGGAAGAAATGAAAACGTCCCATAGACAACACTTGACGTTTGCCACACATCTCGCTTAGTGGCGGCATGAGTATGTGGAAGCAAGAAAAAGCAAAAAAAAAACAACGAAAAACAATCTTACTGCACCGCAAAAAACAGCCTTTTTATTGTGAATGTTTGTGTTTTTTTTTTATTTTCATTGTAGCCTGTATCTTAGCTACCTACTAATGGCATACGATGCTTGCCACCGAAGCACGCTAATTGACCGATACTAATAAACAGCATCACACGCGAGTCCTCCCTTCCTCTAGCGGGAAAAGCGTGGAAGCTTTCCCCTGACAATTGATCGCAGTGTCAAAATCGAGGCGACGCCATTAGACAGTCACGAGCCTGGCGATGCTGTGGAATGTGGAACAAACGCCACCCAGAGCACACCACTCCGTTTTTATAGGTTTTTTTGTATGTTCATCCATGCAAACATTGGAATGTTTTACCTCTTTTTGCGAATTTACCGTCGCTGTACACCCCCTTACACAGTCATACCCACCCCGAACGGAGGCTGGGCCGCATGGGACGCGCGTTTAATTACATCAATCATCGTCGTCAGGGACCCCCCGGCCGGGTGCTGCTGACAAGCGCGCCCAGCCGTGTGCATACTGACAGCGAGCAATTAAATAAAAAGCACTGCAGTAGCTCCCTCTGTCGCTCGCTCTATCTCTATTTCACGTCGCTCGAGCTGCACCTGAACGGGCAAACAAAAATCAAAATTAACGAAGTTTAGGCCGCACGCTGGTGGGAGTTTGTCTCACGTAGCGTGTATGAATTATGTTTTTGCTATCGTAGCAACCGCCTTCAGGTTAATTGAATCGTGGATCGATGTGCCAGTTCAATCAAACATTTCATTTCGTAAGTATGGAAAAGGATTAAAAATTAAATTGCGTTTTGGGTAACTATTTTGTGATTTTGCTTCAAACAACGCCTTTGCAAACTATTAAAACGAGCGAGAATTGAATGAGAATGAAAACCATAAATAAAATACTTTCGCAGGTCGATTTCTCTCCAATTATTATCTTCAAAAAAGAAGAAAAACAAGCAAAATAATAGCGTATTCATTACATTTCCCAATTGGAAAGTTCGGCAAATAAACCAATAAGCAAATAAATTGCAATGAATCTTATTGTGCAAACGATCGGTTTCGTTTTACAACATTATTTGGTTGTCAATGCAAGAAGCAAAGAATGGCTGAATATTTTTCCATCATTCCAGTTTTTATTGTTCAATTTTTGCAATGCACCACCCAATTTTCGTTGATTGCAAATACACACCTGCCAAAATCGTAATAAACACACAACCGTGTTCACACAATCGTAATCCCCCTGCTCTTACAACCTCTCCTGTGCCGCACCACACGCGAGCCTCTCGCTCGGCGCGAATCCATAAATAAATTTAATTTTCCAACACGCAGTTTTTTCCCCCTTTTTCCCAACCCACTCGATGGCCCGGCACACGGTGGGAGTGGTGCGCAATTTCACTCAATCGAATCCATTGCCACAAGTCGATGCACTCGGGGTGGGATTAAGGTAGAAATGGCGCTGTTTGGAAATCGATGGAAACGCAATCCTTGACAAAAGGACACTTTTCTATTGCTGCCCACACTGCCGACACACACACACACTGAGCTACAAACATACATATAAAAAAGCACATTTGTTCCAGCGGGATGAGTGACAGTGGTTCTTGTGGCAATAATGTTGATGGGCCCGTCGGTGAGGGTCACCATAACAGCCATAACTCTCTCTGCCGTTGGCCGTCTCCATTTACCGAACGGAAAAGCGGTCAGCGGCATCATCACATGGTTGAGGTGATTTTTTTTTTCTGTTACCATATTTCATTTGCGGTCAGATTGGTTATGATTGAGAGGTGCTATTTCTTGCGAATCGTTCGGTTTTTCGATACCGAGCCGCTCCAATTTCCAATACCGAACATCACACGACACAGACGGCTGCTGCGGTCCATTCCGGAGCCACCCTCTTCCTCGCAAAAATGCATGTTACGAGGTGTGTTTTGGTAATTTTTTTGTGCACACAAACTCAACGCCGGGATTATTCAACGCGGTCGGTTTACCAATCACCCGGGCGGGTCGGTCATAACACATCAAATGTAGATCGAAATTTAATTACGGCGTTCGATCGCGAAACTCATTAATTACTACACGAGTGCTAGCGGGTGGGCCGTTTTTTGGTGTGCGGAATGCTCAATTTTAACCACCAGCGCCAAAAAAAGAACTCGTTAATTAAACAAGCACTCCACACCATTACTTGCTGTAGTTTAAGTAGTGTTTGCACAGCGATTGAAATCATTCACACAAGACGTTAGCAACAAAAAACACGATCTTTTTTTTAACGCACACTTAAGAGCACTTCATCCTCCTCCGTGTAATCGGACTGTAGCATCGAATCCGTTTCGCAAACTACGCCAACTACAATGTGTGCAAATTGTTGCCCGATACCCTCTGCAGCTGCTGCTGCTGCTGTGCTCGGTTAATCCTGCCCACTTTCCGGGGGCATTGCAGCTTTACATAACCTCTCCTTTCTTCTCTGATCCGAGCACACCATGGTGGAGGTCGCGCATATGTAGCGCTCTAGATTTTTTCTCCTCCAGCCGGAAGACTTACGGAGCAAAACCTTATCCTTGCTGCATCCATCACACCCTGTGTGCGGCACTCAATCACTCTCAATTAGTGCAGCGCACCAGCAGGAAACTGAAACCACTTGCACCTGAGCGACCCCAGTGACCCTGGGCCACCAGGAAGAAATCTATTCAGCCACTCTCACTCGCTCGGAGCCCATAGCTCTAATTAGGAGACAACCCTTTGAAGACACCCTCCCCCCTTCGGCAGGCTGTTTTCCGGTGCAACCGACCTGGAGCAAGGCAGTGATCGAGTGCACTTGAGACGGAACAGTTCGACGTACTTCTCGATCAAAATCTGCGCGGCTGGATTGGATTGATTTACGTTTGACAGCGAGGCTTAGTGACTTCTTGCTCGGTACACTTTGAAAGAAAATAAATAGAAAAAAACGTGCCAATGAATGACGTACGTACCCCCCGTCAGGGCAGCAGCGTCATAAGGGGCGTTGGGCTGATAGGTGATTGTACCGCGCCTCTGCCCTCTCTTCGGGCACAGACACACGGATCGACATATTTCATTTTTCAGCTCACTCACGGGGGCACCCGATGTATGTTATTTTTGCCCCTGGTCTTCCTCCTCGGCGCTGGATTCTATTCACCCGCGCATAATTTAACACGACGCTCACACGACGCGCCTGCGCCAGCTGAAACGAGCTGCACCATGTGGGCAATTTGTGTCCGAACTGGCGCGGGCCGCAAAAGGGAATTCAATTTATGACCTCAAATTGGATCATTTCCAATTCGTACGTATCAATTACGGGGCGCGCGGCTTCTTGCCTTTCGTTGCACGATTGCCGCATCCGATTATTCAAATCAATTGGGGTGGGGGGGGGGTGGGGGGGAGGCAAACAAATACAAGAAAATAATGACACAAAAAAATGTGCTGCAGTTGCATCGTTTGCTGCGATCACACAAAAAAAAACATCACCCGGATGTGGGGAATAGAAAATAAAAAGCAAAGCGAGCTTTGAGTTGAAGCGCCTTCCTCCCTTTCATTCCGGGGCGGGTAATGATGGTATATGAGCACAAAAAAGGGACATGTCGTGCGCATAATCAGCTGACCCACAGACACAAACGCTACACGATGACGACGGCAGTGCACACCGGCGCGATCACATTCAATCGTACAGCGCGCTGGTCGGGCGACCAATTAATTCAATTTCCTGTAATTACCGTCCGATTACTTCACCTCAACACACTGGAGGTGCTCTGGTGGCTTTGATGTTTGAGGCACCGCGCGCAGACGACGAACCGGGGAAGGAATGTGATATTTCTATATTTCTTCCCCTTTTCCCTCTTCTTACTTTACCCCCTCCTGTGGACGGGATGTATTAAGCCGGGGTGAGTTTTGTTCGGTGTCAGCGTTTGGTGACGCGATGCGATCACTAAACAGACCTAGCTCACCGTTGCCTTTATCGGTGCATTCGGTGGCCCCTGGAGTGGATCGATTTCACTTGAAAGAGTGGCCAGCGCCGTAGCAAAGGTGTTTAATTTACTTCCAGCTGGTTTGATGTGCTGTGTGCATCCGACTCGTTCCATGCACAATTAGCGCTGGACGGAGTGTCAACGTACCTTACGATGAGCTGTTTACAAAATAATGGACATTTTATCGGTAAAGAAACATACTTTTGAAGACTAAATTGTTGTGACGATGAAACGCAAGCTTAATGTTTACCTTTTGCATGTTAACATTTTTGTTATTTAAGCCAAATATTTACTTGATGTTATACAAAGGCGTAGTAGCAAATAAAGCATTTTCTTTTTAATTTATGCTTACGTTTGGCGAGAAAACAGTTTATTCCTTCCTGCTTTGTTGTTGAATACAAAGAATTGACATGGATAAATATTTCATTTTTTGTAAAACTGAAAAAAACCAACTTGATTTCAACTCAAAACAAAACTGACTGCAAGTTTGTAACAAATTCGTTCATTATTGACAACAAATTTGAAGACACAAAAAATAATTAGCTTGAAAATGCTTTGAACTTGTACCCGGAACTAACCAATCAACTCCAAAAATGGTTTGGATGAACAGTTTTTTTTCTTTTTCAATTAACTTGCATTGGAGGACACACCCAACATGTCATCAAAATTCTCAACAACAAAAAACTATTTTGCATACACTTCAGCAACTTTAAAATGCTCCAGAGCCGCTTAGAATCGCTCATGCGAAGGAACCATTTGCAAGTTGGCACATTTGCGTCGGTCACGCACGCATTAACAGGGGGGAGACTGCCCCTCCCAAACTCTCCCCCTCAACATTTATGATAAATAAATGCTCGCTGACTCGATTGACGACTATCCGCATACAAAAAGGTCGTAAATCAGCACTTCTTGGAGCTTCCTCACCGAACGACCCATTTCGGACCAAACTTTATCGTCGCAGCGCGCAAAGTAGAGCGAGAGAGAGAGTTAAAGTTTCACTATCAGAGTGGTAAAACTTTTGCGGCAAAATGCGCAAACAACTAACCGGGGTAATAACTGCTACCGGCAAGTTATCCCCGGGAAGCTCCCAACTCTCGCTACCTCTGGTTACCCCGTGTGCCGGGAGTGTCAATTTATCTTCCGGGAGAGGGGCTATGCTTCGCAAAAATCAATCTCAACTCACAAACCATCCATCCATTGTGTGATTGCGCCTGACCTTTGCTTCCGGGCAGAGGATGATGACGAAGCCCGCAGCCGTCGGGATCTGAATCTGAATCTACGCGCCACTTCGGCAAAGTTCTGCAGCACGATGAAATGGCTGCCAAAAAGTTGCATCTGTTGCATGCCGGAAATGGAGCAAGAGCAGGCAACACAGAGCAGAGCTTTGCAGGTGAAATATTGATCAGCTCCGCAACGAAAAGTTCTCTCGCTACGGGTGCGCTGTACACATACAGCTTTGGTGTGCAGACTCCATCGAAGGGATTGTACAGATTTTGGGTTTGAAAAAATGAGCGCTTTCCATATTGGCAAACCAAAACTAAGCTGATTAGTAGCAGGGTTTGTTGGTGCTGCAGTGTTTCCCTAGAATCCACAAATTTGATTGCATAGAACCTACGCATCTTGCGAATTGAAAAAAAAAAGACAAGAAATCGTTAGCATAAATAATATCGGAAACTGGTTGTGTGAACGTGATCTAGTATAGAATCAATGCAACAAAAAAGATCATGACAACCCACCACAAAAACAGCGGCGGTCTCTCTCTCTCGCCGAGCTGAAAAGGTATCACTTACGTCAACAAACCGGAGGTCCCGCCGACCGAACGGTTTGTGGCCCAGAAAAGGTCGTGCATATTGTGCAATTTATTTTGTGCGAGAATGACACCCGAACCGGTGCCATTCCTTCCCTATATCACCGCCCATATATCGAGCCAGTTCCCCAGCCAGTAAAACGCCAACGTTGCGTGATGGCTGTGTTTTTCACCGTTGCCGCGCAGTACCAGGTATTGAAGCTCTTTTGGCCCCGTTTTGCCAAACGTTTGAAATTTCATCAATTCTGCCCCTGCTCTTGCCACTTTTACAGCCAACTCGTTCCGCAATGGACTGGCAATGTAACATTCCAGGGTGGCCAAAAGGCACGCCCGGGACGCCCGGGTGGCGGTTGCTATTTCAATGGCAAACATTGACATTTTCCAACCCGTGCTGCTGCTGCTGCTGCTGCTGGCTCGATTTCCTTCCATTCCCTTTTTTAAAATGGATATCGTGCACTCCGCCCGTTTGCGTTGATCCGGACCGATTTTGCGCGTACGCCAACACCTAAGCCCATTTCTGCACCGCACTTCTTCCATCTCCGATCCTTGCGCCCTTGAAACACCAGTTGGGGCAGGGCAAACAGTATAATTTATCGTCTCCTAACCCTGGATTGCCAAAACCTTTGGTACACCTTTGGGCGCCATGTAGCGCGAACAGGAACCACGACTACGACACGACTACGGCGGGTATCCGTAATCGAATCGAATTCATTTAGAGGAACTTTTTACGGTTACTGGCCGGTTGTGTTACACCCTTTTTTTTTTGGTTGTAGCTGCTGGGTTCAGGGATTCACGCTGACGGGGCACGGGAAATTCGCTCAAACGTTGACCATTGATTGGATGAAAAATGAATCCCACCATCCAGCAGCATCTGACCTTTCGCGTGCTGGCGAGTTCCGTTGCCTTTTTTGGGGTTGTTTCTAAGGGGGGTTTTGGGTAGTTCGGGGAGGCGAGCTTTGCTCTTTGGAGCGCTTTGTAACATCACTGTTGCTACACGAAAATGGGCAATTGCTTTAATAGGACCGAAGGGCGATTATGCTGTCGTTTGATCAGAAAGTGTTGTTGGTGTTGCTTTGTATATTGTTTTTAAGTCGTTGCGTTGAAGGAGCTCCTTAAAATGTGAAGAATTTAGGTAAACATTTTTCTGAAGTTGTTCTATGTTATATTATGGAGCCTATCCGTTTCTATAAAAACGTTTAGATATGTTAACTATAGAGAAATAATAATTAAAAGATTAGAACAAGAGTGGATATTTAAAACTAAACTATAAAACTACAAGGAGGACATTGATATATTGTTAAAGAAACATCACAAGACACTAACACGTCCTCTTCACAAGAATACAGATAAAAATTACTCAATCTCACGACCAGGAAATGGTTTCATACTTTGCAAAAAAAACGCACACGCATTCAACTCGTTGAACAACGAGTTCTTCAAAACGAACTCACGAAACACAGGAGGATTTCGCAATGTCAAGGCCTTCACACAGCAGCAACACACATCACAGCGTTGCCACGGTGATGAATTGGCCCAGACGCGCACAAATGGCACTCCCAGACAAAATGTCAATTTCAATCGGTGCTGCCGGCTGCTTGTTGCATCTGAGGCACACACAACAACAACCGAGTGGCAGAGAACAAACACACACACACACACATAGACAGCCACAAATAAGGTACTACAATTTCTAGAGCTTGCATGAGCGTGTCTGTTCCCAATTCCCACTGGCAATGGGGATGGTTTGTTGTTATGCAGATGGCAAACGCTCAATACGGTGGATTTGTGTTTCCATTCAGCAAGTATTACGCCTGGGAATCTCTTTAGCCACACATACACGGAACTGCAACAGTGCAACGAGTGCAACGGGGGAGTTGGGGGGAGGAAAGGGGAGGGGGAAGACAGAAGCCGGCGTTATGCATACGAATTGCAGCTTATGCGAGTGCTTTTACGGGCTAAGATGTACGTGGGAACTTCACATCTTTCATCGGTGTACCAGCCCGGACGGCGCTGCACTGTGTGTGGGATGCAGGTCCCCCCCAGTACATACAAACATATTGATCAATAAATTCACATGCACCCAAGCGACCGACCGACCGACCGGGTGTGAAAGGAGTCACTTTTGTTGGGTCACAAAACTGACTCCGAAGTTGGATTTGTGTTGTGGAATTTGAATGCAACGGTGCTGCAACGTTACGAAATTGAAGGAACTGTCATGTCATCTACCCATATGTGTACTCCATTACTAAACATTCTTCTTCTTCTTCTTCTTCGTCTTCTTCTGCAATTCAGATGAATCCTTCGGACACGATCAGACACCGGCCGGCTCCTGGTGGAGCTCACACCTGACCGAGCCGCCGAGCAAGAACTTCTACCAGGCGACGCACGGACTGCTGCAGACGCACCCGTCCGTGCCGAGCCTGAAGCCGGTCGCGGGAGCGCCTGCCGCCCCGGGCCCGTCCGCCCTGCCGCTCAGCTCGCGCAAAGCACCGACCGTGTCGTCGGCGGCCGCCCTCAACAGTGGCTTTCCGTCGATCGCCAACCCGAACCCGCGGTCGCCGTTTCGCCATCTCGACTTCAGCACCAGCGCGACGGCCGAACTTCGGCGCAATCCCAGTCTCTCGGCCCCGGATGAGTGTGCGCGCGCGTGCCGCGAGGGCGAGCCGCCAAGGATTTGCTACTACCACTTCACCGTTGAGTACTACACCGTACTGGGAGCGTAAGTATTAGACCGTTAGACAAACCCAGCAATATGATATCTTTGGGTAGCTCCAACGACTCATCTTCATCTTTCAAACGCTCCACAGCGCTTGCCAAGTATGCACACCGAACGCTACCAACACCGTCTGGAGTCACTGCCAGTGCGTACTGGCCGATGGTGTCGAGCGCGGCATCCTCACGGTGAACCGTATGATCCCCGGACCGTCCATCCAGGTGTGCGAGAACGATCGCGTCGTGATTGACGTGGAGAACCACATGGAGGGTATGGAGTTGACGATCCACTGGCACGGTATCTGGCAGCGCGGCACGCAGTACTACGACGGCGTACCGTTCGTCACGCAGTGTCCGATTCAGCAGGGCAACACCTTCCGGTAAGCATCATCAAAACAGGCTCCTTATAGTCCCACGACTCTACACTCTACTCTTTCGTCGTCCTTTGCAAAACAGTTACCAATGGACTGGAAATGCGGGAACACACTTCTGGCATGCCCATACCGGTCTGCAGAAGCTGGACGGTCTGTACGGCAGCATCGTCGTTCGGCAGCCACCGTCGCGCGACCCTAACTCGCACCTGTACGACTTCGATCTGACCACGCACATCATGCTGGTGAGTGACTGGCTGCACGAGGACGCCGCTGAGCGCTACCCGGGCCGTCTGGCGGTGAACACCGGTCAGGATCCCGAATCGCTGCTGATCAACGGCAAGGGCCAGTTCCGTGACCCGAACACCGGCTTCATGACCAACACGCCGCTGGAGATCTTCACCATTACGCCTGGGCGCCGCTACCGGTTCCGCATGATCAACGCGTTCGCTTCCGTCTGCCCGGCCCAGGTTACGATCGAGGGACACGCGCTGACGGTGATTGCGACCGACGGCGAGCCGGTGCATCCGGTGCAAGTCAACACCATCATCTCGTTCTCAGGTAAGTTGCGATTTGCAAAAGGAGGTTGTGGAAGACGAATGTGCTTGAGTTCTCAAACCGATTAAGTATACGCCCTGGGTTTAAGCTGTTTCTACTAGATGGCGCCAGTTGGAAAAGGAATTTCGAATCTCATTGGATCGCCTTCCTTTTGATCTGTCACGCAAACTTGCTAATTAAATTACGCGTGTCTTGGAGCCATATCATCGTCAAAGCCCCGTGGGAATGTTTTTCTTGGCTAATTGAATTTCACAACTCCCCGTGTGAGAGGGGTGTGTTAAACCCTCCCTCAGCGTCCGCAGCGTAATTTACACGCCATTCACTACTAACAATGACTAGGCCAAGGGTTTCAATGATTTCTCGCTGGAGCTTTGTTTGTAATCAATTACCGTTGCCGCGCCCGGTCAAATTTTACTCCCACTTTACGTGCACTTCCCCATTTTTATGGACAAAAGGGCAGTGGGTCATGGGGCGTATCATATTGGTCTACTTCCGTGTGTGTGTGTTTTTATTTGCTCGAAACCATGAACACATTGATACTTTACTTGTTTTTCTCCCTTTTACACATCGAAGTGTGTGCGTGATTGCTTTACGGACCTTTCGAAGCGCTCATTCACAGGCCTCGAAATTTTCATTGAGTCACTGTCAAGGCAACAGAGATGAGAACGCGTCTTGACCTTTACAACAACCACACGACGCCGCCACCACCGCCGCAAAGTGGGTGCGTTACGAATTGAACACAAGCGCCTGGCTATTGGTGCTGATTGAGAGATTTTACTCCTACTTTTGCCCTTTTTTCGATTTAATTTTTTGTTTCTTGAGTGAGTCACGAAATTTTCACAAAAACTGCCCGTACGATCGAAATCAATTCGTTGCGTATAAATAAACTCCCACATTCGTTGTGCGGTGTTGGTGTGTCTGTTGTGTGCGGAATACAAAATCAGGCACACGGATCGGATTCAATTTGATCGCCTCTTGCGATGCACAACAGCAACAGCACAATTGCACTACACTGCTGCACACAAAGTGATGCATTTAGAAACTCGAAAACGAAAGGGAAACTAGTCGGGTTGTCCGATGCATCGCAACGCACCGCATTGGAAAAACTAAACCACCGCCATCATCAAGGTCTCATTGGCATGCAGAACGAGACGCCCGTAACCGGACCAAGGATGCCAAGGTGTGCGGCGAGCAGAGTAGTGTCTTCTTGCACCCAGCTCCAAGTGCAGTACAGTCCAATGTCCGGTTTTCGTTTGATGTACCCCAGAAGAGTACCGAGAAGCTCCATGCCGATCCTATTTGTTAGGAAGGGAGAATTTATTTCTATTACGGGGTGCAACAAACCAACCAGCACAACCCACAGAGAGGGTGTAAGGGCGTCGTTTTTGCGCACCACGTCTGGAAAGTTTTTGATATCGGATTGTTTTACAGTGTGCGGTTGTAATCACACAACAGCGCAGGTAGAAGCAGCTTTTCCTTTGGTCTTTTATTTGATTACAGAGCATACAGGAGTCCCTTTCCCTCCCGCTCGGTGTTGGTTTGAGGATGGTCAAACGAAGACGGCAATCGACAGACGTGATGCAATTTAATAAAAGCCAATAAATAGTTTCACCTGCTTTATGTAGGGGGAAGATACCGTTGCGTCCTACTAGCAACAAGTGCGGTGTGGAGTTTTGTTTTGCTTGATAGCAGATTAAAATGAGCTAACGAGAGTCGTTGAACTTGTGGTGTACGTTAATCAAAGCTAATAGATTGATATTGAAAAAAAATATTTGGATTTGTGAGTTGAAATTACTACATGAGGATAAAATTCCCTATTATACTTCAACAATTCACCAAAAGATAAATATGATTTTAAGTGAAATTATGTTTTATAGATTTCTTTAATTTATACCATACCACATGATGGTTTGTGTGAAAACATCGAAGTCAATGTAAATGTTAACCTCATAAATAGAGTTTATTTTAATCCAATATTATATTCATGCGAAGGCAAATTCTATTATCCAATGTTTGGAGCATATAACTTCTAATTTCAACAAGAATTGGCTACTGATTTGGCAGACATGATTGCTGTCTTTGAGTCTTTGAGAGCCAATTTACAGAAATAGTGTATTCTTCATTTAAAAGAGAACTTTAATGCTCGGTTCCTTGAATCACACTTAGTTTGATTCTCGAAGTTTAATATCTCTGGTAGCTATCAGTCCCCTTCGAGGTTCACCTCATGAAGATTTGAGCACTTCACTGTAGACAACAATAATCCCAAATTCCCACATTTTTATGGCTTAACATATTCCACGCAGCAATCAAATAGAAATAGATATGACCTCGTTTACTGAGCGATTATAGTTTCATAAAAGATATCATCCGTCACATTAAATGCGAGCAACAAATAGCTCAACAGTAAGCAAATCAGAGTAACTGGGCCACTTATCGGGAAGAGATCTCAACTCATCGCGTTGTCATGCCGCTTTTGATTTCATCTCGCACCTACACACCGTGCTGTGTACACACACACATACAGTGCCCTAATGCATTCTCCCCCCCTATTTACTCCCAAAACTTTAGGCGAACGTTACGATTTCGTCATCACCGCTGACCAGCCGGTCGGTGCGTACTGGATCCAGCTGCGAGGACTCGGCGAGTGCGGCATCAAGCGTGCCCAGCAGCTGGCCATCCTGCGCTATGCTCGCGGCCCCTACCAGCCGGCCTCGCCGCCCCCAACCTACGACGTTGGACTTCCGCAGGGCGTCGTAAGTAGCCACACACCATCAATCACCATAAAAACTGCCTCAACACGCACACACATACACACACACACAGCCCTCTCACTGTTCGTCCCCAAGTATCTTGCCGTCCCGGTAAGTCCGTAGGGACTTATCACGCACAATGCCATATCACGATGGGGTAAGATGGGGAAAGATATATCCTCTCATTCATCCATCTTCCTTCGCGGTATGTGTGTTTTGTGTGCCTATATGCGCGTGCGTGTGTGTTTTATTGTACACTTTTTCACCCATCTTTTCACTTTCCCAACAAAAAAAAGGAAACCCTCTTTTCCCGTACCATAAAACCACCACACCACGCCGCTAGCAATGGGGGCTTGACCTTTTGTGCTTCTCCTGTAAATATTTCACTGTTTGTACAGAACCGAGCCAAGTGTTTGTTTCGCTACCACTCTATCCCTTCTGTTCGCCCCATGGTTCATCATTTGTGTTTCATTTCCCACACACCCTCTCTTTTCTCTCCTTCGCGCTGTTTTCCTTTGATATCGCTACCAACCCACTTCTACTTCTTCTTCCTGGTGTCATTTGTGTTTTGTAAATGTTTTATTACACGACCCGCTTGAGTTGGTGCTATTCCACTCTCTCTCACTTTCTGCTTTTTTTCGATGTACGAGATATCCTTATCGTTGTCTATTTGCGTTATCAACCGTCCACCAGTTCCCTTCCGCACACGAAGACAGTCACCAAGCTCTGCCCCCCCCCCCCCCTTTTAAAAGGCAATCTAATCCCCACGGGCGGGAAAGATATTGCAGTGCGATCACCGAAAGTGGCTGTAAATAATCCTTTACCACTTAAACCGTCCCTCCAGGGCGCTAAAGTGTCCACGCTGAGAGTTTGTCTGTCTGTCTCCGAGGTGTCGTTTTGTGTATGATATTTGAAACATTTCCCTTGTTCGTCGTTTTCTTTTGTAGATATATAAACGCGCTTGTAGACAAACCAAAGTGCACTGTTTGTACAAAGAAAACAAATGATCACCTCTTTTCTTTTCCGTTTTCGTTCATATATCTGTACCATATTGTAGAAAAAAAAGTATGTAAATTATTTTGTAAAATAGGCAGCATAACTTTTAGTCTGTACAAATCTATCATGATTCTTGCTCCAACTCTCCAGCAAACAAAATAATGATTCTACAGCAGCGACCGTTCACGGCAGCACCAACAAACATTGGCAAAAGCCAACGCGTCTTAAGGATATTACGCACCAGTAGCGCCACATCTTATCCTCTTTGATCTTGAAACAAGAAAACAAAAAACTTCCAGAACACACTCTTTCAAGCAAAGAAAGCAGAAGGTTTCCTTCTCGAGCAAACACACGCGCCTTGTTGCACGCGGAAGCAAAAAAAAACGAAGCGAGCGAGTCGGTAAGTGATTGTGAATTAATTATTACGTTTGTGCAAAAAGGAAATTCCGTGCTACCCTCGCGCGATTGCCCCAAGGATCGATTTGTTTGTGTCCTGTTTTCGGACCGCCAAACGCGACTTTGAGCGATCCAGAGATTAACTTCGCTCCAGTGGGCAACACACGACACACCCCAACCAACCAGAGGTAGCGGATTGAACTCCTTTGTTTCCCTACTGGACGGCACCATTTACCTCCAAAGACGGCACACGGCAGCCGGAACACTTCAGTGTGACCAGTTGACAGCTAATTAATCGGTGCCGTTTGTACCCAACACAACGTCGCTCCATTGTTCCATTAGGCGGTCGTGTGCATGTGAAACGACACCCTAAAAACAAATACACATACTTCCGATTATTAAAGCCGATAGAGCCTCCTCCTTTGTAGGGCCTCGTGTCTGGCATATGGCCCGAGTCCGGTTTCGGTCGAGTAAGCAAACCCCCTAAAGCGGATATATCCGTTAATCCAACACCACCCAGAAGGATCCTTCCCGGAAGCGATACGGGGCGAGAAAATTTCCGACGAAATTTATTATGTGCGCTTGGTGAGGTGAGTGTTTGTTTTTTCTGGTTTTTGGATTAAACGCAACGCGTTGTGTTGCGTGAAGGAAGCATTATAAGCTGTGCTTGATGTTTTGAAAAAAAAAATACACACACACACAACGAACAAGCAATTATTGTTTTAAAACTTCCTTTCTTTGACCCAACGAATATAAAACGGAGCAGAAGGAAGGCTCTTTTGTAGCAAACAAACAAGCCCTTCTTGGGCTGCTGACCTCGATAGCTAGGGGCTCTCGGCTATCTTTCAATCTTTATCGTTGTCGTCGTCGTCCCTTTTCACCTCGGAACCTTCATTCCAGTCAGTAGTCGTCGTTGTCGCCACCACCTCTCACCCCAAACATTGACCTCATGTCACTCATGCAACAAACAGAACCCCTCTCTAAATCCCGGATCCGTATCTTAATCGACTGGCTTTTCTCTTCCTTTATGTACATAAAACATCATCATACACACAAAAAACCTGTCTCAAATCCCGCACTCGTTTGTACAAAATCTCCAACACCCTCTGCTCTGTGTGATTGCAAAATGAAATGAACAAACAAAACAAAAAAACAAACAAATTGCGCACCATCAACGTCGTCGTCGTCGTCGGGCAGGTCATGAATCCGCTCGACGCTCAGTGCAACGTCCAGCGGGACGATGCCATCTGTGTGAGCCAGCTGAAGAACGCCAAGGAGATTGACCGGGCGCTGCTGCAGGAGAAGCCGGACGTGAAGATTTTCCTGCCGTTCCGCTTCTACCTCTACCGCCCGGAGGAACTGTTCCAGCCGAACACGTACAACCGTTTCCTGGGTGAGTTTTGCAAACGCCGCGTTCGTTGTCTAGGCCTTAATGCTGCCCCAAAAACTGTAACTATAATTTCACTCTATTTGTCGCTCCAACAGTCGCCCCGACCGGAGATCATGTCATTTCGCTGATTGACGAAATTTCGTACCTGTCCGCGCCGGCCCCACTGCTGTCCCAGTACGACGACATTAACCCGGAGCAGTTCTGCAACGGTGACAACCGGCCGGCCGACTGCGGTGCCAACTGCATGTGCACGCACAAGGTCGACATTCCGCTCAACGCCATCGTGGAGGTCGTTCTTGTCGACGAAGGTACGCATTGCAGCACGCACGTACGGCATCATCCCCAGAAACTCATCTGACCTGCTCTATTACTGCCTCTCCAACAGTCCAACAACCGAATCTGAGCCATCCGTTCCATCTGCACGGTTACGCGTACAACGTGATCGGTATTGGCCGCTCACCGGACTCGAACGTCAAGAAGATCAACCTGAAGCACGCGCTCGACCTCGATCGGCGCGGTCTGCTCCACCGGCAGTACAATCTGCCCCCGCTCAAGGACACCATTGCCGTGCCGAACAACGGATACGTCGTGCTGCGATTCCGTGCCGACAATCCAGGTAAGGTACAGAGAGAAGGAAGGAGAGAGAGAGCAAGAGATAAAAGGATAGATAGATGAATAGAGCGAGAGATAAAAGGATAGATAGATGAATAGAGCGAGATAGGCAGAGAGATAGAGCGAACCATATAGAGAGTGTATAGATAGAGAGATATATAAAGAGATAGCAGGTCGAGAGGGATAGAGGGATATAGAGCTAAAGAGATAGAGCGATAGAGAGATAGAGAGATAGAGAGATAGAGAGATAGAGAGATAGAGAGATAGAGAGATAGAGAGATAGAGAGATAGAGAGATAGAGAGATAGAGAGATAGAGAGATAGAGAGATAGAGAGATAGAGAGATAGAGAGATAGAGAGATAGAGAGATAGAGAGATAGAGAGATAGAGAGATAGAGAGATAGAGAGATAGAGAGATAGAGAGATAGAGAGAGAGATAGTTAGAGAGATAGAGAGAGAGATAGAGAGATAGAGAGATAGAGAGATAGAGAGATAGAGAGATAGAGAGATAGTGAGATAGAGAGATATAGAGAGAGAGGTATAGAGAGAGAGATAGAGAGATAGAGAGATAGAGAGATAGAGAGATAGTGAGATAGAGAGATATAGAGAGAGAGGTATAGAGAGAGAGAGAGAGAGAGAGAGAGATAGAGAGATAGAGAGATAGAGAGATAGAGAGATAGAGAGATAGAGAGATAGATAGATGAATAGAGCGAGAGATAGAGAGATAGAGAGATAGAGAGATATAGAGATATAGAGATAGAGAGATAGAGAGATATAGAGATATAGAGATAGAGAGATAGAGAGATAGAGAGATAGAGAGATAGAGAGATATAGAGATAGAGAGATAGAGAGATAGAGAGATAGAGAGATAGAGAGATAGAGAGATAGAGAGATAGAGAGATAGAGAGATAGAGAGATAGAGAGATAGAGAGATAGAGAGATAGAGAGATAGAGAGATAGAGAGATAGAGAGATAGAGAGATAGAGAGATAGAGAGATAGAGAGATAGAGAGATAGAGAGATAGAGAGATAGAGAGATAGAGAGATAGAGAGATAGAGAGATAGAGAGATAGAGAGATAGAGAGATAGAGAGATAGAGAGATAGAGAGATAGAGAGATAGAGAGATAGAGAGATAGAAAGATAGAGAGATAGAGAGATAGAGAGATAGACAGATAGAGAGATAGAGAGATAGAGAGATAGAGAGATATAGAGATATAGAGATAGAGAGATAGAGAGATAGAGAGATAGAGAGATAGAAAGATAGAGAGATAGAGAGAAATAGAGATAGAGAGAGAGAGGTATAGAGAGAGAGAGAGAGAGAGAGAGAGAGAGAGATAGAGAGAGAGGCATAAATAGAGAGAAACACAGAGAGAAGAATAAAGAGTAAAATACAAAGATATATGAAGAGAGAGATACAGGAAGATAGGAAGAAGGAGATATATAGAGATAGAGAGAAATATCTCTTTCTTTTCGCACTTGTACTGTTTGCCTTTCTAACGCTGCGTTTTTCCTTTCCTCCATCGCTTCCACATTTCCATCTCTCCCCGTGCAGGATTCTGGCTGTTCCACTGTCACTTCCTGTTCCACATCGTGATAGGAATGAACCTGATCCTGCAGGTCGGCACCCATGCCGACCTTCCGCCGGTGCCACCGAACTTCCCCACGTGCGGTGACCATTTACCACCGATCAACTGAGGCCCTCGCCGTCATCGGCCAGGCGTAGGACAGTAGGAGACGAACCCCTCATTCTCTCTCGCACTGTCTGACGCAACGAAAGAAATAACCACACAACATACCACAGGGAATTCAAACCACGTTAATAAGCTCATATCGTTTTTTTTTTTAATTCGCTTTTCGTAAAGCGTGCGAAACGGGGAACGCCCGTGTCCCTTGTTCGACGCGACCCGATCGCCTTTCTTTAATATTATTCTCTTCCTTCGTCGTGTCGTCTTGTACGTACAAACCACAACAGGGGCATGGTTGTACCTTTTTTTCCCCCGCCCATTCTAAGCCATTCCCTTATCTTGAACAGCTTAACTGCCTCTGGGAGCGAAGAATGGCACAATTTCTTCCGCTTCCTTTGAACAAAAAAAAAACCATGAAAATACTCTCTGTCACCCACCAAACAATGGCGGACGCAGGCGGTGGGACACGCGTTGTCGTGCTGCCTCGATCGCCCTACACAAGGTGGGGACAGAATCATTATTATCCCTATGTTTTCTTTTTGTGTACTTCGACTACGTACTCCATACTTGAATGCGCGCCTACTACTTTTTTCACGTACGAGAGTTTTATTTTTCATGTTGTAATTTATAGCGCCAAGCTTTCCAGTGTTTAAGTAAATTAATTGTAGATAGAAATAGAACAGAGAGGGAGAGAGAGAGAAAGTGAAAACGAGGTGGCCCGCGTGTGTGGGGCGAAGTGCAGAGTGATGAGGTAGGCAGAGTTCTCGTGCCCTGCTGCACTCTCATCACTCTGCGCGCTCCTCCGAGGCGCTGGTTCAAAGGAAGTCAAATGGGGCAGAGACAAGTAAGCAGAAACAATGCTAGTTTTTCTGAATGTTTGATTGCATTTCAACACGGGGGTCGGATTGGGAGTCAAGCGCCATTAAAAACATGCAGCGCAAAAACACAGCCGACACATTAATAATAACCGGCAAGCAAGAATTACAGGAAGGAGAAGAAGTAGTAAACAACAACACCAACACATTTCCTGCTGCAAAGGTTTCGTTTGTTGCCATATTTGTTTGCTATTGTTGATTGTTGTTACCGATTGTTTGTTTCTGTTTTTTTCTTGTATCATCTGTTTATCTCTCTCTTGTTCACATTTTACTATTTTTTATATTTTTGTTTGTTTTTTTTCATCATTTTTTGGTTTCTTCTGTAGTTCTTTTTTACTTTACTTTTTAATATCGATTTGCTATTGACTTTTCTGTTATACTCTATTACTTTTTTTCTACAAAATCTGTTTCTTTTTTTCTATTTCTAAACAATTTTACCATAGCAAATGAAACAAACAAGAGCCTTGCACGGGTAAATGTTGGCACTTCTTCCTCTCGACTCCCAGGTGCGGTACAGAGAATGGTTACAAAAAAAAAGAAAGATAAGAACAACACCCCCCCTACTCCTCTCCTTACCACCCCTCGTTCACAAGGATTCGATGGTTAGTTTGTAAATATTTGATAAAAAAAAAAAACAAAAACACAACAAAATACTCTGCGGCTTAGAAGCGAACGATAAAGTGCGGTTCGGCCTGCATCATACAATCCCCGTCGTCGTGCATCCACCAAACTCATGCAGTACAATCCGTTACATTTTCCT
Organism: Anopheles merus; assembly: GCF_017562075.2. Taxonomy (NCBI): domain Eukaryota; kingdom Metazoa; phylum Arthropoda; class Insecta; order Diptera; family Culicidae; genus Anopheles; species Anopheles merus. The sequence goes on from NC_054083.1 coordinate 40,146,437, forward strand.
CCCCCGTTACAACGAATCATAATGGCATACATTCTGCTCCTCTCCACCCTTTCGCTCCACTCCAAAACAAACAAGAATAATAAAACGAAGGGTAAAGTTTAACATTACATTGTAAATACTCATAGCCTCGGCCTGTGTTAGCAGACGCTATACGCGCACCCACACATATATCATACCACTACTCCCCCTCCGTTGACCATCTAAATTTCCCTATGTATTATAAATGTTTTTCTCTTCAGGATTTCATCCACGATTTTTTTTTTTGTACACATATTTTGATTTGTTTAAACTTTTCGCTTTCCCTCTCTATCACCCGTGAGTGAAGTGATGAGAAGAACGTCACACTCAATCGCTATGCAAAAAACCCCTATCATGGTGCGATTTTCACAGCCCAACACTGGATACATATATGTGTGTATGCCACCACACACCTCCTCCTATCATTTTCCACCATTACTTGGACAGACAAAGCCACAAAAACGGCAGCCCGCACCCACACACGCTATCGTATACAATGGATTATATATTAAATAAAATTAAAATAAATCTACTGTTAATGAAAAGTTCAAACACAACCTGCTACACCGTCCAACCCTCCTCCTCCTCCTCCCCCCTAAAGCGCATTTGTGGAAAACACACCCGGCGCGAGTAAAACCAACTAAAGCATAGCACGATCTGCCAACTATTAAAGAAAGTTTTTTTTGTAAAAAATATGTATATATATTTGTGTTTTGTTTCGTTTCTTTTTTATATTTAGCTTTTAAGTTTTAAGTTAGGTTCGTGTAGTTTCGTTTGTATTTAGTCCACATACTACTAACACACTCTCTCTCTCTCTCTTAAATGCTTTTTATACTTCTATTTCTATCGCAAATATCCTTCTCCTCTCTTCTCTCTCACGCTCTTTCGGTCGTTCTGCATTTTAAATCCCTAATTGTACAGAGCTGTTTCATGTTCACCTTCAACTTTCAACTTTACCTTTCAGCGACACACTGATCGCACAGAGAGAAAGAGAGAGAGAGAGATAGAGAGAGAGATAGAGAGAGCAAGACATTAGTAGATAGTTAAGCTACCTACTAACACAGCAGCATAGCAAGCCTCCCCCCTCAAATCCGCTGGAACTTTCCTTTACTTTGCTTCCTGTCTGTGTCAGTGTCGCTTAACCGTGTTTAGCTTTCAACTTGCCGCTTTTCCCTGCTGCTGTGTAGTTGCATCACCAGCACAAAAAAAAAACCCAACACACCATCATGTTGAAACTTTTGCTATCCACCCGGTCGCTTTTTTCGCACCTCAGCGTGTGTGTGTGTGTGTGTAGCACCACTCAATGCCACTTTTTCAGCACAAGGTAAGTAAGAAGTACAGCAAACGAAAAATCAATAATTAAAGCTGATGCAAAACTGCTGCCAAAGTGATGCCAAATTAATTAAATATACACGAACGCCCGGGAGCAGCAGAAGAAGAGAGAAAAAAAAACAACCCCCCGTGCGGAAAATTTAACCTGCTCCTGTGCTCCTGCTCCCGGGCTACACATTCGAGCTAATTACAGTGCCCGTTAAGCCGTAAGTAGGGTTAAGGAGGAAGAGGTTTATTAATGTGCTCTTTTTTTTTATTATTCATTTGCTGGTGCCTGTGCAGCACATGCCCGGAAAATGGGAGGAAATTGTAGCTACACACTCCCACGCAGAGTGAGCTATAAAGAGTTAAATTTTTGTGTTTCATTCCCAGCGGAATCCTCGGTACAAAACGAAAGTTTTCGTTGCCGAGCACATTTTTGTGTGCTTTAAGTGGGGCTGTTTCATTAAAAAAAAAAAATCACAAAATAAATTGCACATTAGTGTTAGCGATGGAAGTACAGCAAGCGCAACAAAGTGCAGTTTTTGTGCTTTCCAAAACAAGAGTACACACAAAAGTTACCAACTAAAAGCAGCAAATGGTTGTTGCGAAAGAAGTTTCTTCACTGTCTTGCCACAAACGGTTTCGTCACGCCGGGCACAAAAGAATGCAAGAATAAAGTGGTCAACATTGTTAAAAGTTTAACACGGACAGTACGGGTCCCCGCGAAAATTTCGCTTGCTCCGGGTGTAACACGAACGTTGCAACAGAAGAAGCTGTTCATTTTTGTGCTTCGTTTTTTTTTTATTTATTTTTTTTTCTTACACATTTTGTAGTTTGAAAACAAGACACAATCTTGCATAAATTCATGTTTGTAAATTACCATCAACTTGTTTCATGTTTCTCCCTTCTGTATATATTAAATATCTGTTTTATTTTCTGTAGCTTATATATGTACCACAATGTGTTTCATATGCAACTGTTCTTTCTCGGTTCTATCCACATCCACCGAGGACATCTTTCATTTTCTATCATCTTCTTCAAACCCAACTCCTTTCACCACCACCACCACAGCTACAAAGCACCTTCTATTGTACAGAGTCGTAAGTTCTTCCTCCACCGGAACCATTTTCTTCAACCAACACCGAGAGCACCAGCAGAGCCTTCACCGTCCACCCAAATCTAGCAAATATTGCGACCTGCCATAATACCTTGGAATTCCTTTTTTTCAATTACCAGGTGATGAACCCGCTCGATGCCGTCTGCAACGTGCCGCGGCCGGATGCGGTGTGCGTGAGCAATCTGCGCAACGCCAAGAAGGCGGACAAGGCAGTGCTGTCCGAGCGGCCCGACGTGAAGATTTTCCTTCCCTTCCGGTTCTACTTCTACCGCGTCGAGGAGCTGTTCACGCCGAACACGTACAATAAGTTTTTGGGTAGGTAGCGACGAAAAAGCGTTCAAATAAGTAAATGACTTTGACCTGCTGCAATTGACAGTAGGTGTCAATGGACAAAAGCTGGTGAAAGTTGTACTAAAAAAGGGAGAATGGCTATCGGTGGCAAAAATCCGTGTCCCTAGTCGAAGGGTTTTTCATTTGCTCTATTCGAAGTAAAAACTGTTCTCGCCATCATTTGCGGTTTGTGAGGTTTTATCATTCCATGAACTTTGTTCGCCTATCACGACGGAAGGGGGAAATGAAGCTACTTTGAAGTACCTAGAGCACACGCTTCCGAACCCTATTGTGTGGCATGGCCTTTCTGCTTGCAGCTGTCACTAAACCAAGCAAAACGAAAAGCCCAAGCTTGCCATGAAAATGGAACCAGCAGAGAGGGCAAAGAGCCAGCCAATAAGGCAAGCATGAGCTATTTTCGCTTTCAAATGAATGAGTAATGATTGCATACACGGTGCCGTAAGGATTTCACTACTTTTCCAAGCTCCCTGCTTCCGTTTCTAGTGACAGTCCTTCCCTCGGCAATGCAAAGGCTGAGAGGCTGATAAGACAGGTAACACAGCAGGCAGAGGAAAAAAAAACACTACACAAAATCCTCTCTACACACACACATACTCGGTCCCAAACGAGAGTGCTAAAAATATCCTCTCATCTTCAATGGTTTGACCCTCACACAGTACGGGATGAAGTGAATATGGTGAACGATTGTAAAACGCCATTTTCATCGAAAGGCATACAGCGAATAGAGAAATTGCATTTTTTTCTCGCACCACATCCCACAATGGGCAGTTTAGAACAAATTTCGGGATAAAATTATTTTTGCAGAAATTGTTTGTTTTTATCGTTTGTAGTAAAGAGTTATGATAGTAAATAACATTTTATATGTAGTTCGCATCCATACCACCAGGTGGCGCTACATAAAATAGTGTTTTAAGGGACCTTTGCTTAATTTTATTAATTTTGTGTGTTTTTTTTTCTTGTATTTGTTGTTTCTAACAGTATAAACCATATTAAAATATATTGTAATGTTTTATAATATATGAACAAAACATAATAATTTTGAATAAGATAATATTTTCTGTTTTGTATAGGACAATTGTAGCTAATTTTCATCACTTTTACTCACAGGTAGTACAAATATTAAAATTTTACATACACAACTTAGGTGGATGCTATTACAAGCTTCTGACGTCTTGTTCACATTTCTAGAGACATGAATAAAGGCATTTAAATAATTCGGTAGAGCAGGTACATTGAAATAAAGTAGTTCCCAAATTCGTCATGAAAAGCAGCTCATATTGTTAGTCTTTGAATATTCATCCTATACTTTTCCAAGTCCTGTACTGCCTTCAGAAGGGGTAATAAAACTAAAAATTGTATGTTCTTGGTTTTACAACTATCCGAAAAAGCAGAGTTCAACGATAGCTACAAACAAAGTATTTACTTCATTAGTAAAGTTAAACTCTGTCTTTGTTTTAGTGCGTGTAGCTACTGATATTGAATTGGTTAACGAATCAGAGGAATACAGCTCATTATACAAAATGTCCTTCTGGATGCATTTTCTTTCTTGTAAAATATTATTTGTAGCATACTCCCCTATATCCTTATATTTAGTTTGTCATGACTTTTGGGAGTTCTTCTCCCAAAGCGCCAATAGATGCTGGTGCATTCATAACGTTTTCCTGTTATGCGTATAATTTCAGAATTATTTTCCTTACATCCGTCTATAATCTGGAGTAGGACCAAAAGTTATTTGATTCTAATTTGCTTCATTATATTTAATAATAAAGTTAGGTTAGAATAGAAATTTACATATTAGATAAGTACATGAGCTGAAACTAAGATACACAGCTTCGTAATGGAAATTAAAATCACGTAGAATATAGTTTTGTAGAATACACTAAATACGCTACACTAGGCTCCTATGGAGCCGCCTAGTTGCGCATGTGTCTGTTTTTAGAAAAAGTTGATGTGAAAAAACTTCAATAAAATTCGCGTTCGCAAACTTTCGCAGAATATTTCTTCACAGATTGATAGTATATATATTACACTATTATGTGACATATATGAGACAACGCCACTCTACGCCACTTCAATAATGGCATCATGTCAAAAATTAAAATGATGAAATTTTTTAGGAAGTTTCTTCAGTTATTATCGTTTATTTTTGCATAAAATTAACTTAACTCAAAATCTTTAATGTATTTTTAAAGCTGACTAAATATCCTTTTTAAAATGTCTAAACTTATCAAAATCGGTTTATATTTGAAAAAGTTACAAAGGTTCAAAGTTTTCCAAAAAAGTGAAAAATTTTCTGCGTTTTTTTAACAAATCTCGACTTTGAAAGGTCTTTTCTAGAGAACCAGAAAAGATAAAGAGCTCATATTTGGTATTTTTCTTAGTTTAACCCTTAGTATTATAACCTATTATTTGGAATGGCGCTATTACAAAGTTGATTTTTTGAATTTCATCCCGGCAAATGCCCATTGTGCATCCGGATGGCCGATCCTGTGATACTGAACCGTACCGGTACCCCCCGGAAGGATGGTCAGTTCGCTCGCTACCTTGGCGACTGTTGCGATACTGCGGAAAGTAAAAACCCATGTTTGCTCGTCGGTTGTCCAAACGAGAATAAGTGGCTTCTTTCGCTGGATGGAGGGTGGAAAAAGGGAAAAAGAAAAGTCGACAAAAATAACCATCAACGGAGCGCACATTTCCACATGCCACCTGTGGTGGAGGACTTCCTCCCTGTTTTTTTCTCTTCCTTTTTGCCCTTCCTTCTACCACAAACAGAGCGAAAGGTTGAAACAATTACCTGGCGCGCGCTGGTGGATTGTTTTGAAAAGAAGGAAGCCGCCTGTGCTGGAGACGACGCACGGCGAACACAAACATTGGCTTTCGCTTGCCTGCCGTCTCCTTCCCTGGTTGGTATCACGGGTTCCCGGGGGTTTTAAAACGTTGTAGCACGGGAAATGAAATAAAATACCACTCACCGGCGGCAGTGGTCCCTCCCGACGACGCTCCCGCCGGATGGCCGGAACGACGATGGCAAGTAAGAGAATGCAGCTTCTAAAACACACTGAGTTGCGCTCCTTTATGATCCGACAACCGACACCGGGAGACAGCACTGCACACTCACCTGCACAAAAGCACAGCACACTACAAACCTCGGGCTAAGGATATTACCATTCCAAGGTGTACTATGATGTGCAGGATGATTTTTGGTCTTGCGAACGACAGGGGACACGGGCAATGTACAGCCACTGCGGTGCTATTTTCAGCCGACCGTGTTGGCTTTGCAAGCGCACTGTCATTCTTGTCTGGTGGACTTGGGAACGTTTCCGTTGAGCCAAGGGGAGGCGCGGAAAAATCGAAGATAAAACTTTACCTGTAATGAAAATGGCTTTATCTGAGCCGGCGGAGCTGCAGCCGGTAGGTAAGAATTTGAGTCTTATTTTCAGTCTGCACAGGGTGTCGACCCGGGGAGAACCTGGGATGCCCTTTCCCTAACGAACTGGTAATTGTTGAAGCTTTACTATCTCTCATGCCGGGTTGATTCAGCGGCGAGCTGCGCTACAATGTTGCCAATGGTTACTTCAATGTATGAGCCGGTGCACTTTGTTTCAATGTATGGCGGTGCTGGTTTGTTGCAAAGAGGATATAGGAGGCCCTCACTTCCTCGTTGAGTGTGGCAATGCGTGGGAGCACTGTTTTATCTAGCTTCAAAATGAGATTTGCTGTTCCGAAACTACCGGACTGTAGTTTCACACAGTTTATTAGATCACAATAGAACGGTTTATTGCAGACTGACTGACTGTACATTGCAATTCGCTCTTTTATAGCGAGAAAATACTGCCAGTGTCTACTATGATGAGCTGTGTCCAACATACTATCAATCGGTCTACTTTGATGGGCAGCATTCAACATACATTAAATCGGTCTACTTTGATGGTTTGGGACACTTGGGATAGCATTTGATGACACCGGTTGCATGTGGGACAATGCCGACGAGATTTATGTGTTTTTATGGTTCAGACTCCTGCTAGGTTCAGGATCCGAGTTCCAAGCCGGGGATAGGTTTCAAACCTAGGATAGACGCAGGATCAGTTTGCTAGTCGGCGAACGCAAGGTATCAATTCCAGGACCTAAGAATTCCAGGATAGGTTAAGATTCCACTTTAGGTATCTTCCTGAATTGCTGGATCAATTCCTGGAAACGTAAGGAGTAAAGATTTGAAGTCGGTTCCAAACTCGTTATTGGTTCAGATTAGTCTCAACACCAGTATGATGACCCTTGAACCCTTCCAGGACTGGTATGATTTTTCCCACGGTTAGTTTTGGATACGGAATCAGGTTCTGAACTGATATGAAGGCATAATCAGTTATCTGACTGGTATAGATTGAAGATCACTTTTATTAGAGAAATCGACCCAGAATATGTTCCAGATCTGATTTCAGTTTGTGTTCAGATTCCGGATCAAAATCAGTTCCCAGAGCGATGAACGTTCGAATCAGGCATAGAATCTGTATTAGTTTGATATCAGTTACAGGTCCGGGATAGGTTCAGGATCTCCAGCTCCAACTTTCCGTTAGGATCGAACCCAGAACTGGTAGGTGCTCGGAATCAGTTTCATAATCTGAACAGGTCCAAAACTTGAATGGCTTCTGAAATACTTCAACATCAACTTCAGTTTCAGTATAGAATAGGGCATTGGAGTTAGTCCCATCGTCAGGATAAGTTCAGTATCAGCTCCAGGAGCAGTTTCCTTTCGCATGCTCCTCCAAGTTGATGGGAAACCTTGGAATCTGCTCTACAATCAGACCCACATCAAGCGACGTCAATAATAATCTCTCTCCTTGCTTATTCATCCCACTTCACCTTAACACAGTTGCACCCGGTGGAGATCATTTAATTTCGCTCATCGATGAAATCTCGTACGTATCGCCACCGTCCCCGATGCTGTCGCAGATCAACGACATCCCCCCGGAGCAGTTCTGCAACGGTGACAACCGCCCGCCAGACTGTGGCCCGAACTGCATGTGCACGCACAAGGTGGACATTCCGCTCAACGCCATCGTGGAGGTAGTGCTCGTTGATGAAGGTAAGCTTCCGTGCAGGATTCCAATAAGTTTAAGTCTTCACTATCAAACTTTGGGCCCTATTTTCCATTTTCCCGCAGTACAACAAGAAAACCTGAGCCATCCGTTCCATCTGCACGGTCATGCCTTCCACGTGATCGGTATGGGCCGCTCGCCGGACAGCACGGTGAAGAAGATCAATCTCCGCCACACACTCGACCTGGATCGACGAGGTCTGCTCAATCGACAGTTCAACCTGCCGCCGCTCAAGGACACGATCGCCGTCCCGAACAATGGCTACGTGGTGCTGCGATTCCGGGCAGATAATCCCGGTAAGTAACGGCTAACGCTAACGGTAACGTTTCCCATTTGAATAGTGTACTAATGAATGCTCTCTCTCTCTCTCTCTCTCACACACCCTCTGAAACAGGATACTGGCTGTTCCACTGTCACTTCCAGTTCCACATAGTGATCGGTATGAATCTGGTGGTGCATATCGGTACCCACGCTGACCTACCGCCGGTGCCACCGAACTTCCCCCGATGTGGCAACCACATACCTCCTATAAAGTATAACTAGTAGAGCAAGCTGCGTAGCGTTAGTAGTACATCAACCATTCCTGTGAAGACTCGTATGTGTCGCTAAAGCAACAAAACTGCGTGAAATGTTCCAGCCTTCCAGCCCACCATTGCTACACACGGCGCTTCCATCGGTTTGCAGGCTTTAAGGGAAGGCTCCCGTGCGTGCTGCGAGTGCGGAATGTTCATTAGGATAAGGAAATAACAAACCCGTATATCGTGTGCATCAGTGATCCATCCCGTACGCTCAGCAGTCTTCCAGCCAGCCAGGTGGTGGGCCCCTTCCCTCTTCTTGAACGATGGTAGAGCCATTTCTTGCCACAGTGCGCTGTAGTTAGGATAAATGTACTTTATGCTTAGTGTTTTTGCGATTCATCCCCTCGCTAGAGGCTTCTCCTCCCCCATAACCCATCAGGCCACGCTGCTAAACGCCGGTTCCATCTAAACACATCCTACATTTAAGTCGTGTCTCTCTCTCTCGTATCTGTCCGAACCTCCCCAAACCCACGAACTATAACCGCGAACGAATCAGTTTTTATGATTTTATACGCTTACGCTCTCGAACACTCGACTCTTCAAGCGGTTCGACATTTGCCCCTCACCACTGCACCACCAAAGAACGCGATCGACTCAGGAGGGTCAGGAGGAATTGGAAAACGGAACTTGTATTGCTTCCACCTGGCAAACCTCCCACCACCAAAGGTGCTAAAATGTGCTCAATTTAAGCTGGATAAAATATTGCCCCTGGAGCCATATTTCAATTTGGTTTAGCAAGCTCCTCCCCACCACCACCACCACGTGGCGTTACGATACCCGATAGCCCCACCATACCGTGCGGGCTGCGTACTTTGCGCTTGGGTCAAAGGTCGTTTCGCCAAGCGTAGAGCTCCCGGCTAGGCTCGACTTTCACAACGATGCTGCTGGATTTCTTTTTCATTTTCGCACTGCTCAAACGGGAAGTGTATGGTACTGTCTGGGCCCTGTGTACACCTTTTCGCGCATCTACCAATATCTGGTTGTGTATTTATATGCTTTTGACTTTGTTTTGCGCCCCTGTAAGCGCACGACGGAAAAAGATATGCGTTTTTTTTTTCTTATGGCGCTTGTGGGAATTATGGTGGGAAAATGCTTCCTTTCCTGTGTAGTTTTGTGTTTTGTTTTTTTTTTTCGTTTTCTTTTGTGTTTTGTAATGCGTTAGAAGTCGTGAATTCAGGTACAGGCAGAGGGATGCCGAAAAGGGCAAACTAAGTGGAAGTAACATTTAAAAGAAGGAAGATGGGCAAAACTCGCCCCTCTCTCTCTCTCTCTCTCTCTCGACACTACTGTACCACACTAGCGTAAGAATGTAAAATGGAGCAAGAAAAAGAGAGAAAAGAAAAGCAAACAAGAAAGAAAAAAAACGAAACCATGTTCAGCCAATAAATAAACTCTAATACGAACAGTGAGAAGAGAAGAATAAAACTTGTGTTTTCGTGTTTTTTTTTATTTTTTGCTTCCGTGGCAAACGTTTTAAGCCATCCGAAATATTGGAATTGTGGTTTTGCGGTTACGTGATTATTCTCGGTATTTAGGAACAGCATGAGAAAATTATGGCTATTACAACAATCTCGTATGAAAAACACGCCTTCTCGTACACTTCTTATAATACTGACTATAAAATAATTTATAGGGAGCCATTTGACTAAAGAAAAGATAAGAAGAATTTTGTTGTGAAAATAGCATAAAAAGGTAAAAAAAAATTCTTCTCTTATTGCTGCCATTTATTATCTAATTCCTTTCATAATACCAGGCGTCTCCATCACCATTACCGCCAGCAGCAGCGTGCAATCAATTTTGTATGCAATGCAATGCAGCGCCACTTTGAATAATGGTGTTGCTTATTCGAACTACTTTCAAACGATTTCATTTGTGGTACATTTTTCACCGGGCAGGCTTTCATGACAGCAATAGCAATTTGCACGGCGGGCCGTCATCTCCAATCGTAAACAAACGCGACCGAGGTAAACAAACAGCCGCGCTTCGCAGCAAAACTCAGTCTTTCGCGACCAAAAATGGGGAAAAGAAGAGATACTAATGTCGAAAAAGATGGTATGTGGCTTTATTTTTCAACTCTTCCCGCATTTCTTTATTTGCTATTGTATTTGTTGTCTGTTTTGTAGTCGAAATTCCCCCCGAACCATCGCACGCGCGGAAGCACAAGAAGCACAAAAAACACAAACGAGCCCGTGCCCAGCCGGAACCCACCTACGAGTTGGTCGAGGAGCAGCAAGCGCTCGACGAAACCATGGAGGTGGTGGAAGAAATCGAATACATGGAAGCCGATCCCGAGCCGGAAATAGTGTCGGAAGTGGAAACGGAACTGCAAACAACAATCGATTCGAACGCCTCCCAGCACGACCTGCTGAACGACTCGCAACTGTCCCAGCAGCAGAAAGCACTGTCCCCGGGGAAATCGCTCGCCGCCATGAACAAAGCGGCACAGAAGAAAGGCCGCAAACGGGGCCGAGAGAGTGGCACCTCCAGCGAGGAGGAGCGCTGGCTCGATGCGATCGAGTCCGGCAAGCTGGAGGAGGTGGACGATGAGCTGAAGAAGATCAAACCAAAGGACCCGCGGCTGATGACGGCCCGCCAGCGGGCAATGTACGAGCGCGGCACGGACAAGGAAGCGGCCCCCGGGGTGGAGCTGCTCATGTCCCTGCCGACCGGGTACAAGGAAAAGGTCATGACGGAGGAAGCCATCCAGAAGGCGCAGCTAAAGTCGCAGAAGCGCAAACAGATGGCGGACGAGAAGCGAGAAAAGGACAAAAAGAAAACGATGGAACGGCTGCTCAAAAAGCAGGACTCGAAATCGGTAAAAGCGATCAAAAACCGACCGGTGAAGGAGAAGGTACCGATGATCACGTACATCAATAGTGCCGAGGGTGGATCGATCTCGCTGCCGCCGGAGGTAGAATTTCCGCTCGCCAAACAGCCACCCCGGGATCCGCCCAAGCCGACGCTGTGTGCAGTCCCGAACTGCACCAACATCAAGCGGTACAACTGCTCGCGCACCAACATTCCGCTGTGTAGCTTCAAATGTTACAAGGCGAATGTGGAATCAATAAAACGAATCATTTGCTGAGAAGGGGGTAAAAAGGCACACCAGTTGGGAATTTATTTGCCAATGCTTGTCGTTCAAAAATCGACCTGCGGTGAAATGGAAAAAGAAGAAAGAAAATGATCATCAGCGAATGTTTCGATTGCGGAGCTGTTCGGCAAGCGCATAGATAGAGTCGGGTGGTTCGTGCTGGCAGGGAAATGAGGACGGCAGGAATAGAGCGGCAAGTTGGTGGTGGAAACGGTGCAAATATTACCAGCAGCTGGTTAAGGTACAGCTCGTACGCAATCTTGTCCGTTGCCATGTCGACGGCCACTGCCATCATCTCTTCCAGCTCTTCCACCGTGAACGGTTCGCCCTCCTCGGTGATCAGTTTGGTCATGTACTCCTTGTCCACGAACCCTTTTCCCTCCTGGTCGAGCACGCGGAACGCTTTGAGCAGCTTTTCCGGTGGCGCTGGTTCCATTCTGTTTGAGACAGAGGTAACGATTGAGCGCTTTTCCGATCCGGTCTTTCCACGGCATACTTACTTATGCTCCGCAATCAGCTGACTAACGTAGGGAAGAAATTTGGACAGATGCACTGTGCCGTTCGAATCCTCAAATTCAGTCGCCGAAATGACTTCGTTCACGTCGGCCTCGGTCGGCACACAGCCCAGAAAGCGAAGAATGGTTCCAATCTCACGAACGTCTACCGTTTTATTGCCGTGATGGTCAAAAATTAAAAACGCGTCCGCAACCCTTTTCTCCAGCTCGTTGGCCGGATTGATGTCTGAAGAAGCAAGAAGAATATTTTAAATACACGAATAAAATAGTTTTTTTTCCTAAAATAACTTGCCTGAATATTCGAAATCCGCCATAGCGTTAAATGTTGTGTACAAATGCTATTGATCAAACTGAGCGAAACGAGCTACGTAGTTCGTTACCATAGCAACACAGGAAAAGAACACCATAATTGATTGTAGTAAAATTAAGACAGTTATTTACGGGTAAACTTATTATTTTAATGATTACAAACATTTAAAGCTTCAATTTAAATACCTTTTTTCTAAATTCAAGTTACAAATCAAAGAAAATGGCAAATCTCAACGTATTTTTTAAACGCCCTCGAACGAAGCAGCGTTGACAGCAGCGCGCTTCCCAGAACTGTCATAGCGCAAAGCGCACTGACGTTTGCCCCTCTTGCCTGTCAGTTTTATCAAAATACACAGCAAACAGCAAGCAAATTTCCAATCTGCACCTCCCAAAATAATTGCTCCTGTGTCCCACCGTGTGCTTGTTCGCGTGACTCATTTACCGTTACCGTTGGCTTGCTTGTTTCCGACGCTCCACGCGACCCACCGGTAAAAGGGACCGCCGCCAGGTTGCGTCCCCCGGAAACGCTCGCGTTACGCCCACCACCAGCAGCCCGGGAGTTCGGTCCGGGACGAAGGCCCCCGCCAAGTGGTTGCCCCCCAGTGTGGTCCCAGCGCTGCGTACGTAGGTTGAGCGTACGCGACAGAACCCAGCGGCCAAGATTGAGCCCGACGGAGCAGCTGCCAGGATGTCGGGTGATCAGAAAACCCTCATCAAGGGCAATCCGTCCCAGTACGTGAAGCTGAACATTGGCGGCTGCCTGCACTACACCACGATCGGGACGCTCTGCAAGCAGGACACGATGCTGCGTGCCATGTTCAGTGGGCGGCTGGAGGTGCTCACCGACTCGGAAGGTACACTGCATCGATGTGTCACAGCAGGGCAAGCAGGTTTAATGCTTTCTCTCTCTCTCTTCCCATAGGTTGGATTCTGATCGATCGCTGCGGTACACACTTTGGCACGATACTGAACTTCCTGCGGGACGGTAGCGTGGCGCTGCCGGAAACGACCAAAGGCATCGCGGAGCTGCTGGCCGAATCGAAGTACTACTGCATCGAGGAGCTGATCGAGGCGTGCGAGAAGGTGCTGGCGAAGAAGGAGCGCGAATCGGAACCGATCTGCCGGGTGCCGCTGATTACGTCGCAAAAGGAGGAACAGTATCTGATCAGCACGGCCACCAAGCCGGTAGTGAAGCTGCTGATCAACCGGCACAACAACAAGTACTCGTACACGAACACGTCCGACGACAATCTGCTGAAGAACATTGAGCTGTTCGATAAGCTTTCGTTGCGCTTCAGTGGGCGCGTGTTCTTCATCAAGGATGTGATCGGTTCGAGCGAGATCTGCTGCTGGTCGTTCTACGGCAACGGCAAGAAGGTGGCGGAAGTGTGCTGCACCTCGATCGTGTACGCCACGGACAAGAAGCACACGAAGGTGGAGTTCCCGGAGGCGAGGATCTTCGAGGAAACGCTTAACATACTGCTGTACGAGAACAAGAACGCCCCGGACCAGGAGCTGATGCAGGCGACGTCGCTGCGCGGTGCGGTCGGCGGCATCAGCTCGTACACAAGCGACGAGGAGGAGGAGCGGACCGGGCTGGCCAGGTTACGGTCGAACAAGCAGAACAATCCTACATGATTCACACATCAGCTAGTGCTGAAGCGGAAGCTGTTGCCAAAGAGGAACTGAACCGTTTGCCCCCGGGCCCCCCCCCGCTCACGTCTAAACCAACTCGAGGGCCGTGTGTGCTTGTGAGCAATGACGCAAAATGAACAAAATGGAAATAGCTATGAGAGAAACAAGTTAAAATTAAGAACGCGTTCACCTCCCTCCTTTCTGGAGGGTCAATCCTAAACCGAATCGTATAAATATTAACTTCTCTTCCCCCCTCTCCAGTCTGGGAGCAATCCTGCGCTAACACCAAAGGAAGATTGAGCAATGGATTGAACATTACGGTGGGGAGAGCCTTTACGCTCCGTGGAAAAAGTAAAAAAAAAACACGGTAATTCAATTTTACAATTAATTCAACTCACTCAGAACTGGATTGTAGCGAAAGAAGCATAAAGTGGCAGAAAAAAAAGGCATAACTCTATACACACATACACAATATCTCCATGAAGCTCTAAAGGCATTAACTTTAAAACCACGCATAGTAAAAATAATAATAAATAATTTAAAAAAAACATTCAATTAAATTTAAACACTGCAAATCACGTTTTTCATTGGTTCTGGTAGAAATTGTCGATCATTTCCTGCTGCTCCGACTCGATCCGCTGCAGATACTGGTACTCGATCTTCAGCTTGTCCAGCTCGACCATTTTCTCGATTATTTCGCTCTGCAAAACAGGAAACGGGATGTAAATTCACGGAAGGAAAAAATCGCTTCTCCCTCCCGTACTCACCTGTATCTGCTGCTGTTCCGATTCACGCTGCTTGGAGAACGTTTTCAGCATGTTCTGCACGCCCACCGCACGCATCTTCTCCTGGTCGACTTCCGCCGCAAACACCTCGACAATGTTGGCAAACTGATCGATGATCCGGCGAAAATCGGTCAGCTCTGGGAAAAGGGCGGATTCCGGCAAGAAAAAGCATTGTTAGTTTGCTGGCCCCGCTCGATCGTGGACCACCACCACACGCGACGCGACTCACTCTCGGTGAACCGTTCACACTCATCCTTCAGCTCGTTCGTTTCGTTCGCTACCTCCGGATCGATCACGCGCAGCGTGTACAGATCGTCAATGTACAGGCCGGATTTGCCAAACTCTTCACCCATGCTGTTTTGCGTGCGTTTTCCACGAAGAAATTTACAAAATGTACGCCACGCCAAAGCATCGACCGAAGCATAGCTGTTTGTTTAGGGCAGTTACCATGGCAACACCGGAGTAAACGTCAGGAGTAAAGCATGTCCCCAAAGCGAAACGACATTCGGCGGTTTTCTTACTTACTTACACCAACTTACCCAGTGGAAGACAGTCCCCCCAGGGCTGAAAATACACGGCTTAAGCTTCCATCTACATGCAAGTACATACAGTGCCGATTTCGGTTGTGGTTACACTTAAATGGGGTTCATTTATTTCAACAACAACCCTCTGCTATGGTTTGCCATTGTTTAACTCTGTACTCTGTGTTTGCGATCGCTCTCGTGCCACACTACTAACCTAGCTGGGCTTGTTGACATTGATCGTACCTCGATCGTACTTCTAAAAACACATCCCTCTAGTGGTTGTTACAATCATTTAATGCATTCTCGTTCTCCCTTCGTCCTTACGTTTTGTTGCTACATGTTCCGTTTTGCGGTTTGCGTTTTTGCTGCTCCCTCCTTTATCCTCTTCACTCCCCTTCTTCTGTATTTTCATTTTGTTTTGCACATTACAAACCACTCATGTGTATGTATAGACGATGAAAAAAGTGATAATTAATTTTCACGGCTAAAAATAGTGGGATGGGGTGTGTTGCTTTTCCAGTGCTTTCTTTACTTTCGAACCCGTTGGGTTTTACAACTTGCAAACTGGTTCCAATGTTTTTGCTTTATCTTTTCTCTCTACTTATCATTTGCACCTGGCTTGTTTTCATCTCTTACGGCTTCCCCCTCGACAGGAGATATTGGCATATAAAAAAACGGAAAATTATCAATTACAACGACCTAGCAAACCTCGTTCTTCTTCGTCCTGGCTCTACTGGACTGCGATTACCTCAATTGCTTTCTTTTTGCTGGAAAATACTGTGTTGCGATGGTGCCAATCGTTGGACGAAAAGTACGAAAACGAGTAATTCCTTCTTCATGAGGTAAAAGCCTGTAATCTCCCTATCTCTGCCTCGCTCTATCTATCTTTCAACTTATCCCCTTCAGTAATAAGTGTGATTTAGCTCCGCTAATGCTTGACACACCAATCTTTGCACACTGACAAAAACAAAAAAAAAACAACCACACTCATACACAGGGATATTACTTCAACCAGAAAGATAGAGAGAGGGAGTGGAAAGTTGATGAGTGTATGAAAAATGAATGTATTACAAATTACTATGTACTGGACCAGAAAAAACCTTCCTTTAGAGGCTCCGGTACGGATGATGCCCCTTACACTGCGCACTGTCCACCTCTAAAAACCCCCTCCCCTACTTCTTTTGGCCATTGGGTGTGGCGCTCTCCCCCCACCGACACTCTCATTCCGCGTGTGTGTGTGTGTGTACCGTGGTCCCATGGTGGTTCGTTCACGTCGAAGAGGAAGCCGCCTCGGACGAGGCAGCCGCTGCCGTCGACGTCGTCGTGGTGGTGGTGCTGTCGTCGTCCGCAATCGAAGCAACTGCGGCGGCCGCTTCCGTTGCATCCGCCTCCTTGCCCACGCCATTGCTGCCGTCGGTCACTTCCGTGGTGGAGGAAGCATCATCGCCGTCGGTTTTAACCTTCTTCGTGGCGGACGAGACGGCATCCGCATCATCGGTCCCGTCCACCGCGCTCGCCACCGAGTTCGAGGCGGTACGTTTCCGCGACCCGGCACCGGTAAAGTTCGGCTTGAACTGTACGATGATGGCGGTCATGTTGTCGCAACCGGTACCATCGCCCCGGGTGTGTGGCGCTAAGCAGTGATCGAAGAGCTGAGCAAACGGGAGGAAAACAACAAGGGTCAGCGCTTACTAGGATGGACGCAGCGGCGCTACCGACAACGATCCGATTACCTCTTCGCAAATTTTGGACAGCTTCATGCCGGGCTTGTTGATCCGTTCCTGCACAAACTGCACGACCTGCTCGCTGGTCATAAAGTTCCAGATGCCGTCGCACGCCAGCACCATAAACTCGTCCTCCGGCCCGACCGTGATCTTCTCGATGTCCGGCAGGGCCGATATCATCTGCTCTTCCGCTGGAAGCGATTTGTTCTGCAAAGGAGCAGCGTTTTTGGGGTTAGCAAAATGAGAAAGAAATACAGTCAACGCTCTCTTCTTTGAGAGGCGATGAGACTGACGAATAAGAGGGGTTTTCACATTACAGAGGTTGAATGAACGGTCCATAAAAACAAAAAAGAGACAGAACATTTAGTATGTGGCCTTAACTGTTGCTATAGGAAACTGCATACATCATTCAATAACCATGCAACACCATACACAAATGAGATGGATACAGATTTCAGAGGTATTCCAAATCAGAGGGACAAAAATGTACTGGTAATGAAGGGACTGTGGAAAATGTTCAAATAAGAAAGGTTTTTCTAATTGGAGAGGCGTCAAATAAGAGAGGGTTCACTGTAACACAGTGCAAGTCATATATACCATTTTGTAACCATGGTCACCGATGGCTCGCGACAGATTCAACCCTCCATTCACCCGACCGTCCAGCGTGACGCGACCGCCCGCCTTCTCTATCCGCTGGTACTCGACCGTGTCCTCCGGCTTGTGGTCGTAGCTCATCTCGAGCGCCTTCCCATTCCGGCAAACGACGCACCGGGAGTCTCCTGCGCAAAAAAAAAAGTGACGCCAATATTATCAGTATCCTTCGGCACACCCCTTTCTCCCTTCCTTCACATACCGGCGTTCGCGACGTAAAGATCCTTTCCGTGCAGCAGCGCAACGACCGCCGTACAGCCACTGTCCTTGCCCGGCTCGTCGGTGATGGTTTTCATGAACGCGGCATCCTCCTCGTTGATGTACTCGCCCATATCGGCATACTCGTCCGGTTCTTCCTCCTCCTCCTCAGCGCTACCTTCCTCCCTGTTGCATAAAACGGACGTTTTTTTTACATTTTAATACAAACAAACGCCACCAAAAAGCACAACACACTTACCCGTACGCATCTTCCTCCCCTTCGTCCGTGCTGGACGTATCGTCGGCCGGTTCTTCCGCGTGCGGGAACTCCTCGTCCGAATCGCTCTCATCATCGTCATCGTCGTCGTCCGTATCGTCCATGCTCATCGACACGTCCGCCGGGGGAGGGCCATTCTTCGGCGACGGTTTGGCCGAGCTGCTGTGTACTTTGGCCGCCGGCGATGCACTGGGGGCGGCTGCAACACCAGCACCACTTCCACCACTGCCACTGTCACAGCTACCATTCTCTGGACCGGCCGAACCGGACGACGACGAGGACGAGACGGCCCCCGAGGAGCCCACTTTACCAACGTCTCCGTTCAGCTTGCTCGCCTTGCTACCGTCCGACGACGAGCTGTCCGGTGCACAGTTGTCCTTTCCCGGCTCGGCAGCATCTGTCGATTTGCCAGCCGCCACGTTGCCGGCCGTATCGCTGATCTCGTCGCTCTGTTCCGCCTTCTTGCTGCCCGCTGCGGCAACCTCTCCACCGTCCGCCACTGGATCACTCTTGCCCGGCGAAACTTTGCCAGCGGACGACGACGACGAGGACGACGAGGACGGTTCGGGCTGCGGTGTCGCTTCCTTCACCCGCTCGACCGCTTTATTGCTCGAGCTGCTCACGGTGGAATCGGCCGCACCCGGCACCGTCTCTTCCTCCTCCTTCTCCTCCTTCTGTTGCTTCGGCTGGGGTTGCTGCTTTTTGTCCACCGGATCGGCCTCCGCATCGGATCCCGCACTGTCGCCGCTGCTGCCACCCTCCATCTTAACCGGCCGCTTCTCGCTCGACCCACCGGCTCCGGCATCGTTGCCCGCCGCCGCCGCCCGCCTCTTCCCCTTCAGGTACGGCGAGACCGGTTTCGAGCAGCTGCCCTCCTTGATGGCGGCCACCCGCTGGATTTTCGCTTCGCCGGGCTTCGTGTCCTTGCGGTACTTCTGCAGCACCTCGTTCAGCGGCATGACCGCCTCCTTGCACAGATCCTCCACATTGTCGTCCTCCTCCTCCTCCTCCACCTCCTCGTCCGCCTCGTCCTCGCCGTTCGTTTTGTCGGACAGTACCTTCAGCTCCTCGATCACCTTCTCCTGCAGCAGGGTCGCGTCGAAGCCGAGGAACGCTTCCTTCAGCGCCTTTTCAAACTCTTTCCGCCCGTACGCCTCGACTGTCTTGAGAAAGGTGGGCAGATGGAGGCTGCAGTACTGGGCCACCTCCGCCCCACCGTGCCCATCGTACACCGCGAAGAACGAGCACTGGTCGTCGAAGTTTAGTATGCAGTTGTGTGCATCCTGTGTGCGATAAAAAAAAGAGAGAGAGAGAGCAGAATTTAAAAACAAAAGCAATGCACACTCGATATGGGGGGTAAACCCATGCGCGCGGGCACCGTTTAGCCGAGTCAGCAGATTTGCTTTGCGCCCCTCCCTACCCCCAACAATGCACCGTACCTCCTGGCTGATTCGCCAGCCCTGCATCGAGCTGGAACCGGACGCCAAGTACTCGTTCGACTCATCGCTCGAATCCTTCGTCGTCAGGGGTTCGGAAAGGTAGGCGCCCATCGTTGCTGCCTTTTCCGCTGCTGCTGCAAACCGAAGCGCGTGTCCGTTTGTTTATCTCTGTGTGTGTATGCACACCCAAACGGCAACTTATCGGACACCAGTCGCAATAATGGGATGTTTTGGCGGCGCGCGTACCGTGTTCCTCCAGCAAACAAACACAAATCCGCTTCACACACACACACAAGCCGGCTTTTATTGTTATTATTGTTTGGCACCACGCGCCACTAAAAGGTTGCTGTCACGCCAGACCAACATGGGGGAGAGGGCAGGGCGACAGGGGGAAGGCAATTCGCTGTTTTCAGTTCTGCCCGCCGGATGCACACACGCAGATACAACACACACAAACACACACACGCACGCGAAACAGCAATGGTTTCTCCCTGCCCGAAAGACGGTGTTGCCGCCTGGAGCTGGCTGAAGATAAACCGGCCCGTGGCCACTTCCGGCTAGCGGAACGTTTGTGCACTTTCCCGAATGCACAACACAGCAGACACGCACGTAAAACCGCCCCGGAAGGTATAGGCGTTGCTACACTGCGCTCAGGGCAGCTTGCTTTTTCCAGAGACCGTGTGCGTGTGTGAGTGTGTGCGCTGGACACGATTATTCCGGTACGAGCGGATGCAATTCCCTCGACAAAAAAAAACCAACTCCCGGTCGCTGGACCACTCCACAACTAGACAGTATTTGGCTTCACGACAAGGTGCGCCCGTGTGCGGTAGCCGCGCGTCCGTGTATTTCGCCGTGCGTTTCCCGTTTGCGAAGCCAGCAACACACTCGTGCAAGAAAACGCGGACCACACTTCCCGGCAATTTTTTCAGCTTGCTTTTGCTCTCACACTCGCGCACCGACGCATGTCACACACTGACGCGTTTGAAGGGTAGAGCGCGTTTGACGCATCCCTGCAAGCACGGGCGGCGCTTGTTTTACGTTAGCGGGTAAGTTTAGCGTCGCGAATAGGAAAGGGTGGGTTTTGGGCGGAGGTTTGCTTAGGCGCACACTAATTGCACTAGTTTGCGGGCGAATTTTACAAGCAAAAGTGATTAAAATGCGGCTATTTGCTGGGTGGATAGCAGGTTGGTCCATCGGCGTGGCAGCATCGGTTGACAGCTTGACAGCTCGATAGTTTTGACGTATGTGCGCAAGCACTCGAATGTAATTCAAAGGGGCCGCTGGAACAGTTGTATCATGAAGTTATGTTGTAGATGATTATCACATTTTAGATATGAGATTCGTTAATTCTTGGATGCTTGGGTAAATTTCTATTCTGAGTGTCTAAGTCTAATTTTTCACAAACAACTGGAATGTCAGGAATACTGCATTGACTACCCAAGTGTCACAGATCCACTAAACCACCACTAAACGGGCTCCAAACGACTCAAGCTCTCAACCTAAAAGGAATCTAAAAAGACTTAGTTTAGCAGATGGTGAACAACTGATGTATTCTAAAAATAGCAAAAAAGCTGGTGGCGCCATCTGTTGGTGGGATATCCACACAATGGAGCTCTCCTCGCTTTTAAAGCTTTCTGCTTCTTTCTGTACTGGTTGTATGGCTTCGCATTGAAGTGATGCATCGCTAGAACTAGAACGGCGATACTATTGTTTTGAATACTAAACTCCAATGTAATACACCAGCACTGAAGCAAGTGAGATTTGAGCAATCGTTGAAGGTGTTGGTACACGGGTATCTTAACCACACAACCCCAACTATATAGATTTTTGCTCGGAAAGATAGAAGGGTGTATAGGTCATGATTAGATGAAGCTAGGCCGCCAAACAAATTGCAAGAAAAGGAAAGCAATATAATGATGAGTTGTAAAACGCCATCTATTGAGTAAACCCAGAAAAGTTGAATCCGTGGCGCTTGGGTAATATGATAGCGGAATCAGTTACTGGATCGGAGTAGATAATGTAATGCTTCATGGACTGGGATAGATATGCCGAATGCAATCTAGAACTGGTACAGACCAGTGTTGGGAGGATTCAGGATTCGGAAGATTCGAAGATTCAATCCCTAGAAATATTCGATCGGACCGGATCCCGTTTGTAGGATTTGAATCCCTAAAAGATTCCTTTGCGATTGGGATTTTATTGGGAATCGATTGGGATTGGGATTCGAAAGGGGTTTCGATAGGGATTTGATTGGTTGAAAGTAGAGGCTGTCCCCGAGATACGCTATTAATAAGGGTCGAGAGAAACCAGGTATCTATAATTTTGGAAGTCAAATCACGCAGTTTTCAGTCAAAGTATAGCAAATGTTCGTGCAATGTTGCATTTAAAGAGAACTTCTTCTTCTATTTGGCTTAACGTCGTACGTGGACTTGCCGGCCTAATCCTTGCTACGGGGGGACGGTCCATTCTGGGCTTGAACCCATGACGGGCATGTCATTGAGTCGTTCGAGTTGATGACTGTACCACGGGACTGCCCCTGTGAGAACTTATGAGAACTAATAGTCACTAAATAAATTATTTGAGTTGATATTGAACAAAGGTCCGCGTATCTCGGGGACCTGTACTAATTATGATGTAAGCACCGACAAACCGACATGACACTGACGTTACAAAAGTGTCCCACACGAAAGTACTGTCATTTACCAGTGAGGCGAACACTTCTGTCAAAGTAAGCTCTATTCACTGCTGCTTCGATGTAAACAACTTTTATAAATACAAATGGCGAAGGAAGTGTGAGGCAAGATTTTGTGAGAATTATTGGACAAAATACCCAGGAAAATCATTTTATAAGTTTCCAAATCAATGCAAAAGATGTGGGAAGTACATAAAACAATAGGCATTGGAATTTGCGAAGAAAAACAAAAAGGGGATTTAGCAGTTTCTTCTCTGTGTCAGTGTAGTAAGCGAATCATTATAGAGATGGCGCTAGTGTTTAACGTATTTTCATTTGAAATAAGGAGACAACTTTTGAAGCCCATTTTGTTCGAAGTGTCACGTCGGTTTGTCGGTGATGTAAGTACTGAAATGTTCAATAATTAGGAGTAAAACAGAATGACCTCTTATTCCAGCTTTAAGTAATTTATAGAGCGGAATCTGTACCAGTTATCCTCGAACGGTATGAGTTTAGAATCAGTGCTAGAATTAGTACAAGTTCTATTTAGGCTCCAGATTTATTTGCGATTTTTCACTAAATCGGTATTAATAGAAGACGTAATTTGCAGAAGAAAAAAAAAACAAATTTCAATTATTTCTTTCATCAGGCAATACATATATTAATCAGATTATAATTTAAACGTCATTTAGGTCCAATTTAAAGAGCTCAGTATATGAAGCAAAAACCTTAAGCATGCAAAAAATAAATTGTGTAATACTGCATCTTTTTCACTCTTTCTATAAGAACAATATCGACGTAAACGTCGATCATGCCCCATACCAGAGTTGCTTATCACTTCGGTCCGAGAACGTGTAAAGTAAAGTTGTTTACTTCTAGCATCTATCATCCCAGTAGGAAGCAGCGTGTTGTACAGTTTTAGATTAATTAAATAATTAGTCATAACAAATCAGTGCATGAGTGAAACATTCCAGCAGCGATAGAATAGCTTCAGTGTATCAGTTTGATCTGGTAGAAGTTTGGTGCAGTGAAACCAATCGAATGTTGAACAGAAAAAAAAAATACCCAGGCACTGCTGGCACTGAAGTTTGAGATTGATGCTAGGATCGGAAGATTCGAAGATTCAATCCCTAGAAATATTCGATCGGACCGGATCCCGTTTGTAGGATTTGAATCCCTAAAAGATTCCTTTGCGATTGGGATTTTATTGGGAATCGATTGGGATTGGGATTCGAAAGGGGTTTCGATAGGGATTTGATTGGTTGAAAGTAGAGGCTGTCCCCGAGATACGCTATTAATAAGGGTCGAGAGAAACCAGGTATCTATAATTTTGGAAGTCAAATCACGCAGTTTTCAGTCAAAGTATAGCAAATGTTCGTGCAATGTTGCATTTAAAGAGAACTTCTTCTTCTATTTGGCTTAACGTCGTACGTGGACTTGCCGGCCTAATCCTTGCTACGGGGGGACGGTCCATTCTGGGCTTGAACCCATGACGGGCATGTCATTGAGTCGTTCGAGTTGATGACTGTACCACGGGACTGCCCCTGTGAGAACTTATGAGAACTAATAGTCACTAAATAAATTATTTGAGTTGATATTGAACAAAGGTCCGCGTATCTCGGGGACCTGTACTAATTATGATGTAAGCACCGACAAACCGACATGACACTGACGTTACAAAAGTGTCCCACACGAAAGTACTGTCATTTACCAGTGAGGCGAACACTTCTGTCAAAGTAAGCTCTATTCACTGCTGCTTCGATGTAAACAACTTTTATAAATACAAATGGCGAAGGAAGTGTGAGGCAAGATTTTGTGAGAATTATTGGACAAAATACCCAGGAAAATCATTTTATAAGTTTCCAAATCAATGCAAAAGATGTGGGAAGTACATAAAACAATAGGCATTGGAATTTGCGAAGAAAAACAAAAAGGGGATTTAGCAGTTTCTTCTCTGTGTCAGTGTAGTAAGCGAATCATTATAGAGATGGCGCTAGTGTTTAACGTATTTTCATTTGAAATAAGGAGACAACTTTTGAAGCCCATTTTGTTCGAAGTGTCACGTCGGTTTGTCGGTGATGTAAGTACTGAAATGTTCAATAATTAGGAGTAAAACAGAATGACCTCTTATTCCAGCTTTAAGTAATTTATAGAGCGGAATCTGTACCAGTTATCCTCGAACGGTATGAGTTTAGAATCAGTGCTAGAATTAGTACAAGTTCTATTTAGGCTCCAGATTTATTTGCGATTTTTCACTAAATCGGTATTAATAGAAGACGTAATTTGCAGAAGAAAAAAAAAACAAATTTCAATTATTTCTTTCATCAGGCAATACATATATTAATCAGATTATAATTTAAACGTCATTTAGGTCCAATTTAAAGAGCTCAGTATATGAAGCAAAAACCTTAAGCATGCAAAAAATAAATTGTGTAATACTGCATCTTTTTCACTCTTTCTATAAGAACAATATCGACGTAAACGTCGATCATGCCCCATACCAGAGTTGCTTATCACTTCGGTCCGAGAACGTGTAAAGTAAAGTTGTTTACTTCTAGCATCTATCATCCCAGTAGGAAGCAGCGTGTTGTACAGTTTTAGATTAATTAAATAATTAGTCATAACAAATCAGTGCATGAGTGAAACATTCCAGCAGCGATAGAATAGCTTCAGTGTATCAGTTTGATCTGGTAGAAGTTTGGTGCAGTGAAACCAATCGAATGTTGAACAGAAAAAAAAAATACCCAGGCACTGCTGGCACTGAAGTTTGAGATTGATGCTAGGCGCGGGCGATTCCAATTGCCGTAAAATATTGATAACGAAAAAGGTCATCCGCGTGCGTAGTTTGTTGAATGTGTGTGACATCATCATGCCCTGAGCAAAACCAGCAAGATCAACAGTGTCTAGGTAAGAGGGCTATTTTGTAATGGCTTAAAATGAAAGTTGTAGACAACTCTAACAGTAGGAAATTGTCGCTACACTGTTGAGTACCACGGGTGGATTGTCCTAATCTATTATTATTATTAATTCTTCCGATATCCGGCAAGTGCAATGAATCCGGCAAATATCTCCCTAGCGTGCTCGACTCATCCTATTTATGTACGTGCGCTTACACACATACACACTACGTTACGGAGCATTCGGTTTCAACGATTGCATGCCATGTGCCGGACTCGTTAATCTAATTTTTTGGGCAATTTATTTCATCGTTACATGCCCGCCCATACATCCCCGGTAGCTGTTATCACGGCGTGGTAGGGCCATGCGCCTACCCCAGCACTATCTCACACAACCCTTCTATGGTTACCATTTCCCAAAACAATCGCAGAAAGAACAAATCACAAAAAAAAAACCCTTAACCTGATCGTATTATAAATAAGCTAACGGCCTCGTTTGCATCAGTGGCTGTGTCTCGTGCTTCCCCGCGGGGCCCCGCACAAATTCGGTCCACAAAAGCGGCATTCACCTGCGCACCACCCACACCACTCATCGGTGGGTGGGGTCACCATCCCCCTCCTCCGAGCTGCAGCTGCCTGTCGCACAAAGTGAAAAACAATGTGTGAAATAAAACTGTTTGCGAAATGATTGAGCCTGTGTGCTCCTGGGACGAGGCAATCCATGCATTACGCCAACGTACGCCTCGTGGTTTATGATTCCCTTTGGCGTGGAGAAGAAGAGGCGGAAGAGGCAAGAGGAAGCAAAAGGGACCGATTGTGCATGAGGCTGTGGGACAACGCACCAAGCGCCTGTGTCCGCTTGCGAAAAACCCAACATCAGACAAGCAAACCGAACCCCGAAAATTACCGCATGACACGAACGAAAGGCGCTGGGATCTCGCCTCAGATCTGGTAGATTCTCTCCCGGGGCTTTTCGGCAAAGACAAAGAAGAGCATTCACAGTGTGTGCTTGCAGCGTGACGTCATCGTCGGATGGGAAAGGAGTCTCGATTACGATGCCCGTTTGTTACGCTGGCGCGTGGGAGATGTGCTCGAGGACAGGAACTTTCACGCGTACGCCTACGCATCGGCAAAGGCCACCAAACCAAAGAGGGGGTTTTTTTTTGCGAGACCTTTTGTTCCAGTCCAGGTATTGGTGGGTCGGTGGGCGGTAGAGGTAAATGAATGAGCGAGTCTACGATGAGCGTTTCCCACGCCCACGCTTACGCCCGTACATGGGTTAAATGTGGGAATGCGGTTCTCGGAAAAGTTCCTCCAGTTCCGGCAGGTGTCCGCTACGCATGATAGCAAGCAGTGACCGGAGGAATGGGACAGCACCGATAGAACAATAAAGAGATGAGGCACTGATTGGTCCCACTCAAGATTAGCTATTAGCTAGTTACAGAAACCACAACCGCCGGGCTTTGATTGGCATTGGGGAGCGGGGAACGACCCACACGTGAATCGAAGTTGATGCTAATTCTGTTGCATTCGAGCCGTTGCGATGTGTGTTGTGCGCTAGAAATGTCATGACCTTGCCCACTTGAAAGTCGCGTACCTGGTATACCTCTGGTGGTCCTGTTGCGTTTTGCTATGCAAAAAAGGGGCACAAACCCACCCACACACACACACACACCTAGAGAGAGATAGGTTGCATCGTTTGCATGTGACGCGTATAAAAACAAGGCCAACCATTTCCCAGGGTCGCAGCGTTAGAGCGTCATCAGCCCCCGTTTCCCGATCCTCGATTGGTTGGCTGGTGAGTTCAAAGTGGAGTGGATGGAGAGTGGAGTACTTTCACCATCACCATCACCCCCCCTCCCTCCCCGGTATGATGACGTTCGGGATAGTAATCGTAAAATTTACGCTCCGCCACAACGACGGCACGACGACTACGCGCACACACACACCTGGCTTTTGGAAAAGGATACAGAGTGAAGGCTCCCCCCTACACTACTTGGCTGCTGTACTATTGGAGATGCTCTGCAACTCATACACGGACACACACACACACTACTTGGTGCGCGTAAAATGGCACCAACGGTAAAGTGCATTCGTTCCCGCGCATCCCAATAAGGAAAAAAACAGGGAATGGAGAGAACAAATGGTTTCGTTCGTTCCGCGCCTTTTGGTGCATTTTCCACCCAGCGTCTGAATGACGCTAAGCGTGTGTGTGTTGGTGAGCTCGAGCATGAGAGAGAGAGAGAGAGAGAGAGAGAGAGAGAGAGAGAGAGAGAGAGAGAGAGAGAGAGAGAGAGAGAGAGAGAGAGAGAGAGAGAGAGAGAGAGAGAGAGAGAGAGAGAGAGAGAGAGAGCGTAGCTTTGCTGGAGCATAAAGCGTTCCATGCTAGTGCGCAGCCGTTGGAAAATGGCGACCAAGTGTGTCGTTGTGTCTCGCTAGACTGTTCGTGGGGAACAACGAAACAAAAAAAAACACGAAACATTCCTTAGTGAAAGCGACCGTACGGGAAGGACGCCTAACATCCTTGAACGTGTATTGATTCACCCGTGTGAATGTGTTCTCACACACACGCACACGCACTACTTACTCACAGCGCGGATTAGCTTCCTTCCGGCTCAGTAGTTCTTCCGCACGACATGATCGTACAGCACGACCTGCTCGTACAGATCGCTCGCCAGCTCGATCCGGCTCGTGTTGGTACCGTACGAGCGGGCCACCGGGTCCGGATAGATGTCCTTCCGGTCGTACATGTTGCGAAAGATGATGCCCCGGGCCGGGTCGCACAGGATCTGATAGTTGCGCGTGTTGTTCCGCGTGCTGCGGCCCGTCTTGGCGTTGTAGTACAGCAGGTCGGCGGGCGTCGGGTAGAGCACCTTCTCCTCCGCAAAGATCGCGCGCCAATCGTTCGAGTACTGCTGGTCCTGGTGCACCCGGCGCAGCGCCTCCTCGTAGTCGATGTAGCCCGAGATTTCGGTCGCTTTCTTCACGTACCGCATGTAGATGATGGTCTGGTGGCACAAAAGGGGGGATGAAAATGGCGCAAAAGACTAATAATGTTTGCTTTGTCTGCCCTACCGAAAGCAAACCCAACCGATTTGGACGCTCACGTTTAGCGATCTCTTGCAGGAATCGATCCTTCGGTGCAATGTGACGGCTGAACAGTGTGTTCGGATCCTTCGTCACCTCCAGAAACGTTCGCTGGGCGTCGAAAGCTTCCTTCGTGAGTGCTCTGCAATAGGGAAGGACGTAAAGTATTTGGGCAACTACGCTGCTTCTGACAGCTTACCTGTAGCCCGTCCGGTAAAGACTGATTAAATTTTCCCGATTACCGAAATATTGGAGACTTTTGCCA
Organism: Anopheles merus; assembly: GCF_017562075.2. Classification (NCBI taxonomy): domain Eukaryota; kingdom Metazoa; phylum Arthropoda; class Insecta; order Diptera; family Culicidae; genus Anopheles; species Anopheles merus. The sequence goes on from NC_054083.1 coordinate 40,174,976, forward strand.
TCGATCAGCGAGTTGAGGTAGTCGTCGTAGGAAGCGAACTCCAAAAGATGGAGATCCTGTTCCGTTAGCTTCATATTAAGGCCGGAGTGGTAAAAAAACAACTGTTCTCCGCTCTGTTTGGTTACTTGGATGGTGTAGTTTTTAGAGCGAACAAAACCGTTGACTTTTTGCATTTTCCAAAAGTCAGCCGATTTCACGAAAGACTAGGCGTCTCCATCATTTTTGTGGGAAATGTTTTATTAATATTTTTTGCAAGCGAAACTACCATTTTTATAATACAAAAACAATAGACTTACCCTTTTTCTATTGGTAAATTCTAACCTACAAACATTATTGATAAAAATCCCGAAAAACAACAGCAACAAAAAACCCAAAAAGGAGAAGTTCAACAAATGAATCATGAATCATGACAGCAAGCCGCTCCACAGTGTAGCCAACGGGGCTACCACCGTTTCGGAGCCATCGCCTTAACCTTCACCCCTGCACGCAGCCACCCTTTTGCCGTCCCGAAGCCTGTAAACCGTGGTTTCATTGTCACCACTTCGGGTGAATCGCGTTCGAAACACGCGCACGTAAGGCATTCCCCAAAAAAACGCCCGCCAAAATCAATCCCGCGCAAATGGGAGCAAAAAACAAACGCACACACACATACAATCTTCACCGAAATGTACTTTGCGCATTTTTTGGTGTAGCATTCACGCGCGGTTCATCCTTCCAGTCCAGACCCGTTCACTGGCGTAGGCTTCCCGTTTCCTAGGAGCCATTGCTTTAATGTATCTGAGAAAGAGAGAGAGGGAGAGAGAGTAAGCACGTGTAGTAGTAGTGGTGGTGGGCAAAGCTGGCTACTCTGCAGAGCGGCAAAGAAGGCTCCAATTTTGGAGCGATTCTTCCACAACCAACACCAAGCTTTTCCCACCGAGAGCGAGACGGTGTGTTTGTGTGGAGAGTGATGCCTCCGGCCACTGGGAGTTTCTGCTTCACGGAGCTTCCCAACAGCTTTTGCGCGCCTGTGCTCTCTCTCTCTCTCTCTCTCTGTATTGTTCTATATTAGACACCTTCCAGTTGGTGGCGTCGCTCAGAAACGGATGAACACTGGCGCTGGCAGGACCACGGCGCCCATTTCCGGTCCCTTATCGTGGCACTCGTGCTCGTGTGCTCGTGTGTGAAACGTGCCTCACAGTGAGGAGTGAGACGAAGCGAGAAGGGGGGGGGAAGAGGGTGAGGAGTGAAAACCAAGCAAGCAAACAAAGGCTGACCCAGGGGCTCTGACAACGTCAAAACACGGCGACGCGTCACCGCGCCAAACAAGAGCCTGCTGTTCGAGCAAAACGCAACAATCCGCGGCACTGAAGATGTGCGACCGACGAGGAGGGTGGTAGTGCGTGCATGACGACGTGTGCCGTGTGTGTGTGTGTGACTGTGTATTACATAAAAAACGTAGTAGGCAGTGGCAATGTGCTCCCACGTTCGGGCCTTCGTTGGGGCGGCGCAAGGCCTACCAGTGCCGTGCCCAGGAGCGTATGCGTGAGTGGCCGTCGCCGTTTTCTTTCTTGTACTGGATTTTCACCAGTGAAAAGTGGTTGAAGTCAGTCGGCCCCCTTAAAGAGGTGTCCGCGTGAAAACGGAGCCTTCCTTGCGTCGCCAAACACTGAACGAGTGACAATGGTGTCCAGTTGTGCGGTGACCGTGTTTTTTCACCCCTCTATGATGTTCCATCTTCCTTCCTAAACACAACACAGTGGCAAGGCAGAAGAAAAGTGAAGGGGTAGAAGCGCCCAAAAGCATCCCTTAAAGCGCTTTTGCGGAAAGAAATCGACCAGCCCGCGGCGCCCCAGCAGTGAGCGTGTGTGCGAGAGAGAGAAAGAGCGTAGTGCGCGCGTATGTTGCATGAGAGCTGTGGGGAGAGCAGAAATCCTTGTTTCTCCCCTCCACTGTAAAGCCCCAAGCTTCACTTGCCAGGTGCTGCTCGCGATTCCCCCTGCTTCCCCGTGGAAACATCTTCCTTCGCGGCGGACATCATCGCTGGCGCTGGCAGCCGTTTCGGTTTCTGTGGCTGTGGAGGTCGCACAAAAGTCGTCCCCGTGTCGGACGTGTTGAATTGAGCGTCTCGCTCGTGTGTGTGTGTGTGTGTGTGTTTCCGCTTTTCGTGACCAGAGTGTGTGGGTGTGTGAGAGTGATTTTGTTGTTGTTGTTGTTGTTCCGGAAGGGGCCCTTTTTCTTGCCCGTCCTTCGGGCAACTCTTTAAAGTGAAACCAACTTGACGCGCAGCACAACCAATACCATTGCCAAGGAAAGGTATGCCGTTGACCGTGAACCCACACACGTTAGGTTAGGTTGGTGGTGGTGGTGAGCAGTTGTTGGTGAAACGGTGACAATTCGCTGGTGAAAGGCAGCCTGTCATCGGAACAGGTCAATCAAGCGCGGCAAGAAAGAGGGCTGCCGAGTAATACGATGGTGAGATTAGCTCGCACAGCAAAGAGTTTTCGCGGAGCTTAGCGTTGGAAAAATCTGTTACTAATTCTGTTTCTGCTTAAACAATCTCGTGAGAAGTGTATCTTCTTACCCTTTTTTAATGGTGTAAAATACATCATCAAAATAGTGTACACTTAGCGGTTTAAGCACAAATCAACGAAACATATCATGTTGCCGTCAAGCGAGCACCTTTCCAGCATTATTTTGTGCACCGTGCGAAAGGAATCGTCCGTTAGAATAAGGTCAAGAAAGCCAAAATGAGCATCAAATAGCATCAACCCGACTGGCGATGGAATTAAAGCCCCCTAACAAACATTGCAAGGGCTTATAAAAGAACAAACCGAAGGTAAATATGGTCAACTTTCATGTTAAACTATCCAAAATGAATTTAAATTTAATGGTTCTGTTGCAAAACGATACATTAAAAACTACTGTTACTATAGAACAATCTCTAAAAAAGCTACTGGGAAACCCTTTTTTTGCCCACCCCACCCGTTTCCTTTCAATCTGTGAGGCGCCTCCACCGCTTGGAATAGAAATGTCAAACAGCCGCAGTCTCTGTGCGCTGCTCACGGAACTGTGGCAAAACTACTCGAACGAATCGTCCCCGTGGCAAGCGGAAGCACTGATAACGAATGAAACCGCTCCTTCCCTGTAGCTGTGTAACCGTGCGCTCTCGGCCTTTTGTCTCTGTGTGTGTGTGTGTTTGTGTGTGTATCGCGGTGTTAGTGTGAGGGTAAAGTAGCTAAAGTTAGTCCTCGGTGGAGCGGACCTTCGTTCGTTCGTTGCGTGTTGCGAGAATCAGGCACTGAACCGGATTGTTCGGTTACAGCCGTAGTCGTCGCGTGCGTTCGTTGCTTCGCGTCCGTCCTTTCGTGGTTGGATTTCTCTTTTCTAGCAAACTAGTGTTTCGTTTGCGTGTGTGGGAGAGTTTCGTTTTCCACGGGCATGGAAGCATAGGATTGCGCAAAGCGAAAACGTGTGTGTCTTGTGATTCATTTCGATGGTAGACAATCGTAGGCCTTTACCCGCACCCGGGGTTTGGAGAATGCCATGGAGAAACAGTTCCCTTCTGGCTGAGGACATACACTTTTGTGTGTGTGTGTGTGTGTGACCATACAGTAGTATTTTGAAAAGCCGTTTGCTTGCTCACAAACCGTGCGTAGTAGTGGAGTGTATAGTGAAGGAATAGAGCCAAAGCACATAAAAAACAGTCATCCAGCAGGCATCGTTAAGGATATAAACGGCACGGTATGATGCAGGAATTTCGAAAAATGTCCACAAATAGTTTCACAATTGTTATCGGGAAAGTAAATAGAGTTTAACCTACTTTGTTGTCCATCGGAAAGCCTTAATTCATTGCATTATTTCTCGTATAATCTTGTTCAGTAATTGCCAATTAATCTAATGAACTATCCATGTCTAATTATTACTTGACTTTGCATACATTTAGGCGCAATTAGGGCAGTCATTTAAAAAGTATTCTATAAGTCCTTTCAAAAGTATTCTATAACGCACTATTAGAAAAGCCCATTGGCCCAAAACTTAAAGCTGTCGTGGAAAATTACAGTTTTGTTTCTCTTGAGTTCTTTGAATTTATTTCAATATAACAATTATAGCTTAAATTAATAATTAAAAATTGTCATTGCATAGATTTAGGCGTAAACGGAGCCTTCATCGTGGTTTACTGTTGAATTCGTCCCACGTTTTTTGCGACTGTTTCCAATCCAATAAATCCATGCCATACAAACGTTCATCCATGTCTATGAAAACGTGTATATTTAATGTATAGAAGTTCTAAAAATTATACCAAAAATTGTATTGCAATCCTTTGTTTGTTGAAAATCTTGAAAGATTTAATCAGCCAACAACGCGCTTCTGTAAACTGTGATTGTTTTTTTTGTTGGATTGTTGTCGAGCAAAAATCCCACTGTGTGGTAGTAGCCTTTCCGATCAGCTCACTTCAACCGAACAACCGCAGAGTGTGTGTATGTGTATGCATACAGGCGGGCTGCTTGTGTGTATGTGTGTGAGTGTGTGGCAAAGAGTAGGCGAGTTCGCGGCATATACACATATCCCAACTCACTTCGAGGGGGTGAAGGTATGAAAGTGGACGATGGGGAGTGTTTTTCCCACAAATCGAGAAGTTCTCACGCTTCCCTTCTCGCGGTTTCCGTGTATGTGTGTGTGTGTGTGCGCTTTGCCGTCGCAGAACGCATCGTTCGACTTCTTGCTTTGGTCGTGTTTTCTCCCCCACCCCCACACTCTCTTTCCTTCCCTTTCTTTGTCTTTATACTTCTTTTTCTCTCTCGCTCTCTCTCTCTCTCTCTCTCTCTCGCTCGCGTAATTTTTCTCCCTTTGTTTTTGTTTCTCACAATCACCATCCCCACAACAGAGGCTTTCTGGGGGTGGTTGGGAGAAGTGTTAAGGTTCGCTCGTCGTTTGTCCTTGCGATGACGGCACAGGGGGGGGGGGGGGGGGGGGGTGGGTGGCAGCCAAGGGCACGCGCGAATGCCAGTAAATCGGTTTTGGCATCCGGAACGTGCGGCTTCCGTTACGGGGTGGGACTGTGTGAGGTCGAAGGGGGAAGAGAAAATTGGACAGCACCGAGAGACAAGCGTATCGCGTACCGATCCTGCCCACTATCCACCCCCATTTCCCCAGCCCAAGCGTGATTGCACCGCGCCCGTGGTGGGAAGTGTGGGAGGGAGTAGGGGCGTGAATCCTTTGTTTGTTTGCCGCCACATTATCGTGCGCGGGTGTGTGTGTGTGTGTGGGTTGGTAGGGCGAGAGGGAATAGAAATAGAGTACGCGCAACGTTCGCGGGCGGAATTGGAAAGCGCAATTTGTTCGGCAGGCGTCACAAACGTGAAGGTGTGGAAAAATAATAATCAGCAGTTAGCGAACTGAGAAGAAGGCGGCAAAAAAGAAAACCCTCCGACAGGATCAGGCAATCAGACACAACCAACGAGCCAAAGACATTATCCATAAATGAAGCGAAGGGGAGAGCTGCTCGCAAAAAAAAATTGGCGTTTTTGTTTGTGCAAGCGAGGGAAGATTTTTCGATCCATTTGTGGGAAGATTAAAACGGGCAAGCCACACTTTCGCTTCCCACCGCGATGCCACAAGATGCTACGGGGATGTTGGTGAGGGTGTTGTAAGTGCCAAGAAGCAACGCTGCACGCTTAAACGATTACACACAGGAGGTTCTTTTTTTCTGTATTGTAGGAGACGGGATCAGTAAGCCTTTTGTTGGGTTAGCGTGCGGATGAGTTTAAGCTGGATTGGAAGGCGTCTGGCAGGGTAGAAGCGCGCACACATAATACGCTCAGCAGCGAACAGTACCAGCAGTGAAAACGGCAAACGTGGTTTATCGTGATACTAACATGGGCGATGTTCATGTTACGGCTTCCAATGGGATTTTGACCCAGTTTTACAACGCACATACGATATGGGAGCAAACGGACAGAAACGGCGGTGTTGTGCGCTTGTTGTGATGCTAAAATGGAGGTTTGCAATAAAGCAAACAATGCCGGACTGTTCTCATTTGTGTGAGATACAAGACTGTTAGCTAGTTTTTAGAATTTCCCACATAATATTGCGAAATAGGGAACAACAATCATAAAAAATGCAGTTGGAAGGGTTTTAAAGGTATTTTTCAAGGATGAAACACTGTTCAGAATTTTACAATTCCAATTAAAATCACAATCGTTTCGAGCAATATTACAATTCAGGTAAAACTCAGTTGAATTGTATATCTCGACGCTATTCGCTTGATATTCTTTTTATTTCAATATTGAAGCATAATTTGTCGTACATTAGATATTTATTTTAATTTTGAAAATTTCTAAAAACAGGTAAAAAGTGTGAAAAGGCTCAAAGCAACACGTAACCCATTTACGCCCCCCCCTGTCTGTCCGCCATTTGCCGTTTTTTTTCAGAAAGGAAGAAGCAACAGGAACAATAGCAAATCCCCGTCTATGTGTTTTCTGTTTGTATAGGAACGTCCGCCGTTCACCTTTCATTATTGCTTGTCCGCCCCGATTAATAAGCATATGTTGCTGCTAGGTTTCTGCCAACACGGTTCCATCAAACCCCCGCCGCCGCACCACAGTGGCGAGATGAATTGATAGCTGTCATAAATAAATTGTTGCATTTTATCGTTCCATTTGACGCCGCTCGTGCTGCATGCATGGTGCGCGAAAAACGGAATTGAATCGCATCAGTCACGTGCACAGCAAAAGGAAGGGCCCGGGGGGAGGGGGCTGGGTGGCCGGGGGGTGGACTGCAGCCCGATAACAAAGAACTGCACCGCATAACGAATGCAGCGACTGGAGCCCGGACCATTTTTCACAAGGCGGTGGTGGTGGCAGCGGTTTGTTCTCCTCGTCGGCAGGAGATGTGCGATTTGTTCGGGCGTTTTGTTTGCGTCATAGAAGCAGGGTGTGGAGTGAAATTGATCGTCCGTGTTTGGTTTTGTTGTATGATAAATAGCATCGGTTATGGTACGTTTTATCTCCTTTTTTCCGTGGTGCAAACAAACGCACACGGATTAATTATTCATGCGAATTATTATAAATATTTGTTTGGCAAGTGCACAAATCCAGGCTCGCCTTTTTTTTTTTTGAATAAAAAAGCTTTTATTTATAATAATAGCAAAACAGAATCAATACCAGCGGTGCATCAATGGGCAATCAATCGAAGGTTGAACAGGTTTGCCCTACCCTCAGGATGATTGACCACACAGTGACAGACGGTGTGACATGATTGCATTCGATTATTTGCTGCCGCGTCCACTCCATCGCTTTTACGTTTGTTTTTCTTAAGCTTACACATTAAAAAAAACATGCTTCACGATATATTTTGCTTGCCTTTGCCCAGTTTTCCAAGCCGTGTGTGGACACGTGCGCCACATGCAAGCCTAAAGAGAGTGGCCATCCAATGGTCAGCCTGTGCTGACAAAGAGTCAAATGCGCAAAAGGCCAAGCACGGTGCTTGAACTGGTGTGCTGTTGAACGATTGAAATATAAAGGAAGCATTTTATGCTTCGCCTCTCGTTTCAAAAGTTATGTCAACGGGCTTTTTTCTCTATGTCAACCATTTCTTCACCATGTGCAATCGATTCGATCGGTGGAAACGGCGTGGGACCCTAACCACACAGAACGCGCGTTTGTTTGCGCTGGCCCTCCAACTCATACGATGATTGCAAGCGAATGAAACCAAATCATTGCTATTCGCTAGTAGGGTTGAGCTTTTACTTTTTCTTTCCTCACTTCTCTGTCCAACACAAACCGCGGGCGCCATTGGTAAAGTTGGGCGCCATTGTCCGCCCGAAACAAGTTTCAATAAAATAGCGTCACTTCTTTTTTCTTTCTTCTCCTTCTAATGCGCCTTTCCTCTTTTTTTATCGCTCTCCACGCTCCACAAACGCTTCGTGAGCAGTCTCGGCCGGCAGTGTCACCTATCTACTTGGCTGACACTTCACAATAGCATCGCCAATGCATCGGTGTGTGACGCTGGAAAGTTGTGAAGAAGAAAGAGCGAAAAAAACGAGTTTACGGGAGGGAAGGGGGAAACTCTTTCAAAAAAACGTTCGACGGGGGTAGACGATGGGGCACAAAGAAGGGGTTTGCAGGAAAGTGGTATACTTTCTGTTGAATAGAAAACGGTTAAACGAATTGTCCGTCATGGCGGTGGTAGTAGGACGCTGGACAGGCAGTGCAGTGGACAGGCGAGGTTCGCCGCTTGCTGAGATGGAGACGCCTGGTTGACCGTTGCAAAAAAAAAAAAGCAGTTGACAGTTTACCCCGTTTTGTTCGGTTTCGGAGCGATAAAATGGTCATACCGTCATGCCGAAGGACGGCTCTCTATGGACGGGTTCGTTTTTTTATCAGTCCATTAAATTCTCATCGAAACGTTCGATAACGTTCGTCGCACGATTGAGGGTTCGGGTTGCCATTGTAGCGGCATTGGTGGCTTGTGAGGGTAACGCTGAATAATACTGGCGTATCGTAACAAGCGATGCAATAGCACACTGATCGCACTGGACGTTGTACTGTTGCGTTGTATTGTACGGTGGATGTATTGTTGCATTTAAATCGTTTGTTTGCACTACCAAAGAATGAGTTGTTTGTCCTCATTTGTAGTAGTAATCGAAGCAAAATCTATGGGTTACAGATGTTTTTAAAGATAAAGCTGAAAAAAAACTATTTATGAAAAGATGTAATTGTTCAAGTTGCGTAAGTGTACCAACTATGGCTATAACGAACAATACTTTCGCTCTAAAACAGTCTAATTGCTTTCTACAACCACGGATGGATTTTTCACTTCCAATATGAACATTTTACAACATTTGTGCTTCATTATTTCGGTCCTGGCGACTTCCGTTTGTTAAATATCAACCGTTTAAAATGAGTTTCCAAGATGTTTGGGATCCCTTACCATTTTGCTTAGAGCAGTAGTGTAGGATAGCAGCGATTTGCAAGCTCAGTTTCATCAACATCAACGCAGTCTTTTATGACTTTCTCTCAGAAAAAGCACTCTATGAATTGTGATAATAATAATAATAATAATAATAATAATAATAATAATAATAATAATAATAATAATAATAATAATAATAATAATAATAATAATAATAATAATAATAATAATAATAATAATAATAATAATAATAATAATAATAATAATAATAATAATAATAATAATAATAATAATAATAATAATAATAATAATAATAATAATAATAATAATAATAATAATAATAATATGCGTAGCTATTAACAAAACTTCTGATAGAAAACAGACATTTAACACTATTAATTTAACATATTCAATAGTATTTATATGATTATTCATCTGCAGTGAACTTATTAATACTATATTTGAGTTAAAACAATATCACAAAATAAGTTTTGGTGGAAGACTTGGAAGACTATTGTCGTGATTTATACCATGATATACGATTTAAAATTTAAAAAAAAATAGTGTCCTACACATTTTAGGCATCACGATAATAAATAGCTTTTTCACATTTAACCCAACAATTATTTTTACAAGAGTGAAATCGGTATCTTGATAGCAGATTATGGCCACATAATAACATTTTTTGTTTCTGAAAGCATCAGGCGTCGAACGGACACCAGTCTTTTTTCACCCAAGGACCGTTTCTCTGTAGCGGGTAGCTACGGGAAAAAGTCATAAGTCACAAAAGTGCCAAAAGTTCTCCAATTTTTCTTTCCCAGTAATGTGCTACGAATTGCAATTTCCATTCCCACCTGTGTCCGTCCTGATTTCCGGTGCTTTTTAAACAGCCTAACAGTTCGACCTCAACGGTTGGCCTTTCTTTTCGATTTGATTTCAATAACTCACCCCCAGCGTCAGAGCGTGGCCCGGGTTCACTTCTGCCCTCTAGCACCGAATGTCAATATCAACTGGCGCAGTGCAGAGATGATAGCACCGAATGCACCGATTTCGCGTGTCCGGCAAATAGGTAACGTGGTGGTGTGCTGCTTTTTTGTCCCTTCTTTCATTGCTACCTTCTTCCGACCCGTAAATGCAATCCCGGCAGAACACACCAGATGTACTACGGGGCCTCTGCAGGTTTGTCCTGAACCGACACCGGCGCACACCGGGCACAGGTTGATGGGCTGAGCTGCCTAATAATTAATAAACCCAGACCACACAGCTGGCAGTGGTGGCTCCTGCTGGCTGCTCGCAGCCTAACATCAAACAAATCTCGGCGCTCCAAAGTTCAATGTTGACATCAATTTTCGAGCGCGATGACTGAAAGGGACACACTGGGTTTGGTGACTCGTCACGTATGCATTCTGACAGATGTAGACACGGAAATAAGCACTTACAGGGCGGGCAGCCAGGGTCAGCCATGGGGCAGCGTATCGGCCTGTACCGTAATGATCAATTTAATTGCACAGAGCTAACAGAGCTAAGCCCGGCTAAGCTTCACCGGTTAGGGCTCGAATCAAACCGGATCAACTCCTTTCGATTGGAAACACTGACTCGTTCCGTTTCGCCCTCTCAGTCTCTCTCGTTTACGATCCCTTTTTCGTGCAAAGAAAATTGTATTGGGCTTCCTCCCCCGAACTCCAAATTCCGGTCCTTCCAGCGGTACGGATCTTCGCGGAAGGAAAAGATTTGTCCTGATGCTATTTGTAGGAATTGCTTTCACTCTACATGCTTCCCCGCGCCTTCTTTGCCGCAGTTGATTGCAGCGCGTTGTTCCCGGGGTGATCCGGCCAGAGCCGTAGATATGATCCTTACTAATTTATGTTAAGACCACCGGACCGGGAGCCATTGCCGGGGCCGATCGAACACTTCTCACGTGTGCCGAACGCACACAGCCGGCTTAGGTCAACTTTGGCTCGATTTATATTCGATGGCAGCACTTCTCCGGTTCCGGTTCGATCACATCCTGCTGCCGTTGGGTTCGCATTTTCTTCACCGCTTCAGCCTGCCAAAACTTTATCCCCTTTATCGGTTATACCTTGACGATGTGCCTGTGCGTGTGTGTTTTTTTTCTTATTTCTTTTGGAGGAGAAAGGCAAGTCTAAAGGCTCGCTTCTCGGCCTCACACGATAACAAGTCGGCCGACCGGAAGGGCAAAAGCTTAATTTAATTAATTAGGTTTTTCTGTTCAACGCTGGCTGTCTCCATTTCCTGCCACGTTGTACCTCCTTTCTTTTTTTTCGGTGCAGATTATATAAGACGAATGAAAGAGCGCTCCCTCTCTCCCTCTCTCTCTCTCTGATGTATGCTAACAAAAAAAAACGCATGATTGCAACAGCACGTCACTTTAAGTGGCATATTCATCAGTAGAATCAAGAGAGTTTTTGTTCTTCCAGATGTCGGAAGCCAATCTTGGTTGGTTGTCGATAAAAACGGCTTTCTTTACAAATGGGCAGAGAAGGTGTTGACTAAAGCTTTCGCTGTTTGAGCCAAAACTGATGCAGGGCTTAAATTTGTGGCTCAAGATGATGTGAAGAAGGTTATAGTCAGGTGGGACCAGAAAACAAAACAAAGAAAAATGCAGAAGAAAGGGATGAGAGAAGCTGGCCTCAACCTTTAACTCGCTTAACGTTTTGGTGGCTACGTGAAGCGTGTGTTTGCAATGTGTACGAAAAAATCGTGCAAAAAATCGTCCTCTGCCCGATCACGCGTGTGGGTGATTTAGGTCGGCACAAAACCTTCCCCGCTACGAAAGAGCGACGAAAGCAACATCAATTGATTTTTGTTTATTTCTTACTCATGCCCACACACGCACGCACACACACACACACGCGCTGCAGGCCGACCGATATTGATTAACCATGGCCCGGGCCGGGGTCCCGGAAAACACAAGGAAAGAAATTGCGAAAAAATAAAATTGCTCCAAGCACTAAACTTTCTTCTATCGCCCTGCCCAAGCCTGCCCTGTCCGCCTGCCTTTTGCTGCTGTCACTGCTGCTGTTAAACTTTTTTCGTCTGCCCCATGAAACGCGTACCGAAATAAGCTGGTTTTTTTTTTTTGGTTTTACGACACCAACGTGTTCCAACTAATTAGTGCGCTTTTTCGCTGGCCATGTGGCTTTTACCCCCGGACCGGCTAAGCGATACGTTTTCCGCACGTACTGTGGTGCCCTATACGTACTCTTGCATTGGTGTGTAGGTACGTGGATGACGCTTTCTCACCTCACCCCCAACTGGTATAGTTTTCTATGCTTCAACGACCTCTTGTCGCAGCGAAGGAGATTCAAACTGAAGTAGAAAAAAACGAGGATAGAAAATGGGTAAAAGCAGGTTCGTACAGACCCGGGGGGTGAAAGTAGGAATACTTTTCTAAGGGATATTTTACTTCTTTGGTTTGGTTTGGCAAAATGGGCAACAACATCGAAAAGTCACTCGTTTCTTGCCACTCCCGCTTTAAGAGCAGTACGTGCATCGTTCGGAACGGGGCAGGCTGCAATGAGTGAATGTTTTCGAGAAAGACGGAAATTGAAAACACTTCACACACACACACACACACAACCGACACGCTATTAGAGATGTTAAAGTAAAGTTTAAGTTTCATGAAAAAAGCTCAAATCTGGCAATAAGAGGTTTTGCAGATAGGAAGGATTGTTTACAGAGCTGTTTAGATAGCATAAAATAATATTTGAGTATGTGTAAATTTAAAGATGAGATGTATGTAGCCTTCATTTAGGGATGTGTGTGATTAAATAATTACATTGGTGTAAATTTTGTGGAATTAATGTAAGTTCTTATTCTTTCAAAATCACATAATTTTTGCTCTATATTCGAATTCTTATAGTAAAAAGCAGTGCTGCAAAATCCCATGAGCATCACGTTCACCAACGAAAACAATGAACATATTCGTGGTAGCTTGATGCTCACTGCTGATACTCAATGAAAGAGCGTCATGGCATGCCGAACGTGACATGCGAATGCGTGTGTTCAACGCTATACTCTGACTGACAAGCTGAGTTTAATGCCGACGCAAGCATAATCATGATTTTTTTCAGGCTGTGAACAGTGCTTCCAAAAGCCACTGTTTCAGTCACCAACACTCATGACTGCAAAGAAGCTCACATCAAATCCCTTACACAACTGAGGTGATCAGAGGTGAGACTCAAGCAGTTGTTGGACCAATCACATGCTTGGTGACATTTTGTTTAGCATTTTTTTATCACTCACTTGGTCACTACATTTTCTGTTGGTGATAATCACGACATTGTTGGAATATACTTGGCGTGTAGTTCCAAGCAACAAAATAAGCATTCTTTCTCGCTTTGTCTGCTTTGATGGTCTGTGGGGTCAAACAGAGCAAGAAAACATGCTCATTTTATTTCTTGGAACCACTCGCACGCATCGCATATGTCCCATGACTATCGTGATGATCACCGACAGAAAATGTCACGACCAAGTGACTAACCAAGAGTTGGTTGCACAAAATGTCACCAAGCATGTGATGGTCGCACCAACTGTTTGAGATTCACCTCTGATCATCACCGTAAGCTTGTGACGCTGACATGATTTTGTTTCATCCGGAATTTTGCATGACTATCTCAGTGACATTTTACAGAATTGACTTTTGAACATTTAATTTTTTGATTTTGTTTCAGTCAGATTGTTTTATGACATTGGCAGTGACATTTTGCAGAACTGGTAAAAGGACTTTTATGACTGAAATTCTTATCAATCCAGTTGTATTGCACACAGCTATTACTTTTTTTCATTTAGTCATAGTTTAGAGGTAGTATGAAACTTATATTAACTAGAAATCAAGCTGAAATTTTATGTTTGTACCCTAATCAATGATAATAATTGATCAGTAATAACCTTTGAGATTTAACATCTGTTCTAGACCGCCACTAATAACAGTTCTTTTGGGTACTTTTTACCATAAGTTCTAAATATAAAGTTTTTAATATGTCTTTCCCTCGCTTTATCCGTCTCTCAAAAACTTTTCTTCCCAATGAATCTGAACCAATAATTTGGATTCTCTTTGTGTTGATTATGATTTCGTTGGACTAAGTAGTTGAACAGTGAGGTGCAATGTCTTGTCTCATAATGTTATTTGAACGTTTAGTCGGGTTAAGAAAAAGATAATAGTGAAAATGCTGTGACGCTTAATAATACAGTTCCTTAATGCACTTTATACCATCTTTTTGCATACAAAAGCTTTTTGTTATCAATTTCTTTGTCTTTTGTGGAACCAAAAAACCCACACTCACAATTCTCACTACATTGCTTCAGGACCGGTATTGCCTTAAGCGTTCAAATTTACCAAAAAAGCACCCCCTCGTTTAACATCGTCCGAATCCGTTTTCTAAAACTGTAAATACCAAAACACCCGTACCGCACACACCAGTAACGGTAAGGCGAGCGCAAAAAAAAATCCTTCCCCTTCCCCCTAGAAATGTTTAGATTGGCAGGATTTCGGAATACCAATGCACAGAAGCGCTTTCGTGCCTTCCCATTCCCGGAGGCGACAAATTACATATGGCACATGATACACACACACACACAGAGGTTGTACAAACACGCGCGCTCGTTCGCCCACACCGGAAGAAGCATCCGTTCGCTGCTTAGAACGTGCTCGTGCCGGCCAGTCAACCCACGCCCGCCATGCGGCCCCCGCGGGAGCGCAAAAGGGAATCATTCTTTCTGTGGCGCTGTTGGAAAATTTTCAGCGCCCGTCGGGCGTCGCAACGCCGGCAAAGCATTCTTTGGTGTGGAGTGGAAAGCTCCCTTCCCACTCCTCGCGCAACGTATTTGGCCAACATCCAATCTACTCCGGATGCCGCTTTTTTATTGGCATTTCGTACGCCAATTCACGCGGCGTGAGCAGTCCAAAAGCTAAAACGCAGGCAGGAGACCGCCGCTGGGAAGATACGAAAGGCAAGCCAGCGGCCGGTACAAGTTCTAGCTGCTAGCACATTGGCTCGCCCCTGGTGGGCGCTGCCCCCTCTCCCCTCCTCTCTTTAATCCTAAGCACCGTGCTGCTATTCAGGCAATCCGGCACACCCGTGGTCACACACATACACCCACTCAGCCACAGACACGTTCACTGGGACTCCCCATCCAGCAGCAGTGATGGGCCGTGATGCTATTTTTGAACCAAAACCCCACACGTGCTTTTCTGCTGGCCGGGGTAAAAAAAAAAGTGGCACGGCGGTGGGGGGAGGGCACCTTATTTTTATCCCAAACGCGCGCCGGCACCTGCGCCCGCCCGATCGAAGTCAATCTAGCGACCGTAAATCAAATAATATCTTAATTGAATATTTCACCTCAAACACTTTCCGAGCTTTTGCGACGAGATGCTTCGGGGTTTTAGGGGAGGGGCGTTTTGGTGCGCACCAGGCATTCTTTTTTCCAATGTGCCAGTCGGCCGATACGCCGGAGAAGAAGATGTGGAGCAATTTGATTTAGGCTTTAAAGTCGATCACTTTTACGCGTCGTTTAGCTTTGGCTTGGGAGAGTGCTGCAGAGGGAAGGTGAGAAGCAAAAGCAGGCAAGATGAAGAGTGGTTTGAGGAGTGGATATGCACGATCCTGCAGGAATCAATCTTGCTATATCGATTTAAGGGAAAATTGTGACTAAAGATATTGACTAGCTGACGGGGTTTTTTGAAGTTGTGTGTCAAATGTACAGTTTTCGGTTTTTCGGGAAAGTGAAAGGGTCAAATGTGGAAGCGAAAATTTCTATGATCTCTTGTACAGTTTCTCTTTGGAATTGCACATTGTTTTCAAACATAACATTGGGAATATTTAACGATATTAGTGCATATAAGAATAAATCTACGAGTCAGCTATCCAGAACTTTCGCCATGGCGGACGAAGACATGCGTGTAGAGATGTTATAAGATCTACCTTCGATTTCTATCAATTCCTCCTTAGTTTTCGCGACAAAATTGTTGGAGTAGAGATTTTGCATCATGTTGGTCCAAAAAAAATCGATGAAACGTAGCTGCGGGATGTTGGACTGGTTCGTGGACTAGGGTGTCATATAAAAATTCATCCGAAATTCGCCTGAAATGATCGCATAGAGTTTTGGCGTCATTGTTTGCCGCTGCGAAGCGAGTGGACACGATTTTTGCTTCCTGATATGTTTGTACATGTTCCCCAGGTACTATTTCACTGTTTAGTCGGTTGCATCGACCTCCCGGCTAAGCGAACGCAGCTTAGTAGCGACATTTCCCTCGGTCTTTTCATCTTCTTGTACAGGTTCTTGTCGTTCAGGACGTTGGCCATTCGGAAGTGGACTTTCTTTCGATGCTCTGATTGATGTCTAATAGTGCTAAGATGTTGTAGATACCGGAACAGGCTTATACGACGTCGACAATCTGACCCACGGAGCCCGTTTTAGACACCACGGGATACAGTTTTTCGATCGTGCATGCTTCTAAACACAGTTGCTTCAGTTTTTTGGCCATCATGGTTATAGTTTAACTTATATAGGTGTCCAATTTAAGCTGCTGACTCATGGGATACTATTATTGAAAGTGTAATTGACGTTTTGTTAATAACCTGGGAGTAGATGAACCCATGAAACATTGACTATTTTTGTCCATTTTTTTTAATGCAAACGTTCATGCGTCGTAGCAAATGCAAGTGAACTACACAAACTAGAACAAATAATTTATAAAATTCAAACTAATAGTAGAACAGAGAGCAAACAAAGTCTTATCCCCGTAGCAAGGACTGACTATCCGGCTGCGTGGTACTGAATTAGTCTTTAATAAGCCGCGTATGGGTTGGCCACTTAGGACGTTAAGCCAAATAGAAGAATTATTCATTTAATAAGGAAAGTAAAGAGACGACTGCCAGCCATTCTGTCTACTCCCTCTACGATACGAAACGAAAACATAAACATTGTCAAATCATTTACATAATATTGTCGATCTTGCCCTTTACTTATGTTAAAGGTAACAAAATCCATTTGAACACCCATCCACACAATTGAAAATAAAATGTAACAGACGTGCTACAATTCACCCAGCCATGCAATGCAACACAGTTGCTACTAAGTATGGGGGAAATTCCATCACCCCTAAGCCTGTGCACGTTGAAACCTGCCTTTAGCAGCGAAAAAAAGGTCATTGAATTAAAAAGTGGAGCACCACCACCCCAAAGTAAGCAGTAGGAAGAGAACACATAAAAACAAGCTACCAATCTACCATCCCATCGTCAACAGCAATTGCCTCATCCTTGCCGCATCCTTGGCATGGTACCGCCCGACGGTGGAAGCAAAATGGATATTAATTGTCTCAAATTAGGGAAAAAGTGTAATTTACATTATCATAATTGTACAGCAGGAGGAGGAGGAGGAAGCAGTGGTTCGTGCATTTTCCCGATAAGCAGCCGCCCCTGCGTGCTGATCACTGTCGCTTCAAAAAGGCGCCACAGTACGGGAACCCCTCGGCCATCCCGGGGATTGAATTAGAGGCAAGCCGTTCTCTGATGTATTTCCTCTAATCAGCCATCCTCAACAGAACCTCTGTCGGGTTGGATCCATCAGCCAGTCCAGCGCAAGGCCATCGTAAGGCGTCGTACCCTGAGCGACTCGCTTCGTATTTACTTGTCCCGGTCCGGTCAGGTTGTCCTCGCAAAGAAAAGGCGTGGTTGACTCGGGTGACACGCTCGCCACCAGTGTGTGTGTGTGTGTGTGTGTGTGTGTGTGTGTGTGTGTGTGTGTGTGTGTGTGGTGTGTGTGTGTGTGTGTGTGTGTGTGTGTGTGGTGTGTGTGGTGTGTGTGTGTGTGGTGTGTGTGTGTGGTGTGTGTGTGTGGTGTGTGTGTGTGTGTGTGTGTGTTGTGTGTGTGTGTGTGTGTGTGTGTGTGTGTGTGTGTGTGTGGTGTGTGTGTGTGTGTGTGTGGTGTGTGTGTGTGTGTGTGTGTGTGTGTGTGTGTGGTGTGTGTGTGTGTGTGTGTGTGTGTGTGTGTGTGTGGTGTGTGTGTGTGTGTGTGTGTGTGTGTGTGTGTGTGTGTGTGTGTGTGTGTGTGTGGTGTGTGTGTGTGTGTGTGTGTGTGTGTGTGTGGTGTGTGTGGTGTGTGTGTGGTGTGGTGTGTGTGTGTGTGTGTGTGTGTGTGTGTGTGTGTGTGGTGTGTGTGTGTGTGGTGTGTGGTGTGTGTGTGTGTGTGTGGTGTGTGTGTGTGTGTGTGTGGTGTGTGTGTGTGGTGTGTGTGTGTGTGTGTGTGTGTGTGTGTGTGTGTGTGTGTGTGTGGTGTGTGTGGTGTGTGTGTGTGTGTGTGTGTGTGTGTGTGGTGTGTGTGTGTGTGTGTGTGGTGTGTGTGTGTGTGTGTGTGTGTGTGTGTGGTGTGTGTGTGTGTGTGTGTGTGTGTGTGGTGTGTGTGTGTGTGTGTGTGTGTGTGTGTGGTGTGTGTGTGTGTGTGTGTGTGTGTGTGTGTGTGTGTGTGTGTGTGGTGTGTGTGTGTGTGTGTGTGGTGTGTGTGTGTGTGTGTGTGTGTGTGTGTGTGTGTGTGTGTGTGTGTGGTGTGTGTGTGGTGTGTGTGTGTGTGTGTGTGTGTGTGTGTGGTGTGTGTGTGTGTGTGTGTGTGTGTGTGTGTGTGTGTGTGTGTGGTGTGTGTGTGGTGTTGTGTGTGTGTGTGTGTGTGTGTGTGTGTGTGGTGTGTGTGTGTGTGTGTGTGTGTGTGTGTGTGTGTGTGTGTGTGTGTGTGTGTGTGTGTGTGGTGTGTGTGTGTGGTGTGTGTGTGTGTGTGTGTGTGTGTGTGTGTGTGTGTGTGTGTGTGTGTGTGGTGTGTGTGTGTGTGTGGTGTGTGTGTGTGTGTGTGTGGTGTGTGTGTGTGTGTGTGTGTGTGTGTGTGTGTGTGTGTGTGTGTGTGTGTGTGTGTGTGTGTGTGTGTGTGTTACTGCACTGAGTGAGTGCCAAGGACGTTTTGCATTTGCATTTCTCTCACCGACAACGCGCGGTCCGCGGTTGCCCGGTGTGCCGTAGAGGAAAGAAATAAATGTCATTTACCCGTTAATTACACCACGCTCCTTCACCTGCACCTGTTTGGCGCCTCAGCGCAGTGGTGTTCGGGGTGTCCCTGCAAAGTGCTCTCGGTAGCGTTTGTATTATTTACCGACGGGGTGCGGTGAAGCAGGTTGACATTCACCCGAAGCGTAATTTGGTTGGAAATTTTCGGCTTCCTTTTGCCGGTTGCCGTCGCGGGCCAAGGGGGGAAAATAGAAACAGCGTAATTTTGCCCTCCATCCGCATTGGGGTAGGTTTTGGTGCTTTGTTGGTGCAACATTCGATTCACACCATTGTGCTGTGAAAAGTGGGGTAAAATATCACAAGAGATAGAGAGAGAGAAAGAGAGACAGAGAAAGCTTCCGGTATTGCCAGTGAGGGGTTGTAATGTCCGATTTTAATTCTACACACTATCTGGCACCGTTCTACTTACAAATTCGCATTGCAATTGCTTTTGAAGCGTAGAGCTTTCGAGATGATGATGATGGAGCAGGGACGCAGGCGTGGTAGCCGTAGTGTAGTGATGCCCTTAATGACACCGCATTCAAATGAGCTTCCGCTGAAAACGTTATCAAACAGAGCGAACGGTCAACGAGGCGAGTCGCAGTACCCAGGTGCGGTTTGCAGTAAATTTGTTACCCACCAGTTAGTTTCGACTGGCCGGAGTGGTTTTAATGGTGTATTCGTTCCGCTGGCGACGACCGGGAACGCTTACAAAAGATCGTGCTCGGGAGCAGAGGAGCTTACTGTAGCGTTTTGCCTTTATTTTTTGTGTCTGTGTGGTTTTGCAAATTGTACATTTAAATAATTTATTTTAATTTGACTATAAAATGTTAAAACTCGTTTTTTTCACTCTCTCTCTCCTCTATTTCTTTTTTTGCAGGTAGCCTAACCTTCAACGATACATATCATGTAAAAGTCTGAGAATGAAGTGAAGGGAAGTGTGCGCATCATCCGCAACAAATGCATATCAGCAAATTGCCTCGTGGTAACCACAGTAAACTGTACACTATAGCGTCGGTAGTGAGCAAATCCGTTTTTTGATAAGTAAATAGTGTACACCCCCTAAACCACAAGAAAGCTTTACAAAATATTAGTGTAAGTGAGCGGTTATATGAAAGCATGAAAGTAAAGTTCGTAGTAAATCAAAGATCTCATACATATCAAAATCAAAGTGAGCGTGAAGCGTCCAAGTGAAAAAAAAAAAACGATAACCAGTTAAGCGTTTCTACTCGTTAAACCCCTGTGCGTATGCAATTTGCACAGCAAAAGGTGTTACTGTGCCATCCGGTTTAGTGGCGATACGTGCTTGACAAACCGGACGACACGCGCGGTGAAGCCCCGACAACAAACGGCTGAACTACAGCAAACCCGGGGAACAATTTTGGAGCCCTTCCTGCCAGCCAACACACCCACCAACCCCAGCAAACCAAACGAACACCTCCTCCTCCCACCCCCCGGGCCATCCGGGTAGCGGTAACGCGCGATGCCGCTGCACCTCATGCATCACGACGGCAGCAGATGGCACTGTCGGAAACGGAAATAATAGAAGATCGATTTTGCTGTCACCGGGCGGCACCGTCGGGTCGGTGCCGTCGCCGTTCGCACCATCGCCCGCACCGATGCCCACGAAACGACGCGGCGACCAATTGAGGGATTGTTCCGTCACCTTACCATTGGATATTCTGTAAGTGGTCCGCCCCACCCCGTAACTCAATATTCGTTTCATTAGCTCGAACGGTCGGCTGGATTGGGAAAAATTGGGAGGGGGAAATGGGCGATATGATGATGATGATGATGGTGATGATGGTTTATAGTGCAAACCGGAGATGAATGTTGACCCCGGTGCTCTTGGTGCAGCTTAGAGTGGCAATAGTGAACTGATACCGGTCGGTGTATCCGATCCAGTGGTGATTGGTTTTAGGCATTCCGATGAACGGAGTTGATGGCGAGCAATAATTACTTCATAATTGTGTCAGGATTTGAAAATTAAATTGATATGGCCTGGAACTGTATGTTTTAGTTTTGCAAATTACTTGAGTTTTGATGTGAATTAAAGATAAATTCAATATTTTTTTTTATAATCTTCATGCTATGTTTTATACAGGTGATGATGATGATGATGATGATGATGATGATGATGATGATGATGATGATGATGATGATGAAAACTCTTTCTAATATTTTTCATTTGATTTTCTTATATGTTTGGTATTTTAGCTATTCTTGTTGTAGAACATACAATTTGAAAACCATTTTCCAATGTGATTAATGGCAAAACTAATAATTAATGGCCATAGTTCTTAGAGCATACAATTAGAAAACCATTTTCCAAAGGGATTAATGGCAAAACTAAAAATTAATGGCCATAGCTCTTTGGAACATTCATTGCGGCTTTACACGAATGAATGTGCCCTTGGATTTTGATGTTCTTGGTAATCGATCCTTAGAAAAAGTTAGTAGCATGTTCGTCAAGAGCCAGAAGCGTTCATATTTGCAACCCAAAATTTTTATCCCTACCGGATTCCTGAGCGATCAAAAGGACCTGTAGGTAAACATAGAGTTAAAAAAGATCTCTCCCTTTAAGTTATAATCATATGTTATTTCAATTCCTTTTAAAAGTATAGCAGCATGCCCTAACTCATCAATAAGTGAATGGAAGCGCCTGAATCGCGCTAGCTGGTACACTGCAAGCGATGAACAACAGTGACAAGTGGCGCTGGCAATATCTTTAGCTGAGTGCAATTGGTAACGCCACCAGCCTTACCTTGCTGCGGCAGCAGATCGAATAGCATCTGAGGCGAAGATAGTAATCAATACACTCATCACATGACTGCGAGTACTATTGCAATCGGCTCCCACGTCTCCAGCAGCCCTCCTCCAGCCAGCCTTGCAAATGTGACTGATGTGCAGTGAAAAACGAAAGCATCGTTTATATGCTCACCCAACCCAGCACAGCCCAACGGGTTCCATCTGGGGTGTGTGATGATTCGAATTTCCATTCCCTTCCACGCACCACGGCGCCCTTTCGCCGTTAAGCCGTTGCTCACCTTCTCAAACACTCACACACACACACACACACAGACACAGAGCCAGCCATTCGTGTCAGGAAATTGAAATCACGAAATGATAATGGAATTAGGATACCGAATAATTTACAATGGACTGGATGGAGATTGGCAAAAGCGGAAAAATCAATAGCTCGGATCCTTGGACGGACGAGACCGACCGGGTCGTGGTACAATTGTAGTGTGTAGATGTGTGTGTGTGTGTGTTGGGTCTTTGTATATGTATATGTGGCTGTGGCTGTGGCGCACAGGTGTGTATAAGGGTTGTCAGAATGTCGACAAACCGGAGCACATGACATGATGATATCCTTGTGTGCTTGTGCCCTCCCTTCTACCCCGTGTGCTCGTGCAACGGAAGATTGATGCTTTCCAGCGAATGAAGCTCTCAATTTAATTATTTGCTGCCGCCTCTGCTCTGCCATTCCGGGAATGGGAGATCTCTTGCGGGCTTTTTTGTTACGGCTTGTGTGTGTGTGTGTGTGTGTGAGGAAGTTTGTATATCGTAGCTGCCCGGGGGGAAAAAGACGATTTGTTTTTGATGTTGCTGACGTGGCGTAACAATTTCCCTCTCTTCTTTTCCTGAAGAACATTTTCAATTTTGCTGAAGAAGTGCTACAATTTGCGCGCTCCTGCCTGGGTTAGAGGGGGGGGGGGAGGGGGGGAGGGGGGGGGGGGAATTCAAATACGTTTATTTTGACAGATCTCGTGTGCGGATGCTTTTAGCGCTGCTGGGTTGACATTTTGTACACCCCGAACACTGGATTGCTTTCCGTTTTGTCCGGGAACAGTTGGCACAGTCTTGCTCACAGTCACTTTGACGACGCGTCACGACACATCATGGCGTGGCATAAATAGGGCCAGATTATGCCACCCCAGCGCCGTGACAGTGCACTCAAGAAAGTGTGCGGAACCTGGACTGAAGGTCTAAGGGTATTGTGGGAAATCCTTTTTTTTTAACTGGTGACAGCAGTGAAAAATCTTTGCGAAAAGCGCAACAGTCATGGGATGAGGTACGAGCTAACGTTTGCTAACCCATGACTCGCTTGACCTGCTTGAGTGGTTCCGAATCATTCCGATACCACACGACCCAGTTGTTTCCGCCCAGTGTCGTAGCTAGTGCGCTAATCAAGCAGCTGTCAGAGCTGTGGAGTCTAACATTTGCTAAAGTTGTTTTTGCTTCTTCTTTGTTTCTGGCGCTCCCCCACAAGCAGCAAAGCACTCCCAAAGGTGCAGTACGGTTCCCTCCCAAGTACCGACAAAGTTTCCAAACCTTGACTGCAAGCAACAATTTACGTACGTTGCGTTGCTAATGCTTCAAGCTAACCCCCGTGCTTGTGGGAACTCTCCTACCCGACACTATAAAAACCAAGCGTGCAGGAAATGAATATCGAAAAGGAAATCTATTCAAGGTGTGCAGCAACATGTGGGCCGTGCTATAGGGCCGCTTTTATAAGCCAGCTACTAAATGCTTACCTTTAGCCTACTTTACACACCGTCCGTCCAATGCACCAATGCATCCGGGGGAGCAACCCTCTTTACACTGGAAGGGGGTTTGCCTTAGTCTGTGCGTGCGTGTGTGTGTGTTTTTTTCTATGATGTGGAACGGTTGGTTTGAATATTTTGGTTTTCAAACCACATACACACACGCATACAGTCACCTTCTCGAGTTTGCAGCAGCTGGCATTAAGTAGAGCTTGCCTGGGAGGAAGAATGCGAGGTCGGGCGCAAAGCGTGTACGGTGCACTTGCATCCGGAAGTTGTCATGTTTGTATTCATGCACTCATGCACCACCCATTGGGGTTTCCTGGACAACCCACCCCCCACTCCCTAATCGTCCCGGAGGCTTACGGTTAGCATTGATTTCGTGCCCTTAGAAACGCAGTTCCTCGTCTGAGGCCTGTTGCAGTGACTTCCTAGGAACTAAGGCCGAGGACAGAAACCGTGGCTAAACGCATACGATACAACTCTTTACCTACTGCAATGAACCTTGCTTTTGTGGTGTGATGTGAGTTTTTTTCTCTCCTCCCACTTGGCCTTCCCTGCGCCTGTGTCATTCCAGTAATTTCTTCCAGCCCTTTTTTTTTTGTTGGAACCAGGGAAGGTGAGCTAAAATCGTCACATTGCGTACAACAAAAGCGGCAACAATGTTTTGCTGTAGTGAGGCCATTAAATGTCCATAGTAATTATATGCCTCCTCTTCGTATTCCCTTCTTTTCCTGCCCGGATTCCCGATGTTAGAGTGTGTTTGTGGTTACCTCTGTCTCTTCCTCGCTCACTCTTTTTCTCGTTAGCTCCAAGTCTATCAAGCGGTGTCCTCAGTCCTCCGGAACAACTTTGCCTATTTGCATATGAATGTAGTAATAATCAGCGACATGTGATTGTTGCAGTGTGTCGTGACGGTACGGCATTCCAGCCGTTGTGGTGTCCCCTTCCCCCACACGTTCCCTTCACGCACCCTTCCGATGCAAGCAGCCGGTACGGAAAGGGACACCCACTTCCGTTCGATTTAAGCCATATTAGCAGCTACTTTCTTTGCCTTCTTCACCTGTCTCTCCTGGCTCCTGGCGCGTCTCGCCGCTCGCTCGGTGAACAGCAACGCAAGCAATCTCTCTTCCGAGGCTGTAAACTGACTTCCGGGCGTAACGAGTTTACGAGCGATGTAAAACGCCCATTAAGTAACCCTGGAACCTTCTGGCCAGAGCGGAAGCACATAAATTGAGTGTGGGTGCAAAGGCTTTTTTTTCTGCTTTGCTTTGCACATAGTAACGATCTCGGTAACACTCCTAGCAGTGAAATGGCCCCTTCCTTTTGCAGCGTACTAGAAAAGCTCCATTGGGCAAGATTTTCGATACGGGCCGGCCACCTGGATGATTGGTTCGTTCGCTACCAGCCGCATTTTCGCGGGCGTTGGAAGCCGTATCATTTGATTGACCTTCATTAAGTACGTCGGCGGACGGATGACGCCACCGGAGACGTCAGGCGCAAGACGCTCCACTTTCGCCCTCAATCAAACGCTGAGCTGATAATTAAATTATAGATGATCGTCATGCGCTACGATACGCTTCCTTGCTTTCTGTCTCGAGGGTCGTTCGAATTGGAATTAGTTCCATAAAATCCCCATTTCCATTGTGTATGTGTGTATGTGTGTGTGTGTGTGTGTTTCGGCGTTTCGTGCGAACGAAATCCCAGCAAAAACCTTCCCCCAAACCTCCATCATATCGATATGCCGCCGTCAACTGGCTTCGGGCCGGAGAAAAACCACTCGCCCAGCAGCAGCAGCAGCCTAGGTTTCGTAAATACGTAATGAATTAGTTATTGATCGATATTATTTTGATACGTTTGTCTTCCTTTGAATTGTGTCCGGAACGTTTTGGAGGTCTTTTTGTTATGGAAAAAAGGATGCCCGAAAGCCGTCCAAATCTCGATCTCCAAACCATTTTGGAGCGTTTCGGAATTCGAACCCAGGGAAACAATGAACCTCAAACCCCCCCCCCCCTGCACACAGTGATAATGAGGGTGCTTTTGTGTTTGTGTGTTTGATGGCTCTCGTATCTTCAAAAGGTGCTTCCCAAATTTCTCGGGAATTGTCATCCAGCAATCAAGCACACTGTCTAGATGTGTGTCCCTTTCCGGGGCATTTTGATGATGGCATTTGTTTGAAAAACGGTGGGTTCGGCTGGCTTGGTGGCCTTCCGAATTGAATTGATTCCGGCTAGCAGTACCTGACAGTGGATGGCTAATACTTATCACATTATCGAGGATTAAGGTGCCCGGCGACACGGTCGACGTAAATGATGAAAAGTGATTCTTTGGACGGTATCAATTGGAGTTTCTCTGGAGTCTGGGTGGGCTGCAATGCCCGCAGCAGCACAACGCACATGTGAGCCACAATTTGAATGTGTCCGTTCAACGTTACCAGAGCGAGGGGGGTTTGAATGTTAAACAAATGACCTTTTAGTTCACGACAAGCCATATATTAATCGTGATTTTATTGACAATATGATAACGACGGTACGGGAGAAAAGCTTCGAAATTCCCCAGACATGGCTGCAACCTACCTACCCGTCGATGTGTTACCGTTTGTGTCGCTAGTAAAGGCTGTGTTCTTGTAAAACACACGGAACGAAATGAAATGCATTCCACACTCTCCGGTGGGTCGTACATTTTCATCAACCATCCGACGGGGAAAGGGAAGCTACAACCTTCCACGCGAAAATATGACTTTTACGTAGAGCCGTGTACATTTGACAAGGTTTTTCTTCCTCAACTCCCCTCCGTTGCGTTCCCCATCGGTACGTCGTTTAGTGTTCTCTCAAAACACACACACACACATACATGTTACTTTCAACAGGTTGCGATTTGGGTGGATTCTTCTGCTGCCCGCGTAAAACAAAAATTGACCACAAAAAAAAAAAAAATACACGGCGAAGGCAACAAACAGTCAAACCGAACATAAAATCCGACCGGTCGTGAAAGACTGAAAGCGTCCGGGACCGTACGTTTGTGTGTGTGTGTGTGTGTGTGTGCTCGATTTGGTTTCTCGTAAATCAAATTAAGGGGGCTTTTTCGCTTCTCCGAATTGATCGATATTGCATGTTATGATTTGCGAGTTTTGATTTGTCCAAGAAAGCGGTGGAAGTTTGTTCTATGTTTCTTTGTTGTTTGCTTTTTTTTCACTTGTCCTTTGTTTTTTTTGTTTTTGTTACTGCGTGTGTGTGTCTGTGGCTTTTGCTGGAACCTATTTTTAAAGCGTAGCCAGGTGACTTTAATGGTGCAACACTGTGCCATTCGCTTTGCGCGTGTTTTAATAGACGTCGACGTCGGTCATGGCATTTGAAGTCTTGTCTGATACAGCCGTGTTTTTTTTCTTTTGTTTTCTTCGACGCACCATGATCATAAAATAAAAGTTTCCGAACTATATTTTGCATCCCACAAAAGAACGCTAAACGATCGGCGGATCTTGTAGCAGACGTCCGCCCGCGAAACAAACAGCGCAACGGGCTGGGAGCGTTTATGCTTATGAATAAATTTATTTTCGAAATAATTATTTTATCACCAACCCTCCACCCCCCTCCCTCCCTGAATTTCGGCCGCACCACGCGGGGTCAGATCGCTCATAAACGCTAATGCGCGCCGGGGGTGAAGCGATTTAATGGTGCTGGTCCTTCCGGTCACGAATTGTTGCACCCACGGCTCCCACGACTGCAAACTTTACCTCCGTTTTGTGGTTACTGGTGGTGGTGGTGATGGTTGTGGCGGGTTTCAAAAAAAGGGCTCCGCCAATTAAAGACAATGTTTCGGCTAGATAAATTTCATGGCCAGTTCGCTTTTTTGCTGTTGTTTGTTGTTGTGCGTTTGCTCTAAAGGGGTTTCACCGCGGCCGTGTGCCTGTCGCAGAGCGGCAAATCGTTTTCCGTGCGCAAACTGGTAATAAGGCCGAACGAGATAAGCAAATCGTTCGTCACTTTCTCGGAATAGGGAGGGAAAGAAAAGGATCAACACAGTTGATGTGCGAAGGATGCGGCCAGACCTCGAAGCAACTTTCTTTGGGGCAGTTTGTTTGTACAGATAATTGGCTGTAAATTCGTGGAAGAAGTACGACACCGCGATATCTTTTTCGGTTTATGCATAATTATTTATGTACTTTGATGTTTGGTAGCCTTAAAATAGCGACACAAAGTTATTACTTTTTTTCTCCTAATTTTCCCCCATCCATGTGCGTGTTGTAGTATTTTTTTTAAACAGATATTATTTGTCCTTTTTTACACTTCCAGCCAATCAATCACGTCGAGCGCGCACCAACAATCTCCAGTACCAATATTTGCTCTCATACCAGCGGGGGCTTTTCTTTTTAATTGATGTGATAAAACCAACGCACACCACCACCGCATCCTTTCGTTGCGTTTCGATCGGAGTTTTCGAAATTTAATTTCTCCGAAAGCTTTTAATACTGCTGCTGCCATCATCTTGCTCTCTGTGACTGTTTGCATAAGCGCAAACGCCCGCAACGACTGATACGGCAATGGTTTCCCAGTGTTTCACAATGTAATTGACTAGCAGATAAATGTTGTTGCCTATTTATTTGTGCTGAAAGTTGCGAGGGATGGTTTAAAATAAGTTTGGGTTGTACTGAGGACAGTCATTCAATCTCAAACCCCAACTTCGCATGTCAATATCAATGCTAATGGGACGGTGGAAATGTTTGCAAACAGTTGTGTCATATTAATTTAACTATATATTCTCTCTCTCTCCCTCTCTTTCCTAGATGGTTACCCAAAGCGGCTATGAGGCCCTTCGGGCCAGATTCTTCACACTCCGACTGCGTCCTCGTGGTAGGCGTATCGAGGCCTAAGCTGGCAGCGCTCTTTCTCTCGGTGATGCTGCTGTCGCTCTTTCTCACGTTTCACATCCTGTACGACAGTGCGGTGTACAGCATACAGGTACAGGGGACGGCGATTAATAAATATTCATCGAATGCATATTAATAACCCGCTCCGCTCGCTTCTTCACAGGCGGCAACTGCAATTTCGGAGAACAAAATTTCCATCCTAACAAATCACATACCCAATCCACCGGTGATCAATCAACCCGTCGTGTTTCCGAACCGAATACACTTTCCCAAAACTAGCCGTAGGTTACCACAAGTAAGTCGGCTCGAGCTGCTTTGCCCCTTTTGCTTATTTATATTCATTCATTGCCTAACGATCCTTCACTGCTTGCTCTTTTTTTTCCCTTTCTTCTTGGCTCTCGTTTCCCAGTGTTTAATAATCGGAGTGAGAAAGTGTGGCACACGCGCCCTGCTCGAGATGCTGTACTTGCATCCAAGGATACAGAAGGCCGCCGGCGAGGTGCATTTTTTCGATCGCGACGAAAACTACCTGAGGGGGCTCGAGTGGTACCGGAAGAAGATGCCACACTCCTTCCGTGGCCAGATAACGATCGAGAAGAGCCCCAGCTATTTCGTGACACCCGAGGTAAGTGTGTGCGTGCTAGCGTGTCTGGCATCACCGTCTCCATGACCCTGAGCGCTGCTGCTAGATGTGTGTGTGTGTGTGTGTGTGTGTGTGTGTGTGTGTGTGTGTGTGTGTATGTGTGCTTTGGGTGAACCCCCTTTGCTCCCCAAAAACGCAAACACACTCGTGCGCGCGTCGTGGTGTTGGTTGGTGTGGTAAATTTTCATAATTTTAATGCAACTGGGGACAAAAAAGTTTCACCGTTTTGAGGGTGACGAACGCATGGCAGATAGATAGAGAGAGAGAGAGAGAGAGAGAGAGAGAGAGAGAGAGAAAGAGGACATAAGAATAATTATATCATCGTGGCAGCGTGTGCTCCGGCACACCGGCGCCATCGTGTGATGCTCATCAGACGAACGCAAACTGTCATGAATTTAATGAAGCATCTGTTTGCATTTCCATTTTCATCCACCGCCACCACGGTGATCGGTAGCGTTAGATGCTTCGCTGTGCGTGTGTTTGTTTTTGTAGCGATAGTGCCAGTGCAACCCTAGTGGCAGATGACACATCAGTGAGGCGATGAATCGATAACGAGGTGCACCATTTTGGAGCAAAGGATGATAAAGTTGTAACGATGGCATATAGTTAGACGGTATTCATTCTGTCGCTACGGCACGCGCTAATAGAAGTTTTGGGGGCTAGTTTTGGATGGAATTGGTTTTAATGCGCTAACCATAGCTACAACTATAAAGCATGATCCGGGCTAACGCCTAAATGTATGCAAAAACGTAGTGGTGCAGGGCAAAGTTCTGATGAAACATGCACAAAATATAAAAGAGCGTTGATTAACATCGGCATAGGGTGATGGAAGAAAATTCTAGAGGATTTGAGGTTAGTATTTGATAGAATTGGTTTCAATGCTCAAACCATAGCTAAAACCATAAAGCATCATAGAGTACGCCTAAATGTATGCAAGAAAATACTTTTAAAGGGCAAAACTCTGATGAAACATGGGCAAAACATAAAAGAGCGTTGATTAACACCAGCTGAAGATTTTTTTTAAATTTCAAGTCCAAATTACTACATAAATTTGTATAAATAGCTGACACGCAGAATGTTTCTACCATTTTTTTATTACATTACTTTAGGCGTCGTGTTAGTGAAGATTCTGCTCCACTTACATTGTATTAATTCATAGTAAATAAATAAGTAAAGTCGCTCTCCAATCGCTTGCATTGCCAACGTAGCACGCGGCATTAAATTCGAAAGCGTCAGCAATAGATAACGAAAAGGTCAAACACACACACACACACACACACACACACACACACACACACACACACACACACACACACACACACACACACACACACACACACACACACACACACACACACACACACATACAAAGGCACACAGTACCCGATTAGTGTGTATGGACGCTGCTACTGTCAATGTAAGAGCTGGGTGGTAAAATAAATTTATCCACTTATATTTATTGCGCGCAACAAACACTTCCCTTGCCGGTCCATTTGTACGGGGTGAAGCCCTACGCTACGATAGACCAAGCGGCCAAACAAGGTCGATCCGGCTAATATTTATTTGTTGGTTTGAACGGTTGTAAGCTGCTCTTTCATTTTTAGCGCTCCGCGCGCATCTCCGTGCTGCACAAAGTAGGTTTTGGTAGCCAAAAAACTGAAACCAAAAAAAAAGACATATAATTTATTTCACCTAGATTCACCTCGGAGTAAAACTTGCCGCTAGTTTGTGTTGCTTGCACGGCGAGATGGGTACGAATGAAGCAACCAAAAGCTCAAAGAAACACGAACATCACGAGCTGTCGCAAATTTGCAGCAAACAACATAAATAACATTATTTCGCAGCTGTGTGCCCCCTAAATGAGCCGTGAGAGTGTTGGCGATGCGGCGGCCGCTCCCGGGCGTTCGCATTTTGCTTCGAGCGACCGGACACTGTGTCTGCTGAAAAGTATGACAACTAACGAACGATAGATAGCGAACACACACACACACAGATTCACACCCAGAGAGCAGAATACTTGCCCTCGCAAAAAGCAACAACTTTGTTAAAAAAAAACCCCCACGGTAACCTTGTTTGCGTCGGATCGGAGCGAACTGCTACTTTTTCCCTAACTTTTTCTTTTGCTCTTTCTCGTCCTCCCCACCCTCGGGCCACTGGTACAAGATTGTCGAACTGCATCGGGAGGCATGCGAGGGTGTGGAGCAAGTGCAAACCACCAGCTGTGGCACACAAACACACAGACACACAGCCACAGAAGCGATGTAACGGAGTGGTATTGCAAAAGTGAAATTTTCATCCACCACAAAGTCAAACCCCCAGGACCTGCAAGCGGAGTGGGGTGCAGTGGGGTGGTTCTCTCGGGCAAGGCCAACCCGAGGGATGACATCGAAAAGCGCACCGTGCCCTCAAAACCATGCTGCCTGCACGCTAAATAATGGCTGCCCGCGACTGTAGCAGTAAATGAATCAATTTCAAGTGACAAGGTTTAGCGTGAGAAGGCAAGATTACAATCACACACACACACACACACACACACACACACACACACACACACACACACACACACACACACAATCCCACGAAAGCGAACTGCACACCTGACCCTGTCCAACGTGGTTTCGACGTGTGCAGGATTGGGATTGGGGACCCTTTGCCAAAGGACATTCGTTTGACCTAGGTCGTTGCCGGTGAACTGAAGCGATCGATCGCTTCGCTGGCAGCGCGAGCGTTGGCTGAGAAAACGGAGCACTGGGAAAGTTCACTGTGATGGACAGCGCTCGGGTAAGCGCTCGTGAAAGCGTTTTAGCTTTGATGGTTTCGGGGTGGATGTGATCTGCTTGCTCAGGACGACGGCGAGGGGTTCAACTTCTACTCCAGCCAGTGTTTGGCAGACGATGCACAACGGGGTTTTCGTTGTTGTTTTTTGGTGCCGCTTAATTAAAGTCGCTGAAAGAACGGGATGATACTACGAACGTCGATGATAATGAACCTGCTTTGTCTGTTTGCTTTCTTTGTGATGGTTCAAATGGTTCAATGCACAAGTTCAGTAACCATCTTTTGGGAATAATTGGATTTCGTTTGATGTCAGTTTAAATTTTTAAAGCTCAAAATTGTAAGTTTAAAGCGAATATGATTGATACATATTTCAAGCCTTATTCATTTCAAACCTTAATAATTCTTCAAACTGCCAAACATTCGTTACTTGTGCCTTTAAAAAGTGTGTTTGTACTTGAAGCTCACAAATAGCCTACCTTTAGGCGCTTTTAAGCGTCCTGACTAATCTTATAGGTTTAAAGAGTGAAATTTGAATTGACTCTTTTATTCATATGTTGGTTGTATAACAATTACAATGATTTAAGTATGAATTCGTTTCTTAAAAATGTTGTCTCTTAATTATTGCTTAGAAATTGCCTACATTTAGGCGTTTTCGATATTGTTTCTCGAGCGGATCTATAACATGTAATTGTTTAATTATGTTTCATCTTCAACAATTTAATATTGCAAAGAAACAAAATGTCTACTTTAAACGAGCTGAACAGTTCAGTAAAGCCCAGCACATCATCCAGCCTCTCGCAGCAGTGGTTTCCAACATTTCAGCGTAATTTTCTTCCTCACCGTCACCACACCGCGGCAGTGCCGCTAACGATCGCTCGTGTGCTTAATTATCTGTTGCTCTTCCCTTTCCCTCCCCTCCCACCCAACAGGTTCCAGAGCGGGTCCGAGCGATGAATGCGTCCATCAAGCTGCTGCTAATTGTAAGGGAACCCGTAACGAGAGCAATATCCGATTACACACAGCTTCGAAGTCACGCAGCAACGGCAACACTACCCCAGCAGCAGAGCCTCTCGTCAACTTCGCCTCTGTCGAGGTAAGTGTACCGAGTGCGGTGGGTGTAAACGAATTTAAAGCGCGCGGCCGGAAGACGAACCAAAAAGAAACGGCAGAAACACTGGGAAAGAAACAATTTTTAATGAGCCGAACTGTGAGACCAGATTTTGATGAATACTTTATCGGTTGGTAAAAGTATGTTGCTTTAATGGTGAATTGAATTAAAAGCGGCTCTTACCTAATACACATACTGCTGCCCCCCTCTCTGGTGCATCCCAAATCAAACACACGCCTGAACTCCCCTCAAACCTACTTTTCACTTAAACTTTTTTTAACCCATTTCCAATACACCGCAAGCCGCAGCTCCATCCGCCGGTTGGGGAATTTCATCAGCCCACGACACACATTTGTAACCTGTTGTGGTGACAACACTGTCTTCTTTCCCCCCATTTCCGAAAGCCTTCTGCATGGCGACTCCTTTCCAGCTTGTATTCGGTACAAGAAGGCAAAATACAAAACACACACGCGATGGCTGTTGGTTCCGCTGGGACGAACCGGTTCACGTGTTTGTAGCTTCGCAGCTTTCCCTGGGCTGTGGTTTTTCTTGCCCCTCCCTGCCTAAGCTTGCTGCCCAGCGACTCAAGACCAGGCAAGCAACAAGAAAAAAAAAACAAGTTAGTTGACAGATATGTACAAAGCAACATATAAACAAGTGCTTGCTGCGCATGGAACGGAAACGAAGTGGGAACAAAAGTGGGCACAAAAGCACCCAGTGGTTGGTGGTGTTCGCGTGTTGAGTTTCGGATTACTTCCGAGAAGCGGCAAACGCGAACCGACGCAACCGGCCGTCCTTTCTTATCCGCTCCGTTTGTGCGGGCATGGTGTAAGAAAACGCCCGCCAGCAGATTGAGCAAAAGAGCCCGCTGCATCTGACAATTTTTGCCCAATCGACCGGAGGTTTTAAGCAGCAGCAGCAGCGGCGGTTGATGGTGAGCAGTATTGAAATGTGTCGAAGCGTTCCGGTGGAAGCGAGGGAAAAGTTTTACCCCGAATGCAAAAACACCGGTCGCAAGTGTGCAAGTATTTTGATACACTCTCTTCTCCAGCGGCAGGAAATGGTATAATGTTAGGGGGAAAAATGCTTAAAAATACCGAAAGCTGCTGCTGTTGGTAAAACAAATAACCGAACACTCACGGCACGGGCACATACGCTCAGCCCACTTCAAAAGAATCGGAAATTGGGAAGAAAATTATTTACAAATGGAGAAGAGTATTGGAAGCTTCTGCCTCGTGCAGAAGAATTCTCCACACACACACGTGTACCATCGGAGCAAGTGTTTTTTTCCATTTTTCGCTTGAAACCAATCGTTTTGGTTCACCGGACGAGAAAAAAGGAGGTTAAAACGATAGATGCGGGAACGATTTGTCTGCTTTCTTTCTTCTTCTTTTATACCAAAAAGAAACGTAAGCGCCAACGGAGAAAGTCACTAATCATCGGTCTCACGTGGGTCTAATTTGTTGGTAATTTTGTTTTAATTTTTGTTACCGACTTACTTTTCCACCGAGCGAGCGACCTTGGAAAGGGGAATGCTTTTTCTTGTCTGTTGCTTGTAAGCTGCGTCTTGCGGATGCCTCATCCTGCATGGCTCATGCCATTCAGTGCCCCTGTGCCATGGTCACTTCGAACGATGGTAAACTTTTAATGCGAACTGGTATCATCCCGCCCCTTCCTGTTACTCTGCCCATCTGTACGCTCCCTCCTCCACTTCAATTGTTGTTTGAATATTTGTGTCTTTCTTTCTTTCTTTCATTCGCGCGACGCGTTCTCGTCGTGGTCGTCGTGGTCCCCGGGAGACAGGTCGTTTGAGGAGCTGGCCCTTCTGCCGAACGGTACGGTCAACGAGGCGTACCGACCGCTAGCCATCTCGCAGTATCACGTGCACGTGCACCGGTGGCTGGAGGTGTTCCCCCGCGAGCAATTACTGGTCGTCAACGGTGACCAGCTTATCGACGATCCGGTTTCGCAGCTGCGCCGAATAGAGGATTTTTTAGGTAAGTTGTTTCCTCCCCCCGCTCTTGGATGGCCGTGTAAGTAATCTGTGTATGTGTGTGTGTGTTTGAAAGAGAGAAGAAGTGTGAGTGTCCGTTTGTGCGTTTTTATTCGCTGGCGGGATTAATTGCAACCATTTGCACCGTTTGATGGGGGCACCGTCGGGCAAATGAATACATTAAGAGATTAAGCTTTTTGGAGTTTGTTTGGAATTTCAGGTTCGGTTGAAAACATGGATGACCGCTTTTGTGTTGTGTTGAGCTTTTGCTTTCTTTAAAGGTTGTGTTTTTATCGTTTCTTGGAAATTCTTGGATTCTTCGAAAGTAGAGTTGCCATTTGGTGTACCATCGACTACGGTATCAGGCAATGTTTAGCTAACAATGGTGCCGTCTATACACCAGCACCATTTCTAAGTTCAAAGTTCAATAACTTCCAATAATTTACTAACAGCTAATCCCCGAGAGCTTTCAGGGAAATTTCAACAACGCTACTAATTCTTCAATGTTGTGCTCTAATCCAGGAGAAAGTAGCAGAGAACATTACAATTTAACCTTCAAAATTCGAACGGTGTATTGCCTCAGGCAGTTTCTTCGACCACAGCCATACTTCGATTAGGAGGCCAATTTAAAGCCGACCCGTTAAACCGGTTTGTTGCGATTAATATTGAACCCATCAGGTCAATGCAAAAGTTCATCTTATTAATTTAATTAAAAAAAATTATTTTGTTACATAGTCATCAGCGCTTATACTTCCATCAACCGAATCATTGATTGATCCCAATCCGGATCCAATTTTGGAGGAGTTTTGAACCACATTTAATCTGTTTTCAAGTTGGTATTGATATCTTCAGCTTGCTCAGGAGTTTATATCAGGAGACCGGTCTCGTGGTACAGTCGTCAACTCGCACGACTTAACAAAAGGCCCATAATGAATTCCACTGAAAGTCACTGAAGAAACCCAAGCCCGCTAGTGGTTCAGACAGCAGTCCTTGACCAGCTCCGGTCGTTGTGCAAAAGAAAAAATAGAAGAAGAAGATATTAGGAGAATTTCCATATCGTGCATATCGTAAATCGACTTCTGACTTTATTGATCAATCGTACCAAAGTCTCCCAAAAAGCTCATTATTATGAGCGCCACTTTCAATCAACTTTTTGTTGAAAATTTGATTTTTTCTGATATAAATGAATACATTACATTGTAATACATTTAAGACCTTGCAGTTGATATCTATCAAACCTACCCGACCCTGAATGATGATTCTGGCTTTTTACTACCACAGACAATATTTCTAAATGTGCCTAATGATTGCTTCCACCACTAAGCAATGCATAAATGACATTGAAAACAGTAGAAATACCCAAGGCGCCGGTAATTATTTTCCCGTGACACAATTCGAGCCTGATGAAGGCAACAGAGCTAATATTGACCCTTTGCCAAGTAACGCCAGCGAACACATCAATGGAGGGTGTAACATTGTTTCCTTCTCTTCGTGAGGTTAGTTATTACACCCACCCGTTGCCTATGATTCCCGGACACTAAAGCACACAGTGTTGTGTGGCTCTTGTGCTACGAAACTCATCAAATGCTACTATAAAATCCACATCCACATCCACAATCCACAAGACTCTCGCGTGCTCTTCTAAGTGCAATTGAAGTTCATTTGCAGCGTGCTCCGTCTAATCCATTCGGATCGGAATTGTAATCATCTTTTAATTAACCTCGCGTCGCCACGGCCAGAGGCGCCCCGTGGCTGGTGGATTATTTGCCCGTAGTCCCGCTGCTGGATGGTTGCATTGAACGCCCAACGGAACCGATGAGCAATCAATCATTTGCAGTCGATGGCGTATCGGAAGCATCAGTCATTTAAAATTGGTTCCAAAGAAATACACTCACACACCATGCTACTATGTGGTGCGCGCTTATACTTGTGCCTATTATGGAAGCTCACAAACAGCCTTTACAAACATGAGGAGCAAGAATAAAAGAGTACCAAAACATGAGTAAACAACGCCACCATAGTTATACGGGGAAATTATTAAACTACCAGCCAGGACGCAACTCCTGCGTCGTGCAGCGTTCCGAAACTGGTGAAAAAGCATGCGATCGGCTTTTCAATTTCAACCTCAACCAATATGAACGAAAACAATCACTCTTCGTTTGCTTCACTTGCACTTGCAGGCACACACACAAACGTTCGGCGGTGTAATGTAATGTTGGATGGATGTTTGTCTTTTTCTTGTGCCGCGACACGAAAAGCCAGGAAGCGGTGACAGTGTAAAAGGAAACCCCAGACACATGCCAAACAGACCTGCCATCTTCAGTAATTAGAAAACTTTTCGCTCCGACCGCGCCTCCCTATGGCCGGGCTGCTGCTGCTGATGCTCATTTTGAAATTGCATTTATTCTGCCGGCATGTCGGCACAGGAGACATGTGTGCTTGGGCGTGCGGCAGAGGTTTTGGAGGTTTTCGATGTTAGATGTTGGAAAGATAAATACGTCCCCCAACACAATCAAAGCGGTTGCGGTGTAGATGGTGTAAGTCATTATTAGGGCAGCACAAACGTTTTCAAAATAGCACGTTTTTCCCCTGTAATCAATTTCAATTGCATTCACTAGCCGAAACACATCTTCCCGGCAGCTTGCTACGTAAAGCTCGGACAGAGATTAGGGACGCACAATAAGTGATTGTAAAGCTCCGTGGAGCCGATCGAAGCACACTCGAGGGAGTTTTGATTTATTTCGGAGCGCATTAGTCTCGGCCTTATCTGGGCAGCACTGGAAGCTTCAACACAGCCTACGCCGGCCCACGCGTTTGACATTTCACTGTTATTGATTTTCCACCCAAAGAGCATTACGAGCCGACTAAGTGTGTGTGTGTGTGTGTGGGCCTTATGGGCGATCCGGGTGGGTGATATATTTTTATAACGAGTTGAAGGATAATTAACAGATGCTAGCCCGTCGATAGTGCAACGAATCGTTTCCCGATCCGATTAATAATTCGATACGTACCGCGTGGGCACGCAGAGAGAAAGAGAGCTAAAAGGGAGAGGCAC
Organism: Anopheles merus; assembly: GCF_017562075.2. Taxonomy (NCBI): domain Eukaryota; kingdom Metazoa; phylum Arthropoda; class Insecta; order Diptera; family Culicidae; genus Anopheles; species Anopheles merus. Next base: position 40,212,911 of record NC_054083.1, read on the forward strand.
ACTGCACGACGGGTAATCGAGTTGAATAATGAAACTTATCACATTACGGGAAAAGGTTGGTTTGATGGGCGTTCTTTTTATTTGATGGCACCACAAAAAACATAGTTGCGATAGCTACACTCCCAACGCGCTCGCACTCGCAACTGGGTCAACAAGTTTCCAAAAGTTGACGCCCAGACGCTGTACGTCAAACGGGTCAAATTGGGAGTGAAAAAAAAACAACGATGGTAGCTCATCCCCAGCCCAAAACGCGAGCGGAGCAACACACTTCGGAAAAGGAATAATTGTGACAGAAATCGTGTTGCTTCTTGTTGACGCTGGGCAAGAGGCCGCCCACTTCAAACGGCTCACAGATAGGAAAGCAGCGTTGAGAGCAGCGCGCTTCCTTCCGTCGCAGCAACCATCGCTGTCCTAATTGACGTTCATTTTGCTTTCCCAGTAGTACAGGAGTGTCTTTTGCAGAGAAGAAAGTGCACCAATTATTATTGAAATATTTGCCCGTTATTTTAATGAGCCGATGGGTAAAACAAGGACACTGATCGAATTAAATATGGCTCTTTTGGTGGAAAGAGAGAGCAAGAGAGAGAGAGAGTGTGTGTGTGAGTCCTCATTTCATATAAAAGTAGCATTTGGAAAGCTCTCAAATAAATATTTTTCCATTCCATCTCTTAAAAGAGCACACGGCATATGAGGAGCGTTTTTGAAACATTGTCGAGTGTTTGTGAAAGTTTTCGGAAGCGGCAAACAACACGCCTTCCCAGGAAACTGCTCTTTACCTACATTCCCTGGGGGGCTGGGCAGAGAGAAAGAGAGTTTTCCAGTGAAATTTGTGCTTAATTTTCGCCCTAGCGTATTTTGTTGTTCATCATACTTGCTACATTCAGTTAGGTTGCGCGTGTGTATGTGTGTAACAAGTCATACATTGTGCGGTAGTAGTAACGGTGTTGCAGTCCATGTTGCAAGTTGTGTAGCGGGTTCTCCCCCTGCCCTCTATTTTTCTACTAACTCCTTTTCTCAATCTCTTCTCCACAGGCATCGAGCCACGGATCGGTAGCAATAACTTTTACTTCAACGAAACGAAAGGCTTCTACTGCCTGCGGAACGAGACGGGCGACAAGTGTCTGCGGGAGACGAAGGGCCGGAAGCACCCGCGCGTCGATCCGGTTGTGATATCGAAGTTGCGTAAGTTCTTCGTGGAACACAATCAAAAATTCTACGAGCTCGTCGGCGAGGATCTCGGCTGGCCGGAAGAGTAGGCCGGCGGTGGTGCCGAGTGTGTGTGTGTGTGTGGGTGGGTGTGCTTGCCGAGAGGATGCACATCCGCTGCAACAGAGGGAAAGCAGAACAAAAAAAAAACCAATCGGACAAGTGGCTGAGTATACAACAAACAACAAACACGCATACACAACTAAACATGTGAGACTGAATCGGTGCGGAAGCGGAACACCGGCGGCGGCAGGTAAGCGAAGGATGGGCTGGAGCCGGATCGAGGGGGAAAGTTGCGGCCAATTTACTTCGATTTCAACCCATCGCCCTCCCGTCCATCCATCAACCGGGTGGTGCAACGGGAATGCAGCTGCAGCTGTTTGCGGGGGGGGGGAGAGTGTTATTTGTGTTACTTTCCTGCCGTTCGATAGGTTCGATCTGCGGCCAAAGTTTGCAACAGTGCAATGGTTCGCTGAGATGAGGGGAGGAAACAGGCTCGCAAGCAAAGTCAGAACAAGTTGTTTTGTTGCGTTAGTGTACGCGTGGCTTTTGTTCGCTGCTCAAAACATTCTGCAAACACACATTAGATAGGAATTAATTAAAACATTTGCCTCCATTGTTGCTGGCAGCAAAACGTGTGCAGGGTGGAGCTAAACTGCCGTCGATGAGAAGGGAAGGAAGATGTGTTTTTGGTTTTAATGAACTCTACATTTCAAATACTTTTCGTTCAATTTAAACATTGTTCAACCGACTCTTTCACGGAATTAAATGCCTCTCCAACTTTTTTGACCCAGCAACTCGTTGGTTTACAGTCAATGAGGATAAAATGTGTCTCTAAGTTCCCTATTTTTCTACCCAAAACACCATATTTTGACATAATGTCTCGAATTTTGCCTCTAAATTGGGGAATAAATTATCCTAAAATCAGCTCAAACACCATATAAATAATGTCTAATTTGTCGGTTATGCGTTCAAAGTAAAAATCAAACACTTCGTAAAAAACCTATTGTAAACTGTTTTGGTCCATCAAAACGTTTTTAACACGAGTTAACAATTGTATTTAATATATTTTAACATTCTTGTTTGGTCACAAATCATTTGAACTGTCAAGTTCGCGAGTGCGTCGAGAGTTCGTGCCTATTGCGTTATATTGAGCTACAGCCGGACTGAGCTACGTTCGTCGAACGTGCGAATTGTCATATTCGTCCGGTGTGAAAGAGCATCAATATTCAGGCCTTTTCTTTTCCTAGCCAATGAGCTGCGATTCCAGCCTGTCTTCTTCTTTTGGCTCAACAATCGTTGTCGGTCAAGTCCTGCCTGTACCACTTGGCTTTCAGTGACTAATTGATTTCCCCCCATAGCAGAATAGTCAGTCCTACATATGGGGGCTTGGTCCATTTGGGGCTTGAACACATGATGGGCATGTTGTTAAGTCGTACGTGTTGACAATTGTACCACGAGCCAGCCTATCAGTGGAACAATATTCCGAGTTCTATCCATGTGACAGTTACGATCCACCATATTGAATTTCATCAATTATACAGTGTACAATCAAGGATGCAGTTTGTTGTTATCTTTTCTTCTGTTTGGGCTGTCACAATACTTTTGAAATGAGTTATTGTTTGAAATGAATTATGGTGCTTTTATGAAACTTAAAAAAAAACGATTCTAACAATTTTTAACCTTTTTTGGCACAATATTTATTCATTAACAAAAAAATGTCATCCTTCATGAGCTAACCTGATCGGGCCCGCAACGAATAGGCGTTTGATTACATATTTTTCAGGCTGAAATACAGAGACTAGTTTTGCCCGTGGTTTTGTATTGAGTATTGACATGATTTCAGCCGCTAACTATCAAATTCCATGTATAATAGCTGGCTGATATTGAAATCTGTTTTGATTTCTTCAAGAGGTGCATTAGACGCACAGATTGATCCATAATATCGTACAAATGATACTTAAAATCAAAATTCAATGCACTCTTTGCGAAATTGGTTGTTTAGAGACAAACACAAGTACAAATTGTTAATTAACACTGGCATATACTGCATTATTGCTGAACCAATTAATATCATACTTTGTACAGCGATTTGCAAATGTTGAAAACCCCCTATAAAGTATTTCAACACGAGAAGTGTTTCAATGCATCAAAAGGTTCTAAAGAACAAAGAAGCAATTTCTAAACAGCTCGCTTTGCTTTCGCCTTGTTTACTCTTGCACAACATAATCAAGAATTCGTATTTATTTAACAACTGCCATCAACCAACCAATCCCCTTGCCAAAAACAAAAAAGATCTATCTCGTTCTCGCTCCACCCAAGGATAAGCGCGTTACTTCCAAATCATTTAATGATAACCGAGCCAAGTCCGTCCGTGTACTGACCAGTTCTGGTACATAATCATTCGGTCCCGGTCCCGGTTAAGGTAAGGTTAGTGCTCAGGCGAACCTTACCGTGCTATAAATATGCTTTCCCGATTACATTCCCCCCCCCATCGCATCGCCCTATCGCAGCACCCGTAAACCCGTGCACGTGCCCACGTTGGCAAATGTGGCATGTGGAAATATTTCATGAGTCCCCAATTTTGCTCCGGTTTCTCGAGTCCGAACATAACGTTCGGACACACTATCCATTTCCCAAGACCTGTGGAGAGGCAGTAAACCCATTCACCCAGCAGCCGGGTGTAATGTAATCGCTTGGAAGAGAGCAAGAGAGAGGGTGGAGAAAGGGGAAAGCTCACTTGTTCCACCCCATTTCCCAGGCCCCACTGCCCGTTTGCCTTCGGACTGGTTGAAAGTTGAAAATAATCGGTCGTTTGCGCGGGACAAATTGAGCTGAAATGTGTTCGCCTCCGACGGCCATTGCACTTGCTCGGCGAATGCACTCTCTGCACAAGCGGTCTCGCTTTCCCATACGGTCATTCCAGGATGCATCTTCCCTAGCCCTAGGAGCTCACATCCAACAAAACGGGCTGAGTCATCTTCAGGCGACGCATGTGAACGGCGACATGTGCTGCCGCGAGTGAAACGTGCGCCGCTGGTGAGGCTGAGATGTCTGCGGCGTGCTTGCCGTTGGCGGTGGTTTCGTCTTCCAGCTCGTGAATCGTTTCGCCCAGGGGGTTTGGAATCGCCCCGGGGGGGAGGAACGAAGCCGAAAATCCGAGCTCATCGCAAAGTCCATTCGATGGTGAATTTGCCATTCCTCGCCATTTCCCACACACACACACACATTCGCGCTTGCATTTGCCGTCCCAGCACGGATTTTGCCGTTGCCCGGTTTGTATGAAAAGTGGAGAAGGATGGATTAAGTTTTCGTACCCAAAATTCATCGAGGTCGCACGTGTGTGAGCGCAAGTGTACGTGACTTTTGCGAGTGCCCACCGACCCACCCACCCACCCGCGTCGGGTAAGAGCAATTGCGCCGTGGGAAGCGGCAGGCGAAGGTGGCTAAACAAACGCGCAAAGCGCTTCTCGTTCGTTCATTTTGCGCCCCCCGTTTGTGGGACAGAAGAAAGCTCCTGCGCTGATGATGGAATGTGGTGGTGCTACGGGCGAGGTTGTGGTTGTGGTGAGCTATCTCCACTATCAGGCAGAGTGTGAGTTGGTGATGCTGCAGACAGCAAGCGACGAACGGCGGGGAGGGAAAAAACACACACCCAAAACGAGTTGTGAATCGTGATAAAAACCGGCGGCCATCGTTAGGATCACGAAGCGTATGGTCTAGTTTATTTGGCGAGCAAACAAAACCAAACAAAAAATCCCATTCTCCCGTTTGGGTGTTGCAAGAGGAAGGTGGGGGGATTTGGGAATGCGGTAGCAGGGTGTTTCAAATGGGGTGCGAATTGGGGCATTGCTGGCAATCGCAATCGAAAAACGCACACATCCCTTTTTTTGTGGGGCGACTTTTCGATTTTGACACTCAACCGGGTAGCGTATGTTTTGTGTGCGTGGGGAAGAGAGAGAGAGAGAGAGAGAGAGAGAGAGAGAGAGAGAGAGAGTGAGAAAGAAAAGGAGATTGATTGGGTTGTGAAATGGAAGGAATGTTAAGTAAATATGGATTTCATCCATTCGGATGCGTTTATTTTGAGCTGTGTCAAAACAATACATTTTCACCGATCGTATCGCATAAGTGCAACTTTTCATCTTGTTACATATTTTTGCAATTAGAAGGTTAAGTAATGCAAGAATGGAAATGACTATTTGACCTTACAACTCAAATATTTCAACTTAAAATGTGTACACTAACCTTGCAACGTAAACGCAATATCAATTATTGCTCACATACCGTCCCCTAAAAACCTTATATTCCACTCAACAAAGAACTATGAGTGACACGTAGCTGTTCCAACCGCTTTTTTACTCTCCCCTTTGTTCCGCTCCATCTTCGGGTGTGTGTGTGTGAGTGAATTAATCCGCAACCCGTACAGGGCACCATGCGTCTCCATCGGCAGAGAAGCGAAACGCGCACACAAGATGCTGCTGGCTGCGCTACCGCTGACTAATCCTATTTGCATCCTTCCTCTCTCTCTCTCCTCCTCTCTGTTGCAGCGTCATTCTTTCCCATTTTTCAACCGGAGCTGGCCACCATCACCGTGTGGCCACGGTCACCCACAACACCCCAGCAAGGGGTTGTTTGGGATTAATAAAAAAGTGCCCAGGCGCGCTTCCATATTGCAGCTGTCACGGCCAAACGACCGAAGCCAATTCGTTAGCGTTTTGTTGACAAATTTTTGCATCCGACGTGCAACATGCAAGAAGATTATTGTTTGTTTTGCTTTGTGCAAGGTGAAGGGGTTTTTCTTTCTTTCTTTTTTAAGAGAGTTGCAATCGCAAAAAAGAGAGAGTGCCGCGTTTGTTGGACGAGCAATAAATCGATTGTACCAAAGAGCTACGCAGCAGATTTTTTTTTACAAAAAGCAGATTGTTTGAAAAGGATTGTTTTAAAACCGTTGTGTTCTCTGCTTTAGAGTGCAGTTTGCAGAAGGGAAGATGAAAACCATGCGTTCAGAGAAATGGTTCTTTCATTAATATCAAACAGTGTTAGCACGAAAGTGGACCTCCGCTTGAAATCAGTTGATGAAACTTCCGGTGAAACACTCCAGGACTTTCCAGCTCGAAGAGCGTGAGGTGAAAAACTATCCTACTCCTCGCTGCCAGCGGTCAGAAATTCCCGGCAACAACACCTTCAGAGCTCGGCCACCGTGAGTGGCCTTATCGTGCCTTGTTGCCCGGTGTGCCGACACCGCACGTAAACGTGTACGTGCATAATGAGCCTCGATTCCGGGAGACTGTTTCAATGATTCTTCCACTTCGTGGAACCAAAACCCGCCCGCGTACACCAATGGGATGGGTAATGAAAAATCCATTACAACTTCTTCACCAAAAGCGTCCGGGTCCAGGCGCTGCTTAAAGCTCTTAAATTTACATCCGCACACCGCAAAGGTCATTTCGATTTCATGTCCACGGGTAGAAGGCCTTCTTCCAACTGCTCAGAACACATGCGTGTTTGTGTGTGTGTGGGATGTGGGTATCGCGTGCAGCTAGCCGATAAGTTGACCCCGTTCGGTGTCGGCGGAGGAGCACCACACGGGTTCTTTCTCCATTCCGGGAAGAGATTGAAATCGGAACAAAATTGTTGCATCACGCCACGCGATGTCCAGCTGCACACACACACACAACTGGACACAACTGGACGGATAAAAAAGTGCGCTTCCTGGTCTATCTGGCCGAATCCGAACGACAAAGTACCGAAAGTGTTTCTTTTGCACTCACCAACTGATCGAATACTATCGTGTAATGAGCGTTGGATTGCATCAACTTTTTTCTCTCTCTCGCCATTTTCTCTTCTCGCCACGATTCACTTTGATAAGACCCGGGTCTTCCAGGACCCGGGTTCATTTTTATCGCCCTTTGCCGCTTCGAAGAAAAATGCTGCGAACAAAAAAAAAACTACAGAACCACTCGACAAAAGTCACTCCACTTCGTGTGTTTTTCGTGTCGCTTTTCCTTTGGCTATGATCGACTGGCCGAACAACCGAATCACGTAACAGTGAATGGGTACCGGGCCCATCCATCCAGCGTCCGGGAATGCGAGTGGCAAAGAAAGACGTCCCCTGCCCTCCCCGCCCTTCCCGGAAGATAGCCCCAAGGTTTTTGGCTAACGGGGAAAGTTTCCTGTTTGGAAATCAAATAATTAGAACCATTTGCATAATGTGCCCCAACAGGGCGGTGGCGGCGGCGAACGGTTCGGTCCAATACCGTCACCAAATCTACAGTGCTTGAGCGCTCGTATGCAAAGGGGCAAAGAAGGGGGAAGAGGAAGGAAGAGAATGAGGAGAAAAGTGGGGGAAGGTTTTATTCGACATCGATCGGATCTCGGAAGCTCGTGTTGCTGTCGCTCTTGTCATGAGTGGTTGATAGGTTGCTTTAGCTGGTTTCGGGGCTTTCATTGCTCCCCCCGTTCCTTTCCCCTTAACTCCCCCCCCCCCATACCTCTCACCCCGTAATGTTGAGTGGGGTTTTGGCTTGCCGGCATTATCTTGATTTGGAATGTATCCGGTTTGGGGGAGGGTAGCCAGGCTCGATGCTTGGAAGTGAAATCGTTTAATAGAGCGATTTTTAAGGAAGGCATGGTTTTCAATATTTGAAGCAGCGCTGAAAGGTTCTCTTAAACAGTTGTTCAGTTATTGATGCAAGCGATGCAATTGATCGCCACATCATGTTTAGGATTAGCTTCCATTTAGGCGCTTTTTGAATTAGAATTTTAAAGAGTCTGCTCTTCAATCGAACATAATTTCTTTTAACTTCATCCCTTAGCCGAGTGGCAGTGCAATTACAATACTTAACCCATTTACTGAAACATCCTTGCTCTGCGGAAACGTACTAACAAAGCTGTTTCGGTCAACCACACAGACACCAACTGAGCATCTCGCAGATGCAAGATTCAACCACGAGGGACAGCACAAGCTGATAGCAACTCCACCGAATTAAAACCCACGACCTCCGACAAAAGACGCTTTGCATGTGATGCGTCCATTTTACTTCCTTTCAAAAAAAGAGAGAGAGAGAGAGAAAGAGAGCGGAATGACATTTGCGTACAAAAGAAATGAAAGAAAAAAGCCCTACCTGCATACATTCAGGCGCACAGAGATACAGTTCCCACCCGGAACGGACTGTGTGCGATGGTGCCCCACGTTTACCATTGCCCCTGTAGCAAGGAAAAGCGAGTAAAAGTTCGGTTTTTTTTCTTCCCTTTTTGTTCCCTTACACCATCCCAGCCGTACGACCGTTTCACCCGTTTACGCTTTAATCTGCTTAACTCAAGCGGCTCAAGCTTTGCTGCCTTTCAGCGTGATGCGTCATAACTGTCACGTGTTTCGTGTTTGCCTATGCACGGAACGGGATTGCAGGCGACATACTGTCAGTGCTTTTCGGATGCTTGCTGTTTGTTTCTCTCGTTCTTTGTGAGTAGGTTGATGCTGCCTATTTTTACTGTTGCATAAAAGGGTTTGCTTGTTCCCGCTCGCTCGCTCGCTCGCGCAGACGAGTTGCACCAGTTTGAAGTGCTCGGATTGTGGGATTGTGGCCGGTAACCATATGCGAAAGAGGGCGTTAAACTTTGATGAGCAACGAAGCACAAGCAACGCTCTGTGCGATGCGAATGGGAAAAGAAACGCGGTTCTGTCGCCATGCATTGGATGGTGGTGCTGTTAGTGCATACATTTAGGCGCTTAAAAACTTTGGAAACTGTGTTATTAGTGTCCATTTTTTGTTTTAAATTCGATTTCAAAATGAAACAAAAGAAGCTCAAAATTAAACTACACTAATATAAATTTGATATCGATTTTTGCTAAAAAAAAAAACAATTGCAAAAAAACGAACACAGCGATTCCTCTTCTTCCACCAGCGGACAGCTATCTCCCAGTGGAGCCTAGCCCCGTCCCATACCTGCACACAGTGCACCGTCAAATCCCACCTTGCGTGACCGGAACGACATGTGTGAGTCCCACCGCTGTTTGGGGTCGTAAAATACGGCCCTACTCTGCAGAATGTAGCACAGAAGAATTAATAGCAAAACAAAAAAATGGGAGCCAGTCCAACACCCAAAACCCATCCTAACAATTTATGGTACAATTTTAAAACCTCAACACCCATGCGTGTGTGTGCGTAAGGCTGATGCTGCTGCTATTTTACGAACACGCTGATGGACAAACGACACTGGTTGCAGCTCTAAATGGAAAAAAATGCTGCAAAACTGCAAAAAGCTCAACGCGATGACAAAAGAAGTGCGGAAGATTAATGCTGCAAATATATTATCATTCCTCCTGGTTTTGTTTTTTTTTTTTTTTTGCCAAACGATATGGTACAGGGGAAAAAGAAAACATACGCAAAAAAGCAATGGCGCCACATTTTTACGTGCCTCGCGTATGGTCGCGTAGCTTCGTAGCTCGTAGCTGCGAGGTTTGGAGTGAAGTGGATTTGCATTTTGAGTGGAGCGAGCGGCAGCCAAACCTTCCCATAGCAAAAGTGTGTGTATATGTATGTGGATGGAAATTTTAAACGAATTTTACACATTATTTCTTCCCATCCATGCTACTACCTACCTACCTACTTCGCCATACGCAGCTGTCTGGGTAGGTGCAGCGTATGGCGATGTAATTTAGGAACCACCGTGCCACTGTGTGTGGCGGGAACGAGCCTGAAGCGTACCCGCTGTAATCCACCGAGTACAGAGAGGCAAAGTAACCGAAAAAAAAGAAAAAGCGGCGTATGATTCATGTCCCCGAGCACCGGAGCACTGTGAATACCTCGCTCCCCATAGCCCTCCAGTGAGTTTACGCGAGCGTAACAGAACGGATAATCGAAAGCCAACGGAAATATTTATGAACATTACATCCCTGTGCTCGATTTTATCGAAAATCCGTGTTTCAAAAACAGGATTTGTAATGGATGGTGAGGATGGTGGTTAGGAAAGAGACGTTTAACCACACTTTTACTACCGCGCCGCAACGAAAAGAGACAATAGACAAAATGGGGCGAAAAAATTGGTGGTTCTGCACTGGAAAAGCTCGTTCTAAGCTTCGCGGTGCGGTGTGTATGGTGCTGCACACAGTGGGATCGAAGCCAGTAATCCAACATAATTACTGCAAAACAATTCACACAGCCCAGCATCTACCCCCGGTGAATACTGATTTCGATTTCGATACGGGAAGTAGGGAACATAAATTTCTCCTTCCGCGCTTGGGAACTCCAGCAATCGAATGGATGCTGCACACCGTTACCTGGTGGTGGTGGTGGTGGTGATGCACAGCACTGTTAGTAGATGGGTTTATCTTGTTGCTTTGCCGCTTCGGTGTAGCCCACTTTTGTCCGCCCAACGAACAGCCATTCCACGGTGAAAGGTGTACAATGAACTCCCGAGTGCTAAAACAAGTCACCGGGATTTGGCCGATTTCTGCCCCGTTACCCACTGACACAGCTCAGGCATACATTTCCAGGTCAGCCTGGGTGATGGGGCCAACAGTTTTGCTCCTGTTTAAATCGCGCTCACAGTCGAGCTACAGATGCCCTACTTTGTACTGCTGCACACAAAATTACATCCTTGTGCAGTGCCCGCTCAAAAAGGGTCGAAGAATACGGGTCCGTACCAGCATAATAGTTGGACACGGGGAGCTGGCTCTCTCTCTCTCTCTAATGTGAAATAAATTGCCGGGGCTGAGGTTTTGCACAAGCGGGCTTCGGGTTTGAAACAGCTTTAACGTTAACGTTTCCCACACTACTACTAGCTAGCTATTGCTATTACTAGGGGTGAAGTGGCTTAGTTTCTGTGTGCCCCTGGATTCACCGAACGGGAGGGCCTACGCAGTGGGCTTACAGGTAAAGCCAGTGTTTTTTTTTTCGGGGACCGTGATTGAAGTGGGCTGTATGCAACAGGTCATCAATCATGTTTTCGTCGTAATTGATCGACCGTTTTGGGGAGGGAAATCTGTTTCAAAGTTCTAAAAAAACGCAAAAGGGAATGATTAACATGTTGTAAGACGCTTCGGGGTAATATCGTGAGGCGGAAAGCTTGATCGGCCCATTATATATTTCTCGGTACGCAAACGGACATATCCTTAATGATGATGGCTAGCGTTAGGGTGCGTTTACACTGCTTGAATTTGCGCAGCACAAGCTGATGATGTCAACAGTCGATTTTGAGCTTTTTTTTTGGGTTATATTATGTATCTTTTAAGGCTCTTTTCAAAATGCTGCAAGATAAAGTTATTTCTCTATGCTCTTTGCCGATTTTGTCGCTTTAATTGATACATTAAAAGTTTGACATTTTCTTTTATTTTTAATTTTAATATTTTTATATCAAATCGGAAAGTAATGGCCCGTTCGATATTTTAAGCCAGAGTGATGAAATTTTCAGCTAGCCAGTGGAACAATATTCTTCATACGGGTTGTATCCATGTGACAGTTACTGTCCGCCATATTGGATTTAAGAAATCTTGACAAAATATTTATCGTTTAACAAAGAAAATATCAATCCTTCCAGAGCTTACCCGATGGCGCCCGCGACGAATAGGCGTTTGTTTACATATTTTTCAGACCGAGCTGAGTTTTTTGTGGGGATTTGTATGGAGTGTTGACATTATTTCTGCCGCCAACTGTCAAAATCCATATAACACAGCTGGCTGATATCGTAAAAGCTCCCAATAATAATAGAAACTATTGCATAACTTAAGGCGTTTATCATTGCTTAATTTATTGATGGCGTTTGTACATGCCCTTGCTATGTCTATTATCAATTTCGACCACTAAAAAACTCCCTTAAATCGTTTCGTGTAGTGTAGCCGTACCTCAAGAAAATCTCTAACCCACCAATTCTCTACCACCAATATCAAACGGATTCCAGTGGCCTGTTCGGTGGCTGAACAGCGAAATGCAAACGGTTTTAACAAGATCGCCGGCCATGCGATCGATTAAAGACACGTGCCGTGTTCTGTTTTGTTGATTTAAGCGTCCGCAGCCGCACAAATAAAAGCCGAAAAACGTTCCACCACGCACACTTATTAAAATAAACAAACAAACAAACAAACAGCAGCCCACAATCCGCAATCGATAATAATTCGGGATTGGGTTTGGGGCCCTGGCCCTGGCGCCCTTATCTGCCGCTGCCGACGGTACCAGATGCTTATCCCAGCGCTGGCGCGTACCGGCGCTGCGTGGTTTTGATGTGGAAACTCAATTTATTTTATTTTCTTCGTCCCTGCCCTACCCCCGCTGGACAAGCATCTTCCGGAAGTACCCAATACCCCGCGACCAGGTACGTGACGCGGGACCTCTTCGTGCAGCCAACGGTCGTGAGCTAAACTTTGGAAACGTCAGCAAACGCCGAAGAAGCACGAGAAGCAAAAGAAACAGCAAAAAAAACCTTAAGTGACATGTTGGCGTAGAGATGGCAAAATGATGTCAATATTTGCATGCCCTTCACTACCACCACCACCGCCACCACTACCATCAGAGGTTTGTTTCTAGTCAGCGCCCGGCTTTACAGAATTTGACTTTCCGATCCGATCTTATCGGGCTAGGTGGTGCTGGCAACGGCTACATTCGGTGCGCTGCAAGAGCAAGAGCTTGGCTACGGCCACGCCGCTCGGATGTGATGTAATTTCCGGATAAGAGGCAAGCTTTCCAATTATCGAAAAGTTATGCCAAAAGAAACCCCACTGCCACTACAGAATGCTTGGAGTGCTTGCCCGTCTGCCCGCGCCCGGTTCAATGCGAGCGATGAATGCTAATTCATTGCAGCAGTGTTTTAAGGTGGAAGCTTTTCGTGAGTTTAAGCCTTGCGTGGTTTCACAATTAATTGGACGCCGCTTGGTGCTGTCCGGGGCATTTATTTTAAAGCGACTAAAACTCGAATGATCTAAAAACAAGGAGGGGATATAATAACTGTAATTGATTGTGGGGCAAACGGTTCTAGTATAATTGGTGGGTGTTTTAAGGTTATTTTACTGTCAGTCTTTTAAAGCTTAAATTGCAGGTAGAAATTATTTTTCAATTGCTCTAGAAAGCACAATTAATTATTGATCAAACAACTTGTATAAAGAGAACTTTTATTTAGAAAATTTACGAGTAATTTAAACTGCTTCAATTTAATTTTCATCCACAAAATGTTTTGCTATATTTTTGCTGTAACTTCCCATTCTAAAATTAATTCAAATTTATGGTCTTGCCAAAGGTTCTCAAATTCTTTCTACAAATGCTTTATTTGCTTCCACAAACTTAAGCACATTTAAAGAGCAACCAAATGATACGATCTGCAAGCCTGTTTGTGTGACAAACTTTGGCAGTAAAGCACACTCAAGCTCCACCGACAGTCGACAGACAGGGCAAGGAATTAATTTCCTTCGGGCGACGGGTACGGGACCGGGCATGCTGTTTCCACCCTCTACCATACATCAGGCGCAAAAAGTTTGCTCTTACCCCAAACAGTTCGTAATCGGCGTCCGATCCGGAACCCCGAAATCGAAAGGAATCGCCCGTGCCTCCGATCGCGGCGCAAGTGGAGCAAGTGAAACAGATTAATATCCTTTTTTTTTCGGTGCACAAAACCCCGTCAAAACCAAATCGAGATTGTCGTTTCGCTTGCGGGCAGGTGCTTTAATTTTGCCGCTCCTTGTAGTCGTCGTCGTCGACTGGTAGCAAGAGTTTGAGACTTGTGAGCGCGAAACGGTTAAAAAGGGATAACGACCGACTCGTTTCGAATACGGAACGGAAAATACGGGAAACGATTAACTTTCGCATCGTTCGCCTTCAAACACATACAATCATTCCCATTTTCCCAACCATTTCTTATCACGGAGCAAGCGAAGTGAACGGGACGGGGGCCGTCAGACAAGGAACTGTCTGAAGTGGCTCTCCCTCTCACACACTAGCCCTTACTCTAGTGCACAGTGTACAGTGAGAGGGCCCCGAAAAGTTTGGGCGGGAAATGCGGAAACTTTGCACATATTTCGCCTTGCCGACAGTATCGTAAATAATTTATAACCCACCTCAATACACTAACTCCCCTCCCTCGCCCCTCCTTCCACATCCCGTTCTGTGTTTTTGGGGTGAAAGTCATCGACAAAAACACACACACACACAAACACACAGAGAGAAAATGGCCAACGTCAAAACAGAGCGATCCAAATCGAAGAAGTAACGCGGTCCTTTTGTCGGCTGCCCTCTCTTGTTATTACTGTTTGTTCCGGGTTTGTGTGCAAGGCCACCCCCTTCCCCATTCGGATAAGGGGGGGGGGGGGGGGGTGCTGGAAATATATTTTATTTCCAACTAACCTTTGTGGAACCCTTGCCTTGCCATGCTGCACTGTTTCTGGGGGGTTGGATGACCCCATCTCTTAAGGTACATTACAAACTGGAGCGAAAAACAGCGAATTCGCACCACCTTACACACTCGCTTTTGTTTGCTTCGATGCTTCGAGGCAATTGGCCATTTGGGAGCCGATTTTCACCTCAAATTCTCTAGCTGTTTTAATATATTTTAGATTTTTTTGTAATTTTAAATCGCATTTGGTTTTAAATGTACCCTCCTACTAAAGCAACCTCTCATTGCGAGATACTTTTGCCGAAAAACTACTTCAACTGCCACTTATCCCGCTGCCTTGTATTCCACCGCTTGTATTGAGCTTTAAGCTACACTACGTGCAACTTCAACAGTAGTCCGATAAACACACGAACACACACCGCCACCTCCCAGTGCCGTGTTGGAGTGTTTCCTTCTGCCGCCAATCACCATCGTTCGGTGTGCACCAAAAAGCGCACACGGAAAACGGAACGGAATGATCACGATTTTTGCCCCCCACGGCTCCTCTTCCCGGGAGGAAAAAACAAAAGGCACCCGCAATAAAAATGGTAGCTTTGAGCTGGAGGTAAAGCGAAACACTATTCGCCCCCACACGCCCCCATAACCCGGAAACGATCCGTCCTCCAGACCGTCGTCGATCGTAAAAAGGAACAACGAACGGTGCTGGGGAAAGCTTTCTTGCTTTCCTTTTTTCCGTTTTATTCTTTCGCCCTTTAGTAAAATTCGATTCGTTTGTTGGTAGTTTTGTAGGTGTAAGGGTTGTAGTGTGAGTTTCGGTTTTGTTTTTTTTTGCTGTTTGGTGCTATTGAATGGTGGGGAGGCTCATTTTCCGTTTCGCCCGTCGATGGATATTTACGTGATGTAACGTAAACGCCGCTTTCCGAGAAATGGTTAAAAAAAACCGTCCGAAAGCCCGATTGAAAAGGTGGAAAAAAAACCGGGACCGGGCGATGCTTGGAGTGGGGGTGAAAGTTTCGAACAAAAACCAGAAAAAAAAACAAAAAAAAAACAACTCCCAACCTCCCGAAATGAATACGATGGAGCTTTCCCTCCCCATCTTCTTTAAGTGTGTGTGTGTTTGTTTTTGCTGTTTTCGTTCGTTATTTTCGCTAGTGGCCGCTTACCCTCTTGTTTTGATCATCGCCACGATGCGTTTATGCTTTAGTTATATGCTGCTTGAACGCAGCAGCAGCAGCAGCAGCAAAAAAAAAACAAAGCAAGCTCCAAAGCTACCTTTCCACGAACAGCACCCTAAACTAACATGGCTGGCTGTGTTAGAGGCGTTTTTTTTTTCTTTTTCGGTTTGGGCTACCTTTTACCATCAACTCGCCTTTCGCCTGCAGATTCGGATTGTTTTTCGTCGGCCGCACACACTTTCAAAACAATGCGTTCGAGAGGGGACGTTTTAAAAACGTGGTAAGCGAGACCAGTTTCGGGGCAAAAGTTTGCCTCGGCCGGGCATATATTCATTCGAACGGAGCGGTTGTTTTCAACGCTCGGGAAGCCGGTAGGGGTGAACGGGGCAAAATGAGCACCCGTTAATTTAAGCATTATTTCACAGCATGTATAAATTCCAAGGCAATTGAATGGGTATTTTTTATTTAAAAAAAAATATTAAGATGCTTCACGTGGGGTAAAATGGTCAAATGCTTTTCGACACATGGCGCTTAGTGAGGCTATGGTGTTGTATTTACCACATTTGACACAATGATGTTTACAGTCACAGATTCAAAAGAATCTATTTCGTTTATTTGAACGAGTAAAAAGAGTTTTAATTTTCATAATGTATTTTTGGATACATTTAAATTGCTATCCTAAACAGCAAAACAAAAGATAGGAAAAGAATACATTTCACGCAACGTGCGCAAAAGCTTTGACCTTTGAAACCGTCTCGTGAAACATCAACTTTTATGTTACACGTTTTTTTCATATGTTTACGTTATTTTAAGGCCATGTTGCAATTTGAATCCATCGATAAATGGTATATGCATATCATTATATAAGAAGAATAGCGTTTTTTGGCCAATTCAAACGAATATGTACAAAACTGCTTAACATGCCCATTTTGCCCCGCTTTCCCCTCCCCTATACACCGGTAACGCATTCGGTAGGGGGCCGATTTTTGTCTGTTTATTCAAACTTTAAGTAAATATTTCAACCTGTGTCGGGTGCGGGCTTACCTGGTCGGCGGGCGAATGTGAAAACGGTTTGTTTTATGGATGTTTGTGTAAATTAGCGAAGTTGAGCTGCTGAACTTAAAATTGTTAATTTTGCTGTGGCAATTTTTCCGTGCTTGACAATCTGTTATTATTTGGTGAATTTTACAAACAAAACCCCTTGCACAGACACAAATTGAATGTTTTCCTCCTATAAAACTCTCGCTTTCTGTGGAAATTCAGTTACCAAGCCATTAATATTATTCGTTCAAAAATTGATATAAAACACACACACAAGCGTATAACACAAAGTAGAGTCAAAACTGAAACCTGCTCAAGCTTGAGGGCTGAAACCCATCTTGAAGATCAAACTTCACCTTACCGAACGTGGCCGGCCGCAATAGGTGAAAGCTTCCATTTCCCTACGGAACGTTGCGTTTACTAGGTGCCTGGTGGTGCCTCTGGTTAGCTGAAAATTGGATTGAGTGGAACAAGATTTTTTTCTTCCGCGTGTGCTGTCCCCTACTGTCATCGTGTACTCGAGAAAAACCCACCCCGTCGCGTGTCTTCCTTTACGCGTACAGCAGCAGCAGCAGCATTTCGCTTTCGCTGCCTTTAATTCCATTAAGAACGGTTCCCTCAACTTGGTCTGTATCTATTGGATTTGATCTGCGCCTTCTGAAAGCTGCGCTGTTTGATCGTAAAGCTTGCGGCTTTTATTTCTTATTCCCTTTTGAGACTCTCATTACGGTATAATTTTATTCCTTTCTTCCTAATTGTGCCAACCTTCTATCAAAAAAAACAAAAAAAAAAAGAACGAAGCAAAGGTGACACTCGCCTTCAAACCCCAGTTAATGTGGAAAATGTGTGGATGAGCAAAAAAAAAAGCAAAAACATAACCTGGAAACCTGGTACGGCATCATGTTTATTTTATCTCTCGATCCTTTGGAGTTTCGTTTGAAGCCCGGAAGTGTAACAAAATCAGTTAAATCAACAGCAAAGGGCAAAGCGTGGCAAAGATGTAAAGATATGAAAAATGCATTGCGCATAGGGGTGGGGTGGGGGTGAAAAGAAGGGGGAAAAGGACACACCTCACGGTGCCCGTTTAAATCAAAAGAAACCCGGGCCAACCTACTTCAGCAGGCAGCGTCCGCGTTGACCGTCTCCGCACATTTGAAGGCGTTTGAAGTCACACGCTTCAGTTTGGCTCCCCCTCCCACAGCACCTCACTCGATTACTCCATTTACTTAGGGCTCCCGTGGCAGTGGGGCCACATTCCGTCACGTTTAAGTGGCTCCTTCATCCTGTGGAGGGTTTTTTCTTTTAACATTTTCCTTCTAATACCTTACATCCCATCTTTAACATCGCATCTTGCCACTTTACATTCCTGCTCGTTAAATCGTACATAGATTTGAAATGTTCAAAGATCTTCCGGCGGAAGTAAATTGTACATTTAAAAAAAAATGCGTTCGAAAGAAAGGTGAAAAAAATACATCCCACAGTTAATTTCACCCTTAAAAAGCACCTTCCACCTTCTCAGCGACTGATTTTTGGGGCCTGCTGCTGCCGCTGCCGCTGCTCTTGCTCTGTTGGGCGCTTCAAAAGAAATTACGATGTTGAGTAACAGCAACAAAATATACATATCAAACGGCAAAAGCTATTAGAAAACGAACGGAAAATGAGACAGTGCACAGCAAAGCCTAAATTTTGAGTTTCAATTTTTTGCTTCCTTCCCTCGGCAAATGATACTGGTTGGAGAATGATAAAAGATTAAACATGGCGGGAAAGATGGAGTCAAATGGGAGAGCACAGATACAAAAACACACTCACACACTCGTACACTAAGTGTTAGAAAGGAAATACGAACGGAAAAGTAACAGCTTTCGGTTGTTGTGAAGGTTCGAAACATGTGAGCAATAGAAGCATTTGGAAACGGTGTAATTAGCGTGTAGCGGCATTGAGGCATTATTACGCGATATTATATTAGGCGATAAATAAAACAAAAAAAACTTGTGTAAAGGAGGACGGTTGGCAACAGAGTGGGGGGTTATCAAAGCAAAAACGAAAAAGTGTAACTTGATGCCAGTTTTAGAAATAATAAGGAAGTGGATCCGTGTTCATTGCAATGGATTTCAGTGTTGTTAGCTGGTAAGCCACCGGCAGCAGCCTTTAGTGTGTAAGTAGATCGTGTTCGATCGAAGCGTGCGATCTTCATTCGTGTTCGGTTTTTTCTGTTTCATTATTGCCATTTATTATCCATTTTCCAAGCTTTTTAGGCGTAATATTTCTTTGCAGCTGCGCTTCGCTTGTTTTTTTCTTCTTCCTTCAAGTAGTTAGCATTCAAAGTCGCTCAAAATCATTCCAAAGAAATGGCCTTTGGAAAGGGCACCAACCCATCCATCGCTAGTTTTGTTGTTTCATTAAACTGTTTTTGTTGAGCACTGTTTGGGATGGGGGGTTTGTCCTGAAACTGACACACTGATCACGAAAAGTCATTATTCATACTCAATGGCTTCGTCGTCTTCGTTATCAGCAACCATAAAGCATTCTGTTTGTGAGACAGACAGCTCAACTCAAAGGCAGAGATAACCCTTCTATTGTTTCTCTTTTTTTTCTCATTTTTTTTTCGAAGAAGATTCAATCGTATAATCGCGTAGGCCCATTGAAAGCATGAGTTAGCAAACGCCAGCCTAGAGAAAGCAGAAGGCCAGCAATCAGAGTTCCTACAAATGGATATCGTTAGCGTTTAAGTCAACATAAGGCGTCCCCTTTGTCCCCCCAGGTCCCTTGGCGGCTTATCCAACGCTCCAGTTGGTTTTATTTTGTTTCCCTTTAATTATTTTAATTGTTAACGATTTGTCAAAGATTTCGCTGTTTTGGGAGCCTTAAAGAAGGGTTTTAGTTTACTGGATTTAATTTTTAGATTAATAGAAGCTTTCAGCATACTTTCTGCCTCCACATTTTGCCAAACCTTCTAGAACACTGTTCCTTTCCGTGCAATCACTGTTTTAGCGGTTAACCGTAGAGCATCATTTATTTTCCATTGAATTTCGGAAGCAAAACAATCACCACAATTATCTGCTTTGTTGCTGCTGTTACGATGGTGGAGCTGTAAAAAAAAACGAAACAAAAACTAAAACACGATAAACGCTATTTTTGGATGTTGTAATTAACTGATGTAACTCTTCAAACATTTTCACAAAACTTTCACTGTGCTAGTAATGATAGTGTGGCCGCAATGATGCAAAAGATACAAGCGCGTTGTTTCGAAATTCCCTCCCAACAAAACAAAACAAAAAAAAAGAAAGACGTCAAGCAACCGAAAATTTAACCTACTATCACTAAACTTTAAGAAATCGCTTTAGGATTATAAGACAAGACTAGATGTGCAGATGTGGTTCGGAATTCGCATGAAATGACTTTTGTTTTGTGAAAGTTCCAAAGCAAACAACGTGCAACCTTGTAATACATATCATTCAGAGAAATCGTAGAAAACGGATCCAAAAGATGATTCGTTGCAGGTGATACTATATCTGAAAATGATTGGAGGAAGAAGAAGAGGAAGAAAAAGAAAAGGAAAAGAAAACTTTCAAAAATGGAAACGAAAACATATCATAAAGCAAACCAAATAGCGGCAAACGAACGAACAAAACAAAACAAAACAAACAACACAGACATATCAAAACCAAACCAAATGATTTAGCTTTCTATCAAATGGAAAGAAGAAAACGCCTGTACATATACACATATAAGTATATATACACACTATAACACAGTATTGAGCCATAAGAAGTGTCGTGCGTTTAACGTTTGTTAAACGTTTAAGCTTGTTCAGACAAAGAGAAAATCGATGTATAGCTTAAGAAAAGAAGAGAAAAGAGAAGAAAAAACAACCGCATGAATGACACGTTAGCGTTTAGTGTAACGATTTATTTAAGCTCACATTCAAGCGATGGAGACGATGAAGAAAGCAAGCAAAATGGAAAACTGATCAGTAGTTAGGGTTAAAAACTGTGAGAACGAGAGAAAACAAGGAAGGACAGAGAATGGTAATAGAAAAATGAACATGTTTGATTGTTTCGTTGGTATTGTAAGAAGAGAAATTTAATAGAAAAAATTAGAACGCAAACAAAAACAACCAAAAAACGACTAAAGACCACAGACACACAAAGTTGAACGATATCTGTTAAATGCGTGGAAATGTGTTTGAAAAAGAAAAACGGAAACAATATAAAACAGAAGAGAAAGCATAAGACGAACAAAAAGAAATGACGAAAAACCAATCAACCAAACAAACACAAACAAACACACACCGACATGACAGGACACATCAGCTTCAGCGAATGTTGAAATGTGATGCAACACACCTTTTTGTACATTATTGTGATTGAATTCATATTCATATTGAATATAATTAGGGCCAAAAGGGTGATGGTGGTGGTGTGCGATAGTGTGTGTGTGTGTGTGTAAGATTGGAACCGATTGGCAGCGGAACACTCACTACACTGTACAAGTAGGCGTTGGTTTATTGCAAAATTGAACAAAACGTTAAGCAAGTATGCTTTAAGTAAAACAAACAAGGGGGCAAACGGGGAGTAACGATAAAAAGACGATAGAAGAGCAAAAAACCAATAGAAACTAAAAAGCCCAAACACCGCGTTGTGTTTCAGTTTCAGCAATAAGGCATGTTTCCGTGAAACCTCTCCCCCCCCCCCGCCCCTTTATCAGAATTAGGAATTTTTCAATTACGGCGTACCCAATAAAATGCAATGGAAAAGCAATGAATAGCACAATTTTTACAACAAAAAGAAATCAAATCTTTAACGAAAAACGAAACCAAGCAAGCAGTAAACAAAAAAAAAAAGGGAGAACAAAATCCCGCGTCTGGTGAATGCATGTTCTGTTTCTGGAGGTCCAAAGCATATCCTGTTGGATTTAAATATATTGTTGCGTTAAGGCGTTTGTTTGTAGACAAAAAAGAAAGAGAGAGAAGCATACTAACAAACAGATTAATTAACACACGTTGTGAGATGATGGTTAATGGCGTTGAGTTTATAAAATCAGTACATATCAGGTGCATGTGGTGGTGGATACATAATTTATAAGCAAAATGAGGCCCGTTAAACCGGCAACGCGCGGAATGAGAAGCGAGAAATCACACACTCCATACACAGTGAAGCGTTTTGCTTTCGTTTGCTCTGTGCGTATGCTCTGTACTTGTTCAATCACTTGTTACAATCACTACCAAACCGACAGCTTGGGGCGTTGGTTGGGTTTTTTTAGATGTATGAAAGCCATTCTATTTACCTGTTTGCTTGAATTTCGTTCGCGGGTTAGAAGAGTATATGAGTCGTTCTAATGGATGCTACAATGTATTTTAAAACATATGTTTTTAAGTCGTATTTTTCAATAGAATATACAGAGTTTCCCCTTATATTTACCCCTCTCATATTAGTTCCGTTAATTGAGGCGTTAATTGTGCTGTTTTGGTGTACAAAAGTTTAAAAGAGCACTTGGACGAACGCTTGACCGTTTCAAACGAGATTAAACACGAACCCATAGACACACACACACACACAGATTGACTTCTGACTGCTAACTTAAGCTTAACTTCTTGTCTCTTTACTCGTTGTCGTGAATCAAAAGGAAGGAAAATGAAAATTCAAAACCAAATGGCAAAGCTAGAAGAAGGAACGATACCGAAACGCTATACTCTCCAAACCTTCGTGTTTCACTTTATGGTTTTGCTTCGAAGTTGTTTAATGAAAACTAAAAAAACAACACCTGTTAAGCATTAACAAGCCCGAACGCAAATAACTGCAGAACCCGTGTACAGCACAAAAAAAACAAAACAAACAAAAACAGTGAGCAAAGTATTCGACAATGCCTGTATGAAAACTGTAAAATAGTTTCAACAACCTATTGCGATGCGAACATTCATTTCTTCCATCCTATAGCGATTCGAACGCATGCTTTCGGTACATCTCCTCATTACCTTACTCAACCGATGATCACATCATATACAGAAGCAGGAAAGAAGTGAAGGAAAGCATACACGAAACATTCTAGCGAAAGTATCAGAAAACAGTAAAGTAAAAGGAAACAAATTGCAAGCAAACCCATACATATCTCATATCTCGTCTTCGTAGTTATGTAAAGAATACTATTACTAAAAACTGCTATCAACTGTACGGTGGAAACGAGAAAGAGGGAAAAAAATGCAGAAGAAAAAATAAAATGAACCACAGGAGGAGAATGAACATTGAAAGGTTTTCTTTTTGTGTGTACCTGGTATTAAGAAAGAAATATTGATTTAATAATGCAAATAAGTAAGTATTTCTTCATGATAAATGGTTAATTTTTTTGTAATTCACTGGGTAAGATGTTGGTTAAAAACATACATTTGAGTTTGTTATAAAAATTGCATACCACCAGGCGCTAAAGCATTTCATTGCATAGTCACAGAGTAGTAGCGAAAGCGAAAGATAGATGACGTGCGGCTACATTCTCACATTCTCACTCATAGATGGCGCTAACTTCGTTTCATTTGAATGAGACGTTTGTGCCCATGCAGCATAAGGTACGAGCTCTTTCTTTTCGTTTGAGCAGAATTGAAAGGATGCTAGTCAGTATGTGTAATTTATATTACGTGGGAAAAATGTGATATAAATACAAAAATAAAAAAAAGCATAGATAATACAACAACAAACATGATTTTGTCACATACACTGTATTTTATTACTGGTTGGTCATTTTCACTCACAACACGCACAAGAGCGCCCTCCTCGGTGTCGGGGCAGTTTATCATTGCCTCGGGGCAGCATTTTCCTATGCTGGTTTTGGCAAAACACGAGGAAACAAATACCGGATCAACGGTGATTTGGAGGGGGGAGGGGGGGAGGGAAGGAGACTGTTTCATTAAATTTAGCTTCTTCGCTAACTTCGAGTCTGTACAATAAATTAGATTAATCTTTACGCATTTGTATGTGTGTTTTTTTCCATTAGTTCATTAGGCTTAACCTGCTTACACTGCTCGCTTCTTAAGCCTAGTTTTTGTTCCGTAACTTTTTGATTTTTGAGTGTAAGCATGAATGTGTATCGATGTGTGTAGTGTTGCTCCTACGCGCTTGTAGCCGCCGCTTGGCTCCGTGTTTGTGTGTGTGTTTGTGTGTGTGTGTTTCGGTGTGCAATGTTGGTATGTATGTAGGAACCATTAGAGATACTTTAAAAACAAATCATCGATCACCAGTTCAATCGTTGTAAAAGTTTTGCATTTATGGGTGCGTGTATTTGTGCGTTGCACGTTTAACATGTTTGCTCTTCTCATTTAATTTTTCTTTTTAAATCGAACTCACTCGTCTCTTCCCTACATTTTGCCAATTTTAACACCATTACCTACGCATGAAAATTTGAGTAACTTCGTTTTTTTTTCGAAATCCTTTTAATAACCATTTTCTCCCTTACAACCCACAACACACGTACGCAACACATTCTCATTCGATTTTTTTTTTTTGTTGCATTTCACCCATTTCGTTCACCCATCTTTCGCACGCCACGGTTTTGTTCAAATTCAATTAACTAATTCACTCACGAGATCACATATTTTTTCACGCTCCGCTTCATTGCCAGCATTCACCTCTAGCTTTTACCTTTTTTCACGCTCCCTTTCGCTTCTATCTTTCTATTGTATCTTCTTTGCTCTTGCCTTCTTCATCCTTCCTTAAACCTCCTTACCTAAAGCAGTTTACACCTAGAACAGTTTAGTATCATTTTCACTGGAGAGTTGGTTTGTGGCCTTGTTTGTGTTTATTTATTGTTTCTTTAATTTTAGTTTAATAAAGTCGTACCTTAACTACTTCTAACCGGCCCGTTCATCCTTTCAGCATCCTTTCAGCTCGGCCCCCACTAGCTCAGCGAGATTGGCTTAAGTAATCATTTTTTGCGCCTCGTCAAACTCAACGCCCTTTACGCAAAAGCATGATGCGCAGCGCAGCAAATTAAGTATCAAATTAAGTATCAGCAAAGGATTGTGTTGGCACAAAGCAAAACCAAAACACTACAGAAAATGCAAGAGAAAAAAAATCCCATGGCAACGGTCAATGATGGAATGTTGAGATTTTTTTTCCTTTTTTTTTCACACGCGCACACCTCATTTTCGCATCCAAGTAGCTCTCGCTATTCCAAAATCGCTGGCTAAACATTTCCTTCCCAGCATGCGGGCGCTTGATGCGGTCGATTCTTTCTACGAGGAGGAGGAGTGGCCCGCCTCAAGGGGACAAGATAAACTTCCGGTGCCAAATAATGGCCAGACTAAACACGTACGCAAGCGATAAACACAATGCAGGTGTGCTGGGTGCAGGGTGGCGAAGGAAGGGAGTTAAGGTGAAATTAACTTTTCCAAAATCATAGCAATATCGTCGGAAAAGCGAGACGAGCCAAGATAAAAGGATGTTGAGCGATGAACGTAACGGTTATGTGTATGTGTGTGTATGGACAGTTTAAAAACAAGCAAAAAATAAATACTGATGAACTGTCACGAGAATAAGAAGTTTACAAGTTAGCATTCTTAATCGTAGTAATAGGCGCTTAGCAACCTTTCACAAAACTTGGGGCTGAATGTTTCGCTAGGATGAGTTTAATATGAAATAAAATACAATTACATACTAAGATAATAAAATTACTAAGCTAGGCGCGATTCGAAGAAGAAGATAAAACAAAGGTTGGAAGGCACAAGGACAAACTGAAAAATGCTACTAATTATGAAAAACCATAAAAAGAGGCTTCTATATAGAATGTTTCCAGAATATAGAATAAAAACCATTACAAAAAAAAGATTTAAAGTGGTGTAATTCCGAACCAGAAAGGCAAAACCATTCTAAATCACCACCTCGCAGCGGTCGGTGACTTTTTTTTGTACTTAAAAATAGAAGACTTCCAGCCCCCGCTTCCTACACTCTCCGTATTTCCTCTCCATTCCCTTTTTTCCACTAATCAATACGAAAATTAAAAAAAGTAAAAAAGGGACGAATAAGCTCCCTAAATGCTCCCCTTTTTTGGGTTGCTCTGGCAACCGTTTTGTAGGTTGCCTGTTTGAGGCCGGTTAAGGACTGTGTTTGCTTGGATTGGTTTTGGTCGTTGCACTCTTCCATACATACAAACATTCATACAAACACACACACACACACACACACACACACACACACACACACACACACACACACACACACACACACACACACACACATTAATTCCCTTTTTTCGTTCTGTTTTGTTAAGTGAGATTATACATGTTACTCGCGCAGATTCATCATCGTCCTATTATTTTCCCCCATTTTCTTCTACTTTCTTCGGTGTAAAACACTGCGGGGAGGGAGAGGAGAGCAAAACGGGGCCGGGGGCCAGATTTTTCACACACACAACAACACATTTTCCCCTGCAGTTAACTAATATGTACAAAAAACACCCCCAGAAGAGGCCGGGTGTGCCTGACGGAAATTAACCTACGGACCTTAGCAAGCAAACAAATAATCCTAAACGATCCTGCTACACAGTATTAAAGTAAAGGTGCAATACAACACAAGCGAGAATTGCGGGGGGGAGGAGAGGGGGGAGGGAGCATTTTCTTCTGCTTCGGCAATGTGAGTAGAGAGAGAGACAGAGACAGAGAGAGAGAGAGAGAGATAGAATGAGGGATGAATGGATGGGGTGGAATATACTGGGGTTGATGTATGGCATGAGGAGTTGTTGCAGATCAGATTGACCACCCTGTGTTCGCTTCCAGAGCAAACCGAGGGGAGGGTGAAGTTCAGGAAGGGAGACGACCCAAGGATGCACTCTAGGGAGGGACCTTAACGCTGCAGTGGTGGCGGTGTCCGACGATTGCCACTGATCGGTTGCAATGGGATGTTGTTTTGCTGTTGCTTTTGCTGCTGCTGCTGCTGCTGCTGCTGCAACTGCTGCTTCCGGTACAGTGGATGATGCAGCAGCTTGTGATGCTTCCGGTCGTGCGTGAGATGTAGCGGCAGATCCAGCTCCAGCCCCTGCTGCTCCCTCGGCTCGATCAGCTTCGGCCGGCGCAATCGCTTCGGATGGCGCCGTATGCTGTTGCCACCCGGCAGCTGCTGCAAGATGCCGGCATCGATCGCGTTCGGCTCGAGCAGCAGCAATGGTCCACCGCCTGCTCGGGCTGCCGGTGGCAGCAAACCGGACGCATTGCGGCTGCACCCGGTCAGCGTGCGCCAGTCGGGCAGCTGGACGCCCTGCCGGACGCACTCGTGCGCGTACGCCGCCATACTGTCGCAGTAGCACTGCCGATGCGGACACTCGCACATGTCGAACTTGCAGGACGCGAAGTAGTTGTCCGGGTTGAGCAGCGAGTTGCACCGGCCGAACACTTCCGCCGTCCGGAGCGGCTTGCACAGCGGGTACAGCTTCTTCGTTTTGCACTGCGGATGGCGGGCGGCCAGCTCCTTCTTGCGCTGGCGCGTACACGCCTTCGGGCCGCCGACGGCCCACGATCGGGCAAAGCGCCACACGTTGTGCGTCATGTTGAGGCCGGCCCGGGTGAACAGATCGTCCCGGAAGATGCTGTTGTAGTTACCGCACAGCCCGCACAGTTTGCCCTTGTACGCGGTCGGCACCTGCACCTGGATGAAGTTTAGCCCGTCCCAGGACAGCTTCACGCCCAGCGCCGTCTCCACGATCACCTCCGTGCCGTCCGCGCTGCGATGGATGTCGAGCGTTTGGTTCAACCGGTACGGTGGCTCGACCCGCGTCCCGTTCACCTTCACGCGCATCCGATGGCCCAGGTTCACCTTCACGCCCTCCAGCTTGAGCGTGACCGTCTTCGTCCAGGAGGAGTACTTCGTCAGCCGCGCGTCGTTCGTGACGCGTATCGAGAACGTGTGGCCGACGCAGTCCGCCGTCAGCTGGTACTTGCACGAGCCCTGGAAGCTGTAAAAGTTCCCGTCGAACGTTTTGTAGTGCGGATCGCCGAACACGGTACAGACGGCCGGGCTTTCGACGCACCGCGGGCAGCATTCGCCCGACACGGAGAGGAGCGTCTCGTTCGGGCCACACTTTTTCTTCGGACACTGGATGTTGGCGCAGCGGACCTCGCCCGCCCGGCACTCGCAGGACGTGCACGCGTTCAGGCTCCAGGTTTCGTTGTTCTGGAGCGGTTGTTCGGGGAAGAGAAATTTGAGAATTCAAAGTGAGTAAAGTGTCTTGCTGATTCATCTCCACTCCACTGTCACTCACCTGGTAAACCTTCCCTGCCGCAGCACAAGTGCTCCGGAACTCGGCCGGCATCGGACAGGACGGGCAGCATTCGCCCGGCTCCCGTTGCTGATCCTCCAGCGCACACTCCAGTATCGGGCAGGTGCTCTTCTCGCACACGGACGTCCCATTCTGGCAGGTACAGTTCGAGCACTGATCTCCATGGTACGGTTTGCCCGGGAAGTGAACCGCCTTGCCAAGGATGCACATCGGCGAGCCGCGATGGATTTCCTCCCGCCGGTCGTTACACCGCGGACAGCATTCGCCCGGCGTGCGGATCTGCTTGGACAGTGGGCACTGCAGCACCGGACAGGAGCGCTTCGTGCAGGTCAGCTTGTGCCCGCTGCACGTACACTTCACGCACGGATCCTCGCTGAGTGTCGCCTCCCCAAGCACCTTCTGTCCGTTCAGTCGGCAACCTGCAAATAGAGAGAGAGAGAAGAAAAGGGAAGGCTAAAGCATGAAACTCGACTCGACACAAAACGAACGGTACGGGATCGACCTACAACGAAGTAGGCCTTGTGTGTCTGTGCCCCGCGCAAGCAAGCAAGCAAGCAAAAAAAGGTCACCGTTAATAGGGGAACAGTGGGAAAAGAAGGGGCACGTGTTGCTTGGATGGAGTGTTGCTCTCCTCCCCTTCTGGACCGACAAGTTCAATGTCACACGGAATTGAATCAGAAAATATGCTAAACATCTAACCCGCCGTCGACGTCTCCGGCTTCAAGTTGTTATTGAGTGTCTGTGCGCGCGCGCGCCTGGCGCGTCTCAGGATCGTTGCGTAGGTGTCACAGATGCCAGAGCCGGCCCCGCACCAAAGCACCGGAGAGCAGTTAATCAATCTTCATCTAATTTAAATCGATTTTATAATCGACGCCGGTGGCGCGCACTTGAATCCGCCCTCCCCCGTTTCCGAGCGCGTTGGTAACGCGTGCTGACAGATTTGGTCAAGGTAATGGCGAGGCGATTCCGGGGCTGGAATTTCGAGACGAAACAATTTGACATTTTGCCTACAAGCAGGAAGTCTACGGGCCCATAACTACCAGCCTACACACAAGTACGCACACGGTCGTTGGTGGTATTACAACTGCCCGCCCGCGGGTCGGGATTTGGAGAAAGCCAGGCCACACTGGAGGAATGTGTTTGCTGCTGCTGCTGCTGCTGCTGCTGCTGCAAGTACTTCCAACCTGCTCCGAAACCGGCGGACTTCCTTAAGACTACCAAACTAGGGGGATTATGTCGCACAAGATCACGACACGGCTGGTTCAAGAGCGCGCTACATTGTTGCGCGGGATGTGGACTTGAACTTTTCGAATGCCTTCCCCTTGTTTGGGTTTGACTTAGTGGGATACGGTATGTGATCTTGGAGTTGGATCTTCAAGTGCTTTGGCTAACAAATGACACTTCCTAAGCTACTCCACATAGAAAATCTGTGCAGAATGCTCGAAAATCTTTTGCAAAATTGCAAATTCTACCTTCGAACAGTCCACAGATGTTGATGTGATCTTCACAATATGATCTCTGTAACATTGAGGATCACCAATTGACGCAAACAGTGGTCTCAAGAAAGCACCTACTAGACTACCAATGAGCCATTCTGAGAAATTCTGAAGGAAATGCAATAATTGCTCAAAACAAGGGCAAAACCTGACTTCATGTCTGTGATGTTGGAGTTGGTTCTTCAAGCGTTTTGGCTCAAGTGACACCTTCAAAACAGTAATTGACGGTCACCGATCGACGCAAAAAGCGGTCTTGAGAAAGGACCCACCAAGCATGGCATTCGGAAGTATTCTGCAGGAAGTGAGCAAATTGAACTTTTAGTTTGCAAGTTTTCAATAAGTTTGCAAGAATTGCAATTAGTAGGTTAAGGTCTATGATCATGAAGTTGGATCCTCACGTATTTTGGCCCAACTGACGCCATCTTTCCGGTCTACCAAAGGCTTCCGAAGGTACTCCACGCAAGAAATGTGTGTAGAATACACCTAAAACCTTCCAAACATTGCAGATTCTACCTACAGCAGCGTGCAAATATTGAAGAGATCAACACAAACCATTGAGGATCACCGATCGGATGCAAAAGGGCGGTGTCGCGATCGGACCTACCAGCCTTCCAGGGAGGCATTCTGGAAGAATTGCACAAAGCGAATCTCAAACAAAACGGTACACACAAAAAAACCCCACAACAGGAAAAGGCAAATAAAAACTATTTCAATTCCTTTCAACAAGACCACCTGAAACTGCCTTTACGCGTGTGGCGGATTCCCCATCCCCGTGTTCGATCTGGCGAACCGTTGCATGCGAACACTTTGAAATATGTTTCATGTGCGCTAAGCTGTCTTTTTTCTTCCGTTTTCGTTGCTCGTGGATTGTTGCTTTAATCCTTTGCTTCCCTCTTCCACTGGCCAAAACGAGGCGGTAGGTCAACCGTTTTCGGTATTTTATTGACTGCTTAAAACAATAGAGTGAAACACTAACAACAAAAAAAACAAACCCCCGGAGAACATTGAAGCCCATCCGTGGGCCCCACGAGCCTGCCGAAATGAATGGACTCCCAATCAAGAAGCGGGAAGGCGAGCTCTTCCCGGGAACATTTCACCGACCGACATCCAGCGACAAACCAGGGAAGTGGAGGGAAGTGAGGGCAGTGGTTGCACCCGAACGAAACAAGTCCCACCGTCGTACCCGGTCAACCTGTCTCTTCGAACCTTTTCGGTGGGCAGTTCAGGCAGTTCAGGCGGTGAAACGCAGGACGAGATGTCGTGAGTAACGCATCAGCGCAGACCACCGACAGCGCAGACTGCGGATTTTGTTCTGTCCCTTCCCATGTTCTGTTCCCTTGTGTTCTGTCCCTTCCCCACCCCCTTCTTCTTCCTGGGGGAGGCTAGCACACACGAGGAGCCAGCGCCATTAAAGGAAGGGCGCAAACGGCAAACAACACACGTGAACTGTCAGTACCGGGTGGGGTGTTCTACGTCCAGCAACGGACACTCGGAACGGACGACACAGGCAAAGTACAGGCAACAAACAAACAAACCAAAAAAAAAAAAACAAGAAACAAAACGCCACCATCAAACCCCCGGCCCGGCCAAAGTTGGCTAAAGAAAACGGTTAGTTACATGCTTTTCCAAACCGTTTGTTTTATTCGTTCTGCTCGAGCTGCGCTTATTTTATTATGTGGCATTGTGTGGCTAAGGGATGACGGCTGAGGAGAGGAGAAGGGTGGAAGAGGGCTCTATTACGGAGTCTGCCCTTTCAATCTGTTACCCACCCCTCGCAGGAAGGGAGCAGAGTGGAGGGAGGAAATACAGTGAAGAAACATTCCACCTGGGTCTCGACACGGCCCCGTACCAGGTGGGGAAGCAGGAGGAAACAGGAGGAGGCAGAACAGAAAGAGATTTTACTTTATATCTTAATTGCATGTTTCACGTTCGACCACCACTCACAGTGGTGCTTCCCCCAAGGGGAGCGCCAAGCGGACCGGCTTTCACAATGGACCATCGGAATCGGTGGGACTGTAGCTGATGGTGGACCATGGGGCGTTTCGGATAATCCAACCACGATAATACGGAAGGAAGAGCTTTCAGTGGTGGGGGCACGTTCGCTTCAATATGACTGTAATCAGTGCGCCGATGAGCACAATTTTCCAACCGTGAGTGGATCGAACCTTTCATACAATGTATGGGTATTGATAAGATCACTGCCAAGGGATACTGAGGATGAGACTTTGCTGACTGTAAAAACTGAGGGTGGTTAATCAGGATGCAATGTAGTAAATATTACTTTTGTTTTATAGCCAATTATCAGTTGTTTTGTTAAAAATATTGTTGGATTTTGGCTTAACATTAATATTTCGAATATGAATTCAAATAAGAAAACACATACGAATTAGAAGGAACTAAACCATAGGATATAGATAAAACTACTAGACTAATTTGGACTGCATGAAATGAACTGCTCGAACTACAAGAATGAACTTTGTAATGAATTATGTAATGAACTATGGGACAAACGAATACACAGTTGCAAACAGACCGGCGATTAAGGTGCACTCTTCTCATTCTCATCAATTTATACTAAGCTAATATCACAATCCAGCACTTTAGTGAATATATTTCACAAATATTATAAAAATTCCCTTAAAACTTCACAACTAACCCTTAAACTTCTGAACTGAAGAAGATCATGAAGATCAACTTCAAAATCATCCCTTAAGACATCTCTATCCCATTCCAGTTGGGCCCGGCACAGCGCAACGACCTTCAGCTGATGGCTCTATTTGCGTGTCGCTCCATGGTCGCCCCCTCCTTCGCTTCACGACCACACTGCCCACTTAATCTACTTAGGGAGTGAGCAGCAAAGCAAAACAAATAACATAAAATGTAACAACATCCTACCCGCTTGCGGGCAATTCCCCGGACTTAAAAGCACCCACCGCAAAGCAAAAAAACCCCCCATTACAAAACCACAACTTCGATCTGCGATGGAGGCTCGTTCCAGGGCAGCTAGCCTGGACGATTCGAGTCTTCTGTCGGTGCGGTTTCCCTACCACGACCGCACACGGTGCTCGAAGACACCGGGGTCTGCAGACACAAATCGGCGCGCATTGATTTGATATGCTGATTAAATATGAAAAACATAAAAAATAAATCCACCCAAAACTGCCCAGCCAACGGAGCCAAGGGAGCGCAGGACACGACCGTTTGGGGGTGGAAATGGTATTTAGGAATTTAAGGCTCTACCAAAAAAAGGAAAAAAGAAAACCCAACAATAAAGCGGCATCTGCGAATCGATCGTGCAACAAACTTCGTGCAGCAAAACGGCCAAAAGAATGCGGCAAACTTCTTAACAACAACAACAAGAAAAAAGATGCAAACTATATAAAAGTCTCAATCTACTTAAAGGATCAGCTTTTTAGCAAGCGGGAAGCGGGGGTTATTTTTACAACTTAAAATAAAATTAACGACCCAGAGAAGCCTGCACCCGTTTGCCTCGATTTTGAATGCCAATAATCGCGTAATGGAAATATTGTGGTAATGATTTTATAATCAGTCAATCACCAGTTCGAGTGATCAGCGAGGATCGTACTGAGAGGTTCAAACTGTCCATTGTCCAAAGCGTCACAAACACACCTGTCGGATGTATCCTTTATATCGCTGCTGGAACTAGCATAAATTGGCCTTTTTACGGGGTCAAAAGGTCGCTCGATCCGATTAAGGCTAGCGCTAATTTGCACAGGAATGCTACTCCACCTTCACTGATAAGGCGGGAATTCTTCCTTCTCCAAAAAAAAACAGCTTATTGAATAACACGTCGTCTTCCTCCACCGTCTGCCTGCCTGCCTGCCTCCGACAAAACCGGTACGGACGGGTGTGCAAGAGATATTCGATTTTTTATCGCTTTTATGGAGATGTTTATCATAAATTAGCCGAGTCCGAGAGTGCGGTCGAAGCTACACGGCAATCTACACCCGCACGGGCCGCACGAGCGCGGGCAGGCGGACATTAGCAACATCACAACCACAACAGTGTGGAAGTTAAAACATAATCATAAAATACTCACTCACGAAATGGCAACCCAAAAAAAAAACATAAAAACAAAACCGATGATCGTTGGGAAGGTGACAACCACCGACACCCTCCCGGAGCCGGAAGAATACTTGCCCCGAAGGGGTGGTTTAGGTGTATGGAGGGGGGTGTATGGTGTGATAAATCTCTCCAACTCCACTCCACGCACACACACACATTGTACACATCCGCCAGTAGTGTCACACGTGTAGGCTTGCCGGCTCCTGATTTGTTTGTCATATTTGCAATAATTTTTCGCGCCCCGCTACGTCGTCGTCGTGATCGCGGCCTTTATTTTTTTATGAAAATATTGCATTCGGCACGCGCTAGGCCCACATCGTGTCATCGTTAAATCATCTGCCGCAACCGAGCTGGAACCGGAGCGCTCCAAAACCGCCCAATGGTTGCTCGGAATGTGGTTCTGTTGCCACACTCTCCCGCTCTGCACATCAGTCTGCACAGTCAGCCAGCCAAAGCTCATTCCTGTCTATCGGCGCGCGATCGCGCGGTTTGTTTTCTTCATCATCACTACACGGGCTCGAGGGGAGTGGAGGGGAGGGGGGAGGGGGGGGGGGGAGGGGACACAAAACACAGAACGTGCACGCGAGTGCTCGGGAAGCTCGTTAACGATAAAATATTATCACTCGCTGGTTTTGGGTTTTCGTCCCGCCTTTGCCACTTTCCGCCACCGTAACGTGTTCCAAGGGTGCGTCGGCAAGGTGTCGGCAACGAAAAATAGTCTCATTTCACCGGTGACCGGTGGGGTCGTGAGTTTTCCCGTTTCCACCTTACCGCACCCCGTCCTTCCACGGAATTCCAACACACAAACTCCGAACACACCCGGACGCACGAAACACACGGGCTGCTCTCGGCTGCTGGATTTTGGTTCTATTTTGTATTACTTGCAGACGGTTGGCGATCTCCCAGCCGAGAGTCCGGTAACAACCGGCCACAACCGGCCGGCTGACCCCACGTCGCATGGCAACAGCGCACATGGAAATGTCACCAACGCTCCTGGTGGATGGCGGCAAACCGGCGAAAAACAACAGCAACAAAAAATGCTGCCCGTGTGTGTCTTCTACCTTTAGAGCGAAATTTTGTTCTCTAATTTATGTGCCAAAATTTATCATTCCACTCCGAGGCGAGCACTAGAGTAGAATAAATGTGCTCATGTGTGTGTGAGACGAAACGATAAGCTTGGAATGCAAAAAAAAGGAATCAACAGCCACAGCCAACACAGACGACGAAAAACAGCTGAAAACACTTTCGCTCTATCAGAGAGCGCTTTTTGAGTTTGTTTGGAAATGTCATTGGGTTTGGGAAGGATCCCGTGCCACAGGGATTTGCTTGCGCCCGAGAAAACAATTCCCTCCGGATGATGAAGAAGTTAAAGAAAGAGAGAGTGAGAGATCAAGAGAATGAGAAGGACGCTGGAATTTTGTGAAATAATAATTCTGAGCAGCACTTATTTTATTATTGTGTTTTGTTTTTTTTTTGTTTCTTTTCCCCTTTGGCTCGAGTGGAAGGAGGAAGAAATTAGTTTCGTGCCTTATTATGCCATCGTTTTGGAAGCGTTCATCCGTCCCCTCCACATGATCGATGATGCAACGCGTGCTTGCAAAAGTGCACCAACGACACATAGTGCCAATTGCAGCACAGCAGATATTTGCAGGGGTTCTCTGCCCAACCTCGGCAAATGGTTATCGTCAACATTGTATACTGTTTGCTGCATGCAGATCCAGAAGTAACCGCAGATCGCAGATCATTTGATCGTCAAATGCATTACAATTGAATTACTTTTAGTATTGTGATCGAGAAACCCTGTGAATCTCCTTTGCGCTCCTTCTTGAATGCCAAAAGACAAAGGCAGCAGCGAAAGCAGTAACCACCTCATAAAAGGGCATAAAATCGATCACCAAAACCAGCGCATACAATGTTGAGACCAAAAAGCCCCCCCCCCCAATGGTTTGCCCAAAAGTGAGGGGAATCGTTGAATCTGCTGCACTGTTTGTTTCTGTGCAAAACGGGGAGTACAATCACGTACACTGCACAAGTAACATGTGTGTTAGCGGTGGGTCCTGCCTGTGAGCCTGTGCGGACGAAGATGACCGGCCAATCCATCAAACGCATCTGCCGGTACTTCTGCCCCTTGGCCCATCGAACCAGTGGAGCAATAAACAGCGATGCGAAATTAATGTTTGTTTGTTTGTGTGTGTATGTGTGTGTGTGTGCTTTTTTGTATGGGCAGTGCAACATAATAAATCATTAGGAAACATAAATAACTTGTGAGCATGATTGTTTGCAAAACATCGCGCAGACACAAGCAAAAGTGCGATTCATATCGAGGTGGTCGTTGGGTGCGATTCAAAAATCATACAAAACTCGTTCATAACATTAAATAGAATTCATTCAGTTGAACGCACAAGTAGAGCAATAACAATAAATTCATTAATTTTTATTACAGGCTTTCTCTTTCAATGTTTTTTTTTTTTTATATTTTCCCTCAGATTTTTGTGAATTTTGAAGAAAAATCACTCACAAGGGTAAAATCTGCACATAAATTTGCACATAACATTTTTTGTGTAAAAAGAACACTAAATAGATCATGTGAATAGAATTATAAAACAACAAATTTATATTAATTTATGAATATTTCATTTTACCCTTAAATTCTTGCTGAAAATCATAATACTAACAGCAGATATTGGGAGCCTTCACGATTCTAGTTAGTTTTTTGTATGGAGTTTGACAGTTGGAGGCTGAAATCATGTAAACACTCCATACAAAACCACACAAAAAACTAGCCTGCAATTTTCAGTCTAGATTATTCTAGCCACAAAGCTAGAATTAGATTCGAGTACCTGCTCGAAAACACGGTGTTGTTTACATTTATCCCAAGGTGCATTAAGGAGATCAGGTGGTGGAATCTGGAATCAAAGTGTATGTAGTCCAGGTGGTCTCATAGGCTGTATTTAATAATCAAATTTGGGTGAAATTTTTTGCTCAAACAGGCTTGACGAATACACAAATCACGCTTAAATTTTTTATTCAGAAGCAGAAGCGGTAAAAATCAGCCTTCTAAATTTATACACCCTGGGCCACCTGTATATTATACTCACATAAATAGCTGCTTGAAAACTGCTATATAATGCAAACAGCTGACAGGCTGAAATTTCAGCCTACGAACTTCAAACGGAAAGGGCCCCGTTATAAGTGTTTGCTTCATTTGCTCGAAATCTGTATACAGCAATGTCTCTCTATTGAATTTTTTGATGATAGTTCATAAAATTATTCGTCTAAGGATGGCATGTTTTGCCCTTGGATTCTGGGATACTTCACAGCAACACCTTAATTAGTTTTTCTGAACATGAGTATCTCTCAAAGCTGACGGTCCCTTGAAGAATCACCTCAAAGAGATTTCACTGTACCATCTTCCAGAATCAATATCAACACATTAAACGCTAGCATTCGTTTGGATTTATTTCTTTTTTTCAGGAATGCCAAGCTAAGAGACCAAGAAACGACCTTATCTTACAACATTTCCAAACACCACACTTCATTGCATCAAACAGATTCAAATCAGTGCTTAACCGAATCCAAACAAAACAGCTAACGACACCATCTAACGACGATGACAAACCGCCGGTAAACCTCCCCTCCCTCCCCCTCCCTCGTCTAACGGGCCACCTGTTCGGCCCACTCGGCCCGTACCACCAACCTGTGCGTGCGTGTGTGGTGAGCTGGTATGCGCCTTATTTTATCACTCAGCCAGCCGTTTTGGTGGCCACCCTCTACGCGCAAGTGTGCGGTAATTCGGGTTCAGCAAACATTCGAATCAAATCCCCCCCTCCCCTCCCCCACCACTAACCTCCTCCACTTCCTCCGCCCCGCCAACCGGTTCGGCCTCATTAAAAGCGTATAAATTATAAATTCATAATTCGCTTCGCCGCCCCGTGGTCGTCATGGGGATGATGGCTAGAGCCAACGGAGCCAGCCAACTGGGAGACAGCGCACACATATAAATACACATGAGTGCCCCCTCGAGCTAGCAGGAAAAATGGGGGGGGGGGAGCAAAACTCCTACGGCTTATCAACCCCCACGGGGTGGACTCAGTAAACTTGTGGTGCCCCGAGCCGTTGCCGCAGTCGCGCTGTCTGACAGTCGCGGGTACGCCAACTATGCCTGTGCCGGGTTTCGTCCCGGGTTTCGTCAAGTGGAAAGATAACGCCCGCCTTTGACGGTTGTTGTTGCTGTTACTGTTCTTGGGCTGCCCGTCAGATGTCAGGAGAAATTAGCGTTTCTCGTTGGAGCGAGACCATCCCAGGGGCCTGCTGCGGACACCACAAACTCGAGGTAAGATTTCGATGAACGATTTCCAGCTAATTGGTGAGCGGGGGGGGGGGGCTATTTCCACCCAACGGAGGATTACCAGACCTTTGGGAGGATGTTATGCGAGCGGACCGCCCCTAAAGGATGCCACATCTGTGTCCGGTACGAGAGAATTAACGACCAAACAAGCTACAACAGCCCGTTAGGATGGCTTCGCGCGGAATGCGGTCCCGCTCTCACCCTTACATCCATTGGAGCGGGCGACATTTTTGGCAGGCTCGTCCGAGCGCTCCGTTGTTGTCGTCTGCGCTCGAGAGAGCTTTTCCGAATGGATTTCAATAAATTTCACCACCAACGAAAAGAAAAAAAAAAGATCAACATGTTCATCAAGCTTTATGAGCGCGAGCGCGCGCGCCCAGCGGTCCCCGGTGCCTGGCTGGTAATGTGTTATTTTGCTGTGCTGTCTTGTCCGGGCCTTCTTCTCCCGAACCCTCTCCCCACCTCCCCCTGCCGCTTTGCCATGCGCGGGCGCGGTACAATTCAAGCACCCGAGAGCTTATGGGTTTTCGCGCCAAAACCGGATCGTTTATCGGTTTTGAAACGACCGCAAATTCGCTGTTAAAAATCGGCATTGGTGGTCTTATGGTGCGCTTTTTTTCTTATAAAATAAAGAAAGAAAGAGATAGAAAGAGATGGAAGTGGAGATGTTCCAACCATTTTTTGAGGGATTTTTTTCAATAAAAACAAGCACCAAAACACAAAAAACCATTAGCTGCTCTTCACATTTTTGCTGCCTGTATGTGTCTCTCTGTATATGTATATGTTTATGTGTGTGTGTGTAGGTGCAAAAGCAGCACAAAAATACCACAGCGAGCTTAATTTCTCAACTTAAAAAGATTACCGCACACAAAACAAACAAGAAACTTTTGCGGCTTTTTTTGTTGCTTTTCTTAACTCTCCATGGTTCAACCTGATTGGAAATTCATCAATCTCTTCCAAGCATAAACCAAAACGGGAAGCAACGAAGAAGAAAACAAAAAAAGCGCACGCTAAGGAGGCTTCGCCGTAAGCAAACGAAAATCAAATTCCAGAAGCTACAAAAACTACGCCAAAACAAATTAATATCATCGGATTAAATACGCTAAACATGAAAAACGCATCGTTTGAACAAGCGAGCTAGCAACAACCAAAAAAACACGCGAAACGAGACAAAACCAACCAGACAAACCGACAGCTCGGAACGCGGTTTCCTACGCGGCCCCATAAGCTTCCCATTATTAGCATCAAAAGCCTTTCGCTTTGCAGCGAAAAGTTTCACCCAAGGAGGCTGCCAAATGGAGAGAGCGAAGCAACAAAAAAGACAGAAAAACTACCTCGAATGGTATTTGCATTCATTAAGGGCAAAAACAAATGATGGACCCACAGGGACCACACGTTCCCGTCGGCGGCGGGCTAATGGATCACTCGGGATATTGATTTTTTTTTTATTTTTGTTTTGCACCCAGTCGGCAGTAAATCGCGATAAAGCTTTTCCCACTTCACCCACCGAGCTCGTACGTCAATAAATCGGGTAATTTGTATTCAATTTAGATTGAGAGCTGCGAGAATCCTTCAAAACTGATTACGCGCACTGGATGCACTGGGATTGCGCCCAGGCGGAATGCGGAAACTATGCTGCTAAGGTCAACCCGCGGGCCTGTGATCGTTAATTCTTTCCCTTTCGGTCCGCAGAGTCCCTGCCAATGGCGACTCGATAAGCTGCCAAACCCCGCAGAGCCCGCTGGGGGACGGGGGGACGGGGGGGGGGGGTAATAAATGATAATCCGTTGCGAGCGCACTGCAACGTTTGCCATTGGTCGAAAGGAATGCAGTGTAAGATTGCCGGGAAGGATATGCACGAATATCGGCACCCGCGCAAATGGCATTTGCCGTTTATTGGGTTACAGTTTTACGATCGCATTCAAACGATCGATCGGTGCGCGCTCGCTCGATCAATCGGTCGCAGGAAGCTGTGCACTATCAGTACGCGACAGCGATGGACGGTAAGGGTAAGAGGGTGCGTACTTGCCGGTATGGAAATCGGCCGTAAAGTGGTTTAAAAAATAAACATAATAATACCGTTTGGTGAGTGTAATAAAATTGTAATGTGTGTTTTTAAATGCTCTGGCGCACAAGGCGTGCAATACTGGGTGCTCTCTTGATTAAATTGTGCTACAGAGTTTGTATAGAAACTATGAAAAAGTTTTCAAGATCAACTTTTTATTTCACAATGATCTACAAAGTAAAGTAAAGTAGAAGAGATATTAAATAAATCGACAGGCTTTCAACTTTTAAGGATAGCATACTCCGTAATTCATTATTTTCCTTTTAATTCAATAATTTGTCATTCACTTTGGCATCATTATGATGATGTTCTTTTCTTTTCGTCCTATAAACATTGTAACATATTATTTATTTTTCAATTATTAGAACATATTTCACCAGCATAAATAATAACAATAACAATAAATAATAACATAAATTTCAAACCTTTTTATATTTAATGATTTTAATGTTTCTTATTAATTTGTACATTTTTCAATGAAAAGGAACGTTTTATTATTTCACAAGTAACAAACATCCTTTTAAATGAGTAATTGTATTTCCTGCTGAATCAACAAACAACGACCAAAAAATCAACGAAAGTTTGAACAAAATATGATTTGAGATAAGATATTGAATGTCATATTTTTAAATCAAGTTAAAGAATAGTAAATAAAAGAGAGCAACAATACATTGAAAAGATTAAAAGTCATCAACGGAAGCTGCAATCATGAAATTATGCAAAAATTATTACAATAAAGACAGATGGTTAAGAAATATCACAAAAAAATCATCTAAACCTCAAAGCAAAACCAACAAATAAAAAAAAACATTACCAAACGCAAAAGAAAAACTCCTGTCCTGTTCGCGTTGAAGTATTCCTCTCCTTATAATTTACCAAAACCGCACCACAAAAGCCTCGCCGCAGATACAATCGAAATTAGTTAATGACTTCTTCAGCGGGTCCTCCAAAACCGCTCATTCGAACACTGCCACTTAAGACCACACCGACCGTCCGCTCGGGTCGGTCTCATCTCGCCGCGGCAGCCCCGAAACGACCCTGCTTGAGAATGCCCCCTTTCCCTGCGTCTTCCACTGCTAAGCGCCAACCATGTGCATTTGTTTTACGACTCCCATAATTTTCTCCACAATCAAACAATCACTTCACCCCGCTGTTCGTGCGCCCTAAGAATGACGCATGATTCATCCTGCATCGGGACCTGCCAACCGACCGACCCACCCGCTTGTCGTAACAAGCGGGCCGGCAGGCGGACAGCAACCAGAAAATCGATTCGTAGCGCCCCCTCCCGGCCGAAAAGGGCATCCGACACAGGTTGGACGAAACAAAAGCAGTCCAAAAAGATCCCAACAAAAAGCGTCTTCGTTCCGGTTTTCGGTCCGGTCGAATACGGGACGGAAAGAGAGGCAAAAGCGCATCCAAAAAAATGGTTCGTTTCCATGCAAGATCAGCCCTTGGTGGTTTGGAGATGCCCGATCGGTTTATTATTAACATTTCTATTTGCCAAAATGAGCAATAATTGAGGGTTGTTGCGTTGTAGCTGTGCGGTGTCCTTTGCGGGTAGATGGAGCAGACAGCAAACGACAGCAGCTGCTGCTCCATTGAGGATTTGCCAATCCTCCAGACTGTTTCCTAACTCAACCCGAACAGTGGTTGTGTTTGTCTTGTTTGTGCAGGATACGATCAAACGTGTTGTCTTTCAAAAAAACCCCAAAACCCCAACATCCCTCGTCCAATCGCGTGGTTCACGCAGGTCAACCCGGCTGCTGCTTCCCTTACAATCTGGTATCTCAATCTCCTCAACAGTCATCGAGGAGGATGGACAGGCCCGAAAAGGAACTTCGGACCCATCGATGCAAAAATGTTAAAATACTTT
This sequence comes from Anopheles merus, assembly GCF_017562075.2. NCBI lineage: Eukaryota > Metazoa > Arthropoda > Insecta > Diptera > Culicidae > Anopheles > Anopheles merus. The sequence continues at coordinate 40,254,774 of NC_054083.1, forward strand.
CCGCGCTACAGCATCCCCCGAGCGGCAAACCCATTGGACACGCGGAACCCCAAGAATGGCCTTTTAATGTTTTCATCTGCACACGACCCAACATGACGGATTGCCGAGCTGACCACCGGTGGGCAGCCTTTCCCAAAACAAAACCATACCCCAAAAAAAGGAAAGAAGCACATAATGATCTAAAGAGCAACCACAAAAGAACGGCCCAAAGCAAACAAACGGACCGACCGCGCAGCCAATTTCGGACCGCCCAGGATGACTTGAAGGATATGGGACCGGCGAGAGCCCATGCCCCGGAGCTCATAATCATACCTCAGCCTCGCTTCGCTGATTTGCCTCTGATTTCACCGCTTCACGTCGATTATATTACATGGTGCGTGTGCGTGTTTATTTGCTTTCGGTGCGCGCCGTACCCCTTGTCGCTCGCCTTGTCCATCTTGTCGATTGCATTAATCAGATCCTTATTTTGTTCAATCGGGAAGAACATCTTCCCCTCGTGGTTGTTCTTGCAGTGGAGTACAGGGAGGGCCAGGAGACCAGAGGGGGGGGGGGGGAGAAATCAAACAAATCATGCTCATCATTCTCATCATCATTACGCGAATCGCGATGATGGTGGTTGCTTTCAATCAACAGCAGGCAGAAGCTGTAACTCACTTATTGGTAGTTATGATCCAATTATGTTCGGTGCGTTTATTTCAATTAAAATCAAGAGCTCGGGAATTGGGACCGCCCCCTCCGGCAAAGAAACGATGAGAAAATGGGGAAAAAATGCAATAGAGGGAAGAGCAAACGCCAAAAAGGAGCTACACATGCATACAGAACTTCTCATCTCCTTCACATTCCGAGTTGGAGCAGCCTCGGAGCAACATCGCGTGGAATTATTGCAGCCTGGCTAAAGTGTGGCCACAAAAAAAGACACCGTTTAACAGCCACATAAACTAGCATTAGGTAATATTGTGCCAAAAAGGCGAAGGCTATCGGCACACACACACACACACAAAATCATGATGATTTCCATATTTGTCCCTAGGTGTTTATTACACGCCAGTATCGGAATTCCGGATTTAACAGAGTTTTGTTTTTCCCACACCTCTTACTCCACCTCAACTCCAACCCAGCACAAACGGGGCCCAGATGGGCTATCCCCACCGAATCCGCAGAGTGGTGCGCATAAATTAGCGTGCGGAATTCCGTACGAGCCGCCAAGGTCGCACAAATTCATCACACCTCGTTTCTAAACACTCCACGCCTCCGCGGACATTCTTAAGCGATCGTTTGCGTGTTTGTGTGATTGTTGCTGTTTTGCTTTCCATCCCTGATGCTTTTGGGCACACTCTCTAACAATATCTCAATATCGATGTGATCACTGGTTGATCGTAGAGGGCACACGATCGCGTAGAAAAAGGCAGGACAAATCCATGCGCCATGTTGCTGTCCCCCTTTTACCCAAAGCACAGCATTTCATTTCTATCTGTCAGACGCGAAATGTTAAGTGATAAATCAAGCGTAATGTGTGTTTGTGTTTGTACGCTGCTGGAAGCACAACACAAATCCACCAAGGCGCAGTTGCGCGATTAGATTGAATCATCAAGCGACTTGCTGAACGTTTTGTCTATTCTCGAACAAAGCATTCTCCCATGCTGCGCACAACAGCAACAGCAACAGCAAACCAGCCTCCCCCGTTTGTCACGAATCTATCAACGGGGCTGTCCCGATCGGAGAGGGTGCGTTGAAAACCCTGACTCCGAAATCGATTAATATTGCAGATCACCCGTGTCCGTCCGGCTGTCGACAGTAAATAAATCGATAAATAAATGTCAAACATTTATGAGGAATCTATCCCGCTGCTCCGGTCAGAGTGTCTCTGTGTATGTCCTTTTGTTGTTTCGACGTTCCAGTCGCTGGAGATGAAGGGAAAGCAAAGGGGATCAACAACGGTTGTGCAACGCGGTCGGTACGAGAACGGAACTTGAAAAGGGGCCTAGGCCCTCGACACACTAGCTCGGGCGGCATGCGCGGCCGGACCCCGAATCGTATATTAATGCGCTTGTTAATTATAGATTAAGGATATAATTAAGATCTCGCTCGGGAGATAAAAATCAATTCCGAGAAAACGGAAGATGCTGTCGAGGAACGATTTGTAGAGCAAGCGCAGCGAACCATTCATTTCACAGCCGGCTGGAGAATGGGGACGAACTAAACTATTCCCGGGACGGGGGAATAGAAGTTCGAATGGAATTCTCCATGATCTCCCGATCGTTTCGGTGCAACAAAAGCTTGCATCGTTTGTTTTTTCACTAAACCTTGGATAGATTCCAGGTATCAGGCATCTCGCCGCTCGTCAACGGGAGGTCCCTGCTGCTTGTTGGAATGTCCGAGCGCCCGGGCAAGAACACACGCGCAGCACCAATCATAGTCAAATTAGCCTGACAGCTTGACAAAGCCCGAGGCGCAATCGGGCAGGTAGGCAGCAAGATAAAGAAACACTAGAAATTGAGATACCGAAAGAGATGAAGACAACGTAAGATCTAGCAGTTGCAGGTATCGGCGATCCGGGAGACCCCAACATTCGGCCAGCGATACAATCAAACGAAAATTAATGATAACCCAGGGAGCGTAGAACACACCCTGGAGATTCTTGGGTAGAAGAACGGGTAGGCTCCTAGCTGCTCCCGACAGTAAAGGGTGGCCATCGTTAACATGATGATGGGAAGCACTGCTTCTTCTTGTGCCGGAGCCGCACCCGCGATCCCGCGCTGGCAGAAGACAAATTGAGCTCTCGAAGGTTGGAGGAGCCGGAACAGTTCAACACTACTGAACCAACCTGAAACTCCGCAAGGTTCTATCTCAATTTCGGGCGTACCGCACCGAAAAGCTCAAGCTTCCAGAGCCTCCAGAAATGAATTGATGAATCAATTTCGTTCGGTGAAGGACGGGGCGCGTGTTTTATGAAATTCACGGTCGTAACGGGCGCGTCCGTGTCTGTCAAAGGCGAAGGCGATTTGGTAGACGCGTTTGTTTTCTTCCTGCTCTTCACCCATTGGTGTCGTTTTTGTGTGTTACCAGACAAATGCGTTGACAAATTGGAAGCCACGAGGAATTGGTTGTGTGCCTGAGTGTGTGTATGTGTTTTTATTGCGAGTCGTGTGTGATCTTGCGAATCGCGGCCTGTGTGGCGTGACATTTCGCAGGGTCAGCAATTGTTAACCCCATCGAAAGCGGTTTGCCATTCCACTGAAGGTTCTGAATTTCGTGCATTTTTTCATCCCTGTTCCATAGCTATTAGCAATATAGCGTGATCATCACTAGACCAGACACTTGTCATTGCACGAGCACGCTATGAGGAAGAAATCTTGACGTTTGCAGAACGTCTCTAGGGGTATTCGTTTTATTGCGTGCGTCAGTGTGTGCAGGACCACTACAGGGTCGCCCTGTACAAACCCACGCAGATCTTCAAAGACAGACATTTATCAGACAACCGCATACGCGATAACTAACCCGCAATGCTGACACACTATCAAACCTGCTCTCGCCAACCTATTCATTTACAACAACGCCACACACCGCCACAAAGAACTATCAGAATCAGAGAGCCTGGTGAATCGACACCGAGAAGAAGAGGGAAGAATCATCTTAAGGGATTGTCTCACGAGATTGTCACGCACTTTACTTGGGTGGGCCCGAACAGTGCCGGGGTGAAAGTGTGAACAACTGCTGCCAAGCGCAAAACCGTCAAAAATGAAGAAATGAAACAAGAAGCGAAGAAGCAAACCGATCGCAACGAACCAACCCAACGCCGTCGTACGCACGAAACCAAGGGAGATTATCATGCGCGCCGAACCCCCTTCCACTATTCGCGCTGTACAGTTCGCGATAGGAAATATTTTATCGCAGAAAGATATTTCTTATGTAAATACGACATTTTTATAGCGCGATCTCAAAGGCAGCGGAGCGCTATCGTAAATTTTACCATCTTATTGCCCGCGCGCACCGACCTAATATATCCCAAGCTGGGGGATATGAATTCCACGCTCGGGTTGGGGGACGGTTTGTTAATGGTTGCGCAGGTCAGCGAGAAGCGCGCGAACGAGTTTGAGGCTTCGAAGAAGCCATACCCGAGCTCCAATTGGTGATTGCGATAAAAATTTACAGCCTCAGCAATGGGAAGACGTGCTGATGCGGGTTAGAGGGCGCTGCGAAGGCAGGCTAAGAACTCTCTGATCGAAGAACCGAGGAAATAATCAATATCCTTTCAGCTTGGGATGTCCTAGAGAGGGAATGCAATGAGATATCACCAAACGATCAACGAGCAAAACACTTAACGATCGACGAAGGTTGCAAGCGACGAACTCGATCGATCGGTCCTCTTCTCTCCGCCATCACCAGAGTCTCTCCCGCGCAGGCGTTCGGACAAAAGGTGTTGATTTAATTTATCACAAATCGATCTCTTGCTCACCTCCAACGGGCCTAGGCCGAGCAGAGTGATCAAATAAAACATATTCTACACCCTGTGTTTGCTGCGACCGTTTTGCTCCGGCCGCGTTGCGATTAGCATAGTAAGTGTGGATAATTACTTCTTCGAACAAGTGCGAGCGGGAATAATTATCTACCGGGCGCGCACAGCCTAAAGATACACCCCCCACACCTGCCGATCGTGTCACCAAGATCGAGGTGTGTAATAGAACGGTGTGCTGTGGGGAGTTTTTTTTTTTCTTTATTATTTTAATTTATAGTCCGTCGTGTAATGGGCACTCTTCAACGAAGCAATAAATTACCGCATTATATGGATTACTCTCGCACACACGCGCGCGTTTTGTACGCCAAAGGTTTTGCATTTCGATCTTATCGGCCAGCATGGTCAGCACGGTTGTGATCGTTCCGTTCGCGACCAAGACCAAGGTGGTAAAGTTCACAATTTATTCCGCGGTCTTAAGCGGCACACCGAGAGCGAGGAGAGGCTGCAGAGATTACATCTTGCATTGATCTTGCTGTAGCACTGTAGCCCGTTAATTTATCGCTGGACAGGTATTGAATTTATTGAAGCTACACTCTACGCGCTGCGAAACATTGTTACAAAGCTGCTAATGCATAATGTTACAGAATAAAAAATGTTACAAATTTCTTTTGCAAAGAAAGAGTTCCCTTTCAATGTAACTTCTTTATGGGAAATAACGCTCCAAGGTAATGGCAAATCGCCCGATCGCTCATCTCATCATGTGCGTAAGCACTGACCCCACCACCACCGCGCACGTGCTTTCCGTCGTGCTGTCAGCTCGCAGGAACGGCGAAAGGCCTTCAGCTGTCACGCGGGGCTAACCGGCGCGAGATGATGCGCGTGATTTGTTCGCTCTTTCTCTACGTTTTTTTTTTGCCATTCCCTCCAGTCGCTTAATCATCACCTCATTGCAGGCGATAGAGAGCCCGGCCAGCAACGGTGGCGTTGATGAGCTGCGCGCAGTTTGAAAACAATGCGCCAACGGCTGCTGGACCACCCAGCGCGCGCCAGGTTCAAATCGAAAAATTATCAACATAAAAACAACAAACGCCATACAAACTGTTGCAGCGGTTTGCCCGCTAAAGGCGCGATACCGTTTGCTGCGGAAGTTGCTGCTTAGCGCTGTGTGCTGTGTGTGTGCTGTGTGACCCTTAGGGGAGACCGGTAACTGGCAACACTCATCACCCCAGCGGCGTTCAAGCGTACGCGGAGCGGTTTGTTTGCTAATTTCTGCCGACCCTGCCGGAACGTTGGAGTGGGTCGGCGGGCAGCTGGGGCGTGCGATCGCTCGCTACTTCTTCTTCTTCGACCGCTTACTTCATAAATCTTCTTCGACCCCACCGGGTCGACAGACTTTCCCATGGCAAGCTGCGTGGTCATAAAATCGAAAGCTCTCGTGTAGTTCTCGTAGCCGATAACGACGGTTCGGCCAAATGCCATCGAAATACCTTCTTTTAAAGGTAAACCGACCAACCGATCGGGCGGCTTGCTCGCGTACATCAATCATCAAACGCGGGTCTCCATGGGTGCTTCCTGCGTCTCTCGGAGGTCGTTTAGGAGGATCACTCGGGGACACCAGAGAACGGGAGGCTGCGAGAGGCTGATTAGAGCAGATTGGTTAATAAATCATCGACTCGTGACTCGGGACCAAGGATTTGGAAAGCTTTGCCCTCTTCTCCCACCAAAACATTCCAGAACGTCGTCCCAAAGAAGACACAGCCTGGAAAAGGGTATTAGAGTGTCTTCTCGAGCGTCCTCCGCATTTCTTTCCCCCCCAGGTGTTTCTAGCTTGTTCTAGATTAACAAGAACAAAATTCCATTCCACGGTTTTGGTTTTATTGATGCTTTTACGCTTTATCTGCCCCTTTCTTCCAAAGTCCATTCTTCCCCAGCATCGTCACGGACAGCACCGAAGAACATGAAGAAACTATTCCCATTCTGATGGCGCTTGTGTTATGCTTATGATCCATTCTCACCCCAGCGGAACATTCCCCTGGGGCCCTTCCGCCAGAGTGATCCATCCATCAGCAAGATCTTTACGCGGCGACCAGCACGACGACCAGCTAATCGATGTGCGTAATGACCCCTACCGAGCAACGCCGAAGTCCTCCCCCCCCCCCTCACTTTTCCGGTGCATTTGGGCAGCCGACGTGATAATGAGCGCACACTAGACCACCCAGCAGGAACGAACGCTCCTGACCTTCTGGACCGGGAACGCACACACGAAATATGATGTTCTGGCAGGAAATTTCTGCAACTCACCTAAACAGGTCGGACAGCACTGGCCTTTGCGCGGCGGACTCGGATCCGAGCACGGTGCGTAACATTTCATCTCCGAGCGCGTTACCACACCGGAAACGCATTTGTAGTGCATGCAGGGATCGTCCGGATCGGTCCACTCGGTACCGCTGTCGATGTGGCGGCCCTCGTATAAACATCCTGCCGTTTGAAGGAAGAGCAAGAGCCGAAAACGCCGAAAAGAAAGGGTGTTAGCGAATTTTATGGTTTTTTTTACAGCGTGTGTCTCTAGATTGCCCCATGGTGAGCTAACTTACCGATACACTTGTCGCAGCATTCATCCGGACCTTTCTTTTTGTAGATGTAGCAATCGTCCACCGCCGGGCAGCTTTCCTGCTCACACTCCACGAAGCCGTTCTGCGGTAAAGAGAAGAAACAAAAAGTGCGAAAGAAAGGGATGAAAATTTGCTGTCATATTGTTTAATGATTTGTTTGCTTTTCCGCGTGCCGGAATGGTTTTTTTTCTTTTTTGCTGCACTTGCTTGTGCTTACAAGAATCTAAGTACTATAAAAGATATGTTTCTTTCACTGCCGCGCTCCAAGCGCGTTTGTAAACTCTTTTATTGCTGGCGACAGCTTGCAGTAATTAAGCGCATCACCATGACAATGCGTCGCCTCCCAGTACTACCATTACTGCCACATTGCATCGCATGGCTGGAGACGCACTGAGCCAGTCCGAGTATTCCAGTAGCGAAATTGGACTCCTGCTGCCAACTCCTAGGGCTCCTAGGGCCGCATGCTTTCATGGGGAATGTACATTTTTCCCCGTAAGAACGACTGGCACACTTTCAAGCAGTGCTATCCCTCCTTTTGCAGCACATACACGAGGTTTATCTCGCAAGTTTATCCGTTTTGCTTTCTACCCCTCCAATTCTGTGACAGCTTCCGTTCGGATCGAAACTCACTGACAGTGCTGCAGTATAATCAATGGGACGTAGTCATGTGTGCCGAGTCCGTAAATCATCCCTTTCTACGGTTACGGTAGCAGCGGTACGGTACGTTGACAGGTTTGCTGTTCCTGCTCATGCTTAAGCAAGTTACTGGGTCACAGGAGCGTCCGTGTATCTAACAGCTAATAGGGCTTCACGCCTTTCTCATCGATTGTTGGGAGCATGCAAAGTAAATTTAAACTTTGAATCCATTTAATGCTCGCCGCTCAAAAGTTTTGAATTCATTTGCATCAGCAAATCGAATCCACTGTTTGTAGCGTTCCTCTGGCAACGAACTTCCGGTGAACAAAAAAAAACACATTTTTCGACACTTTTTGTGCCCTGCGATTGCGATATTTCCACATCAGCGAGCTGTAAGCTGTGAATGTTTGATTGAACTTGCTGCTTTATGATTATTTTACTGCTTCCCAGGTCAGTGAGCATTATCCCAGATGTGGCCCGCAAACTGCTCCGAACTTTTGCCCGAATCTTTGCCGGAAGGAATTACAAACGAACACAGACGACAGTTGAGAGTTCCATTGTTCATGGCATTAATTTTCGAACCAGTTTTATTGTTCAATTTTTTGAATAACAATTAAAATGCTATTACCGTCATTAAATCGTATATTTTGTCTCGATTTAATTGAAGCAAGCAAGAACATTTTCCCCCAAAATTGCGCCAACGTTTCAAAAGCTCCTGCTCCAACTTTTGTCCTGCACTGTGTCGTGTCCGCTTCGAATCGGCAGGCGGCAAAACTCAAAAGACTTTGCTCTTACGGGGGGGGCAATAAAAGGCAACCAACACTGGCCTCTCCCACACACGCTCGCATTGTCATTCCGCACGCATTGCCGCATCCGTAATTGCGAAACACTTTCCGGACCAACTGGCCAACGCCGCCGCCGCCGCTAGGACTGTTATGAAGGCCAGCATAACCGCTTCGTACGCTTCGCGACATAAAATCTCGTTCTGCCAGAAGGCATTATTGTTTTGCATTAGAATATTCTCTTTCCCTCCACTTTTCTCCCCGATCTGCTCTTCACCCCTTTTTTTTTTGGCTATTTTTCTATTATTTCTACTTCACTGAGCCCAACTTCGAGTTCGTCTTTAATCGTGCGGAACGGACCAAGTCCGAAGGACAAAGTGTGGAGAGGGATGATATTGGAATAGATGTTTTGTTTTATTACGCTCCTATCCTATCCTTTCGTATTCGCAGCACGTGCAATTTCTCTGCCTAAATCACAATCCTTTCGAGGGCTCGCTCGTACCCAACCGCTCCCACGACTATAAGACGGAGAGCGCATTAAGTCCGAACGGACACCATCCAGACACAAAATGGGGAGCAAGAAGCAGGAAGACACCCGTGCTGAGAAGCATCAATTTCAAGGTTTTTCGATTAATTTTTCTTCTACAGCCCCGGTCCATCCGTATTGTGAGTGTTCTTGGCCTCTTGTGCTGAGTGATAATGAACCATAAAGTGGCAGTCCAAACGGCGGAACGTGCCACACTGCAAAAGCTTATCCAAACGCAACACCCAACACACCATCCACCGTGCCAATCTGCAATCGGAAGTTTCTTTCGCTTTTTTCTGAAAGCATGAAGTTCTTCTACTCCCTTTTTAGCACTGATAAGCGTCCGGTCCGATCCAGTAAAGCATTTAAACTTGACCCGTCGTTAACCGAGGGGGGTAGCAAAGGCCTTACTATATGCTTTGCCTTTCAGAAGAGAAGAACAAACCAAGCCACCCTCGCAAATGTGCGACACAAAACGGGATGGCGCCATTTTTGCTAGCCGCCGCCGCCGGTGGTGGTGTGGTGCGTTATCATGACGTCGTTTTGCAGGCGTGCGATGGGTCGAAAGGCATGACCCGATGCAGGCATGTACATTGTAGATAAAAAGGGGCAACCATGCAGCACGTGGAAGACAGCGAACGGAACGACTGCGGGCAGTGCATTGCTATTAACCAAACTCCAATGCACCATAAATCCATCAAATGCGACTTTTGTTGACTAAACATTCGCTTTCGCCCATGAAACACCGCTTAATTTCCCTCTAATCACCACAACAAACGCGCATTATCGATCCGACGGATCTTGGACGGTTCGTCGGGACGGCGATGGTGTTGCCGCACCACGATGATCATGATCAAGTGCTTTGTGTGTCTGTGTGTGTCTAATTGCAAAATTTATGTGAATCCTTAACCCGCACCCACCTCGCGCACACCTTCGCACGATCGGGTGTGTTTAGTAATTTATATTACAACATTTTTTCCTTCTGTTGTGCCGAGACTGTGTATGATGTGCTTCACAAGTAGCCTCCCGGCGGCGGCGGCGGCAGCCACTACCACGTTATGATTACTTACCGGTAGGAGCAATTACGAGCGATTTTAATTACAAACAACACAATCTTTATGAACCCCTATGTGTTGTTGCAAGCAGCAACGATTCCCCGATCCTTGCACCAACTGTGCAGCTTAATGCAGTCCGAAATGGCAATCTAATCCACTTCGGAAGAAACGATCGAGGGAACGCCACGGCGCCACGCTGGAAGGGAAGCTGAATCGCTGCGGAGAGTGGGAGGGGGGGGGATGATGTGCGGCCAACGGGTGGTACCTATTAAGCCGTCACTTTAAGCTGCGCTTAATCGTACATGTATATCATCATCATCAGCAGCAGCGCCGACAACTCCGCTACAGGATGACGATCATTGGGTCGGCATCAATAACATCATCATTATCATTATCGCCAACAGCATCCAAGGAGGTGGTAGGGAGAGAGAGAGCGAGGTAGGAGATGGTAATGCAGTCCCTTTTTTTTAAACCACAAACCGCTCCTAGAAAACGCATGATCGACCGTTCGATATCGCGCCCATTAATAATATTATCAACGTTTTCATCGTCGTCGCCGTCGTCGTAGTCGCTGTCGTCGTCAATGTGCCAAGAGCCAAGTTCGTCGTCACTACCGGCACCATAGTCACCGGTCGCCCTGCCTTGGTGGCGGGTTTAGGGTGTGTGAAGGTAGGGATGACGAGCCTGACACCGACAGACAGGCCACCAGCTCGGATCAAATGGGACCTCGAGAACGAAAGGGGGTTTGGTCAAGCCCTTCTTCCATTTTCCCTGTACACACACACGTATAAACCCAGCACACACTTCGCACACACACATACAGAAGCACATATTTGACGCCGGGCTTTGCGATTAACGCGGGTGCTACCGTGCGAAACTAATCGTGTCGTCGCCGTTTCGCGCGGAAACTGTACATTAGCGTCATTCCAATGCAGATCATATATCGGGGTTCCCGGTGGGGACGGGGGTCGGGGGTGTAAGTACTTACCCCCCCTTCATCCTTCCCCAGCCCTATCCCGCTCACTCACGCCTGTGCTATCCATTGCTATCTTTGCCATCTCATTACGGGTCGGGTCGGAAAGGCAAACAGTGAAGCGGGAAAAAATGCGCGCAGAGACGGGACAAAAATAAAACTAAACCGAGAGCGAGTATGATTAGTGACAAGGAGGTGGGCGCGGAGGGTGGTAGAGATAGACAGGCCGATCATTCCAATGCTATCACGCCGTGGTGGTAATGCAACGCTCGGTCAAATTCAACATCGGCTGGCAAGGGGTAAAAAATGGACCTGCTGGTTGCCCTTTTCCCTTCCCACCTCTGGTTGGATGAAACAATCGTGGCGCGAGGTGCTAGCACAGGCCCGTTAAATACACGCTCGTTGAACGGCCATTTTCTCCCCCCGCCGTTTCAACCCTTACTCGTCTCCTCGTGTGTGTGCGCGGGTGGTGGCGCCAAGCCGTGAGACTAATACGCGAACACAATACGCAATTCGAAAGGGAAACCCATAATTGGCTCGGCGACGTGTTAGTAATGCACCACACAATCAACACACACACACACGCGGCAGTGGTCGGTTATGTGTTTTGCTGCTGCTGTTGCCCGTGCATAAGCAGACGTGTACTGGGTAATTTGCAAAGCGGTGGTGCTTCATTCAACTGGCAGTGGGAGGAAATATTTTGATTGAAAATAAATTCAATTTTCTATTCAATTGATGCACTTTGTATCGAAAATATATGAATTAACTAATTTAAACCCATTTTGACTCTGCTAGCAGTGGAATATTAATCTTCTAGGGTGCATCAAATTGACAAATGCGTTGTTTACAAACGATGGTGAAATTCAATTTAAAAATCGTTTTGTTTACCTTTTTTTTCTTTACGGAGTGGGTTAAAGTACTTTTGATAAATTTAAAAATATCGATTCAAACCATTTGAAACCTTTCTTGACCGAATATGTACCTTCTTCTTCTTTGGGACAGCAACAGTTGTTGGTCAAGGCCTGCCTGTACTACTGGCTTTCAGTGACTTACTTACAAATAGCAAGATAGTCAGTCCTATGTATGGAGGTCCATTCCGGGCTTGAACCCATGGCAAAATATGTTTATATAAAATATATGTGTACATTTAAATTTGTATGAGCTATCTTGATCGAGACGGTTTAAATGAACTTAGTATTCCTATCTGATTTATTTTAGACTTGACGTCACGATAAAAATCATAGAATATCTCATTAATTTAACTCAATTTTCCGATGAAATCAATAAAAATTAAAAAAATATTCATTACCACCATGAATTATGTTCTATTTGCTATGTTTCGTTTACGGAAAGGTTTAGTTAACGGTTTTAAAATGATGCTATACTGATATGATGACCCCCAAAGGTGTGACAGTGTTGACGTGAGTGCAGCCACCAACTGTCAAACTCCATATAAAAAAAGTCTGGCTAGTATCGTAAAACTCCCCTTTATTAGATTTGTTTTTCGATTGTGTAATTTTAATGATGTTTACATCAACTAATATTGTATGTTTCTTTGTCAGTATGTTTTTTAATTGTTTTTAAATAGTTTTCAAAATGTTGAGACCACTTATTAGTTTGTTATTAGTTTTAACTGATTGTTTATATTTTAAAAATGTATTTTCTTACGTTCATCCTTTGTTTTGCTTCATCTCTTAAAAAAGATATAAGTTTTCATGTTAATCCGATTAGGTTTTGTTTTAAATTGAATCTTTTGAATTATTCTACTGCTTTGAATTTATTAGCTCCTAACAACAAACACCTTTTCAAATGATAAATCATTTTCTGCAGTTGCTACGAACCCCTAACCGCCCCCCCTCCCCCCCCCCCCCCCCCCAAAACATCAACTTGTTCATGTCCTGTCAAACTAATTTCTATAAAGTAGCCATTAACGATAGAGTGGCCTGAGTGCACGATGCACTTCACTGCAGCCCGCGTTCAAGCAATTCCCGCTCATCCAGTAATCACCCGAACAAACACACACACGCACGCCCGCACGCACACACATTCCATCGGTGCTTTGATTGACATCCGTGGAATTAAATATGTTAATTGCCCGCACGTTCCTCGAAACTGACTACCGAAAGCACCGCTCGCGCGCGCGCCCCCCGGGAGAGTGCACCCTACAAACGCACGCTCACGAAGAAGAAGAAGATAAAGAAGAAAAAGAATAAGAAGAAGAGGTTACAAATTATACACCTCGCTCACGTAACTCATCTGCGGGCAATCAAATGCAACATTGCAGCAGGCCCCACGTCCGTGCACGGTGCAGGCGTGTGGTGCTGCATCGTACACAGCACAGACCGAAGGGGGACCGCAGCAAAGCGGTACGGTACGGGGCAGTCAGCCATGGTGTGGAATGGAGTGGAATTATTCATTTTGCTGTCGAACGTTTGTCCCATTGATTGAAAGCGACATTTGTCGATTTGCTATTCAATTGCCTGCTAGCGCAAAACCGATATTAATCTAGCGGCGGTTGTAATGGCATATTAAAATCGGCAATATTTCACCGCACTGGGCCACCGAGAGAAGTTTGTCGTTTATTTTCTTTTTCACTGCTGCTGTTGTTGTTGTTGCTGTCACCCTGTCGCCTAACCTTGTTCGACTAGAATGAGCTGCTGCTGGTGGTGCAAATCGCTTTGCCCGCGTTTTTTCTAAGAAGGACACGGGACCAAAACACGAGCGCCATAACGCCAGTGCTACAATAAATACGCTTAATGTTGTCGTAAATATTCTATGGAAGAAGCGAACACACGATACAGATTCGATTTGTGTGTGTGTTTATTTTTCCAGCAAAACTTCATTCCCTCTACAGCCAGCAAGATCACTTAAACTACGAATTCTCGATAAAAGGAATCCACCCAGCTCGTCCTTTGCTGGTCCACAGTTCTTCCCGCACTGCCAAGAAGCTCCACCGGAAGCTCGGGCTAAACTACGAGTGCACTAATGCTAAGTGTTATGTTCTTGGGAAAACCAGCAGGACCAAACCCCCCGGGACGAGGGTAAAGTGCTTTCGGTGGAACCGTTTTTTTTTTTCTTCTTATCCTTCTCCCACTCCGGCCACATCCCTAATACGCGAAGAAGACGGGCGATATTTATGTGTTGTAAAATGGATTTAAATTTTACCCGGAAATGCGCAGCCTTCGGGAGCGCAGCCTTTTGTCCTTCGATGGGGGGGGGGGGGAGGCAGAGTTTGTCTTCGGTGCCAACTCTGCACGGGAACGCACGGACCGCTCTGCCCCAGTGGCAATGGAGCACAAGCGTGCAAAGAACTTTACTGCCCTTCGATGGTGGATGGGTTTGCCCCGTTTCTTCGGGGCACCACTTTATGACGCAGTGCATGTTGCATCCGGCAACCGGCATTTCGAGGCCCCATACAGGAGCATCGCGCAACAGCCCCGTCCGTTTCGATTCGCTGCGCCTGGGTGAGCAGTGACCCAGATGGGGTTTGCTGATGATTTATGCACCGAAAAACCCGTACACTTCCGACATGTCCAGCTCGCCAGCTCCAGGGAGGGTGAAGGATTTCGTTTGGTCACAGTGTGTCCTTCGGGGAAAATCGAGCCTTCTTGTGATCCATTTCTAAAATTACAGTTTTAAGACTGTAAATAGAATGGTCCCGGTGGAGCTTTTCGCAAGTGGTTGAGTCGTTTTTATAGAAACTCCTGGCAAATTCTTAACCAACGAAGGTTTACTAGTCACTTGATGGGAATTTAAAATGACAAAATGGAGTAGAATTTTCCTATTTTTTTAAGTTTCATGAAATCTACCATGCGTCTCCATGGAGCTCTTTTGAAGATTTAAAAACGCAAGAATGCTTCTAAGTAAATCGGGTTTTTCGCATGAATCGATGTATTTTTTTGATACAGTGTATTTAAAAACATTTACTAGCATTTGAAACCTCAATTTCAGCTACGTTTCATTACAAAAAAAGTGTTTTTTTATTCCTTTCTTTATGAAGTGTTATTGCATACTTTGCTTGTTTTTTTCTTTTTATCACTTTCAATTATTACATATTATGCTTTATTCAGACATTGCTTACTAAACTCTACCTCTTGCACATTCTTTCAAGCGATACAATCAACCGCAAAGCAAACTTCGCACTTCCTGTATCAACACACCTGCGCAATATCGGCTAAACCGCTAAAAAACGTGACGCCAATGCCGCTTCCGTCAGCGCGCTGCAATCACTGCTGCAACCGAATGCAACCCGCATCTGTATGTTGCACACCGGCTTCACCTCAACCCAACCAACCACCCACCCACCCAACGTGCTCCCCATACGAGACAATACCGCTCGGCCGGCGGGCGAACGGTTCAAGCGTCGCGGCTCCAGACGTTTGCGCCTGACGTCGTCTCGCTGCTTGCTGTAGCATTCTTTCCGGCACACAAGCACCTTCCCCCACACGTTTCATATGCCACTCGTAGGGTGTAGGGTGTAGTGAATTTCCTCCCCTCCCAGCCCATCGATCAACAAGACACCTCTATTCATCAGCGAGCGAGCGGGCGGGTGCAACGCGCAATCAAAAGCTCTCAACACGTCTGCACCGACGAAGCTTAAATGTCAGGCCTGAGCCATTTCTCTGCGGAGCGCGAAATTACAGGTGCCAATGAAGTGGTGCCCGCTAAAGTGTCTCGTAATTTTATAAAAAGGGTGCTGCTGCTGCTGCTGCTGCCTGGTGGCATTTCACGAAACTGAAGGTGTGCGAAACCGTCGCCATTTAATAATGAGCCCGGTTGTGATAATCGACTTACAACAATTGCTCGATACAGACACACAGGGAGGCGTCAGGGATCTGTATCAGCCAGACTCTCGTGCGAAATGGAATGAATTCTTGGCAAGAACGCCTTTCTCCTTTCGGCGCTGGCAGCTCGAGCAAAAAGTCGCCAGACACAGACAGGCTTTTCAGACGGCTATCGAACACGCTATCGACATTCTATCAGATGCATTGCTATCAAACATCGATCCAAAGGCAGTCCGCTGAACCACTGGTACCGGAAGCACCGGAAAGGAAAAGGAAAGTTTCGCTCGTGGCTGGCTAAAAATAATCCTCTGTCTTGCAGCATCGCTGCAGCTCTCGCTCATCTGCCAATCAGCTGCAATAACTGCTTGTTTGTGTGTGTGTGTGCACACCGTCTATCCGTCTTGTCTATCTCACTAGCTATCCTCTCCCTCCTCCTTCCACTGTCCCCCGCAGCTCTTTATCTTCCACGACAAGGCCACAACAACAGCGGACCATCGCCGGCAGGCAAGAGAGACCGGATCTTGCCAACCGATTGGTGGTAAGCTCGATGCTCCATCATCTTCCAGCGGGCTTATTTTGCCCTTGCAAGCACACACACACACATACATACACACACACACACACACACACACACACCACACACACACACACACACACACCACACACACACACCACACACACACACACACACACACACACACACACACACACACACACACACACACACACACACACACACACACACACACACACACACACACACACACACTCGTTTTGCGCCCTCCCCATCTTATATCTATTCATATGCGTGCATGGCTGTATGGGTTGTCTGTGTATTTATGCTGACCTACCGTCAGGCCAGCCTTCGCTCTCTCTCTCTGTTTAGCGCGCGCGCGCGAGACAGCACGGCATAACTCGTCCAAAGGGGCTGGGGCTTGGAAATCATGATATGCAAATGACTTTCTACGAAATTTATTTATTTTCATACAATATTCATCAACGTCAATCATTAATCGTTACGTCGGGGACCGATCGTGGCCGGCTCGAGGCCGCCGTGCTTTGCGCGTCGACGTGAGCGCGGTGGCTTACACATGCATCATATGCCTAGCATAATCTGCCCCCGTTCCGTGCCGCTCCCTCTCCACCCCACAGAGGTGACATTTTGTGGGGCAGCTTTGGCCGGCTTTTTTTTTGTCTGTGGACAGGAAAGGATGGCGAGCGAAGCCCCACAACGAAAACACAAACATGGCAGCGTTACTCAGCCTGTGAGATGTGAGACGCGCTGAAAGAGTGTCCATCTAGCCGAAATGTGGTCCGCCAGTGTTTCGCTGGCACAGGAGAAATGGAAGGAGGTAATACATGTAAATGAATAGCAATTGTTCAGCCATTCGATTTTGTGCATTGTGCCATTTTTGAGTGGTGAACGTTCACGAACGTCAAGGACTGGGGTGCCCCCCCCCCGAAGAAAAAATGGTCTTGTTACCGCAAATAAATATGTTTTTTTTCTGTAAGTTTATGTTCATTACATTAAATAATAAAAAGCAACTACACACACACACACAAATGGCAAACGCAAAGCTCGTCTGTGAAGGGATTGCGATCGAGAAACGCAATCACAGCATCAACCACAGCCGGCAACTAGCCGCGGGAGTTAAACGCAACAGTGAAGTGAAATGGAATGCGCTACCCTTTCCCCTTATCAGCGGTGGACCGCTTAGTATGAAACGATCACACCAGAAGTATGCACTGTCCCGGCACGGCACGGTATGGCAAAACCGAAAAACGAAAAGCATTAAAACGAAGCACAGCAACATTCAAAACAAAACCGCACACACACGGGTAGGGGCCCGAACCCGAAAATTCGATGACCCACATTCTCGCTCCGCTTTGACTTGATCACTTGATTCTCCAGCACCACTAGCAGGGACGGCAGGGGGTGTCTGGAGGGGCAGTAGATCGGTGGCACAGAACGCAGCAAACGAGCAAAGCGATGTAGCCCCACGGGAAAGAGTGTGGCACCAGCATGGCTCGATCGGGTGGAATATGTAACCCAAAGGAAGGTCGGGGGGATGAAAAATGGCGCACATAGGCCCCATTAAGAGCAAGTGTAGCTCAACGCAAACAAATAAAACCATGTGCTGGATGCAAAAGGAAAATAAAATATTTAGAGCCCCTTTACCAATCACAACATCTTTATCAATCCCGTTCGCCCAATAAGCAGCGGGGGCTAGTCTTAATCGGCCTAGTTTAACTCCCCCGGCATTTCAACCCATCCACAGCATGATCTTGGAGAAGGTTGATCACACTCACACACACCTTGCAGATGAGCCACCTGTGTGTGCGATTGGGGAAGAAGGCCCGCTTTGCTAAGATGAAAGCGAGACGGTCCCCAGTCCCCGGGCGACCAAAGGCGGGCAAGGGAAATGTGTTGCATGCCTTTCGCATGTGCTCCGCCACCAGTGCCTTCCCTTCCCCCCCCCCCCCACCAGGGGGTGTTGTTTTCACCCCTCTGCAGAAGTGAAAAGAAGAGAAGAGGGAAAAAAATACGCAACCACCACACAACCACCACGACCGACCCCAAACGGAATGGCACAGCGTGGAGTAGTGTGTGTCTGCGCGCGCGCTCGAACGGCCTTTATCGACCTTGTTCATTGTATAATAACACTCGGCCATATTTTTATGTGTGTTTCTCTTTTGCTGCCTTCTTCTACTTCTACGCTCTGCCGCCCCGCTTGGTCCAGCCCTTCCGACCAGCTTGTGCGTTGGGGTTTGGGGTGTTATGGACCGGTTTTTTTTTTTGCTTTGCACCTATGTGCAGCGTCGCTCCGGGAAGGGGGTTAACCTTACCTTACAAGGGGGGAGGTGAACGGGGTGGTCAAGTCGTACAGCAAGAGTCAAAGAGAGAGGGAGAGGGAAAGCAGAGATGGGGGCTAGTAGCTCTACACTGTCGCGCACGTGGCCATTGCGATCGCGGTGTCCCGCTCGCGACGCTCGTTTGCGCTTAATGTCACTACCGTCGCACCCCGCCGCCCGCTCCCTGCGTGCATCCCTTGTTGGTGGTTTCGGTTAAAGCCCTCGCCGTCTACTAGCGACACACACACACACAGCATGCAGCCATAAAACCTTTCTCTTCGCCGGTTCGCCGGGATGCCGAGGCACCTGTTTCGCAGATTCGCCCCGTCCAGCTTATCTTGCGCGGCCCTCTGTTGTTGCTGCTGTTGTTTCCCTCCCCCTTCGCTAGGTCCTGTGCTATTTCGCATTCCAACCGTACACACGCCCCCCCCCCCCCCCCCTCTGATGGCTGATCTTTATCGCCCCCGTCGATTGCAGATTGCATTATCATCCTCCCGACCCGACCCGAGTTCGCGAGGTTTGTTCGCCCAATTTGCGGATGATTCGATGCAGACGCTGATGCAAAGTCGCGGCCACCCTGTGCCCTGTCCTGCGTATGATAATCGCGTGCGAAAGACGCCCGTCTTGTCGAACGACACGATAGTGGACGGTCCCGAGCGATCGTAAAACCTTTATCGGCTTTATAGGACCGCTTCGAGCGCGCGCGCGCGCGCGCTTGTTTTCGAACCCGCCAGCAGGAGGGTGACTATGACATTTTCCTAGTCGCTGCCTGCCGGTGGCCAGTGTTGCCAGGCAGAAAAAGCACACACGCACGCACACACATACACACGGTAGCAGAAGAATGGAAATGTATGGGGGAACAGGACGGCGGCCCGTGGGGAGCCGTGATTCGAAACAATTCCGAGCCGCATAAACATAAATAAATAAATAAAACCTATCCGAAACGATCATCATCTGCATGCCGGCGCGCTTCGCTTTATCGAAATACGGGACGGGGATAGTAGGAGAAAGGGAATAGAGCGGGGTGGAATAAAAATCCCGCGAGACACCTGTGCCTCTGAAGCGTCTTTTTTTTCCTTTCAAGAGCACACACATGGTGAACGGACGATGATGAGGATGATGGGACCGAAGCGATCTCGAAACCCCGCAGGTGGATCGCGGATGTTTTGGCTCCTGTTGTTGTTGTTGTTGTTGTTTTTGCTGCTGCTGTGCGTTTATCCCCTTGACACTATCACGCTTTTTTCTACTTTTTGGTCGCCTTGTCTCCTACACGTTACGCAGGGAGAAACATCTTTCTCTTCAAAAAACAACACGCACGATACGGCTTAATTTCCTCCTTATTCCCCTCCCCCTGCTCGCCGACGAAAAAAAAAAACACACATTCCCAATCTGCTAAATAGCGTGGAGCAACATTCTTCTTCGTCGTCGGTAGTAACAATGTGTGAGACCTGGACTGGACTAGCCGGCCGCCCGAACGGTTTTGGCTCCCTCGCAAAATCCGGCTTTGCGTGCGGAGTTTCACCGTAAGCGGCTGCCGGCAAACCCAGCCGGCCACACACAAACATACACACGCAGAAGGAGTGTTTGTGTGTATGTCGGTGTGCTAACGAGAAGCAGCAGCCAGCAGCCGAGCACAGGAAGCGAGCGAAACTATCGCCGGAACGGGACGGGAATCATGGCACGCACGCGGAACATTCCACCCGATGAATACTAATGTGTGAGTGTGTGTGTGTTTTTTTAAATGTATGCAAAGATTTTAATTCTCCCTCCCCCATTCTTCCCCCAAGCGATTGGGTAGCGCGATGCGCGGACACAGCGATAAAAAGAACATTCTCTACCTCAAGCGGCCCTCACCCACGCTCTCTCTCTCTCACACACATCGGGGAGGGCGAAACAGCTGGCCGAACACCTCCTCCAATACACGGTTGGTTAGTCACATGATCTGGATGCTGGCTTTTCTTTTCGACCGGTTGGGACCGTGGGCCAGCTGATGATGCTGATGCCCTGCGACACACAGGGAGGCAAGGTTTGGGGCTGCCCCCGGAGCACGATCGTACATTCTTGCGCTCGTCGTACCGCGCATCAAGATCAAGAGAGCGCTACTGAAGGCGGACGGACGGACGGACACACACACACACACACGACCTGATACTCTTGCCGTTACTACCGTCGAGGGTCGGGGAATCTTTTCTGCATGATTGCCGATCAAGAATCTCTCCCAAGACATCGGTGAGAACACGGGCGCGTAAACATTGGAGCTGGATTGGAATGCATGTCCAACGAAGGCAGCGATCGGTTTGCAAGAGGCACACAGAGGAATCGCTTATCGTAGTAACGTGTACCTAGACCTATTGGCAATGATTGAGTTGAGACGCTTATAATGAGAAACGTGTGTGCTTAGTATCTCTGCATGCAACCGGAATGTAACGCATTGAGATCCGAGCTGCTCCGTAGCAAAGATGGCAGCTCTCCGTTTTAGTAAGAAGGTGGGCATGCGATCAAATCTCAACTCTGAACTAGATACTACATCCACATGGTATTATAGGTGTATGATATTAGTTTCAATTGTTTCGAGAGAAGTTCCAAAACCGGTACGGGTTTAGAATGATTTCCAGAAAAAGTATGGGATATCAAAATAAGTTACATACCGACATATGGGGGCTGGGTTTCAGTTTCCGGGTCTATGAAGGTCAAGAGCAGTTTCAGAGGCGATATATGAATTGAGAATCACTTCCAGGGGAGAAGTATGAGTTTAGTAGTTTCTAGAACGGTAAGGATTTGGGACCTGTTCCAGGATTGGTATGAGTTCTTTATAAGATCCAAGGACAATGGGTTCAGGCTCAGTTTGAGGGTTGGTATGGATTGGACATCTGTTCCAAGATTGATATAGGGTATAGGTATAGGTATAGTACCATAATGAGTTCAAGGTCAATCCCATGAAGAGTTTAGGAACAGTTGTCCGGTAATAAAACAGTCTCAGAATCTAGGGCAAAAAAAAACTAGTTAATATTTAATAAGATTTTAAGGTAATGATCAACTTAAGAACCTTGGATCTTTAAATATCCAATAAGAATAACCTGTCATAAGTAACTCAAATGTAATTAAATCTCCCTTTTATTATTATTTGTCATTTATTCTTTAAATTGTAATACAATTCCAACACATATCATCGAGCAGAGAGATGCCCAAATGCCGTTCCTTCTTTCGTGTGACAGGTCCACACTGAAACACACTAGCTCAACGCTGCATCTACCTGCAACGTAAAAACAACGGCAGGAAGGGGAGTTTGCCTACAACCAACAACCGGGGCGTTGGAAGGGAACCGCATCGGTGTGCTACCGCCCAACGCGTTCGGACTGTTGTTAGCTTTTCATTTAGGTTATTTGTTCGACACAAGTGGCAAAAGGAAAAAGTTAACACACTACCGTCCCCGAACCGGTCGGTTTGTGTGTGTGTGTGTGTGTGTGTGTGTGTGTGTGTGTGTGTGTGTGTGTGTGTGTGTCTGGCTGGCGCGTCATGCATTGCCCATATTTACCGTGCGGTTGCTCCTGCTCCGCGCGGTGGTCCGTGTCCGTGTGTACCCGGTTTGTCTGCGCGTTTGCGTTTGTCAACAAGCGGCAACGCCACTGTGGCCCTCGCCGCAGAACGTGGCCACTGTGGAGGGTCCCCGGGCGCATCGCGCTATTTCAAAAGGATGGAAAACAATAACGAAACGGAGATGGCGCCCAACGGATCGGGGCTTGGTTGCGATCGGTTCGATCAGCTGCAGCGGTGTGCAAGTAGTAAACAGTTTCTTCTTGGGATAGAGGAGAAGATTTAGGAAGGAGAAAAATCAACAACTCAACACATGAGGCATGAGTTTCCACAGCTGAGCGTCGTCTCAGCGCCGTCCGTCGGCACAGGTAATAATGGGATAACTGTTCCGTCCGAATCTGCCAGTTATCAATGAAATGGACAGAATGAAGGGAAACACGCCCTTGCGAGAAGGACCACAGGCAGGAAAGGTTTCGGTCATTAAGATGCTGGCGCCGAAGCTGATCGAGACCTGGTGACCAGCGGGTGCTGGCGTCAGCAAACAAAACCCCGTCCTAAACGCCACCCGCTGAGACGTCCTGAGGCGAATCCTTTTTGTCTTCTCTCTACCTGTCACACACCGATCGTCTCGAAAGTCCTTAAGCTAATAAAAGCACAGCAGGACAACAACAACCTGCCCGATGCGACGTAAGTAGCAGCGGACTTTCCACTTGACTTTGGCAATTACCGAGAAATCCTCTTTCTCTCTCTTTCTGTCTCTCGAACCGGAACGAATCGGGAAAAATGGTTAAATCAACACTGGCGGCCATCCAGACTTACCTTGCAGATACACTTGAAGCACGGCATGCTGATCCTAACCTCTTCGCCCTCGTTTGTGCACGGTTCCCGATATCCAGCTGTGAAAGAAAGGGAGAAACAAAAGCAAACGAAGACATTAGAAAACATCCTAACTATTCCCGAAAAAAATAAACCCTTGGGACATTCAATAAACAAACCTAAACGAGGGAGAAAAACAGACTTGAATCAACAAAGACGTTCCTACCGGAGTTGGCAGAGGGCACTTTTTTGTACTGAACTATCAATGCTTCATTCATAAAAAAGGTAGGTCTGCTTTCGACAATAGGCATCAAAACCCGAAACGCCGACTCGTAAATTATCGCTACAATTCCGTCATACCAACGAACGATTTGCACCGTAGCGAAAGCTTCACTGTTGACCGTGCCGTGGTTCAAAATTCTGAATAAAGCTGCCTGCCGCAACAATGTAACAGAGCCGTGCTCCTGGCCACAAAAGCCGGTCTTACACAGAGCCGCTAAGTAGACACGGAGCATTAGACGGGCGTGCGCACATTAGCACATTAGCACACGCTCTGCAACACACCCGATTCGCCTTCGCCGCAAATGATTGCTGACAGCATGGGGATCAATTCCGAATTTGCTCCGTATTTGCAGACAATCCTACCGAAAGCCACTTCAACCTGACAGTGACCAAATGACCGAGTTCAGACTTCAAAAAGCGAATGCCGCCCGAGCTGCACCCGCGTATTAGCGTATTAGTTAGCACATTTTGCGGCCGAAAACAAAAACTCCTGGCCAAACACGTCAACTGGAGTGGAATTGGAATGCATCGGTAGCGGATGGCCCATCCCGCCATGAAGTCATCACCGTCCCCGAGAGTCTGCAAGGTGTGGTTGCTCCAGCCGAGTCGTCCAATCGTGATCGGGTTTAAGTTCAATCCGTTTGGGCGTCATCGGGCCCAGCTGGACGGTTTTGGCCACAGCACACAGCATCCAAGGAAGATCAACAACAACAAAAAACACACGACCCGATGCCATATTCCCATCCCCATGCGGTCAGCGTTCCCTGTTATGGATGTACTGTCGAGACCATTTGTCAACTTCTCGCCCATGTTGGAGCGCACAGTACGGGTTTTGGTGACGGGCTGTCACGACAAGTCAGACCAAACGGTGGTGGTGGTGGTGGTAGTGGAGTGGTGAAAGGTAGGCCTGGGTTCACCTGCCTTCTCGCCATATTCCAACCGCGGCCGATGACGATGATATTTCGGCTTTCCGAAAATAAATCAATGTATTTATTTTTAATTCTCCGTGGTCGATATTTTTAGCGCATGATACAGCGTTTAGTTTCCATTTTCGAATAGGGAGAACGGCGGAGGGCGGAGGTGGCCAGTTTGCTGACGTTATGGTTGCTGTTCTTTTTTTTTTTTTTTTGTTGCGAGTTTGTGCCTCCCTCGCCGGCTTGTTTGTTGCTTTCTTCTGCATTCTTCGATACATGGAGTGGGTCGATTGAGTTCACGCCGTTCACGCTCGCTACACGTACGGACTTTTGTTTCTTGAAAGATTACTTAAAAATCAGTCTCCAGAGGGGAATAAGAAGAGGGGGCGGGGGGGTGGAATGTTTACAAGCCCACAGGAAGAGCGTAATCCCACACTCCCGGACGTTTAACCCGTTTTGCCAATTCCGTTTGCCTATTGTCTGCTGACGTCACACACAAAACACAACAAGGTTCGTCACAGCTTTGACGCCACCGGTACGGCATGCCTGTTTGCGGTCGGGTCTACGTTTGCCCCCCCCCCCCTCCTCCCCCTCCCCCACTCCCTCCACTCAAACCCGTACGAGAAATTCACTATCACGCACGCACGCCCAGCAGCGCGATGCGATAGCGATGGCAAACAAGATTATCCTCAACCGGCGGGATTCTCCTCGGTAGACGCCACCGACCCGGTTCGGGAAGAAGCAATGGTTCGCACCAGAAGACATTTGTGCACATATTTGTTGTTCACACTTCGGGTGGAACGCACTGCAAAACGGGTGGGGGGGGGGGAGGGATATACTTATACTGGGTCGGAAGTTGAATCCTCTGATAACGAACCTCCCTTAAACATACCTATCTCTTCGCTCTGGTCATACTTCCCAGCGAATTAGCGACGTCATTCGTGCAACAAAGTGCAGCAGATGAATGAATGAACCGGGCGACATCCTCAATTCCGGTTCCGGTGACGCCAACGCTCACCCCTTCATTCCTCTACTACCTCTTTCTCTGTGTGTATGTATGTGTCAATACACACCTACAGAGAGCGCCATGTTTACCGACCGGCACGTCGTCGTCGTCGTCGTCGTCGGTGTACAAGCAACGTTTCGGGGAGTAAACAAAACCCACCAAGCGATGACTACAACCCGGTCGAGGGGCCAGGGGAGGACACGCGTGAAGGCAGGCAAATAGTAACGCGGCCACAATAATAACAACCACACACTCACACACACTCTGGTTGTAGCTGTGTGAAATAACGCGCAACAACACATCGCGCCGCTGTGGTGACTCACGGGACGGTGGATGACGTTGGCCGGAGGACGTCGGTCACACATCGCCGTAAAGCGCGATCTCATCGTCCGAACCACCGCCTCCCATCAGCGTCGTCAGCAAGAAACTGGCGGCATTTTTGGCAAATATTTACATCCTCTTTGCAGGCCGCTTCTTGCTACGCTTCCTATTAAGCGGGGAAAGGGGTTTAGGAGCGCTTAAAAGCAGCTCCGGCAAGGGCCGCTTCTTTTTTCCCACACACCGGGACGTCTACCAAGACGCAAACCGGAAGCAGGACCCAAACAAACGTGCGCCGGAAGTTTGCACATGTTTGCCGCGGTTTGATCCGTGTCAATGGTCACGTTTATCGTCACGAGCTCATCCACCGGAGGTGGTGAGAAAATGCTTCTGTTCGATGCTCGTTTGTGCAGCGCCATCTAGGGCACAGAAGACACCAGATCGCACACCTGCGATAGTGCACGATCGCTGGCAAGAAAATCGTGATAGGGTGGCATCATCGTCTTCTCCCTTTTTTTCTACACGAACTGGGCAAAGTGCAATGGACTGTCACCGATGCACCGGTGCAGATGTGCAGAGCGACCGAAAGACACTGAATTACGGCTAGTTGGACCCCAAGATAAGCATCGCGGACGACACCAACCCCGGCGGGGGTTTTGCAACAACATCCTAGTATCCAGCACCTACTCGTACTTGTTTATCATCACTGCCCGATCTCGCCATCTCTCCGCACAAGGGGAAACACACCTCATTGGCAAGTTAATTGCCAAGTTTCCCGTCCAGCCCGCAGGACCTGCAGCAACTGGTGAAAACGGGCGTCAGCGGGACATGCGAAATGTGGTTTTGGCAGAAAGGCACAACGAGCTCCAGCGAGACCCCGCACAACATGCAACACTGCAAACGGTCATTAAAAGTAGCCTTCCATCATCACCTACCATCAGGGCGACAAAAACAACACACACACACACAGACACAAAAACCCTCGAGGTACAGTACCTTTTTTTTAATCAAAAAACATTAACCATCTTTACGGCGGTTACGTGTAGTTTCCGCACAGGTTCCCAATGAGGCGGGATGAGTCGGCCAACAAAAACGGGCTGAAATACACGTACACGACACATTACGGGTCGTCGGATGGATGCAGCTCGCGATAAGATGCTGCAACGGATAAGGCAGCCAGTTGGTGGCACTGGGCGCTAGAGGTTTCTCTAGTAGTGAGAAACTGAAACAGCGGATTCATCACTTCAGAAGTGCAAACATTTTCTTGGAATTGTAACCTCATACTAATTCATCATATCTTAACGTACCAACGACAATTTAGAGCAAGCCGTGACTCATCAAACTTCCTCCAAAACTATCCCAACAAAAGTTCTCTTCAATAGTCATCTCTCCGGACTCCTCCATCTAGCCACGAAAGGTACTTCGAAGTACAGCTTCCTCTTCAGTGATTAATTTAAGCGTCCTTTTTTCCTTCCAAATGCGTCCTCCACACGGCACAGGTGTGTTCATGCACAGCACAACAGCTGCACCACAAGCGCATTCACAGTAACCGTAGGAGCGTAAGAAACCACATTCTTCAGCCGATGACGATGCCCCGCGATGCCGGAGCGGTGTGTTCCCGGGCAACGAGAGAATCTCATCCGGGACGAGTTTTTTTTTTTTTCGGGGGTAGTTCCGACGCAGTTTCGTACATTTCTTTGTTTTTTTTTTCTTCGTTTTGTTGCTGCGCTTGTTGTCGTACACATTATTGGACCATCATGCGCGATTCACGGTGTGCGCAATCGTTCGCTTGTCACCAGGATAGAAAGGCAACATGCAATCGCTTGCGCTCAGACTTCGGCAACAAAACTGCACCCAGGTACTGGTTACGGAGAAGCGAATGGCCGCTGGCAGCAACAGGATCCTGTTTGAGGATATATCCGTGTGTGTGTGTGTGTGTGTGTGTGTGTGTGTGTGTGTGTGTGTGTGTGTGTGGTGTGTGTGTGTGTGTGTGTGTGTGTGTGTGTGTGTGTGTGTGTGTGTGTGTGTGTGTGTGTGTGTGTGTGTCTGTGTGTATGTGTCTGTGTGTATGTGAGGGCAATATTTTCTCCAAATCCCCGCACCCAACCACACTCCACACCAACATCGAAGTTATATCGAAATCGCGTTGTGCTCGAATGGCTTTGGTTTCAGGATCCAGCACAACAAAAAAAACCTACAAACTGTCGTCAACTGTCCGCCAAGGGGCTCAATTTCGGGTTCCCCAATTCTCCTTCAACTCCGGGTTCGTTCCTCTTCCCTCATACACTACGCTTCGGATGGGGAGTCACCGACATCCATCGACGAACCTGTACCTGTGTCCGTGGAGACGTCATTAAGGAGTTTTATTTATATTTTTAGATGATGTTTTTTCAACCCCCCCCCCCCTCCAATCTTTCTCCTTCTCTCACTCTCCCCTTCTCTTTCACCTTATTAACTTTCATGCACTTGTTGAAACTTTCGCGCATTTCCAATGCAAGGCAGTGAAAGGAATGCAACGCGTGTCTCGATTTCTTTGGATTTTTTGTCTCAATGTTTACTTCCGCCGTTCGCCGTCTGTCGTTTGGGCCCAAAAGGAAATTACTGTCAACTGTAACAGGTACCACAAGCGAAGGGTCTTTTGATCCCAAAAACTTCCCGTAAAAAACAGAAAAAAAACCCACAAAATACTTACACAACGAAGCGCTGGCAGTGGCTTGTCGCATCGAGATCGCGAGGATCACGATCGCACCGAGCAGGATGCGACTGTTTCGGGATGCGTCGACCGGACGCATGGTGCTATAGAGGGGTGTTGGTTTTTTGTGGCCGCTGGTCGAATTATTCGTTGCCACTCGTTGCACGGCCCGTGTGCCGTGTCACGCTGGAAATTAATGACCCGTTGTTCCGTCGTCGTAGCCGTCTCGTCGCACTGTGGGAGAGAGAGAGAGAGATAGAGCAGAAAACGGGAATGATTAGTTCACCTTTTCGGTTCTTGTTCTTTTCATTAATTAGCGGAAGTTATCCCCCCGTATGCCTTCTTTATATGCCGCCATCGTACTGCATGCAATTCCCTCTGGACATCAAACACGGTCCGAGAACTGGCAAGCATCATCATCGTCAAGCGAACAAGAGAAAAAAAACCCAAAAAACAATTACATAAATCTGACTTTTCATCGCCGTCAATGAAGATTGAGCACGCTTGAGCCAGAGGCTGATGAGCCGGCACCGTGCCGAGAAGTACCATCCAGGCCCCACAACAGCCCCGCTTTGCCGTTATGGGCGCACTTACAACCTGGAATTCAAAACAAATCCTCCAAAAAAAAGCGCTCCCACCAAACCCCCCTTTTGCCTGCCTTCGATTCTGAAGTGGCCAGAGGTTGAGACGGAGGAACTCATCGAGATTTCGGTTGCCGGCTGGTTGCCGGGTTGTTTGGGGTTTTTCCACCATCCGATCTACCGGATGTCAGCAAACGCTGGGCGGGTGTCGAGGATTTTCGAGTGACTTTTCGAACGCAAACACTCCAACCGACCATCGACGTTGGGTTCTTGAGGTTGGTTGGCTTCGGTACCCTCTTTCCAACAACGTCTCCGTCGTCTTCGTCGGACCTGTTTCCCCGTGTTTTATTTCCGCTTCACACAAACGGCGGCCGTCTAATTTGGCTGCCGAAACCGAACGCCAACATCGAAACGATAGATGATTAATAGGCCGTAACCGAAACATGCCGTACCGCCCTGAGGCCGTAGAAACCTCTTGAGCCGCTCACAGTGCCCGCCGGTACAGCCCTCGAACCATATTGACGTATCAGTGTCAAGGCGCAGCGATAACAAGTGAAATAAACCGCACAAAAATTGGCGTATTGAAGTTGTCCGTTGCACCGTTCTCTAAAACCCTTCTAATGGAAACGAACGCAACCCTACGTAAGCGAGAACACGCTACGCGACCTTTCGAAGAGTTGGACGAGGAAACACCTGTGCCACCAGTGCCAATAAAAAGGCTACCATTGCCGCCTAGAATGGGAAAATCAATCAAACGTGTGGATGGCTGTAAACCTGCCACCGATCAAGGGTAAGAGAATGCACACGCACACGATCACCAGCAGGAGAAATAAAGGTAAAAGAGTAATGTCCAACGCACTATACGTACAAAGTAGCTTGAGTACATGAGAATTATGATGCATTCGTCTCTAACCAGGCAAAGTTACATCCACGACACATACCACACTGAGCGTAAAAGCAATTAGCAGCGAGCACGTTGTCTTTCCGTTGGATTTGCTAATAATCTCTCTCCTCTTACATAATCTCTCAAGCCCACCGATTCCGTAGGCTCGAAAGGTGACTTCTGCACTGCACTGCAGGTAGTAGTAAGCATCCAGTAGGCATCGTTTACTAACGCAAAACGAGCTGCAGTGCACACGCGGTCGGCGGTCGGCACACAGAAAGCAACGATTAGTAGCGATTTCCAGCTCCAGCAGACCCCGTGCGGAGTCGGTGTGCGGTGCCAACACACACACACACACACGGGAACATGGGAAAAGAAATCTTGTTTCACTTGAAATTTATTACACCGCGTGCGTGTGTGTGTTTGATGAAGAAACCGTACCGCGACGGTTCGGTTTTACACTGCCACGGTATTACAAGCCGTGGTTCTAACCGTTTCGGCAGGCAAATCTCAAGTCTCACCGACCAATTCTACGTTCACACGCGTTTCTTCCCTACGCGAGCATTAACACAGTTCGGAGGGAGGTATGAGAGAGGCAGGGTGCGCATTAAGCCACACACACACACAAAAAAAACCCGGCTGCCGCGAGGTGTTGTTTTCCCTCTGTCGACACTGTTCTTGCTTACCGCGAGGCCTTCCCCATACCCTATTTTCAAGATGATGACCAATAAATCGCCGACGATTAGACGATGCGGATGCGGGCGCAGCAGCGGGGGTTGGAAAATCTAAGACCATCGTCTAGCCCTCCCCCTTCTCAATCGGTGTTCCAATAATCAAATCAATTACGGTTGGCGAGCCCTGAAACTACCGCCGTACCGAGTTGGCCGGTGATTGCCGATCGGCAACGACTCGAAATATCCGGTTGATGGAAACGATGCGAGCTGATGGGATTGGGAGGAAAGCAGAGTCAAACTCCTTCCCGAACAGGTGAATGCTTCGCTTGGAAACAAAAGCGGCTCTCAAACTCAATGGCCAAATTAAGCCTTGATTGCCCAGTGCTGGCTCAGTTTCAGCGTGCTATTAAGCGACGAACCGCACGGCTCGAAACACCGGAATGGAGACGCGGCTCTTGCGCACGCTACACCATACCATCGTTTGCGTCGTCCGTTCGCCAGCCTGCAAAGCGTGGGAGCCCCGGACACGGACTACTAATCTCCGGGACAGGAAACCATACTCCCGAACCACCAGCGCCATGTGTCCTCCCCCCCGGGTGTTCTTTGCGCGATCATCCTCCGTCCTCCTTCTGCGCCATGGTCACAATGTCTGAAGTCATACAGTCTCGCGAGCAAATCAACTATCTCATCAAAACCGAGTGCGCACACAAGAACACACACACACACCAAACTGCATGGGGGCGCACACACGGCGCACAGATTAGAGATCGTTTCAAAGCCCGACTGGGGCACAAAGAACGAAACATACACACACAGCACACACCCACTCTCTTTCCCTCTAGTCTCGAGAGCTCCGCGTGTGTTAAAAGGCGCGCATCGTAGACTAAACACCATTTCAGATAAGTGGCCCGGAGGGTAATTACAAGCAAATGACTGGGAGGAACTGAGCGTTGAGGTGGGTGGCGCTGAACAACGAACGCTATTTAAGACACTGTTTTGCTCGGAAGGCACGTCGATGCCCCGCGGGCTGCGGACGACGCTCGGTTAATGTCCTTTGTCTTGGGTCCTCTGTTGGGTGAATGTGCATGGGACATTAAGTGTTGCTAATGTTCTACGGCCAATAGCTAACGCAACGCTGTGCAAGTGGTCGCTTCCACAAGGTGCATACTGTAAGCAACAAGACCCATTGAACAGTAACACTAGTGCCTTGTGCCATTAAACACGGGATATCTTGGTAAATTGGGAATTGCCAGTGAAGTCGCTCTAATTTATTCTTCTAGATAAGCTCTTGTAAGTTGCACATGCGATTCGTTAAAGAATTCTTTCATTCTATGATCAAAAGAGGTCATATTTAAACACTCGGTTACTTGGATGCTCCATAGCAACACGTAGAGTTAGCCGCTCTTAACGGGTGATGCATTCGAGGATCACCTCCTAATGAGTTCACTGTATTCTTCAGTATCATCTTGAGGACTTCCCCAGACGAGCCTTAGACACATGGACATGAAGACGACTTAAATTTAGTCTTAAATTGGTACTACAACATTGAAACAAAATAACGCTAGATTGATTCCAACGAATTCCAACCCAACCAGCATTGTTGCCTTGCAAGGGAGATGTATCGTAACAGAATAAGAATTAATTTCTACGATTATGGCATCCCAGATTTCGGTCGATCTGGAAATCAGTTTTCTTTCCCTACCGTCCCATGAAACACACAAATTGCTCACCGGCCCACCGTCCGAACAGTGGATTAGATTTCCTAATCTTCCCAACGTAAACGCAATAGCATTCCAGACACACACCACCGTAACAAAAAAAAACACCACGCTTTCGAGCAGCAGCAGCTGCCGGTGAAGAAAGTATTGCTTTAGCTGATTACCACGCCCGGGAATGTCTTACCCCACCAACGGGCGAATGGAATGCTGCCGCGTGTGCAACGAGCGGAAAACATATTACCAATAGTGGCCAGTAGTAACAATAAAAATAACAATTAGCATTAAAATCTCTGCTTCGTCTCTGGTTCGCTTCCATTTCTCCCATCCATGCCATCAGCCGGCAGCACTTCACTCTCCTAACGCAAACTCGCGCTTCACCACGCATCTTCACCGACCGGGGCTTGTCGGGGTCGTTAATTAAGACATTAAATGCGAACGAGTGTGCATGCATAAATGTATCTCGTCTCTGAAGCATCATCTTAATTGCCGTTTTGGGGTTGAACCGGGTCGAGACGCACCATCCATCCATCCATCCATCCACGGTCGCTGTACGAGCGATTACGGCTGGGACCCCAAAAGAAAACCTCCCTTCTGTTTTTTACTCACTGGCCCACGGGTTCTGCGGTTTTACTATAGCTGCCCTACAGTGCAATGCTAAAACGGCCCGGGCATTTCTCTGCACACCGCCGTCTCGCAGTCTGTCTCGGTTTGGCACAGGCGACACGTTCCACACCTTCCTCAAGCCACCCCGACGCATTAGCGTTTTGATAAGTTTGTATGCGGCCTTATTTTCCTGGGCCAGTGGCATCGGCCCTTTTTT
The DNA here is from genome assembly GCF_017562075.2 of Anopheles merus. Taxonomy (NCBI): domain Eukaryota; kingdom Metazoa; phylum Arthropoda; class Insecta; order Diptera; family Culicidae; genus Anopheles; species Anopheles merus. Next base: position 40,287,689 of record NC_054083.1, read on the forward strand.
CACATGGCGGTTCATCATCGCCGCACTGCCGCGAAAGGCCACCGTTTGCTTGCGCGCTTTGACGGAGTCATCGAACAAGGCGAGGTTTTATTTTGCTGGCGGTGTGTACACATTTTTCACACACCATTCTTTTCTTTTCCTGATCGTGATCTTCCGGGACCGCGAGAAAGTACGGTGGGCGACGGGGGATGATGCTGATGTTTCACATATTTTCTTCATTTTCTCACTCACGCTACGTAATAAATTGTGCCCCGTTGTGGACGAACAGGAAGACGCCGTGGTCGCGAGGTGGATTGTTTTAAGCCACCACTCTCACGAGGGGCATGCTTAATTTGACAACACTTGTTAGAACACTTGCCTGATCAATCATCAGAACCGGTGACTTGCAGGTTTTGGAGCATTCAAACGCGACGAAACAGAGAAGACTGATTGCTTCATCACGGTTTATTGATTCTTACTTCTCTCTCTGCCTTTTTAATTCAAAGATGCCTCTTCCGCCAGAAGCGAAAATCAATACACTCTTTCCTCTCGTACTCGTGCACAATGAAAACAAACACAGCCGGTGCTATACCACAAAACACTAAAAGTTTGCGCTTCACAGCACATTAAATGTTCCCTCCCTAAATCATTTACATTGATTAACCGTCAGCTCTGCTTAGCGTAGCCGTGCGGTCCTCCTCGGTGGCGTATCTAACCGATTAGCAAAACGTAGCTCCCCGCAAAAACCGCCAGCCCGCCAGCCACGAGGCGGCTGATCATCTTGCATTAAAATTCAGATAAAACACGGCCCGGGTTGGTGACTCTGCGTGTATTAGACACACGCAGACACACACACACACACACGCACATACGCTTGGGTCCATGTTTTCGCATCGGTTTTACATCATGCTCGTGTCGTCTCGTATCGCGCAGATGAAAAGATGATACCGCACATTTCCCAACAATCTCAGCCTCCTCCTCCTCCTTCATCGCGGTCATGCAACGATCAGGAAATATCAAATCGAATCATAACTTATGCCGGTTTCAGTTTTATGATACCACCGAATAGCGTGCGCGCGTGAAATAAATGCGTCGTGCGTCGTGGCCACGGTAAATCAGTGCCGGCTCGCAAAACCATCCACCAGCCAGAACGATATTTAACGAACGTATCCTCACCAGTTTGTGACACTAAAGGGAGAGAGGGGTGGGGGGAGTTAATTCTGCCGGATGATATTTAGCTTGCCATCTGTGTGTGCTACTGTTGTACGCTGTACGCACCACGGTCGTAAAAGGGTCGCATCGGCCACGTTAAGACGCAGACGACACGACGTCACCTCTGCACGAAACGAGCGCAACGCAAACAGGATCATTCATCATCGGGAATAGAGCGCGCGCGCGAAATGAGAGAGAGATAGAGCGAGAGAGAGAGGCAACAGTAACCACTCGAGACGACGCGGCAGAACACCTGACCGTGCGAATCATCGCACCGAGCGCGCGTCCTCTTCAGCAGCTGAACCCCTGCATCCAAACACACTAGCGCTAACACGATCTCCTTCCCTTTGCGCTCACACACACACACACTCAGAGCACACAGTTGGGCTGCAGGAATTATGAGGAAGTAAATATTTATACACCTGTTAATTATTCCACGTCGCAGCAGTCGTTGCGGTTCCTCCCGGCCACTGCACTCCGGCTCACGCCACCATCCGGAGCTGTCCACGTCCTTCGGCCAACACGTTTCGCAGCACGTTAGGATGGTGCTAGATATAGGCGAGCTTGCTGTGGCACAGACCGCGGCAGACAGTGCGTAGCCGGTGCCGTCGAGGTCAGTGCGAGCTCGAGGCGAGTTGCGACGACCGTCGCAACGGGGTCAACATTGTGACTGCTGCTATCGTGAGCTCCCCCTGTGTCGAAAAAAGACTCTACCACACGCTAGAAAAGTGTACTCTCCAGAGACATTGAAAAGACCCGTGCCTACCATCCTTCAAACCGGACCAACAAGTGCCACACTGTTGCCCCCTTTGCGGTGCGGTACGTGACGGATGCTGAGCTAGTAGCACCGGCACCGGCAAACCGCAGAAGGTCAATGTTTATTTGGAGAACACGAGTGTGTGTGTGTGTGTCTGTGTGTGAAGATGCGCACCCCAACACACATCATCGGGCTGAGTATGGGGGTACACGGCGGTGTTTAGAATGCGGCTGGCTTACCTACTTCTGGCTGCTAATTCGCAACAACTGCGCGAAGAGTGGATCTCCCACTGGCAGCAGGCAATAGTGCAGCACTTCACTCAGCCAGTCGGTCCAATTTGCTTACGCTTAATTAGGTACCGAAACACGAGCTGCCCATCCCCATGGCTTTCGCCAAAACAAGGTGGTAGACGTGGTACATCCGCGTTTGAAGTGTTGTAGCTCCGCGGTTAGGTTATTCCGCGTGCACTGCCATGCCATCTAGCAACCCTGTCTCAGTCTCGGTCATGTTAAGTCAGTCCCCAACTCTTCCGGTCGAGACAGTCGTTTGTGGCCGAGGAAACATCTTTTAATGGCCAAATTTACGCATCACCACTATAGCTTTGATATAGCTATAAATCTGACCGCGCACAGTTTACTACCGACTAGTTTGGCGTCCTTTTTATCAGACTTTTATCGTCACACACAACTCACTCTCCGGACCAGTGCTCACGTGCTGTTTGCCAGTGCCTGCAAAGAGTACTAAAACTCCATAATCGACCCCGACCCGAGATTGATGGTGAAACTTTTTCGCCCATTTCGCTGCACCGCATCACTGATAAATGACCAGACACACACACTCCGAACCTTCCAATCGGGTCAATGGACGTGAGACATCCGGAAAGTTGGGGAGAAGCAGTGCACTGTTTCGGAGCATTTGGGACCTCAAAAATACTATCGATATATATATATATATATATATATATATATATATATATATATATATATATATATATATATATATATATATATATATATATATATATATAAGTCACCGGTCGTTAATGGTGGTTACGATAGTTACCAATTCCAGTATATAAAAAAAAAACTGGAGTCCCCTCCACAGTCGATAACGAATCGCAGAACAATCGCTACCGACCCGAACTGGCGCTCATAAATTGCGCTTTCAGCATGCATTTGCCCGTTCCATAAATTACGCGTTCTGGGTGCAAACACATTCCACACGACATATTCCGCTGGCACTGGCTGGCCCGCTGGCTGAGCCTTGTCCACTGCCATCCCGGTACAAAGTAGTCAACCGTTGGGCTAGCTCGTAAATTGAAACGTACGTCGTTCGAACCAAAAAAAAAAGTATCACTACAAGCGCATCGGAGTCCCTTTTTTCACCAATACCAGAGCTGTGCACTATCTTTACATTATTTATGGAGCTTTGGCAAAAAGGAGGGGCGACACGCTACTCGTTGGACCACACCATCCATAGACACCAGCCATCAGCCACTTTGTAAAGATAAACGTTGACTTTCTGCCCGTGATCGATAGCAGTGAAGCATGTTTCTACGACTTTTTCAATGCGCTGTTCTGACTTCGGGACACATTAGTGGGGCAATGCTTCTTTCGCATTGCTAGGACAGTATCACCTGAACCTAGCCCCATAGAGTGCCTCTTTTACTTTGTAACTACACAACAGCGTGACGTTGCTGAGTGGAGTTGGAATTCAATACAACCAGTACCGTGTTACCATAGCTTCGTGCCGGCCATCAAAACCGATCATCTTCCAGCAGGCGAGATGTTGCGATGGGAAACATTTGTAATGTTTCATCGAACCGCAGACCATGGACCGAGCTGGTTTTAGTACATCACCGGCACCGGTTGCTACTGGAGAGTTGCTCCTGCTGTCTGAATTGACAAAAAACCGCAAAACCAATCCCGTTTGATAGGAAGCAACTCTGGGCAGGTGAAAAGGATATCACCAAACCATCAAAACCCGCACTGCCCGGGACATTCAAGAACGTGCATCGAGTACAAAAGCAATGACACCTCGCCTGCTCCGGTTGTCCTTCTTGTGGCACTAACTCTTACAAAGTAAAGCCTTGCCGATAATGAGCAGTAACTCTAGTCGGACCATTCAAACCAGAACAAACCCCATTAGCGCACCGAGCATCGCCCGAGGTCAAGTGTGCGCTAGAGTTACGCCTAGCGTTACCTGGGAACCAACCCCATCTAGTATGACCTTTATATGAGCTCCCGCTCCCGATTGCTATTTGCACTAGGCCTTGTGTTTATTTTAGTTTCCTCCCCCATCTGCCCTAATGGTATCAGATTAACACCTTCACGGGGCGAAACCATGGCCACGCGAAAACACATTGTGTATCGCAACAAAGTCTGCAACGGTCGCCTACGTTACACACCGGTTTCACCAGTACTGTAATTCTGTGCTCTGTGTGTGTATGTGAGTGTTTTTTTTTTTTTGCTTATTATTTTGCCAACCTCCCCCCACATTCCCATTTGATCTTTCCCTTACAGGTTATCGCGCAGTTGGATACACGGCCCCCAGGATGCAGCAGTGGCTGTCCGGATCGGCGGGCGAACCACGCCCGGGTGCGAATTCAATTTTTGGCGCCCGGGCTTTGCCTATCTGCATAGTGTAAATGTTTAGATAAAATGGAAATTATCTAATGCCGGACCCGAACGGTGCAGAGGAGTGAATTGTTTTTGCCTGTGCCGTTAGTCTGTGTGGCTTGCACAAGTGTGCGTGTCTGTTTCTTTATTTCGTACTTGCTGTACGGTGAAAATGGTAACATTCAGTTTGCTCTTTGGGTGGAGGGGTGCGTTTGAACATTGGCTTGAAATAGCGCATCAGCATATCTTCGGCTCCGGAATGCTCTGGAGTGCAACTTTGTGCAAGATAAGAGCATTTGTTTGGTTCACATTCGCATGATATATTGTTCGATTAAGATTAGAAATCTTTTTATGAGAACAGAGTCCTCTTGCTTGGTAGACGGTGGCATACTTTGGGACATACCAGACTAGACATGAACCCTCTTATCGATTATTGTTTGCATATATGCATGCAGCTGTGTGACATTTAATTTGCGATACTGCTGAATTATGTTATGCACACAAACATTCCACCGATTCCCACAAAAAAAAGACATCCTTTGTTGTTGGAGCTCCAACTCCACCCATACATCAGGGAGTGTAGAATTGCTAGGAAATCATTAAAACAAAACTTCCCCATCATTTCTCAACCTAACGTACGCTCTACCAATCGCAAAGGATGTTTGACCGAGCTGCGTGGTGTGTTACCCCACTGCCAATGAATTGCACTGTCTTGTGACGTCACTGTCCGAACGACCCAAAATAAAACCTGCTACCAACACCACAACAGAGAGCAACATAAACTATCCCGCCACACTACCGGGAAACCAGTTGGCTTTTCTGCCGAACTCGCCCTACGAAAAGCCGATAAAATACTCGGAACAATCGAAATAGAAACACACACACACACACCGTGCACCCGGGGGACAGCGCCCCGTTTACCGTTTCGTAGTAAGAAAACTTTCTCACGTGTAAACAGCACCGCCATTACACGCCACGCTGAGTACGCACAGCAAGGGAAGCTAACGCTAACCAGCCAAATCTGGATGGGAGGGGGGGTGTCTCGGGGCCAAAACCCCGCGAGGGCGGAACTTTTGTAAATCACTTCTAATTGCTTGTTTACACCATTAAATTAGTAGTGCATTAGAGAAGTCCACTGAACGTACACGCGGCTCCGGACGATTATCCATCCTCTGGTGCGCTGGTCGCGTCGGGCGCGCGCTCACGCTTCGTAAGTGCTCAAGTGTCTTGACAACCCCCGTAACATACCTTCTCGGTCTTTTCTGCACACAAAACCGGCGCGCAATTGAGTCTTGTGCTTTTACTTCCCCCTTTTCTCGAACTCAAATAATCACACTTTATAAAACGCAATATAGGGAGGGCCCGGTGTGCACGCGGTGCACCACACGTGCACCACACCGATGAGATATGGCAGTTTTGGCAGGAGGAGGAAGAGAGAGAGAGAGAGAGCAAACGTGGAGTAAAAAGAGAGCAAATACATTATAGTCCAGCTGAGGCGAGGGAAATTTATCGAGTAAATAAACCGAACAAAAAAAACCGTGGTCTCTACCCAAGATGTGTTTCCCATCAAGCGTTGGACAGTCGAAAGCTGAGTCTCGAGCCTGCCCTCTGCGCCAAAGGGACGTCGTTCGCGTCGGGCGAGCTGACGGTGCAAGTGCACCTGATGATGCTGGGGCCAACCGTTCGTTCGATCTCCCTCCCGGTGGGTTTACACAGTTGATCTCAATCGCTACACACTTTCGAACGTACCGGCCAACGTGTGGCTCCGGTACACCTTTGATCATTTTTGCTCTCGTTCACTTTTTATCGTTCACACAGCTCTACAGCTAAAGCTACGATCTGATCAGATCTGATCCGTGGCAGTGGTACGTTCGCTAGGCTAATGGGGGGGGGACGAGACAAGCAATGGATGCAATTGATCAATCGACGATTTACGGGGTTTGATCGGAGCAGAAAGGGAGCAAAAATAGCTACGATCGAGTAACCGTGTTTCACCCGCCAGCCACAAGCAAATAGCACCAGGAAGTGGTGGTTGTATCAATTTACCATTACGATCGCTTCGGGCTCTCCGTCTTCCCTGGGACAGCTGGCTGAAGATTTACCTCGAGCTCTTCTCCTTGAGCAGTCAATCTGCTCCGGGAGGCGCGCAATAAAAAAAAAACTTCACCTGCGCTTGCAGTTGACCGAGCGGAGGGAATTTTAGCACGAGGTCGATAAAATATATTTAATGTTTTGCATTATGTAAAGGGGGGGGGGGGTTGAATTATTACAGCCGCTATTACGGCTGATGACTTTTGGATGTAACAACACCTATATGGCAATAGTTTATCCGCGCATAAAGTGCTTGTAACATCATAAAAGAAGTCTAACCCCTTGTCAGATGTCACGTAATCACTTTCAAAAAATAACTCCAACCGGCCCTCGAACGTCACTGTGACGAATATCTGCGAAAACTAGCAACAAACACAACAACAACTCCTATCGACTGCGGCAACCAAAAGGGAGCCGATCAAGAGCGCTAAACGGTCCAAACTCCGTTCGCTCCCCCCAAAAGATTCCCGTTCCCACCAGCGAGAGCTCGAACCTGCGGATCCGTAAAGCGGCCCGACGCGGCATCGTCTCACTTCAAACGCAATTAGTGATATTTATTTTCTCTAGATCAGTTACTAATTTATTCTGCCGTGCGCGCATCAAGCAAAACCAGACCCGAGCCGCCGAACTGCGTCGTCGTCGTCGTCGTCGTCGCCGCAGTCGTCCGCCAGCCATCCATCGTCATCGTTGACGCCAGCGGATACACTACCTCGGTTAGCCAACAAGGGAGGAAGGGTACGATTGTTTACGATTCTTCGCTCGGCGAAACCGACGGCTTTTTTTGTTCGAACAGATCGCGTATTCCCCCGATCAAGGGCACCTGATCGACCACACATTGCTATATTACCCACATTTGCTGCAACCGGCAGGTTACGCGCGATCGGACGCTGCAACGCAACGGTTATGTTTGTGTGTCTAAGAGAGTGTACGTGTGGATGTGTGTGTGTGTTTTTTTTTTCTTCATCCAATTTATGCTCAACATTTGACGGACGAAGGTGTGAAACTCAAACCCCATAACAAACTCACCCGCACGCCCCTTCAAGATTGCTCCTCATAAGGGTTAACCGCTTTATTTAGTAGTGCCTCGTTTTTTTTCGTGTTTTTTCATCACACACACACACACACACACACACACACAGTTTGAGATTGAGAATTCATAAATTTCCATTCGTCGGCGTGTGTGCAAGCTGTGGTTTGAAAAACGATAATTGCCATTGAGTGTGGAAAAATTTATGAACCCAACACAAGACAGTGACTTAATTATGAACCGATTAGCGATGTATTCCATCCTGTCGATAGTCGATATCTGTGGACGTTTCCTGTGGCAGCACTTGAGCGTGGTTGATGAGTTTGGCGAACGGAGGGCAACTGAGTCCCTCTACACCAGCTCATGTTTCAGTTTAATTGCAAACAAAACTCTCCCCCGGGGCGTACTGATAAGCGTTTTTTGGGGGGAGAAAGGCAAGATCGACAAAGCGTCAAAACGAAGCACCAACTTCAACAAAAAGCAGAGAATTCAGATTCCAGTCAAATGGTAATTAATCAACCAAAAAGCAAAGGCCTGATACGATAAGGTAGGTCTGTTAATATGCTGTCCTTGTTAATGTTTTCAGGAGCAAGAAATTATTTCTAAGGGAAATTATGCTTATGATTTTGAGTTTGTACAGAGCTCTCGCGCACGAAGCACGTACCATTGGAAGTGCGATTTCGTGACAATGTCTAGCATGTGGTCAATTCAAAGCACACTATTGATTTAGTTAATTGATCATACAGCAGACACACACGCACACAGAAACGTTTGATCGTGCTTTACGAAGTACCTCCCGGCACGCAAGTTCTGGTCACGAGAACTCCGAATCCAAAATCGGTGTGAGCTGTCGATAGTCGGCCTGCCTAATTGTTCACCACTCTGGCAAGCTGGTGCTCTATTGCCGCCCCGCTATCCAATTAGCAGCCCGATCACGTACACGCACGGATCTTGAGCACTGCTCCTGTCGCATCAACCCCCCTTTCGATGGCACGTTTTCGGTTCGATCGAGGAAGCATTCGGTTAGGTGACAAAATTCACCCACCACGCGAGAAACAATGAAGCGATAAAAATTCAAACGGTCTCCCGGCACCCGGTTTTGGAACCACCCCACGGGACGGGACGCGAGCTCTTTTGGACAGGCTGTGACGCAACGCGGATCCGACGCATGGTGTTCACTGCCGCGTGTAATCACTTCGCCTGGATTAATGCTCTGAATTTGCCAGCACTCGAGTGCGGTTCCCTCCGCCCGGCCCTGATTAATGAGCGTTATTTACCGCTTCGGGGCGGACATCTATCGGCTGTTCGCCGTTTCCCACCGCCGGCACAGCAGCTTGCGCAGTGCGGATGATTTGCGCGGCATTCCAGAGAGCGCGTAAAAGCGCGGAGCATGTGTGGTGTTTGTTGTTTTGCTTTATTTCACATGTTTTAATTTGCTTGCCATTCAAGCCACGCGGGATTTGGTTTTGTTCCTTCCACCGTGCCCTTTTTTGTCGTTTGTGTTCACATTGCCATGATTAACCTTTCACCCCGCTCGGTGTAATTCTCCGACCAAGCGAGCAAAGCTTGGTACCCCAATTTCGGTGCTCTCGATCATTCTGCCTCGACCGTTGCCAACAACACGGGACGACAGACGGGGAGACGGCAAATCAGCTGTGCTAATCGGCCGGCAGCCTGGTGCGCATGGGTGCAATTATGCTCCCGTCGCGTTGCGCGGAGGGAGGGCATGACGCGCGGCGACAGTGTGCGTGTGCCAGATCCGGTAACATTTGCTGCGGTGTGGTGTAATTTGTTACTGGCGGACCGATCAAGTTTACGGATGTGACTGCTGCTGCTGTCCGGGAGCCGGGGGCCAGAAAAACTGCACCGATCAGCTGGAGAGCGCAGCTGGAGCTGGCTGACTTGGAAATCGGAACTAGCGCACGAGGACGCCAGACTACGTCAGACATTTGAGCTGTGCGCTGGGACGTTTGAGGCATATCTTCCGAATTGTTCCAATTAGGTGGCACAGGGAACAAGAAGGAAGAGCCCCAAGATTCAAAACGAGACTGACTTCAGAATACAGCTGATCCAAATCACTTTCCAATTTGAACGATCTAAACCAGCGAAAATGAAGCGATCGGGCAACTAAAGGACTCACCTCTCTCGCACCCACCCAAAACCGACCCCAGCCCTCGCATAATCGTAATTCATGGTAATTTGAGCGCTCGGTACGAGTTTACGTCACCCTGCTTCTTACCCACGGCGAACGCTTTATTGGGCGCTTTTTTTTGTTTTCTTTTTCGCACAACAAAACCTTAAGTTAGCACAATTACTTGCGCGTGTAAAATGCAACCCCCGCGCGGAAGCGGGCTGGCCCCAAGATGGCATGCGAAGTCGCTCCGCCAGTCGGTACAATACAAAGTCCGTAATTTGAGTCCCGCGGCTGGATAAAGTTTCCTGTAGTGAGGGTTTTCTTTTTTCTTTGCTTCGCTTCGTTTGTTACCCTCTTGAGCGCCACCAAATGTTCATTGGTAGCATCGAAACTTCTTCAATCGAGCGTAACACACACAAAAAGGGAATTCCTTCACCTCAGCAGGGCAGCAAGCTTCCAAGTTGTGTGGAAAACTGATGACGGCCGTTGTTTACTACCGGAACTGATGGACGCTGCGTAGGCAGCGCACGACGTCACACACGCCTCGTTTGCGTGAGGAGGCAATTTTGCTGCAATGCTCTCAGCATTGTTGACGATTAGCATTGCAAAGGGATGTCTCATCCTTTCGGAAGATTTGCTACTGAATTGAGTAGCCCCCCCCCCCCCCCCCACCACACAAGTCGACAAATCCCACTGACAAGCGAATGATAAACGAGCTCGAGCGGCTGGGAAGGAAGCACACCATCTGGTCACTCTGTGTGCTCCTGTTTGCTGCCCCTCCAGTGCTCCAAAAATAGAACCTATTTCCTAGGAACTCTAAGCCTACGCACACGGAAAAGCCGGCAGCTTCGCGTAATGTAAATCTTCCTGCTCTAAAAGCTTCCCAAGGCTGTGTGGCCCACGCAAAACCATCAACAGGGAGGACACGATCTTGCTGCATCATCATTTGGAACGATTTGTCTTGATTTTTAGGTTCTTTGTTGCTTTTTTTAAGTGCGCTCTACCCCGTGGTTAGCTGGACCTCTTCTCGGGCATCTCACAGAAGTTCGTTTTCAGAGGCCCCCAAGCTAATCTTTAGGAAGTTAGACGGCCGGAAGACACGTCCTAAAACAATCAACAAGAAAGACAAAACTTTGCAAACAAAAAAGAAGCAAAAGTGCAACGATGCTCAGGAGAATTTACAGAAAACACTTGGACATAAATAAGCCTAGACACAATCATAACAAACAGCAGTGCCACAGGACAAAGCGACACAGCAACAACGGTGCCCTGATGGCAACACAGACAGTTGTTTTAAACTTTGGCTTGGCTTTGGAATTCTTTTCCAATCTTCGGCCGTCTTGCGAGTCGCTGCCCTGTGCGGTTAGGAGCACTGGTGGGTTCCCGCGTGACATCATTTGCGGCTGTCTTAAACTCAAATACACAGAGAGTGAGAAAGAGAGAGAGAGAGAGAGAGAGAGAGAGAGAGAGAATGCTTCATCGCGTAACGCTGGCGGCAGACGAGTTGGGTTTAGATTTCCTAATCCCAGCTCGATCCTACCGTCCTAACCTTCCCCGCCAGTTGTCCAGTATTCCGGATCGGGTCCGACTGTCAAAACAAAAGCTTCAACCTCAATTCCAGCACACTACCGCCCCCTCGGCGGTTTTGTTGACGTTGTTGTTGCTTGCTTTTTGTTGTATGCGCTGGGGGGCGCTTCCCGACAGGCCCCGCCGTCCCCATGGTCGCGGTGAAGATGAAACCGCGCGCCGGCAAAAGTTCTCCAAACTGGATCCGGTAGGACTCACGTTTGGCGCCAGGCGCCAACTCAACCAGCGTGACAGCTTTTAAGTGCCCGGTTCTGCTACCTCCCCGTCCTTCCCAATCGGTGGAATCGACTCCCAGCCGTCGGGGGAGTTAGGGTGACAAGAATCCAGTGTGTGTGTGTATGTATGTGTCCCCTTGGCCGTGCTAATAAGGGGTTATATAAATACTAATGCTATCATTGTGCACCAAGAGGAGGGGCGAGGAGGGTGGGATGTGGGCGATATCCTCTTTCATGAATGTTTGCTGCGAAGCACTGCCAATGGGGGCCACTCTTTGCAGTCATAATCGCAAATATTTCAATATCCATGATGAGAAGACCGACCCAGGGCTTTTCTACAATCTTGCAAAACTCCCCTGGAACGGTGAATCATCCGTGTCCGTGACAATCGAACCAGTTCGATTAAATAAACACCACCGCGAGGAAGCGTCGTCTGGCAGCGTGAAGCGGGTGCAATGTGATCCAGCGATCTCGATCCGCCTGCACCAGGCACCGGCATGAGGCTTGGTGTGCCGTACCACACCCCACTCAGCCAGTACAATACGAGCTGCGAGATGCGAGAATCAAAGCACACGGAACGCACGGTGACACATGAGTAAATAAACAAACAAACCCCCTTCTTACACGCCACGCTCGTCCAGAACATGTCGGGAAGATGCGCGGCTGGCGCGGCTGACACGATTAGGAGGTGCGAAACGGAATAGGAAGGCAGGAGGCACCCGGTACACTCTCTCGCGTGTCGCGTTCCGTTAATGGTTAGATGGTGAATCAATTCGATTGAGGCGTCCACATCTCCCCCCGCTTCGGATGGTGGTACATGTGTACTGAGGGATGGCGCACATTGCACGACACACACACACACAGACATGGTAAATGTTGGGATGTGGTGAACTGATTTCACTCCGGCATCGAGATGGCGCTAATTAACAATGAAATAGTTTCAATTAATGGACGAGCGAGAAAACAGGGCCATCAGCGGCAGCAGCAGTAGCACACACATACAAGCAGACAAATCACGGACGGACCCTGCTGTCCACCCCGTTCTTGGTTTAGAACCGTGAACCGGTCAACCGGTATTGACTGCCCCCGTGTGCGTATGTTATACTAGTTGTGTAGGGCTTTTGGGGTTTCTTTATTAATTTTGATCATTTCTGGAGTGAATATCTTTGTTGCACTGTTGACATCTGGGGCTTTAGAAAGCAGTAACACATTAAGAGAGCAGTTTTAAAACTAGCCAAATATAGACTTCTTCTACTTCTTTACGACCTACGTAAATCATGGTCGTCCTAGACAGTCCTTCCTAGAACCACACCACAGCTGGAAAGACACACACAGTCAATGCTCTTGGAGAGTATTGATCCCGTCCGGCCTTGTAGGTGCCGGCGCGTCAATCAAACAGACCACTAGACCACACAGGTACGCATGTAGTTACAATTGCAATAAAAGCCATTCAGAGTCAATCTAGTTAGTTCTAAATACCATTTAATGCTTAAATTACATGTGTTAGAAGAGGATTACTTATCCAAATTTAAGAGAAAATAGTTCCATTTTTCAATTGTATTCTTTATGTCTCGAACCTGGTAAGCTATACATGTCATGTACATGATAGCGGACGTTTTTCATTAATAAAGAATTTAATATCCAAAAGGTATAAATGTTTAGTTCCTGTTGTAAAGACCGTAATGTGTCTGTGGTTCAAGGATGCATTTAAATATTCAAGAAGTATATGGATGTTTGCTCTACATCGATAGACAGTTAACTTAAAAAAGTCTCACATAACTTTTGTTATTGTTGTCAAATGCTACGTTATCACTATCCAAAAGCTAGACTACATCTACAATCAGCAGAGTTCACTACAAAAAAGAACCCTCACCGAGCAACATGAATAAACATGTTTCGCTAGTGCCCCCGGAGAGACCCTTTAGGAGTTCACCATTTTGCTGGGAATCGAATTAAAAAGGGTAAACGCAACAAACACGCGAAATGTGGAAAAAAACCAACCCACTCCAAAATGAAATCCCTCCCTCCTCTTCTTGTCAACCCGGACGGGCCTTGCACAAGGCATTTGTCACACAGCTTCCGTGCCGCGACTGGCAACTCGTTTTCGGCACAAACATTCTCCACGCTCACGCTTGGTCACTTTACTAATTTGATTAGAACGTCTTTGTACGCACTGGGCGTTGTCGTGCTCATCGCCGAAATTGAGCCGGTTTTTTTTTTCTTTATCATTTTTGTTTCACTTCGCATCTAGCGGTTGTGACGCTCCCGAGAGTGGCCGGTCCCACCACTTAGCAACTCGTGGCACGTTTTTCACGTTGACGCCCCTGGGGGACTCGGGCTGGAGGTTGTGTGGTCGTTGAGCGCCACGCCAAATCCAGCCACAAAGCGGTGGTCCCACATGAATTCCGGGGTCGGCTGGGTTGTTCGTTAATCCTTTGCTCTATTTGTTGAATAACACATCAGAGACACGGGCGGGGGATCGTTTTTGACCGGGCATTTTTTGGTGTGGTTCGTGTGAGGATTAAACGGGTTCTTTATTTTCCCCCTCTCTCTCTCTCTCTCACTCGCTCTGGAGTGTGAGAATAATTTTCACGATTATATCCGGAGTTGGGTGAAGCCATGGGGGCATTTTTCGATACACCAAATTAAGGGTAAGCTGTTAGTGTTTCCCCGGTGGACACATGTTTTGGAGCGCAAAAATGACAGCACAATCATCTTCTAAGGCTAGGCGCTTCACGGAACGCAACGGCACACGGAAATCTCATTCAAATCATCCCAAACCAAGCAATTTGCTCGATCATACTTCAACGTCGTATGTTCTCGAAGCTGCAGATTGAAAGTCCAGATGCGTTCCTCCACATGATAAGGACCCTTTGCCCGCTCGCGTTTCGCTCAACCCTCGCCAAACGTTCATTTTGCGACCGTCTTGCTTGCATAAATTGTGTCCCCATGTCATACCACAGCCACGCCATCGAACAGCTGTTCCAGAGGACATCGGAGCTCGTTTGCGGACACACACACACATACACACACAAAATCTTGTGTCCCCCAAGCAACCGATCTCGACGGTTTTGTCTCCCTCGTCATATGCGAAAAGAAATTAAGCCCGCGATAAGGCTCCTGCCTGACGCTCGGCCTGACTGCGGTTACACGCTTCACAGTTTTGATAGTGCAAACCGAACGACACATCACGAAACTGTAAGCACCCACAAAAAAAAAACAAACAAACAAAATTCCACCAACCAACAACGAGCAGCAGCAGCAGCGGCAGTCAGTGGGCACCCAAAAACCGCACCGATTGCGGAACGGCGAAATCACTGCAAACGGGCCCGCAAATCGCCCGCAAAGAAGCACCAAACAATTTGTTCACCATGGAACCTAAATTGATTGTTTCCATATTTCATCTCCTTACGACCGTCAGATCTCCTCTCCCTACCCTCCACCACTCTCTAAGGTACGTACCACTTATTCGGAGAGGATGGAGGGATAGGTCAACGCTTTCATCTTTTGCGTTCGCCTCAAAAACCATTCGATGCGGCGATCGCATCCAGAGGGCGCCAAGATCACCCAAGCCTCTCTCTCTCACTCACACACATCCTCAGGCGGCATATTCATTGAATGGTTTTGGGTGGTTGTGAAATCGGGTAAGGGCACTGGCCCACGATGTTGATTACAGTGCGCCCCACAAACATAAATCAACCAGGAAGAAGGGCATCCTTCCCTGCTTTGAGTTGGGGCGGGTGACCCATCGAAGATGAGCTGGCCGGCAGGGCCGGTGTTATCAAATTCGCATGACCTGCCTATTGTCAGTGCCAGAAAAGCCGACGGCAACTCGGGTCGATCAACGCAACACGATTCAAAAGCGACAAAAATCCAAAAATCGTTGCGTCAAACTAGTTTTTTGTTTGTTTCCTTTGTCCGTATTGTTTGCTCGTTATCATATTCCAAACAAGTGAATGACTTGTGCGTGACAATGGTAAGGTATTATCAGTGCTTTGCGAAGCTAATTGTGAGCCTTTTTTTGCTTTGTTTACTTTGTTTGCTTCTTACCGTCTTCGCCGAGTCCTGGTGGTAGCTCTCGCGCTCCCAGAAAGCAAACCACGGCAAAGCTAGTTGCTCCAACGGCATTGGCCCGCCTCGATTGAAAGGGGGTGGAGCAGTTGGCAGCGACCCTAGCGCTACGGTGGGCGGGATCCCGCGAGTCCTTGTAAGGGGCTGCCCAGTTCTCTGGGCGGTTGTGCCAATCGGTGGGCCGTTTGCGGTCTCGCACGCGCGCACGTAGCCATTGTGGCAGGTCGATCGTGCTGCTCGTGATCACCTGCTGCAATTAAGCCGTCCAGGGAAGGCACTTCGCAACAGACTGCTCGACCAGCTCTGCTGCTTGGAGCATACAGACAAATCACGGGAAAAAGGATTTGCCGTTCTGTGACCTGCTCTTGTGTGAACCAGGTACCAAGGTCCCTGGGAGTTGAGTCTTTACCAGAAATAGTTGTAACAAGTACCTGTGTGATAACAGAGCAAAGCTAGACACCTGTACCCTTCGTGTTGGCAAGATGTACCTCCAGCGTTCCAGCGTCCAATTAACGTATAACACCTTCAAATCAATGAAGTTCGCCCGCGCCCGGGGAACAACGGAGCGTACTATTGAGCAGCCGGAAAGCAACTTAAGGATACCATTGCACCTGACGCACACACACTCCTACTTCACTGCAACAGGGTATACATTCCTTCCACCTTGCTCTAATGCGAAGGTCTCAGAAGTGTTTGTGTGCCTCAGCTGCCGCTACGATTACAATTACCATCATGTCAAACATGACCCAACACAAATCGTCCTTTCGGGTGACTTACCTTTGGTTTCGGTTGACGAGAGCGTTCGAGCGAAGACGATGGACGAAGAAACATAAACCGGGTACGGTACGAGGGATCGTTCCGGTAGACTACAGATGCGATCTCGGCGATGCAAAACCGAATCACCTGCAGTCAACCGGCGGCGGCGGCCGCAGCTTGATAGAGAGAACTCGCTGCCGCTGCAAACACTGCACAATCGATCACTTGTAGATTTTCACACACACACACGCACACACGCACACGCACAAACACTCGTTTTTACACACTAGCACACTTACACTTATATCTCCCCATTTACGCGCACGCACGCACGCAAAAAATACACAAATTTACACACGGGACAGGGGAGCACAATCAGCAACTACAATAACTTCACTACTGACAAAAAGCGCAAGATCACACACTGTGTGTAACCGGCTGGAAACATGAAAACATAGAAGATACATTAAATAGGTATACTATAACGTCTTTTGCCCACTTGCTCGAATCGAATCGTGCAGCTCGCAAACCAATTGTCCGTTCGTCGCCTGATGACCCCGGATCGGTGGAGCTAACCGGCAGGGGGCGGGAGGGAGAGATTCAGGGCAGAATCAATCAAAATTACGGGCAGGCCGGACGGATTCGGGCTGTCAATAAACGTCACTCTTCATTAAAGCGAGCAACCCCACCCCAAGCAACCCCCAAGCATTTGGCCGGTTTGGGCTTCCTTCTGGGGCCCGTTTGCTGACTGGCTGCTGGCAATTGATTTGCCTCTCACAAGGCACCGAACGCAAGTTCCAGGCTTCAGTGGACCAACGAAGAGACCTCGTTTAGATCTTCCGATGGGTCGATTGGGGGAAAAAAGGCGGTTAAGTTTACTTCCTACCAACGAACCGATATTGGAGCAGTTGCTTGTCGAGGCTGTGAAAGATCACCTTAGCACACAGACGCACTCACAAACACACACGCACAAACACTAGCAGTACTCACGCAACACTTAGCGCCGAACGAACTTCGAAACCTCGCGATCACGTGTGTGAGTGATTGTGAAAGGGTGGAAAAAGTAACACCCCTTCACGGAGCCGCCCGAGTGGGGAGCGAGAGAAGAAAAACACAAGGGAAGGCCTGCAGGGCTTGGCAGGTCGATTGGCGCAAACAGGTCTGTGCGCGTATTGCGTGCAGCTTTCGTGTCCGGCGCTGGGATAGGCTTTGCCCGTCCTATCAGCGAAATGTTTGATTATTTTTTAAAGTATCTATTTCAGCTCACTTGTTAAGGAAAGCGCCACTGTTAATTAAACGCTTCAATATCAACACGAAACCATCACACCAACTGCTGCATTATCCAATCTTTCCCACCGACGCTACGCAATGTTTACCACCGTCGGCGTCCTTAAAGCTATCGAGCCAGTGCCATCACCGGTTTGAAAGGAATCAAAACAAAAACACTACGCCTCCATTACACAGCTTTTCACTTTACAGGGACGGTGTTGAACAGTTTCACCCACCCGCGTTCTCAAACGAAAGCTTTCGACGCAAAGAAAATCGATGTTCGGTTCGGTTCGGTTGGCCTACCCCTTTTGCAGGCGGCAACGATGGTGGCCGGAGTCGTGGCCGTACTGGTCACAATCAATTTTTTTGCTTTAGTTTACACGGAACGAGCGCGCGTCTACTACACACACAACACACAACGCGCACGAACGGTGCGTTCCGTGTCCGCCGTGATGAAGAGATAAATTCAAAATGAATGGAAGAATCGCGCCGCACCGCACGAAGCAAACCGTTTCCGAAGGGAGCCCGCCCCGAATCGAGCGGCTCTCGCACCGACCGGTTTCGAGCAGTTTACGCTCTCGCGGAACGCGCACGTTTCTCGCCCGCCGCTCGCTGTCTCGCTCTAGCGCGCGCACAGAGCACCGAGAGCAGTGCTGGCGGAGGTTGGCGGTGATAGGTTGTTTGAAACATTTTGTCACATTCACCTCACCATAATGCGCTCGAGATGATGATTGTTTTGCTGTAAAAGTGTGGAGAACTATAAAAATCCACTTTTTATACATGTAATTCTCAGCCATAACGCTACAACAGCTATTAATTTGATGCCAATTGCTCTAACACATAAAACCAAAGCAATGAAAACGATTTGTTCCCACTGAAACGTTCAATTTCAATGCAATTGGCGCCAACATTCCGAACCGCTGAGCATGTGCATGAGCACAAAGCCAGGAACAAAATTAGCATCTGGTAATGATGGAATCGGTCACTCGCGACCGATCGCACTCATCTGCTCAAACGATCATCAGCTGGGCCTAAGATCATCGGCCAATCGGACAGACAACACAGCAGCGAATGGAAAGCGAATAGCAAACAGGACAAAAAAAAACGTTTCAAAAAAACGGCATCACCAGCATCATCCTATCGTGACACATGCTCCGAATTCGTGGAAAAAGTGTTCACGGCACTGCCACCACCCCAAAAGCATGTACTGGAGCGCCAGCGGTACGCCAAGCGGTAGTATGAAGTCACATGGAGTCGCCCTGTCGTTTTAATCGATGAATCATCTGCACAAACCTTCGATTCTGAGCGAGGGATTGCGCGCTAAAGAGTGCTGGCATGTGGCATATTACACAATATAGTACGGCACCGGAGGATGATTCACGGTCGGGTCGCTCCTGCGTGCGAACAGGAAACGGTGTGCCCCGGGGGCAATATATTCTAGCGTCCAATTTTTCCCATGAATCCACAATATTCAGGTGGCTAACGTAAACGTCTTTGCCACCTCGATTAGTTGCTCCGTGCGGAAATAATCTGTTCCACTTTCCAATGGCTAACGCAATCTAGTAGCAGAACAAAGGTTGATGATCAGCGTAAAAGTGGCGAATCATCGCAACAAAGATAAAAGACAGTGTGGCCCTATTTTGGGGACCCTAATGTGGCTAATCTAACTTAACTGAAATGCACACTAATCATCACTCCGTCGTAAACGGTGGTAAAGTGCTTCGTGTATTTCAAACGAAATTGATTCTAAGGTGGTATTATAGTTGTAAGTTGTAGTTGTAATGTGTGGTAAATCACTTAACAAACTGCTTGATTTGCTGTCGTTATTGACATATTTTGACTTAAAGGCATCAATTTTTAACTGTATGCATCAAGGCACCAATTTGTGGCCTTAGGTCATTCCTATTTTACTCAACAATATATAATAATTAATTCTCTTGGCATTTCAATAAAAATGTAAAAAATTTAAGGTCACATTATAAGAACAGTAACATATTATATTTTGTGAAAAATCTGCAAAATTTTGATAACCTTAAACACGGTATTTTAAAACTAGAAAATGCATGATAGCTCAGAAGACTACAAGTATTCCTCTATATACGCTATAAGCGATAAACGCGATTTTTTAAATTAGACTGTTCTTTGCTGAAAGGCTGAAAGCCAACCCCAACCACTGAAAGCTAACCTCACAAGTGGTACAGGCAGGCCTGGACCGACAACGGTTGTTAAGCAAAGAAGAAGAAGAAGTTCTTTGAGCAATATGTACTGATTTCACACATTAAATATCAAATGCAAAATAAATTCCGTTGTGTCCGAATATTTTAAAATGCACAAAATTTTAATCTTCGCCTAATTTAGTAACTAAAATCTACCACTTCAAGCAAAACTATAGTAAAATTAGCTATAATTAGACTTACGCTAATATTCGAGATACGTATAAGATCAAGGATCAAGGAAAACCTGTAAATTGTATTTTTTAAATACGCGTACAAATTTAAATACTTAAAATTGCAGATCAATAAATGATTGATTACGTGACTTGAACTGACAATCTTATGGACATAAATACCAATATTGACCTAGAGTCTTAAATTAATGCCTCAAAGCGATATGCCTAATAACATCGAGGCCAAAATTGGTGCCTTGGAGGCAAAATTTGGGACATAATTAGCCAAAAATTAGCGCAAAAACAATCACTTTCACATAATAGTACAATTAAGCAATGTCAAAGCTTCAAAGCTAAGTATCAATAAGAGAAAGTTAGTAAAAATCCTTGTATTACTGACATTCTTACAAATCTTCATAATTCCGAGAATCATCAATTTGTTCCACATGCTTCGTTTGGATTTTTTTACACCAAATCGCTCCCCAAAGCAATGCAATAAATCGTTGCACATTCGCATGCTTCCCATTGATGTCACCCAATCATCCCCAGGGTACTCTCGCCGACCCGGAACAATACAAAAACCCTGCCCGCTCATTGCGCTCAGCTCATTGTCTTATCGCGCCTTTGCAATTGGATTTCACGCAAATGACGTTTTCGTGGCAAAACATTTTAGCCCGCTAGACGCAAGCGGTCCACGTAACCGTACCATTGTGTTGCATAGCTTAATAGTTTTGCCCCCTTGAAGGACACCGGTTAATTAGCTGGCGGGTGCAAAACTGCGCAAAGCGCTTTAACAAGGCAAGACCCAAAGGGCCGCCCCCGGAACCCCAAAGTTCCCAAGTTCAGCCATAATATTATTGCCGTGCCATCACTTGGCAGACCGCGACCGGCCGCGACAGCACCACTATCACAAATCGATGCGCAAGTTTATTGTTTAAAACGAAGAGCAGAAATAACAAAACAAAAACTGTTGACAACAACACCCTTTCGACAGGGAAGGGTGGACACAAACAATATAAAGCGTGACCCGGCGCAGCAGACCCTTCGCGCGCGCCCTATCGCGGCTCAAACAGGCGGTGAGGTGGCGGTGGATGCTGCAATCACGATCCAATCCCTCATCGCCCTGGGTGCCAGAGTTCGATGGCTGATTACAAACACACCACAAAGCGGTTCGCGGCAAAGCGGTTGCGTCTGGCACGATGCTGACGACTGTTTGTCTTGCCGCGACCGCGCGTAACCAAGACGCGTGCGGGCAATAAGTGCATCCAGCCGCACCACGGACTACTACGGACACCGAGAGGGCAAAGCACGGGGTGCCAGTAAGCGGCGGGTGGTTGCACGCAAAAAAGGGTAAATAAATAGTAAAATATCTCACTTCTTGCGCCGGGCGTTGTTGTCCCAGGTGTGTTCATCCTGCACGAAATGCACTTTATTGTTACTGCCAAGAACACGCGCTTCATCTAGGTCGCCCAGTGGGGACCCGCGTACGAGCAAATGGGGAAACCCCCATCAATAAACCAAACTCGAAATTGTAGTGCATTTTCGACGCGGAGGTTTTATTAGTAAAGTCCTCTGAATAAATAATCGCTCACCGTGTAGTAGCACAGAGGGAGAGAGAGAACGTGCTGTAGCGTAGGACCCGGTTGCTATTGGTTTGCCATAATTTATCCCCATGTTTGCAACGTTTCCTCACACTTTGGCACAGCGTTTGTTTACCTTACCACCAACCTGTAACGGTGCAAAAAACGGAGTAGGGAAGGAAGGCTCCATTTGAAATTTGATTGATATAACTGGTGGTCTGTGAAGCGTGTAATCGTAAATAATACAACATGCGCGGCACATTTCATGCCCGACCTACCATAGTCAAATAAACTTATTGCACCTGATGGAAGGTTTGAACATATTTTCTACACCCTACCCACGGGGAAGATGGAGGGAAAAACACAATCAATGGTCAGTGGCTGTTGATTGCCGAGTCGCAAACGGCAACAGTTCGATGCATTTCACCGATAGGCAAATGGCAGAAATAAACTATCCTTACTCTCTCTATCTCTCTCCTCCCTCGTTCTTTTCTATATCTGCAAACACATTCAAAATTAAATTTAAATGTAAAACATGCTTTTCAAATTCCTCCTGTTTCATCCCTCCCTTTCCCCCCGCCACCAACTAAACGTACAGAACGTAATGCTGCCTCTTTATTGGCCTGCATTGGCTCATTATTAACTCATAAAAATCAATTACACGTTGCATTTGTGTTTGCTACACCATCGCGTTTCCCGGGGTTGGTTTTTTTATGCTTTGCTCTATTTCATATTCAACGACTGGAGAAAAAAAAGTCAACAAAAAACATGCCAAAAGGTTGTTTTCAGCCTCTGCCCTGCCTGAAGCCTTGTTGTGGTAGGGGTAGTAGTTGTTCTGCTCTCTGCCCTGCAACGACTTCTTTCGTGGGCAGCAGCAGCAGACACACAAATGGAACAATAAATTTAAACACTGCAGTACAGTACGGTACGGCAGGCGAAAATCGCTTAAAAATAATGTAAAATATTTTATTATACTCGCAACTATTTGTATGATTTTTTTTTATATAAAAAGGAATTCAAACACGTTTGATAAAAAGTAAATGAAATGCAATATTTTAAGCATTGAAAATATAAAAGGCTCGAAACATCTCTATCACTTACTGTGTAGGGGGCTGCCTGTAGGGCAGTAGTAAGCAGACCGGTGCCTTGGGTCAACATTATTCTCCCGCTTCAGTCCGCATTAAATCTTCCCCTCCCAAGTGCTCCAACAAGGAAAGCTGTACGCTGAGGAGGTGCTAATTTATCTATCCCGCTCCTATCCAAATAACCCATAATTGCAATCCGATCGCAATCTGTGTGCCAGCCACGCAGAGCAACGAGGCTTTCACTACGCCCACAAGCACCCACAGGCAGGGCCACTAATCCAGAAGGGTCCAGTCGAGCCAGCCATTTCTTTTCCCATCCGATTCGCGGCGAATGGGATTCGGCTGGCGCGAATCGATTGCAACAATCGGAAGAACATCGGCCGCTCCAAATCGGCTCTATTAACGATACGTAATGGCACTGCATCACGCTCATTTCAAATTAACAGTTTAATGTACCCTCGTTTGCTATGCGCTCGCCACATAGTTAAGATGCAAAGGCTACCGTCCCGCAACCCTTCGTGGGTCGGTTCAAAAAATGCTCCCAAAGGAACGAAGGTTCCCCTGCTTTCAAATAAAGCACAATAAATAAAGAACGCATCGAACGACACGAGCGCGTTTATCATTTCCATCACGTCACACGTGTTTCCCCCATGGAGGGGATGGGGCAGGGAGAGATTGATTATGTCCATTGTGAAGGTTTGGCATGTTGCATTTCACTGTCAAGATATTTTTTTGGGGGCGCCCGGTGGATGCGCCCCAACTTCGTGGCCGGCGTAGCAAGCACATTAATTTGCAATGTCCCGCACCCCGGCGGGATCGTGCCGCCGGGACCTACTGGTCAGGAACTGCTTTTATTATCCATTCGACCGGTCTCATCAATTATTGGCTTTTTCGGAGGGGTTATGGGGGCTGTTGCTTTGCTTCTGGTTTTGTTTTGTTTTTTGGCGAGCATGTTTTTTTTTTGTTTGTTTGACATGATTGACGCATTTTGTTATGCGTGCAAAAACAATCGTGCCAAAAGAACAGACACAAAAACAATGGAATACATAAATATTATTAAATGATCGCATGTACGGCAATAAATTTAAATTAATTTCCAACTGATTTGTATAATTGTAAATTTTTCCTATTAGAATTAATCATTAGGTTCAAAAATAACCCTTTTTATACCTTTTTTTGGGGTAAAACAAACACAAATTTCCCCTATTCAACATCTGGTGATCGCTTTCCCCGCACCCGTTGCCAATGGTAACAAACCGTAATGCACACACAGAAACACACAGACACGCCGCAATGCAATTCCATTTGCCTTAAAAGTGCATCCAAGCGCCAGTACGCTTCATTTGATACGACACGAACAAAATCGCGGCTCGCGCCACAACCCTGCAATTGCATTGTGCATGTGCGCCAGAGCTTTCCACCCTCCCACCCACCCAGGACAGGGCGGGAGAGCGCGCGCGCGCGTGCTAAGATCCACCTGCAACACACCATCCCACGACCACCACCCTCCTTCCGCGCAGACATGCTCGCTCCGAAAAAGGCTAATTGTTTTAAAATTCAACAAGTCACCTGATCGAGCTCGGCTCTCTTTTCCACTCCTCTAGCAGCACCCCTATCCATCCCTTTCCGTGGTCGCATGGCATGCGTGCACGCGCGACACTTGAGCGCACCAAATTGTAACGCATCATGTTCCAGGCAGGATGCTCCGCTCCTTATGCTGCTGCGGGATGCTGCTGCTGCCGAGTCGAGTGCAGTAGAATTCTTTCAAAGCAAAATGAAGAACGGCTTCGCGCAGTGCATCGGGGGGGGAGATCCTCTTTCCCGGGCTGCAGCCCGGTTCGGTCCGGGCCGGTATGTCTGGGGCCGCTCCAGAATTGGGCAAAATATGAGCCTCTTGGGGAGTAAATAAGGGTGGAAGAGCTGGAGGGCTGGAGCCCGGGGTACACCTTTGCTGGCGAGATTCACAGCAAATAGGGAAAAAGGTGGCGGAGGGTTGCTTTTTTTTCTTCTGCTCAAGCTCGCTTGTGGAACGATTTGCCCATTTGTGGCGAAGCGCCACGGCTACAAATATGGTACGCGATGGAGCGGTTACCGTCGCCCCGGCAGACATTGGCGACGGGGTGTAATTTTATGTCTTATGTGGGCTTTTCCCCCCTTACGTCTGTTATAATTTCTCTCTCTCCCTATGCTCATTTCCATTAAACTAAGTCCTGAACATGGTTCGGGTGTCGTGTTCGTGCCCTGGTTCAAACATATTGCTCAATTGTGTGCTGTTGGTTTGCCGTTGTTACAACTGTTTTTGTGTTGTACCCGTCCTCATATAGGGGACTTGGTGGTTTGTTCGACACCGTGATGGTGATTAATTATTAATTAGTTTTTTGAAAGCAAGAGAAAGCATGTCTCATTGCATATGGACACAATTTTGGGAGGAATTTTTAAAGAACTTTAGAATTGAATTTTTTAATTGATCCTGAAATTAAAAAGGGAACAGAATCGTTACATTGTATGTAATTAATTTAGTTTAAGAATTCAATTTTAAAGTCTTGAAGGGGGTAATTCGAAAAAAATACCCAAATCTTATAATTCAATATTTTAAACTTTTTTTTTAATGTTTAGATCCACACTAGTGTTGTGTTTAATGCATATTTCGTGTCGATTAAATCGAATAAATCTGCAGCGACGGGTGATGCAAAGATTGAATTCCTAAAGTCATTCATATGTGTACAGATATTAATTTTGAAAAATGTATGCATCTTTTTGATATATCTTTATAAAAATCTCTAGAAATTTATGCATATCTCCAGCGTCAACATTTGCTGTGTTGCTAATAAAAATGGGTTTCGGACGAGCATATAGTTCAAGCCCTCAACCTAGCACTCGTACTACTACTACTTCTAACTAAAACATTCAGATTCAATTAATAATGCTGAAGACTCATTCCGATTTATGAATCAGAAACAGAATTACCCATCTCTAACCAAAAAAATACAGTTAATTGATACAAGATAATTGAACACAAAACAACATTCACTGTAGCCTATATTGCATATTTTTTCACAATATGCTCCCCGACTGCTTTATACTCCAACTTTTATGTACAAACTACTACTTAAATGTTCATAAAATGCTTCCTATTTTCATCTGATTGTTGCTCACAACGAAATCCTCCAAAGCTAACATATTTATCAACAAAACAAACACACACACAGACTTACCGCACGAAACCACTGGATGACATCCGACAAACGCGCACCGGTGCAACCGTTTATCATTCACCATCGATGGATCCATCGTGCACGGGCCGGCAGCGTACGCGCTGGGCACGCACCGTGCGCAAAACATTATGGTATTGCAGCATCCGGAGGGAATAAAAACCAAAACCAAAGTAATGTTAGCTGTTGCAGTACCGCTGCCCATCATCATCGCCTTACCTTCCGCATCATGGTAAGATGAAAGTACAGGTCGAATTCAGGCACCATGCACCGGTTCGATCTTCATCGGTGTCACATTAGCAAGCTGAGCACGCGTCAATCGATCGGAGATCGGAGCCGAGTTCGAGAGGGTTGAGGGGGTTAGATGTATTCCCTACACGGGATGCAGCTTCACCGCACAACGACAGCTGGAATATACAGCGAGACACGCCGGCCAGCGGGCAGCGATCAGTGTGACAGTTTGATCGCAAAAAAAAAACAACAACAAACGGCCGATGACAAACCGGTGGGGCACGAGCGAATCACGCACCGCAGCGAAAGAGAGAGCAAAAAGGGCAGGCAGTGAGCTGTCGTGTACAATGATCTACAGTAGCAGCAGCAGCAGCAGCACCAGCATCTCACCACCTCCGAAGATGTTCCAGTTTTGTGTGGTGTAGATACGTTTTTTTGTCCTATTTGCTTGCTAGCGCAGTTAACGCGTGCCAATGATCAAACACCATCCCCTTGCAGCACAGTGGCTGGCGATCCGAAAGCAAGTGGCACCACTCTTTCGGCAGATCCGTGTGTTTGATCATCTAGCAACCATCTGCCGCCACTCTTCTCCACTACCTTCCCCAACAACACTTTAGTTTTGGGAGCATTTCCCACAAGTCCTCCACAAAGAATAGATCGCTGTCGCTGGATGACACTGGAGAACGATGGAAATCGATCGAATGAAGAGCGATGAATTAGAGCGATGAATGAATTCGTAGCACACACGCGTACCACACACTACCCACACCTCAGCGCTTCGGACTGATATCTAGCCGCTCTCTTCAACGCTACGCAGCTAAGAGAGCTACCGTGATTTGATCCCGCTGCGTTACCATGGCAATGAAGCTGACAGCAGACCCAACAGGCACAGGCTTGATCAATGTGCACATTTTCAATTGCGACATTCTTCTGCCCCAGCTGCTGCTGCTGCTGCTGCTGCATCTCACCACCCGAACCCGAAGGTACGGATGCACCATCACTTGGCGGAAAACGGCGCGCAAAACGAACGGACAGATGAACGCTTTCGAAACATGATTTATAGTGTTTGGGGTTCGGGTTTTCCTTTCGCTCCAACTGATTTTAACGGTGCTGAATCTCCTTCTCTTTTTCCCATTCTTTCAGCGTCTGATCAATTTGCTGCCCAGCATTCCCAGCCTCCCAGCATGTCCCCTTTTGGGACTGCCTGTGCCACTTGATGCAGCAGATTGAACGCATTGGCCACGTTTTGCGAACGTTTGATGCATCCTAATATTAAACAGCCTCTCTCTCTCCTTCTCTTTCTGTTTGCGGGAATGCCCGCCTTCCGAGCAGAATTAGTTTCTATCTTTACTAACTTGAAGATGACGAGCAGATCACGCTTCACCTATAAAACATATCGTACAAGTGCATAAACAAACAGCTTAGTTTTTAGTATTATATTAACAATTAATCACACCGAACAGAGACAGCACAATTTATTATCCCATAGTCTAGTTGTTGTGCGCCAAAAATGAACGCATGAATAACCCCTCGTTTAATGCGTGATGGGCAATCCCCAAGTGAGTTTGAACTTGGCCCCCCAACAACTTGGCCCCCGGGAGCTGACGGTCAGAACAGAAACAGAGCAATTATTGGCACAGCGTCAAATGATGAGCGTGTATCATCTTTCTGACTAGCTGACCAATGCCACAGCAGTAGCGTCATGCTGCAACCAACCAGTAGCTCCAAGATATTATTCCCGAGTTATTATAGAAGTTAGATATTAGATATTATTGCGTCTCTTTAGGATCTGGCTCTAATCCGTATTGGAAGTAGCATAACAAAAGCGTACCAATTTCACACCGAGCGAACGTAAAACAGAGTTCCCATACGAACAATGCCATCCAATAAAGCCATATAACCGGCTACGGCGCTACTGGTGATTGGTTAGCGAAAGGGTTCGGGCTCCGGGCACTCGGTAGGTGTGAATTACTCGTCTAATAAGGGAACGAGCAATTTCAAGCGAGGTTTTACACAAAGGGCGCCCTCCCTAGTTGCTCTCAATTCACTTTATAGGTGTCATAAAACTAGAACTTCTAGCTTTAAACATCCTTCAAGGTCATGCTAGAAACGTTCGTTTCCATTCTTTAGCTTCTGCAAGACAAGGACCTAACCTTGAACAACGGAACAACACATCAGAATGCTCCTAAGCCTCGTAAAGGGGATGCATTGTTTTATCCTTCACGTAGCGACACGCGCGTCCCAAGCATCGCTCGTGAAGTGTCATTTTTTCGGAGGAAAATTATGATCACGTCTTTTAAAAATCTTGAAGCATTGACTTCTTTGACTCCCCAAAGATACTGGAGAATGCGGAGTACAGCAGCATGCATGGTAATGATTGTTGAATCCATTTCACTCCACTAAAGTCAGCACACTTTTGCACATCCAAAATCCTTCTCCACACATCCGAAGATGAAGAAGGGACATACAACAACAAAAAACAACTATACCAACGACATGGTAGAGCACAAAACAATGCCACACTGTACTGGGGAAGGTTTCTTACTGGTGCTACTGCTGCTGCAGCTGCACTCTCGGTGCGCTCGGTGGCAGTCAAGTGTAAGTCGTGCTCCAGTTGTCAGATTGGCTTTATTTAGTGTCGTTTGAACTGGTTCCACTGGCTCGTGCTGGATGTTGGCGAACGTTAGAAACGGAGCGCGGCAATGGCGCGAATGGGGTGGGTGCACTGTTTCGACAGAATGTGAAGAATAAATGGCACACCATTGGGGTGTGAAGATTGCAATTGAATTTAGTGTTTCTTTGACATCTTACTCTCGGGCGACGAGCATGAAGGGGAGTGACTTTTCGTTGCTGCTATATGCCATTCAATGCTGGTTCTTTATCGATTATTGGTTATTTAACGCTTATGCCCGAACGGGCAGCATTTTGTGCTCACGTCCACACAGAAGGTCAACGGTTCAGAATCACAGAAACATATCTCACTATACTCCAACGGCCAACGGTCTTTAACGAAGATAAGATTTCTAAATGCGTTTTGCGCCGGATAAAAACCGAGCAAACCATTTAATTCCGTTGCGTGTGGTCATAGGCCGACGATTGAACCACCTACACCTTCGTGCTAGAATGCGCTGGCAGCACTTCTGGCAGCCTGTAGGCGGTTGTCGCTTTTTGCACGAGCCAGCCACTTCCAGAAGCCCCGGCTCAGTCAGCGGGAAGTCGCAGGTTATCTTGTCCCCGGGGGCGACATCTAACGCGTCTAGCTGTCCAGGTGGACGGACACTCGACGGGAGGAATGGGGTTCTTGCTTCCTTGCTGCTGTCGGTCACGGAAACGGTGGGTTTTTACATTGGATGAAAATGTTATTATTTTACATGTAATTAAGTACTGTCATTGTTTCTTAAAGTAAAATCAAGTAATGCACAGTGTTTTGAAAAACATTCTCAAAAAATTCTATTTTATTACCCTTCATTAAGTTTCCAACTTTTTACTCCTTTGCTCTATAAATTATGACTTTTTAAACGCTGCCTTCACCACCACTGTGTCGTACGAAAGCGTCGGGCCACGAATTCGTCGTCCGCCATGGGTTGAATTATGAGTTTATGGTCTCAACCTTTTTGTCCCCCGTTTGCGTCGTGGAAACCAGCTGGCGCTGTCCGACGGATCTCGAACGGACTCACGATCAAACTGCCAGGGGAGCACCCTTCCTTCCTACCCTTCCCCTTACATCTCCTGAGCCGAGCCGAGCTGAGCAAAGCCGAGAGAGCAAAATATCAATTAAATAAAGGCAAAATTATGAACACAATAAATTAGATATTCTCACATCGATTATACATTCAAATGTCAATTAAATGCAATTACCCGACGACGACGTATTCATGTTATCTGCCAATATGTTCGGTTCCCCGTTGATCATGGGCGACCCAAACGTGCCCTTCTTTTCTTTTCCGATTCTACCCTCTTTTCCACCATTCCCAACGCCACCGTCGCCACGATCGATCGTGCCCCCCGTGAGCTCAACAAGCCAAGCGTCGAATTACCTTAAGCAGCCAGGGAAGGAAGAGGAGAAAAAAAACACCAACCCATTCAATGCAACGCAAACCGATGCATGCACAAGTGCATGTGTGATCGGCTAGGTTGCAAAGATGCAAAGCGTGCCGCACCCCCCGTGATGGCCATTTTCAAGACGCGGACAGGGGCGAAATGCTTGAGATGGGAATGAAAGCGAGCCAAAACGCACAAGAGAGCGATAGCGAGAGTGAGAGAGAGAACAAGCGTTACCCAGATAAACCCAAGCTCATCTAATAATGGTGAAGATGGATTTCAATGTACCAAGCCGCACCTGCAGATGGTCGATCCATCGCGGGGGGATTGGAATGGATCGAAAGGAGAAATCGCTGGGTTCGTTTGTGCATAGATCAATGAAAAACTACGAACGGATCGATCACGAACCACTACAACCTCCCCCACCCATAGAGGATCGCGCCAAATGTCACCGTCACCGTCTGCAGAGGGGTTGAGTGCACCACCTGATCATGATCATCATCATCCGCTTTTCCAATCGGCTCGTTAAAAACTGAACAAGCCCCATCGTCGGCATCGTTATTGGGATAACCTGCAACATTAACCTGTGGCACCTGGCACCGGGGGTAGTACACCTGGCCAGGGTTGGCGATATGTTTTAATTGAACTACCATTATGGTGCCATGGTGTAAGTAAAAGATGATTGTTAGCATTTTGTTTACGATCCGATGTTGCGTTAAAGGCTTTCGAATATGGGACCTGTTTTTTAGTTTTGTGTTGAGATATGATTGTTTGGTAATGTGAGTAAATAACTTTGAAGTAAACAAATCAAATATCTCCTCACATTTATTAAATTTTAATGCAATAGAAAATCCATATTTTCCAGAAGATTTCGTAAGTTCTGAATAATAATGAAAGCCCGAATTTCGTTGCTATTAGTTCTCACACTATTAGGCATTAGTAATCTGTTTTGTATTCAATTTTTACATGATCAAGTCCTATTCTGATCATGGGATTCTGTCTTGTTATCTTATTTATCTTGTATATTTTGTTTATCATAAATCAGGATAAAAACACATCTATAGAAACATATATGACATAGGGAAATATTGACTAGGGGATATTCGGTGCTTAAAGACTGTAGGTTCTACCAGATTTCTATGTTTTTGAGGAGGTTTACGATACCAGCCAGTCTTTTTATGTGGAGTTTGACAGTTGTTGGTCCTTCGTTATTATTTACAGGGTTTAACAGGGGTTCTCATAGTTAAACGACACTTTCCTAACTCTTTCATGTGGGAATTCAAGTTTTTATTATGGGAATTGCACTCTATGACCCCTTTTTTGGACAGGACTATTGGAAATTACAATTGTAATTGTCCAGAAAGGGTGCCATAGAGTCCATTTTCCATGGCATAATCTTCATTTCCCACAAGAAACGATCCACGATGATCACAAAGGATCTTTAGATGTGTCGATGAATAGCAGAATGATTTCATGTTTTTATTGAAGTATTTTTTACCGATGAATCCTTATTTGTGGACAATTTTAGTCCAACTTGAACACTTGTTTTAAACGTATTTTATTCCAGTAATTCAGTGAACCCATATTAACGTAGACTTCTTTCATAGATAGATATTGAAGTGGCAGGAACTTTGGCTAGTTTTTGCTCCTTTATGCCTCCAGTGCCTTATTATTAATATCCTCAGCATTATTTCCATCATTCAAGCCATAATAACTATAGGTTCCATATTTTAGGTATCATACCTATCACGGATATATACTACGTATTATACTTTGGCTGCCTGCTGCTTCACGATCCCTTTTACTACAACTACATCGCAATCTAGGGTATTTCTTACGCAAAGCACAATACACCAAAAAAAAACATAACAAAACTAACATTAATTCCACCCACCTTTAAACGCGCATTTACATCGAACACATTTAGCCTTCTGTCAGTTATTGCGGCTCAGCTTTACATCGCAGCACAACCATCGACGCGAGTGTAATCACTCAATTGTCCCGCTTGATTACCATCGTTACCGCACACACTGGCACTCCGTACTCCGTTTGATTATTCAAGCACATAATTCAAGCCCCGGACAACCTTGCCCCGTTTAGCCTTCGCATTTGCGGCGTACACCTGATTACTGTCCCTTGATCTTGCTCCTAAGCGACCCTAGCCCGACGTTTAGAACCGACGCAACCGAAACGTGTACTCGGTTTGAGGTGTAAACGAAATTTTAATCACACTTTTATCCTCAATGACACACATGTTGTTGGTGTTATGCTACTGCCCAATCACGAAGGTTTATAACCACACACACCAGCAGCAACTAGATATTCGAATCGGGCCAGCCAGCTAGGCTCATCACACGCCTCAAAAAACCCGCACTAGAAATCGTTCGAGTGGTCCACCACTCCATTAATTATCCACGGCATACTACGCCGGAAACCACGGGACGTAACCTCATTGTGCCCAACAGCGATCACTACGAGCAGAACTGGCATGATGGCTACCGTGCGGCCGCCGCGGCGGTTAAAGAACAAAAGGCGTACCTCGGCGGAACACTGCCGGCCAAGCGAAACCAAACCGATTTATGTTGACCACGTGAGTGTCATATCAATGTGTCCACCTCAATGGGATGGTGAGGGGCAAATCCATAGCAAAACCATCATCACCACATCAGCACACAAATCGCAACACGTTCATCCCCCCCTGGGTTGCCCTGCTGACGGGCTAGCAAATCAGCTATACACCACACCACAGACCGTGTTCCGTTTTTATGCTGCCACAGTCCCGGTCTCGCCCCGAAGGACTACACTGCTGCCACTCACACTGCTGGCCCGGTAAGCAAATATGAAATCGCACACTGCGATGATGATGACGATGATGATTGGTGGCGCGAGCAAAAGTGGAATTATTTATTATTACGCGAGGGCGGTAAAGTTGATTGATTTAAATTTAAAGATGTAAGGCCACGATCGTCGGGCACGCCGCCACAACAACAAAAGGCAAATAATGTTGCCGATGTTTAACTGATGGCGGCAGAGGGAAAACGTGTAAGCTTATGGAATAATAATTCCAGCGTACGAAATTTGTGCCGCCACTGTGTGGCCGCTGCTGGGGTGAGGCATGATGGATAGAAACCGTTTCGGTTGAATTGGTGATGGAGGGGAAGGGGAGGGGGGGGGTAATTTGGACGTCTGGAAGAACCTAAATTGGGCATATTGGTATGCTGATCGTTCGATCGATTATTAGTTCAATATTAAATTAGAGCCGCACGCTTTCACGCATGTCACGTACGCGTGTTTGATGAAGATAAGGCTTTGGGAGTGGTTAAATTACCATTTGGCTTAATCGATAGTGAAACGATCCGGTTGATTCCTGGTAGTTGGGAATTAGCAATACATGTCGCATTGCGGGATTTTATGTATTTGTAATTTTATCTCCCTAAAAGGTAGTTTAATCGTTGGAAAAGGTACTCAGAGAGGCTTTATCTTACAGCAATTATGAGAACATTACAGCTTTTATTTAAGTAAAAGAATACTTAAGAATAGTGTTGGAGTGACAATGGTTGAATGGATGTAATATCTCTTTCAAATCAAATTAAGAAGGGGGTTAATGGACCAACCGATAAGAAATGGGATTGTCTTGGGAATTAACAGTAATTATTCTTAAATATTTCTAAATTTAAAAGTGCATGGAATAGATTTCAATAAACATAACGACTTTCATAGAAGAAATTTAGCCCATGAAACTAGTATATTTCACACACAAAAATACAATCTGTTTGTGAAATACATTTCAGCTGTAATATGTGATATTTGTCTCATTCCAGCTACGAGATGTCTTCGAAACGCATTAACCGCATAACTCGGGATCAAACTGTAATTGAGACGTACCGTATGTTGTACAAATGAGTAGGCTAGTACAGAAACTTTATGTCGTTAAGATCTTTAAATTAGAGACAAAACTTGGAAGGATCCAATTTGACCCAAAAATGTCCCAAAATGCTATTTCTAATTGCGCCGTAACCAGTGCTGCAAATGTCATAAAAAAAATTGACTGAAACAAAATCCATGTCAGCGTCACGTATTCAAATGTGATAACCAGAGATGATACTGAAAACGATTGGTGTGAACAGTACATGCTTTGTGACATTTTTGCGACCATCGCTTGGTCAGTCACTTTGTCATGACTTTTTTTTTTTACTGTGATCAATTCTGTAAAATGTCTGTCAATTCTGTTTGAATAATAAATTTTGTAAAATGTCACTGACATAGTAATGAAAAATTCCGGATGAAACAAAATCATGTCAGCGTCACGAACTTATGATGATGATCAGAGATGAGACTCAAACAGTTGTTGTAACCATCACTTGCTTGGTAACATTTTGTGCATCCAACTTACTTTTATACTTTTCCTACTTACTTTTACACTTTTCTTAATCCTGTCTAGTCCACAGTGGTTTTCAATAATAACGACCTATAAAC
Source organism: Anopheles merus (assembly GCF_017562075.2). NCBI lineage: Eukaryota > Metazoa > Arthropoda > Insecta > Diptera > Culicidae > Anopheles > Anopheles merus. Next base: position 40,322,416 of record NC_054083.1, read on the forward strand.
AAACTAACAGAGTTTCTACAATTTCTTTACACACGCAATGCACAACTACCCACACAGTAATGATAGCTATATTTGTTCTGTTATTTACTTAAGGCCACAACTTCAACTTCCAACATATCGGGTTGAGTTTATTCAGATGATAACGATGCTTTTGTACAGCAGCCAAACCACAACCAGTGCCTTATCCTTGCCAATTCCCCAGTTGACATATCTAGTGCGATTGATCTTGCATGCGCGTTTTAATTGCTCTCAAAGGCAGGCGGGCGGTACACCGGTACGTATTGGACCAATCAACCAATCAACAGCACAAAACCTGCCGGCGATCACCCGTTTAATCACTCAATTTACACACAATCGTAAAAATTAAATTAAGAGTTATAAATATTTAAACACGCGCTGGCATCTGCATCTCAGCTCTCCGGCAGGCTTAGCCTCGCACCGTTCGCACAAAAACAAAAACGCTATGGCTATCAAAACGGTAAGCAGCGTTAGATAAGCACGTCCACCCTCTCCCTCCCAAACGAAGTTTAGTCTTTGAATATGTATTACCAATTAGTTTTATGATCCACTGGTTCGAACCGAACGCAACCGGGACCGGACAGTTGTTGTAAATGGAAATGCACTTTTGCGCGGTGAGCGAATATAAGGGGCAGAAAAACAAAACACTCACACGATTGGTTCAACATCATTTGAAACGTTTGATTTACGGTCCAGTGCTCCATTTGGTTGGGTGGGTAATTTCCTCCTCTATCTCACTCTCTCCCATTACACTTTCGCACTAATTTCAGTTAAGTTGTTACCATCCCGGCGTCCTCGCGCTTTGACGTCTTCGAGGCTGTGTGTTCCATTTAATTAAATGTGTTCAGCCGCGAACACGCTAATACAAAGCAGCAACAACAAAAAAAACAACAACAAAGACAGACGCGGTTCAGGCAAATACATCGAAAAAACAACCAACCTAAGCATCAGGATAAACAACGCACGATTGCACACGATGCACTTCCACGCGAATGCACTTCCAACCGTTCGTTATCCACCCGGCGTGCGACGTGCATGCGAAGCGACAATTCAAAACAACCCACACCAAAGGAGGGCGGGGAAGGGTGGTGACGGGTGGGAGGGTCGGTGGGGTGTTATGAGTTATGATCTGATCTGGAAATTGAACATTCTACCAGCCTGCGAACAAGTAATTGGACATTGGCAAGTGCTGTTCGTTTGCGGATTGTTTACACTGGTGCCAACCGCTGGACTGGACCCATTAGAACCCCATGCTCCCCCCCCCCCCCCGCTCCCCCTCCCACTTGCCGGGGTCTTGTTCTAGCGTGATTTAAATTCTATCCCCCAAACGACACTCCTGCTACACAGTAAAAACCAGCGCAAAATCTGCACCAACCGATCGACCCACACAAAAGCCCCCAAAAGGCCACTCTTCAATCGGTTCGGTTCCACAATCGATCGCTATTTCCGGAATGTTGCCCATGATTACAATCTTGGGCCGCTCTTTATCAATTGTTTCATCAAACAACAACAACAACAACAACAAAGTACGGTGGTCATGGGAAGAGGGGAGTTTGATTACATCCTCACCCTGGTTGGGGCGTCCGGATGACAGCATGGCACTGGTATTTCGATACCGTGAGTGGGTGGGTGGATGGGTTCGCTTATCATCCGCAGCGGTCGGTTAAATTTAATATTGTGAAGTGCTTTATTTCGCTTTGCTTTAACGGTTATGGCCATTGACTTGGACACTTTACGCCCGAAAGTCTTGAATTGATAAGAATTGTCACGCGACAGAGACGCTCCAGAGACGTTATGTCATTCGAGCTGGTGGCTGGAGTCGTTCATTATTGAGGTTTTAAGGATGAAATAATGTAAAAATGTTAGGCATATTTGTTTTTGAAACAAGATCTTGACACAATTTAGTAACACAAATCGGTACTAAACTCATCATTCCATGATGGAGCAACTTTTGGATTTTTGGTTCTATTATCGCAACTGCACCACCGACTTACAATAAACGCACGACCTTGGATTAAGATAAGCAGCTGCCGCGGTTATCCTTGTTTTGTCATGTCCCCTTACACACTCTAATTGCGCTTCCCAAAGCCCTGTCCGGCCCTACCACCTGACAGTAATTTCTCCGCCAGCCAGGTTGACGACATCGGAAATGATACTATTTTAAGCGGTCACAACACACACATACACACACACACAGTAGCTTCTTGCGTTCCTGTTGGTATTGTTTTAAGCATTGCTATCACCCAACAGGAACGACGAGGCACTTTGAACAGATCCCGACATGTTTGTTACCATTTCTGATAAGCAGTGTCTGCTCCAGTTTGCTACAGGTAGGGTCAAAATCCCCCTTTTCTCCCTTCCTTGCCAGCCCCATGTGTAACACCGGAAGGGCCCAAAGTTACGCTATTTAATTAGTGCTTGTAATTTGTATGGCCGCGTAGTAGCTGGCGGCTACCTTCCATCTCCCCTCAATATCCCCCCTCAGTGGAATTTATTCCTGGAATGTGTCCCCCGCATGTGTTTCTATTTTTTCCCCAAACTTCCTTTCAACGCTGCCGATTGGCGGTTGGTGGTCTGACAAAAGGGCTTGCTTTACATCGAATACCTGTCCCGGGGGAATAGGAACAAAACAACCAGATTGGCAATAATTTGCAATGATAAATCATTTTTATACGACTTTTCCGGGTGGCGGTTAAGGTGGCGGGCACGCTGATGCTCAGCGCACATTACATCAGCTGATAAGGGTGAATCGTGCAGGTCGGGTGAAAAAACGACTGTCGGCCGGGTGGACCTATACACAGGGAATTTCTCTCTTTTTTTTTAATAAATTAGAACCTTAAATAAAAAAAATATCAATTAAATCTTGTTGTGGATACTTTAAAATTACAATCATTTTGGATTTTTAATTCAAGGTCCTTCTTAATTGTTGTCATCTTAATTGGTTTCGCAGTAGAAGTCTTTTGTAGTTGTTTTTTTTACGTTTGATATCTTTGTTGTAAGTATTTAGATTTTTTTAGGTCAAGATTTTTCTTCAAATTCTTAGATCAAGATGATGACGATGATCTTCAAAGTATTTTATGTTATGTTATATGTGTAATGTGGGTAATTGTTATTTGGGTATAAATATATGATTCAAATATAGCTATCCAGCGAGTCCAGGAGATCTCTGTAGTGTAAGGTGCAGCCAGGCATCGTGTAGAATGATGGTGAAGTATACTAGTGATGGGTAAAGTTAGCAAAAATCCGGAGTCGACTCCGATCCGACTACGATAAATTCGCAATCGACTCCAGAAGATAGGTCCACCTTACAGTTCGGAATCGTCTGGAATTGCCAGGACGAGCCAGGAGTCGGCCTTCGAAACAAAAGCCTATATACGAAGTGCCTTCGGCCGACTCCAGACGACTCCAACTCCGAACGACTCCAAACGACTCCGGACGACTCCAAACGACTCCGGACGACTGCAAACGACTCCGGACAACTCCGGACGACTCCGGACAACTCCGGACGACTCCGGACGACTCCGACTCCGGGCGGATATAGTGGTTCCATTTTGCTGAAGTCGAAATCTGACTAATAATAGTCGGAGTCGGATCGGAGTCGTGGGTGCGTTCCGGAGAGCACATCACTAAAGTATACAACAAGAAGATCCCCAGTAACTCGAAATCGCGCTATACAATCTGCAGCCTCCTTATGATGATTTTTTCTCTAAGAAGAACCATTTGACAGTAACATTCGCTTCGCTTCAAGATGGGATTTCTAGCCCTAGAGCGAATCTCTCAAATCTGCACATTTTGGTTGGCTACCACGACCTCGATCATTTACAGAAATTAAGTACGCAACGATCGAAGAATGCCATATGTGTAGGCTTTGCAGACATGGCAACATGGTTAGTTTAATTGCCTCCATGGATGCATGCGCCTCCTTCGTTCACTGTAATGTACTGTAAGTGAGTCGTCACTGTATGTTAAGCATCTTTGGACTCTTTAATATGTTCAATATGTTTAATATGTTTATTGATTAATCCATCGGGATCTTGAAGATCCTACATGAATGTACTTAAATAAGTGCTTATAGACTATGTAAGGTACATAAATCGATACGGGAGAACTGGTGCACAAGAATAGAAAATGTATATTGAAAGTATGATTATTACGTCAGTTGTGTCCTGAGTCTATCTCTAGAAACATTCTGTGATATGTTGAAATCAAATGAGGCGGTCTCGTGGTACAGTCGTCAACTCGAACGACTTAATAACATGCCCGTCATGGGTTCAAGCCCCGAATAGACCGTGCCCCCATACGTAGGACTAACTATCCTGCTATGGTAACAATAAGTTACTGAAAGCCAAGCTCACTGAATCCCCAAAAGCAGACACCGGGAATGGTACAACGGTAACACATCGCCCTGTCACCATGGTAAGAGTCTTACAGCATATCTAGTAGCTTTTCTTTGGAAGGCCTCGATTCGATTACTCCATTATTCGGTGCAGGGATCGCTAACTATACTGCCATATTCTAACACTGATCGGGCGTAGGCACGATCTCATATTTATGATCATAGGATTACAGAAACTTTGCGTAGATCGAATAATCCAACCCAATAGTTGGTTCCCCCTATGGACACTATATTATCTAGATGATGGTTTAATGTTAAACGCACGTCGAGAATGATCCCAAGATCGCGGAATGTATCGGTGCGTTCTACGGATATGTTATCGATCTGGTAGTTGAATCGTGTGCAGTACCGAATCGCTGTCCAAAGAAAAGAAGTGGACGATCAGTCAGGACGGCACAGGACGTTTTGTGAATTAAACCTTTTCGGTACGAATGGTGATTTGAAGTGTTAATTGAAATTAATGTTAGGTATTTACAATTTCAAACATCCTATCTCACTGTCATTTCAAATCCACAATAACCAATACCCACAAAAACAGGTTAATCGATCGAACAGCTCGTTCTTCGAATCCACCGAAAAGCTCGTGCTCGTATGGCATCACTGTAATTAAACTGTGTTTACAATTTCTTCGATTTCTCCGAATCCATATGACTTTGTCGGGCTGAAATTATCAGGTGCGATAAAGTCCACCCTTGCATAAGATTGCATTGTGCGGCAGACGTCCGCCGAGGGGGTGGAAAACGTCAATAGCCAGCCAGCCGACCCTCACCCGCACGCTTCACCAACCATTGGAATGTGCATCGTCTAGGGCTCGAAGGTCCCGGGTCAAGATAAAAGCACCCGGGCGGCCCCGGCGACCAGCCGTGGATAGCGGGCAAAGACAAAAGGAAGCGGTGTTTGAAGTACTGTTTTTGAATTTACCGCTCCAACCGTAAGGACCAGGTAACCGGTAACTGCTTATCAGAAAATTCCCTCACCCCTTCAGAGTCAAAGAATCCAGTTCCTCCAGGACAGGCACGCATGAAGGGACAAATTAGGTCATCCGAATTTCGTAACTCTTTGTAAAGCGTTGGGTTTTTGACCTTTTTATTGATTGCATCACCTAATTTGTGCCGTTAACAAGCGTATAAAGCGCACCTTTTCTGTGCCATCCCAATTCATAGAACTTTTGATTAAATGTGTGTGTGTGTGTGTGTGTGTGTGTGTGTGTGTGTGTGTGTGTGTGTGTGTGTGTGTGTGTGGTGTGTGTGTGTGGTGTGTGTGTGTGTGTGTGTGTGTGTGTGTGTGTGTGTGTGTGTGTGTGTGTGGTGTGTGTGTGTGTGTGTGTGTGTGTGTGTGTGTGTGTGTGTGTGTGTGTGTGTGTGTGTGTGTTTGTTGTGCGCTTGTGTGGTTGGAATCTCTGTGACGTGGTGGTGGTTACCGATCGGGTGCACAACGCGATTAGATAAGGGCGACCACCACCACCACCACCACTACGACCCACCCAAAACTCGTGACTTGACCGGCGAAACAGTGACGAAAGCAAATCAAACCTGATAAGCTTGGGGCTCGCGAATAGTTTTCCCATTGGTCATCGCACTTTTCCTCGCACTCGCTCTGTTGTCGCCATTATTGGGGTTTGCCGGTGCGCACCGGTACGCGATAAGGGTTTGCTTGGTGTTGTTTGTTTTTTTTTTTTTGTATTCTCCCTATTTTTTTACGACTGCCCCACCTCAACAGCTGATAGACGGCGGTGCAGGGGTTTGTGTTTTGTTTTTGTAACATTACGTTACACAAACGGTGAGTCAAAGTGTTGTGTTTACCACCTTTACCAGCCAGCAGGTGACGCGGCTTGTCGAAACGTGTTTTGTCCTGATGCAAGAAACGCTTCGTTGTGGTGAAGCTGTATTGAATGGAACAATATTGTGCAACTAGAGAACATGTTGATTCATTTTTCAGTGGTTCTTGATTAGAAATTGTATTGATTCATCCAAAGGGTGAACGATACTGCTCTCTCTCTTCCTCTCTTTCTCTCTTACTTATTCCCGTAGACGGTCTTCAGGAGGGTAAAGTAGGACCAGGAAGCTTGCAGGATCTAGGGGAAAGAGCGCATCTTACTGAAATATTAACGCAAACGACAATCTAAGTGGCCACTCACCTGGCTGAAGGTACTCATTTGGATGGGCCAGATTTTCCACGCGGTCAGTATGACGGGCTGCTGGCTGCGGTGTATAATTTGCAGCACGGATCGATGGAACGCCACCGACCCTTCCCGGTACCATTCGCAACCGTACGCGGCATCAATGACGGCAAGGCTCTGATGTGTTTGAAAAGGAAAAGCTTCTATTACTCGCGACTCGCTCATCGCCGCCTGGTGCCTTACCGATTCCACAATATCCTCACCGTACGCACACAGCATCAGCAGCTCGATCAGAAAGCATAGCATGAAGAGGACAAACTTTACCAGCATATATCCGCTAACCGTCTGTGGGGTCAGGAAAGGACCAGGATATTGCAGGGAATAAAAAGGTCTGACTCACAGCAGAAAACGGGGCGCAGATAGACGTCATCATCACCACCATCAAGTGTGCACTGGCGTATGCGGGAAAGCACGTGCGCGATCGCAACATCCGGTAAGCATAACTAGCCTATAGGCACGCAGAGAGACCGAGAGAGAGAGCCAGAAAGGGGGAAGCCGCTTTCAAACGGTAAATACTAATTTGCCGATAAGATAAGCTGTGGGGTGCGTGTGCGCGCGCGCAATTTGCTTGAGATGTTGCACGTGCCATGATTAGATCGATCGTGTGTAGCTAACGCCAGGGTTTCTGCAATTCCTGTACATTCACGTACAGCGCTTTGGGGTGTTTTGGTGGTGGGCGCTGCTTTGATAAACAGACTCCAGACGACACCAGGTGCGTCAATACAACACTACATGTTACCGTTATCATAAACGCCTGGATGCAGATTATGATGGAGCTGCCGAGGAAGTTAATAAACAGCGCATTGCCAAACACGTTCTGCATGAACACGCTGCAGCTGCGGATGAAAATGAGGATGCATTACTTACGCCATTGATTTACTCCCGTATCCAATGGGGTTCCTTCGTACCCAATCAACTCCTGATGGATTCGGATCGCATCCCGTAGCCGACTGGTACTGCCACTCCCACCTTCACCAGCACCATTGGCAACCTCTACCACATGGCCAAAGTTGTGCGCCAGGATGCGAAACTGCATACAGAGATGGGCCGCCAGTATGCAGAACAAACAGTCGAACGCCATATGGATGATGATGCCCGTGAACCCAATCACCACGTACAGTGGGTAGACGAACCAGTAGTACTTCACGCCCCCCAGCACATCGAACGGCCACCAGATGTTGAAGGCAAGCTGCCGGTTCCACCGGCCCGTGTAGTGATGGGTGTAGATCATCTCCGCGATCGGCAGGATGGTGAACGCTATCCCCATCACGACGTTCGCGAGCGCCGTTACCGAGGTGACCCGAATGGCGGGCCGCATTGTGTCCTCGCACACCGCCCAATGCTCATCGGTTACAATCTGGCGAAGAGAATTTACATTAATTAATCGTGGTTTTCCAGAACTGGCACAGGAAAATGCTTACCGCCGACGTCCACTTTGCGCGAAACAAACCGACCAGCTCGGCGATCGTGTTCCTTCCCCGGGCCAGTATGACCATCTTCAGCACACCGATGATGCAGTACCCGATGCAGGGCGCTTGAAAGGTTACCTCCAGGAAGGTAACGTCTCGCTCGAACATCTGCCTCAGATAGATCAGCTCACCGATCGTGGTGTAGGCGAGCAGCAGGAAGGACGCGAGAAAGCCCGCGTTGCGTTTGAGCGACGGCAGTACTCCCGGCGGGTACGGCTCCTCGCACGGTGGAATGCCCATCATCAGCAGCATCAGGTTGGTGTTTCGTAGCGTTTCTTCAAAGCTTAGACGTACCATCTTTGTCGACTTACCAGTGGCAATGTCACAACGGAATTATTCTCATTCTCGACATTGAAGATGTGTGTTCGCATCGTTTCCCTTTCAGCGAGGTAAATAATTGAATCGTGCATTTCGTTTTACATTATTAATTGATCTCTATATTCCATTATTAAGCGATAAATTTTAGCATGTAATTGCATGCTATAATTAAGCCAACCAGCAAGCCAGCAACCAGAGTAACCTCCCGTTCGATAGTATACTATTTTCAGCTCTTCAAACACACTGTTCCATGAATAGGAGGAAAAGTGCAGAAAACGGCTAGCACAATAAAATCGAACTATGTCTTTTTACTCTGATCTAATGACCTTGGGAGGTACATATGTGACCATTGTGGAATTAAAGCTGAAGTAAAAATAGTAATAAATCGCCAAGAGAAAGCACCAAAAAGCTTAAAATGTATCTGCTAGTATGTTTAGTGCAATGTAATTACACAAGCATAGTATTACTTTATTATCATCATTACCAATATCATCCCATGCTAAGTAGAGGTGAAAATACTCACCCCTTTACTCCTACTCAACGGGTTCACCCCACTCATTGTCTTGCTGACGACTAATAACTAATGACTCACTCTTTTTGGAGTCAACACTATCTGTGCTGACTAGTGACCTACCATTTATGGGATTCGACTCCCCAACATCAGTGGGAAGTCAAGTCAGTGATTTGAATCATATAAACTCTTCTTGTTGAGTTTAATCCATCCATTCATCAGTCGTTAAGGCCGGGCTACATTGATCGTACTCGCAAGTGTAATTTCGATTTTCACTAGCGCATCTGGCGGCGGCTGACCGAAGCATTTTGCCAAAAAATTTGGAGCCGCTCCAGAAAATATGTTATTGTTCCATGTTTTTTACTTTAACTGGACTGAAAAAGCTTTGTAATTGATAGATAAATATATTGTGCAAGTATTTCAGCCATTTTCGTATCAAAATACGATGAAAAAACTACTAAATTTTGAGATCCGGCAGGACCATTCCCTCGATGACCAAAAAAAGCTTCCACCAGCCGCCGCCAGATGCGCTAGTGAAAATCAAAATTACACTACGGAGTACGATCAATGTAGCCCGGCCTTTAGAATTCAACTCATTTATCACACAATCGAGTACACTCGAGAGGTGCACACTGAGTAATAGAGTGAGTGAGTGAGTTGAATCCTTCCTTCAGCAGTTGAGTGAGTGAGTTGAATTCAGCACGAACAGTTTATTTGATTCTCTCAATAACTCACTCTTTTCAACTTGCTCACTCTCTGCGGCAACTAATCAGCCGTACCGGCGAACTCGTTCGTTCCTAGGAACGATCGCCGCGACGCTCATTTTCACTCATTTCATAGCCCTCTAGATCAAAAATTAGAAAACCGTATAGATTTTGTACTGCCTGACCTAGTGGTACAACCCTATCCACTCATAAGCAACGAATGTTTCTCGACGAACGAGTTCGCCGGTACGGCTGAATGACTCACCCTATTCGGATTCAAATAACTCGCCAGCATATACTAGTACTAGTAACCATTGAAACTATTGCAGCGTATTCAAAGTGAATGTACGTATCCGTTGGCGTCTAAAATCGAAAAGAGAAGCGAAAAGAGGAAGAAAACTCACTTTTGCAGTTGGATCTATAACAAACACATTGCTTAACTTATTGCTTAAACTTAACTTATGACCAACAATGACCGCTAAGTCTGAAATATCACTACTTTCTACAGTTGTTGAGAAGAATGGGTAATAAGATAATGGGAACCGAAGCATATTCAAACTGGAACTCTGATGAGTTCCTCTGTTTCGTATATTGCAAAACAACGGTTCTGTTAGGATCACGAAACCTTCATATCTTGATATCAGTCCAAAAACTGGTCACACCAATCTTAGCTTTTGGCTTCTTTCTTCTAACACACTCATCGTCACTAGTATCTCAGGAACTCACACTACCTGTGTACTCACTTGAACTACTATGGGTGACCGTCCGATTATCGCCTAGCACTATATTTATTGGTGTTGCTTACATCCCGCCTAACCGTGCCAACGATCCCGATTCCTTCAAGGTACTAACCGATAGATTAGTGTGGTACTCACGAGAATCAAACATCACGATATGATCATCTTATTTGGAGATTTTAATCTCCCATCGATCCCATGGTCACCCATGTACCACACAACTCACATCGTGGCTGGGATTATGGCACTCACCATCATTTAGGCACTAAGTTCCAAATACATCTTCTATGACCGCACCCAGTTTCCTCGACAATATAGCTTCAAATGACAATTGCCAATTGAGCAACATAACAAATTCGCTTGGTAGGCCGCTTGACCTAGTGTTTGGTAATTGCACAACTGCAGTATGTAATATCGATCCGTGTTCCTGTCGGTCACCTATCGTGCGTACTGACCATCATCACACTGCTATCGAAATAATCGTAGGTGTTCACGTTAACATATTCAATCACCATCAATGCAGACCTCAATCCATAGAAAAAACTTTTATTTTCTCAGCTGGATAAATAGATTACCGAGTTCGATAATCAACTGTGCATGGACCGTTTTACCTCTATTGACGAGACCATGGCATCAGCTTACCAGCTTCTTGCTATCCTCGATTGAAATGTGTGTACCGTCGTCTCGTATTAAAAAAGGTATCTTGCTCCTATCGGTATCTAAAACGACTGAACAAAAAAAAACAAAACGGCTGTGCTACGCTGCCGTGTATATAAATGTGATCGATGCCCTATGAACAAAAAAATCTTAATGAAACATTATGCATGTACCGCAGCTACAATAGAATTCGATACGGAACCTACTAATGGAGATTGGAACGAAACATAGCAAAAGCGACTAAAGCATTCTGGTCGTTTGAATTAAACTGCCTTCTTAAAACGTGAGTGATTTGAATCTTGTTAGAAAAATGTCAATGTTAGAACTCGGTACGAAAATTGATTGTATTTTTTTTTAGCAATTCAACACTCTTTCCCGCACTTTCTCTCACTCGGTCTCTTTCTCCATGCCGTTATTAATCTCAAACGAGTGAGTAAACACTCGAATCCTTTTAGCATTTATCTAAATCTTTACTGAATACCATTCATAAGTTTTCGCGAAATCCTGTTAGGCCGCGGGGCCATGGGGTTTCTCAACGCTCATTTTCTCAAGCACTCATGAGTGCTTTTGAGAAACCTACGTTCTCAACGTTTGTCGAATCGGCACAAACTCGGTTTGAGAATCTTTGAGAAAGTTGATGATGCAGCGATCGGCTAACTGAAATATGAGCAATTGTGCTATTTGTTTTTCGGTAATCACTTTGGAAAATGTATTCAATATTTATTATTGAAAAAATAAATAAAAAAATATGCGATCAAAAACTTATTTTCCAGTTAAAGCTCCAAATAAAGCTTGAGTGGCTTTATCAGTTTTTCAGAGTGAGAAAAATTAAGGACGGCCACGAGCTCGCATCTGAGAACAATTTTTGAGTGCCTGAGAAACTTAAATGAGTGCTTGAGAATGTTTTCTCAGTATTGAGAAAGCCTGGTGGCGTTCTCAGGCCTTTATGTATTCTTGCACCATCAGTTTCTTTCGTAGTTTTTAATAAATTTGGCTTTCCTTAACCGAGCTACATCAATTCAATTCAATTTATTTATTTACTTTTAACACTAAATAAACCATTAATACAGTACAGTACCTTCGCAAAGAATGTCCCATCCTGCATAGCGTTGAATTCCAGTGTCATAACCGATCCTCCATTAGAATGCATCCTCACAATACCTCACACCATTGTACTTTTTTGTCGCTCTGTTACCCACTACTCCCTGTTAGTGTGCATACCTCCCATACCTGACGCTGCGTAATTTATCGCTAATGTGAGCGCACCTAGAGCGATGCAATTCAATGCACTTTCCCCATCCCAACTATGGAATGGTATGCTGAACAACATCGTGTGGAAGGACACACACACACACACACCAGTCCCCACACCCCCTTCGGAAAAGGCGCATTAGAAGCACCACTTCTAGTGCACATTAATCATAATGCAGCGGGGAAAGGAAATGGAGAGTTGCAGTTTTCACATTTTTTGCGTGGTCTAACCGAAGAGTACGTGAGTCGCTTCTTCACCCCACCACCAAAAGCAAGAACGCAACCGCAATGGGTTACAATTGCTCTTTTTTATTTGGTTGTTGTTGTTTGGCGTAGCGAAGGGTTTTTCCCTCCTCTCTGGCGCATCGCGAGCGCACGTGTTCTATCAGTTTTGAGTTTGATTATTTATGGGAATAATTACAGTCCCACAGCCCGGCCCCCACCTCCCATCGCCCCCGAAATGGCAGTTCGAGGGTAGAGCAGTAGAGCAGGTAATATAGCAGTTACCACAATAAAGAAGCGCTTCTCCCCCTTCTAATACGTGCCCAAGAATGCATTAAATCATCCGGCATGATAGTTCAACCCGTAATGTCGTGTGTACACCGATTCTGAACCCAAAAAAGAGGGGGGGGGGGGGTAAGGGGGAGGGTTAAGAAGTCGCATATACTGTAGGAAAAACCCATTTACCAGCACTGTCGTGACGTAGTTTAAGCTAAATAGTGGGTGTGTGTGTGTGTGTTTTTATTCATTTTTCAAAAATCGCATTAACCAAATCTTCCCCCACACACACACACACATTCCCTTTGCGCCGAAATCCTGGCCCTCATCAACCCTTTCCTTCCTTTCCTTCACGGTGTGTGTGTTTGTGTGCGTGTGCTGTGATTTGTGAATCGCAAGTGTGTCACGAGCCACATAAATCATCCCCCGCCAGGCCGAGCAACTGCACACGAAGATCCAGGGGTTACGGTCCGGAGGGAAGTTGGCAAACGCCGGCGGGACAACAACAAAAAAAAAGAAAGAACGGTAGTAGATTTTTCATTTCCCAAGCGCTAATGAAAACGTATATAGATATATTTACATCGAACGTGTCCCTCTTCCCGTTCCTTCTATTGCTGGGTTCAGTTTTCACCTCATCAACGGGGTTAAAAAGTGTGCAAAAAAAAAAAAAAACAAGGCGCGTGCGAACGATCCACCCAATCAGCTGCTGGGGCGGCCTAGCGGTAATACCATTGCCCAATTCATTCGAAGACAACCGCGAACATGAAAAATCAAACCACATGTCCGCCGGCGTGCGTGGCCTAGCAAAGATGGGAAGAGCGATTTATTGCGGCGTGCTATTTATTGGAATTCGATTTCCTTCTCCTGCTCGCTGCGTGCCTGAACACATATCACCTGTTTCACCTACTAAACCTCCCTCCACCCTTCATCATGTTTATGGCTCCATCGATGAAGAAGAAATTGATACAGTACAGTACGTGCGGGGGGGGGGGCGGTGTTATCGGGCCCACGGTACGCCTCTGACGCACTCGATACGCATTTAAATATAGCTCACATGCGCTATCAAATCGCTCACATATTAACATTTACGCATGGCACGGAGTCGCAGAGATAAAGCACAGCAACATTGAGCGTCTTCCGTTGTCGGGGTTTAGGATTTATGGAAGGTAGAATTAATACTAGCGCTCCTCCACCAAGCTCCAAAGTCTAAAAAGTCACCGTTTAACGTCATTTACTTTCGAATCGATGCGCACCAACGGTTGTTTCAAAAAAATGCCTTCAATATCGCCCCAACTCCATCGCCATGGCAACGGAAGCAGCCAAACAAAGCAAAGTTTGTGCCCGTGGCACCTGTCACATAGAGCATTAGAGATATACATTGGTTCGCCAATTCGTACACACTGCCTGCCCTTTTCATAGCCATGTCACTGTTTAAGGTAAGAAATTGGTGGAAAACGCAATGCCCAACGATCGAGCCGGCGTACGACTCGTTCTCGCTGCACTGTGCCCGGCTGTGCATTGAGGAGGGCGAAAAGGACAGCCTGGTGGTCGGGTCACACACCGGCCAGCTGTGCATCTATCGCCCGTCGGGTGGCACCAACCTGCCCGATCTGGACGCGGAGGATGATGAGCAGGGCAACGCGAACGGTAGCGCGAACGAGCTGGCCGAAAATGTGTTCCAGCATGCGGACGTCATACTGGAGGTGCAGCTACCGCTTCCAGTGCTCGGTGTTAGCAGTGGCAAGTTTACCACGTAAGTATCAAGGTACGATTTCTCCGGAAGCGCTTACCAAATAGAGCCTTTTTTGCAATTTCAGTACGAATAAAACCGACCCCCGGCTGCAGCTCGCCGTACTGCATCCGATGAAGCTGTGCATCTACCAGCTGGTAACGGTCGATGGGCTCGCAGACCATGGCGATCACACGCGTCTGGTCACCCTGTACGACCATGCACTGTCGAAACCGGCCTTCTCGCTGTGCCACGGCCCGTTCGGTGGCGTCAAGGGGCGGGACTTTCTTTGCGTGCAGCATCTGGACGGGTCGCTGCGGTTCTTCGAGCAGGACGGCATTAGCTACGAGCGTACGCTGGCCACCGATCGGTACATACCGGCGCCGCTGCATTATGTGCCGCGGGTCGATTGCTTCGTCACGGTCGCACCGAGCTGGGTGCTGGAGTGCTACCGCTACCAGGACGTGGCGGAAGCGCTCGAGACGTTGCGCCGCCACGACCCGATCTGGGCGCTGTGCATCGGGGAGTATGCGCTCGATCTGCAGGTGCATCAAATTTCCAAGTAAGATTCTTCTGACATTGCCCCCTAAAAGAAGGAATAGTGGAATTAAGAACTATTTTAATCCCCAAATTCCCACAGCACGGAATCCGTCATTGTGATCCTGGGCGAGAACAATCTGCTGTGCGTGTCCGACACTGGGAAGGTTCGGTTCATCAAAAAGCTCGACTACTCACCGGTTTGCTTTCACAGCTTCGTCACCGGATGGTACTGGGGTAGGTTAGAACTTTAGGCCTCTCATATCCCTTTCCCCCAATAGTCTCAGCCCCAATTCCACCCCTTTCCCACAGAACCGGGCGCTCGATTGATGCTGGCAGTCGTCTCGGAAAGTGGATCCCTGCTTCTGTACGAAAGCGATCAAATCATCTGGTCGGCACAGCTCGGTCACGTACCGGTAGCCATCGGCCGTGCCAATGTGGCCGGCCTTCCCGGTGCGCTGGTAACGCTCGGGCCAACCGGTGCCCTCGCGGTAGGCTATCTCGGCTCGGAGCCGCAGCTGTTCCGTGTGCCGGCCCTCAATCTGGCCCCGTTCGAGATTGCCCGCTGCCAGAAGGAGCTGCTCGAGCTGGAGCGCGAGATCCGGGCCGGGGTGGATCCGAGCGACGCTAGCATTGCGAATGCTGCCGCCGAGCGGGACGTCAAGCTGGAGGTTGCAATCCAGGGCGAGCCGGTCCCATGTACCGAGCAGCAGGTGACCGTGCTGCTGTCCTCTAGCGAAATGTGCCAACTGAGCGTAACGGTGCGGGTGGAGCCGAAGCTCGAGATGTTACAGCTGACGGTCGCTACCGATCAGGCGATCGGCTGCTCGAAGGATGCGTTTCTGTTCCGCGACGTCGCGGCCCACAGCACGGAACGGTTCGATGTGTGGCTGTACCCGGCCGTACCGACACTACCGGCCAGTCGTACCGCGACCGTCTACTGTTCCTACACCAACAAGCAGGGCATTACGCGTGTGCTGGAGAGGAGCGTTCTGCTCCCGGTGCGGCTGTTCCTCAAGCCGGCACAACCGTCCAAGGAGGCACAGCACAAGCTAACGCTAACGGTCGTACCGCCGCCAGCGCAGCACACTGCCGGCAGCGTGCTCGGACGATTGTTTCCAGAGTTTGCGCCCGAAGGCAGCAGTGCTAGTGCACTCGCCCTGCAGCCCGTTGCCGGTGGAGGAGATGGGCGGAAAGTCACGATAGTTGCGGCCAAAAGTACGAACCGCTTTCGGGTCCAGTCGGACGAGCTTGGTCTTATGGCGCTCGTGCTGGAGTGCCTCATAGGACGGCTCCAGGGCCGGGAGAGTGTGGGTCACGCGACGGAACAGGATGATGCTGCTGGCAGGAAAGACCATTCCTCCAGGGTGCAGGTTACCATCGGTGGTGTTCCTTCGGTAAGTGGACTGATACGTTCGCTGCAGGTGCATTGTGATTTGAGGAAAGCGGTAAAGCAGCTAGAGGTGAGCACACAGTCCGACAATCTTGGGGAAGTACACAAGCGATGCCATTCTTTGCCTTGTTTCAGACTGATCTTGAGATTGCCACCGGCCAGATGCGACTTTTCGAGCGGCGGTTCGTCGTCAAGCTGCAGGAGCGCTCGCTGCGCGCGCTTGACGGTATACTGATGCTGCTGAAACGGAACCACACTGCGGTGGCCAAAGTGTGCCTGCAAATAAAAACCATGCGTCAGAAGCTAAAACTGTAAGTAGAGCCAGGAATTGCAACGCACTCACCCCCCCCTTAACACATCTCTTTCTTCTTGTCGCATTAGCGCGCAGATTGATCTGACCGCCATCCTGCGCCTGTTTCATCTCTGCTACAGCCATGCGGCCAATGCACCGGGCGGAAAGTATCTCGAGCACCTTACCGCACTGCTAGCCCACTCCGTGCTGGACAGTACGGAGCAGAGCTACGAAGAGATGATGCTGCCAGTGGTACGCTTTCTCCACCAGACGGGACCGCTGAAAAACACCACCGAACAGTCGGAGTCAACGCCGTTCGATGAGGCGTTCTTCTACACCGCCAAACAAACCGACCGCGATCCGGTCGACCTGTCCGCCCACAGTCATCTGCTGCAGGGTCAGCTGCAACGTTTGCTCGGTAGGGTGAACGATCGCATTACCGCCGCTACGACGGCGCGATCGTCCGGAAGTGGCAGCGGTCGGAACAGTGTCGACTTTGAGGATCAACCACTGCCAGAAGCGCACAACGAAGAGGCAGAAGAGGAAGAGGAGGAGGATGAAAAGGGCCAGAATGAAGAAGCGAACCGCCCGACCGATGGCAGCGCTGGTGTAGAGGAGTTCGCCCAACTCAGTGCCACCGCTAGTGAGTGGGTTAACTACGAAAAGATATCCGATTTGCCGCTGTAAGAGTCTTTCTTTCCACCTGGAATGAAGTTTGTTATTTTGTCGATAGTTTGTTCTTTTCTTTTTTGCTTTTATTATCACTTCACTTTCCTCCCCACACCGACCACAGACTTTGCGCGGGTAAAGCGCCCTTAGAGCTAGTAGGGGAATTATTCACCCCGATCACACCCGCGATGGGAGTGTTAGCGTCACACAATGATGTATTTTATCCTTGCTTGTTGTTTAAATTATTTACTATTAATACTTTACGACAGACTACACCTAGTATAAACATATTCCCTTGTGTGTTTTCATTTATGCATATTTTCTTGTAAGTAGAGTGCGCAAACCAGCGCCTTCTCGCTGGTGTCGCGCTGTCGTGGAAACTAACTATGGCGATAAATAAAGAGCAGTATTTAAACAAAAAGGAAGGACAACACGAACGCTTCCCGCTGTAGCACGTGCTACAGCTTAATGTACAATTTACAGCTCACCGAAACCGATGCGCGAAAGATGATTGATCGTAACGTTACTAACAAATGAACACGTGGTATATTGTTGCGCATGATCCCGGGCGGAGGTATATAAAGAGAAAACGTAATTGTTTGCCTTTTCTTTTTTTCCTTTTTTTTTTTAGTTGAAAGAACACACACCTTACTATTTACGCAAACGTAGCGTTGTAATTTGATAACAGCATCAAAAATGTGCCTTCGTGTTTCGTTGTTAGCGGGTAAGAAGCTTCTAGTTTGCTTTCCATTTGCAACATTATCTTGCCGATAATGATGGGGGAGGAGGGATTCCCTTCTCCTAATTATAGTACGATGATAAGATTCTGTTTTTTTACGCCATATTCCCGTTTTTCTTGCACCTTTTTCTCCGAACTATTTACAACAAAATGTTTTATGCTAACTGGCGCATTCACTGATCGCCGTGCTAAATAAAGCTCAATTCAATTTCATTAAAATAAGAAAAACTACACACTAAACACACACACACACTGAACGCATCCTTATCGAACCGAGAGTTTTTCCAGGGTAGTATTTGTGGGTAGGAAAAGTTTTATCCAATCTTTATCGTCGGTCGTAAAGTGTTTATGTCATCGAAAGATAGTAGAAATTGTTTGAATTTCCATAGGATCAGATCATCGTTTGTATGTTGTGCCCGTCGGAATATTATCTGGTTGGAACTGAATTTACGCAGGAAGGAAACGCTTTCCAACTAGAACGATTGACCTAAAAATAAAAATAACAAAACTCTCGAACAGCTACTACACAACACCGCGGGAATGGTTCAAAAGATGCCTGACTTGACTTGACTTGCATGTCCCAATCATATGTGAGATGCTTCAACAATGTACGAAGAGTTGAAGCGGCTACCCGAGAACAGGACGGTGCAGACTGCTGAGATGCAAACATCAACACCTCAAGTCATGGACAACGACGGGTTCACGATCTACGTGAGAAAGGGCCGAGCGCCTAAAAGCAGTCAGCCACAAGCTGACGACATCTCTTCCAGGTTCCTGAAGGAACTTAGAAAGGATGAAGCCCACGATCAAGCTCCTAGTGGACACTCTTACCGATGGATTAGAGACGTACTCATTGACATCGACTTTGAAACAGTGGTTGCAATTGCTGAAGCAGCCGAAAAGGAACGCTCAAATCGCAAATCACTCATCATTGGATTCCACACCGTAAAAAGTTGTGTGTCTCAAGTCCGACTGCCTGCATAATCACGATTTAGTCAAGATCGTTCCCAGTTTGATCACCACAGGAGGACGGTGGTAATTAGCCAAGACTTTCCTGCAGAATATGAGCAAATGTATAGAGATATTAGAAGGGGATTCCTAGCCTACGAACGAGCTCCTAGTGGACACTCTTACCGATGGATTAGAGACGTACTCATTGACATCGACTATGAAACAGTGGTTGCAATTGCTGAAGCAGCCGAAAAGGAACGTTCAAATCGAAAATTAATCATCATTGGATTCCACACCGGAAAAAAAAATTGTGTCTCAAACATGATTGCAACGAACGGATCTTTCCAAAGATCCATCAAAGCCCTTTGTGGAGCTCGGATAAGATGTGGCGATACTGGAATCAGTCTCTGAAGTTGGTTTTAAATAGTACAAAATAGAAAATCTATACCTTATGTGATGATGACGACCCCACCTCACCATGATAATGAGTCCCGACAATAGATTGAGAGGAACGAATGTATCACTAGGATATGTGCTAAATATGTAGATTTATAAACTCTGTTTACCGAATTTGAATACCAAGGACTGAACATTCTGGCCATTGCTAATCGGATCATGTCAAAGGAAGGATGTTATGGAAGATATCAGGATGTGAACAAAGGATATCACCACAACGGCGATACTGCTATTCCTGTGCCGAGGCAACAAAATAGACAAGATGCTGTCAAGAACAACAGAAGCGAACAATGTAAGAATCCAGAAGCTTAAAAAGACTTATGAATTTGGCTAACATTTGGCCAGCAGAATGGTGGAAACCACAGAACGGGACAACCCGAGAGCAGTGGTATAGTCTGCTACAGAGACTGTAAAAAAATCCCAAAGTGTATGCAAACTGTGGATCCATTAACGGTCACAGTAGGACCCTGGGCTGGATAAAACCGAAACCAACGAGTACACCCGGGATGATAAGATGCCTATATTACATCTCTTATCCAATAAGAATTCTACGGTGCGCGATGAATCTGTTATGTTTTAATTTCCAAGCAATACACTCTATTTGGAAAGGTTCCTTCTGATAAAAAAAGAGACGGGATTGCACGCCGACTGGACAACGGTTATACGAATGAATGAACTGACTCTTCCTCTCTATTTTTTCTCTCTCGGTTGATGATCGCAATCTGTTTTATCCTGATAGATTTTTTACTAATTTAAAATCGAAACGATTTTATTTTTTTCGCTACCCAACGCGTCCCCAAAACCTTCCCTTTTTACCGATGTTCTCTTGTTTTCTTAAATTTTACAAACTAAACTATCATTAATCTCACATGCTTACAACTTCACCCACCGTAGTTACCCTAACTCTCCACCAACAACTTTACTTTGCAACATTCGGTGACTGTTTCTTCTTGATCATACTCACCTGGGCCGTTTGCTGCCCCGACTGAGTGGCGCTAGTTGCACCAGCACCCGTGTTTGATCCACTGCTGGCCGCCGAGCTCACGACTACCGCAGCAGATGACACTTGGGTGGCTGCTGGGCCGGAACTGGCGGTAGACACGGTACTTCCACTGTCAC
The DNA here is from genome assembly GCF_017562075.2 of Anopheles merus. Lineage (NCBI taxonomy): Eukaryota > Metazoa > Arthropoda > Insecta > Diptera > Culicidae > Anopheles > Anopheles merus. The sequence goes on from NC_054083.1 coordinate 40,343,039, forward strand.
CGACAGTCGCGCTACTGCTCACAGTAATATGCTGCTGAGCGGATTGCTGCACAGTGGCCTGTTGTTGCTGCTGTATGGCTAACACTTGCTGCTGCTGTGCGGTCGTGCCAACTTGAGCGGCTGGTCCACCACCGCTTCCACCGGCACCACTGCCTCCAGCAGCTGCCGATTGGCTAGAATCGGTGGAACCCGAGCCGCCTACCACCGTCTGAGACACGACGTTCGGTGTGGAGGTCACAGACGTACCGACCACCACTTGTTGCTGCTGCTGCTGCTGCTGCTGTAACTGTTGCGGAGACTGCACCGTGACTGCCACCAGCGATCCACCGGGTGTAGTTTGCAGTCGTACCGGGCTAGCATTCGAACGGGCGGCTTGTTGCGATTGGATAGCGTTCAGTATCACCTGCTGCTGCTGGGCCGAGGTGGCCCCTCCCGCCACCTTAATCGTGCCGATGTTCTGCCCCGGCACGTGCGTCCGTATATTGCCGGCTGCAATTGCCTGGGCGGCGGACGTTGCTGACACCACCTGAAAGAATGCATTGAACGTATTAAAAAAATAATCATTACCTATCAAAGAATGTCTTCGGGCGCTGCTGCTGCCCCCAAACACTGCCTACCTGTATCGCCTGCCGGCCTTGCGACTGTGACATGGACACGGGAATCATTCGGCTGACACCGGTCTTGCCGAGCACGATCTGGCTGCCCTGGTGCGTGTGACGGATGACGTGCTGCACCTGCTGCATCGTCATGGTCGTGCCGGAGGCGATGTTTTTCGGCCCCTGCAGAAACACCTGCGTCGGCTGTACCGTCTTGCCGGCGACGTGCGTGATTTGCGTCATCTTGCCGGCCGCGGCGCCCTTGCGCTGCTGGGTCAGTATCTGCTGCTGCAGATGCACCTGCCGTACCTGACCCTGGTTGGCCCCGATCGTTTTCAGCTGGCCCGGCTTCACCTGGGACAGCGTCATCCCGGTGGCCGCCACCGTACCGCCGGACGTTTTGACCAGCGTCATCTGCTGTGCGCCGGACGTTCCCGCCTGCTGCACCTGCAGGTTGGCGGCCTGGGCAAACAGTTGTGCCTGCGGTATGAGCTGCTGTTTGTTGTGCGCGGCCTGCTGCTGTTGCTGCTGCTGCTGCTGCTGGCTGATCAGTTGCCGCTTCACCATGAGCTGCATTTCGTTGTCCGTTGCCGGGCGCGTGATCATGTGCTTCGTACCGCCGAGCTGCTTGATGTACTGCATGCGCGGCTGTCCTTGTACCATCTGCACGGTCGCAATCGTACTGCCGCCGGCACCGGTCACCGTCGGCGTTTGGGACACGATCGTACCACCGGTGGCCGAAACCACCTGCGTCACCGCATTGCCACCGGTGACCGTGGTCACGCCGGACACCTTTTGCACCACGGCCGTACCAGCGGTGGCCGTGCCGGTCGCACCAGCAGCCGTTGCCTGCTGCACCTGCACCGTCTGCCCGACCGTGCCAGTCTGGATGATGTTGCCCTGCAGGATGGCCGGGCTGACGATCGTCGGTTGGCCGGAGGCCGTTTGCAGCACCGTCGCTCCGCCGCTCGTTGCGACCTGGGCCGCCGTCGCCGGATGCAGCACCTTTACCGACTGCCGCATCGGGGGCTGGCGGTAGAACTGTATCTGCGGCGCGTTGCCCGGCTTACCGGTGCTGGAAACCGTCCCGACCGAGATGGATTTGGCCACCACACCGGACACCTGCTGGCCGCCGGCCATCGAAAGCCGTAGCTGGGCGGACTGGAGCTGCGCCTGGGTCAGTCCACCGCCCAGGCTGCTCACGCTGACGACGGTGGGGCTCTGGGAGCCCGATCGCTGGTGCAGCACCACCTCCTGCAGCGTACCGGTCGGCGCAACGATGCGCTGGGCGCGCAGTGCCGACGTCGTCAGCGTGGTTACCTGCGCCGGCTGTATCGTAGCACTGCTGGCCACACCCGACGTCATCACGCTGCCGAGCTGTGCGACCGAGACGACATGCGGGATCGATTGGTTCACGATCGACGTGGCTTGCGAGGCGGGCGAGATCGTTGCAGTACCGCCACCCTGCAGCAGCTGCTGCGACGATGCGGGCTGATGGATGGATACGATCTGGGGCTGGGACGTCAGCTGGACCGAGTTTACGCCCGACATGGTAGTGACGGGTGTGGTCAGCACGACCGACACTTGTTGCGTTTGGCCCGCCTGCCCGACTTGTTGCTGCGCGTTGCCGCTCTGCTGTGCCGCCACCTGTGCCAACTGTTGCGAAAGCAGATTCTGACTTGCCGGACTTGCAACGATGGCTTTAACGATCTGTTGTGTCTGCTGTTGTTGTTGCTGCTGCTGACTGGGACTGGCGCAGATGTTAACTACCGGTTGGCCGACCCGACCCGCCTGCACGATCGTAGCCACGGTTGGGGTCGCATTGGTCGACACGCCGCACACGACGATCGTCGTTGACTGCCCTGCCGCAGAGGTCACAATTTGCTGACCCTGCACAGTGGCCGCCTGTTGCTGTGGCGAGATGGCGTGCGCTTGCAGTTGCAGCTGCTGCTGAATGAGATGCTGGGCCGGTGTTGCTACCGTGACCGCTTGCACAGTGGCGGCAGATGGTTGCTGCTGCTGCTGCTGCTGCTGCTGCTGCTGCTGAACGACCGTTTGAATGTGTGCCTGCTGCTGCTGTTGCGCTGTTACAATCGGTTGCACACCGACCACCGTCGTCGTGCCCACCTGTTGCTGCTGGATGGTTGTTACGACGGTGCCTGCTTGCGGCACAGTCCCAACAGCCTGCTGCTGTTGGGCGTTCTGTTGTTGCTGCTGCTGAGCCTGCTGCTGCTGCTGCTGCTGCTGCTGCAGTTGTGCCTGCTGCTGCTGCTCCTGTGCGACCGTTAGTTTGTGCTTTTCCTTCAAGTACCGCTCGGCCCGACGCGTCGCTATCTCGACCGGTGTCAGCGGCGCATCGTACCCGGTGATACCGTGCTTAGCCAGCACGAGCGCGTGCTTCGGATTCTTCAGCGCTGCCGGCAGCGTGCTCGAGAGCGACGATTTGCCCGGCACCGGCTTCTTGCCGAACGCCGTCCGGATGTTGTCGAACTTCTGGCGCATCAGCTTGATGAACGAACTGTTCGCATCGCTCGTGTACAGCTGGCCGGTGCGCATCGACCGTATCTGCTTCGGAGGCGACGAACCCGCAGCAGGATTCGACGGGGGCGGCGGCGACGACGACGACGTCGTGGGCGACTGTTTCTGCGGGTTTTTGTTCTTTTTCTGCTTCTTCGGGCTCTCCAGCAGCTTGCCTTCCTCGCGCGGCATTATGACGGACTCGTACCGATAGCGGCACTGCTTCGGCAGCCGGTACGTGCGCGACGACTGGTTGACTATGTCCGCCACCAGGTCCCAGTTCGGCACGTGGCCCGGCGAGATCAGCATCAGGTTCAGCGGCAATCCCTGCAGGTTCTGTATCACGTTCAGGATCGCCATATCCTCGTACACCGTCCACTCCGGTATGCCGCCCTCCGGCTCGACCGGCGGCTTCATCGGCAGCGTGGTCGGCTTCATCGCCAGCATCGGCGGGAACGGCTTGATGATGCCCTTGTACCGCTGCAGCTTGTACTCCTTGCGCAGCTTGGCCATCTGGGGCGTGGGCCGATCGAACAGCGAGCGCGGCGCGTAGTACGTGTCCTCGCGCCGTATCTTTGGCGGCCGGCGCCCATCGGGATAGAAGCCCGCCTCCGAGCGGCTGCGCTTGTAGTCCTTCTTGATGTACACGGGCGGCAGCTCCGCCTCCGGGATGATGTCGGACGTGTCGTACAGGAACGTCAGCGAATGATCCACGTACAGATCGTTATCATCTTGTGGGGGCGTCGGGGGACACCACATCTGTGCAGGCGTGAGAAAACACATTTTTGGCGCGCGCGAGGAAGGAGAGCAGAACGAGATTATTAGCAAACGGAGTACACACACGCTTCGTGTTCTGTACTAGGAGTGTGAGAGATTTAGCTTTCTTGGGGGAGCGAGTGAAGGTTGGAAACTAAATCTTGCACAGTACAAAAACACGCACAAAGAAGGATATAAAAGACAAATCTGGAGTACTCACCGGCATCTTCTCCATCGTGCTATCCGATATCCATATCTAGAGCATTTTCCACGGTACGCACACATCGGAAGAGTACGTGTTTCGAGTGAACAAACGAGATGATTGAGTAAAACAGAGAGAAAAGTAGAGAGAGAGTGGTAGGGAGGAGAGAAAAGAGAGAGAGAGAGATATTACAAATCCGTACAATTATTTTGTTAATTTTTGTTTGCCAACACGCGCGCCCGTTGCTGAAACCGATAAGGTCTGTGGACCGTGACACACAGCCACGTACTGGTTCTCTGTGTGTGTGCTGATTTGTTTTTTGCATCTTTCCACAGCATCGTTCAGCACCGGGCGCGCGGGGTTGTTTGCTGCTTTCTCAGCTGCAGTCAAGCAAAACTTCTCTTCTTCTTTATAAATTTCTGATGCTTTCGAATTTCTGATGCTTTCTGATACTTTTACGATGTAGAGGGCGCGCGCGTAAATTACATCGGGTCTGGGGGGCCTATTGTGCTTTTTCTTCAATTTCTTTTTTCCGATTCACGTTCACAATTGCTTCACTTTTTGATTTTCTCGAACTAAATTTGTGTGTGTTTGGCAGTACAAGGACAATAATTTCTACCACGAAGTTGTAACGTAAATACAAAACAAGGAACCACACAGCGCGGTCCGGCAATCCTAATTAATTTTTTAAAAAATCTCAAGAATATTTGGCTTTCCACTACACACGCACACCACACACATACACCCCCGAACCCAACGCTCTTTTCCTATATTTTTCTTTAACCGTTTTATCAAATCATTGTTATTCGAATGCATCAGAAATTACAAGAAAAAATTAACAAAATAAATCATCACCTTGCTGTTTTTGTGTTGAGTTGTCTGAATAATGTTGCTTATATGTACGTTCGCAAACAATTTCAAAGGAATTTTCGCGTTTTCATTTTTATGATTTTAATGCCAGAAAATCTAATTTTCTTTTTTTTTGTTTTGGTGCCATTCAAAAGGACATTCTAGCGTACACTACTCGTTGTCAGAAGTTTACAAGTCACTCGCGATTGAAATAACAAATTTGTTTTTTGGGTCTTGCGTAAGAATTATCGCGTAAGAACGTACAATAAAACAGCAAGTTATGGTTTGGATTTTCACATCTTCTCTTTAGCATAGACAATTAGTATTCTCTCTCTCTTTCTCTTTCTCTCTCTCATTTATCTCTCTTTATCTCTCCGTTTGGCGCATCGTTTCCGTTTGTACTCTTCTCCGTCTTTCTTTTTTCTTCCATATTTCTTGCTCTCTAGATACAGAAGGATATCGATAGCAACAACCACCACCCCCAGCAACCAAACAACTGTAGTAAAAAGAGCCAGCCACACGCGGGGAATGTTGTGTGTTTGCCTCTTCTTTCTGTTAACATCAACAACATCATGGCACATGAGGGATGTTCACGTGCCCGCCAACAATTGCGCACTCCGACACATCGGATGAGGAAGCGTCGTGCGTTCTTGAAAATCTGTACGAACGGATTACGCTTCTCTCTCTCTCTCTCTGTGTGTTTTGTGACACCAAAAGCTGTTCACATTACTTTTCAACGAAAACTATGATCAACGATGTTTTGATGAAGCTTCAGTTCAGTTAATTGATTCTTCTCTTACTCTTTTCTTCTTTGTTTGAACGTTGTTTAATAAACGCTTTCTTCTCGCATTATTCGAATGAATTCATCAACTCAAGCATTTTTTTTACTCAGCAAGGATAATTTTTTATTCTATTAATTTTTTCTCGCAAACATGCAAACACCTCTCCTCTCTGCCTTGTTCTGTTTGCAATATGCGCGGTTTTTTGTTTGTTTTGCTTTTGTTATGTTCTTCTCTCTGTTATTGCGCGCGCGCTGTTTACTATTATACGGCGGCGCTTTTATCGATCGATCGAGCATTTTGTTTTCCCTGGGATGTATTGTTATGTTCGTAATAGTAATATTTTCTCTTTTGTTTTCTTCTATGTTCTCTTCTGCTCTCTTTCTACTATGCTGCCTTTTTTCCGCGCGGCGCACGGTTTATACACACAACAGCCGTGAAAACATTATCGTGTTCGATCTGCCTACAACAAACCTGGGTTTTTCTATTGATCATCGTTTGGCCGGTCATAATTGTCCCCCCTTTTCCCAAATGAAAACTGGTAAAACTGGTACCTCACTTCTTGCCCCCGTCCGTAAATAGTCAACTAGTATTCGTGTTAGGGGTGCGGGGGCTCACTACGTTACAGTCTCTGTTTTGTTGTTGTTCTGGGCTATTCTGTTGTTTTCCATTATCGATCATTTTTCTACACGCACAACAACGAGGATGGATTTTGGGATGCGCACAGTAGTGTGTGTGTTTGGGTAGCCATTTTGATAAGCGATTTTTAACCGCGATCAATAATAGGCAGCCACATATGTTAACTAGCATAAATGTTAACCATGTGGAGACTACAATGCGCCACAGACATTGTTTGCTGAAATTTAAAAAAAAAACCCCAAGTCTGATGGAATTTTGGGAAGAACCAATTGGAATCTGGGCGAACTAATTGCTTCGTTTGTTCTGATTTTCTGTGTGCATCCGCGCCGCTGCATATAAATCCACGGTAAATCCTTCGTGTTTGTGTGTGTATGTGTGTGTATATTAAGGATAAAATATGCACATATGTACTGCGTTGAGTCTGATTTCTAATGAGCTGTACACCACCCCCTAAAGGTCCATAGAAATAATCTCGTGTCCTATTCTACATATATTTACATCTTGAACTACACCGAGCATATTTATAGATTTGCGAAGATTTGCAACCTTCAAACACAATACACGCACACACACGTATGTGTGTGTGTGTTGATTGTTTTGGGTAGGAGATGGTGTTGTTCAATGCATAAAAGTATGCTACTTCCCCCACCAACCTAAACAACTGAACAGAAGAAATGTAACATTTCCAAAATCTCTCACTTTCAATTTCCTTAGCATATATATTTTTAGTAAACTAACCTGTGGATACGGGTGAGGGAAGGGTATGGGATGTATACGAAAAAGAGCTGCGTACAGAAAACGCATACACTGAGTGATACACACTTTTGACCGTGCGTCCGCGCGCGCCCAAAGCGACTGCGGCGGCGAACCGATCGATCAAAAAACGAGTTTAGTACTACCTGATTCTCCTGCACATTGAGGCGGCGATGACGCAAAACGAAGGTGGAGGATGTACGGGTGGAATTATGTATGATAGGAAATAAATAGTGACGCGTGCCCCTCCAAATGTACATTATTGAATAATGCTATCACAATTAAACGATACGATAGGATGTGTGTCCGCACAAGTTTTGCGCCACTTGGCCCCATAATGATGGGAGACAGTGATATGGGGAGGGATCGATCATCAGGGTGCAGAGATAGTACACGAGGATAGGGATTCAAACAGAGAGAGCACATGTTTAACGCGCACACACACACACTGGACAGGCATTATTGCCAGACACTGGTACAACAGACAAGCAGTCAAATGCTATTAACATAGCATTTTTGTGTCCACTATTGCTTTGAGATGTATGCAAATTTCGAACCCTTGAAACGATTGGCTTTTCTGTGTATGTTATTTCCAAGATAGAGCTTTTCGCACTATGATCGAAGTATGAAACAAATGCACGGTACATGGGGGAGGGAGAAACGGAAAACATACTCTTGCCAAGCTAGCTGTCCATTTATGATTTTTAGATGACAACACATTAAAAAACATAAAATAAACTTCGATATAATATAAAACATAACACACAATCCTTCCTTTCCTATCGTGATCGTGTCTCCACTGTTGAGTCGCTTGCCCTTTTATGTGAGCAATACTTCGTTATTATTGGGTGTGTTTTTTTTATCCATTACCGGTCAGTGTCTAACAGTGCGGTGATGATGCGTGATGGTGGTGGGTAGGTAGAAGCGAGCAAACGAGAGCCCAATTGTCAATGTGTGAAAAAGTCCGTTCAAATAATAAACTGTGTGATGTTTCTCCGGGTGGCCAAATAAGGCGTACAAAACCTAATACCATCCAACATTCGGAGGAAACACTCTTCTGCTTTTTCAGCCAGCAGAAGGAAAAAAGGTAGATAAAAAACATAAACCCAATTCGGAGTTAAGCATTAACATGTATCCATTTACACGGTGGCGGCAAGAAGGAGCAGCAGCAACAGCAGCATTTTGGCAGACGACGGCAGTCTCCACCATCAAACGTTTCCATTTTCTAATGGATCTTTTTCCTCGTGCTGCTGACCTTCTCCAGCAGCTTCGATCGCCGTTCTACTACGTGCAACGGTGGATGATAACATGGAGGCGGATCCCTCCTCACTACCTGGCAACTTTCCATCAGCACTTCGATGGTTTTCGCTGCCTGTATCTGCTTCCTCTTTCCGACCAGTACCGGTAGTGCCTCCCTTCGATAGCCAACCGTCCAGTGTGCGATTGTAGGTGGCTCCACCCGCATTCATCACAGTGGGTGGGGTTGCACGACCGCCCGCGCTACCAACCCCTCTAGACAGTCGCTTCAAACGCCGCAGCTTCGTGTTCGTGGGCGTCGGAGCCCGGAATCCATCGCTCACTTCTGCCACCCTTTTCGCCGTGTCGGGGGTGCGCAGCAAATCGTTCACAACGACTTTCAAGTTTCTGATTACGTTGGTGGTTTTTGGGACGATCGAATTAGCAACCGATTTTGGTGGCTGCTGATCGGTGGTGGTAGCGGGAGGACGAGGAGCCGCCGATGAGTCAGAACTATGATTTAGATGGTCACGATGATTATCGACCACTGTCGAGCTACTACTACTGTTACACTCATTCGCTGCCGCTGGCTTGGAGGAGCTGCTTTCGACCACCGACGACGAAGTGTCCTTTTTGCCACACTCAGCACTTTCTCTCTCCTCAGTATCGCCACCATCATCGCCCAGTTGATGATGATGCTGATGCTGTGAAAGTTGAGGCGTTTTCGAGCGATTGGGCCGCCGGTTGTATACCGGCAACATCGGACTGTCGTCCAGCGTCCAAAGGTTGATCTTAACAGTGCCACGCGATCGCGTTCGGGGCGTGGTTTTGCTAGCATTCGACGACTCGTCCACATCGTCGGACGTTTCATCGACCGAAAGATCGCAACTGGCCGGGACGACCATGGGCGAGGTCGAGCTGACGACGGGCGTCCTGCTTCGACCGTCCCGTGCGCGGCCAACGCGAGAGGTGGGACGGGAAGACTGATGATGGTCCTTGGTGCTACTGCCACCTCCACCTCCACCGCCGTCCACCGTCCCTCCTGCACGTGCGTCCTCATCGTGATGCATACCCGGGCCAGCGGAATTATTATAGTAGCTGTTCATTTGATTCGAATCCGAATCGGGCGCATCGTTCGAATCGACCATCACGTCCAGGCTGCACTCACTGTCAAACTCGTCCAGGGGCTTGGCCAATGATGCCGTCGTCACCGCAGCAGCAGCATCACTAGCGGATGAACTGCTGGCCGAGGAAACGGTAGAACGATCGGCGGCCGCGTTGTTACTGCTTTTGGCCACTCGAACTGGACTTGACACCTGACGTGTGATCTTAGCACGCGCACTACCACCCCCACTACTACCACCACTGTTGGTAGTGGTGGCGGCTTTCGGGGACTGTTTTACATTGACTCCTGTCTTTTGAATCATCGAGCCTATAACTGCTCTAGCTGCCACCGAGGCTCGTCTAGGTGTGTTTCTCAGCATAACAATGGCAGTATTTTCTCCACCTTGGACAGCATCATCTTGCTGTTTCGCTCGATCGTCCTCCGTACCAACGTCCGCCAAAGGATCCTGCTCTTCCTCCTCTTCCTCTTCTATTCCATCTTCCCCACTGTCAGCCGCTTCCGAATCGGATCCATTTTCCTCCCGATTTGATTCGTCCTCATCTTGTACCGTTTCATTCGAGCTTTCGTCCGACTCGAGCTCATCCTCATCCTCATCGTCTGTTAATGAAGCTTTGGAAACATTCCTTCTAGCGTGCTTGGCGTTGCGCGTTGCGCCTTTCGCTCGACGCTGGTTTGCAGTCGTCGCTACCGCCGCCTTGCTGCTCTGTGAACGGGCACCACCTTTAGCAACGGTGCTTTCTTGATACTTTCGTTTGCCCAAAATACTGCCGGCGGCTTTGTTATTACCAAGGCCAGATTGTTTTGCCCCAACACCACCCGAATGATGCTTCGGCTGCTGTTTCGCCGAAGCCATCACTCTCCTGCCGGTGGCAGTGGTCAGTTTCTGCCCACCATCGGCTCTACCACCACTTCTACTACCACCGTCGTACTCGCTTGCCACTTGATGGCCCCTGCTGTTCGCTCTATTCTTCGGTGCCCCTCCGTCACGGTTCGTCATTGTCTTTGCTGTCGTCGTCCCTGTTGTCACCCTCGACGTCCGGTCGTTGCGGCGCATTGTGCGCAACCTGTGCTTACTACTACCACCACTACTAACTCTATTACTAGGATGAGTTTTATTAACCTGATTTTTGGCATCCTCCCGGGAGAAGGTGAGCAGGTCGGCGTGCTCCTCTGCTTCGCGCTTGCGGGCCGCCTCCTCGTTGCGCCGCTGCTCCGCCAGCCGGTTCGCTTCCCAGTCGCGCTTCTGCTGCTCGATCTCCTGCTCAACTGCTTTCAACTGCACCGCAGTCCAGGTACCTTCGGTGTCCTCGACGAAACGCATCGCGTACCGCTCGACAGGACTCAACTGGAGGGAAAGGAAACGAAACGAGGAGTTATGTTATTCATTTGAACGGGCGGTGTGTGTGGTTGTGATGCACAGATTCATACATTACAGGGGTTTCCAGCGGTTTTCATAGTTGTGGGACACTTCCTTGACTCTTTCCTACTGGAAATGACCCTCATATGTTGGTAATTGAACTCTATGGCAACGTTTTTGGACATGCTCATTGGAAATTCCAATTGGATTTGTCCAACAAGGGTGCTATAGAGTCCAATTCCTATTACATAAGTTCATTTTGCATAAGAAAACAGTCAACGAAGTGTGCCACAGCTATGAGAACTCCTGGAAAACCTTGTAAAATGAAAAAAAATAATCAAGCTGTACGAGAACTATGATAGCACACGGCTACATGCAAACATTGCAAGCCGGGTGCGGTCTGGGACGTCATTGGAGTATTCTATTCCAACCTAGCAATGAACTGAGCGCAATACATGATGATGCTCAACCCGCCTTTCGCCAATCCCGAGGGATCAAAGAAAAAGCTCTACTAAAGTTGGGGTATTTTTTTTTTAATTTGGACTTTTCCGCATTCCACCTACCTGTTTAATTAGATTCTGCACCTCCTTCTCGGCCTTGCTCAGCTCCGGCTCCTTGCCCTCGGCGTCACCGGCGGCCGCCACCTTCTCCTCGTCGATCGGAATGGTTTCGTCGAACTCGTCGAGATCGGCCGACGCTTCGGCCTTAGCAAACTTAGCCGCCTGCACGTCCTGATCGTCCTCGGCGGCTGCCAGCGCAGACTCGAACACATTGATGGCCGATTTGCTGCCGTCCACCACCGGCTCGCCGCCTGTCGCCGGCTGCGGCTGCCCCGGGCCCGTCGCAAGGTTCGCATTCAACCGCTCCTTCCGGTCGCGGTCCCGGTCGAGCACCTCGGCCAGCCGGGCCGACGCGTCCTGCTCCGCACTGTCCACCGTGAACAGGTCCTGGATGGTGGTGGAGCTCTTGAAATAGGCGGTGGTAAAGTTGCCGCCCTCGATTGCCAGATCGCCCAGTATGCGCTTCTGGTTCGCCTTCTTCAGTATGTTCTCCTCGATCGTCTTCTCGCTCACCAGCCGGTAGATGTGCACGTCGCGCGTCTGCCCGATCCGATGGCACCGGTCCTGGGCCTGCGCGTCCATCGTCGGGTTCCAGTCCGAGTCGTAAAATATCACAGTATCGGCGCCGGTCAAGTTAATGCCAACGCCCCCGGACCGGGTCGACAGGATGAACGCGAACATGCGCCGGTCGTTGTTGAACCGCTCCATCAGCACCTGCCGCTGCTCCACCTTCGTCGTGCCGTCGAGCCGCAGGTAGATGTGGCCGTGGTAGTTCAGGAATGCTTCCAGCACGTCCAGCATGCGCGTCATCTGGGTGAAGATGAGCACGCGGTGGCCTTCCGATTTTAGCTTCTTCAGCAACCGGTCGAGCGTTTGCAGCTTGCCACAGTCGTACTGAATGAGGCGGGGATCCGGAAACTAGAGAAAGGATAGACAAGTGAAGGTTATTAAAGTGGATTGAAACCACATACACTTTTAAAAATCGGTCAGGAGCTTCTACAAGTGCAATTACAAGGATAATTTGTGTTAATTTGTACGACAATTCTAATGCTTTCTTAATATATTGCTAAGAAAGCGACGTATATACGCCGAATGGTATGAAATGCCTAAAGCATGATATAGCTCTATTGCAAAAACCATTCAAATAAAGACTTAGAACGATTGATTTGTAGAGCAACTCTCCCATCCTCTCCCAAACTCATTTTGGGATCAAAATTTTACTATTTGTAAACAAATCAAATCATCTTTATCCCTCCTGTCTTACTCACCTGTGTGCTCATGGCGGAAATAATCGGATGCAGCAGCTGAATGGCTGGCTGGATTTGCTCCGCCATCGTTGCCTCCCACTGCTGCTCGGCGTTCAGCTTGGATGGATGCGGATGGGACACCTGCAGGTACGGTGTCGGCGCACACACGGCCGGTACGAACAGGACAAAGTTTGAGATCGTCGCGCGCAGCTCGCCCGCCCGCTGATCGATGCTTTTGATCGCTTCCGACAGGCACGAGCTGGCGGCAGCGAACAGCGCACCGTTCTTCGTCCCACTGCCGCCGCCGCCACCGCACCGTGCCATCGTTGCGCGCCGGGTGTGGTACGAGCTGGCGACACCGAACGGAATCAGCTCGTCCGGCCGGTGCCGGAACTCTTCCTCGATCAAAGCACACAACGTTTCGCGCAGATCCCGCCCATAGATCGGTGTCGCATCGCAACGCTTCGCATTGATGCGCCCGAGCAGCTCCAGCACCTCCCGGCGCCGCTCCTTGCGCGACTCCTCGATGCAGGCCAGATAGAACTCGGTGCGCTGTCGTTCGTCCATTTCGGCCGCTTCCGCCGATCTGGCCGCCCCGTTCCCACTACTGCCGGCGAGGCTCTTCGAGTGCTTTAGCTGCTTCATGATCGTGGCGGCCAGCGTCGATGAGATCTGCGTCTTTTGCCCGACGTTCTGTACCATCCGGTTGGCGGCGGCACCACTCACTGTCGCTGCTGCTGCTGCCGCCGATGTGGCCGCGACGCTCGACTGTCCTCCCATCGACTGGAGTGTTGCTATTCGCTGCGTTGGCAAAACATTAACACCGCCGCTACCACCTGCCGCTAGTGCGGGTCGATGGAATATGGCCTGACCTCCGCTACCACCGGCTGCCGGCTGCAGTCGCCCGGTGATGATGTACGACTGGGACGCGTTCGAGCCGATTCCACCACCCGATGACACCTGAGGAATGATCTGCACCACCTGGCCCGCATTTAACCGGTTTTGCTGCTGCTGCTGCTGCTGGTGCAGCGGACCGGCCATGGACACGATACCACCACCGCCGGCAATGTCGCTCCGCTTGCGCAGCAGTAGCCCGGGCGACATGCTTCTACTATTGCCCGCCGCCGTCGCCACCATACTGCTGGAATCGAGGCCCGCCGAACTGCTGCCGCCCATCATCATCATCACCGTGGACGAGCCGCGCCGCCGTATGTCGATGACCCGCGACTGTATGCTGCTGCTGCCGCCGGGACCGATGAGGGATGATTTCTTATCTAGGGATGCTTCATGATTTACAAGCGGAACAAACTTTGTCCCTTCAGTCTTCATCGCCGGGCTGGTGCCGACGCGCACGCCCGTCGTGATGCTGACGCCGGCCCGATTGCCGCCGCCGCTGAGCGACTCCTGCACGCGCACGTCGGGAATGCGCACGTGCAGCCGCAGCTTCCCGGTGGGACACCGGGGCGGTGGCAGCGGGGTAGAATCGATTTCCTCGATCAGCCGCTTCGGCATGCACAGGTGCTGCGTACGGTGCGCCACGTACGCGGGCAGCAGCAGCTCCAGCTGAATTAGTACTAAGTTTAAGGAAGACAGATCAATTTGCTGCAACGGGAAGGAAAGCAAGGCACGAAATTAGACAATCTTTCCGGTTGGCGCGAAAGCGGAAAACCAAAGCGAAGCAACAAGTGCGAAAAACTCACAGTGAATGGATCGTAGCTGAACATGTTGTACACGAGCGAGGCCGTCTTAATGCTGATGCCCTCCATGCGGAAGGGCGATATTGTCGGTCGCTCCTCGAACATGTTCGGATGGTTGCACACCTTGCGCAGCTGCATTAGGACGTTAATCACGCTCAGCAGATTGCCCGATGCTAGCGTTTCTCTCGTTCTAGACAAAAAAGGGACAAAGAGAAGGTAAAGAGCCAACCATTAGCACCACACACGAACTCTCTCTCTCTCTCTCGCTCTCTCTCACACACACACCACACTCCCAACTACACCCGTGTACTACTACTCACTTTGCTCGACTCATAAAGTCATCGTAGAGAAAGCGCTGACGCTTGGACAGTCGACACATGACCACGTGTTCGTACTTTTTCGGCATCTGCTTTTCCACCTCGCATTTCAACCTCCGCAGCAAAAACGGTCGCAATACCTGAAGAGAAATAAAGGCCCGCCAAACCGCAAGCGTTAATTAGTTGTTCAGGAATTAACCACACCTCCAGTTAATATATACGTAAAAAACATTATGATTATTCACCACCAAAACCTTTAAAAAACGAAACCACATTTTAAAAACCATAAGACGCCACAACAAAAAAAACGGGTAAAATTATATGTAATGCTTCTTTTAGCAAACCCCAAACCAAACCGTACCAAAAGGAAAATTGATTATTAAATCTTTTCTTATGAATTTCCACCGCCAGACTACATGTTTTCCTTTGAACAACACACATAGTAACAAAAAAAGGTTACGATCCTATCCCAAAAAGACAAACAAACGCACACACACACACACACACAAAATTATGAATAAGCACCGTATAAAGGTGGTATATGACACGATAAAACACGCACGCACGGCCGCACGCAGCAGAGGAAGCATCAGCCCGGCGCGCACAGTATGGGGAGGTGACGATGCGTAAATAATCATAATATTACATTACGTACAGGGTACCGACCTTGTGAAGGCGCTTGATAATCGTTTCATTGTACTCGGAGTTGCCTTCGATCATGCCGGTCATCGGGTTCGAGAACCATTCCTTGAACTCGCGGTGCGATTGAAACACGTGCGGCATCAGGAAGTGCATCAGCGACCACAGTTCCATCAAATTGTTCTGCAGCGGCGTGCCAGTGAGCAGTAGTCGTCTGTAAAATGGAAAGCAAACACATGTTCATTTAATGGGGAATTGCACTCGGGAGGATACAATGAAAGAGTAATGTAAACATTTCGCTCCCTGTTTCATGCGTTGTTATATCAGACAAATGCCTCGTATAGGGTCATCTTGCAAATGGAAAAGGCGCTCTAGAACAGATTGCCAGCTCCAATCAGCTAGAAACGTAATATGTTTAACATCATGGGTAAAACGCAACGCATACAACGGGGAGAACGCTTGATACCAAAAAAAAGCAATAAAAACGCATACTCACTGTTCGGTTTGAAAGTTGAGCAGCAGTTGCCAGCGCTGAGACTTGAAGTTTTTGATGTTTTGCGCCTCGTCCAGTATTAGGTACTTCCACTTTTTCCGCCGGAAGCTCTGGTGGTCCTGTATCACCAGCTTGTACGACGTGATGCACACGTGAAAGGCGTTCACCTTCGTCCAGCCGGTGCGCTTCTGCTTGCGCTCCTTCGGCGTGCCGTAGTAGGTCAGTATCTTGAACCCCGGGCACCACTTCTTGAACTCCATCTCCCAGTTCAGCATCACCGACGACGGTACGATGATCAGATGCGGGCCCCAGTTGCCCTTCACGCACGCCAGATGCGCCAGCAGCGAGATGGTTTGGATCGTCTTGCCCAAACCCATCTCGTCCGCCAGTATGCCGTTCAGCTTGCGGTCGTGCATCGTCACCAGCCAGTCCAGCCCGATGTGCTGGTACTCGCGCAGCGAATGCTTCAGCAGCGTCGGTATCGGCGTCACGACGCTGGTCGACGACAGCGTGTTACCCTTCGGCTGGATGCTTTCCGCGATGGCAGCCGCATCGTTCAGCATATCGTCCTTGTCGCTTTGACTTTTGGCCACCGACGATGCCCCGCTGGAGCCTGCTGCTGCTGATGTAGCAGCCGTCTCGCCGGACCCGGTCTCATCGTCAAGCAAATGCTTCAGCCCGAATGCGTCCTCTTCAGCGTCCATCGCTTCTTCGCTTTCGTCCGACTCATCCTCGGTAATATCATCGTCGTCCTCCTCCTCCTCATCGTCGTCCGAGCCTGTCAGACCTTCGCTTTCATCGTTGTCGTCTTCCTCCTCCTTGCCCTCATCGTCCGACGACTCGTACATGGGCTGACTTCGCGTTCGTCGCCGTTTGCGATCGTTCGCCGGAACTGCCGGCACCTCGTCCGCATCGTCATCGGAATCGATGTCCATCTGCTCGCCCGCGGGAGGAAGATTTTTGTACTTTGCCATCAGCTCCTCGATGGTCAAGTCGTTGTCGGCCTGGAAAAAGGAGTTAAAAAAGGGAAATCAGTATCATCTTCAGTATTACACTCCATTCCACGTTTGTACACTTACATTCAACTCATCGATTTCCTTCTTGTGATCCTGGTTCTTTTCCTTCTTCTCCTGCTCCCGGATGGTATCCTCATCGTCCATGCTATCCTCGTCCGCACTGAAGTCCTTGTCTCCGTCCTCCTCCTCCCCCTCCCTGGTAGCACCCTGCTTCTTCTTCCTCCTGTTCTCATCGGCCTCTTCCTCCTCCTCCTCCTCATCCTCCTCCTGCTCTTCCTCCCCGTCACCGTCACCGTCGTTCGAGTCGGACAGCACGATCTTATCACGATTCTCCAGATAGTCCTTCGGCAGATTCTTCAGAAAATCGTCCAAATCCATCTCGGACTCCTTCTGCAGGGCGGCCACCTCGTCTTTGGTTCCATCCTCTGCCTCTGCTGCCGCCTCGGCCTCCGCCTTCGCGATCGTTTCCTCGTCATCGTCCGAGCTTTCCGCCTCCGGGCAGAACTCATCGTCCGAACCACCTGCCAGCCCACCGCTACCGCGCAGCGGGGAGGAAAGGCGCGACGAGTTCAGGCTTTCCGCCTTACTCCCTGGAGGGAGGAGAGCAGCAGCACCACCCGGCACCGGTGCGGCCTTGTTCATGCCCTCGACCAGCTGCTGCGAGTACTTCTCCGTCTTTTCCACGATGAAGCTAAGCTGCTGATCGAGCGCCTTCTTGCGCCGCTCGTCCAGCTTGGTCTGCTGCTTGTACTCGACCAGCTTTTCCGCGTTCGACCAGAACGTCTTGATTTCCTTCGCCACGAACGCGGCTATCCGCTTCAGCTGCAGCTCCTGGGCCTTCTCCGCCCGCTGCGCCGCCAGCGCCTTGTCCTGGAAGTGTTTCTGCACCATGCGGGCGCACTTTCGCGCGGCCGCCTTCTTCCACTTCCGCTCCTGGGCGAAGTCGGCCGCCAGCCAGACCATCTCCTCGAGCAGATAGTCCCAGTGCGCCTTCGGCCGGGGCGGCTCCTGCACCTTCGGCAGGCGCTTCTCCGTCCACAGGCCCTCCTTCTGCAGCTCCTGGATGCGCTGCATCACGAACACCTCCTGCCGGGCTTTGTTGGTGTACTGGTCCGGCGGACCGTTGCTATTGGTTCCGGCGGGCACCCCTCCACCGAGTTGCTGCTGCTGCTGCTGCCCAGCCAACGACCCGGACGACAGTGCATTACCGCGTCCGTTGCCAAGCGCACCGTTCTGCTGGCCGTTGTTTAGCCCCCGGGACGATGAGCCGGTAATACTGCCGCCGGCCGTACTACTGCCGCTGCCTCGGCTACCGCCGACACCACCGGTGAGGCTTCCACCTTGCCGAACGCTCGGCACGTTCGGGCCATTGGTGCCAATGGTGGTAAGACTGGGCGATGCATTTGCCGTTTCGAGCAGTTCGCTCTTGATCATATGCCCACCGAGGGCACTGGACGCGGAGGAGATTTGCCTTTTCCGATCGACGGCGGATGCGGCGGCGGGCGAGATGCCGATACCGACCCGGTCGGGAATGATCGGCGTACCACCTAAAACAGAATCGGAACAAAAACGGAAAATCGTGTTTTAATTTACAAATAATCACAACTATTCGGGTCAACATGTATAATAAAAAAAAAACAAGCAACAAAAACAAATCATTTCGAGTAAATTTCAAAACAATTTTTTTACAATTATTAACCATTACAGAACAGCCACATCCACATCCTTTGCATGGAAGCAAAAAGGTGTCGTTTAAAAGCTTGAAGTAAAACACATCGACGTTTCTAGTACTAAAAGCTACCGATTTTAAATAGTAGTGCCATAAAATTGATAAGACATTCAATTTGATTGGGATTTATTTTTTCCCGAACGGTTTGAAACATAAATATGCATGCGTTTCCGGACGTAAAATGTAACATACTACGGAACATTAAAGGCGAATCAAAAAATTAAAAAAAGACATTTAGCAACTGATAACCAAGAGAAAGCAACGATTTAATATGCTTTAGTAAAGGCCATGAGTTAATAATCAGCATGCCCTATAGCGGCCAACAACATCTGGCCAAAATGTTAAAACCATTCGGCACAAACTTACATCATATTCAAACAATGAACATAAAAAACATAACAAAATGCAAAAACTAAGCACTAAAAAAAGTAAAAAAAAAGGAAACTATTGTAAAATTACATATGCATAACACAGCTATTGTAACAATGTAATCAATGTAAAAAAAACGAAGTAGATAAAACAAGGGTGCGCTCTACCTGGCACCAGCAGTGGCGGAGAGGTTCCTAGTGTGGATGGTGCACTAATTTGCCCAAACACCATCCCATGGCGACCACCCTGCGGTCTACCGGGCACATGTCCTACACAGAGATTCCGCGCCCAGGAGCATTACAGTGGGAAGGCAGTACCATGGTGGTGGTGGTGTGTTTCAAAGAACGGTTGAGTAGAGTGTGTGGCAAATTGGGGGAAAACAGGCAGGGATCAAATTGAAAGAGAGCGTGTTGATGAGAAAACAGGAACAAGAGAAGAACGGGATATAAAAAAATACGAAATATTTTTGATTTGCTGTAGGTTAGTGTTAGGGTAAATATCTAATCAATTTTACGATATGGAATGGAACACACATTATTGAATTCCGAAAATTAACGTCATTTCATTGAAAATCCACCGAGATTATGGGGAAGAAATTCCTGAACGTGGTGAAGGGCTATGTGTAGGCATTGGGAAGGTACTGCAGATGGGATCTATTTTTGAACTAGGAATGTAACCCCCGCAAGAAGCTTCCAAATCCCACTCTAGATATCTCGGAATCGGAACAGTTGAAAGAGATTTTGCTTTCGTTAGGTTCACAAATATCAGACAAATGCCTCGATTGTAATCTTGTTAACAGATTCCGCTCTTCCAGAATAGAACAACGGGCCGTTCATTACAAAAGTGTGTAAAATGTAACATCATAATAAGAACCTGACGTGTTTTCTCTTTCGCCTGTCCGCTGCACTAGCAGGCAGGTGGAGATATGCAAAGAGGGATTATGGAGGCAGTGAAAAAGAACTGCAAGTATGGTCTATTTTTAAACTAGGAACGTAACCGGGAAGCTTCAAAGTCCCGCATCAATGTCTCGGAATAATGCAGAAGACAGTAAAGAATAATTCCTTCCTCTCTGTAAGTCTCATGATACGAAAATGATTCTTAGAGACGCGGCCTACAAACGTCTTATCAAAATTGAGGTACACAAAAATACAGCACGAATATGATGATGTTACCTTGCTGGCTAAGCTGAGCGACAGCGGCAGGAAGTGTGGTCGAGACGGCTACCGGCGTGGCACCGACACCGGGTATTTTGATTTCCGCTCCCTGTGGCAGCCCGGTTAAGGTATCATCCCCACCACTGCTGCTGCTACTACCATTGCCACTAACTACCACCGGTGTCACGACGCTGCCAAGGTTGGTGCTTCCGGGCGTGGTAGAAATTCCGCTCAGCGCACGGGTCGACTGCTGCAAAAGTTGAAAAGAAAAGGAGATTTTTTTTTTGGTAAAAGAAAAGCACGAAAAAAACATCTGATTGGATGGGTCTCTTCGTTCGTAATGTACTAGTTGTTGGACGGTTAAAAACAGCATTCAAAAACGCAATTGTGTGTACTGACCTGCTTTAGCGCTTCGCCGGCCTCTTCCAGATTGCTAGACAACGGTTCCAGCTTGTACGAGCGAACGAAGCTGGTGAACGCGGGCGTTGGTGGCTTCTTTCTCCATACGGGATATTCCATCATATTGCCACCGGTTTGAAGAAAAAACAGTTCCGCTACATGCTCGTTGTATCTGTGAAAAACGACAGCACACAAGGGGAAGGCACAATAAGGTAAGCATGACGACATGTGATGAAATTCCATCTCAATTCCACTGATACAGAAACAGAGTAATGTGTATGTGTGTATGTATGCGTGTGGGTTGTACATTCATTACAAGAGGAGCTCTCTGATTTTATTGTTCTTTTGCACTAAAAGATTTGGTTTCAAAGTGACAAATGTCACAAATTCGACAAAATCTATGCCTTTTTCAAAAGAGAATATTAAAATTTTGTATTTCAAATGTGTCATCAAACGACAAACTTACCTCTCTTTGATACTTCGTAATCGCATATACTTGTGCTCTAGAATCAGTTTCTTAAGCGCGCTGATATCATGTTCCGGTTCCGTTTCTAGCTTGATGCGCTTTTTCGCCACTGCGGCGGAACCGCCTGCCGTCGAGCCAGCAGAAGCAGCAGCAACAGCGACGGCAGCGGAAACAGTTCCTCCGGCCGCCTGCCCTCCGACAGCAATTCCACCAGCAACCACCGGCGAAAAGGACGACGATGACGATGACGATGACGTTGACGCAGTAGTGTTTGTTTTGGTGTACAATTTTCCAACCACACCACTCGCACCAACGATTCCTCCTTCCTCACTAGCACCACCACCACCGCCCGCCACGTCCGTTACACTACCCGTACTATCCTCTATTGCTCTTTTCTCGCCCACCACAACACCAAACGTACTTTCCTCACTGCCGGGGGTTTCACTTGTACTACCACCACCACCACTTGCACCACTCGCTGGCACTAGACCGCCCTCCACCACGCCACCGCTCGCGATGGATCCGCCTCCCCGTCCTCCCCGTCCTCCGCCTTCACTTTCCGAGAGACCACTTCCTGTTCGTTCACCACCCGGCGTACTGGTAATGTTAGCATTATTAGCCTCAACACTGCCACTGCTGTTACCACCACCACTACTACTGCTGCTGCTGCTGCTGCTCGCACTGTTGGCGACGTTTTGTTGCTGCTGCTGCTGCTGCTGGAGGGTATGATGAGACGGTGCCGATGACGACAGCGGCACACTAGATGCATCGGTTGCGACCGTTACGTTGCCACCAGCAGCGTTACTGCTGGGAGTCGGATGCTGCTGCTGCTGTGGTAAGCTTTTGTGAGGTGACGACAATGACGATGACGACGACGTCGGTGTGCCGGCAGGCTGCATTTGCTGACCCTGCTGCTGCTGCTGCTGCTGCTGCTGCTGCTGTTGGTGTTGCGGCTGCTGCTGCTGTTGCTGAGACTGTTCCAGTTGCTGTGGTTGGTCTTCATTTAACGAGCGCGACATTGGTGTAATGGAATCGTGCGTGCCAGTAGGTAACTGTTAGAGGGAAATAATAAAAGATGAAAAAATAATACAATCAAACAAAACGAACAATATTGTGCACACACGCCGCTCGCTTACCTGGCCAGTGTTAGTTGTAGTTGATGTGTTTCGATCAATTCCAGCAGGAAGGGCCTGGTTTCGACCACGTTGCCCTCCCGCCGTATCGCCTTCATTCATTTTTTATACATCTGTGAGTGTGTGTCGCCGGGCAATAGGCAAAGAGAGAGAAAAAAAAAAAACAATTAGGATATTTGAAGATAGGTTAAATAAAATAGTTCAAAATGATTGTTTCCGTTAGGTTCACAAATATCAGACAAATGCCTCGATTGTAATCTTGTTAACAGATTCCGCTCTTCCAGAACAGAACAACGGGCCGTTCATTACAAAAGTAAGTAAAATTTAACATCATGGTAAGAACTCTAACGTGTTTCCTCCTCCTCGTGCCGCCTGTCTGCCGCTTAGGTTGCGCTTTCAATAACTTTACTTGCAAGCATAAATTCATTTAATAAATTAAGCCGCACGCTATCATCGTAGTTGGCCAAGGCCTAGCCTTATTCCTCTGTAAACAAATCATAATGCGGCCGGACGAAGCAGCCGCTCGGAACACAACGCCACAGCCGAAAAGCCGCTAGGCGCGGTGTGTGCGAGTGTGTGCGAGTGTGTGTGTGTGTGTATGTGTGTATATGGCGGCAGCTGTCAAACTGTGAAACGCGCCACATTTTCTGTCTCGCTCATCTTCCGGCCGCCCTATGCTGAGAGCGAGCAAGGGGAAAACCCCGGGGACGATAGGGAGCGCATACAGAAAAGAACGGTCAAAGCCATTCCGGGCGGCACTGCCAGTTTGCTTTGCTGTGTAATCTGCCTTCCGGAATGGCGGATGTGACACACACACAATGACACACGAGATGCTCGACCCGTTCTTTATGCACGCGCAAGAGACGAGACTAAAAGCCACGTACGAGAGCACACTTTAAACATTTGTTCCACCTTTGCTTCCGCTTCATCGCAGCATTTGTCGTACTAATTCGCACGCGGAAAAAAAACGAACCGAAAAAAGGAACAGATGCCATACATTCACCGGCCTACCGCCCTACTCTCGCACATACTACCACCTTGCGGCGCCTTACAAAACCATATTTGAAACACTAATCAGTGAGCGAAAGTGGGGAAATAAAAACTAATCTTGAATTAAATTCCACCATTTCTCACACACCGAGCACATGCACCAGAAAATTCATTTTCTCCCTGCACACGCCATTAAAGCAACGCGCTGTGCGCGAGCCTAGCAGAAAGCACACAAAACCCCAGCGGCAGCCATCTTGCTTTTCGGCGCAGCGCAATCTCGTCTGTACATTCGGGCGAGTCCGCCGCGGCGCCCGCCCGTGTAGATGTGTGTATGTGTCTGTGCATATAGCAAAGAAAGAAGAAAAAACGGCGCTGCTTCCGTACCTCAACTGCAAGGCAATTTCGATCCCGAGCGGAAGAGGGTGCACACACTCATGCTAGTGGCTGCACCAGCCAACAACGACGCACTTTTACGCTTTCCGCCCGCATTCGCATTCAATTCCGCCTGGGACCACCGACCAGCCAAACCGAATGTTCGCACTTTTCTTTGTTCCCTGCGTCGGGGAAGGGCTGCCCGCAGAAACTAATTTTCTTTGCACACGAACGAGAACGCACGCACGCACACACACACACGCGTCTCTCTGCCCAGCACAATGTGCGAAACTAACGCGACGGCAGCAAAATGAATGCTTCGTTCTTTTCTCCTGCTGCTGCTGCTTGCTGCTGCTGCCTTGCGCTGGCCCCGGAAATGGTAGCGATGGGCTGAAGGTGCGCTTCACCAGCCGGAGCGTATCGCTCCTGTCAGTTGGAAGCGTTTAGCCCGGTGGGTTCAAATCTTCGTGGAGTTTGAAGCAAAGATTGTTGATGAAAAAATTGGCAAACACTGGAAATATGACCAGATTCATTATTTTGAATATAAAATTTTCATTCAACAGTATGTTTTTGATTAGAAATAAACAAAGATAATCTATTAAAAGTATCATTTGTCCTCTAGATTCGTTCCGATCCGAAAAGAGCTACATCCCATCCACATCCGCCATTTCAAAAATAACGTTTGAAAACCCGGGAATATTAACAAAAGCGAGCACTTTCGCCCTTTTCAACTCGTTTCTCGTTCAACTATTTCGTAAAATTTAAGTAAGGAATTTGTTTTTATTATTTTAATGTAACTATTTTAATCCACTCAATAAAATAGCAAATGTATTCACTTGAAACCGACCACGACTGCATCGTCAACAAAATGACCTTTAACTGAGGAAAGACTTTTTATTCAAATAAATGCTTTCAACCCAGATCTTTAACATTAAAACGAATAAACCACCTTCGAATCTTTTTGATCTGTACCCGTATCGTGTGATCTTGACACATGTTTAGTTGTGTTTGGTTTTCTGTTTTGTTTTGCTCCATATTTCGTCCCACTGCCAGTCACATAAAGCATCAAACAAAAATTCCCAAAGCGTCACCAATTCACCTTCAACAACATTCCATGCAACGTTCATGGCTGCCACACAATTAACCGCCGATCTGCACCCGTTGCTAACAGAGTATGTGATCAAAAAGCTGCAAAAGAATCGTCTCACCACGGTGTACAGCTTCGTGAAGGTGGAAGTAGAACAGCTGCTCAAGATCACCAACCTTCCCGCCGAAAGCATCGTGCTGGTGAAGAATCATCTGATCGACCAGTTTGCCGGTCGGTGCCAAAACGCTCAATCGTACCCGTTGTGGCCAGCCCCCAGCCCAATCAGCACGGGAGTTCCATCGCTCGATGCGCTACTGCAGGGAGGAGGACTGCTTCCCTGTCACATTTACGAGCTGTGCGGTGAATCCGGCACGGGCAAAACGTTACTCTCCCTGACGATGGCGTCGAACGTTGTCAAGCAACCGGGCAGCATGGCCTACTTCATCGACACCAAGTGTGACTTTTCTGGTAGAAAGGTACAGCAAATCCTGGACAGCGACGATCGCACTCTGTCCGAGCAGGAGCTGGGCCACGCAATGGCTCGGATACGGGTGGAGCGTATATTTTCACCCGACCTTCTCGTCCAGACGGTGGAAGAGCTTGCGGCGGGAAGGTATGTGGATGAGGGGACGAATCTAAAGCTGCTCATCATCGATTCCCTGCCCTCGCTTTGGTACCTGTACCAGGATGCGCAAAGCTCCGTAGAACCGTTGGGCTTGCTGACGAAGCTAATCTGCTCGCTGCGCAAACTGGCCGCGCAACGAGCCGTCGCAATAGTGTTGATCAACCTGACCGTCCGCATGGTGGAAGGAATGACGGAGGGTAAGCGAAAACTGTGCCCAAACGGTAACTATTCTGCCCTGGGACGGTACTGGGAAAGTGCGCCCGGAACGAGGCTACTTCTCGAGCGACACGAGCATCATCGCGGATGGTCCGCAGGCTACCACACGGTGCAGGTGTGGAAAAGCAACTATCTACGATCGGGCGAGCGGGTGATCGTTCGGATGACTGAGACGGGCGTTCGGTAGTGGCCCAAACGGGAGGCCGGAGTGCGATAGAACATAAAAAGAGGGTCTATTTCTAGCTCGACTGTAAATAAAACTCGCTCCCCCACCTTCGGGGACGCTTCAATATATCTTACAAAAGCGTGTAAAACGTAAATCATTAAAACAAAACGTGCGCAAATGGGGGAGTTTATCCCTCGCAACGTCCTCCTACTTAAGCATCCCGTATTTTTCCTTGTGGTACATCTTCAGCACCTTCTTCGGTGGCACCAGCTCACGGCTCAGCCCGGGCCGTTTCTTCCGGTCCGGTGGATTCAGCTTCCTCACCATCACCACCGGCACCTCGTCCGGCGGTGCACCATCCTGCGCATCATCTTCCGCCTGCCCCTTGCGCAGTATCAAATCGGAATCGTGCGCAAAGTTACATTTGCTGCCGAACCGGCACCGGCCCTTCTTGTAGCTCCAGCACACCTTCCGCTTCTGCTCGGCCGCATTCGCCTCCGGATCGACCATCTTGACGTGCCGCTCGAGGCTGGCCAGCTTGGCCTCTTCCGCCTCCCGGAACGGGTTGCTAAAAACGCTGCCTGGGAGGATGCGAGCCGTGCCGGACTGGAACAGGGCGCTGGCACTGGGAAGTGGGCTGGATTGGTCACCATTTCTGTGAATTCGAGAAGGTTGAGTTTAGCGACCAAATGGGTCAATCGAATTTAGCGCTTCTTTTTGTCTCACAAATCACTAGACTGCTTTTGAATGGTTTCGCCCGGTTGTGGCTGATTTGATTCCTTCTTTCCGCCACCGTCGTCCGAGGAGGAGGAAGAGTCGGACGATGCGGACGATTCCTCACTATCGCCATAATCTGCTACCAGCGAGAACATGTCGCGTGCAAGCTCATTTGCAGGAAGAGAGTATTTTCCGTCCCGGTAAAAGGCGCGTTCGTTTGCCTTTACGTAAGCGCAGCGTCCGTCGTCCTGCTGTTGTGGTTTCTTTTTATTACACTTTTTGTGTTTTATTTCGCTGCTTTTAATTACAAACAATCTCGGATGTGTTTTGTTGATGTTTTTTTTCTTTCTTTCCCTCCTACAGCTCGGTGACAGTTGAGCGTTACGGGTACGAACTTCGTAACGCCGTTACTTATCGTTTTCGTGACGGTTTGGATAACACCATCTCGCTTGGGGACGTTATTTTATAAACTTTTATGTACAAAATAGCAAATTCAGTTTAGAAATTAATCAATTGACTGACAAAATAATACAGAAAACAATAAATGAAGTGCATAATGCAATTTTAACGATAATAATTAGTTTTAACCTCAACATACACAAGTTTTCTTCCACTGTGCCAACCGTGACAACGAGCAGATGATCGAGGGGAAAAACAAAAACACGAAATACTTTCCCGCATGAAACGACTGCTGGCCACAAATATAAGCAAAATCATGAAGTTTATCGGTAGGAAAATACAAATATTTAATAAAAATCCATTCACTACACTAATGTCCGTCATTTCAGACATTGGCGCCAACTTAACCGATCCGATGTACCAGGGAATCTACAACGGATCGGCCAAACACGAACCCGATCTGCCGCATGTGCTAGAGCGCAGCTGGACCGGTGGGTTGGACAAAATCATCATCACGGTCGGGACGCTTGCCGACTGTGCGCCAACGTTTGAGATAGTGAAGAACGACGGTAGGGTTGGAATTGCCATTCAATTCTTGCTCCAAAACACGTCCCTAACAACCTATCTTGCATTTTGTTCCCACCCGATACCTCAAAGAAAGACTGTTCGCCACGGTCGGTTGCCATCCGACACGGTGCGGTGAGTTTGTGCCGGATCCGGAAGGTTATTTCGCCTCACTCTGCCAGCAGATCGAGCAGCACCGGGAGAAGGTGGTAGCGATCGGCGAGTGTGGCCTCGATTACGATCGGCTGCAGTTCTGCGACAAAGCGATCCAGCAGCAGTACTTCGAGAAGCAGCTCGAGCTGGCCGCCAAATACGATCTCCCGCTGTTCCTGCACTGCCGCAACGCGCACGACGACTTTGCCGCCATACTGCAGCGAAACCGGGACAAGCTGCCCCGGCGTGGTGTGGTGCACACGTTCGACGGTTCGCTCGAGGTGGCGGAAGCGCTTATAGCGGATGGGTACGCAATCGGGATCAACGGTTGTTCACTGAAGACGGAGGAAAATCTGTCGGTGGCGGCCAAAATTCCGGACGAATCGATCATGCTCGAAACGGACAGCCCGTGGTGCGAGATACGGCCGTCCCATGCCGGTTCGAAGTACGTCCGCAGTAAATATCCTACGGTGAAGAAGAAGGAAAAGTGGGAGGCCGGTTCACTGATCGCGGGACGATGCGAACCGGTCATGATCAGGTAAGGAGGGAGGGAGGCTTTCTTTCTGCTGGAAAGCTGGGCGGCGTTCGCGGGTTTGAATTCAATTCGTGTTTTTTTGTTTGTTTATTTCTTTAGCCAAGTGCTGGAAGTGCTTGCGGGTATTAAGGGGAAGCCGGTGGCCGAGCTGGCCGAACAGTACTACAAAAACACGACAGAAATGTTCTTCCCAGCGAAGCATAGTGACTGAACTTCACGATCATATATAAATCGGCATCGGCGATCGGCAAATAAATAAATCGAGATGAACGATGTATTACTCACGCCCAAAATGGATGAAGGAAACGATTTGCAAACGGCACACGCGTTGTTTACACAGTGCGGCGATGAGGATGAGAGATTTTCCCTTTTGGGGAGGTGGGAGGTGCGCCACCGCTCTACCACTTTTTGTATTCGCATCCATCCGGTGGCTTCACTTCGACCTGTTTGGCACCGACCTCCGCCCAGTTGGTGCTGAGCACGGTGCCGCCCGACTCGTAGTACGACTTCATCATCGCCTTCCGCGTGTCCTCGCTAGCGTCGGCGTAGATCTTCTTGAACAGGTCGCTCACGTCGTCCTTTGTCTAAAATTAGCCCATTTACCACACAAAACAGCATCGGTTAGAACAAAGCAACCAGCGAGACGTAAACAAGGAAGCCGTCGTGCAACGCGGAACAACAGCCGCTTACCTCATCGTCCTTTTCGATTTCTTTCGTGATTTTGTCCCAATCGTGCTTCTTCTTGGCCGCGGCCGCACTGCCAGCCGCCGCCGATTGCTCCGGTGCCTTCCGTTCCAGCGCTTCCCACCGCTGGCCGATCAGCTTCGCCAGCTTCACCTCCACCTTGCTCGGGGTGGCTTTGTGCGTGCTCTGCTCCGTGTTGATCGGGTTCCAGAGCGTCAGGACGAGCGGTTCGGTATCGTCCGCCCGTAGCGTGAGCGTGTTTTGCTCCAGCTGGACGGAGTAGTTCTTGTCGGCCGCATTTTTCAGCAGAATCGTCACCGTGACGGCCGTTTCTGTTTGGTACCAGTCGTATTTCACCTTTGCCATCACTGTGTGCTGCTGTAGAGGTTCGTGTTTCTTTTCCCACAATACACACACCACACAAAAATGGCGACACTTATTGTAAAGCGAACGATAAAAGCTAATTGTCTCACAACGCAGTAACTCTTGCGGGTACGGATCTTGAGCAAACAGCTGCTTCTCGGAACTGCGACGACTGCGAGATGTTTTGTATTTTCTAGAAACTGTTTTTTCTTCGTCCTCCTCACAACTGACAGTTCCCGTGGAGAGCACTGTGGTGGTGTGTTTGTGTGTGTGCGTGCGTAAAAACTCCGTGTGAGAGGAATGACGTAAAAACGATAAGTTTCTTTGGCAGCGCATGCTTGCTCGCTCTACCCGACGACATACAACGAATCGCGCTAGAGCGAGAAGGCATGCTATATTTGCTAAATGGGTTTCTTTTAGCCAACAAACAAAAACTTCCAGAAATATTCAAATATCTGTTGCTGTTTTTGGAAAAGTTTTCATTTAAATTAATGGAAATTCGCCCTTTTCTCGAGAAAATGTTCTTCGATTTTCAGTTTCCAAAAACATACTGCAGAATGGGACTCAATAACTATGATACCGTACAGCCGAACGATCTGTTCACGCTGATGCGACAATACCGTTTTCCTGTGAAATTGATCCGATTGTGGAAGTCAATGCTGGGAAATAATTGAAATTATAGAATTTTCAGGCCTAAAACAATTAACAACGCACTTTCTACAATCAATCATCTACATTGTGCTTAATATTTAATTTATTCTTTTGACGTACAATAGTGTTTCGTGTGTAATTTGAAGCAATCAATCCTCATTCTCCTTCCCTCTCCTGTACCGGGATCGGTTTGGTCGAGTTGTAATGCTCCCCCAGCCGGTACATAAACCGATGGTACGTCAGCACCAGCTTCCGATCCGCACTTTCGTCCTCCCCGTGCACCGTCGACGGTCCCTCGGCCTGTATGACCTCGATCGGGCATCGCAGACTGCTCGCTAGCGCTTTGATCTCAATCTCACCGCCCCAGGCCTTGGTCGACCGCACCTGCTTGCAGTACTTGTCGAACTCGGGCTCGCTCAGCATCTCTCCCGTATCCGGATGGCTCATGTAGCAGATCAGTGTGTCCCGGTTTGCCTCGATATAGTCCGCGGTCATCCGGCGCAGCTCGGGCACACTGTACGAACCGATGCCCCGCTGCACCAGCTGATGGTTGATGGCCGTGTAGAGACAGTCACCGTCGGCCGGCACGGCGTGGGACAGCATGCCCCGCTTCAGCAGCAGCCCATTGATGCGATTGTCCTCCAGCACCCGGGGGGAGCTTTTCTGCAGCAGCGCCGACTCCTGCTTGATCTGTTCCTCGCGATCCCGATTGTCCTGCGCTTTCTTGTCCCTGCGGCGCTGTGCTTTTGAGAGTCGCGTTTCCGGCTTTTCCGGCTTTTCCGGGTTAGATTCTTCGTTTGCATCCCCGCCGTTAGTCGGTGGTGTGGATGGTGGGAGTTCTTGGGCCGCTGGTTGTTCTGATGCGTCGGTAAGATTCAGCCGGTTCAGCTCTTCCGCGTGCCGTTGCTCTATCTCCTGCTCGAGGTTCGCAATCTCTTCCTGGATTTCTTTCTTCCTTTTTTTGTCCACCTTCAGCTTCTTCATCGATTGTATTTTGCACTGTAGTTCCTTCTTCTCCTTGCGGTGGCGGGCCATCACCTCCTCCCGGTCAGTTTCCGGTTCTGGCAGTTGTGGATCGCTCATGGCGGGGCAGTTCTGATGCTGATCGGTGCCGGAAGATGGGTTTGTGTTTTCGGCTGTAAGTGGTACGGATTGTTTAAAGATTCTGTAGGATAACCTGATTCACCGATCAACTAATACTGCTGCAAAGGAACATGGCACCGAACAGGGGAGGGAAAATCCGATTTAAATCACTTTAGGAAGCTTTCCTTATCAGCAATAATACTGTCGAAAAAGGAAATGTTTTGTTGCACACAGAAACGGGGCAGTGAAGATTATCGCTGCGTGATGACAGGCATGTAGATTGAAAGGTTTGACAGAAAAACGATAAGAAATGCTTCCGAGAAGAGAAAATAGATAAATTGTGTTTTAAAATTGAGATTAATATAGATATGAAAATAGAAGAATGAAATTTAACAGCTGTTTGTTTAAAAAACAGATCAAACTTAAAAAAACAACCTCGAAGAGCAACGCTGTTTTTTGAATCCTTCATTCCATCCGTTCGACTGGCCGTTCATCTGTCAAACTCCGTCCTCGCTCGCTCGCTCCTTTGTTTACAAAAAACGCTGACCCACGAAGAAACGAGAGTGCTATTGTCAACACGGAGAAGGAAGGATTTTCCACACACAAGAAGACGACTGGCTGACTCGCAGCAGAAGGAAAGCGGAACGTGCGTTTCTGTGTGAAAACTCCTCTCCCCCACCCCACGGCTGTGTGAAAACGGACCAAAAGAAAAAGAAACCAAGTGATTACGGGAAAACCGTGAAAAGAAAAAAAACAGTTTTTCGTGTGCCTGCGTGAAAATTCAAGCGTGATTTTTGTGTACCAAGTTTGATAACCTTCTCCAAAAAACCAACTCGCCCCCCCCCCCCCCTCCGGATGAGCATGTTTGTGAAGCTTCGTGTGTTTTGTGTTCCTGTTGCGCAGCGGAGTTTCTAGTTCTCGAAGTTTTCTTTGGTTGCTGTTCGCTACCCTTCCACACCCCCGTTTGGCACAAGTTTTCCGTACGCATGCTGGCCCCCGTGCGCTATGAGTGAAAGGTGCCGTCGGTTGGCAGGCATTGGCAGCAACAGCGCACCGAGCGGAGCAACCGAACTGCGAATTGACGGCATTGGCAGGTGGTGGAAACGGTCGAAGCAGCAGAGGAGAGGCGAGGGAGCTCCACCGTGTAACGACGGGTTCGTGTTGGCATGGTTGTGTACCGCGGAACGTAACGCCTTGTGTGTACGGTTGTCGTGCTCGTGCTCGTCGTGACGTGCTTCGATGTAACTAACGTGGATGCTGCGAAAGACACCTAACATTTACTCCCTATAACTCCCGCAACTCCCCCTCCCCCAGTGACTGGTGTTTTCTTACGGCAGGCAGTGAAGACAGGGAAAGAGAGAGAGAGAGAGAGAGTGAAGAAAAGACTCCCCAGCCAGTTCCTTAGCCTTTCTCGCCACTAATCTGGTGGGTGCCCAAAGCAAGCAGGTGGCGATTTGGTCGAAGCATAATTGAATTATCTACCCCCCCGTGTAACTGTAACAGAGGGGGCAACCCTTAAGAGTGTGTGGCCCGGCGGAGAAGATACACTCACACACACACGGGCGGTTTTCGGAGAGGACATCCATCCACACAAGTTCACCAGCATGAAAGCGATCGAAGCAAAAATTGTCGTACTTGGATCGCAAGGTGAGAGGAAAATGGTGGGGGGGGGGGGGACTTTTGGAACCACAAAACAGACAGACTGACACACACAGAGCTAGGAAGGCCCCTGGGTGGGAGGGGTTGACCTTCACCTTGAGAAGCGTGGCTTTCATTCTACTTCCCCTGATTTTGAAGCAGCAGCTGCTGCTGCTGCGTACAATCCAGCACCAAACGACGGTTGACGACGACGACCGCGACGACGGTCCATCATCAAATCGCTGTTTGTACAGCCGTAGCTTTCGCTTTCATGGCACACTAGATTCTTCCACAACAACAAAAGAAAGAAAAAAGACACGCGATACACGATACATCTCTTCTTATCTATCTGACCTGGGCATGAAAGATAAGCGCCGCAAGCGTGGTCACCATCATCAACAGCATTAAACGCCTTGCCTTTTTTTTGTACATTTTGTTTCTTCTCCATCTTTCTTCACGTTCCGGATTTTCTAACTCGCTCCGCGTCTACACTTTCTGGTGGAGTCCCCCCCCCCCCTTTATTCCAACAACCCCTTTCTATCATATCCACCTGCCTCGGTATCTCGCTCCATACGAGGAATGGTGGTTGCGGCGTTACTTACTGCAAATTAAGTTTTTTCCCCCCCTTAACCCACCTGCCCGCAACCGTGTTCGCCCGTGGATTAAGTATCGGATTTTTGTTATTCGCCCAGTCTCTGTGTGTCGGTCGCGCACACCTTCCAGCCAGTACCCGTGACCGTGCTTATCAGTGCAGAAAGCGGCTCGCAGAAACGCTTTTCCCTTTACTTCATTCCTCTTGCATTATTTTGTTTGCTTGCTGCCATTGCTCCCGTATCCGAAAGCATATCGGCTTTCAGCGCACGGTTTCCAGGGTGTTCCCTTTAGTTAGACCCCGCATTTCTTATCTTAACACGTGTGAAGGAGAGAGAGAGAGAAAGGGACGTATGAAATTAACACTTTGGCAACATGTAACAGAGTTTGCGAAATTGATTCGGGTTCAAACTAGTGATGGGTAATGTTGGCAAAATTCCAGAGTCTACTCCGATCCGGCTCCGATAGTTTCGTAAGCGACTCCGGAAAGTAGGTCCGCTCAGTTTTATCCGGAATCGTTTGGAATCGTCCGGAATCGCCTGGAATGATCCGGAGTCGTCCGGAATCGGTTGGAGTAGTTGAGAGCTCGAGTTGTCCGGAGTCGTCGGAGTTGTCCGGAATCGGTTGGAGTCGGCTTTCGAAACAAAGGCCTGTATACGAAGTGCACGCGTAAAGTGAAATACAAAAAAAAACAGAACAAAATGAAATCCCTAATCACAAGTACATTACACTGGACGGCTCCTATTTGCTCCGACCGACTCCGATCTACTCTGGACGATTCTGAATAACTCCGACTCCGGTCAACTACGGCCGGCTCCGGACGACTCTGGATGACTCTGGACGACTTTAGACGACTCTGAACGACTCCAGACGACTCTGAACGACTCCGGACGACTCCGGACGACTCCGGACGACTCCGGACGACTCCGAATGACTACGATTTCAAAAGACTCCAAACGACTCCAGAAGACTCCGTACGACTCCGGACGACTCCAAACGCCTTTGGACGACTCTGGGCGACTCTGGACGACTAAGGATGATTCCGACTCCGTGCGGAACTACTACTTCGGATTTTGCCAGAGTCAGTGTCGGACTAACAATAGCCAGAGTAGGATCGGAACCGTGGGTGCGCTTGAAAGGGCACATCACTATTTTAAACCACCTCATTTTCTAACGCAAGGGGCATGCTCATATCGAAATTCACGTCAAAATCATCCCTGATGGGAATGATTATTACCGACAAGCATTATAAAGACAAATCTAATCTGGCTCTCATGTCATAAGGAATGCAGAAGCACTGCTGAATTCATTATCTCATTAATATTGTTGTCTGTGTAGACGTCATTGGGCTGAAAGGAATGAAAGGAAACACAACACAATTCTATGTTGCCGCTGAATGTTGAATGTTTGCATGAGTGTCCTGAACATTGAATGAGAAATGTACCTTTTATGATTATTTTATATATTAATGCTTTTATTCTCCATCCTTCTTATCCGTCCAGGTGTGGGCAAAACGAGCCTGGTGGTGCGGTATGTCTCGAACGTGTACACGAAGGAAATATCGCCCACGATCGGTGCGTCCTTTTTCACCTGCAAGGTCAATCTGGAGGACTTTAAAGTAAAGATGCAGGTATGTAATTTAATTTAAAAAAACACACACACTTCCATTACTTTATTTACAATTTATCTTACCACGGCCAGGTTTGGGATACGGCGGGCCAGGAGCGGTTCAAAGCGATGGCCCCGCTGTACTATCGCAACGCGAACGCCGCCCTGCTCGTGTTCGATCTCACGCAGTACAACTCGTTCAACGAAATCAAGGGCTGGGTACAGGAGCTGCAACGGAACGTGCAGGAACCGATGGTACTGTCGCTCGTCGGCAACAAGCTCGACCTGGAAGCGAAACGTGCCGTCTCCCGGGAAGAGGCTATGCTGTACGCGAACTCGATCGGGGGCAACTACTTCGAAACGTCCGCCTTACACGATCAGGTACTACGTTTTCTGTGTGTTTGTGTGCGTATCTATGCATTTGAAAGGATTTTTAATGCCGCATTTTCTCTCTTTTCGTTGGCTTGTGCACAGGGTATTGAGCAAGTGTTCATATCGATAGCGGTAGGATTAATTAAACTGTCCGGCGAGGACGTCTGCTCGTCGCTGAAGCGGTACGAATCGAACGATTCGCTCGTACTGTCCGGATATTCAACGAGTAAGCCATCGCAAACGTTCCGTCTTGCTTTTCTTCGCACACAAAAGCTAATCTATTTTTCTCCTTCCAGGAGTAAACGGTGTCGTGCAGATGGGCATTCCGGTGGAAAATGACAGTATATTAAGCGACGGTATGGGCAGGCTGGAGACGCCTTCCTGGAGCCGGGACCACATAGCGCACGGTGACGAGCAGCGGGTCGGTTGGTGCTGCTATTAACACGGTTACTCCGCTGGACACGACAACACGGCTTCTCTACACCGGGCACACCGGCATGACGCATAGACAAGTGCGCCCGCGCGCGCTCACGGAGAACCGCGCGAGCCTGTGAAGAACGAGGGGATTTCAGACAGATTTGTGATAGCTTTTTATATTTATATACACATATACACACAGACACACAGACACACTCCGACACAGCCAGCACACATGAACAAAGGCGAGAAACACCACTCAACTCTTCTAGATGACATAGTAGAAACGAAAGCAGGGGAGTCCCCCGTGGTGTTTGTGTTTGCTGGCTCGGTGGGTGACGATGGCTCGAACTCGCTTTGTAAAACTGTTTGTTAGAGAAGTTGGAAGCAAATCATTTCATTGAACCCGCTACATTATGTGTGATAAGAAAATGGGGAGTAAAAGCACGTGCTTGCGAGAGGATAGATAAACTGAAAGAGTAAGAAAGAGAGAGTTTGGAAGGGAAAGGGACATGCTGCTAGCTTATCGTTTCGCAGTTTCAGACGCATGTGTGTGTGTGGGATTTACAGCAAGAATTTAGAGCAGAACGAACTATACGCGACACACTTCCTCTAAGCTTATTGAGAGGGACTTAGGGTTTAGGGGTTCGAAGGAAAGGGTGTTTCGGTAGTTTTCCCACCTCACAGGCGCACCCAGCGTATGACGACGCAGTACTATAGGAAGGGGCAGGACGCAGATAAAGCGGGTGAGCTGTGTTCGGGTCGAGTGGGGCAACGATGTTTTGTTTTTGCAGCTGGCACCACCGTGACACGTGAATAGATCTCTTCCACAAGTGTGTGTGTGCAGATTAATTCGATCCGATGCGTCTGCTGACGCGTCACACGTAAGACGAAAGCGAAGACCAATGCTAACACCAAGTGCGCTCATATCGATATATTTATTATTTAAGTCAAAAAGTCAATTATTTTCCCAATCATCTCGATGCTGCTGGACGCCGTTTCCGCCCCATTCCATTGTTGACCCTTCATCATTGTATGTATATGGCTTGCATTTTCATTCATATTATTCTGTTTTTCCGGCGCCTCGTTGTTCGGATTCGTACAGTCTTTTTTTTTTAATAAACATTTTGCGAAGAGCTGTATTAAAAAAGGCAAGATTGTTTTTAAAAAATCGAAAGAAAAAATACCGTTTTATTACTGTTTAAGAGGTCATTCGAAAATATTCGATTCTGGGATCGATTCCGATTGTGGAACCGATTCCGAAGGATAATGATTATCAATTCCAAAACGATTCTGGAACTGATTCCAATTCTGGGTCCGATTTTGGTTCTGGAACTAGCTTCGATTCTGTTACCGATTCCTGTACCAATTTCGGTTCAGGAACTAGTTTCGATCCTGGAACCGATTCCGATTTTGGAACCGATTCCTATTCTGGAAATAATTCCAATTATGAAACTGATTAAGATTGTAGAACGGATTCTATTTCTGAAATCGATACAGACTTTGGAACCTGTGTCTCGGGGTTTTTTTTTTCAAGTAAACCTTAAGCGAAGAGCTGTATTAAAAAAAGAACTTTTCAATAATTCAAATAAAAATTACATACAA
The DNA here is from genome assembly GCF_017562075.2 of Anopheles merus. Classification (NCBI taxonomy): domain Eukaryota; kingdom Metazoa; phylum Arthropoda; class Insecta; order Diptera; family Culicidae; genus Anopheles; species Anopheles merus. Next base: position 40,379,904 of record NC_054083.1, read on the forward strand.
ATTACTACATTGCTCAAACGTGTTGAATGCATGAATAAGCGCCACACTTCGGCTATTGCGCTGCGCAGTATACCTCGTACAAACAGCGTTGCTTAGGGCTATTCCTAGCGACGAGGGCCATCATCGGCAACGCCACATGCCGCACATGTAAAAACACAAGCACCGCGTCAGCTGTTTTCTTTGCTGCGTATGTATTGGTGTGAGCGCGGCGTTCAACGCATTTGCAAGCCGTCCGCCTGCAACCTGTTGCCATGACAACGACGCGCGTCAACAGCGGAACGTCACCGAATGCCCCATTCGTTTCCAAGGGGCAGGTCAGTGTAAACAACGCAAAGTGCGGGCGTTCGTGAATGCTCCGCTGTTGAAGAAATTGACGTTTTAAGCTGTGCTGAAGGAAGTAATTGGATTACCAGTAGTCAAGAAGAAATGGAAATGGAAGTGAACGCCGGCAAATTGGGTAAGCCGGGAACCGGTAAGGCGAGCTTTAAATTCAACTCCTCGAACGATGGGTAAGTAGAGTACGATATTGCTTCGTTGCTTTGTGTCTCTTCATCTTTTGGATTGTTCCGTTTTGTAGTGTCCTGTTGCGGCTTCACCATACCGTAAAGAACGAGACGGAAGGGACGGTGGTACGGATACGTTTCACAGCGGCCGGATTCACTGCGAACAACGAACGGCTGGTTGCAGCAGATCATCGGTAAGATGAGAAAAAGAAGCCCCATTTTGGCCGTAAAAGCAGCTAATAGTTCTTTTCCTTCGCTTTTAGGGACAATGTATTTGTGTTCGATTTGGTTGGCCAGCGGTTTTGGGCGGTTGCGGAGCAGCTCAAGCGCATAACCATCATCGAAGGACTCGTCGGTGGTAATCTAGTTGCCCTTGGCAGCAAGGACGGGATGGTGTTTATTCTTGATTTGGGTAAAGCTCTCCACTGCTCCAAGTATTTCTACCTGATTACTCATGTTGAGATACAATTTCCTTTTTTTGTACAGATGAAAACAATTGCGCCCGGAAGCTGAATGCCCATCCGGGTCGGGTTGTGTATCTCGCCAGCTCCTCACCGAACCACGCCACCGCAAAGTTACGCTCGAAAGCAACCGGAATATCCTCACCGGCCGATGCATTTGAACGATACGATCGCACCTATCTGCTGGCAGCATCGCAGGACTGCGCCAAACTGTACTCGCGCGAAGACTTTGCCGAGCTGGCCTGCCTCCGGTACGGGCTGGCGGCGAACAACTCGTTCCGCCCGAACGCTTGGCACTGGTTCGGGGCACCTACCGGTCCAGCATTGATTACGCACAGCACCGAGGGGGTTGTCCGGGTGTACCGGCCCAACTTCAAACTCGTCAAAGAGCTAAACATCACACGGCTTATCGAGCTTTATCGTAAGAACACCCCAGCCCAAACGATCACCTTCGAGCGGCAGCGTTCTGAGAGCGCTGCAGAAGAGCCCGATAGTGTTGAGCTGACCGTAAAGCGTCTCACCGAAGCGATGGTATCGCCCGGTCGACGCATAACGACCGCCCAGCCCACTAAGGATGGGCAGTACTACGTGGCGTTGTGCGGACACAGCACGCTCGCCTTCCTTGCCCTCGACTCGTGGCTCGTCTGCCGGGTGGTTACGCTGTCCAATTTGTTTATCGCACAGTTTGCATTCCTGCCGGCCGGTGAGAGCGCCGGCAGTGGTCGTAGAGCACGCTGCTGCACACTCACCGTGCGTACCACGGGCAATGATTTAATGCTGCTAAATTTCGGCAACGATGCCGGCTGTCTCGACAATAATCCTTCCGTACTGCGACCGCTTGCGAGTGGCAGTGGTGGTGGTGGTGGTGGTGGTGGTGTGGTGCATAATTGCTATAAATTTGCCCTCGCTCCCAACGGGCGCATGCTGGCGAACGTTCTCGGCAGTGGTGAGGTGTTGCTGCACAACTTGGACCCGTACCGGCGGATCGATGCAGCAGCATCGGCAATGGGACACCACCGGAAGGCGGCACGGAAAATTGAACGCCCCGGAAGCGGTACGTCGTCCTGCACGGGGAGTTTGGGTCGGCTACAGCGGTCACCACGCAAAGCGAAGCTAGAACAACAAATAAACGCCCTCCAGGTGCAGGTGAGTACGCTTTGGGGTGGGTGCCAGTTTTAAGGTTTTAGCATCCCACCTTCCCCGTGCTAAGCCTCGGTTCTGGCGGATATTTGGAATTTATTTTGCATCTAATTACATGACGTCCAAGCGACACCACGTCCGGTCGGTTTGGTGTAGTGATGGGCGCTCGAAATCAGCACTGAAACAATGTAACTAACTTCTATACGGGTACTGAATTCCAATCTGGAACCGATTCGGATGGGTAATCGATTTCGATGCAGGAACCGATACCGATGGGTAATCGATTTCGATTCCGAAACCGATTCCGATTCTGAAACCAACTTCAATTCTGGCACCGGTATTCATGGAACTGGAACTGAATTCCTTTCTGGAAACGATTTCGTTTACGAAACGAACGGTTTATGAAATTCTGATACCGATTCTGGAACTGAATTCGAATTTTCTGATTTGCGAGCCGATGCTGATTCTGGAATCGTCCACGATTCTTGAACTGAATGGAACTCTGGATCCAATTTAGATTTTGAAGTAGATTCCGGTTCTGGAGCTGAATTCGATTCTGGAAATTTCATTTCATTTCATTTATTGAATCCATATTGAATGAATCCAATTATGGAACTGAATCCAATTCTGGAATCGATTCTGTATTCGGAACCAACTCCGTATCCGGAACTAATTTCGATATTCTGATCAATTCATCAACTGATTCCAGTACCAAATAAGATTCTGGAACCGATACTATGTGTGGAACCAAGTTGATACTAGAATAAATCCCGATTCTGAAAGCTATTCTGATTCTGGACCCGATTTCGATTCTATAATCGATTTTGATTCTGATTCCGATTCTGAATCTGAACAAGATTCTGGAACCGATTTTAGCTCTGGATCAATTCCTATTTTGGAACCGATTCCGATTCAGGAACCGATTCCATATTCGGAATTGTTTCCAACTAATTTCAATATTAAAACCAATTTCGATTCAAGAACCTTTTCCAGAACCGAATATAATCCAGGAACCAATTCCAATTCTGGAACCGATTCCAAGGACGAACCAATTTCGATACCAATGTCGATAGCCGATTGTTGATTGCTGAAGCCGATTCCGAATCAAAGACCGATTCCGGACGTACTCTCCGGAATCGATTCCGATAAATACTTCATTTTTCCCATCACTAATTCGATTTACATACATTTCATCCGCATTACAATTTAGTATCTTTTTCCTCTCTCTATCTCTCTCTATCTCTCTCTATCTCTCTCTCTCTCTCTCTCTCTCTCTCTCTCTATCTCTCTCTCTCTCTCTATCTCTCCCTCTTTGCGTGTTTAATTTGCAGCTCTCGAAAACACTGCCCAAACATCGGCTGCTACCGATACTGCGGGAGTACGGCGAATATCCGGCCAAGCATCGAGCAACCATTTGGCGCACACTACTAGAGCTGCCGGGTGATCGGGCCAGCTACGCGGTACTGCTGAACCGCGGCTCCCATCCGTGCGTGGCCTCTTACGAGCAGCGATTTGCCGGGCTCGATCGGCGTACCGTGCGCAATCTAAAGCGTACCGTCTCCTGTCTGGCCCACTGGTGCCCAGCCTTCGGACTCATCGATTATCTGCCGAGCTTTGTGCTGCCGTTCGTCCGCCAGCAGCCAACCGATGCACTTGCCCTGTTCGAAACGGTGGCCACCGTGCTGATGAACCAGTGTCAGCACTGGTTCGAGTACGCACCGCTCGAACCGTTCAACTATCTGGCGATGGTCGAGAACGTGCTGGCCGACTGTGAGCCCCGGCTGATGGCATTCTACCGGCGGAATGGTGTCGCGCCGCGAACGTACGCAGTGCCGCTGATGGAGAGCGCGTTCGTGCGCTGCTGCAGTGGTGGAACCGATGGCGACAACCAGTGGCTAACGCTGTGGGATCACGTGCTGTCGAACGAGCCGTGCTTTGGCGTGTTTCTCGTCGCCGCGTACAGCAGCCTCCATCGGGGCACGCTGCTGAAGGCCACCGCCGACGGTGGATCAACAACGGTGGAACGGATATTCTTCCATCAATCGAGCGCGTTCGGCGATGTGCGGCGGTTGGTAGGGCGTGCGCACGACCTAATGGAACGTTGCACCGCTGCTGCCCATCCGAGGCACTACTTTAAACCCTTTACCCCGCTCAACATGCCGTCCACACTGCCGACCGTCAATGACGGGTGGAAACCGTCGTCTTGTGACAGTGCGGCCAGTAACGCTGTCGATTGTTTCTCGCCCGCTGGGGAAAGTGAGGAGCTTTCGGCACACTCCACCGCCTCTCCGACACCTTCCGGCGAGGCGGCTAATGCGTCGGAAAAGGGATCTTCCCACCGTACGTACGCGAGCTTTGCCAACTTTCCGCACAAGCTGACCGAAGTGCGGTGCACGGAAACGGACACGCTGCGAGCGGAACAGCGCCGGCTGGAGGGGAAAATTATCGAGCTGGAAAAGCTGGAGCACGGTCTGCGGGAGCGGCTGGCGAACGATCTGGTGCGGCAGGAGCATGAGCAGCGTGTGAAGGGTAAGTGCAGGTAAAAATCCACGCTCTGACGAAGCGTAACCGCCACGTGGATGTACGGCAAATGGAAAAGAACGTGGTGGAGTCATTGGCTCCCCGTTTTCAGCCCACCCTTCCCTCCCCCGGATTCAGGCTCATGAGCAATCAAGCTTAGTTGCCGGAGAAATGGGTTGGCCTTTCGGGGTGGTCATCTCGCAACACCGTGAGTGGCTCGGTGGAGGTGCCGAGTGGCCGTGGGGAGTTTTGTTTTTAATCGTATTAAAGTCAACCGAAAACCGAGAAGCGTCCCCTTTTCGCCGCCCGCGGATGTTCCTTGTCCATTGTCCAGGCGCGATGGATGCATTGGCATGAAATAAGCGGCTTACGTGATGTGTTGTGTGTGTGTGTGTTTGTTGCAGCATGCGCGTACGTGCTTCTCATATGCTTTACAAAATCTTCTGAAAAGCGGCCATGTTAAAAACACGTTTTACGGGCAATTCTTGTCCATTATAGAGATAGGTTCTCTTGATGTATCGACGGTTCCACTCCAATTCCGGCTAGTGCGATTAGGACTCCGCCACCTCTGTCCGGAATCGGAATCGTCTGTAATCGTTCGGTACTGTTGAATTTGTCGGAATTGTCAGAATCTTTGGAATGTCGTCTGTAATCGTCCGGAATCGTCTGGAACGAATCACTGACCGGCCGGAATCTTCCAGTGTTGTCGGATTTGAATTGCTCAAATTGAACATCCGATCGTCGGTATTATCCAGAATCGTCAGATTTGTCGGAATTGTCGGAATCTTCGAGATTGTCTGTAAATGTCCGGAATTGAAAGATCTCCCCAAACCTCCATATATGACGGAATCTTTGAGATCGTCTGTAATTTTTTGGAATTGTCCGGAACTGTTGAATTTTTCGGAATTGTTGGAATTGTCTGTATTTTATAAATCGTCTGGAATTGCTGAATATTGTCCCGAATTGTGCAGAATCGTTTTGTACCGTCAGAATTATTGAAACCTTCAGAATCTTTGGATCAGCCGGAACCATCCGGAACAGTCGGATTTATCTGAATTATCGGAATCGTTCGGACCGAATATCTGATCGCCGGAATCGTCCGTATCCGTTGGAATCGCCCGGAATCGTGTAGAATCGCTTGGAATCGTCTGTCGGAACTGTCGGATTATTGGAATCTTCAGGATCGTCTGTAATTGACCTGAATTGTCGAAGTTGTCGGAATTATAGGAAACGTCGGAATCTTCGGCATTCCGACGGCTCCGAACAAGTGGTGGGGGCTCGGAATCGGACCTATCCGATTCCGATTCCATGTTCAGAATCAATTCCGGAGCCGATTCTGTTGCTGGAACCGAATCCAATTCCAGACCCGATTCCGGAACCGATTCTGATTCCGGAGCCGTTTCCCATCCCAGAGCCTATTTCGGTTCTTGAGCTGATTCTGATTCCTGTATCGATTGCGGATACTGATTCCGAACCTACTTTCCGGAATCGATTCCAAAAAACTTCGGAACTAGCCGAGCTCGATACCGACAAAAACATCATTTTTCCCATCACTACTCCGGACGATTCTGAACGAATCTGGACGATTCCGAACGGTTATGGACATGTCCGGACGTTTTCGACAATTTTGATTGACCCTCTGGAATTGGCTCCGATTTTTTTTCTCGATCATATCCAACTCTAGCCCATTATTGGAGTACAATGGTTAGGGTGCGCACAATAACAGCTTAAAGTTATGGCGTTTTTCCTACCGAAACCGAATCCCAATGCGGAATAATTGCGACGTTTTGCAATATAAAGTTGAATGCGCCTATAAGCGCATTGGTTGCCTAGCTTTAAGCACTGGGCGCTCCCCTACCCCCTTTGCTACCAGGAATTTGCTACACAATTTCATGTCCAACAGCTTCCAGAAAATTGGATGTACCTCTCAATGAAAACATGGACCGCCGGATGTTGGCTGTCCCGGTAACACAAATACTGCTCCAGCAAATTGAGTGTGCTCCTTGGTAGTCAAGATTCCTGGCAACTTCCCTCTAGAATGTACCCATGTACCCTGGTGCTGTTTGTCTTTGGCAAAACCGGGGACATGCTGTCACTTAAATCTATATCATCAAATATGTATATTTTGTCTCTTCCCGGGAACTCACGACATAAAACATGTCGTTAAGGTTTAACAAGGCACTTGCATTTCCCTGAATTAGTAATACCAACAGAGTAGGCCGGCATACAGCAACTGTTTCTCAAAAAAAAAAGCATGCGAAACGCGTTATTTGCCATTCTTCGAAACGGACAAAGAAGGATCGAAGTGTGCTGAAATGTTCTCAATATTCTTGGTCATCCTTCAACGCCCTTTCCCTGATGCTGATGATGATACATCCGTGACGAGAAATCGAAGAAGACCTTCCTGGCAAGGTAGCTGCTAACACGCGCTGTTCGTTCGTTTCTCCTTTTTTCCCCGTAGCCGTGGAACGCAACCTCGAGGAAGCGATCGCCCGGGAGGAGCAGCGGGTCGAGATGCAGCGGAAATTGTTGCTGCTGCACCGGAAGCAGCTGCGCGAGCGGGAAAACGAACTTTCGCTCGACGTGGCGAACGCGAAGCTCATCAACGACGCGACGGTGCGGGAGCGGGAGCTCGATGCGCTGCTGAACAAGTTTGCCCGTGAGGTAGGTCAGAATGGTTCGAATTCGTCCCTATTTTCCCCAGCGCGGTGGCAAAGAGTGTTTGGTAAAAAAATGAATTTCTTTGCGTTCAATTTCCATTCCTTTGGGTTTTTTTTCTTCTTTGCTGGTATCTATTCGGGGTTTCTTTGTGTGAAACTATCTGCGCCCTGTTTTCCTTCAATGCCCTTTTTTCTCCCAATCCCAATTTCCCAGCGACAACGGGAGGAAACCGATCTGCTGTTTGCCGAGGAGGACATTAAGCTGAAGGAGCTGGAACTGTTGGGCCGGTATCGGACGGAACCCGACGCAGCGCGAGTGCGCCGGCCGCTCGATCAGCGGTACCAGGTGGCGCTTGAACAGCTGGCAGTGCAGAAGCTGAAACTTTACGACGAAATTGATCGGGTAAGTTTGGCTGGCCACCCGTGTTTAGCAAAGCGACCCCTACCAGGGAGGTTTTGTTTGAAGACAGGAGCAAGTTTTAATCGCGTATCGCGTACCGGTGCATACTACAGACATACTCGTCGCTCGGTATGCCGGCGGGAGCGAACGAGTACGCGTACCGGACGGTGTCGGAGCTGCGCAAGGTAGCGTCTGCTGCGGCGTATGGCAGCGAGCGACAGCGCGACAAGATGGAAGAGCGCCCCCGAGAACGGCTACCAGGGCTGATTGGAAGCGATTCCTCAAGTCAGGTAAAATAGTTCGTTTTGCGGTTTTTATGTGACGTATTTCGAATAAAATGGCTTCCTATTTTCTCACAACGGTTTTAGGTGTACGCGGACACGATACGGCGCATGGAGGAGCAGGTGAAGGTTTTGCAGCGCCTCAAAAATGACGTCCAAAGGAAATGAAGGTATCCGAACGTGGCCAATTTAAGAGTTTGTGTGTGTGTGTGTGTGTGTCTGTATTATTTTGTCTTTCGTAACAAAATTGGTACCATTTCCGAACGAAACAAGCACAAGAAATAGCCTCACATCATCCATAACTGATGACAGCGATGCCCGACTGCCCCCTAAAAAAACACACACACACACAGACACACTCCAATGGCCCCCGGGATTGTGTGGCAGAGACGGGCAAATGCAAGCGATGAAAAATGCACTTGCCCCAGCACTGCTCTGTTGCACATATTTTATCCCATTTCTTGCTAGTTAGTTAGCCCATCTCGCCCATTCGTGTTACAATCCCCGGTTGGCAATGGTAAAGGGGCTTCGCAGGTGGTGGCAAGATCATCCCATAATAAAGATTTATTGCATGCCGAGTGCCAATTGGCACACTGGGGGGGGGGGGGGGGGAGGGGTGTGGATCAAAACCCGGAGCGAACAAAAGTCCTGCACCGCACAAGGCGATCGGTATGACCTTTTTAGCTTTTCGAAGCCAAATGGTTCGGGATGATTCGGTGCAAACGGTGTCCTTCTTCTTCTCGGGACATTCCTGCTGCTGCTGCTGCTTGGTGCACTGATATACTATTCTTTTTGCAATCACCAGCTGGTGCTGGGTTACTTTCAACTTTCTTGCACTTTGCTTTGCCCATTCGATTGGGCGCAAAATCCTCCCCGCTGGTAAGGGAGCAAATCCACATGCCACACGATCCATACCGGTCGGTGTCGGTGGTGCGACCGAATGGGTTGAAATATTTGCATCACACATTTGGGGTTAATGATTAATAATGCTTCTAGCCCTGGAAAAAAAGATCCATGAAAGCGCTATTGGTGGATGAAGGAGGACAGTTTTTCGCTTTCGACCAGCTACACACCTCCATATGGTTCTTAACCCCGTTGCATTAGACCTCCGAAGCTTGGGAGGGGGAAAGGTCTGATAACACAATTCAACAATGGGCACGTAACTTGCACCAATTGCCACGTGGTTTTTGGTACGTTTGTTGCGATACGGCAGCTTTGCGGGATTTATTTTAGCAACGAGCTCGCATTAGCCGGAAGACGAGCGATCCGTGTACCCGAATCAGCTCTCCCGGTTCATTTCGTGTTCTCCGGTGGCAAATATGCAAAACGTGTTGCTATGGGTGAACATTATTACCATCAATCTCCTGGTTGGGATGACAAACAGACCCCGGTGGTTCGGGGTGAACTTTGGCACGTTTTATGCATTCACCGTGTGATGCTTCAATTTGCAAGAGCCAAGCAAAACATCAACCAGCAAACCGTGTCCACCGTGTCCATTGCACCCATTGCATCCATTGCCACACAGCTGCGATTATTTGAACTTCAATCACGTAATTTAATAACGTTACAGTGGCACCGTTCTCCGTCGATGCTGGCGCTGCCTGACGACTTAATTTTTATGGATGCGAGCTAGTTTTTCCTCGCAACGTGCTGCGTTCCGGTTTGCAACCAAATGTTGTTAGAGCATTAGAGCGTTTGATCCGTGGCGGATCATCTCGGTGGCCGAGCTCAGGTGTGCTTGACGGATACATTTAATCATATTTCATTTTAATGCTTCAAATTTTACACTCAAATTCCTTTGCCGTAAAAAAGGAGGATGGACATTGAAATTGATTAAATTTTTGGCCTGCATTACCATGCACGAGGATGACACAAAAGGCCATTAACACCTTCCATTCCAATGGGTGACCGAAGCGACGAGCATCTGCCAATCGAAGGATTATATGTGTGTGTATGTGTGTGTGTGTTGCTGGATCTAAGATAAGAGTACGTTCGTACCGGCAACTGCTCACTGACCATCCGGTACGATCCTGGTGCCCAAAATTTTGCTCGTCCCGTCCCGTGGTGAAGCGAAAGTGGGACAAGACACTTGCACATGTAATAAAAATTCATTGCCACTCACACTAGCTGATTAATGCAATAAAAGCTATGCATAATGAATGAAGCGTACCGCTCCCTTACACCACACATCACCTGCGAAGCGACGGGGACGGTACATCATCATTTGCAATTCCACATTTCGGAGTGTCCCCCTGGCAGCAGCGGTGATGTAGGACAAGAAAAGCCACACACACACACAAAAATGATCTCATTCGCTCCCCGATAAGCGGATCGAAAGGATGCTCTAAAGGTCTGGGGCTGAGGTTCGTTGCCAGCGGGTTGCCTCTTCCATCTAGCGAATGGCCATAAGCTTCTTACACAGCCATTCGTTCGGTTGGCTCGAGGAATGGTGCAAGAAAAACCCTGTGCTCAGTTTTCACAAACGATCCACAAAATCGACTGCAGCAGTAACGTTGCCGAGATGCAGATGGCGCCGCCCTTCAATGTCCGGAAGCAGATTTCATCGTACCACATTGGATAAAACGGGGGTTGGATTTTAGACGGGCATTGAGTTGACTTGTGGGAGCGATAGTACGAAGGAATCCTGTTGCGGATGATGATCTTCATGATAGTGTTGAGATACCATACTAAAGCTCGTGTTTTCTCTTTCAAGCTATCCGGTGTTTGAGTCCTAATTAAGGGAAGGTCCAAAAATGAATCCTTCGAAGCGTATGTTATCGTTTTTTTTCTCTTCTTCTCTCTGCTAATGTATTTTGGGGAGCAAATCTTCAAAGCATGCCGTGCATCATGTGATGACCCGAAATGACTAATTAATACTGATTTTACGGGGTGTGTCCGTTTCTTTCTTTTTGTGCCACCTTTGATGGTTTGTTGGTTAAATATTTATACAGTCTTCCGGGTCAGTTTCCAGTGTGAACAGCATTATTTGAACGCTCGCGAGATGTTTATCAACAGCAGCCATACGTATGACACAGCTGTGCTGTTGGAACACATTTCGTGCGCCTTGAATTTAATTTCCGACCATTTAGACCGACAAAATGGGAAATAGTTGCTGGTTTTACAAGCTTTTCCTTCACTTAATTTTGCAGCAAATTTGACAGTAAGTTGTAGTTTTGACCGTTCAGCGTAGTGCAATCGAAGGAGGCGTTGAAATTTTTGTTTTTAAATCGTTCGTTGGTCGTGCTTTTAAACAACTCACAATTTAATTAGGAATTTCTCTTAAAACTATTTTGTTTCGAAAAAAATAGCTAAAAACATGTTTGCATTACTATTTCCTAGATATTTATTGTATTTTGGAAAATATGTTTGATTAGAAAACATTTCAGCTCGTACAACAATTCCTATGCACGAACTATCTAACATCCGCCAAGAAATGGGTCAACCTGTTTAGATAACCTCCCTGAATTTGTCCATTAACTTTTTACTGCTTATGTTCTCTCTTTCTCTCTTTCTCTAAGCTACATCATCATCATAATAGCTATTCGCTGTCCCGCGAGACATTGACATTATTCCGAGCCATGCACGCGAATCCGAGATGCGGAGCAATCCTTAATGTCCTTCTCGTACACCCGTACACCCGACACTGCACCGGGCGACACGGGAGCATTAACATTAGCAAAGTGGCGAACATCGACAAAATAGTATGCAAATTTGGTAAACCTCCTGCTTCATCCTTCGCCCCTTTATTGTTACACAATAGCTGCAATAGTTGCAGTTGTGGTATGCAGTAAGTTTCGCATGCATCATATTACATTTGACCATTGGCAGTGCGATCGGGTCGGCGTGAAGAAGAAGAAGAAGAAGGTGAAGAGCCTGCACGCGGGGGCGCGCTAATCACTGCCACATTATCGTTAGATTTATGACAGCATTTTGTAATGGCAATCGGCAATTTATATGCAAAACACGACCTCTCCGTTCATACGAGCCACCCAGCCCCCCCCCCCCTAAACGGGTGGCGCGGTTAAGCAAACGTTGGCTGCGTGATTCCATGCTGCGAAAGGATGCGAATGGAGCTGCAGAGGCAAGCAAAGAGGACGTTTATGCGTTGGCAAAAAAAATCAGTTCGTTGTGTTGAAGATGAAATCATGTCCCACCACTGCGTTTCTGCTTTGGCACAATTTGGTGACTCCCGTGAGGTGGGGGGGGGAGGAAAATTGGATCGGCACTTACAATGTGAACTGTGTTTCTCGCCCTCTCTCTCTCTTTATCTCTCGCTCGTTCGGTTCAAGATGCAGTTCGTGTTTTCGGTTTTGGTTGCCTTTGGGAGGGAAAATTGGGGACACATTGGAACGATTCCGATTTGCACCATCCGGACAGTTAATTGAAAGGACGCAAATGTGTAGATGCCAACACCAGTTTATGTTGCGCTTGGGGGGTTGAGTATTTGCAAAAGTTGCTCCCTTGTGCTTGCTGTCTGCCTTCCATTTCAGCGCACTATCGAATGGTGGGAGACGAAATTCACGTTATTTACGAAATAAGTAGGAGTTGTTGCAATGGCATTGCTTTTAAGCGCGGTGGTGCATCGAAATGTGAAATGATAAAGTGCGAGTGAAAATTGTAGATATGATGAACAGTAAGCAGTGTGTGGGTGCTCTATGATCTCTTGCTTCTACTGCCTTATCCTGGTGTCCTTGCACGTTGACCCCTATATGCCATTGACTCATGAAAAGTAAAACGAAAGCTATCACTTTACTAGAATGGTCTGTTTAAATTGTACTATTTGAATTTAATTGTAGTTCGTTTTTGTAAATATACATATAAATTTATGTACAAGGCATTTTAAATTGCATCTTTTATGCTTTATTTGTATCACAAAATGTGTTTCGCAATTTGATTATCAACGCGCTACTGTTACAATTCAGCTGGAGAGCAATTAAAAGTGAACTTGCTTAACTTGATTAATTATGATCTATCTATTACGCATAACAAGGCATAGCATACTATATCCAGGGAGCTCACTCTGCTGAGGCAAAGTCTGCTGTTTAGTAGACATAGCCTACTACATCTCCCTCGCCATACGATGACACTTTTGCAACAGGTTTTCTAGAGTCACCTTACTTGCAGCAGCTTCTTCATGTTCTCCAACAACTGCAGTCTCATCAGTTTCCAGATCAATCTGGCACGGAGGTCCGCATCCGCATGGTGATTGGAGTCCGCAGACGAATCAGAGAGCTTTGAATTGATCCGACGTAAGCTGCGAAAGTTGAAACGCTTCGCAGTGCTTGTTGACCATGGCAGCATACGAAGTAAAATCATCCGCGTCACTCTTGGCATACTGCAGGCACTGGTAACGGGAGTGGAAACCCCGACTTTTGGCGACCAAAAAATTTTTTAAGTTTTGTAACGGTCTCATCCAGAGTGTAGTCCCGGGGATGCTTTTGCAGGATAGTGTTGACTACTAGCGCACCTGGCGGCGGCTGACCGAAGCATTTCTCCAAAAAAAATTGAAGCCGCTTTAGAAATATGTTATTTCTCCATGTTTTGTACTTAATTCGGATGAGAAAAGTTTTGTAAAAGGTAGATACACATGTACTGCACGCATTGCATTCATTTTCATGACATAAAAACGATGGAAAAACTACTTTATTTTGAGATCCGGCATGACTTTTCCCTCGATGATCAAAAAAAGCTTCCACCAGCCGCCGCTAGATGCGCTAGTGATAATCAAAATTGCACTAGCGAGTGTGGACAATGTCCCCCGGCCTTAATGGTGCGATGTTTATATAGTAAACCATATCAGAAACTCCTGCATGAAACCCAAGTGGCATAGCAAACAGTAGCCTACTACAATCGAACAATGGGCCTTATCGCCAACGAAAGTCGGTAAAAATTATCCGATCGGTTAATATGCCCGAATCCACCGGTGGAATTTATTTTCCACCGGTGGATAATTTCTCCACGGGTGGATAACTCTTTCCGATTCGAGTAACCATTGGTTTTGCCTATCCGTCAATCACACTTTTGTTTACATTTAGAGGTGTTGTTTTTTCGGTATGAATAAAATAGTAAATTTTGCTTATTTACACACCATCTAGTGAAGAATCCACACCAGAAGTGCCCTTAGACAGTACCGACTGTAGGCCTTTTCAAACGATCCGGGTAAAGTGTAAAACGGGTTGTTGGCTGAACAAGTCTAGATGAAACAAAATCGTATAAATTGGAGGACGTAAATTGGAAAAATTAAAGTGTTTTTGATTTAAAGCCAAGTGACGAAATCAACCCCCTCTCCCCGCACAACACCTGGGTCTTTCGTTTCTATGCGTTTAACATGGCCTGTCCACTGAAGCCTGGCGAGCTTGATACGACAATGAGTGTGCTTCCACACATACGATGATGATTTCGTCAGATTTTATAAAAATAAAATAACTACGTTACAATTGTAATCTATGCGATTCAGTATAGATGCTATTCAACTGTACATATTCGTTTAAATTGATGAACAAAAAAATCATTGGGTGACACGTTTGTCACGAGGCGTGGAACTTAGCGATGTGTGTGTCAATCCGAACATTCCCGGGCTGTATCCTTCCATAAGCGACCTTGAGTTTTTGGGGATAGTTTGGAAGGTACATGTAGGCACAACACCTTCGATAGGTGCGAGACAACGCAAACGATTCCGGCCGGAACTCGCCGCTCCAACGGATATGATTTGCTTATACTTTCCTGTACCTAGTGATTCTACTGGTCTTCTCAGTCTCGTTGCATTTACGTGTCGGAACCCATTCTAACATGCAATAAGGCCATAACATAAGGTTGGATAAAAGAGAAGGATTAATAGAAAATGGTTGTTTATGTTGGTTTCTCATTTCTTAGCTTGAATCATAAAAGCTATATACCTGTTATAAACCTAAATTTATGTGTTTTGATTGTTTATAAAAAACAGGTAAATTTATTTTTTCTAAAAAAAGAATATTTTAGCTAAATCAAGTGATAAAACATCTCAAATAACTCAAACAGCGATAAAACATCCTTTTTAGCGAGCTGTCAAACATGGTTTTTAATGTTATTTAGTTTTCCACTGCTATATCAACTGGGGTGGAGCAGTAGATATGGCTATCCGACTGAAATGGGTTTTTTTTATATGTAGTTTTCAACTGCATATCCTACTGCTCGACTTTTTAACCACGTTGCTATGGTGGCAAACACCATTCCACTACCAAACCGATCGGTTAGCGAAGATTCTGATTGAGAAAACGCAATTGGATAACATTAGAATTTTGCTAACCGATCGAATAAAATATCCACCCCGTTATCGACTTTCGTTCCCGATCAGGCCCAATGCCTTGAAAGTATCTATGTAGAACAAAACAATTGCTACCACCAGGTCCAGTGGCGTTCAATTAGAAAAGTTTATTGCCAAAAAAACCCCTCAATCCAGTAAAAGCTTTTCTTCTAGGGTGTAGGATCCGTTTGACTTTGATTAAAATCCAACCGTAGCTTTGGATCACATTTTTTGCCGTTTAATGGTTCAGACAAATCCCCCTACCCCCCCCCCCCCCCCCCCCCCCCTTCCCCGCTCCACCTGCTCTCCTTTCTTTGCTAGAAAGTGCTAATTGAGCCTTATGCAGATTGGGGCGCTGGTATGCCCGACCCGCTCGTATGCAGTTTAGTTACAGTTTTCCTTGTTTTTTTTTTGCATCCCCATCTTTCACTGTTGCAGCTTCGATCGGATCAATTGACCGAAAGGTGGTAGCTCCCAGGAGCTCCCACGGTGGTCGTCGGTTTGTTAGTAAAATCATACGATAAAGTTTAACCCAGTGGTGGTGGTGGTGGCTGGTGACGGTCTACACGTGACGGTGCCGTATGCTGCTTCCGTCTCGTTACCTTAAAGTTTGTCTAATTATGTGCGATTTACTCTAAAACTTGTTGGCCAATTAATCAACTCCCTTGGGCTCCCTTGGGGAGGGACCGTCGGTGAGTGTGGTAGCTCGAACGAAGGATCAACAAATTAAGCTTCAGCAACAGGCCCCGATATACCGCCGTGATCGTGCCGGTATTACCGGTGGTGGTGATTCTGCTAGTTTCTGCTGTGGCAGCAAATTGGTAAGCTCTTGTGCATGGCTCATTTCGTCCTTTCGCTCGGATAGGAGAAAAGCAAGAAAACAAAAAAAATGGAACAAGAAATTGACCACGAAAGAGAGGAGAAGGAAAAAAAAAACGGAAGACAAATTTACCATAAATCACAAGTTGACCTACGACGGGTGGTGTGGCTTGCGGGCAACCGGCTAGTTAGCGGATAGTTACCCTTTCCAACTTGCCTTTGGACATGAAAACGGAGAGCGAAAATTTAACCAGAGAAAAGAAAAAAAAGCCACACACACACACACACACACTTCCCAGAAGTTAAACTTTGCTAGCTGCGTGTTCCTTTTGGCTTCCTCAAACATTTGTTAGTATTTTCGGGTACATTCAGCTGGTGCATTTAATTATGAGTGATAAAATCCCATCCCGGGCGAGGGTGAGAGAGGGCTGTAGTGCAAAGGATGTATGTGAGGAGCCTTTTTTTTCCTCCTCCTCCTCCTCTAGCATTTGCTTGCAGATGCTCTTTTGCCTAAAAGCCAGACACTTTTGCCTCTCAGGGATACGGTACGCTTGTACGATGAAGCGTTGGGTTGGCCCGTTTGCTGTAGTTAAACTTTCGCACAAATGTTGATTCCGGAAGCGTACGCGGCTGCATTTTGCACTCGGTGAAAGTGTAAAAAAGTTTGCAAACGGAGGAAGGGAAAAGGAACGAAGAACTGCTCCAGATTCCACCGGGACAGAGTGTGCAGGAGAGTTGTTTTTTATTGTATGTGTGTAGCAGTAGGGCACTGGAGTAGCAGTGAAGGAAAGCAAGCAAAAAATGGAACGAATACGTGTTTGACTGTTTGCAATAGTGCTATAGTTGATTAGTGTACGGAAGCTGCCAGCTTATGAGCGAGCAAATATGCTTCGTTTACCATCGCGCTGTACAAGCAGCTGGGAGCAGAAAGCGGTATGTATGTTTATTGAGCGTAAATGTTATTTAACGAGCTGTCGCGGAGTTAAATTCTCTTTTGGATGAAAAAAAAATCGTCTTTCTTATTTCTGTTTTCTACTCTTCGAGTGGCTGTTTGGGAAGTTTTCTTTTGCAATTGTCAAAGGTGCTAAGTTACTGTGTCTATGCGATCGGAAGCTAAATACAATCACTTTGATAAAGCTCTTCATAAAAGCTGTTCGCGTAGCTTATCTAAAAAAAAATATTAAGAGTTAAAAAAGCATAAAAATGGAAAATTTTAAGCACAATTTTTCATACTTTTGACTGTTTTATGAAGAATGTGATAAAAATTAAGAAAATTCATCAACACGGTCTCAACGGTTTCTCAAGAGTTGAGTTAGCTAAAACCATGCAAGATCGTTAAAAGACATAATAAGCTAGCAGGCAATCAAGTCCCAAGAAAGTCGGACTATAGAAGGTCGTTTAATTTAAAACGACTTTTTAAATAAAAAAAATCTTAAAATACATTAAAATGTTCAAAATTGTACATTGTACTAATAACACTAACTGAAACTGAAACATTGTACTAATAACTTATCTGAACGGCCTAAAAAATCAGGCACTAGTGTTACTAGACGTTATATACGACATTATTTGATAATGGAAAATAACATAACGCCTAAATATGATCATTTAATAAAAATTTAACATACTTTCCTTTGTTTTAAATAGAACTTTTTTTTCATTTATTAAATTTAATATGCACCATGAAGGCTAAATAACGTAGACTTAAAACTAATTAATACCTAACAAATTAAAAAAATAATTTAGGAAATACTAAGCCTAACTACACTAGTACTAACCTAGCAAAAAAAAATAAATAAATAAAAGAAAATACCCAGGTATAGTGTAGAGACTATGATAAACTTAGAGAAAAAAAGAGAGTAAAAGGAAACTAAGAAAAAGTATTAAAGAAAATCAGAAGAAAGAAGACGATTACGCAGTTAAGAGAGGAGTCGAAATTAAAGAGATAGTAAAAGTGGTTAAAAAACCTGAAATAGGATAGAAGAGGATCATTGAAAGTGTTAAGAGAACTTCTATCGCATTACGGCCAGTCAATTTCATCTGAATTTTGCTCTTACTATTCTTTCAAGATGTATTTACTATAACAAGCAAATAAAAATTACTGTCTAAACATTCAGTTTACGCATAAGTAATAGTACAGTCACAACGAAACTCCTGAATCGTAGCTCTATTTACAAGGATTCACTATTTCCTGCTGATAGTTAGAACTTTAACAGCCCTTGCCTCACCCTGGCATGAAAGATCACAAGTGTACGTACCGAATAGTTGCACAAAAAATAGATTTTACCGTACCGTAGACCGGTTGAAGACTTACTATGCCGGTGAGAAGAGTAACCTCCGCTTTGGAAGCCAACCCGACATTCAGACAACGTTCACCGGCTACAGCGGCGGCATCAGGACAAACTTTTGCCAAATGTAATGCAGCAGCAGAAAGCTCCCCTCACCCATACGAGATCAACGAACCTGCTGAGGGTCTCGCTTAGTAGTGTAGAGCCGCTGGCCGCCTACGGGTTTCAGTTGAGGTGATTATTTTTTTCGATTTTTAGAGCTACGATTTAATTTCAGCAGAACATAGGGGAAAAAGTTTTCCCTCTACTACACGCTGTGAGAAGGCACAAGTTGAAAGTGTTTGAAATGATGATTAATGATAGTGATGAGATGGGGTGGATGATGATGATGTTGATGATGATTATGCTGGTGATCATGCCGCCGTGCTGGAACCATGTATGGTATCAAAAAGCAATTAAATGTAAGGCAAAAGTAATTCGTTTCTCTCTTTTTTTGTTCCATTCCCATTCTCCGGTGCGTTGAAGCTCCTGTTGACGTATGTTTGCTGGAACGTTCAACACGGTTGGATCAGCACTTTTTTTTTGTTGGGGCCCTGGATCCTGTGGCAGTGGATTGGTGGTGCCGGCTACCAGCTCTCGGATATATTGCTAGCGCTCCTCTCATGATAAGGCGCCGTAAAGGGTCCTCTCATGGCAAGGCGCGGAGAATTTATATGTGTTGCTAGTTGGAAAATAAGTTAACCTTCGCTTGGCTTTACGATATGTGTTGCCGATGGGTTTGCAAAAGTCTGAACGATATGAAAGGGAGTGCAAGGCGATGAGTTACAGTCGGATTAAGCCTAATTGTCGATCAATTTAGTTGTGATCGATGAAATGGCTTCGTGTTTCGGAAGCGGAAGTTTTTATCCATTTTTAATGATATTTTGGCGCACGGGGCAAAAAGTTTGTAAATAATTCGACCCACCGATGGGTTTCGAGCGTTCCGACCTTATTGCGTTGCTAACGATGGTTCAGCGAATTCGAATTACTCATGGAACTGGTGTGTAAAACGAATGGCAGTGTATGTGAGCAAATGGTCGTGCACTAAATTTGATTAGTAAAACAGTACCAAACTGCACCGCCATGGACGGTTGATTGCTATTAGGACCAGCGTGTCGTTTATTTGCCCAATTTAGCTACACGCATTGCATACTTTTAGGCGCGTTTTTGCGTTGCTTAGATGATTTGGTATGGTTAGCATGCGCAAAAAAAGGACATCGCCTAAAATAACACATTGCAATTCTCTCTGATCTAAGCAGCCATAAAAGACCCGGTATGTAATCAATGGTCCAGCAAATAAGCGGATTGGCGTCCCCCGTCACCATGCCATCCTAACCCGCAGCACCCGTATAAATGTGTGTGTGTGTGTGTGTGTGTACCGTTCATGGCAAGATCAAACGAGAGACGACCCGGCAGTGAAATTGAATTCCAATACGTGTAGGATCGTCGCTTGGCTTTGCGTGTCTCGTGCCGCAAAACCACTGTTTTCTGCATTGATTTTGCCATCAGCTTGTATTTTTTTTTTCGTGTCTTATCAAAGCCCTGATGTATTCCGAGTTCTTTCCATCAAAGAGAACGCAAGACACAGCCACACCGAGATGGCTAGACGCGGGGGCAATCTGTGAGGAATTTTTCATTACACCGGCTTTGCTGGTGTTCGGGGGCCAATGAGCCAATGAGGCATGGTGGCAGCAGGAATCGTGGCAAGATGAGTAGGAAAAACCTCCCTCGCCAAACCGAGAGGGGGCTAATACAGTGGAAAACGGTGACAACCTTCACCGATCGGCACCGGCAATACAATTGAACGTGTCCCCTGTGATGTGGGATTGGCGGATCATCTTTTTGGCGGATAATATTGCTCATTATGCAAATTTCGGCCCTTATTATGCGTAGGGTTTGCCCTTGGTGTGTTTGGGTAGAAGGTCTAATTAAATGGCAGAGTTCCGGCAATTAATTGGCCTTTAGAGGAGGGCAAATTTATATTAAAAAAACGTTTGATTAATTTCACGGCTGTTTTAATGAATGATGAAAGATGTATTTAAAATTTGCCAATTGATGGGAAACTGACCTGAAGAATTGTTGACGTACAATCGGCAATTATATTGGCAATTGGCGTTATAAAGCAATAGTAAATTAAACATGCAGTATGCAACTTTACAATAAACAATGTTTTGTCAATTCGGAAGTACAGAATTTAAACCACAAAACCAATGACGGTAAGCATCACGCTCAATTAACTAAAACACCTCCCCCCCCCCGCGTTTGTGCTGCAGAAAGTTCGGGTAATTGAAATTTGTGTAACTTTTGTACGTGTTTCTGTGTTTGTAAAGTTAGCCGCGCGTAATCTATCAGGCACTTGTTTACATCCTTTCCCTGTTTCACCTTTCTGCACCGTGAAACCAACGTTGTGTACACGTGTTTACTTATCGTTGACGGGGTTCGGGGGGGGGGGGGTGGTGGGGCAAGCAGCATTTCCCATCCTTCCCATCCAAGCAACCCTTCCTATAGCAACACACGTGTGCGTTTGCGCGTTCTTCGTTCGCGCAGCAGTTTATGCAAATGACGGCTGTACTGCGGTACACCAGCCCCGCTCCCTCCACTGGCAGAGGCAGGCAGCGGTGGCGCAATTGTTTGTGTCGCTTGCAACACACTTGCTTACTTGGTTGATCTTTGGGGGTTTGTGGGGAGCCCATTTTTTTTGTGTTGCTTCCACGGTGGAGCACGGTTGGGTCGGATGGAGGAAAAGGACGGCCGCATGTACGGGTACAAGGAGTGAAATTTGTTTGTGTTTGGCAAGTTTTACGACGATACGTTTGCACTTTATTTATGCAATTCGTGCTGGAGCGTAGGTAGGGGGCTGGATATTTCAAAGGGAAGTCGCACATCCCCTCCAACCCTGCACAAAATGCACCAAACCGTTTATGAACATAAATACGCAAACATAAACACACAACCAACAACGGCACAAACGTGCAAACAGAACAATCCCTTAGCTCGTAGCTCTTTACAGTACGTTCTGCGACTTTGGAGATTTGTTGTGCGTTTGCCTTTTGCTGGCAGTTTGTTAAACATGAAGAGGGAACACCCGTTCGTTGCCTGTTTCCGAATAAAGGGGGGCGGCAGCTTAAGGAGCTGGATAAACGCAATAGCAATAGCGCAACCGGGATATTGCAAAACCGAAAGCACGTGGTGGTAAGGTCCTCCTCCTCCTCCTCCACTGCTTACTGCTTTAATGCACATTTAATTAATTTTTTCTGTCTTTCAACCCCTCGACGTAAGCTAAATATTTGCCAGCGATGGTGTTGATTATCGTGTTGTTTATCGTGTGCCTGAGTGAGGTTTAATTATCTCATTCGGGATAGAAACGGGCATGTAGAGCTAAGCTAAACTCACACATGCTCGCAAGAGAGCGAGGGAGAGAGGGAGAGACACAGCCACACCACGCATAATAATCGTATTCTTCCGGTGCGTTACTTCCGGCAGCTTTGCCATGGCCGGCAGCTTTGTCTAGTGATAGTGTAGTGTGGTGTGTAATTTCCGACGGCGAAGAAATCTAAATTTTGCAACACAAATGAACGTGACGCCCACACACATACAAACACATTTTGAAGGTTGTGTGGGTGGCTAGTAAGGAACATTCTTCGCTTTAGCTGGATTTACTGGGATCTCTCGGATCTGGTTGTGTACAATGTTGCTGCTAGGCGAATCGGTCTTGGGCTAAAACAGTAAAAGGATACATGTATTTTATGGGAATCCGTTTCGAACTGCTTCGATGGGAAATTGGAGAAG
This sequence comes from Anopheles merus, assembly GCF_017562075.2. Classification (NCBI taxonomy): domain Eukaryota; kingdom Metazoa; phylum Arthropoda; class Insecta; order Diptera; family Culicidae; genus Anopheles; species Anopheles merus. Next base: position 40,402,086 of record NC_054083.1, read on the forward strand.
ATTTGCGTGTAGCAAATAAATACAGAAACAATCCCGGTTCGGATGACACCGCATTAGCAAGGACAAACCCCAGGCAAGGAGAAAGGGTCGATGATAAAGTTTTAGTCGGGCAATAGTTGTAGAACGACGAGTGAGTGTGTCATTTTCCCGTACGATGTATCACGGTGTGAGATTGTAGAATGGTTTTGAAACGGAATTGGACACACTTGGTCCAGTGGATTAGCCTGGTAATTGGACGAGACGGGTGTGCTTTGCTGTGATGTGTTCTGTTGTGCTGTCCCACAATCTATCGTTGACAAATGGGCGAGTTTTCAATTATCACTCGGTATCATGGGGAAGGGAATGGAATGGTGCTAATACTGGTTTATTGTGAGAGCAATTAAAGTAACTACGTGACGACTGGGTGATAGTGGAGTGGTGGTTTGATCCATAGTGATGGATTGCTTTAGATGGCAGTACAAAGTAGTGTGTTTAATACAGTACAGAGCTACTCACATTACTCACTTTTCTCATATAAATTGTCTTTCGGGACTGATGTCACTACACAAAACCCAAGGAATGCCAAGAATGTTCAAGTTTTCAGTGAAAGGTTTACAGCCTTATCCTACTTGCTTGTTGGTTTTATTAGAGATGGTTAACTCTGATAAGGAATCAGAGCAGAATTAAGCATTAAAGTGATTCTATTAATATAAATCTCAAAGCAAGAGCTTCTAAAGTTTCTTGAATCTCTTAACATTCATGAATATCGGATTCTGTGAATCTGAAATAATTCTTCTTGTCTTGAAACTTAAAAATCTTTTTAAAAACTTCCTTCTCATCCGAAGATTACATCTACCTTTACGATGGATTCTGCACATGAACGTTACATGAATCGGTAGAGACTAGAAACCGATTGGCGAATCATGCACCATTAAGGCCGGGCTACATTGATCGTACTCGCTAGTCTAATTTCGATTTTCACTAGCGCATCTGGCGGCGGCTGGTGGAAGCTTTTTTTGGTCATCGAGGAAATAGTCATGCCGAATCTCAAAATTAAGTTCATCGTTTTTTTGTAATGAAAATGGATGCAATGCATGCAGGACATGTGCATCTACCTTTAACAAAACTTTTCTCGTGCGAATCAAGTACAAAACATAGAAAAATAACGTATTTTCTGAAGCGGCTACAAATTGTTTGGCAAAATGCTTCGGTTAGCCGCCGCCAGTTGCGCTAGTGAAAATTGAAATTACGCTATGGAGTACGATTAATGTAGCCCGGCCTTTACAGATTCATAACTCTATAGAAATGCATACATCTTTGGAGTTTCAAATATATGTTTAATCATTCATGAACTCAGGAAGATGTATACGTATGTAAAGATTTGGTTGGTGATTTTAATCATTCATCATTGCGGATGAATCTTAACGAACGATGAATCATGAATCTCAACGAACGATGAATCATGAATCACAACTCTAGATTTTATCACTTATTTGATCTAGTTCATGCAACACTTTCGGATCTAATCTTTCTCTCTTTATCTCTCTCTTGTTGGCCATCCGATCTCCAACAGGTCTGGTTTCATCCAGTCCAGCCATCGAGTTTGCTGTTCACTTCTACGGCTCATTCTGGCTCATTCCGAACTGCCGAACATGCGGATCTAAAGGCCGGGGGACACTGTCCGTACTTCCTAGTGTAATTTCTATTTTCACTAGCGTATCTGGTGGCGGCTGGTGGAAGCTTTTTTTTTTGGTCATCGAAGGAAAAGTCATGCCGGATGTCAAAATAAAGTAGTTTTTCCATCGTTTTTTGTCATGAAAATGGATGCAAGGCGTGCAGGACACGTGCATCTACCTTTTACAAAACTTTTCTCTTCCGAATTAAGTACAAAACATGGAAAAATAACATATTTTCTGAAACGGCTCCAAATTGTTTGGCAAAATGCTTCGGTCAACCGCCGCCAGATGCGCAAGTGAAATTTTAAATTACACTAGCGACTACGGACAGTGTCCCCCAGCCTCAAGGATCCAGTAAGAATCAAAATCAAAATGACAAGGTAATGCTTCAAAATCAAACATCAAAATCAGATCAGAAAGGTTTTCTTTAAGGAACAAAATCGAACTTCATTAAATAATCTCATAGAGTGCTGGAAGCAGGGAGGAGATTAATCAGACCATTAATCAGAACAAGAAGGAAGAGTTCAGGAGTTACTGTAAGCCATTTCCGATCAATTAGGAAAAGCACAAATAACTAAATTCAAAACTGAAGCACACCCAACGAATAATCAAAGTCCAACATGATATCTAAGTATGAAAACCTATGATTATAATAGCCAAGTGTTGATTTTTGTTACAATAAGATAGGAACTCATCTATAGGATCTACTCTTAAAGGTCATCGCAGAATCCACCAAAACAGATTGTGCAATACAATGAAGCTCATTAAAACGATCCACCAGTATTACCAGCTCGCAGAACTATCTGTGCGCTTCAAAGAAGTGGAAACAATTCCATCGAAAACGCTAAGTGGCTAAAGAAATGATCAATTTCCCACACAGCTGCGTCACTCTGCGAATGGGGGCGATAGCATGAAACACCCTTTTCCCTGCTTTACGCCAACACACACACACACACACACACACACACACACACACACACACACACACACACACACACACACACACACACACACACACACACACACACACACACACACACACACACACACACACCACACACACACACACACACACACACACACACACACACACACACACACACACACACACACACACACACACCAATTCCCCCCCCCCCCCGGTACGCATCGCTCGGGATTATGGGGTGGATTTATTTTTCCTCTGAAATCACCAATCGTGTAAATGTCACCGTATTGCTGTTGTTGCTGCTATGCCAATGTACCGCCCGGAAGCTTTGGATGGCAGATGAAACGATTTGTCTTGTCTCGCTACAAGCCGGAAAGTGGCAAACGCTGCGCAAGGGAAAGCTATCGGTTGCGAGGAGGAGTTCAAGCAAATGGATGGTCTGATTGATTTAGCGCTAATGGAACGCCATCGGCCCTCGGATCGGGCGAGTGAGTGAGTGAGTGATGCGTTGGGTGCAATATCTTAATCAGCCGCCAACTTTGCGCGGTGTTTGCGCTTGGAAGAGTGCATTCTCTGTTGTGCCATTTAAAACGCTTCATTGTATTGTTGCATTGGTAGCTGCTTTCTTGCAGAGTGCAACAGCAAACCCATTATATATGGCTGCTAATTGTATCAGCTTCCACAGTGCAGCGGTGCTAAGCAATTGCCGCTGTCAATGGTGCAGCGTCTGCATCATCGCTAGCAGCATCTTCAGCGTTGCGTTCAGTCTTCGCGGCTCTCGCGATATGGGTGCCCAAGCAGCTGGTACATGAATTGTTGCCATTCTTTTTTTTTCACTCATCACCGTGCGCGCCTTTAACTCTGTAGTGCAAGCAATCGGTCGATTGATGGGAGCTGATTGGAAAATTGAAAAGTCTGTAGCAAACTGTCAGGCCCAAGCGGAAGCGCTGTCTTTTGGGCATCGCGCGTATTGAAGCAGGCTCTCTCTCCATGGTACCGCGAACGGGATGGAAGCAAAAATTGTATCTTCCTCCCTTCGAGTTCCGTTCAGCAGCAGCGTTCTCGGCAGCAGGATGCACCACCGTGCACCGTACTGACTGCATCGGGACCGGCTGTATCGTATCGCATCGGTGTTCCGAGATGGAATCTCTCCCCAAGACGAGATCCAAACTAAACCCAGCAGCAGCAGGGAATAAATGTTCCCGATGGCCTTCGGAAACCATTCCCTTGCATCACCTCACCCTCACCCTCCCCCCCACCCCCTCGTACGGTAGGGGTTGTTTCCACCGGTTTTAATCCACCGAACCGGTCGATCGGAAAGTCCATCGGAAACAATGGGAAATTTATCTTCGCTTCCGCAACAACACAGCGCCCCAGCGAGCAGGAGATTTACTGTCTGAGATTAATCCAAGAGGAAATTCAATTTCTTTTGGCCCAGCCCGGCCCAGCCTCGCGAGAGACGGCTGAAGCTGGGAGGATGGATTTCGTGGGAAAAGACAGCTGACGGTGCAGCGTGTGGCTGCCCGGGTTTGAAGGGGGGAAATGGAATCGCTTGTGCATGGGTTGCGAGCCAAATCCGGAAGACGCTCGTTACGATGCGTCTTCCCTTAGCTCTGCTGGTGGAAGGATTTCCCATTTCCTAACCATATGGGCCAATAATGGAAGGTGCCCTTGGGAGTCCTCCGGCAAACCCGGCGTTGGTGTCTATCTTCACCCGGCTGGTGTCTATTTGTTATACGGCAAAGATACAGACTGTGGACGAGGTTCGCCCACCATCCCCAGTGTGTGTGTGTGTGTGTTGCTGCCAACGGCGCGCGTTCCTGGAGCTGGGAGACAGCGATTGATGCTGGTTTGGGAGGAGTGGTTGATGCTGGGTTGAGCTTTGCCTGTATGCCGGCGAATGTAAGAGTGCACAGGGTGGGCATTGTTATTGACGGTGGGATGTATATTCATTTTACTGAGAATGGAGAAGATCGATCGAAATGACAGATGGTGAAGTTTTGCTAATGCACAAATTAAGGCTGCCGTGCTTCCGCACAACATTTGTTCTATTGCTTAGTAGCTCACTGGCACGTTTACAGGCGTAATTTTGGTTTAAGTCGAGAATAGAGCTTGCTTGGAAAGAGGACAAGCAATTAACTGCAAACAGAGTAACGGTGAATCATGAGATAGATGCATAAATTGGATAATCAGTTAGATGAGTTGTAAAAGCGCCATCTATGCGTAAATGTATAAACTAATGTCATACTATTAAATGCTATCTTTTCTCTTTTGTTTGATAATTCAATCTATTTAAATATTATTTTGTCTTTAGCATGAAAAAACCATAATACTTTTTTACTGTACTTTTTAACTTAAAGGATTTTAGCGCTTCAATATTTAACTTTCAATTAAAATAAAAGCAATCAAAGCAGGCATAGGCTGTTCCCGAGTTACGCGGTTTGTGCGTTCCCGAGGAATCCGCGTAACTCGAATACAGGGTTTCGAATCATATAATGGACTGCTTGATCCACTCGGTGGAATGGTTGAAATGGTAAGGGGATGATTGCAACGTTGCAATGGAGGTTTGCAGGCATATAGAGGAATCTGTCAAACACAAACAGCTATGGAGTTTTACATCCAGCTATAGAGCGCTCGGTTGCAGCGATGTAAAAATTAAACTTAGATTTTTTCAAAAAACATCGCGTGATTATTTAAGAGTTTGGAGTGATTAACATATGTTTAAAGTGCGTAAAAGTAATAAATTGAAAAAAAAATTATTAAATGTAATATACACTTTATTATTTATGCGATATGATTTGTGAAGAACATTCTGATATTTTTGGCTTTTAAGTGGATTAAATTTGTTAAAAAAAATCAATTTATGCTGTTATATATACTATCGGACAATTCTTGAAGCAAATTGTACTGATTTGACATTTGATGTGTCAAATTAAGAAACCAGCGTATCTCCGAATCTGCGTAAGTCGAGAACCGCGTAACTCGGGAACAGACTGTATTTTGTTACAAATTGTCAGTTGAATTTCAAACGAAGAGCATTTGAAACCGAATAGAACTAAAAAACTTGAAAAATTAATGAATCAATCAGTCCTCTTAATAACAATTTTTAAAACAAGGAGGATTTTGCAGAAAATAATGAGCAAAAGTTAGAAAAAGGCAAACAAAATCAAGATCAAAGCATCAAGTTTGGAAAAGCAATCAACTAAAACCCGTTTTTCTCAGCGTTCATTACCAAATGTGTTAAATCCGCGTCGGAAACATCAAACAATTGTAAAATAAAACCTATTAGAGTTTGTTTTTTGATTGAAAGCTGCTAGAATCGTTGTAAAGTTGCTTTACTACGTGTTCAAAATATTCATGGGGCTTAGATATGTTTTTTATTCTAAAATCCCGGATACACCCCGGAAAATAAATGAACAATTTTATTTGTGCACCGAGATGCATCAAAAGCAGTCCAGCAACGTTTACAGCCCTTTTATGTTTTGTGCAAACCAAAATCTGCATCTGAAAGCTCGATTAAAAATGCATCAGCATCAATCTATGAACGTTGCCCAACCGGCTAACGGGAGATGCACTCTAGTGCGCGATGCTTATGGTTTGCAAGCCTTTTCGTTTTGCAAGAAGTGCCCACTGCCGCGTTAATTATGCATCCGGAAAACTGGACCGATTTCGACATGTTTGGCAGCTCCCCTGTTTGGTGTAATGGGTGCAATTTGATTTTGTTGGAGTTCAGTGCAGCGCTTTTTCCTGCTTTGGTTCGGTTCGTAATATTATAGTTCTTTATAGTACGCTGGGAAGTGAGCATATTTTTTGTTATTTTTGTTGGCGATTCGATTAGCCGGCGGTTGTTTTTCTTGCCCCGGTTCTGCTGTCCTAGAGTGCCAGCAGCGTCGATTGCAAAATCGGTATGTACACCCGGTGCTTGGATGTTATTTGCCGCACCCAGCTGTGGCCCTTCGCGACGGGCGCGCAGTGTAAATTGCATTACACTGGATAACCAGGTTAGGGTGGTGAAAAATGAGAAACACGGGCTCTACTGCCCACGCGGTTGGTCAGCCGAGGGGAACGAAGAATGAACCACGACTAGGGCGGGGGCATTTTATTGAATTTGATCTCGCTTTTATAATATTGCTTTGTTCCGTGCCGTGGGTTGATGGATTAGGATCCGTTTCCGCTAATCTGCTTACAAGCGCCCGCGGGATACCGGGACGATGGAAAATATAGTTTGACGGGTGCGCATACAACACTAGAGATGGGAGCTACAAAAATGAAAAATAATCAAAAAGTAATTAGTTCATTTTCTAAAAAATAACTAGCTACAATGACTAGTTACAAGAAGTATTGAGAGAAATTAATAAAGAAGAAATAATAAATGGAGATGTTACCTAGTAAGAGTAATTAAATACTTACCTCGGATTGAAAGAAATACATAGAGAGCAAGTAACTACCAAAAATGGTTACTGGCAATATTAAGTAGTTGGAATAACTGGTTAAAAGTAACTGGTAGTCGGATGGAAATAAATTGAAACAGTAAAAATAGCTACCAAAATGAACTAGTTACGAGCAACTAGTTACAGGCAGACTAGTTATCGCAATAGATTGTATACAATTTTCAAAGGTAACTAGTTACTTTACTTACTTACGTACTTACTTCACCGACAAACCGACGTGACACTTCGAACAAAATGAGCTTCAAAAGTTGTCTCCTTATTTCAAATGAAAATACGTTAAACACTAGCGCCATCTCTATAATGATTCGCTTACTACACTGACACAGAGAAGAAAATGCTAAATCCCCTTTTTGTTTTTCTTCGCAAATTCCAATGCGTATTGTTTTATGTACTTCTCACATCTTTTGCATTGATTTGGAAACTTATAAAATGATTTTCCTGGGTGTTTTGTCCAATAATTCTCACAAAATCTTGCCTCACACTTCCTTCGCCATTTGTATTTAGAAAAGTTGTTTACATCGGAGCAGCAATGAACAGAGTTTACTTTGACAGAAGTGTTCGCCTCACTGGTAAATGACAGTACTTTCGTGTGGGACACTTTTGTAACCCCAGTGTCACGTCGGTTTGTCGGTGCTTACAGGAGTGTCCGAAACCGCTCACGGTCTCACGCCTTCGTCTGCCAGTCCGTTATCTCGGCCTTAATGGTGGACGCCCCCATGCCTCCATCTTGCCACCTCAGTTAGGGCCTACCACGCCTCCTCTGTCCTTGTGGACGGCCTAAAAAGACTTTACAGGCTAGGTCGTCCATTTCCATGCGTACAACAAGGCCAGCCCACCGGAGCCTGGCGAGCTTGATACGCTGCACGACAGTGAGATCGCCGTACATCTAGTATAGCTCGTCGTTAAAGCAGCTCCTCCATTGTCCTTGCCCACATACGTTTGGTTTCATGAGATTTGGACAGTGTCCATGTCTCAGAGGCGGATGTGAGTACCGGTACTATGTAGGTACTATACAGTCCCAGCTTCGTCCGTCGCGACAGGTGCTTTGAGGTGAACTGATTTTTCAGGTTGTAAAATGACCTGTTTGGCAGCCAGCATCGTTGCGCCGTCATGCTATTGTCGTTGCTGACCTTTGACCCAAGGTAGGTGAATTTTGGGTGAACTCCCCCTAGCGCAGACCAGAGGAAAGTAGCACAAGCTACCAGTTGACAATAACCTGTCACAAAGAAATGATCGACGGAAGTTATTATTATTAGTTGAAAAGGATGAGTAACTAGTCGCTCTGATTTTGTGTAACTAGGTACGTATTCATAACAGATGAGCTAGTTATTTTTACCATCCCCATCTCTTATATACACACACACACACATATATTCAGAGCAGGTTAGTTGCTCTACCTGTGTGCCGCGTGTTGACCGATGGACTTACTGCCGGGGAAATGAATCTGGATGAGTTGGCTCGTAATGCTTTGCGCAAATGAATGCGCTGGACGGGAGAAGGATTAAACGTGTGGCCCATTACATTGTTGCAGGTAAAGGCAAACAAAGACACACACACACACACACACACACACACACACACACCACACACACACACACACCACACACACACACACACCACACACACACACACACACACACACACACACACACACCACACACACACACACACACACACACACACACACACACACACACACACACACACACACACACACACACACACACACGAAAAGCAGCGTTTAAATAAAACGAAATTTAATATAAAACCGTTCAATTAATTGATCGTAAATGGGCGATAATGGGCAATTAAATAAATTTATCTCGTTTTCCCTAGGCTCGCAAAACAGTGCGATTCGCGGGGAGCTGGAGCTTGATTGACTTTTAATAAAGTGATTTATTTTCATTAAAGTCATGCCACACCGGACCGGGGCCGTTAGTGTGCGAGGGGGTTAATTTATTTAAAGCATTCACTACATTCACCTCCCTGCACATTGGAATTGATTTATGCACGGGATAAATGAGGTCTTTTTATAACTTTCGCTTCTGTTTTGAAACTTACGAGAGAGAAAGACAAAAGTACGCCCTGTATACATCAGGATTTAAACAATTGATCGATTATGTTGTCAGATTGTACCGAAGCGTACGCTGACTTTTTTTTAACCCCTGGGAATGTTGGGATTGACTTTTATTGTTGCTCTATATTAGCACATAAATTTTAACCGATTCCATCCCCTCCCGGGGGGTAGATGTATGGCAGTTTTTGAGGTTTCCGTGCTTTTTTTTTTATCTTTCTCTCGTGGTCATGCGTTTATGATGAATTCTTTCGATTGTTCCAGAGCACAATGGAGCTTGAAGCGAAGCGATCGTGGCAATATCTGAAATGCCAATCCCTCATGACCTCTTGTCCACCATGTAGGAGGCGGTGGTAGTAGTAGTAGTAATGAGGTCGATTCAATAAATTTAAATTCTCTCTAGCTCACAGTGCGGGGCGTCGCATCACCATCCGTCCTTAGTTCCAGCCACTGCATTGCGGGAACATAGAGAGAGAAAACTGATCAAACCGCAGAAGTAAAAGGGGAAATAAAAGGGAAGCAAAGCACGGCAAAAAAAAAAACACGACCCGAACAGCGACAAGTAAAAAGTAATATTTGTCCCGTAAAAAACAATTTACGACATAACTTTCCTGTTATACCGCTTTCGTTGCTGGCGCTCCCGAACCTTTCCCTCCCCTCGAAGGGCGTTAGGACGAAGAAAAAAAGGGTTTTCTCTCTCTCTGTGTGTGCGCGGGGTTAATGCCGTCGAACGAGATGTTCCACACTCACACTCACTCTGTGGCATAACTTTGCACCCTTACCCGTACGGGTCTGTCCCCACCGTGTGCCTTTTGTGTGTGTGTGTGTGTGTGTCCATGTGGTCCGGCGGTTGACAAACATTATCGGTGAGGGCGGAGAAGCAAAACTGCGTTGGCCATAAACACAAGTCAACCGGACGAAATGGTTGGTGCCACATTGGGTTGGTGATTGGACCGGGAGCATCAGCCACAAGCACAGCGGGTATGGTTGCATGCATCAGCTCCTGCCGGGATGTAGCCACGACAAACTTTGAAAGTGAAAAGAAGAAGTCTTGCGGACATTCACTTTTTCTTCTTCTTGGTTTTCATAACGCTCAGTTCAAACCGTGCTCTCGAGTGCGATGTTTTAGCGATGTTGTTCGCTATTATGTGTGCCGGTTGCGTTCATGCGTTCAAGCGGGAAAGATACGGGCGGAACCGGAAGCGAAACCTTAATCGCAATCGACCAGAGCGTGTTTGTGTGTGTGTGTGTATGTGGTCAAGACTTTACGGCACGGTACGGTGGCAAAACTTTTCATCCCCGAAACCTCCAAAAGAAAGCTGCCGGTGCGCAGGATGAAGCACCGGGACAGGGAAGAACCATGTGTTGCTGCACCGAAGCGGGAGGTAATTTTAATATTGGCCTTTTCCGGGAAAGTGGCACGATTGGCTACGGTCCAGCCGGGCGCCAGGAAGTGAAGTTTAGTGCGGACAGAAGTTTCCTGTTTTGCTCTGGCTCGCTGGCTGGCTGGTGGGGAATCGCGATTGAAACAAACAGGCGGAAGCAACTACTATTATTTCACAAAACTAGCCTCGATTGCAGCCCGGTGCTGTGAGGGCCAAACTTTTGTGAGGACAATGTTGTGCCCGCCAGCTTGTTAACTGCTGGCTCGTTAACCTATCGGCACTTTTCCCAACTGCTTTGCCAGCGGTCAAACCCGGGGGAAACCCCCCGGCCGGAGATTGTGATCCACATTAAAGCTAATCAGTGTAGCCCGCCGCTGTTGCTCTAAATATGCAAATTATACTCTTTCAAGCAGGACTCTGTGGGTTCAATAGGTTCACCAGGTCTCGGGATTTTCCGGGTGGAAATTGTCTCTGGCAGCCGGGTGGGGTTTGAAATTCGCTCACCCGCAGCTAACACAGCGAAATGATTTTATGCACGATTTAGTGTCGATTAAAATTCCAGCTTAGCTCATTAAGCGTTGCCGTATGTTGCGCTGTGCGCAGTTGGCCCTGTTGGTGCATTTGCCGGCAGCAAATAATCTATTCATTGCTGCGTAATGCTGATCGGTTTGCACCCCTTTCAAAGGGCCGGTGGGGAGCGGGAGATTTTGTTTGACCGAGCGCACTGATGCGACAAAATGGCCGAGTGCCTCTTTTACAGGGAAATGGGCAAATTGAAATCATCGTGCTTCACCAAACGGTAGAGTGAATGCATGTCTATGGCTGCACGTTGTGAGTGTGTGTGTGTGTGTGTGTGTGTGTAAGAATAGATGAAAGTTAATTAAGCTTATGCCATTTGGAAACGATTAATGATGCATACACTAACACACCGGAGCTTGTTTATTCAACACTTTGTGGCACTGTTTGCGTGAACGATTAATTCAGTATTTTCAATTTATGAGTGTTTAGGTGTTCACATGGAGTTTACTATTAATTTGTGTACCACTGCATGATAGTATTTGATGTAGGTATGGATCTCTGTGAGCCGTAATTACCTTCACAGTAATGCTGAACTTTACAGGTTTTCTAAACTTTAATGAATCAAGCAATATAACACGACACCCAGTGTATATGCGTCCGTTAGTTTTGCAGTTGTTCGTGTTCGTGTCGCCTCAAAAATTTTGGTCGCAAATATCTTGGTCGCAAAAATCTTGTTTGCAAATTCTTGTTCGCCAACATCTTGGTCGCAAAAGTCTTGTGGGCAAAAACTTTGGTCGCAAACATCTTGGTTGCAAACATCTTGTTCGCAAATATCTTGGTCGCAAAAATCCTGGTCGCAACTCATGTGGTTTAAACGGGTGATCTAATATTAATTTAAGCGTGTAAGTTTACAGGAAAGCATATCTATACATGTAAAACGACAAAAGACGAAGAAAGCACGGTTTATGTGGTCCTTAATTCAGATAGACGTAAACGCTCGCTGAATGTAGCCTGAGTTATATGAAAGTCTAACAAATCAGCGGATAATTTAAACCTTCTAGACATGGTAGCTATAGGGTTATTTTCTCCGTAACGCGTATTGCCTCGATCAAGTGAGAGAAATACACGATGCCGGGCTGCTACTCTGGGTACGTGGAAATTGATTTGCTCTAGGATACGCGGTGCGTCTATCGTTCGGTTCAGAACTCCTGCTACGAACAGAGCCTGAGCATTTTTCCTGCGGTTGCTTAACGTCTCAAGACCTAGTAGTAGACAACGCGATTCATAGGGTGGCAACCGAGAGCGGTCATTCCAGGGTCATACATCCGAAGAGCGTAAAGAGATAGCTTTCTTTGGACTGATTCTATCCTCGCTATCCACATGTGCGTGTAAGGACACCAGACAGTAGACGCGTATGCTAAAATAGATCTAACCTGACTAGCATAAAGGGCGGTAATGGCAGTTGGGTCACTAAAATCTCTTGTCATCTTAAATATAAATAAATGATTTGTTACAAAAGTCTTGCTCGCAAACATCTTGTTCGCAAAAGTCTTGTGGGCAAAAACCTTGGTCGCAAATATCTTGGTCGCAAAAATCCTATACGCAAAATTCTTGGTCGCAAACATCTTGGTTACAAAATTTGGTAAAACATGCTTCATTGTCTTATTATTTTCCCATAACAGGATAGTCAGTCCAATGTGTGTGAGAACGTCCTCCTTCGGGGCTTGAACCCGTAACGGGCATGTAGTAAAGTCGTGTGAGTTGATGAGAGTTGACTTCTTGGAAAGAAAGTCACCATGCTTGCTAATTATTTGGCACACATAATATTTTGATCTGTGATATTACCACTAAAGGTATCTTGCTCCACTCAATGATTTAATTTCAAATTTTAATTGAAAACACAGCAAAAGGGGTTTCTTGTAGCATCACATTACTCTTCCTCCGCCTATCTGTCATATGTAGCTTTGCATATTTTAATTTCACTTCGTGTGCTGCCCTAGGGGTACGCCATGGAGCACACACACACACACACCCGATTCCCGATGGGTGAGCTTAATTGACTTTTAGGAAAAAAGTATCTCCACCCCCCTGTCACATTGCATGTAAGCGAGAAGCTGATTTCTAAGCCCTCGCGTTTGTTTGCGCAACCCGGCAAAGCTTGCGCGTACCGAGTACCGCGGGGCGACTGGACTCGCGTTTTCTCATTACGTACTTCCGTGTCCAGTGCCAAACACTGCCGCCAGAGCGTTGGGAATGCTGGAGCTAACCTTTTCTTTTTTTTTTGGTACTGTTGTTGTCTACATTCGGTTTTCGCTCTTTGCAATGCTCACCATTTTCGGAGCCCAACGTGTGCAAAGCCACGTATGACCCCTTCGGCGAAACTGCACGGGCTGGTACAAACTGTTGACAGTGATTTATTGCTAATGAAGTTTGGAGTGCAAGCGGGACCAGTGCAGCCATCGGTGCAGCATCCCGCTAACGCTCCCCCCCCCCCCCCCCCCGGAATCGCTTCCAGGCGAAGCTTTGAGTGTGCAGAACTCGCACTGAGCTAGGTCCGGATGGGCCCACTGGAGGGCTGACCGAATGGTAACAGTTTCACTCCCGCTTTGGCTTAGTCCTACAGTGTAAGGTGGCTGTGGTGGATTTTCCTGTGGCACTGAGCCCATTTTAAAATTTCGCTCAGGTACAACAGGCTGCACCTCGTCACCTAGCTAGGGTTGGGGCCTTTGGGTGTCTTGCAACGGCCCAGTCTCGGCTGTACCTTGGCAGCTCATCCGGCCATTACAGCAAAGTGTTTCCGTTTCGAGCCGGTCCGGCGGAGCACTGTGGCGCACCGTGGCACTCCGCTGTGTCGTTTCCAGCGTTGGCTGAGCAGTGAACGGAAAGATGGGCTGAAGAGCAGGAGAGCGACTGAACAAATTACACCCGAAAGGGGTTGAAATGAATGCACAGCACAGCGAGCCTCGCGCCAGTAATCGCGATCTCGTAATGGTCGTTTCGTGAAGTGTGTCCCCAAGCGAAATGTCACCTAGCCGTGCAGGCTGAAGGGCAGACCTGGTGGGTGTCTTTTTACAGTCACTGCAAGATGTCATGTTGAGAGTCCGAACAGAACGGCCTCTCGTGTTTGAGCGTGTACACCTACACACGGAATGAATGTGCTGAATGAAAGCGTTTGGCAATTCAGCGATTGAAACAACGTGCAGGGAGATAGTGCGGGCGGGGCTGCTTCCATCCAGCCCCAGCTACAATCCCCCTTCCCGAGCATCCGGTACCACCCGCGCGGGAACCACCTAAACCAGCCGCCTGTCGACACACGCGTTTGCAAATTGAATTCCGCGTACCGAATGCGTAATTGGTAACAAAGGCCGAAACCGGTGGCGCTATTCGTTTTGTTTGGACCGAACCGTTTTGCAAATTAGACGGCGGCTAGAATTTCCTTTCCTTTTTTTTTGTTTGTTATACTGTGTGTATTTGATTTTCGCTGCAAATAACGGAGCATAACGAGCGTTCACCGTCGTTGGGCGCACATTGCGCGAAACGGAATCTTGAGCTCCCTGCTTCGCCTCTTTCCCTTCGCAGTTCGCCTGTTCGAAAGGTTATATTTGTAATGATTTGCTACAATTTGCACGCACAATAAACATAGCTATTGAAATTCGCACCGAGCCGAGCACTGTTTGACTATTTCGCGAAAGGGCAGGGTGTAAATAAATCGATGATGCGCCTTGTAACCGTAACCGTTACTATACCGTGTAGGCAATGAAATTCTACACCATCGTAGTAGGCAGTCTCGCAGCCGACCCAGCATATCAGCAACATGTGTAGTTGCGCCGCTAAATTGAGCTGTTTGTAGCGCAGCTACTTTGTATCCGCCGTACCCCCGGCCCGATGCCGATTAGTAGTGGTACACCCCGCTGCACATGAAATCAAAACTAATGTGCCACATGATTGGAAATTCAACCAGCGGGGTTTTTCGCCGCCACCCCCATCCACCATCTCGCACCTTCCTCCCAGTCAGTAGCTTAATGGTATCGTTTGCTCAACCCGTCCGGTGTAACAAAATACTGGTGCGTTTAGGATTCGCGAATCGTTTACACGGTGGTATTACATGCACGATTAAGGTTGTGAAGAGGGGTGAGATCGGAGGGGGGGGGGAATTGGGAACAAGGGATGGCCAGGGGATTTGGAGGCTAATTGGTGCTTTGCTCGGTGCACCGTTGAATGGAACCGAAATTACATCATTTTGTATTGAATTTAATCAATAAGTTGAGAATTACGCGGGTTTCCAAATTGAACGAGCAGCTCTCTCGTGGGAGGTACGTAGCGTTGGAGGAATGATTTGATTTCTTGTGGGTTTGTTTATGCGTTTGATTGGGTTACAAATAGGGTCAGCTTCACTAGTGAATTTTGCTTTATTACTTGAATCTTAATTGTATTTAGCAGCAGAACGCCTACAGATGAAGCATCTTGCGTTCTGTATAACTTCCAGTATTGGTATGAGTTTAGGACCAGGTTCAAGACCGATATAAGTTTGACATCCAGCATCAATATGGGGTCTGGATATGTTCCAGTACCTGTATGAGCTCAGAATCAGTTCCAGGGCCGTTATGGACAATGTATAAAATCCGGGATCAGGCTTAAGTTTTGGATTCAGGCTTGTTTTCAGGATCGATAAAGCTTCGGAAGCATTTCCAGGACCGGTATGGGTTTAGGAACATTTTGAGCATCAGCCATGTCAGAATTAGTCAGATGAGTCAGAATTAGTTCCAGCCACATTACTTTCAGTTCCATTACTGGCATAGGTTCAGGATTAGTTCCATTATCGATGTAGTGTCAGCATACGTTCCAACATCTGTATAAGATTAGGATAAGTTCCAGGACCCGTATGGGTTCTATATAAATTCCAGAACCAATATTATATCTGGATCATTAAGAGAAGTTGTATGGGTTCGGGATCAGTTACAGGATCGATATGGTTTCACGATCAATCACAGGATCGATATAGGTTCGGGTGCAGTTTCATTGCCGGCTGATTGTGAAAATTTTGAAAAGCGATATCTCAAAACCCTCATTATAAGAGCTCTGCGGATCTTTTGAGCTATTTGGAAGTGTTTTCCTAATTTTGAATTGTTAGGAAAATCTGCAGGACTAAACACTATGCTTAATTTTCATAAACCCTTCCTGCCTTTTACAACGTCCTATTTCTGTACAATGTGGACTGATACATCCTCCTTTAAAGATCTGCTGCCGGCGCTGCTCTGGGCACACCGCATACGCAACCGCTCTAATAATGCTCCCTGATTTAAAGTGAAAGTGTGTGGCAAGTTAATTTAATTACATCGCATCCGCATATTGCTGTTGCTGCTGCTGTTGCTGCTGATGCATCGTCGTTGTAGCATCGTCCAGGAATAAATTTGCATTCCAATGCGGTCTCGCATTCCTGTGCTGCTGCTCGGGAGCGCAACGGGACAGCAACGAAGAAAGGCACGGGCTTTGGCACTGTCTTTGGCAGTTAGCATATTTGTGGTGCCGTCAGGAAGTGAAGGCAATTCAACCTCCCACGTCAACGCACCATCACACCGCCATCACCGCAGGTACCAACCAGGCAGGCTCAGGTAGGTAGGGCGCAGTGTGATAAACGATTCCACACTCATTTGTCACCACTTCCTGCCGCGATGCCGCGTGACAATCCGCACCGCCAGCACACGGTCGCGGCAGCGCGGCACGCTGGCCGGCCATCTAGCGACCGTGCGCGGCACACGCATTCCGCACGTTTTCCGCTTACCTAAGCTATGATTAATGGCCGCATCGGGATGACAGCTGATGATGAGGGTGAGAGATTTCAATTTTAACACGGCCCATTCACACGCACACACGCGACCCGGGGCCGTTTTCATTGCCGGGGTATCAGCCGGAAAGCCACCAACGGGGTCACTGCAAATGCCGTGCCGTGGTGCGACGGGTGATTTGGTGAAAGGTCAGCACGGATGTGAGGCTCAATTTGATGGTCCTGGCTCTGTTTCGCCGTACCCACACATTATCGTGCTGGGAGGGCGATAAGGAAAATCGTTCCAATGTTTGATCAATGATCCAGCGTGTTTGTGTGACGGGGGCGGCGTGACGAAATGGCGCTCCGGCTCGGTACCGAAATCATCCTGTCGGACAAGTTTTGACAGCAACTTTACCTTCAACGGTGGTGACAAAGCGGCCCAAGCGGTGTGGATTACATGGATCGATCGGTAGCGCACTAGCCATCAGGTTTGGTCGCGATGGAATGGGTGAAACTCTGAAGCAGAGGTCCTTGGAAATCTATTTGACGTTTCTTTGGATTTTGAAGGTGAAAAACACATGAACAGTTGAGGAACAGTTGAAACATATACGCACAGAAGATGAATTATGAGTTCCAGTGCTAGATCATTCTACTATGTACTTACTTGGTGGTGCTTTAATGTTGGAGTATTCGTCATTAGCCGTGTATGCTGTGAGATGAATTTCGACGCTTCCTATGATCCTGCAAATGTCTTGTGCTGACTTCCTTTCCAGCTGGCTGTACCAAAGCACTTTCCACTATCAACCCATCTTGAGGTATGATAACTTCCTAGAAATTCTGAAAAAGAAATTCTGCCACTTTCAAACCGCATCCCATTGCGGACGATGAAAGGCTCCCTCCCGCCTTCGCTACTTGGTAATTTGCGGGACGGTACTGCTTTTGTGAAAATCTCGTTCTTCCCCCGACTTCTTTCTATTCCCAAATGGTCAACAGAAATAAAATCCAAGGCCTGCTAGATGGCTGTCAGCTCGCTGGACAGACAAGCTGTTGGTTAGCGTGTCAAGCGTGTCAGTCACGCGTTTCAAGTAGCCGCGTGGTTTACCGTGTACCCGTGTAACTCCCCGATGGAGACGAGCTGGACGAGTTTGGTCCCTTTTTATGGTATTAACGGAAGTTCGTCCGGCACTCGACGATCACTGAAGAAGAACAGATTCGTCACCGAGCAATAGAGCATCTACTGGCGAAGTGTCGGAAAGTGTGTGAGAAAACAAACATCTCAACTTTGGGTTAGTGTGTTGGTGTAGAGTAGGAAAGTAAGAATCATAGTGGATGCGCTTCTTTTGCGGTTTTGCACTAACTACATGACCTCTAGCAGAAGAGAATGGACATTATGGACATTAAGATAATGAGGACAGAAACGATGGCTTTCGAGCGGAGAGGGAGGGACAAAAGTAAGAAAGAAAGATGAGCAGATCGTTATGGTAAAATTTCGGTTTCACCATCCAAGGACGTGAGCATTCTTCGTCTCCCACCGTGCGTTGGAGTGGCTTCTTATTTATTTTCATTCTGGATGTTTTTTTTTAATCATTTTGCTGGTTCCAGATTCCACCTCCGCTTGGATCTTGTGGTAATTGGATTTGCATTTGACAGTGTGCCGCTCTTCAATTGATGGGCTCGTGTTTTTCGTTTGTCTTTTTTTTTTTGGGGGAGTGTAAGTTCTGTACCATGTACACCGCAAGCGCCTGTTGTTCGTTTCCATTTTTTTCGTTTTTTTAATGAGGCTGTGCTGCAAATGAGATGCTGCCACAGAGCAGTGTGTGTGTGTGTGGGTAGCTGTGCGTATGCTTTTTGCTGTTGTTGTTGATGTGTATACTCCCTCCCTCTTCCCCCCATCCCCCTCGCACGCCTAGTACAAAACGGTTCTGAAAAGACAGTTTAAAACCTGACGCTAAGCGCTTTACCTTGAGGGTGTGCGTTAATGTGAATAATTGATTTGATTATTTTGTCTGCAAAATGTACCACCGTACGTGCCGTCGGTACAGTTCGGTGTTTTCGTGGAATTTTGTTCGACAGGTGAACAATTACACCACAAAATAAGGTTTGTGGGATGAAAAAAAAATGACACAGGAAGAGCAGTTGGTCAAACTTTTACTATGACCAAAGCAAGATTTAATATACACGGGCATACAGCTAAACACAGTTCAAGAGAATAAAGTGAACGTTCATTTATGCATGGTTTGGTCACTTTTTTGTGCTACAATTTAATTTTATCACTTCCGCAATGAAGCTGGCAGCAGCAATGAGTTTTAACGTACTACTACCATTACTCAATGCTGTGCTGTAGAATTGGGCTGAGGGAAGGGAATGCATAAACGCACGTTTACGACGCTTTTAGAAGCAGGGAAAACTCAACACCGTTTCAAGAGCTGCTCTTTAAAAATAGATTTTTATGATTTAAGCAACAACAAAGTGGGTCAATTTGAATGCTCGTTAAACGAAAGTGATCGGGGAAGGCAAAACCCACTATGCTTTGTTTTCTTGCACAGCAATACAATTTAACGCATTGTTGAACTTTATACCAAAGTGCACTTCCTGTTTGGATTTACAGAGTCTTTTCCCCGGGTTTGTAAGCGCAACGTTGTACGCGGTCATGCTATTGTAAGCTTTGCGTTCGTAGCAGGACTGAGGGCGTCATATGGATTTTTGTAGATTATGCCTCATGAGTTTGTTTAATATGCTAACACTAACCAACAAAGCTGGATGTCTTATAATCTAGCTCCGGTTTAAGCTATAATACGGTCTATGTACAAGCTTCCGACAACTGGCAATTAAGTTCTTATTACTGAGAGACAATCGATCCCGGTTGACATTGTAGGAGCCAACGCATCTATCGAATAGACCACTACGATGCTAGTTCTGAATGTGTGTATATACTGTACGGTTCAGTTCACGGGTACCAAATACAAACTCTAAAATATGGGGTCTGTATCGTACAAGTTTTACTTTAAAACATTCATAGAACACCCTTCATCTGACTGCGGCTCAGCAAAACGGCTCGTTCAGTCTCATATTCCACGTGTTACTAAAGAGGACAATCAATGTCAAGAAAATCAAGCCTTCACTCACATTCCTTGGAGTCGACCTGTCCTATACGCTGCAAATGTACAGTCGATTTGAAATGATTAGACATAAGTTTAGAAATCAGTTAATTAGCACCACAATTTCCAGCGATGTTACGGTTGAACGTCTTCAGATTGCCTTTAAATGTAAAGGTTCTAGACCAAAAATCGGCACACTGGTAGCAAGAACTTTACTTTCGGGATGAAGCAACATTTCATGAGCTATGGAAGTCCACAGTGAATAAGTTACATTCATTTGTGCCTTTTAATTTTACCTCCATACTGTCTTTACACTACCAAACACAGCTTTTGAGTTATGGCCTCAATTAATCAAGTCAGAGCGCAATTCCACAGAAAGCACATTAACTCCTATCTTAAAGTCCGACACAGATAAGAAGAGCACTTTAAATGCCACGCCACGGTGTGCCATTATTTTAAGACGATCTTCACAAACCATCCATACCAAATAAAAAGCCTTCTTCGAACGTGTGTGTGTGTGTGTGAGTGTCTGTTCAAAACGTTCAACGGCAGTGCTCTGGGGCGTAGTTTCGGTGTGATTAATGAACCCGATGTTGGGCCGCAGGACAAATGAACCGACCCGGGGCGTACCAATGCACTGTGCAAAATCTGTCGAACCGTTCGATGTTGACCTTCGTCTACAGTACACGAGAACGGCAACCATCTTGTAAAGTAAAAGTGGTTTGGTGGGTTTGGTCCGTTTTTGTACGCCCCATCTTTCTTTGAGGTAGGAGGATACGCTCCACCAAGATATAGCGCACATGTAGGAATATTTACAGAAAACGTTCTCGTAGAATTGGCCTGACCCTTACCGGGCGGAAGGTTAGCCTTTGCCTTTCTTTCCCATTGGCCTTTCCTGACAGAGGGCACACGAACGTTTCCAAAATTTTCTACCAAAGCTGGTCAATCTTTGGCCCGTTGCGAGTTCGTGATGCTCTGTTACGCTTCACCAGTAAACCCTTAAATATGTAATATCCGGATGCTTTCCCTTCCCATGGGATTCCGAGACGCGGTGTGTGTGTATGGGAGAGCTTTTGTCGGATTAGGCAAAAAATAAAATAAAAAAATACTACGGTATGTATTTTAAGGAAAATGTGTAACAACATACTAATGATAAGGGAGACACTTGTCAAAACTTGTCAGCAAAATGGTACCGCTTGCAAGGCAGTACACTTCACTCCCAGCTTTCGGTACCCACAATTTGCATGTGTAAAATAACGAGTTGAAACAACAAACCCCTTCGCACAGTGTTGGGTTCGGATGGTTCTGTTTACCAACGCTCTAAAACAGCTGTCGCTAGCAGCCGTGGTGGAGGAGCCAAGGTGGAAGCGGCAACAAGCGGCAGACTGAGTCTGAAAACGTTGCAAACCAGTTTGATTTGGATGCTTTATCAACTGAGAAATTGAGTTTCCGGAGAGTTCTCGGAACGACGACGCCACGGTGGGCCAGCCAGCTGGTGCCGCGCGCCATCGCAAAAAAAGGTTTCATCTACGCTAGGTCAATCGGCATCAATTATGAGCAGGAGACACAAATTTTGTGCCCGACGTCTCAATCGTGTGGTTCCAGCCACAGGGTACGGGTGGAGTGGTATGCGGGTACGCGGTAGGACGGGTTGAGAAGTTTACCGTTCATCCGAAAAACAGTTCCGGTACGGTCTCGTCTCAGTCTGTGGGCTAATTTCACGCTACCAGACCGAAGCCTGCGATAAGTTCCGGTTGCCAGACGTCAATCGATGTTTTCAGAATTTGATGTTGTTTTAGATTAGTTTATATATTTACAAACTCCACTCTAGCAGCAAGGTAACGGGGTGGGTCGAAAACGGGAACATAGACATTTCTTCCCTTGTGCTGGGAAGCTGGACTTGAATCGAGAATTGAGGTTCCGAAATTGTCACGAAAGGATGCCATGCAACTATGCTACTGTTGCTTGTTTAGGATGATGCGATGGGCTTTCGAATAACATCAGCATGTCAGTGAGCGTCCCGTCTGTGTGTGTGTGTGTGTGTGTGTGTGTGTGTGTGTGTGTGTGTGTGTGTGTGTGTGTGTGTGTGTGTGTAGTGTAATCGGAACAACACGTGTTAGAAAACAAGTGGAAATTTTTATTTAGTAAACAAAGCTCTTTTTGGAGTGGCTTTTTTTCGGGGAAGGAGAGGAATAAATTGAACCAGAAAAGTGGCAAAAACAATGGAAAATCGTGGAAAAAATGGCCTCCAAGCGCTCAGCAATGCTTGCAGGCGCTGGCTAACTTTGAAAGCGATCCAAGAAAAATGGCCTACGTTGTAATTTTCTCCGAAGCTGGCCACTCTGCAGTCGTGTTTGATGTTATAATGTTTTAATTTGGTTTTTAAAGGGATGAGAGGGGGTGGATGGGAGAGTGGGGACAAAAGGTAAGGGACAACAGCTGGCACTTTGTTTCTGGCAGTGGTTGGTCTGGAAGGTGTTTTGCAAGCGATTCGCCTGCTAGGCGATCCGAATATCTTTTGAAGCTATGCAGAGCAAACAATGTTTGGAGTTTGTGTTTTGCAGAAACCCAGCATTGTGTTGGAAAATGGACATGGAAAAGATTTTTAATTATAGCAACACCTACCGATGGACCGTGTTCCAAAACGTGCTGAACGTGTTGCCTGACCTGAGGAGATCACTTGAAAAGTTTCTCACGAGGTAGAACATCGTTTCAATCCATAAAGGGCGGTCATGTACATTAGAGGGTCTGTTTCGATTGCCATTCCGGACGGCACGCTCCGAAATACTGCCTATGTTCGCCTACCCAGACTCATTAGACGTAAAAATAAGTCTTGAAAAGGCCAAACTGACCTCAAAAAAGATGGTGAAACGCCTTCCAATCAATCTCACAAACAAAAGGATGAATATTTCCTCCTATTTTTAAGTTGTTAAGCACAAGTTTGTGTGCGCGCGTGTAAGAGTTTGTTCTAATTACACAGTTTCCTACAGTGGTTTGATTAAATTCCCGATTCCTGCAATTCTCCATCCAGCGACGTCTTCCTTTGATCTTGTTCCCGTTTGAAGCGCAGTTTGGGAGCGCGCAGTATCCTCACCCATTTCCGATCGAGGGTTTAGCCGTTAATTGCCCGCCGGTTGCGTCCCCAGATTATGGTTGTATTCAAATCGTTGGCAGCTTTGCCATCCTTGCGTTCCGTGTGCTTCGGTACGGTTCAGTGGGCAGAAAAGCGTGGCATTTTGTTCAGGCGTCTGTGATTTCTGTGATGAGGAAATGAAAAATTCATTACCAGCGTTACCAGTGGGCGCTCGCTTGGCAAGCGAATGCAAGAAGTCACCATTTGTGGAATGCTTGGCTACCTTTCGGTTGGCCAATGCTACAGCGAGACATTGCTCTGCTCTGCTATGGTAGATAGTCGAATGAAGAACAGTCAAACGGCAACGGCACAACCGAGTCGGTTGGTGGACGTCGATCAATGTAGCCAATGCTTGGGAATGTTCGGTGTAGCACTGTCGTAGGTGCACAGGGATCTTTTGTAAGCGCCTTCCGAGCATAAGTTCTCTAATTCACGCTATTACGGCGAGGGGTTTGATAATTACGAATCCATTACGTCGGATGGTAGACTCCGCACGCTAAAGCGTCCGATAAACACCCGCGAGCTATAAACGGTCACTGAGCGGCAGGGAGCATGGTCGTGCAACTCGTGCAGAGGCAATGTGAAGAATACCACCTGCCATGAATGTATGTCTGTGTGTGCATTCGGGCCTTTAGCCATGCTTGCATGCCCTTTCCGTTGAAGATCACGGAAAGCATGCATGCGCATGTAGCAGCAGGAGGGCAATGTGGCAATGTGGCAAGATGCACCAACATCAGAAAACCCTTGCCAGATTATCCTTCACCGGGAACGTAACACGAACAGAGTTCGCCCAACAGAAAGTGTTGCTGAAAGTGTGCGAATGTGTGTGTGTGTGTGTGTGTGTGTTCGTCCGCTCGACTTCATGCCGTCCAAATGTTTCCATTCGCTGAAAAGATTCTCCCGGGGCACACGACGATGGCAGCACCATCAGCTTGGGAACAGTCCGGTGCAACAGTGCAATCCCTTGAACGCAAGCAGCTCCAACGAAATGGAACGGTCCACCCGGGGCAGCGAGAAACGCTCCCTTTCCGGTACGTGTAATGAATGCAACGAATGCAGCTCTCACGCCATCTCTCCATCCAATGGTATTAAACAAATGGCTCATTAGAAGTTTTACCTTCTGGCGCTCTGTGTGGCATAAGTGACGCGGCGCTTTCCAGGCACCCAGGTAAGATGGTGCCAAGTTTTGGCGTATTTGGCGAGTACGGCGCTGCGAAGTCTTACTTAAGCGGATCGAGGTAGAGGGAACCGGGGAAGGATAATTAGAAATACGCATCGTAGGGAATGGCTGGCTGGTGTCGAATAATGGGATTTAGAGAATTTTGGAAAGGATACATGTCTTATGCATGTGTGCTGGATGAGATGAGTGCTGCGAAGCGGAGTTGGAACAATGTTCCAACGCTTTTCGCAATCAGTGTGGACGATAGTAGTTTCCAGCGTTGTTGCGAATGTTATGTGTACGCGGGATAATACCGGGGTAATGATTGTTTATGCGTAGCGGTGCATTTTTGGCAGTTGCCGTTTAATCCCTTTTAGCTTTTCTTTAGTTTTGGTAGTGCTTAGTCTAATGAGCTTTGTGGAAATTTGATATACAATAGGGGTTATTTTCTTTAAGAAGACTTACACCAGGATCACAACCTGAATGTAGGAGAATGGCAGTTTCATATATTAATTAAGTTTTATAGTTTGTGTTCATTCGTTTTCAAGTCAGTTTGAATTTTTCTAATTAAATTACTCCTATTTTATGAGAATTTTAGTTAATTACATCAAGAACATTATTACTAAAAGCTCCTACAAAGCTCCACAATGCTCCTCCTTCATTTTTCTTACAGTTATTACCACACAATTATTCTTCCAAGAAATCAATTGTTGATAGTGTGTTTAGATGTTGCCCTCTAATATATGTCTCTTCACATTTGCCACGTATTTGAGGAAACGTAATTTGAATCAATCTATTAATTGAGGAAACGTATTTGAAAGGAAACTTAGCACAAAATCGGAAAACTTTACAACTACTTTGCTGTATAAAAGTAATAAATAATGACGCTAGAGCTTTCAAAATTGGCATAGTAATCGCAATACATTAGCACCTGGACATTAATTTGATTGCTCTATCGACATGAATTGATATCAGACAGTTTCAAAGACTTTTATTACAAAGAAATTTAAGTTTCAGTAATTAATGCCTTACTCCTTAGATACTAAAATTAGTTACAGCAAGTATCAATGCCATTATAGTACACCAGAAGAGCAAAATCAAATGAAAATCTTAATTGAATGTGTGAAAAGTTATAAATTGTAGCTACATCATCCAATTTAAGCGCACATGTCGGTAGAACATCAACACCCAAGGGTTAACGCTAAACTGCACCATTGCAATGTTTGAATGTTAATAAGCTCGTTGTCCGGTCGTTTCCTGCTGTCCCGGGGATTATCTAGACGGAATTGAACGTTGCGCAAACAAACGTGTTACCGGTGATTAAGAGTGACTAGCGATCCTTGCTACCTCGATTGGTGTATCTCCGCATGGAGCTGCATCTTCAAAGGAGGAGCTTGGAAGCGGAGCCAGGGAGGCAAATTGTGTCTCGTCCACGATGCAATCCTTACACACGATGATCCTCACGATACCTTTGTCCGGGAAGCTGTCGCATGCGACGGTGATGTCTTGTGGTCTTGCAAACACAATCGAATTTGTGCTACCAGCACAACAGGCAAAGGTTGATGGCTCAGCTCGTTTCAGGTGCGATCACGCGGTGCACCGTTCGTTGTCGCTGCACCGAAACTACGCCAATACGTGCTGCAATTATGGGCGATGGGTCCGTTGTGGATAATTCTGGTGCCATCCGGTAATTCTAAACACGGTGCTAATGTGCTGGTATGATGAGCGCACAGTGGCTACGATACGAGACAGAGCGCTGGACGGCACTGGACAGTGCGCCCTCGGTGACAATTGGATTGTCTCGTTTGACTGATTTTCCTGTGTGTATGTGTATATATCTATTTTGTCCTGCTCCATTGTGTGCGGGCGGTAATTTGGCGAACAACTTGGCTGCCTGGGTGCAGTTGTTTGCAATTTCATTGGCTTAAGGTTGGACGGATTGATCAATGGAAATTCGATTTTAGACAACATCAATCTGCTTGTGATTCTGGGAGCTGGGAGGGTGTGATTTGATTTGTAGTTTCCGGCTTTCCCAGTTACCTTGGTTGGCAGAATTGCAGAAAGCAAGCACTGTTGGCTGATTGGTATCGGTTTGGGGAAGTAGTAACCATCGGATAGTCTAGCTCTAAACTCCAATGTGCAAGGAGTATACTGAAGTGCTCTCAATAACGTTTCAACTCATCTACCCATTATCATTCAACAACGTTTTGCTACTACAATCTTATAGAAAGACAACCTTCAAAATAGGACAACGATAACCGCAATGTGTCCGTGAGAAGTACACTCGGGTTTTGCGATGGCAGCAATTAAATAAGTATCGTACCGTCTCATGCACCGCTGCACCACCTTCGAAAGCCACAGGTCGTTAAAGTGCAAATTGCATTGATTTTGTCACACACACGTAATACAAAATACACAACCAGTGAGCGTGAAAGCAGTGACGGTAACGGTGGTTTTTCATTATTTCCTTACGCGATTCCCTTTCGGTTGGACGGCGGACGGCATGCACGAAACAAACGCCATGTCGCTTAGCGAAGATCAAACCAAGATCCCCAACCACCCACTCGACCGTATCCGTCCAGCTGCTATGTGTGATTCCGGGCAAAACCGCCATCGAATCGAAAGAAAGCTTCGTTCAAACTCACCAGTACACGTTCTAGTTTAACGGCTCGTTGGGTAACAGCATTTTCCGGCCGATGCCTTGGTTTGGATTGGTGCAGATGTGCACTTACCTACTGCAGTTGGAAACGATTTTTGCTCGCTTTGCTCGGTTTCCGGCAAAGGCGTACCGGGTTTTGCTGTGGGACAGTGTTTTCTTTCGGTTTTTGAGGTTGAAGGCTAGGATCGTGGTCTCATGCCGTCTCCGTAGTGACGGATTCGTGCTGGTCACGGGTGTTTGATTCGAGCAAATATGGAATCAAATGAGCGTACGTGCTATAGATGAGGTGGTATTTCTTTGAAGTTTGAAGTTCGTTTGCCAGGTTGCAGTGGGCACGGTGTTGAATTTGGTTAAAACATCCCGCCTGCCAACATCCTCCAAATGGCACTGACCTTGAGCATATCTGGCCCCAGGATTCCTGTAGCTTAATTTACATTTACACACACGCACACACATCTTCTCCACTGGTCTCCCGGCTAGCGAAGTGTAGCTGCACATTGGGGACCACTCGTTGCCCACTTAGACCCAAGCACAGTTACACATTTGCTTGAAAAAGAGATTGATCATACCGTTATCAGACCTTTTGAGTGCGTATGTATGTGTGTGTGTGTCTGGGAAAGCACTTTCACACGCAGTCCCAACGCTGTTTCCAGATACAAATTATGCTAATTTATGTAGCGTGCGGAGTGCGAAAGGAGTTGAATGCACGGTGAAAAACACCAGCCGAGCAGCTAAGCTACTTCACTTCGTGCGTGTGTTAGTGTGTTGTATGCAAATTTTTGCATATCGCTAGCATTGTTGCACTATTCTCCCTACCCGGGTGCGGGTTCGGGTGAGTGGTATTAGGTGAGTGTTGCTGCTGCTGCTGCTGCCGTTTGCCGGTTTAGAGCTGGACATAAATTATCGGACACGTATCTGTTCGGTGTGCTCGGCTGGCATGTAACACCGTTTCTGGATGCATGTGTGCCCCTTGGTTAGTTACATCGGTTTTTTGTTGTTTTCTCTAGTAGCTTTTTTGTTTGATTTGTGCACAAACAAAAGGGAACAACTTTGTCCGCTTGGTCTGTGGCGCTGGCCGCTGGAAGTGTGATCGTAATTACACATTACACGTGCTCTTTGCGCATCTCACCTTTTGCAGCACTTTGGTGAGAAACAATGGCCATGAAATCCCAATGTTCGACCTACAGACCTGTTCATTTGCCAGCTGGCACTGCCGGTCGGTTGCGGCCAGTTGCTAATTTAAACTATTTGTTCAAATTCGCAGGAAAACAGAATTATGCTTGCACACTTCATATTAATATGGATAAGGCGACCCGGAAAATACGACCAGCTGCAATCAGGATGCTCTTTCCGGTGACTGATTTAATTGTACCGCTGCATATGCATTTCTGGAGCATTGCAAGCCGCATCGCGCAAGCAGCATCGTTCTCACATTAATCATTGGTTACGCGATTCCGATTAACATATGCATCGGCAATTATTAAACATAGGAGAGGAAGGATATTGCGTACAGAATAGCAATCGTTATTGCTGTTATCTATTTGTTCCGAACATTTTTCGTTTATTGTTGTGTATATTCTCTTTAAATTTATCATCATGAAACTTTTATTAAAGTATTTAATATCGAAAGAACAAAACATACTGTGATGTATGCTATTAAACATGTTTTATACAAATCTGTAAGTACTTTTTTCACAGAAAATTGGGTAATTCATTGAATATAATGTGCAAAAACAGCTTGGATTGTGCTACAACCTGCACCATCATGGTAGATGCTATTATGCAAAGTGAATCATTATGCTAAGTAAAGGAACTGTTCCTCGCGTAATGATGGAACGATTAATTACCCGCGCGGAATCAAATTACGGTGTTTTTGGCTATAGGTTAACAACAAGCTGGCAAGCTGTCTCTCGATTGCACCAGGTGTGAGTGTATAATTATAGAGCAAGTTTTTGAACCAAACCACATGCTTAATTATTCTTCCTCGATTCCCCCCCCCCCCCCTGCATCTTCAGTCGAACTGTGTGAAGACACTTTGCACACAAGCAAACGTCAGTTTGATTGTGTCGGATAAAGTTTGCCGGCCCCTAAGCGTGCGCGCGAAGATGCGAGCAACTGTTCGCAGTACACAGCCGCTTCACCCGACAGTGCATAGCGCCGTAAGCGTCATTCTACTTATGCAAGACTTTGGCAAGTTTTGCAACTCGTGACTGATGTACTTTGAAAAGTTTGATTGAGTTGGATTCGGGATGAAGTTGAGCGAACTTTTCCTCGTTCGCAATGAGTTCGTGTGACACTTTGATGCTTGGAAGATGGCTGACGAGTGCGTCGTAAGGGTGGCTAGCAATGGTTTATGATGACCTTCTTGCTATTGATGTGAAATATTTGACATCAACAGTCAAATTGGGATTTTAAGTGATTTTAGAGATACCATTCAAAAAGTTTGTAGACACTTTTTTCGGAGCATTTATGTTTAAAATCTGCTTGGCATTCACTTGGTAGAGTCCTTATTTTTTACAGAAGCCCTACAAGCCTAACTGTGCTAAGAAAAATCTAATTTTAAACATTCATCCTACGGATCAAGGATAACAATATGGCTGAAGGAAGGCAATATTTTGCTTACTCGTACAGTTGTATCGTGTATTTTTTGCTTCAATTTTTCAATCTGGTTTGAAACGTTTAGTCTGGAATTCATTGCAAAACAAATTGACATGCACACTTGAAAGCGCACAGTACAATTCTCCTACATTCTGTTCGGCTCACTCGCATACTGTCTGTTGGATTGGGTTGCCGTTGTTCTTTCTCTCACTCGCATTCACTACTGCACGCGTATCGCGTAGGCGTATCCGATGAAGGATCCATTTTGCCGATATAAATTTACCAAACGTACGATCACCGGAGGAGCATACGCATAGCTTTGGGGGAGCTTTTTCTCTCTGCGTACGAAAATTTTGCTCGTATCCAGCATAGGCGTTTCTTGCCTGTTGTATTAGGACCGTAGGCAGCCCGCGGGCGTGCCCGGGTAGATAAGTGAGACCCCGACCAACGACTGTAATTTAAATGCAAATAAGGTGCAGAATGGAGCAAAACGGGGAAAGACGGTTCGATGGTTCATCATTCAATTTGCTTACCCTGCAGTGCTGGGCCCGCTCGGTGCGCGGTTTCTGCGTTAATGCGCTGCAGGCTTCGTATAAATACGAGAATTAATGATATGTATTACATTGGTGACATTCGATTATCGTAAATTCGCTTTAAAACCCCGTTTACGCTACTCCACTACTCGGAAGTGTTGTGTTTCATTCGAATAAATGTAAATAGCGCTGGTTAAAATGTGTGCCTACCTGTGGTGGCAAATGGATAGAAAATTGAATGCGTACGGTGTGCGGGTTTGAGTAATGTTTTCTGCTGTGTTTAATAATTTTCAAACACTCTTTCAAAATCTCTCACATATCTTGCTACATCTGGCCGAGTGTTCTACTACTCTGCCATATCGTATCCAAAACCGGCGACCCTTTGATCGTACGGGCCACTATTATTACTTCCTTTTTATTCCTTCAAACCAACTTTGCGACACCACCTTTGAAAGAGCGAACGTACAGATAAGAACTTGTGCCCTTTTACCCCCCCCCGGGGAAGCCAAACGGTGGCTTTACGGTCGGTAGTAAAGGTCGTTTGATAAAATGAACCCGATAGGGATGTTTATAGGCATAAATGGTACGAAGAGTCCCGTTTCCCTTACCCTGGTGTGTGAGAATTTGTATTTCTCTTTTATCTAGACAGGCAAGCAACGAAAAAAAAAATGGGGGGAATGGAAAAACCTATTTCCCGTGCCCATTTTTCCCAACTCTCCACGGGATCACGATGCAAGATTGGGTGCGTTATTTTTTGCCTGTGCCGTGCTTTTGTTGCAAGAAGCTTCTGGTAATCTTTTTATCTCATTCGTCGCCCCATCCCATGCCGTCCTCGAAATGCGTATTGCCGAGCATAAACGTGGCAATTTTAGGTTAATAAAATGTAATTGAAAACCTATTGGCAAACCTTTCCCGCCTGCACGCGCTTGTTGATCAATTTAATTATATGTTTTTCGGTGGGCTGGACGGTGCGCCGAATTTGCTCGAAGGTTTGGATAATGAATGTGAAAGAAGGGACGATTTTGTAAGTGAAGATTTGTGCAACACTTTGAATTAAGCCATTTTAATTATTTACTTCACTTTGTACTGCAAACTTAAAAACAAATCTTCTATCAAGATTTGGTAGCTGACGTGATCATATCGGGCGCTCGGGGTTTTTTGGACTAATTAATAAACATTTTAATTACATTTTGGCGCACTTATAGTTTGCCTAATGATCTTTATTTCTTTCTCACTTCATCATCAGCTCCAAACTGTAGGATTCATAACCGTTTTGGCAATTGCTATAGTTCGCGATTTAATTTCTCAGTTACTTCTGGCATACCCGACCGGCTCCTAATGGCAAATAGGTCCGGCAGACAGTTTGGCAACGGAGAGAAACTGGTACGCTCGCTTGCGTCCGGTCGAAACGAGCACGTCTAATGAGCGACTGGCGACTTTCCCAAAAGTCGTTTCGTCGTGTGTTGAAAAACGATTTTAGCTTCTTGTTGTGTTTGGTCGTCTTGCTCGTTGTTTTTTTCAACAACTCTTCCCACAGAAAAGACAACACAAACTTTATCACAACGGGATCCGCAGTAAACCAAAACTAGCAGCCCTGCTTGTGGCTACCGAAAAGTGGGAAAGAATTTCCCAAATATTACCACTAATTAACAACCCGTTTCGTGGCCAGCTTCGGGTGAAAGTTTCTCGCTTATCCACTCGGCGTTGGGCAGGGGATATGTGGTGCGTTTGCGTTGGTGCAGTAATGAGGTGAAAATGAAGAATACTATTTCCGAGCGGTTCCTGCCGCCAGAGCGGTAAGTCTAGTATCTTGAGCAATTAGAAGGTAGCCTTGAGCTGTAAGCTGCACAAAGTATAAGGGCACTCGCACCAAATGGCCCCATTATGGTGGTGGGAATATGCGATTATAATGATGATGACTTCCTGAGAACGTTATCCGGATCATATGTGCGGTGATTGTGGAGTTTAGTTTTCTTTGCCAATCTAAACCTCACACGGGTGTGACTTTCAAATTGGTGTCCGGTGAAGATAATTATGTGTTTTTTTGCCTCTTAAAACGGTTCTCAAAACCTCAAATCTAGCCAAAGCCTCAAACGAGACAAAGGGCTTTGATTGCGACTTATTTTACCCGGTATAATACAAACGAAATCGTCCATTCGTGTGCCGTTCCGCACGGGACGACCAGAAACATACAGGAGGTGTATCTGTTTGCTGTCATAATATTTCATTCGACTGACGATCATTTTTCATTCGACGTCGTGTGGTTTGGCAAAGAAATAGCTGCCAGGAGGCATATCTATAGTACACCGGTTGTCTTCGTCAAGCCAAACGCAGGCCGTGGCGTTCAGCTGCTCATTGTAACTAGTCGCTTGATTAATGGTGTCGAGATGGGTGGGAAAGTGGTCCGTTTTTTCATACTGTTTTGTTGTGTTTGTTTCTCATGTGGATTTTTGTTGTTGTGAGGACATATAAAATCATAAGAAAGGGCAATACCATTTTGAAGATCTCTTCATCTGGTTTTTCTTAATAAGGGCTGTTGCTGTGTAAGATGAGTGGATTCGTTTCCCGTTTTCAAAGGTTATTCAGTTTGTTTGGATATTTCGATAAATTTTCTCTATTTCATCTCAGAATTGAATGCTATCAGTGCCAACGTCAATGCTTGCAGGATGTATTTTTAAACTGCAATTCGAAGCTGCGGAATGCTTCCGGCTGGAAATGAAATGAATTTAACGAACAAAGACGTATACATTGATATTGCCATCGCTTTTATTCTGGTTTGTTTCCACCGTGACTGCCCTAAAGGTGTTGTTTATTTAAGCCACTTGAACGTATCGTGTAACGCTTTGTTTGTAGAGCGAAAATCGAGTGAGGCCAGCGAACAGAAAACAATAGCACAATAACTTCCAATGGCAGATTGTTCGTGTAAAACAATACCATTAATAATTCCATTCTTAAAATACCTGATGGCAATTTGAGTGTGGGCTTTGTTTAAAGGTTCGTAATGTTTGATGGAGTACTGGCTCTTGTTGGTTCCAGGCTATTTTATCAATAATACTTTTTCCATGTTATATGTTTATTTTTGGTACAGTAAATATTATACTAAGATCCGACAAACATCACTGTTCAACCTTGAAACAAACTTGAAATGATTCCAATAATGAATGGCACGACTATACATACACATTAATAACCCACGCCAAGACAACAAACGCTGCCCATGCTTTAAACAATCCATTACACTCCGATTAAGAAATCAAACATTTGACTAATGCATTGTACCGGTTTTGATGCGCCGCGAACCATTGCTCGTGAAAAACGTTAACCAATTTCGGCTACAAATGGACCGAAAGCGATAGCGCCAAAAAGCTTACCAGTTTGCCGAAAAGTACACCGCTTCGCACCCACGGCTCCGGCCGTGGGAGTAGTAGCGGTAGTAATCCACATTTTTCATTAATTTTCCGTTGATTGATGATGTGCGGGTGCCGACGACGAACGGGCCGCGAAACGGTCCGGCGCGCCAATGGTACATTTTTCATCGTTTCATAATCATTATATTTAGAACCTAATCTGCTGTCAGTGGCAGTGTCACTGGTGTGACCGGAGTTTCTGGGTGGTTCGTTTCGCGATCGATTTAATTTTCTCTTTCTCTCTTTCTCTCTCTCGAAAACAACATAATAAAAAGGAAGCCTAAAGCAGACCGACAGCGAGTACGCCTCGGACGGGCAGTTGCAATGCCAGAGGCTTTGGCTAGTGTTGAGCGATTAATCACTATTTTACAGTTAGATTGATCTCGTCAACTCGTTTCGTTGCGCGGAAAACGTGAACACCGTAATACGTTACTTGTTTGTGGTAACGATTTTCCCGTACGAGCTAAAACAACGGTTTGATCGCATTGCATCAATAGTACGCTACATTTGTTTTGCCTACCTTCAGGCGGCGGCGCCTATCCAGAGGGCGCTGTCGCTGTTTTTTGCCTCTCCATTTGATGTGCAGTGGATGCGATTGAGGTTGACACCGCCGGAGCTTTGCTGACTGGCGCATTAGTTGTTTATTATTTCGTGAGTACCTTTGGCGTGCTACGGGGTGTCACTCGGATGACAGCCACCGCGTGATATGGATACCGTGTAACTACCACCCCCCACTCCTCCTCCTCCATCTCTCTTACCTTCCAACGACAACGAAAGGTACGTACGATCTGCCAGTAAAAATTGGAATGTTATGTCGTGTGCACCGTACTGTGATGGCATCATTCCGGATGGGGTTGGAGATCAACAGATTTTGTGCTTTGCATGCAAAACTAACTATGACGGGCTGGTGCAGTGTGCATCACAACACACAGATATGGATAAGAATGAACCATGTGTGGCGTGACGCTTGCATGGTTGGATTTCCTGCTGCAAAACTCGTCTGTCACAATAGAAATAAGGGGATGGCGGCAAAAAGAAAACAACCCAAATGGCGACATGGTACCAGACAGTATTGCCAAGAGTGACAGTCGGCGCAGATTTCGATTCGGCTGGTTACGATGAATTAGTTCTATCGTACTATTTTTGTTTCCCACTAAAATGTGTAAATCATCTTGCTTTGTCAGCAGTGCTTTGAATATCCGGGGCTAGGTGTTTGCACAGAATCACATACTTTATCACGTATCATGTGCAAAATCCTGCCCAGAACAAATTCAGTGTACGTAGAGAGGATGCTAGTTATATTTAATCAAATCCATCTTAAAATCCGAAATGCATTCAGGAACTTCAGGATTTACATACAGAACGGGGAGTTGTGCATCCCGGGCGCAAATTATTATGCGCCAACCGGGTGAGGATGACGCATGCACGCGGGCACGTTTTAATTATGGGATGCACAACTCGGAAAATAATTGCCGATTGCATCGATAATGCAACGCGGTGAAATTTAATCAATCGAATGTAAACTCGCCGTGCATGCACCACTCGGCGTGTATGGTGGCGCACCAGCCCGGCGGTTTGCGATGCGCTGATTATTGAAATTGAAATTTATGTTCAACTTATGAAATTGACAGCGGGGTTTTGTGCTGTTGTGGAAAAATATAGAGATAGATCTCACGCAGGTAAATACTGTATCGATGCAGATAACGGACATAAAAATGCAGTACTGTTTTTGCAGATGCAACATTGTAGCCAGTTGTGAATTGATTGCAATTTAAATGCGTTCCGAGATGCGTTCCCCAAAAATGCGCTCCTCAAACATTCACAATCTGTGTTTAGCCATTCGCGCTATTGGTACTTTGTTGCTATTATAAGCTTTATGAATTCTCCTCGAAAGGCTTGCATAGCTCAACTGCTTTCAAATCCCTGATAGCAACAACGAGTGGCACTGGCTGAAAGACGGTATCAAATCCTGCAACCTGCTCCGGACTTTGCTATACGATGAGCGAACTTCATTGTAGCCCATTGCTCAGCGAGCAATGCAACAAGAAAGGGCTCAATTATTTCAGTCCAATTGCTGCCGGTATGCAGAAATGTTCTCGGGCAACGACCAACTGTGTGGAATGTAGCACAGTGCTGGGTACTACTGCGGGTAATGCTGATACCTTTTCGTTAACGGAGTGCTTCCGTTCGTTGTTTCAATCAGCACTGCAACGTGTTTGAACAGGTAGCTTAAGTAGAGGGGAAAAATAAATAGAATAAGTTATCCGAAATTGTGCATACACCCTTCAGTGAAGCGCAGTGCTGGGAAGAAGCGGAGAAAGCTGAATTCAGAGACGAGTATGCGTCTACCAACGTGAATTATCTTATACTAAAATAGCTCCAGCAGCAGCCGTTCCAGCTAACGTAATCCGCAGCCGCGCAGTTCCGCATCAGCGGCTTCCGACGGCAAATTCGACCAATTTCCTGTCGGCGCCGAGAAAGTAGGCAAGGCTCATGGAATGTGATTCCAACGCCGACGTGAAGCAGCGCGCAGTCGAGCGGCACGCGGAAATTCGCGTGGAGTGGATTGGATTCTAAGCAGGACAAATTGGCGCTTTTGGCACGCGGTACACGGTTGCATCGCCACGGATCCCGGATAAAATCCGGCTTGCCCAAGCCAAGCGGTTCACGAACGGGTGGGCGGTCGGATCTCGACCGTGAAAATGTCCCGAGCAGTTGCGAGTTGGTGTGAGTGAGAGCTGTGTGAGCACGTGAGAGGGCTCCCATCCCATTCCTTAGGCCATCGTCATCGTCAAAGACAAACTTTTCCAATTCTTCAAAATGGTGCGTTCCCCTTCTTCACCTTGGTCCCCGGTTGCTATCATAACCGTCCGTTCCATCCGCGTGGTGTTAGGGTGTAGAAAATGATGACAAATCGATCGGGAGATTACGGGCTGGGCTTTACCGATGAGGGGAAAATGCGTTGGCAGAAGTGGTTGATGGGTGGCATTGCTTCTGGCAACGAAAAACGCTTACCTCAAAAATCATCCTCACGGCCCGTGCGCCTTTCCTCTTCCGTACCTGACAAAGCTTGGCGTAAGCTTTTTTGGATAACTTCGAACCGAGACGCATTTCTGTAGCACTTGAACGGTCGCCGCCTGAAGTGTGTGGGTCAAGAGCAGGCTGTCGAGCTCCAGCGTTCCAGTGATTGGAGCATTTAGCGAGAAGCTTTTCAACGATGCTTCCCACCGCTGCACCTACACCTGCTTTTGTCACGTGGCTGGGGAGCGATATACTTCTGCAAAGGCTCACCAACTTCCCGACAGTCGTATGACGTCGTAGGATGCTTGTGGGTATGGCTACAGAGTTCTCTCGACCGTTTGAAGCATGGTAAATTTATTTCTTGCTGCACCGACCCCACCCGTTCGGCGCTGCTCGTTCGTTCCTGCATACAAACCAAGATACTTAGAGCAACTTTTCAGCTAAGCGACTTTACATTTATTTGTTTCATTTCGGCAACGCACTTGAGCTTAAGCGTCGCTATGGTGACAGAGCCTTATCGGCACTCTGTCCTGATGGGGAAGCTTTGAAGCGTTTGTGCCGGTGTGCGTGGCCTGCCGTTTTGCAAAACAGCAAGGTGTGAACCGTTTGGAGTGAACGGTGCCAGGAGGTGAGCACTTTGCAAAACCACTTCTCTGACCGCTGAATGATTGGTGCTGAGCTGCCGGTCACAAGCACACCGGCACCCAAGTGGTGTCGGGAGCGTACGGTGTCAGTCGAGTGACACTGGAGAGACTATCTTAATAGTTTTGCAGATAAAGATTCTCAAGTGGGATGTGCACCCCGGGGCGACCATGCTGTCAGTGTGCACAGGTTGGTTAGTTTTCAATCTACTTCGAGGTGAGTCGTTTCTTGTCCGGTATGTGTGTGTAAAGTTTTTTGTTAATACAGTGTAAAGTTGTTTGTTGTTTGAATCGTTGTTACATTGATATAAATAAACATCGGAAAGCTCTCTCCATCAACAATTGACAGTTGATTGCTAGATCGACAGTTTTAGTCGACAGAGCATAGGAAAACCATTATACCTTTTTTTGTTTTATTTGTTTGTAGCACATTGAACGTGTCACGTCAGACTGCACAATGGCATCCATTTGCTCGCACTGCGGTTACCCTATCATTGCAGAAACTGTTTATATCACATGTAGTTGCTGTGGCAAATTGTTTCACATCCAATGCATCCAGCTTCCTGCTACACTCGCCAACGAAGTAAGACGGCGTATCGATTTACATTGGAGTTGCAGTCGATGCACCACTGCCTTAAATACGCCTCACAGTATACCGCTTACGGCGGCTTTACGTGCGGTGCAGCCTCAAACAGAAGCATCGCAGCGTATACACTCCTCAGTAAACAACTCTCAGTTGTCCCAGAAACGGCATACCACCGTCAGCGCGACCAGCGCCACATCCTTCCCTCGCACCATCATCGGTACCAACTTAAACTGCACGGCACTGCCTGTTGCTCACAAACCATGCCCACCGGCAACGCGTGCATGGCTTCATCTGTCCGGATTGGATAATAGCGTTACTAGCGAGCACGTTACATCCGCCGTTGCGTCGCTGCTGGGAAGCGACGATATAATTGTCTTCAGTTTGCTGCGAAAAGGTGACGATGCCGCTACCGTACGTTCGCTCTCGTTTAAAGTAGGCATCCCGGGTACGCTCCGGGCTAAAGCTTTCCTACCCAACACTTGGCCACTGGGATTGCAAGTGAGAGAGTTTGTGTGCGGCAATGGTTCAAGCACTACGCCGCCACCTTCCAGTGGCATGGATGAGCCGTGGCTCAAAAAGCAGTGCCAATCACAACCTGTCGCAGCACGCGCCGTTCGTATGCCGCGTACGGCGAGGCGCAAAGAAGCTCCGCGCGAGGTAGCTGCTAATCAGCCAACGTTGGAGCAATTCTTTCTTACACAGGCGCGGCACGATGCAGTCAATGATAAGGATTAGGTAGAGGCTTGGGACTTGATTTTGAATTGAGTGGTTTGTTGTTTTCTTAAAAAAAAAAGCGTTGAGATCTTGCAAGAGAAAAGACATATGTTGGATTTGTTTTTACTTCTTAATTAACTTCCCTGTTTTTTTTTTTCAAAATAAAATGTAATTAACATCGCACTTTATATACTTTAATTTTGAGATGGTGTTTAGTTGATTTTTTTAGTTGATGTATTATTTTTGTTGATTTATATTTTATGGTTTATTTAGAACGCTTCTTCAAAATGATTTAATTGAAATTCATGCCAAAGAGTGTAAAAGTATTGGAGTTATAACTAAAACAATTGACATTGATTAAAATTACTTGGGTCCAGCAGTACAGTCGTCAACTTCTGACACGACCTGACAGCACATCCGTCATGACTCCGGTAAGTCCAGTAAGAGCTCCTTGATTTGTAGGACTGACTTGCGTGCTCTGAGTACACCAATCATTCGCAGAAAGCCTAGCCCATCAGTGGCATAGACCCGTAAGACCAACATCTGTTGGTACGCCACAGAAGAACAAGAAGAAACAGACTTTGATTTCCTACGCAGTACTTTTGCAACTGTATCATAAGCCCGTTTACGGGTTCTAGCCAGTAAGATAGTTAAAAGTATACCAGAAAGCTAATCCTCTCTGCGTACGATGACAATATAAAATCCAAATTTCCACACAACCTACAAAAATGTGCATACTGCAGCTCTGTTCGAGCAGGATAAAAGTTTGTGTGTGACCATCGGAACGTGTGTGTGTGTGTGTGTGTGTCGTTATGTCCACGTACAAAGCTTAAACTTCCAGACAGATACTGCTGCTGCTGTGTACTTCGACGTTCCTTTTGTCAATGTGACGGCTGTTGCATCGGTTCGCCAGCAGTGGAAAGCTCCTTTCAAAGCATCCCAGACAATGTCAGCCTGATTTGGCCAACTTGCTCCTTCCCTTTGCTCCAGCACCCCATGCACAACCGCGCGCCCTCCAAAACTCCCAAAACTAGCGCCCGAAAGCTAAACCGTAAAGCACAATCTTTATTGTGTTACGATGTGATAATCCAGCGTCTTTGCCGGATTTAATGTTCGCACACAACTGTGATGGCATTGGCAGTGGATGTGCGCTAGCTGGGCAGACACACAGCTCAACTGCCGGCTGTCCATTCATGGTGCTTTGACAGCAGCAGCAGCAGCAGCAGCATCAGTGGCTGGAACCCGTGTGCCCGTGTACAGATCGCCGTGATTTATGACGGTGAATAATCTTCGACCGGAGGCGTTCAGCCGGCAAACCGAGTCCGGGCAGAAAAGTGACTTTCTCTCGATCAACTTTCGACTGGCCGGATGAGCTTTTGCCGGGTGCGTCGTAACATCACCTCCTCCTTCTGGGACAAATCCAATCCCCGGTGTCCATGCGGAATCGCAGAAGCCGGCAATCCTTTGGACCGGGGCATGCGGCGCGAACACCATCAAGTGCGCTGGGCGGTCGTGTTTGATAGGCCCAACCAGGTCTTTGGCGTTGGCTTGATGCTGATGCTTAGACTTTGAGGCAATTTTGTTGCTTTGTAGCAAGATAATCTTCATAACGGCTCGGTGAAAAGAATATACGCTGAATTGTGGGAAAGGCAAGAAGCCTACCGATAGGAGCGTAAAAATCTCGTAGGCGTGTGTGTCTTCTGGTTCGTCGTAGGGTGTGGAGATGACAGTGACACCACAAACATACAAGGTTCGGTTAGCTGTCGTGGGTAATATCGATATTTTACGACAAAGAAAATTGACTTTCGTCTAGCAGAGACGTCTGGCAGGATGATATTGAAAGTTTCTCGTGTTGTGGTTTTCTTTCATTTCAATTTGCTTGAAAACATCACGAAATGCATGCAAATAACTCAAGTAAAAGTGAATGGTTTGAAAATGTCCTTCCACCTGCGGTATACCAATTATTCAATTCGCTAATGAATCGATCCAACGCTAACGCTTATCAGCCCTTCGTGATAGTTTACCTTTTGTTGGCGTAATTAATTACCCAATTAGTCAACACGTTTATTGATGTTTTATTAACATCGACACCTAATCAGTACACAAACTCAACACTCATTGTCAATCAAATTGGCTCGGGATTGGCCGGAAACCGCCGGAATACTTATTTCGCCTGATGTTATCAATCGAGCGCATTTATTTACAACCAGCCATTTCCCGTCGCTGTGTTCGTTTGAATAGCGGATGACAAATGCGGCACCATTGTCTTGCCGTAATGTACGACAAATGCGCCCCGCGGGCTGCGAAGAAACGATGCTTTGCACCAAGCAAGCGCTGTTCGGTTCGGGTTTGAGGTTGGGTGAGATTGTTTGCTTAAGCTACCATTAAGCTATCGACTGGTGCTAGCATGGGGTCCTTTTTCCTTTTTTTCTGCCTGCCTGCTCTTAAATCTCAAAATCCCAGCTCAACACTTGATGCTACGCGCTGATTTCTTGTTCGCTTCTTTTCGACCGAAAGAGAACCTCCGAAAGCGTCTCGGAGCATAATTCACGCAGGGATATATGTATTTGAGGCAGCATTCGCAAATGCATTAATCACGTTGATTCATGGCACCGACCGGTGTGATGAATGTGGTCGATGTAAATACATTAGTTAGAGCTCATTACCTTTACGCACCAGCGCTGGCTGTACGCTGGCGCCGTTGTTAAGCTGCAGAAGGGTGCTTTAAGAAATGTTGACTGTTTATGCCATGTGGGTGCGTCTGTGTGTGTGTGTGTGTGTGTGTGTGTGTGTGTGTGTGTGTGTGTGTGTGTGTGTGTGTGTGTGTGTGTGTGTTTTAGGTGTTTGGTATCGATGAGCTATAGCTTAGCTGAGCTCGACGTATGCTTCGCTAATTATGAAGCTCTGCTCCCAGAACCGATGAGCTGCAGGACAATGAACACATTATCCGGACGGTTGCAGGCTGCCCCAGGCGTGTCCCCGGCCACCGTGGCACAGGGTGAATTATAAATTAGTGAAAGGATTGACATGAGTTATGAGGTCGGCGGATTATTACTTCGCTCGGTGCCTGATTAACGAATCCGCGGGACGTAGCACTACCACGGTATCACGAGCTGTGTATCGCTTGGCGATGCGATACGGGGAAACTGATTTACGGGTTGAATGTGTTTTACAAAACCAGGCTGCCGCAGATGGCGATCGGAGCGGAGTTTTATTCAATTTTTAATTGATCTATTTTTGAAATTAATTCTTCCTGGTTTTGTACTATTAAAACATTTAATTAAACAATAATTGTTGCCAGAAATTATCATTGCATGTTGATTGTTCTTGAAAAACTGAAAATAATACAGCATTTTTGAAGTGCAGAAAATTAGTTTGAATGTAGAGTTTTGTGTAAATTTTCATATTAAAGAAGATGTATATTTTATTAATTTTTGCTTCATCTTTGTGATCTATTGTATTTTCTCCTGCTCTTTTTCAAAAGTGCCACAATGGAAAAATGTACAGAAAATGGCTTTTGACAATCCATTTTTTTTTTGTTCATGGTTATGCAATTTAAACTGCTTTCTCATTCTTCTCGCCTTTATTTTTGGTGTTGAATGAGTTTTCAAATCGATTTCACAAATCATAAAACATACCTCAATTGATGTTTCATAAAAGCTCTTCATTTTACTTTATTATGTTAATAAAACAAGCCAGTTAAGGGCGCAGATAGGCTTTCTGTTTATTAACATTTGTGTGTGTGTGTGTGTGTAAAAAGTCATCTCATACAAGTGGTTACATCGTCGGGGAAGCATCTTGATTTGAATACAACATCACTCTACCCCTTTTGCTATAAAGAAGCTCATTTTATTTTTTTTTTACAGCAAAGCTGATAAGCTTGCGCCATTTGGAGTTTATGGTGGCGTTTAGAAAATGTGGAATCAAATATATCTTATCATAGCCTCAACCATCACCAGTGGCTGTCCTCATATTCGCGCTGCTGCGTTGATGATGGTTGACCGCATGTTTCACGGACATTTGGTATTCTTATGAGCGTTTGGGAGGGAGGAAAACGACTACATGGAGCTATTTTTCCATCATAGCCCGACTCTACGATCCTTAGAATGTGGTCCACAAGCAATCAGCTGTGAGTGGGGCGGAAACCGTCATAGCGTCAGGTTGTCCGGATTGTCGATATGGGAAAGCATATGCACGATCCCGGAACCAGATGGGATGTTTTATCGTTGAGAAGAAACGTGATACTTTATTGGTCGTTTGGAAGCTGAAAAAGAGCGTGCTTTCCTAGAAGAATATGATGCGTAAAAGTTGTCAAAAATATGGTCCAGTTAAAAAAGGAGCTTTGAGTGTGGAATTCGAATCAAGTGAGCTGAATAATTAAAATCGCAAAACAAATGCTTCGATTTGCTAAACATCGCACCAGCGGTCTTCGAAAAGCACCGCCCGTCGTTCTCATCGACACTGGCTGCCTGCCTGCCTAAACAGTTACCAGATACAAAAGGGGTGAACACCAACCAGCCAAAACAAAAAAGGCCCCATCGCAAGGGAAAAGGATGCCCGATGAGCCGCGTAACGGTGGGCGAGTTAATTAAAAACGTAAATTGGGTCCCGATAAAGTTGGAGAAAAGATCGACAGCCACCTCCAAATCCTCCATTCCCACCGCAGGTCCAGCCTCCGGTGCAACTGTTCGACGCGGACCAGACCAGACCAGACCAGAAGTGGCCGTATTTTACCCACGTTGCCGAGTCCTCCTCCTTCCGGGCGGGCGTTCTGGTACACGCGTCAAATTAGGCCCGGTTTTGGAAGCCCTCACCTTCCGGCAGTGCGCCGAGGCGTAGCTAATTTAATTTTCACCAACGGATTTCCTGCTGTCCCAGAAAACGCCACCACCATCACCACCACGAGGCTCCTCGGGCTCGGTCAAGTTATGGTGCCGTAAAGTATCGCTTACCTGCTCATTAAATCCGGTAATGAAGCTCGAACGAACGGGACGACAGGGCGTGCAGAGGAGTTGAAAACATGGAGAAATATAGAGAGCGAGAGACAGCAGGGAGTGCCAGCATGTTGCCAGCGTGTGATCCTTTCTCCGGTGACGGGGCAGGATCGGGCTGGGGGGCCAGTTAAAACAGCCCGGTCGGCAACGGGTTTAACAATGTGCAAGACAATCATTTCGGTTTGCGGGAAATGCTTCAGCCCTTTGGGACCTACCGGCAGACCAGGACGAAGCACGGGGAATGGAACGAAATCAATGCTAATGTCTTTGGAAAACCCTTTTTTTCACCCGGGCTGCTGGTGGCATTGGAAAGGACCATTGAAATTATCTCATTGGACGGTGGGAATGTCGTTTTTTTCTATTTCAAAAAAAAAGTACGGCAATTGGGAAACACATAAAATTGACGATGAATCGTTTGTACACTTCTGTACAAAACATTGAGCTTTTCTCGGGGTGAATTGGGACACGAAATAAACGGTTTCGTTTAGGGTTTTATTGATTTGGTTTATTGATGAGCTTAGGCAATTGGCTAAAAATACACTCTGAAGTGCTTTGCATTGTTGCCTACTTTCAGGCGTTTTTACAATCGTAGAAAAGGGATTGGTATTTAGAAGCTTTCACACTTTTCTTTCTGTTCGCAGGTGTTGTTTCCTGAGTACTAAACAATATAAAAAAAAAATCTTTGTCACTGTGAAAATATGCAAATATTTCAAGTAAATGTAATAAATACCAGAATTTGAAAGATACGAAGCGCACAATTTTCTGTAGCAATTTTCTAACACTTTCCTATTTTTCGATACATTTTCACACTTCATAAAATGAATAAATGATCGCATTACTTATGAATCGAACAATACTGTCCGCTCGAAAAACAATAAACCCACCAAAGCAACCGACCCTCAATATCTCGCCCACCAAGAGCAGACACGTTGAGAGGTCAATTATCTTAACCTTGGTGCAATTTAGAGGCTAATTCGAGGCCCATAGCCACTACCGTCCACCGACGCACCTGCAGGCTCCCAAATATTCCGGTCGTGAAAAGCCAACCAAAGTGCCCAAACAAGAGGGTGGCAACGGGGCAATGGGTGCAGCGGGGTAAAAACACCAAAAGATACAACCTCAACACAATGAACCTCCTTCCATCGTTTATACAGCGTGCCCATCCGTCTTTGAGGCGATGGGCGCAAGGGCAAAACGGGAAACGAGATTCGTGAATCTTTTCCCTGCGTCCCCGACCCATAGCCCTTCCCTAAAAGGCAGTGCTGAGATTCCGTTCCGTTGGAACTGGCCACAGTGCTGGCACAGACTGCGCCGAGGCTGAGAAA
Organism: Anopheles merus; assembly: GCF_017562075.2. Lineage (NCBI taxonomy): Eukaryota > Metazoa > Arthropoda > Insecta > Diptera > Culicidae > Anopheles > Anopheles merus. Next base: position 40,446,733 of record NC_054083.1, read on the forward strand.
AAGGCAGCAGAACCAGAAAAAAGGGGTGGCAAATGATGGTAATTGGCGGCGAAAAGCGAGCCGAGTTTGGGCCGTGATTTAGATGGGTTGTCAGAATGTTAAATTTCCTTGTGTCCATGCCCCCCCCCATTCATCCACCTGCCTACTCCACCTCATCCACCACTCCTTCGCTGCTGGAACAGCGAGAAGGCTGTTGTTGTTTTTCCATTCCGCGTGCGTTCGGTCGCGCAAACCATCATTGCCCCGGCGTCGTCGGAACCAACAATCACCCGGGAGCCGTTGTTTGTAAGTCGCTGTGTGTGTGTGTGTTTGTGTGTCTGTCGACATTAGTTTTGGGGAGGCTTCGAGACCAATCTACAGCACGATGTAACACGTTCGCGGACGATGCTGAAGCATCTGGCGATGAAAGGTTTCGGGGTGGATGAAATTGAATTTATTTCTCGTTACAGCGCATCGCGCCACTGCTTTATCCGAGCTTTGGTTGGCTTTTCGCCCGGGTAGGGAAGGGTGGTGCAGGGTAGTGCAGAAGGACGAAACGGTAGTCAAATCCGGTACCGGCGGATCATTTCGCTGGCGGGAAATTACGGGTGAAAACTTTCCGTCCCCTTCGCCGGCACTGGTCCCGCTTGTCCCGGTTGTTGCACGCGCGCCCGAAAGTTTTACTACGCCCCGTCAACTTGTGCTGTGTTTCGTTACACTTTTTTATTTTTGTTTTTGGAACTCACTGTTTGGTTCGATCAAGCTCGTTGTCTATTGTCCTCGCATCGTTCGAGAAGTTGTGGAAAGTTCTGTTGCCCACCCCGAAAAAAAAAAGATACCCACCCGGAACGAACGTTAGATGGTGTGGATGGGTAAGCTCATGGTGTTCGATGGTGGTATTAGAAATCAATCAATCCCAACCGAACGCCGGGAAACGATCCCCGAAAACCGTGTCCGAAGCGCCCGAATGCTCCCAGGGATTAGCAGTAGCGTCCGTCGGTATGTGTGTGTGTTTCGGTCGGCGGGCAAGTACCCCAAAGCGAAAGGAATGGAAAATCTATTTCACCCTATAAATGGTTCGATGGAGAAGACGAACCGATCGGTAATGGATGCCTGATCTACTTCGGACTCGGGCATCCGCCAGCAAAAAAGGACGAGGAACTTTGGGCCAAGGTGGTGGTGGTGGTGGTGGTGGTGTGCTGTGTTAATAAAAATGCGAAACCTTATTCGAATGGCACAAAAAGGCGAAACAAAAAACAACCTACCAAGCAAGTGCTGTCGAATGGATACATGGAAACGATGGGATTGCGGGAAAATGTGTCGGTGAAAAAGTTTATTTGTTTTTGTTGCGAGGGGTTCCCGTTCTTCAGACAAGCTGTCGGACTGTGTGTGTGTGTGCGTGGATTTGATATAAAAAAAGAAAAGTTTTTTCCCTACACATGTATCACGATCGATCCTCTCGATCCAGGAATCCATTACCGGGAACGTTGGTGCGTCTTCCTTTATTATTTACCCGTTTTCTTCGTGTTTATTTTATATCGTTACAAACTGCGGCACTAATGGTCATTACTTTCCCCACGGTAATTGGTGCGTAGTAATTAAACGTTGACCTCGGTGTGGCACGTGCCACCGATAGGTCCCTAGGGGCAGAGGCAGTACGGCCGTGTATCGGCAGTCAAGTTTTCACCAACACGCACAACAAACTTTAGCGCAACGATTGTATTGGTTTTTTGTTGTTCTCAAATCCACTCAAATGGATGAATAATTTACAAAAGTCTTGTTTCCGCTTTCCGTGATATACATTTATTAAAACCCAAACAAAACAAAACATCCCATCCCCCAAAACACTTTTGGGTGAAAGTTAATAAAAAAAAACATGGCACGTGGGGATAGAAAGTTTTTCGATTAATATGAAAGTTTGGGTGAATATCGGTGATACAGGGATGTCCCCCAGCATTTACTTCCTCTGGTTCTTAGTTTCGATCTATGCGAGGTGGAGGGAAAATGGAATACCATTTTGAGACACTAAGAAGAAGGAAAATAAAAGGAGAGATGTGAGAAAAGTATCTTAAAACGAATTCTCAAAACCCGAAGACGATTGATTCTGACGGGCAAGGATACCTTTTTCCCGGATGGTAAGTTTCGCCTTTAACTTTTAGCTCTTGTCAATTTTATGCTGGACGGGGTTAGTTTATTTGTTTGGCTGTGATGGAACCCCCCGAGCAACCCAAATCATTTCTCGGCAAGGATGACAATAATAGTGTGTGTTTTTGGCAGCTCGTTGAGGTGGAAAATGACCGTTTTTGGAGAAGGACAGTAATGCACAGAGAGAGAGAGAGAGAGAAAGTGAGAGTGAGAGAGAGAGAGAAAGAGAGAAAGAGAGAAAGAGAGAGAGAGAGAGAGATAGAGTGTGTGCTGTGGTAACTTCGATAGAGCCTACTAGTCCAGGAATGCTTTTTAGCTATGAACACTTCCCAGAAAGCTTCGTTTTAAGGTAATTATAAGAAGGGACGATTAAGTTCTTGTTTTTGTTCAGAAGGATTTCTCAAAATATTGTAAATTTTATGTTGCCTGTTTCTAAATGAATAATATGTTTTCGTCGATTTAACGGTTTACTGCCTTTAAAGCATTATGAACTCTGATGCGCACCCTAGACTCCAATCGGATTCCAGTTAGTCTCATTGCGGCAAATTTGGATTCACTAGTTCGATCCTGAGTCGGAGTGTGAGTCGTCTGGATTTGGAATCCTCTGGAGCTGGAGTCGGATGGAGTCCGAATCGAGTGGCGCCGGAGTCGTCCGTAGTTCGAGTCATCCGGAGTTGGAGTCATCCAGATTTGAAATCATCGAAGTCAGCCGCAGTCGACCGGAAAGACAGCAATGCGATTTACGACTGAAATTTAAGACTTCATCATTTCACCATCTGACTCCGATTCCGGACGCCACAGGACTACTCCGGATGACTTCGAATCCGGACGACACATGACGACACCGTACGGCTGCGAGATCGGATGACTTTGTATCCCGACGACTCCTGAAGTCTCCGGACGATTCTAAATGGTTCCAGATAGTGCTGGTTGAAACTTTTTCCCGAGTCGGTTGCAAAATATTCGGAGGTAGATCGGAGTCGTCTCCGTGTTTTTGCTAACTTGACTCAACACTCTTGTGTACATTGTGGAATGAATACAAGAATAGATGAGAAATAGTCTACACTTATTAAGAAATCCTCTTCCTATTTTCCAGTCTGAATAATGTTTTATTACCTTTCTTATAAAACTTTTCAGATGTTTGATAAATACTTTCCAAACTGTCCATAATTACATACTTTTTTGGCGTTTTCTTTTACCATCACACGTTTAAACAGCTCATATGCTACCACACCATAGCATAAAACAATTTTTCTAAGTTGAAAAAAAGGACCATTATCATCATCTTGCTACTGCAAATTGTTATTTTCAAATAGATTATTTACTTCTTCCCAAGATTCCCGGACAGAGCAGAAAAGACTCCGGCAGAAAGACTGTCCCCCCGACAAACTTGCACCGGCCCCATTTCCCTACCCGCTCGCTGTTGCTGCTTGTTTTTGTTGGGATGACTTTTAATCAATTTTCTTATCGGAACTTCCCCTGCTGGAGCCGCTACGGGAGGAGAAAGTTTTCCCCGTAGCCCGAAAGGGTTAGGGCTTTGCGTTGAGTGATTTGCAAACCCCAGGAGACGCGGGCAAAAGTTTGCTACCGAGCAGTAACCCTTGGGAGCTTTGGCAAGGGCGGAACGAATCTTATGTTATCAACTCCGCAGCGTGTGTAGGTAGTTTTTGTTTCATCCTTCGCTCACACTTTGTTTGTCGGCACGACTCCGTTCAAGATACTTTGTTTCACTCATTGCAGTCATTCGGAAGGTTGATGGGACTATTTATTGAAAAAACAAAACAAAATGGAAAGTTTCATCCCGGCACGTGTTACTACTTCATCAACCGGCTTGAAGAGTGTCCCTCGAGGGTGTTGTAATCATGTAGCGTAATGTTCGTAGACCAAATTGAAGGAGCGCTTGTAGTGGGTCGCAAAACGTGCGATGAATAAAGTTTCATCACTAATAGAGACTGAGAATGGAATGGAATGATACAGTTTAAGTTTGTTGTAACGAACCCGTAAGTGATACAGAAGAGAAAGACAATCTTTTGTAACAATACACACTATCAACCGGGAGCAGAAGGAGCAGCGCATTAAAGACAATGTAGCAGCTTTATTAAACTACACGCTTTCATCAAGTTCATTTGAAGTGGAAGACAAATCGCCTCCAGCACGGTGAGGTTTTGTATCGAACATAGATGCATCCGACAGTCATAAATTCAACCCCATAGAACCGGGAGCACAAACACCCAAACCGAAGGAGACAACACACACACGCACTCACGATTTGCTCCTTCCACAGCCAGTTGCCTGCGTCCAGAACCTGTCGGAGTTGGGTGTTGGGCGGGTGTGCATAAAGTAAATACGCAGGCAAGAGATTAACAACTGCAGCTTACCGTAAATGAGTTATGAGTTGACTTCCTGTGCACGGTGGTGGCACAGTGTGCAGAGTCGACCGTACTTCCGGTGTGGGGGGAAGGAGATGGGGTGTCGTTTGGGGTACGCGTGGCCCGCTTTTTATCAACACGGTCGCACACGATGATTAATGGTTGCTGATGGACAACGAGAACGCGTTTTCTGGTTGGCCCCGTTTCCTCCGAGAGCTTGGTGCCGTGGCTCTCGCTGCTACACGATGCACGATGTGACAATTTATCTTGTCACTCGCCAGAAAGTCATTCAGCTATGAAGATTTCAGACGGAAGTTTCGGGCGCATGCAGACGGTGGATGGAGAAGCAAGAAACGACATTTAATGTTTTTCAATACATTGAACTATTGAGCGGCTGGGAAGAAGCGAAATTCTGGGGGCAGCAGTAATTGCGTTGCGTGTTTCCCGGTTTTTTTTTTGCCCCGGCAATGGCGGTCGATGTGAGTGTAATTATTTCCGAAATGGTTCAACTTTTTCACGCCCGTTTGTCTTGCTTCTTTATCATTTGGTGAAAAGGGAACGCTTTTGACGCTTGCGTGACGATTCATTACGCATTCCATGATCGTACGTGACACTGGTGCTAAGCTGGAAGTTGCGGTCCGTGTATGCGGAAAGCACTGACAATCAGAAGTGAACTGATTGCGCCACCAATCTGGACGCAACTGCAAGAGCATAGCATAAATTATGTACCAAAGAGGTGTCATCGAATGTGCCATTTGAGTGAATGTAGGCTGTGATTATTGAAGTGGATGCAATTGAAAGAAATTAAACATTATATCCAAAGGAAAGGCATTTAAAGAGCAAATGTACTGTTCGATGCTCATTCTCACTTGTTTGGTTGAGGAAATGTTCTCCTTTTTTAACTAACAGTGTACGTTTTGTGTACGTCCTTCTTGAAAAGTCGATTCAATTCAGAGCTCCACTTGTTAACCTTCCCACATTTTGACCAAAAACTTTGCTTTGAGCTTCTGACCAAAGCGAGCAGCGGTGCAATGAAGGGGAACGCAAACGAGAATAAAAGCGAAAAGTACAAACCGAAAAATGAACTTTTGTCCAGCATTTTATCGTCCGGTGGCTTTTCGCTTTTGTGCTCGCATTTTTTTCGGGCTTTGAATTATGAATTAGTATAATGAAAAAGGAGAAAAGAACAAAAAAAGGAAACGAAACAAAGGCAAAACTTTTATCGCAACAAACAACGAAAAAGCCGAGCAAGGGATCCTCGCAATCCTTTTCTGCGCAGCCAAAATTCATTCACACTGCTGTTGTTTGGGGTGTGTGAGAGGAGAAGATAAAAAATCGCATTTTGATGTAAAAATGGGAAAACAAATAACTCCGCCAAGGTGCTCCGGATCCCCCCGTATCAAGAAGATCCAAAAGAAGGCAAAATAATAATAATACATTGCTGAACAGAAAACTGAAAGATGATGAACAGCCTTACCCTTGCAGTTAGCAACGGTATTTTTGCTTTCTTACCACTGACCATTGATTTATTTAAATTTTATGCTTCTTTCTTCGGTGCTGTTTGGGGAGGAGTGGCCCCCTTCCTCCTTGGGGTACAGTTAGGGTAGGGTCTCGATCGGCTCGTAACTGTATGCAGCGGGCGATGAAATATAAATGAGCCATATGATTGCGGAGCAAACGTGTGTGAAGCGAAGAAAATATGACCGGCGTTAGGTTAGGTTGGAAAAATGGTAATATGTTTTCACGAGTTAGCACTTCTGGCGCGCTTAGCACGTTCGAACAAATGTTCTGCCCTTTTGTTTGGTTTTGCTTTTGCTTTTTTTACGCAAAAGAATGATGAAGATTTCGAAGGATGCTGCTTTGTTTCTTTGAGGATTTGTTGAGCAATGTACTTGGTGTGCAAATATACAAAAAGCTTTTTTTGAGCTTGCATTGTAAGTGGTTACACTTTTTTAATACTTCATAGAACATGAATCAGGTTTTTTAGAAGGTAATGTTTACTGAATCACTCAAACAACAGAATGCAAAGAATAAATGAGTGAAAGAAATGAGTTGAATCCACTTCAGAACAAAATGATCTACTAAAGCTTAACAGCAAAAGCTTATGAAGCATTTCATGATAATTGTTTGGATTATGTTGAACAAACATTATCTTCGTCTGTGCATTTGTTTCTTCAGAAAGCTACTGGAAGTTTCTCGCTTATCTCGCTCTCTGCCAGCCGTTGTCGTTGCGTTGACGAGTGAAATTTATAACTTGTATCCCTAAAACCTGAATCTACTCTTCACAGTGCACCCTACTAAGCTTCTCCCAAAGCACACTGAAACTTTCATCCAAGCAGACAGTATCGATAGCTGCTCGTAGGAAGAAAGATTATCGCATCCCAGGAAATGCGATTGGAAATAAATAAGCCATAGCTGTTGGCAGCTCCAGTTGTCTCTCCTTGGACGTATTTTCCACAGCTTGGTTAATTTGTCTAGCCAGAACGGGGCAATGATAATAATCGTACCCGGTTTTGTTCTGTTCTGTTTCAACGATTTGGTTATGGATTGCTGCTGTTGCTGCTGCTGCTGCTGCTGCTGCTGGTGAGTGATGATACCTGCAACAGTTGTGCCGTTACGTGCAATACAGATACCGCTAACGATGTACGATTTCATTTTATAGCCCGGTGCAGCAACAGCAACAGCAGCTGTCTGCTGGCTGGCGCAAAGTCTGGTACAGCAAACGCAACAGGCAAACCAAGCAAATCCGGCAGCAGAAGCAGAACGGTGTACTGGTGTATAAATTTGACCATTTAGCGGTTATAAAATTGGGCGTATCAATAGTGCCTCCCGGCAGCGGTGCTGATGGTAGTCATTTCGAAGCTGCAATTGAGTGGATTTCGCCCAACGCTCGGTGGGTCTGGAGTGACGTGGGTCTGATTTTACGACCGCATCGCACCACAGTACCTGACGGTGGTATGGAATATTCCAGTCCGGGCCTAGCGGTTGCAGTGGTAAAGCTTTACGACTAGCGAACGGCATTGATAAGGGTATAATCCGAAGTGCAAACTACGATTCAGATTATTCTTACGGTATTGGGCGGTCCCGGTTGAGTGTGTTTCAACACGATGGAGCTGTGTTTTGTGTTAGACTGTAGATCAATTTTGCTCGACAGGAAGTTTATATGTTTATTTGGGGAAGAAGCAAGTGTTGCGCTCTATACCTTTGTTTGTCATGGAAAATAAATACTTATGGGCAGATGACAATTTTACGATAAAAAATTAAGTGAAAAGAACATAATTTCACCATTATACTTCCATGCTAGGAGAGCTTTAACCGTGTATAAAAAGCTTCTAGGGCCCTTTTGAAGTATTTTGCTCTCTTCAGGAGAGAACTAAAAGAAAAACAAAAAAGCAACGAAAATTGCGCTCAACTGATTGTATTTTAATTTGAAACGGGTCGCTAACGAGACATCCTCCATTCAAACCATTTAATGTCAATTTGGCTGCCAGAGATCTAATCATACCCGTGTCGCGTATAAATGCTTGCCAGTTTTGTGCAGGGCCCGTTTTGTGTCGGTGAAACGAAAAAAAAAAACAACTTGACAGAAGCGAAATGAATTTACCGCACCGATCGTGCGGGGGCCGAGTTCGCGGTGCGATTGTTTACCGGTCGGATAACGTAAATCTGATTGAGACATGCCGATAAAAAATGGTACTGTTAAGCGTTCGTTTTTTTTGTTTTTTTTTGTTTGCAGCTCTGTTCGCATCCCCCGGTTGGTTGGACCACGCATAGAAGTGGGGGTGCAAATTACGATCGAATTTATGCTTTACATTCGCGAACAAATCACCCAAACGGAGGAGCGTCCGTTCGTTAGGGTATCGTTTGTCTTGTTTATTCACGTTTTTCGTTTTCTTCGTTGCTTCCAGCATAAGATTTAACAGCATCTTGCCGGCACTTCGCATGACTCTGCTGCCACTTGTGATGGGCATGTTTGGGTAAGATAAACCAAACTCGCTTGAAAACGCAAATGGACCCACGGTTAAATGGGGCAGCCCATAAAAGCTCCATTGCTTCGCCAAATAAATGGATGGCCGGGGAGAGAGCGAGAGTGAGTGAGAATCATGGACAGGGGCTAAGCAGCAAGCATCGGAAAGGGTGGTCAAACTGTCACAAAACCGGCCAGAAATCCTTTTTCTTGTTGGTTACTAATTTATTGGTCGTAAGACACAGACATTCGGGCTCACGCCTTCCGCTTCCACATTCCTCCGAACTGGGGCTCAGTAAAACGAGCTTCCTTAGCCCCTCCCCCCCCCATCGTCATTCCACTGCAACCCCCCACCCCTCCCAGTGGAATCAACCGCGCTCTCCAATCACTTTGGGGCCGAACGCGCTGTTGTTTATTGGGGGTGGGTTTTGTCCACCGTTGAAGTAGCCCATTCATTTGAACGGACTGGTTTTCGGGAACGGATGTGGTGAGGGAAGGCAAAGGCGATCCAAGCGGTTGACCTTTCCCGAGGTTTTATTGGACCAGTCCTTTTCCGTTTCGCATGGTTGCGGCACACATGCGGGGAGGGGGGAGCGGAGAGGAGGTCGAAACGGCTGCTAAGCGGTAGATACGGATCGAGTGACCGATGATTGGAACCTGGGCAAATGGTTCCAACCCGGCACCCGGTGGAAGGAAATTAGCTTCCATTCCGCTGTCGGCAATCTGATACGACTCAATCTTGCCATGATTTGTCGTCCGGGGCTGGGCGTTCGGTGTTCGCATTTTGTTGAACATCGGTTAGCACACGGACAGGCGTTGGACTTACAACATTTGTGTTTTTGAGCAGGGAACGGTTCAGGGAGAGGTGTAAAACGTTGTAAACGCTACAACCTAAAATTTGTTCGATTGTGTTCTCTCATGCTTTTAGCGTGCTTTTTCCATTTGACAGAAAGTGTCACCTTTTCTGTAACTTGAAGCAATCGTTTATTTGGCCATTTTTAGAGCAAAACATCTTCAAGGAAGCCATGAAGTATATTTGTACAGTATACGCTCGGTAATCCGCACTTGATCACACGGTTTATAAAATGATGTTTTGATGTGTTTTTTAAACTTCTTATTTTTGTTTGAGTTCATGAGTCAATTATTACTATACATACATTTTCATGTTGTACAAAAAAAGCTATAATTTCAAAAATCCTAATTTGGTCGTACGATTTTGCTTACGAAAGTTGAGGAGTATCATAAAAACGATAGAATTATTGTGCAATTATCGATTATAACACGATCAGTGTTTAAAATTAGGACGAAATAGTGTGTAGCTCAAGAAAACCAAAGCTAGGAGGTTAGTTTCCTGATTATGGTAGTTTTTAACTGATGAATCATTGAAAAAAACACGAAGAATACACTAGGTTTTGTGCATAAAGTGCACAAATTGCCCTAAAAAGTGTTTGGCTTTGTGGAAATGTTTGTAAACACTGTTCCATCTAACTGTCAAAATCAAGCTTTGAAAAACTTTTTCTTTTTGTCTTGGCTGCACAACCGTTGTCGGTCAAGCCCTGCCTGCCTGTATCACTAGTTCTGGGTTAATCTCCCCACCCCCCCCCCCTCACCCCATATAGTCAGGATTGTCAGTCCTACGTATGGCGGCAAGGGGGGCTTGTCCTTTTGGGGCTTGAACTCATGACGGGCTTGTCGTTAAGTTAAGCTTTGAAAATGGTGGACCAAAATCAAGCTATGCATCGACCTCTGTATTAGACTTTAGTGCGTACTATCGAGCGTGTGGATTAAAAATGTGCGTATTACTGAGCGTGAACTATATACGAAAGCTTTGTGGAATCGTTTTTTCATCCATTTTGTTTAGAAACGGGCGATATTAGAATTAAAAAAAAAACTTTGAATTAAAATGAAACACAAAACATCTTCAGTGCAGTAGGGTTCTCCAATCAGACCTATTCATTTTCAATTCAATTTCATCATTTTCTATATTTTATAATACCTAATCCTAAATGGAGTAACACTGTAAAGCAAGTTTATAGAGAAATATGAGCGTTCAACCATTTACGCGCCAATTACTATCGATCCCAACCTGTTTCTAACCGGACGCCAGGGATAATAAAGCCATCCCTCACCCGTACTGATGAATATTTTAGCCTCCTACTCTCCCGTTCCCTCCCCCACCCCTTTATTAGCCTGTTTGTCCATCCCGAGCACGTATGTTCCAGCCGAGCAAGTATTATCCATTGTGACACAGGGTAAAGAACAAAAAAACCCCTCCAGCTTACCTCTGCCATTCCCATCTGTCCACGATGCTTTGGTTTGCAATTTGTCAAAATTCGGATCGTCGCTTTTTCGCACACCCAGCAACCAGCAGAACCTTAAAGGAGGGGGGGTGGGGGTGTGTGTGAAGGAGAAGGAAGCAAAAAAATAAGAGGAAAATAAAAATGGGAAATGTACCTTGCATAATTCAATTCGTTTGGCGCAATAATTCAAAATAATGGAACGAAATGAAGCTACATTATCCCCAATGATTTGTCACGGCCAGCAGCTGAGCTGAGCCCGTGGGGCTGGAACGGCTAAGCTTTGCTAGCGGGGAGCATCCACCGAAAGGTCTGGAAGTTCTACTACCGGCCAGGACTTGTGCACGCTCCCTTGGGGTAGGCGCTGCGCTTGCTAGGTACGGCAGGCTTTAGCACAAGATTTGACCTCCGATCCCGATTATTGCGCGATGGGATAACGGCAAAAATCCAACCAAGATTTCAAACCTGTCCCTTACCTGTTTTGATTTGGGCAGTAGGTTGGCCCTAAAATTACCACTGCTCTAACGGGCGCTGGGAAGAAAATCCACAAAAATGGGACCTCCGGTGCGGGGTTTTCTTTTCTTCTGTGTTTGCTCTTCTGTGTATTCCCTCCCGTAGCTCAATCTCTGATGCGTTAGTGTCTTGTCTTGGCCTCAGCTCGCCATTCCACCACCACCGTCAGCCACGCGGGCTGCAATTTATTACTGCCATTCCTCCATTATGGCGAAGCGCGCAGCATGATGCCGCCGGGGGTGTTTCCACCGAATGGGCGCTGTAAATCATTTAACCTTGACCTTACCCGGGGCATTGGGCATCGGTCGGATGGGATGGCCTACGGGAAGAGGAACATGAACACGATTCCTTTAACAGATGCACGCCAAGATTCGCATAAAGTGAGGTTATAAATAACGTGCTAATGTCAGCGCAGACATACAGGCAGCAAAACCCGTGTCGTTTCCATTGATGGTTGGTGGGATAGGTTTTGCAGGAAAAAAAGAAACACAAATCGAGGGCCGGCAACTTACACGACACCGAAGTTCCATCAGCGTGGAGCCGTCAAATGTGACACCTTCTCATTCTCCCTCGAAAAACAAAAAACAAAATGGAAAACACTTCATTCAATTAAGTCGAGCCGTGCATGTCAGATGCTTTTCTTGGGACAGGGACACATTCTTGACACTAATAAGCCTGGGTTTGTTTCGAAAAAGGGAAGGCAATGCGAGAACAATCTAACGAATTTTAATCTCTTTTCTTCAACTGTTTCCATTGGGTGGGGTCGGTGTTGTGGCAACTCTGAATGGCACCACCCAAGACACTAATTGTTTTGAGGATGATGTGCTTAATTTCATTAATCGGTTTGTCGGTTTTCGTTAGCCCTGTTTAGGTTTGTTATTATTTTAAACCAATCTCACTGGCTGCAAGCCTGTCTTTCCTACCGTTTAAAAAGTCCCAATCCCCAAAGCAGCTGCCCGGGGGCGTAACGTAACATGATGTTAATGTTGTGATTAAAATCAGATAATGCTTCCTCCCCGTTCGCTACGCAGCTCTGGTCCCGTCTTTCGGCTCTTCATTTGCTTTAGTTCCGTTCCGCCGACGCCACGACGACATATGCGTGTCAAATTACCGATGCTGGGCTTGGTGGGCACGTGAAGAAGTGAGGAGGGGTTAGGAGAGGGCGTTACCAATATTCTGCCTGTCAGCGCAGATCGTGTGTTGCCGCGTGCCCTTTTTGGGGAGGATGGATTAATGGTGTACCGGGAAGTGGAGTCGAGGAGTCATCAAGATTGACGTTGTATGATAGTGTGTGCGTGTGTGTGTGTGTTCGGTGTGGGAGCAAGGGAGTAAAGGGAATAAAACACACACACACACACGCACATATCCGATCGAATGTTATTTACATGCAAATCAGAAAATTAATGTAAGCTTCACTTACTTTGGACGTGTGCGTCCTGCGTGCGTTGGTGTAGCCTTTATTTTTCGATCAAACACTCACGCACAAAGCTTCTGTGTGCTGCTGCTGCAGTACAAGCTTTGCTGAATTGGCTTTTGGTGTTTTGACTGGGTGATACATGCCCCGCCTCGACAGGATCCTTTTTAGGTTTTTTTTTTCTTTCAGACGCCTCATTTTTGGGAGACAAATGAAGGAAATGGTAATGATTTTCTTTTTAAAAACCGACTCAGACAACAGAACAACACTAATGGAGGAGGTGCCAAGCTAATGAAATGTAAATGTTGTACCACTTGAGGCACCCACTCCCGCACCTTACTAAAAGCCTTTGCGTTTGGTTGGATAAGGAAAGATTCTTTTCTTGCTGACAGGTTTCGGGTGCCTTTTTCGGTGTTGTCCTTGCACTGTTGTTTGGGGTGAAGATTGAAGTTCATCACTTTGTGTGTGTGTGGGTGCGTGTTGAAAACCAGACACCGAATAAACAATGTAGCTTGAGGTTTGGCCCTGGGCCGGTAAAATATCGACAGATAGCAAGTGCTCGTAGCACTTTGCGTTTTTAGCGTAATATCTTCACTGAAATGGATCGGTGTGGAATAATGCAATCGGAAGGAATGTTTGTGTCGGATGTTGGTTATCATGACCTTGGGGGAGGGAATACAAATGGGTTGGAGTTTTATTTGGTGGTCATTGAACATTGATTATCAGCTGCTTTTAAGATTGTTCATTGATTGCCTCAATAACAAAATGATCACTAAATATCCCATAATTTAACGGGTATCATTGAAATTGGTGACGATTCAAGATAGTGTATCCATTTAAGTTTATATTTATTGCCATGTTTTTTTTCATATTTTTTTTGTTATTCACCCCTATTCTTTCTCTAACCAACAAGCTGAATTTTCAACCTGTCACTGAAACAATATTCATCATTCGGGTTGTATCCATTTAACATTTACATTCCGCCATATTGGATTTCAGTATATGTGTACAAACAAAGATGTATTTTAAAATAGTTTTGTTTCCCTATTTTCTTTTTGAAACGGGGTTTTAAAAAGTTTTAAATTACGATTCAGAGAATGTTTAACCTTTCTTGACAAAATATATATGCTTCAGCAAAAAAATAAGTCAACCTTTCAAAGGCTGAACCTGGTCGAGTCATCGAGGCACGAATTGCTCTTTGTTTACATATTTTTTAGACATGTGGTTTTGTATGGAGTGTTGACATGATTTCAGCCGCCAACTATCAAACTGCATATAAAAAAGTGCCGATATTCCCCGATGTACGCTATTAATGCGGACCGGAGGCAATAGCGTATCTGAAATATTAGCGTAAGTTGAATTTGGCGGTTTTCAGTCAAATTATAGCAAATTTTCGTATAATTTTGCTTGAAGTGGTAGGTTTTAGCTACCTAATTAGTTATGTGATCTAATTTTAACCGAAGATTACAATTTTATACCTTTCGAAATGGTTTTTAAAATTCGATCAAAAGGGAATTGATTTTGAATTTGACATTCGTTGTGTCAAATTACTACAATTGCCTCAAGGTGTGTTTATTTAGGTGGTGAATTATTAGCGCGTTTGCCGGGCGCCATCATTGAGTATTGTTATGTCAAATCGCATACAATTTTCTATACCCCGCTCCAGCCCTTCCCGATTTAATACCGGAGCACCCAGTATTGTTATGTCATGTCGTGAAATGTCAATTTGCTCTGAAGCACTTCACCTCCTAATATCCATACACCTTGAATTGGCTCAAAGAACTGTCAAATTTAAAACATAGCGTATAGCGTAATCGCGTATGGCGTATATCGGGAAATACCTGTAACTGGCTTGTATCGTAACGTATGACTTAACATCATGTCCGTGATGGGTTCAAGCCCCGTCATACGCAGGACTGCTATGGGTAATCAGTATGTCACAGAAAGTCAAGCCCATTAATGGTATAGACAGGCCTTGAAAGACAACGGTTGTTATACCAAAGATAAAAAGTATCGTAAAGTATTTGTTTAAAAAAGGTTCAATTAGCTTTTTGTTCATTGTCAATCCTTTTTTATCTACATTTCAAAGATTATATAAAAAACTCAAGTAGTTGTGTTGTGTATCGTGATTATAAAAATCTGCCATTTAAATAAGATATATCGTATTCTTTTAGCTATTTAGTTTTTGTTGTAGAATTACGTAATGAAATCATAAACTTTTGAAGAACCAATTGAAAATACAAACGTAAACGGTAATAACAAAATTTGCTTCCCTTGCCTATCTTTTCTCGTAGATCCGTAGAAGGGAAAATTTCCTCGATAAATGGCTATATTCCGAAAATTTTGTATCACCTACCCCAAAAAAAAAAAGAAAAATACCTACTCAATGTGAATTATTTTGTAAATATATGGAAACGGTTTTAGTGCGAACAAATTAGCCACACTTGATTGGCGTGGGTGTGCGTGGCGCACGGCATGGAACAAGTTTATTTTACAAAATTCCCATAAGGAAATGGTTTCTCGGTAAGGCCGCGGTGGAAAGTGGTTCCCGAAATTGTGTTCTTGGGAAGGTTTTTTTTTCTTCTTCGGTTAGTTCGATTTACCCCTCCCTCTCCAATTCCACGACAAGGGAATTGCATTAGCATTTGAGTTTCCTCTCTCCGTTTTCCTCCTCGTCTAACTTGCTACTTCAGACGTAGTATGGTAGCAAAACCCTCGCCTCGGCTAAGAAAGTTTTTCACCGAAACACAGTCAATTTCTAGTCAAATAATATTAAGCACTTCTTTGCTGGTTGGGCGCCGCCAAACTGGGACAGTGTGCGCAACAATTTTCGTAACTTTTCTTCTTTTTTTTTGTTGTTGTTGCCAATAAAGCTTTCCGCTCCATATAATCCCGTTTTGCCACTCCCTATTTTCCCCCGCTGAAGGCACGCACAACAACATTGTATCCTTTTTCGGAAAACGATTCACCGGCGGCTGCATAATCACGTTCCGCCACAAACCGATGACTAATAAAACTGTTGCAATGACAACGCCGCCAAGTTTGGGCCGCCATCTTGGCCGCCCCCCCCCCCCAACTTGTTGCACCGAAGCAGGAAAGTTCAGCGGGAGAGGGAGGGAGGAAGGCAAAAATCAACATGTTGGATTGACTGTGCTTTCCGCACCGCAACGGCAGGCATTGTGTACAGCGCCTGGAAGCTGTTTTGTAATTTCGTTTGAATTTTCTTTCCGCTCCGCCCACCCATGTTCGCGTTAATATACTCACAATTGATGAATGATTGTGCCCAAAGGGAGGGGATGGGGGGGGAGAGTGGGGCTGAAGGAAAAGGGAGGGATTGTTAATCTTTTTTTTCCTCTTCCGAGTACGCGGAAAACTCCCAAAAGCACACGAAACGCGCCGGCTAACCAGGGAGGGGGATGAGCTTCGCTTCGACGGTACAACGACGGTCCGGAGGTTCCTGGCAGGCAGTACCTCCCCGGGCAGGCACAATGTGCAGAGTGTTTTCTCAACAAACAAACAAGGTCTCGGTGAAGGTGAATGTGCTGGTGCCGTGGCGTAAAAGTTCAACGGCCATCAGCCGTGATTGGAACGATGCCAAAATCAAATCTCAAGTTTAGAGCAATTTTACCGGGATAGGAAAATGGTATAAAGCGAAAAGTGATTTAGACTCTCAAACGGGTGTGTGTGTGTGCGTGTGTGTATATATTTAAGAGTTTCCTACACACAAACAAACACACACAAAACATGCAAAAATTCATTAAATTGTCTCTTCGCATCAAGTGGCACAACCTGTTTGACTTTCTTTCTCTTTAGCAAGCAATTCTTTGTGCGGGTTTTTTTCTGTGTGTGTGTGTGTGTGTGTGTGTGTGTGTGTGTGTTTATGTGTGTGTGTGAGTGAGTGTGTGTAGCAGTGTGTCCTCTCAATGGTAGCGCAAATATAAAACAGCGCGTGCGGTAGAAACAAATGCATCAAAGGGGTAAAAGCTCTCGAGATTCCGCTGCTTCCCACGGTGTCGCACAGATCAAACACGCCTCGCGGCCACAACAACGTGCGTGGCGTAAGAGTAATCCCATCTTGCCATGTGTGAGCGAAAGAGAAAGTAAATAAAAATGTAAAAAAAGGACCAAAAAAGTACTGTTTTCCCAAGCAAATTACATCATACAGTTACATCGTGTCTTCCTTTTGTTTCGGGGGAGGCTTTCTTTGTGAGCTTTTGCCCAACAGGCTGCCTGGCCTACTTGGTTTTACAAAACAGGTTATTGACGTTCGTACATGCGTGTGTGTGTGTTTGTGTGTGTCTGTGTGTGTGCTTGTGCGCTCTGGCTCTGGAAGGTTAAAGCAACAATTTCCTCATCAGTTGGCTCAGGGGCGGCTGTATTTGTGCGCGGGATCTCGCGGGATCGAAAGGCTTTGGAATTGATTGAGAAGCATATGCTTCAATGCCGCCGTCGTCGTCGTCGTCGTCGTCGCATCGTGTGCGCTTTGGCCGTCCGCTCCCGGGGGCCGGTTTTTAACGAATGGCAAATGGTTAAAAATCCGATTGGCTTTTCTTGGAAAGCGCTCATCGGGTTAGCTGACGCAATCCCGGTGCGTTGCGTTGAAAAAAAAAGCAATCAAAACAGCGCTGGTGTTTATATTGATGCGTGTTTTGTTTTTGAGGCTGGAGGGGTAATTGAATTTCGAACCTTTTGTGTTTTAATACGATTAAAGCGATCCAGTGAGTGGGATTGAATAATGGTTGATCAATAGGAATTGGACATCTTTGTTTTATAAGAATAATAATGTATTTAAATTATTCCAAGAAATGTGTTAATTTACTTTTTTAAAATATCTATCTAAATGCTTCCTTCTTCAAACATACCTGCATTTCATCAAACAGTGCAAAATCTTCAACGGAAAATCTTCTATACAAAATCAACAAAAAACCCTCCAGGGATTCCCCCCATTCCTAATGAATTCACTCAAAAGGAGCGGTTGTGGTGGTTTTCGTGAAACAAATAGGGTAAAACTTTTTGGACCCATGCTCCGCCCGCTCGTAACGAAGTGCAAACGGGCCTAGGGAATGACCGAGTGGTTTGTGGTGCAAACTTTTCCCTAATGGCAACGGCAGCAGTAGCAGCAGTGTTCATCCAGCTGGGAATATAACAGCATATTGGCAGTTTATGTAAAGTGTCAAACTCACATCCGGTGTTCACCATGTATGTATGTGTGTGCGTGTGTTTGTGAGGGCATATCGGTAGAAAAAGGTGATTGTGCCATGTCAACAAAAGGTGCCAAACAAACCTCCCGGGAGTGGCTGTGGTTGGGACAAAGAAAACGAAAAGGGAACTAATCAAGGTAGTAGATTGTGTCGTTGATGTTTGTGACGTTGTGACGATAGGACGTGGGACGATAAACGATTCGCACCGGCGGGGAGGAGAGTGCAGCAAGTTACGGCTGTTTCCCCGCCAACAAATCGGGTCGTTTGGGAATCATGAGCTTTTGCGGATAGTTTTGCTATTTCTGTACGTATGGGCTGCGCTGTTTGCTGTGCTGTTCTTGTGTGATGGTAAAAGTAGGACATTGTGATACAAAAAATCAGCTGTAGTTGATAAAGTTTTTTTTTGCATTTTTTGTTTTGCTTTACCGAAACGTTGTGAACGTGGCATTGCATTAGTAAGGTCGTATTGAAATTACGCTTTAAAGTTGAAAGTAAAAAGCAGTTTATGGCAGCTAAGTTAAGGGCAGGTTTAACTTTCTTTTGCTCTTTTACAGCCATGTTCTTACTAAAAAGTAACTAAACTTGTTATTGGAAAAATTTTAATACAACCGATTTGTTTTCCCAAAATTAAAGCTCATTGCTATGGATACGTTCTTGAGACGGTTCATTACAATGAAGTAAGGAATATGACGTCACAATAATTTATTTATTTATTTATTTGGTTTGTAATAAATGTAAAACATAATTATATAAATAATGGTTAAAATAATTGCCAATTGTTATGTTGATATTTTTTTCTGAAAAAATCGCTCGCGCAAAAAAAAAGCAAAAAAAAAGCTAAAGCAAAAATCCATGTCAAGAAAATTTCGCTGGTAAAATACTTCACAATAGTCCTTTCTTAGTATCCTTAGCATAAAATAACAAGTCTTACAAAGTGCTTTAAAATACGATTAAACGTTGATTAAAACCAGCCATCAAAACTCCAATTTTAATTTTGACTGACAGTCATTAGAAACGTTTTCAGGACGATTTAAAAGTAAAAGGTATGTTGGAAATGGATATGTTTCTTGGAATGTTTAGTATTATGTGTATAAACTCTTCTGTAGTTGTTATTTTGGTTATTTTGACATTTGTGTAGTAAACAAGAATGATATTTGAAGATAATTTTAAAGCTATAAGTATAAAATGTGGATAGTTACTTAGAACTTTCGAACACTGCACGACAATTTTCCCTTACTTGTTAGATGTTCTTTCCCGTTTGACTGTTTCGGATGTTTATGTCCCGCTTAGAGTTAGGGTGTTTTCAAAAACATTGTGTTTTCAAAAACAAAAACTTATCGAAACAGAAAAGCCTTTAAGTCTTGTTTACAATTTCATCCCAAAACATCCTGTACCGTATTGTAATGGCTACCCGTACTCAAGCATTCCAGCGTAGAAGCATTAGATTAGGCTTTACAGTTGACAGTAATGGCAAGAGGTTCGGTATTCTGCATCCATCGACAGCCTTAAACCAGTACTCGACACGCCTTGCTGTGTTTTGTATCCAGAATACCAAAACACATAATTTCATGTTGATCCTTCGCACAACCAGCGAAAGCACAATGAGGGTTGCGAGTTGTTTTGCATATTAAGGCATATATTTATGGTGAAAGCTTAGTCACCCCTTGAGAAGAAAATAGTTGAGCAGTACGAGTGAGAAATTCAATTTCAGTTAGCAGCGTGCTAATGAACTTGTTCCGTACCGTAAAAGAAAACGCTTCGAAGCTTCTGTCATTGGTATGGCTCCCCTCCCGTGTTGGGATGGTATCTTTGGTTACAATTGCTACTTGCAAATAAAAGAGATCCTTTTGAAAAGGGAAACATGTCCGAACAAAATTAAATGATACACTCCACTACTCAATAACTACCCGGAAGCGGTAAAGCTTCCTCCCCCGGAACAGCTTCGATCAATAATTGAATTAGAAACATTTCCAACTCCCCCCGAAAGAAAAAACCTTCCCACTTCGGTAAATGTATAACTGTAATTTCCGGGATTGTAAAGGATGAAACGTTTGCACTGAGGTACGTTACAGCGCTTGCTGATAAACATGCTAAATTAATAAAGGTAATTATATTAGCTCCCACCGGCTTCGGAACACCGAAGTCATTGCGGGGGTGAATGTAAAGACGAAATGAGTAAAGAAGAAACCCTCCACTGCTGAACATTTGATACGCATGACGCATCGGTAAACAATCGGTACGGGCGCTGAGGCTGGGTAGCAGCGCGGGAGCGCTTGCTATTGGGGAAAATATTTTCATCATTCGCTTTCCGTCGGTAAGCGAACCGGTTCCGGTTCCGCTTCGCTGGCGTATCAGATTGTCAGATTCATTTAATTTTTACGACTGGAAAATCATGATCCGAATCATTGCACTCGGGCCCGTGGCACTTGGGTGGGTTCTTTGCGCCGAGCTGCCAAGCAGTTTGTGGGGACTGGGTGCACGTGCCCTGTGCCGGTGTGGTTTGTTGGCCGGGAGATGAACGAAACGCTTTTATCTTCTTAATGTTTTGTATAAGGGCAAGCATTTATTACTTGAAATTGTACTTTAAAAGCCAAAAATATCTGAAAAAAGAAGATCTTAAATGGAACCGTAAACAACCATTTTTAACCAAAATTGCTCTTGAGTTTCCTTACCAGTGCTGAAGATGGATTCGATACGAGCGAATAAACAAAACAACCACAACTAACCAACGCAAAAACACTCCTTCACACAGTTGGTGGCAAGTTATCTAAAGCGACACAGGGCACAAAACCCCACAGAAGGCTTCAACCGGGCAAAGTACTTTATTCGCTCTCTATCTCTCTCTCCCGCACCGTCTTTTGGCCGCAAAATCTGTCACCAGAAGTTAAGTCACTGTAAAGCTGATGGTAAATATCAGCGAGCTGTCGTTCGTATTTTGTCGGTGTGTGTGTGTGTTCGCTTGTTACTTGTGCCCTTTTCTGTCCCTATACAAAAGACTCCAGCAAAGTGGTGGAAAGTCTCACCATTCCAGCTTCATTTACTTTCCCCGTCCCGGAAAAAAAAGTCCCCACCCCAATGTGATGGCACAGTTTCAGTAAGCTAAAAATAATTTGATATCACGAAGGGCAGCAACAGTAGTAGCAGCAGCAGCAGCAGCAGCAGCACCACCACAACACAGGCACCAAGATTAAAACTCGTCGGTTTTGCGTCTACTGAACGTTGCCGGTTCGGTGCGAATTCCGTCCGTTCCAGCAGTTCGCACGTGTCGTCGTTCCCGGTGTCTTCTAAACCCCGCCATGGAATGGGTAAAACTTTTTAAGATGAGGTAAAAACAAAGTGAAGAGAGTAGAAAAAAACCCGAAACCGGCACAGTGACTTTTGGTCGACGAGTAGCAGGTCGACTTACTTTCCGATAACGAGTGACAGTAATTAAAGCTACTTTAACCGCACGGACAGTGCACGACCGTGGGTGTGAGGTGAAAGCGCTTTGGAAGGCGAACAAACTTACACCCTTCACGTGCAAGCTTGCGTGGTTGTTGGTGTTGGGTTGATAAAGGAGCGACATTACTTACTTACTTATCCGGCACTACAACCGCTTTGCGGTCTTGGCCTGCCTCAGGAGTGTCCGAAACCACTCACGGTCTCGCGCCTTCGTCTGCCAGTCCGTTATCCCGGCCTTAATGGCGGACGCCTCCACGCCATCTTGCCACCTCAATTTGGGCCTACCACGCCTCCTCTATCCTTGTGGACGGCCTAAAAAGACTTTACGGGCTGGGTCGTCCGTTTCCATGCGTATAACATGGCCAGCCCACCGGAGCCTGGCGAGCTTTATACGCTGTACGACAGTGAGGTCGCCGTACATCTCGTATAGCTCGTCATTATAGCGGCTCCTCCATTGTCCTTCCACACATACGGGGCCAAGTATCCTTCTGAGCATCTTCCTCTCGAACGCGGCTAAGAGGGTTTCGTCAGATTTGGACAGTGTCCATGTCTCAGAGGCGTATGTGAGTACTGGTACTATATAGGTACTATATAGTCCCAGCTTCGTCCGTCGCGACAGGTTCTTTGAGGTAAACTGCTTTTTCAGGCTGTAGAATGACCGGTTGGCAGCCAGCATCCTTGCGCGCAACTCAGCTTCCATGCTGTTGTCGTTGCTGACCTTTGACCCAAGATAGGTGAATTGTGGGACGACTTCAAAAGTGCGTTCACCTATCTGTACGTCACGCCTACGTAGATTCGGATTATTTATTGGTAGGTCCGCTGATGTTGCCACCATCAGTTTGGTCTTTGCCTCGTTTATCTGCAATCCGAGGCTCTCTGCCGCCTGCTCAATCCCTTGGTAGGCTTCTGCTACATAGGAGAGCCGCAGAAAGGAGCGACATTATGGGTGGGACAAATCACGTTCGATCGCGTTGGCCGATGATCAGTCGCTTTGCGCTTGAACGTACGTCATGGACCAGACCAGACTGACAGCAAACCGTTTCTGTTGATTGAATTCGAAGAGGCTTTGTTTTACTTAACTGCTATTAATTACGGAAATTGAGCTCACCAAAGGAAATGGCTCAGGAAAAGGTCAGCACTAATCAGTGGGATTATTGAAGCTTACACAAACAGCGACGCCCACGGCACGCTTGCAGGCGATGCGTGGCGCCTGTTATGATTGATGTTGCTGGGCGAAGATTTGAATACGCCTCATCGTCGCCTCACTCAAAACAAGCGGCACGAGTTCTCGGGAAATTTCGGGGATCGATGGGGCTTCAAACGAAACTATGTACGCCTGCGGGGTTTGCGAAATGCGCTGCCTCTTTAGTGGCTGTGCATATTGTGAAGAGGATGAAATATTAAAACTCGTTACTGTTTTGCTGCGTGCGTTTGCTTGGGAAGGAAGCGGCTGAGCGGGTGGGAAATATGAATGTGATTTTAAGTCAAAAATTATTCATCACAGTGTGGTTGGCTGTGATGAGGAATTGCAGTCGTAATTTTCATTTATCTTTGCTATCCATTTATAATGGAACGGTGTGCTATGCATTCATGAGGTATGGTGCAGTTACTTTGCTATGATTAACTGTAGCTTGGTTATAGTGTGTGTTTTTGTTGGTTCTGTTCACGTTGTAACATTACATTTACGCTTGTTTTTAGAGGTCATATGAAGAGGTTCATTCGTTATTTATTGGCAAAACAATGCACTTTAATGTGTGTGGAGTAGGCAAGCAATAGTATGCCCCAAGGTATGGGTTAGCTTTCACTGAGAAAATCAATGTCGATTTCTTTGTTATTATATCATATTATTAAAGCTACATGCGATAATTTATTTATTTCGACAATGGGTCTATTTCGATAACTACAAAGACTATGAACCTTGCTATTTATTTCTATATGCTAGAACTAATCCATTGTAGTTATGCACAAGTTTTGCTGAATATTTATAAATAAGTGTAGTTAAATAATTTATTTCATTTAAACGTATACATAAAAATTGAACCAAAAATCAAATGTCCTGTGTGGGTGCCTTCTTTAGTTTAAGAACAGTGATATCTTAACAGTAAAATAAGCAACTTAGCGTATACTTACTAGTGGTGGGCAAAATGAAGATTTCGTCGGAATCGATTCCGGCTAGCTCCAAAATTTTCTGGAATCGATTCCGGATAGTAGGTCCGGTATCAGTTTCCAGAATCGATTCCGGAACCAATTTCGGAATCGACTCCGGAACCAACTCCGGAATCGCCTCCGGAACTAGTTCCGGAATTGGCTCCGAAATTGGTTCCGTAATCGGCTCCGGAATCGGAATTGGATCGGGAATTGGTTCCGGAATCGGAATTGGCTCCGGAATCAAAATCAGCTCCGGAATCAGAGTCGGTTCCGGAATTGGCCCCGGAATCAAAATCGGTTCCGACATCGGAATTGACTCCGAAATCAGAATTGGCTTCGAAACGGAGTCCGTTTGAGCATCTCCATAGGAATAGGCGTTTGGGTCCAATGGTGCCATGTGTTGATAGCGACAAACAATCAAAATTTACTTGTAAATGATCTATTCACATTCGAGGACTTATTTCGCTTCCCACACTTCTTATTTCAATTCAAACCATTACATTTCTGGAGTCAAGTTCTGATTACGGAGCCGATTCCGATCCTGGAATCGATTCCGGAGTCAACTCCGAAGCCGATTCCGATCCTGGAATCGATTCCGGAGTCTACTACGGAATAGGCTCCGGATTCAACTCCGGAATCGGCTCCGAAAAAACTCCGGAATCGGCTCCGGAATCGACTCCGGAATCAGAATCGATTTCAGTATCGGAATCGGCTCTGGAATTGATTCCGAACACGGAATCGGAATCGGGTAGGTCCGATTCCGAGCTCCCACCACTAATACTTACAATAAACCGGAAACATTGATGGAGACGCCTAGTATCTCACAACAAGGAATGTTTCAAATAGTAATAAGTAACGTAATTATAGGCACAGCACAAAAGCCAATTTCGGATGTAAAACTTTATAGTAATACCCAATTTATTTTTAGAATGATAAAATTTGATTTTTATTGAATGTTTCTGTTTCACATGGTTAGTGAAACGGAGCATAATCCCAATTCCGGACTTACTATCCTATTACATCTTACACATTAGTAGTTTATATGCTCTTTACACTCTAAACGTCGTGTTCCAATGCTTTCCACGCAAACAAAAAAAACACTATGACATATTCGACAATATATCCTCCCTCGCTTACACATCGTTTTTTGATATAATATACATCGTACAGGCTTTATCATCTGTCTGTTTGTTTGTTTTTTTTAAATCATCTTTTATAGTTTGTACAAAACATGAACAACTCTTGTGTACTTTTGTTTCATTATGACTCACTTCACTCACGAGCAGAGTCCACTGTACTGTACAGCTTTCATACCTCTTACGAGCTTAGATGTTTGCTAATGCGTTGGTATGGTGGAAAGTAGTATGCTTACGTATAAATTATGTCTTAGCTCACTATCTCACTTTAAAATCTTCATGTTGTGGCGCTGCGCTGCGATACGACTTGTATGTATGTATGTATGTGGTTGTGGCGCCGTCAATGTGTGATACTAATCATCCAATGGAGTGCTTCGTTTACTTGTCAACTTGAACGATTGTTTCCGATTGCCGCCCATTGCACCATGGAACGCCTAGTTTC
Source organism: Anopheles merus (assembly GCF_017562075.2). Classification (NCBI taxonomy): domain Eukaryota; kingdom Metazoa; phylum Arthropoda; class Insecta; order Diptera; family Culicidae; genus Anopheles; species Anopheles merus. Next base: position 40,471,785 of record NC_054083.1, read on the forward strand.
TGTGCGTTGCAAAGTTTCGATTGGCATGTAGGGTCGTAACCCTGGCTGTAGGGCCCTGCTAGTTACTTCTAAAACTCGCAAACTTTACAAAATCAATGATACTTTCGTTAAATTCTAAGCAAAACGCAACAATAAATCGGTTTTAATGTAACAAACGCATCTGTAAATCTACTAACGTCTCGCTGGACGCGTTGTAATAACGAAACAATTCCATTCTACAGTACCACAACCGATGTTTGCTTTTGGATTAGATGGTTTTTCCCTACAAGTATAAATATCTCTCTCTCTCTCTGTCTGACTGCTACGCTTCGGTAAATCTCTAGTGAATCTGAACAATGTGTTGTTTAAAAATAGTGCTCGAATCTAAGTGTTTTGGTGGATCGGTACCCGGTGGTGGAGGTGAAAACGGAGCAAAAATGTAACAACTCGAATCCTCGTTACCTACAATACTTGCTTTGTACACGTTTTGGCTCGTGTGTCTAGATGCCACATCTCCCCATCGTTCGCATATATTTACATTACACACAGTAACACTATCCCACCCGGCTGAGGGGTGCAGCAATCTTGAGTGTAGCTTACAAATATAGCAACAGATTGGACTGCTGTGAAATTTTCCTTACTAATCGCTTTTCGATTGTTGACTTTATGTGCTACGAACAAGAAGCGTCACTACTACTTATGTTGCTTTGCTTTTTATTTACAGCGCTCAAAGTATCTAACCTACACGCTAGTAAAGTTTGGAGATATGTTTTATCAAACATAGCAAATGGCAATTGAATGCTAACTAACGCTCGACGACGAATGCACGAATGTGCGATAAAGTAAAAACACTCCTTAGGAGTGCATTGCTAATGGTCCCTCACAAGATCTTACTCAATCGCTGGGCAAAACGAAGTGTACCCATCTCGCATCGTGCATCATCCCGCAATAAGCCACGAAATGCAAACGTTTTCTAAGGGGCTCACTTAGACAACGTGGTGATTTTGGTTTATGCGTAATGGGTTTCAAACGTTACGTTGCAGCAATGCAATAGAATGCGAGATGGTGACAGCAGTGTGTTTTGGATAGCGGTTGAGTTGCAAAATCCGACGGAGCATTCGCTTTGGCAAACAAGATAACGCAAGGTGTACAGTCTTTGTGTTGCAACTGAGCAGAATATGTTCTATCTTTAAAGCGTTATTGTTAGCTAGCGTTCAGATTTCGATTTTCTCGATGATATTGGATCTTAAATGTACAGCTACTGGGATAAGGGAATAAACATAACGCGTGCAATCGGATTATCAGTAAATCTTAAATCATTGCTTTTACAGGGGAGCATTCCGATAGTATCCGAGCACTAGGACTCATCGCCTTTCGGCAAGTCAAACGGTATGACAATCAATCGTACCGTATCGTGACAGCTAACGATTCCTTTATTCGCTGCTGTCCGTGGAATGTAGTAAAATAAATATGTGCTACACGCATGGTGATGTTAAATCGTAACGAAACGCATATTGACAAATCATCAGGCAATAATTCGTACGCTATGCAAATGATCCATTCGCATGCAGCAGGTTTGGAAAGATGTGTGTGCGTGTGTGTGTTTGTGTGTATTTTTTCCCGGAAAGGAAGAAACGAAAGCAACGCAGTGAGGCGGTAGTCAAAATGTATCGAAAATAAATATTGCCCCTAGGTTGCATGACGATGTTCCGTGCATGACTCCCATTGGTTCGTGATTGTACCGGCGTGATTGCCGAAAGCGGTGAAAATATTGATGGATGAAGCGCTTACGATGGTACGATAACGTACCCCGGAACGGTCGATCGAATCAGGTCGTTTATGTGTGTGGTTTGTGTAATGTTGTGCAAGGGGTTTTAATCTTTCGAAAAAGTCCTTCAGTCATTTTTGGGATTTTTGCGGTAAAAAACGTATGTAGAATTTTGGTTGGGTTTTTTGTACATTAACATATTACTAAGGGTAACGGCTATAGGGGCGGAGATCGCCGTAGTTGGTCGTGTTTCAAACCGTTCAAACGCTTTTTAGTAAGAGGAACCAGGCGTCTCCACCACCATAAGTAAAGTACTGGGCGTCTCCTTGACATAACACAACTACCACACGTGAAAGCTATCTATCACAGCCTACTAGGTAACCGAGGCTTCGAAGGAGCATCATTGAAATTAAATGGTGAAGCTTAAACACGAAACCATACATTGGTAGGCATACTTTGATGATATGGTAAGATTAATTTACTGAGATAGCTACCACTTAATTTACTAAAAGGAAATTGTTTGAATAACATGGAGGCGCCTAGTATTTTATAAAATATACATAGAAATAGCATGAATTCTTAGGCCAAAAACGCCCCAACTAAGTTGTGATTTTTTTCAAAATATGAAAATATAAACTTTATAAAGTAATGTTTTTGAATAATTAATGCTACACTTAACTAAAATTTTGTAAAGGAAATAGTTTAAATATAATGGAGGCGCCTAGTATTTCACAAAAATTATATTGCAAGTTCATGGCTTCTTAGGCCAAAACACGCACCAATTGAATTGTGAATATTTTTAAAATAAGATGAAAGTTATTTTTTGCAGGAATTTTGTCAGCATATTCCAACGCGCTTATCGATACAATTTCACCAACCGCAATTTGGGGCCACCATCGCTCTGCAATACGATAGTAGCTACCGTAAGGGAAAGGAAAAAAAAGCATACGGTGAAAAGCAAGTGTTTCACAATTTCATCGCTCCGAGATGCTTATCGCTCGCTCGCTCGGTCGGTTGGGTGGGAGTAAACGCCAATGATCTGTTTATTGCATATGTGTACCACTTTTTGCCTTTCACCCATCATGTAAACCTTCAGCAGCATCGCTGTTTGTATCGTCGCAAGCAAATGGTCCGTACCAGAGGCAAACAAAGATCAAACACATTCTTGCACATGCCTTGCGAAGGTGAAGCAGAGCAGTGCAAGGGGTTGAGCGTGTGAGCATTTTCGCTTACCCAGGCCCGGAATGTTCTGACAGTCTAGTGCCTGGGGGGGGAGAGCACAAGAGCTTCCCCCCACGGAACGCTGGCATGGCACAGAGTATCGCAAAACGTTGATTAATAAAAAGGAAATGTGTGTTATTTTGTACAGCTTGACTTTCGTGCGAGTAGACTATGCTACAATGCTTTTGTAGAAGCATTAAAGCTTTTTAATACAACATGAAGCCACCGTGTCTTGTGCGGTAGGTTGCCACTCGTATCTGTTTTCATCTTTTCTTAAGTAAGAAAAGAGAATAAAAAAGAAAGCTTGCGACACATTTTACGATATTCCACCCGTGATTCCATCGCAGTGCTGGGCGTAAGACAAATCCACGAACGAATGAATAGTGTCGATTTTATTACTCCACAGTCGTGCGGGGACGAAGAATCTGAATGGGCAGAAAAAAATAAAATAAATACATTGCTTTTATTACAGCCCGCACTCGAAAACGCACACATTAAGAAGCGATTTTCTGCGCGCGATGCGAAGATTGTTTGATTTCATAAATATTCCAAATAATGAGCCAAGTCATGCTCACTGTTACGTTCCGATCCCAGGCCTCATGCTGCCTTGGGGAATTTATAAGAAAACTGACAACAGGGGCGTCGTATCTCAGCCGTCCCTTCGTTGCGCTTCCCGTGGTCACGTTCCGTGCGGCGGGCACGGCTGCGCACGGAGCGCACGTAAATGAAATTGGAAATAATGTAATACACAGTGTGCTGGGGCGGGGAAAACGCTGGGGTGAAAACAAATGTCGAAACAATTGTAAGCCAATACCGGATGCCGGGGCCTTTTTTCTGTCATCTCCACCTTTCACCGCACTGGCGCACCACCCACTCCACCAGCGGTTTCAATGTGAATCATGTGCAAACGGGTGTGCGATAAAATCGAGCGAAAAAGTATCTCTTGTGCAGGCGCTGTGCTGTACGTGTTGCGCTGCTGGTACCAGTTCATAAATTGATTTTACGACCGGGAGCGGGCCGAATGATCAGTGCCTGCTGATAAGCGTGCGTTGCCCGATGGAAGCAACAAACGCAACGCAGAAGTTCGCCACCCCTCCCTCCAGGAGAGTGAAAATATGACACAACAGTGCACTGTTTGTTTTAATTATGCACATGGGGCGCAGGCCGGGAGTGGTCCCAGCAGAGGTAAGGGCAAATTATGAGCACCGTATGATGGTTACAGTCGCTGATGGGTGAAATGAATGTTTAATGTGCGCTTATCCACAGCAATGGCAGGAGCCTTTAATTCAAGACGAAACGGATCGGAATGAACCAAAGAAAGAGCAATGATTTGGTTGAAATGCTGTTGCTGTGCAAATAAAGCATACAAGCAAGGTTTGACTGGTAGAAAACAGAAGCAGGAATACGAACAAACATTGGGATGATTTTGATCACGTCTTTCTTCGTCTAGCGTGTGATGAAACCATACGAAACGTTCGCCAATATTGATATCAAACACAATGGCATGGCTATCGGACATTATAAACGATATAAGCCTCGAAAAGAGAGATGTTAAGCAAGGATATAAAAGAGAGAAAGAAATACACACACACACTTATACACACATACACACACACAAACGGAACATGCTGACAGCTCGCTCGACAGCTTCGGCTTTAATCGTAACCGATCGCAACACCAAATCAACCCGACCGAAGCGAAAATGCGATTAGAACGGATGGAGTAGGAGGGACTAAAAAAACCACTCAATAATCGAGTTTTGTCCGGTGGAGCCGGCGAAAGAGAAACATAACCACAGGTTCGCTGTCTACTATCGCGAACGCTACTCGTGTATCGATGTACGGGCAGACGGCCGGACTTTGATTGTTTCGCTCGTTTCGTGCTTCATTTTATCCACTCATTGGAAGCTTTTTTTCCACTAACACAGACACAGACACACACCGACACGATTGTGTCGTAAAATTTTGCATGTGTCTGTCCTAACCACCTCAACTCCTCACGGCAGTACCTCACACCGACACCTCCTCGGTGTACTTGGAGCGATCGTTCAGATCGATAACGAGCCGCTTGTCGGGCGACTTTTTCTTCTTCGTCCCGCTCGTGCTGGTGCTGCCCACCTCGCCACTCGCCCCACCCTCACTGCCGCCCTCCCCGCCACCCGCACCGTCCCCACCGGCGGTCGATGTTTCCGGCGAGGCGGCACTGTTGCCGGTGCCGCTGCTGCTTTCGCCCCTTCGACTGGCGTGGTTGTTTCGCTTGGTGCTACTACTACCACCGGCACTGCTGCTACTGCTATTACTACAGCTACTGCTATCACTACTGCTATTGCATTTACTATTGATTGCTTCATCCCGGCCGACCGGGTTACCGGGGGCCACCGTGCTTGATTGTTGCTGTGATTCGTGCTGCGTTCGTACTGCTGTGTCCCTTGCCGGTGGTTCCGTCACGCCACCACCACCACCCTGCTCCACCGACTCCCTTCCTCTCACTCTTCCCCCCTGGCCCCTGGACCGGTTTTCAATCTCCAGATGCTGCAGCGCGGTCGTGAGCGCGTTCCGCATCAGAAAGTGCTCCTTCAAGCTATCTATCCTACTGCTGTTGTTGGCGTACAATTTGTTAAACTTTTCTAGATTCACCGACCGGATCGTGGCCTCGTCGGTGGCGGGCGCCAGCTGGGCAAGCGTCCCGGCCACCCCCGCCTGTGTCTGCGTCGCCTGGCTATCTACAAGGGTATGGGGGCCGGTGCCCGATGGGTGGTTGTGCCGCTGGTGCTGGCGGACTGGCTGCTGCTGCTGCTGATGTAGCAGATTATCACAAGATTCGAAAGCTTTTGTACTGAACTCACCACACTCGCTGGTGCTGGAGGCACGCTGATGGTGATGCGGGGAAGGGTGCATTTGCTGCTGTGTTGAGTTCGGTTGCTGCTGCTGCTTCCGGTGCTCGCCGCTGCTCCTATCGACAAACTGACAGTTGAGCACCAGCTCCGAGCTGTGCTGTTTGGCTTTGTGCAACGGCCCGGCACACCCGACCGTTGCGTCCTGCCGCCGCCCGCCCGCACTGCAGGCGGTACACCCGGAAGCGGAACCGGATTTGACGTGCACTCCACTTATCTTACAATTACAATTAACCGCACTGCCCGCACCGGTGAGCACCCCGGCGCTGGTGGAATTGTTTATCACACTGTCGTTGCGCCAGCCGTGCTGCTGCTGCTGCTGCTGGGGCTGTGCGGTGCGGGTCGAGGCGCAGCAGGCGCAGCTGCAGCAGCAACCGTTGCTGTTGTTGCGCCGGCCGGTCAGCTCCATCGACCGGGACAGGGCCGGCTCCTCGTCGCCGCTGCACATGCACTGCAGCTGCTGGTGGTCGAGCCGGAAGTCGCTGCCATCGATCGAACGGAGACAGTCCGGCCGGGCGGGGTCGGGCGCCGCCTCCTCCGGCCCGTCCAGCTCGTCCGTGATGGTGATGTGCGTTTGGGCGGGCAGCGGAACGATCGACCCATTTCCGGGCGGTGCGGCCGTGACCGACCCGTTCGGGATCGTTGCGGTCGTGTTCGTGTTGGTGCTCTTGTCCAGCCGCAGGATGGTGGTTGGGGTGGGCGCCGGGGACGGGATGCCCGTCGCGCCCGATGCCACCGACAGGCCGTCCGGTGGACCGGCGGCCTGGATCGCTTTCAGCGGGCTGGGCGCACCGAGGGCGGGCGGTGGGCGCAGCGAGGTGGTCCGGCACGCCTCCATCAGGCTGGCGACGGTCAGGATGGCGGCGCCACGCTGCGGGATGCGCTCGTACAGCCGCTGGAGCTGGGTGTAGAGGAGCTTCAGCTCTTCCAGCGCTTCCGTTTCCGTGAGGCGCCCTTCGTTCGCTGGAAAAAGGGGGAGGGACAGAAAAGGATGCTGTAACTTTCTGTGATGATGGTTTTGAATGAAATAAAGTTGAGATTGAATGAAACGCCCGGGGACAAGCTGGCTCAATTATTACCGTTGTAAGTTTCATACTCATTTCCCAGAATGTTTGGCTCATGATGGGTCGTATTCAAAAGGGTTCGCAGGAGATAGATACAGTACAGTATTGCTGTACGATGTTGTAGAGAGTGCTCTAAACAAAACTCTCGTATTTAAATTATGTTCAAGAACTTGAAACAAAATAGTACAAAATAAATAAAGTGTAGCAATCAAGCAGCAATCCAATACTAAAGATCTCAAGCCTAACGAAGAGAAATTTAATGTAAAAATATCAAACCTTTCCTCAAAATGAATGACATAAGTACTCTTTAAGGTACAGAAAATGCAATGAAAAGAAGCAATGCGTTTGCTGAAATAAACAATAGGGAAGTCTCTCCACTAGCCGGTCTCGTGGTACAGTCGTCAACTCGTACGACTTAACAACATGCCCGTCATGGGTTCAAGCCCCAAATGGACCGTGTCGCCATAAAGGTGTTGCTATATAATGAAGGTGTTTATCTTAAAGAAACAATTCGTCTTGAAGAGACTACATCGTACAGAAATCTCACTGTAATAGGCAGTAAATGATCCTTGAGACGCTCATCTTAGTGAATCTTCACTGCAAAAGCCGGGGTACATGGTCCGTACTCGCTAGTGTAATTTAGATCACTTTCACTTTCGCATCTGGCGGCGGCTGGTGGAAGCTTTTTTTGGTAATCGATGAAATGGTCCTTCCGGATTTCAAATCTAAGTAGCTTTTTCATCGTTTTTTGACGCGAAAATGACTAAAATACTTGCACAACACATTTATCTACAAATTAAAAAGCTTTTTCAGTCCAGTTTAAGTAAAAGATACGGAAAAAAACATATTCTCTGAAGCGGCTCCAAATTGTTTGGAAAAATGCTTCGGTCAACCGCCGCCAGCTGCGCTAGTAAAAATCGAAATCACACTAGCGAGTAAGGACAATGTACCCCGGCTTCCTTCCTTTTGTTATCTAATGCATTGAATGTAACCAACCAATAAATAATGAAATTTACAAAGAGGAAGTAGTTTCATGCTTCTACATCCTCAATAAGATCTAAATTGTCTTGATTCCATCTATGCAGTTGCAAAACTATTCATGATGACTGCCAGATGTCTTCAGAATATCCTCTGGGCAAAAAGAATACTTCAACAAATATGAACAGAAACATGCGGACCACCCAGCTACAAAGACACTTGCTTCCCGCAAGCCACACCTTGAAGCTGTCGGTAGTCCCAAATGTGTGCTGTTTACTCAACAGGTCGCACTTGAACTGCCATGGTATCACCACTAAATCAACTTCTCACCCATAGCGCATTGTTCGTAACAGCTTCCGGCAAATTGGTGCGAACGATTTAATTGCTTTCGTAAGTGTTGTTTCGGTTGACTATCATCCGACCGAATGTCATCAATCAGTCTGCCCATCGCAGTGGGGAGGGGCGGCGTGAGGAATGTGTTTTCTTCACCCACACACACACAACTTCACCTCATAACAAAGCTGTTTGTTAGATGGTAGTTCAGCCACACAAACATTGCACCTCATGGGGTAATACTTCTGTCCGATGAACGATGTCTATTTTTCATGCGTTTAATCAATTTCGGCACAAGCTTCCAATTCCCATTACACACACACACACACATGTACGGCCATGCAGAGCTTCATCTTCATTACCACCCCGACCCTCTCCACCGTTGGGAATATTATAAGCCGGTGGTAGACTGGTAATGAAAGTGGCTGATCGATCATTCCGGGGGAAGCTTCAACGGGCCCGAATACCTGTCGACCCGTTGCGCGCCACCTATAGTGCGTGGAATGTGATAACGATAATTCATTTCCGAAAGGATGTGTCTTCTCCCGGCTGGCTGGATTCGAGTGCTCGCATCCCAGTTTTCCAGTGCATGCATGCTCATGCATGGGATGGTGTAGATGGGGCGAGGGTTGAACCGATTTGTAGAGCACCGATGCGTCTATCCAATGTAAAAGGGCACTTGATCACTGCCAGCGTGCAGAAAAGCGGGTCAAAGTATAATTTCTCCTTCCTTTGTGAATAGTGGCAAAACCGCACGGGAAGCAGCGGGAGAGAGGCACTCTCACACTATTATTCCTTTGTATTTGGGACCAACCCCCTACTCCCTCATTCGTTCGGTGTGGCCAGTCGAGCAACACGGTTTGCCGAAAAGTGATTTATCGAAATATGCCTCGAGCTTGTATGTAATTGGTTTCGGTTCCGTTATTTGCTTTTCTGGCGGCAGTGGAGCTATAAAGCGGTGTCTGTAGTTGGCTTGCCTATTCCCTGGGTGTCGGACGGACTTGAACCAGAGGACGTGGAGCGGGGAAAACAAAAGAAAACAGGGAGAGAAAAAAAAGGATTCAGCTCCAATCGTACACAAGTTCATGAAAGGGGATAAGTGTTCTGGGTCACTCTCTCTCTCTCTCTCTCTCTCTCTCTCTCTTCCTCTCTCGATTGCTGTTCGATGTTTCCTCTCCACGAGCATCCCAGCACATGCAATTCCCTCCGTAGCGTTCACTACTATCCCCTGCTGAGGTCACTGACAAATGGGAGCGGACCGAGCTTTCAGCTGCAACGGGCTTTTTCTTCCCGAAAGATCGTGCTCTCCCGAATGTCCAAGATGTCAAATAGTTTCCCAAATTGAATTTAATGAAACGAAAACAATCTGGCATTGGAACGATGCAAACGCTCCCTCGACCTCTCGGTCGAAGTTTCTAAAGAGTTTCCGTTCACTTCAACTCGTTCGTTCTGCTCTTGTGGCACGTACGCAGCGAACACGATTGCCCTGGAATGGCTTTTTAGACAGCAATCATTGCTAACACTATCAAAGCGAATTGCTCTGCTGAACTGTGTGTACATTCGTTCTTCCGATTAGTGCACACACACACACTAATTCCAATGGGATTTCCTAGCTCCACAATGCAACACATCAAACGAATCAAACGAATCAAATGGCTCAACATGCGGTCATTTGTGTTCCTGGAAACGTTTCATTCCATCAATTACTCTTTGCACATGTAAAAAACGGACTATAAAACACCCGGAAACGATGACAAAAAAAAAAACAAGACTAACTAACAAGACTAAGCGACAGCACCGCATACTGATACTGACCCATGTTGGCCCCGAGCTGGGCGGTCGACGTCGTGACGCTGCTAGCGTTCGCAAAGGTACGTCCGTGCGAGCGGCTAATAAATTTGGCACCGGATGGTTTGATGCCGAGCCCGGTTGGGTCGTCCTGATGCTTGCCACCGCCCCGGAACACCAGGTACACCTGCGGGGAAAAGAGACCGGTGAAAGAGAGAGAGTGGCAAAGTGTAGAGTAGTAATCGGGAATGACATTTCAATGTGCGACGGTGTGAGGGCAGTGCAAGCAGAGCGCAAGTTTCTGCTTGGAAAGGTGCGATATGCTTTACGATTCTGCTTCCCCGGGAACGGGACGGTTGCCTTTACACGGAATCAAATTTGACAGTTGTGTCGGTTGTTTTAGGCGATGGCATAACTCTTTCCAGCTGGATAGTGGCAATCTCTTGAGTGCGTCCGTTTGATTGCGAAATTCATTCGGTGTAAGTGGCGGCTTTCGAAGGGAACGGTTTAGTTGAGGGGAGTGGGGGGGGGGGGGGTCCAAAAGGTACACAATAAGACGTGGTGCGACAATTCCGTACGGAATGGTGAAGAAATTTGTGCTAAAATTACATCGAAATGCTTTGCCCCAAGCTCTGTTGCACATCGGTGCATTTCCGAGAGCTAAGATTGAAAATTGTTTCCCCTCGTTTGTGAGGAAACAGCATACCTTCGAGCACTTGAAATGCCAATTCCGTCCAAACATTGCTATTCGCGCTGGCTGACTTCACAATCTCAGTGCAAACAATAGCTGCTGACTGTTAATTTTGTGCAAGTTCGGGTTAATTTTCGATACCTCGAACTCTTCGCCGCGTGCTCTCTAGCGCACTCGCTTCGTACTGCTACAAAGAACCATGAACGGATGATTACTGATGGTTGGGGTTTTATAAAATACTTCCTGGAAGTTGTCGACCACACTTGAACAACTTGAGCTGTTTCTGTGGCTTGTTTCTAGAAGCGCTGGGGACACGACAGGCGACAAAAAGAAAACAAAACAAACAAACCGACGAGAAAAGAAAGAGTGAAGCAACCCTGCCGCCAGATCTAGGACGTGCTTATCTGTTTCGACTCCGACCCGAAACGGGGCCCGTGTCTTACGGCCATACCGTGTGTACTTTTCATTTAGAGCGATGGGTTTTATTTACCGGATCGCTATCTAGAAGTGGTTCATTATCCTTTTTTTTCCCTAGCAGTTTAGTTTTTGCCGCTCCTTTTCCCATTGGGCTCCGCAGAAGCTGTAAAAATAGATCGTCGTGTTGGAGCAGCAACGAAGGCAACGGGATGCCGAATAAAAATGGTTGAATTTTAAGCGCTCGTCGCTTGTCGTCGCTTGCCAGCTACCCCTGGATCATTCGGACGACGATGACGAGTGCCGGGCCAGAAAGTGCCCCGTCAAAGAAGTTGAGGAGGGGGGCGTTTTTGTGCGGGGGCCAACGGTGCTGGCCGCTTTGTACGATCCTTTTCTCAAGAGCAATTTCGCAAGAGTGTTGACAGAAGCGCACGGCAACGAGAATGGGAGGTGAACCACAACAAAAAAGCAAAACAAAAAACCTCAGGAAAGCGGCCAACGATTGTTTGTCCTAACGACGGGATACATTCGTTTTCGTTTGCGGGTAATGGGTAAAGGCCCACCACTTACACGTGCAAGAAAAGCAATCAAGCAGCTCCTTCTCTCGCGCCTGAAGAACAATGCTGTGAAGGACTCAGGAAAGGAAGCTCGGGGGCAAACGGAAGGAATTGGATAGCTTTTGTTTTACCTTGCTGCCAAAAATCAAAGCCAACAGTAGCGTGACCGTTAGCTGCGTGTGACAGAAAAATATGATGTACAATAAATCGGGATTAGCCGGCGACTGCAGGAACAACCTGAAAGTAGAGTGAGCAAGAGCAAGCGAAACAAGAGAGCAAGAAAAGAGGATTAGAAGAATCGCAATAAAACAGAGGAGCGGCATAGAAGCTCTTTTGTAGATTGTTGATGAAAAAGCAAATATTATGTTTTGGGAAAGAAATGGCAAAGAAACTCAAACGCACACCTCCCTGCCAACACAGCTTAGCTGGTAGGAAAATGCATTAGTTTGAAGAGTGATAGAAGAATGAAAGATCGTAGCAGCAAGATGGGTCTGGGAATTGGCAGAGCTCGTGTGTCTGTGGAACGTACTCAGCATGCCATGAAGCGTTATGATCATCAACACAATCATATCAGTGGAGCGGGGAGCTGGCCTGTGCTCTTGCTCTAAATAGATGAGCTGCTGGAGGGGCACTTCTAAATAAGTTCTAAATAAATGATAGTTCTTTGTTTATACTGCAGTGGCTGCACAACGGATTTGAGCTGCAATTCCTGCACAGTGAGGGAAATGAAGGACAAATCGTTTGAGTCTCAAGGGACTGAAGAAAGGTGGGTTTTGTTAGTTTGGACTTATTCCTTTTTTCATAATCTGAATCGTTGCTGTGGTTTAGTTTAGAGATTGTTAATTATTAGTCTGTTGTCTATGTTACCGTTTATTTAACTTGAATTTTTGAATTTAAGAAAGATATGAAAAGTAGTCAAAAATAATTCTAAATAATTCGAGCTATTAAGAATATTAGACAGATTTTTTAAAGAATTTTCAAAGGCATTAACATTTAAGCTGGCAACCGGATACCCGGGTATATTTTTTAAATTTAAACTGCAATAAATTTTGATTCCTTGCTTGTATTGACCTTGAAATTTATTTCCGTAGCCTTCCAACTTTTAATTTCAGAAGTTTTGGTGCATAAATTTTAATATTAAACAGCCTTTAAGTATTTTTTTATTTATTTTAAACTTTATCATTTAAGTTGGTAACCAGCATACCCGGGTATTCCATGACGAGAACGACGTTTCTCTTTTTCCTCTTTTCGTAACTCTTTTCGTAATGAAAAAAAATTTTTATGAACAAATGAAATAGAAGAGAATATATAGTCACCATTACTTGCTTACAGCATTAAAAGATAGAAAGCATTGTTTGCCTATGAAAACCGTTAATTTTTGCGTTAAAATGTGTGGAATACCCGGGTATGCCGGTTGCCAACTTACGTGTGTAAATCTGGTTGCCAACTCTACAGTTAGCAATGAGGCTAAATATTGAACACAGAATGTTATATACATTTTCCCCAAAAATTATTTACTGTGATAAACAATTTTTAATATTTTTTTTTTGCTGCAACAAACTGTGCTGACGCACTCCGCCATAGAATTTGCCCACCGTGCAACCGTGGTTCCATTTATTTTTGATCCTACTCTTGACAAAGCTTTCTCAAAAATAACTTGCTTTTTGTCTTCCTAGCAATCTTTTGAAATTTGTAATCCAGCCCGCCCGGTTCTTACTGCATCGTTTCCACGACTTCCGGCTGCTGGGACGCTTATCGAAGGAAAAGGGGAATAAAAATCCCCCGACAGCTCACAGCAGGAAGTTTTTACATTTTTCTCACAACTCTCACGAGTGCACACGAATCAACAGTGCCAAACAGTGGGGTGGTTGTGTATGCATAGTTTTATGGCACTGGGGAACGGGCGGCCCCGTGGCCTTCGCGTATCATTTGACGGTTCGTGGCGTACAGACAAACGTCTTAATACGTCTCGCTAGTGTTTTTTGTTGTGTGCTGTTGCTTCTTGGCTCAGCTTTCTGACACGAAACTGTCACGCTTTTGACCACGCGAATGAGACGACGAGCCTGGGGCCAGGGAGGTTGGTGAGTGGTCGCGCAAGCAACAACCATCAACAGTGACCATGAGCATCAGCATGAGCAGAAGAGCAAGAGCGATTTATTATCCGGCACCAGTCGTTTGTGTGTGTGCGAGGGTTATGGCGGGGTTGATTTATTTTACACCATGTTTTGTTTCAGTGGTCCCCTTTTTCTACTCGCTCTCTCTCTCTCTCTCTCTCTCTCTTTGTTGGCTCAAGGTGGTCCGTTTTGTTGCTTTTGTTAAAATTTTGTTTCGTGTTCGTGGGACGGCCGGTGGAGCAGAAAACACTTTTCCATCTTTCCATTTAGTGCGGGCAACAGTATTTCATCTCATCCTGCGGATGAGTGGGCATTTGAAGCGTTGGCCGTTGTGCGACTCCAGCGACTAGGCGCCATCAGCCGTTTCATCGCGCTCGGTTACGGTTGCGTAGCTGGGAAGACGGCAAACCACGGGCGAGAGGAAAGACATGACCAGAAAATGAAATCCCATTTATTTTGACCGGCCACAAGCACCGGAAGGCAGCTGCTGCCCGGGCATTCTTGCGGGTTCGGTTGCACTAAACGACGGATACCGGGGGTCGGTGGGGGGGGGGGTTTGTTGCCTTACGTCAAACCGGTGATGCATGAACCTTTTTTTCCTAGAAGCGTACGCTCATAATAGTCCGAATTTTGTGGTTGGTTTTGAGGTTTGGGATGATGATGAGGTTTTGGGAGCCGTGAGAAAACTGTGCGTTTCCTGCTTTAAGTCAATTTTTGTTACATTTCTTTTGTTTTTCCTTTTAGTTGGACATTTTATAGAGAAATATTGTGGTTTTTTAAGCTGTAAATTTACAGTCTAGGTACTAAAATGATTGTACAGCTGCAGTTTTAAAGGAGCAGTTAATTAAAAATAGTTTCATTTCATGTTCCGTTTAATTTTGCTACCATTTGGGTACACAAACGAATCCATAAAAATGAATCTTTATTGATTGCACTGTTCTTCACGTTCGCGAACGAAACTGTAGATCGTGCATCCATAAACAGTGCATATTTTCACATCATCTTCGATCAAGATGGATGAAAGCTTTACCGTCCCACCAACCACATTCACCCGGGGAAGGTTACAGTTTTCTTCTGCAGGGAGAGCAAGTCTCCAATTCATCATTACACCACCCACTCCCTTATTAACGTTCGTGTCCATGTAACGCACGGCTGAAAGTGGCTCCAAGCGTTGGCGCGGCAAGCAACATTCGCCCATAAATACTTTGCACCCTCCGTCTTGAATATCAATGCGATGCGCCCTTATTTGCATAGCGTTCGAGTGTGTGTGTATGTGTGTGTGTGTGTGCGTTACCGCTGGCCGTTGGGCTACTTGAAACTGGCCATTAGCCCACGAGATAAGTACCGCGACGAGGGGTAGAGCCGAGGCTTGATTTAGTGTTTGCGAAGGCCCTGAAGTCAGAAGGTGATGCGGTGTGCTAAGAATAGCCATTAAAAACCCATCATCCACAATATGGGAAGGATCGATCGGACAGCCGGGGCTGCTGCTGCTGTTGGATTTTCCGTTTGCCCAAATCCATTCCTATTCCAACACGTCCACAGATCGGTGCAAGCTCGTATGGGTGTGTTTGTGGACGCACAAACCGAGATGGATGGAAGAGACGGAAAAGATTATCCCAAAAGCCAAACACATCCAACCAATCCTAAGCATTCGATCATGTGATGTGGGTTTACTGAACGTATTTCTGTTGCCTTTTTTTCTTTTTGTCAGCTCATCCACAGTCAGCACAGTTTCGCTTTCATCAATATTCAAATCCAGCTCCCGGAATACATTAAACCATTTCAAGTGCCATATGAGTGGCCAACACACAAACAACCAAAAAAATTGCTCGGAAAACCTCAAATGACTTTTGCAGCTTTCCGGTTGCGTTCCCGGAAAATACAGTCTCATTGTAGCCAATCTGTTGGCCGATTAACTCCATGCTGTTATTCTAGTATTCCAGGGAAAAAAGTCTTCGTTTGAACACTGTTGTATGCATACGTTGTGTGCGTATAACACAAATGAACCATACTGTAAGTAACAAGCTTATCAAGAGAGAGATAAAGGGAGTGTAAAATGAATCAAAAAAGCCATCCCATCGAATCGAACCAATTGCAATGACAAGTGAGGTGTTTAAGGATAATAATTTCCATATTGAAATATTCATTTGCCTCCGCCAGACAGAGGCGATCGCAGACAAAAAGCATACTTTTCCTGTCCTTTGCGCTTTTGTGACCTGCAGAGTATCGATAATGCACCGGCCACATTCCTGCGGCGCGGTGAAAGTCCCCCTTGCAAAGCGGAATGTATAATTAATCTTCACAAAATGGAGTTCGATTTTTGTGTGACTTCGATTCCGTCTCGGGGGCTGAGTTGGGGCTGAGCAGGGGAAATGAACAGTGTAGTTTAAATTATTCATCTGGTTTTGTTGCAATGGCGCAGGGCGACGGGTGCCGGATGCGTATGCTGCTACTTGCTGAGGGACCGACTGGCCGGAACGTCCGGGCGTCCGCAAATTAATATTCAATCGAGATTTCCGGTGTGGTTTTCTTTTTGCTTTCATTTGGGTTGAGAGTTTACATTCCTTTCATTGGTTCAATTTGTTTTAAAACCAATGTAAAAGCAAGTTTAAAGAGGTTTACATCCATTGCTGGATGCTTCGTTTGGTAGCAGCAAATGGGAAAAATGAGTTACTTCTGAACCAATTCGACTCATGGGATGCGTTCAACTTAAACAAGGCAAGATGCACCTACTTTTTTTTCTTCGTTTAGTTGATATTGGGCCCCTTTCCGTTGTAAGTTCGTAGACTGAAATTTCAGCCTGTCAGCTGTTTGCATAGTAGAGCAGTTTTCGAGCAGCTATCTAAGTGGGTATAACATACAGGTGGGCTTATCCCAAGGTGTATGTATTTAGAAGGTTGATTTTTATCGCTTCTGCTTCTGAATGATGATTTTAAGAGTGTTTGAAGTATTCGTCAAGTAACCAGAAAGCCTGCTTGAGCAAAAGTTTTCACCCGTCCTGTCAAACAGTGACATGAGACCACTTGGTCAACATACACTTTGATTCTAGATTCCACCAGCTGATCTCTTTAATACACCTTGGGATAAATGAAAACACCCCAATTGACATTTTAGAGCTCTAAAATCGGGGCCTTTAAAATCGACTGTGATGTAGCTTTTTTGTTGTTTTATTATCTATCCTTTTAGAAAATTACGTTTTTCATCCTTATTGCTGGTCGTATAGTCAACTTATACCAAAAACCACCAAATTTTCACAAATAAACGCCGTAAGAAATGTACTTTATTTTTTTGCACAAATATTGCAGCAAATCAATCTAAAAAGAACTGAACGCCATCATCATTCAATAGAAAAAGGCCATTCGCACGCACAAACGAGGTTTTGACGCTTTCTACATGGTTTATAACACACAAATCCACAATTTTTGGTATCTCTAGTACCGTTCGAGCAGATCATGGTTAAAAATTTAAAACAAATGTCACTTCCCAAGTGACATTTGCTCGAAATTATTTTTCCAAGCGCCAAGATTTGGTGTGTTCGTAAATTAGACTTTCTTCTTCATATGGAGAATGCCCATTTTACATTCATAGCTTTGGTTTTTGATGAAAACCAAAAGCTAATTTTGTGTGACATTATTTTGTAAAATAATGGTATTATGTAAGTATAAAATAGCTACAGGACCAACTATAACGATAGAAAACATTATTTCTAAGCGAATATAGAATAAAGCATCGAAAAACGCGTATTATGGTTGATTTTGAAGAACTTTTTTTGTAAATTTCCTTAAATTGGTGCAGTTTAAGGGAACTTTAAAGTTCCAGTCTAAGGGAATTTGCCCGAATTCCCGGTTAATTGTGCTTGAAAATGGCAATTGTGTTGGAACGACCTTGTCGATTTTTCGAGCTGGTACTCGAATCTAATTCTAGCTTTTATTCTAAAATAATCTAGGTCGAAAATGGCAGGTTAGTTCTGTGTGAGATTCTGCATGGAGTGTTGACATGATTTCAGTCGCGAACTGTCAAACTCCATATAAAAAGCTGACTAGAATTGTAAAGGGCCCCATTTGAAGATTATTTAAAGATAAGAAACAGCATACAAACCGATTAAAGCGCTTCAATATACTCTTTTCAGTCAAGCAGAGCGCTAAAGATGCAATAAATTAACCCTGATTGTTAACCTTCGCCCAGCTTCAAAGAAAACAGCTACTGTTTTATTACTAATCTTTTTGTGCCTGAATATGAAAAAAAGCCAAACAAATCCCACGGGTTCATAATTTCACGTTCTGCCTCGGAACACCGTAGCATAAATCTTTTAGGCGCTATTTGGTTTGATTAAGTGAGACAATAAATAACGCTATTGATTGCAATTCAGCGTATCGTAAGGCAAAAGCTGTATTAGGTTTTTTTTTGTTTGTTTGGTGGCTCTTCCTCCGCCCATCAATAAAAAAGGTCAGTGAGTGTAGACAGCAAGGATGAGAAAACAATAAGGCATGAAGGCATAAAGGGGCTGGAGAGAAAGAGAGATGCAACAAAGCTAAACGTAAAAGCAAATAACGATTTTTCTTGGAAATGAACAAAAAAACTCCCCAACCCAGCAATACCACATAATTCATTCGCCGGGAAACGAGGGGGTAAAAGAAATAAGGACCAGACACACGAATGATACTCACATTGACACATTCAGGAAGCAGGTCAGTAGAAATTCGTTGTAGATCGCCATCGATATAAAGCGGCTTTCGTTGAACTCGGACGGGGCCTTCCGGACCATGATGCAGAGCCGGACGCCCCAGGCCAGAAACAGGACCTCCACTGGTTGGCGGTGGTCGTTGTTTGAAGCATCGGAAGGAGGGGTGGAATTTGTGGTCATATTTTTACCGTGGAAGTAAACACGCACGCGGTCGGTCGGTCGGTCGGTCGGTGGGTGGCAGCCAGTACCATGAAAAGCCATGAAAAGAAAAGAGCGGACAGAAAGTTAGTGCTTCGGTGGAGAGATTGTAGTTAGCGCTTTTTGTGTGTTTGCTTTCACAATCTGTAACTATACTATGCTGCAGCAACGCGACGCTGCAAGTTTGCTACACGTCGCGTACATGCGAAGTGCAGAAGGGTGCGCAAATAGTGCTTTGAAGCGCTCCTGTGGTAAAAACCAAATCTGCACGCTCGCGCTGAAGCTGTGCGGGACTTAGTTTATGGTCAGAAAAGAAGCAACACAAAAGGAAAGAAAGAAAAAGCAACTGCACGCTGCAGTTTAATAAACAAAACTGAGTGCGCGAAAGAATTTGACCTAGGAGTTTTCTATAAATCTCGATGATGATGCACAGGGCAACAAACAAAAAGGGCACCACACTGTACAGGAGATAGTAAAAGATAGTGTGTCGGAAACAAGTTCAAACAAAACTTTGCGAAACCCATTCTCCCTCACCCGGGCAGCATTTTCGTACAGTTGCAACCCCACGGCCAGATTGTTTCTTTTTTGGCTGGAAGTTTGGTACAATTTATGAAAGCTGAACTTGATCCGGGAGAAGCCGAACAGCTTTCTGTAATTCACTTTGCTTTGTAGTTTTTGTGCTTTTTTCTTTACTTTTACCAACCAGTTTCTTGCACGCGTTGCAGCGGCGCTATTTCAAAATTTGCAACGGAGATGCTTTCCTGCCGCTCAAGCACGGTTCGCAGGTAAGCACCGACCTCTCTAGAAGCGCGCCGACAGATTTACAGCTGCAACTTCCTGGCTGGAAAGAAGAAAAAAAAAAAGAAGCAACGGTAGCTTACGCTTGGTGCAGTATGCGCACACTCCCCAACCTGCCTGCCCATCATGTGGCGGAAGGCATAATATGTGCGCCAGCAGCAGGCGCAGCCAGAAGTTCAATATCGCAAGCGGAACTTTTGCGCGCCGCGTTCCTGGAGAAACGCAGAAGACAGAAGTGCAACATGTGCTAGTAATTTAAGCCGTAACATCCTGCTAGGAGGAGAGTATGCCTCGGTGCCGTAGTGCAGTATCGGTGCAACACAATTTTGCCATTTTAGGAAACACACACCAGGGTTTGGTAGTGAAATGAAAAAAAAGGGTAGCAGAGAAAAAAGAAAGGAAGGTTGGTAAAATAATGATCACTTTTACAAAGTATGTCAGCACAGGCCTTGCTCCTGCTGCTGCTGCTGCTGTGCAGTTGCCTGCTGCAGTTGCCTTATGCAGGCGGAGCGGACACACTCCAGCACACAGTGGAGCCAATAAATATCCTGCTAAGGTGTGAAGATTTATGCCGTTGTTTTTCTTGCACGCCGGTGGTAATGGTAGTGTTAATAGCTGGTGCTCAAATTATACAGTACGGATGCTGGGGAACATCGGAACACCTTCTCTTGGCCGGGACGGCAGCCGTTTGGAAGGGAAGCTGTGGGCAGAAACATTGTGTTCCGGTGTGTGTTCACGGGCGTGTTTAAATTTAAACCCCTTTTGAACAACTCCGTTCGCTGTGTCTGGGAAGGAAGAGGCAGCGAGTTGATCGTGTACTATGGGTTATATTTTTTTTCCCCGTGTTACACACTTGTAAAACTCAGTTCTTTGATTTGGAAGATGGTTACTACGTTTCACAGTTTTTAGTTGTGTGTTTTACAGAGCCATTTAAATCTGATTTTTGTATACTTTGTATGCTGAATCCCTTTTAAATAGCAATGACTGTTGCCTCCGATGTAGCTACTAAGCAGTAAAAAAAATCTTAAAACATTAGATTTAAAAAATGTTTTTAATTGCGAGCTTTGCTAAACAAAATCCTTTCCATAGAAAAAAATCAAATCAGCCCATTTTTAAGATTATAAGCATTTTTTGATTGAGTCTGGTCTTATAGTCAGTCGTATCGTGTAAAAATAATTCATATGAATATATTCTTAATATAATAGTGATATATGTATTCAATATACTTAACATAAATTCAATAATTGTGGAGCACACAGTGTCAGACATTACGTTACATTTTTAAAGCAATGGACTTACACTCAAAAATTAATGCCTTAGAGGCAAACATTGTGACACGCTGTCGAAAATTGCTGCCTTAGAGACAAAAACAGGTGAGTTAGAGCCAACATTTAGCAGCAACGACTGTATGGTATGTAAGAAAAGTCGTAATTTGATTGAACCTATTTGCCAAGTTAAGATTCTTTTTGAGCATATCTCTTTGAATACAACATCGATCCATCATTTAGAATAATTGATCTCCTTGAAACTTGATCGCTAAGTGATCAAAGGCCTATTTTTTTGAAGTAATTGACAGATTATTACAATCATGAGCTTCAGTAAACGAACTCTGGGAAGTAAGAAAACCAAACTTAACCAAACCAAACATTATTAATATGCAACTCACAACGTTTTTACTAAATTACTAATTGTTGAAACGAGTTTTCTATATCCGTTTTACTGGCCCAAGATCTAAACCCATAAACCTAACTAAACACATCCTAAATGCGTAGGCTTGACTTCAAAGAAGCACGAATTCTATGTGGCTGAAGTACAGCGTAAAAAAGCAAGCAGGATTGGATCAAACAGTGCAAGCTTTTCTTCCTAGAATGTGTAGCACAGCGTGAGATGAATTGTTTTAATCTTCAGTTTTTGCACGCATCGTACGACGCCTACTCTAAGTAGAAAGTAACATCATAAACGGAAACGCCCAAACGAGTGCTGCTTTTATTTACTAAACCGTCTGGACCGCAGATATCCATTGAAGAAATCACAAATAAGTCCAGCATTCTAAATACTCATTAAAATTCACTAAATCTACAAAAAAACACACAAAATAACACGTAAACCAAAGCGCAAAACCAAAACCACAAAAAAAAAACTTCAAGCTCATTTGCACGATTCAAATTAATCCTATCTGCTGCTCCGTAATTATCGTTTCGTTTTTTTTGGTACTTGATTTTTTCCTTCTTTCGTTTCAGTTTGCAAGATAGTACTGCCCTACATAGCCGACGGCGCTAACCGACCAAACCAGTGTTACACGCGATCGCTGTAAACTTGGAAGAAAGCAAAAACAACAACAAACACGCCCAACACTTCCGCCGCCGGTCGAAGCCAATTTAACGGGCCAGAACATTTTAATTAATCCCGCGCAACCGGCATTAACACGAACGTCTTTACCGGGAAGGATCTGGACTTCGGGGTGCAAACCCGGAAACGCAATCAAGGAGTGAGGAGGACTGGAGAGAATGGCTACTTACGTGAGGTGAAGGTATGATCCCACCAATCCGTTTTGCACAGGAACGCCTTCAGATTGTCGGCGGTGCGGCCGACGATCACTACCGGCGGTGCGACCAGCGTTCGGACGAGCAGCGCTATCCCGACGAAACCGCACAGCACACCGATCCGCTTCAGCAGGTAGGCGTCGGTAATTTTGACCGCTTTCGCTGACCGAACACGAAAAATAACCGATATCCTGGAAAGAGGGGTAGTTTTTTTTAAAGAAGGGAAATATTAAGAAAAAATGGTATGAAGGTATGAAGCGCAAGAGAGAACAAAAAAGGGGTTCGTAGTCTAGGTAGACATTGCGGTTGCATCGTTTGCGGGATTCTTGTGGTGTTGTCTTGTCTCTTTTTTCTTACTTCTGATCGATTTTTTTAAATCAATTTTCTTATACCTTAAGAGCTAGATGTACTACAGCCGAGTAGCGGAAATTGGGGCAAGTGTGCCATACGGGGCAAGAGTGCCACCAAGCATTTTTCCTTAAAAACTTTAGTTTAATGATCAATTGTGTATACAGTTGGTTGCTTTCCAATGACAAGGTATTCTGAGCCTAATTTCATACAGACCAATCGATTTTTCCCATTGTTTTAAACTGATTTATATTGAGTTTCAAAATTGAGCAGAATATTATAATTTTTTAATCCAACCACATAAGCTCTCAAAAATCATGCGAACAATCAACCGAGAAAATATTTACAACACCGTATAGCTGAGAAAACGTGAAATTTTTTGTGGGTTTAGTTGAAAAAAACTTTCTTTATGTCACTGAAAAATTCAATTTCAAAAAAGTTACAACTTTTGGGGCAAAAGAGCTACCTCTATTTGGGGCAAGTGTGCCACCTTTCATAAGCGCGAGCTGTCAAAAATGTAAACATTGTTGTAGCGTTTAGCGGTATGGTGCGCTTTTACGAGCGGATTCTTCTTCGGAAATACAGACCAGTAACAAACCATATTGTGGTACAGTTTGTGATGAAAAGGGGTTCATTGGTGACTCAAGACATGTAGGAATACATACACTAGTGGTACAAACGTAATAATTTCCAATTATCTAAGGAATACGGTTATTTTAACCAGGTGGCCGTCTTGCCCCATACGACTGGCACTCTTGCCCCATAGCCCAAAAAATAACGTCTTTTTGGACCCTTTTTAAAACGCTTCAAAAACTGTTTTGTTTGCACTTTTTCAAGCGAAACTCATTTATAAGTGAGGAAATAGATGTAAAATGGTTATGAGATTTAAATCGGATTTTGAAAAACACGTTTTAGTGAGTTATAACTTGAAATGTTTAAGGTGGCACACTTGCCCCAAGTTCCGCTATAACTCATCCACTTGTTGCTGCTTTTTCGTTTGATTCATCAAGGAAATACAGTTTTTCCTTATAGACAATCACTCACACCTACACTCATGAAAACAATTCATTATTTGCGCTTACTTTCGTTTGCTTCACTCATGAGCCCACCTGCTTCGGACAGCTTGCCCGTACCAAACGGCTCGGTTACCTTGGTTACGCGCACGA
Source organism: Anopheles merus (assembly GCF_017562075.2). Lineage (NCBI taxonomy): Eukaryota > Metazoa > Arthropoda > Insecta > Diptera > Culicidae > Anopheles > Anopheles merus. The sequence goes on from NC_054083.1 coordinate 40,495,322, forward strand.
AAAACCCGCAGCACGGGTAAAGTTAATTGTGATTTTTCGAACAACAACGGCCCTGCTGGTGGTTCAACTTACCGCCATGTTTTCAGCATCAGCGCTCCGTACGTCAGGGAAAAGCCAATTTCCCGCAACCAGATGCGGGCGGTGCAGGAGTAGAGCGACGGGGGCGGATACATCACCACCGACTGTCGAGTCCGGTTTCCGTGTGGACAGTTTCCGCAAGAATAAACACGCGATTTTGCCCACAGAGAGCAAGCAACAAATTGAACAAGAAAGAGAAAGAGAAAGCGAGAAGTGTGAGTGAATGAGTAAAGGAGAGCGAACGAAAATGAAGTGCGGTAATGTAATGAAACTTCTCCTGCGAGCAACAACAACACAGCACAAACCCATCGAAAGCACGTTGGACACGGTGAGTGAAAAGTGTGATTGACTGAGCGATTCTAAAATGAAAGTGATGCGTTTCATTCCCTGCCCCCTCCACCTCCCTCTCTCCCCCCCCCCTGGTCCATCGCCACTACCACCACCTCTCGCAGGGGCAGTTAGTTATGTAAATGAAGGTAATTAGTGATTCTGGCGGCGTTCGAATGAAGTTAAAATTAGATTTCCTTTTTAGCTTTCGGTGCGAATATTGCTGCTTGTGCGGTTGTTGGTGTATTTTTTTTTCTTTGTTGCTCTTCTGTTGCAGGTTCCTGTGCCCGGGATGGGGCAAAAGAGCGGGGGCAGCAACCAATTCCTTCGCGCTAGAAAACAACATTCCCGCACAGCTCGAAAACAGCGCTCAAACCGAGGACGGGAGAGAACACAAAAACACACAACATAAATGAATGGGATGAGCCCGCTGTGGTGGTAGTTTTTAATTTGCTTTTACTTTTATGGTTTTTGTGTGTGTGTGTGTATGTTCTTTGCTCGTTCCATCGGTCCAGGCGAAAATGAAAATGAAAGCGAAGGGAAGAATTATTTAAATGCCACTGACGCGATGCGGTGACGGGTCAGGAAAAAAGGGGGAGAAAATAGGCAAAGTGGGAGGGCGGGCTGTTGAAAACTATGCCAACCCGAGCTTTGATTTCCGTCGATGTGCTTTCGTGGCAGGATGGTGGCCTTCTGTCTGGGCCGGTAAAGGCTTGTCAAGTGGACGTGGATTGTGTGGTTGTGTGTGTGTGTGTTTGCCGAGGACGAAAGTTGAATAATCGTAGCAAATATTTGCACTCGACAAGTGTTTCTCGGTGGTGCATTCCTTTGCCGTGGCTTTTTTTCTATTATTTTCCAGATTCAAGAGAAGACTGGTGACAATTTCCTTCGCTTTTGAAGACTCCGTGTTTGAAGAATGAAGTTATTTAAATTGAATAAATCTGGCCATGAATGGTTTGAATAGTAAAGAATCTTCAGTTATGCTGCTACTTTGAGCTGTTTGAGTAAACAAAGGATTAAATAAGAATTTTTATATCCATAACACTGTCAACATAGTAAAGTTTTGGCATGAATAGTTTGCGATGTTCGTTAAATTTCAAAATTATAATTAATGGGGAAGCAACGAACCCTGAAAGTGGCTCAATAAAAGCGGATTAATCTATCTAATATTGCCCTTTTTATCGTGATTTAATTGCTACTATCGAATTTAAATGAGTTTCCTTGTTCAAAAGCTACCAAACAGCAGGCTGACAGAGGAAAACAAAATAAAAATCGCACAATAATCATTTAAACTGAAATTAAATAAAGATATCACATTTCAGAAAGGATGGAAAACAGAAGCAATTGCAAAAGAGGCTGAACCGTGTTTGAAAAAAGCCCAAAAAAGGACACAAAAATGTTTGAAAAAAAGCACAGCAAAAAGTAGCCCACCCCCGGCAAACGGCCATTTGTAATGTAATGAAACGAAAGATTAATGAATTCCTTTGAACGAGCTGGTCGCCGGAAGCCTCGCCACCGCTCTGACTGACGACAACAGTCCGCGAAGGGAGTGAAATAAGAACGAAGAAGAATTAAAAATAAAATTCCCCCCAAATCGAATGGATATTTGAGTATGTTTGCAAAATTGCAAATCCCCTGCGCCGCGTAGCCCCCATTCCGCTTGGTTTGTGAACGCTTGAGGCACTTACCGTGCAATAAATGCAAAATGCGCCCAATGCAATTACACGCAGCAGCGCCGGACTGGCCGCCCTTACAACCTGCAATGAGAGTGAGCGAAGGAAGAGAAAGGTGTGGGTGAGACTCAGTTACGTTTGGTCGTTGTTTTTTGCTTTACTTTTTTTGCTGCCCATTGGCAGCAAAGCTGCACAAATTAAATTTCGCGCAAATTTCGCAGCAAATAATTGTACGAATTTAATTTTGCTACCACGTCGTTGATGGTAGAAAAATAGTCGTAGAAGAAGGCAAAAAGGAAAATTTGGTTTTGCATTCTTTGTATGTGGCGTTTTTACTGCTTAATCGGAAGCTTTGGACTGATGCTCAGATAATGCACTTTTTTTTTTAAATGCATGAGGCTTGTGGATTTGAAGCTTTTAGCTTTCTGAAACAGATCGCCCACTGTTGGGTTTCCTGAGCAAGTAATCACATTTAACATTTCTTCTCTACCTCCTTTCGTATTGCAGCAAACGCAGGTCACAGGTGAAAAGGGTGTTAAAAGCTTTATTATTAATTGAAGCAAAAAGAAAATCATTCCACTACACACACACACACATACAGCAGTGCAATGTAATTCATGGCCGAACTGCACGCATGCTGCATATTTACCACCACCAATCAGCAATTGACACCTCCCGGCTGGCGACGCGGTTCAGGCTGCGCGCTGGTGTGTTGCGTAGCGGCCAAACAAGCGGACGTACGGATCTGTGAAACCGGGAATAAATTAATTCCAAAGCCTCCGCAATCCGGAGAACCGTGGTCGATTGGTAAAAAAAAAAAAACGATGGCAAGATACAACCAAATCAAACCACCAACCGCCAAGCCTTTCGCGCGCGCGTGTGTGTGCTTTAATATGCAATGTCAACCGGTGTCGCTCTTCCGCAAAGAATCGAAGGGATGCTAGAGCGTAAAAAAATGTAATTTACATTTCCCGTTTTCGTGGAGAAGAGAGAGAGAGAGAGAGAGCAACCTTCATTGCGATTGGGTCATAGGTTTGCGGCCAAACGATGACGGGTTTTGCACTGTTTGCTCGTTTGTTTTGTTGCAGGTGCTACAGCTGCAAGTAAAGGTCTGGCAATCGATAGTGAAATGATGACCAGTGACGAACGGTTTATCCGGGCTGACCACACATCCCGTGGTGTGAACATATGTAGGCGCGCGCGAGTGTGGTTTTTTTTTTGCGTGTGCTTGTTGTCGTTGGCTTTTTTATGTGTTTGTTTGTGAAGGATCGTGCCTGTAAGCTAAATTTTTAAAGCAAAATTTAAACTGTGGTGGATAAAATAAACGGGTAATTGTACATTAAACTGACTAACCGTAACGCTTGCCCATTGTACCACGAGGACAAAAAAGGTCGTTTTATCCTTTCATTTCCCAACGGTAATAACACTTCCCGTGTAAAAAAAGCTCCATTCAATTAATAAACTAAAGTCTACTGTTGACTGGCGTTGCTATTTACGCACACACGGTGGAGGAAATCTCTAAACAAGGCTTGCAGTAAATTGAATCTTTTTTAATCAATTCCGAGTGCGCGCAGCTCCATTGCTGTGGCCAGCAAACATTTCTCTTTCGCTGACGCGGAACGGCTTAAATTAAAATTATTCACCGTACAGCCGTGTGTTGGTTTTGCAGGCTCTGTGCCCACCTCCTGTACGCTGCTCGGACCACCTGCCTGCCTACCGCACCACAAATGAAAAGCAAACAAGCATTCTAAATGCAAGCCCAAACGGACGGGGATCCCCCCTTGCTTCGCTCTAAGCCCGCTGTTCCCGACCTACCTTCACTTGCTGGTACTTGAAGGTAAACACGGCCGCTGGTGGGAGCAGCCCGATCACGGCACAGGCCAGCACGAGAATGGACGTACGCATCGGCCAGTTCAGGGCGGCCACGCACGGCGATGCATCCTCGCAGTAGTCGCAGCCCTCCGCACACGGCAGACATTCGTACGAGTTCGGGATGCTGTACGTGCTGTACTCGTTCTGCAGTGACAAACGGACAAATGGATGTAGCGGAAAAAAGAGACACTCACCGTGAAGCCAGTGTTGGGGCACCAACTCTTACCAGCATAAGCTTCTCGTACTCTTCCTCCAGCGTGCTGCCGTTGAAGTACTTCTGCTCGATCGTCGTGTCGGGAAAGTAGTAGCCCTTGCGGCAGATGCACCGGTACGAGCCACGCCGAAAGCCAAGCCCCGGGATGGGTGTACACTGTGTGTGTATGTGTGAGAGAGAAAGAGAGGAAATGTACAAAGCAATACTATATTTAAAACAAGCGTTTTACAGGACTTTAAAATAAATAGGCTTTTGAAATAAACGGAGAAATAAATCGACACGTTAAATAAATCAAGTGCTTCTGCAAAAGCTAGGGCCGTGGGGCCGGTGGGGTTTCACCCGGTGGAAAAAAGAAAGGTAATCTCGCTTTGAAAAGCAACATCAACTTAACGGGAGCGATGGAAGGACGCCCAAACGAACCACGGTTACAAGAAAATCGCTATACAAAAAGCAAAAAACGCACCCAAGCAACATTAAAGTACCGGCAACATTGAAACAGCATTAAATTAATTAAAACTAATGAAAGCAATGAAAATTTATCGCTTTCAAGTTCTATCTTTGAGGAAGGGGCCCCGCAAAACCGCCGGCACCGGTTGAGATGCTGAGATGAGAGTGGGGAAAAAAGCGCCGGAAAATGAAAATGTACGAAAATAAGCCCTGACGCCGTGCGAGCGAAGGGAAGGTGCATCACTCGGCGTGCTTTAATGGGCCACGCCATAACTCAACCGTGCTTGCTCAAAGGAATTTACGTACGTATGGGTGTAGCGTGGCGTTTTTTTTTTTTGGATCGTTTTGCCTTACATTTTCCACTCAATCTGTACGGTACAAGGGAGGTGGTGAATGAACAAAAACAAACAAAAAAATGGGGAAAAGCCAGAAGGAGTCCGTCCAGGCCAAATTCGGCAACAGTGTGCCAACGTTCCGGGTGTAGCTGGGGCTTGGAGGTTTGTTTGGAAAAAGAGCAGGCAGGCCATCCCTTAAAAATACCATTTTAACGTGATTTTCGCGTTCGCACATGGGGCTAGTGTTGCCCAGCTTTCGGCATGATAAAGCATTGACTTGGGTGCGGAAGAATATTCCTTCTCTTCAAAACAAAAAAAAAAGTTCCTAAAAACCTTTCCCTATCCATTGTTGCGTCGAAAGTTAACGGCTGTTTTGAAAATTTTATTACACAAAGCACTACGAAACGAGCAACGCGAAAAAAAAAACAAAGCAAACCCACTGATCCAACTCGACGTATCTGTATGTGTATGGTGCCGTTCAGTGTCGTACAGAAGGAGTAAGGCGCATCCCTTTCCCGGCACTTACCTCGGTCGTGCGCTGCTTGCATTTGTCCGTGCCGGCGAATATGTTGAGCGGCTGCGGTGCCCCCGATGGGGAGTTCTTCTGCGGACACTGATCAATGTCGACGCGCCTTAAATCGATATCGATGCCAGAAGTGCCCCTGCAGGGAAAGGATGGCAAGAACGTGGTCAGTAAAGTGGCCAGCTGGTTGGTTGAGGCGAGCAAATGGAGCTTTATTCATTCGTTTTGGTACGTGGCTGGGGAAGGTTTTGGCGAACGCTAATGAATAAATCGATTTTGATTTTGCTTTCAGTGGGTTTAGGGAGCAGCTTTGTCTTAAATTTCTCTTTAAAAATGTGTTAAAATTTGCGTAAATTATTCAGTTCAGTAGCAAAAGATGCTTTCTACCTAATCATAAAGATGCAAATTTCTTTAAAAGTACTGAGTAAGTATTGTAATTTTTTGTGTAGCACATCGTACGAGGAAGTACGTCATCGGCTTCCGCTTTTGTAGCACCCTCTTGACGGACGTCCGTGAAGCCATTAATTTAAACATAATCCACACCAAATGAAGCTCGACCATCGCTTGCCAAAACTGGAACCACTCACTGAAATCAATTATTAATGAGAAACAGGAAACATTTTCATTTCCTAAATATTTAAGCCACTCGACTACCGTTTCTCCGGGTTTCTCCCCGGGTTCACCATTGCGAAACAACTTCCGATGTTAATCTTTTCCAACTTTTCCAACCACCATCTAGCTTAATCCATCAGCCCGGTGTATGGTATTGTACTGCCCTGCAGCGACGCTGGATGGTTGGCGGGCGCGATTTGCAAATTGGCCAAATGACTCCCCTGACAACCGCCCCTGACGACTCGACTGGTGCTCGACTGTGCGACAAAACGGTCGCGCAGCACCCCCCAGACACGCCGTTACACATTAAGCAACGATATCGGTAACGAACTGGAGCATTGCAATGAGTGTCGAAAGCCCACGCACGCCACCAGTGGCCATAAGTCAGCGCACAGAATATCAGCCTCAAACCCACTGTTCACTGCTGGGGTTTTCGCGTTCTGTTCACGGCCGATTGTGAAAGTTTAATCTGAAATGAAAGCAAAACAATCGATAAGCGGCTGCTTGGGAGACCCGTAATCGGATGTGACGATGTGCGGCGCGTTTTGCTGAGTGGAAGGGCAGCCCTCTTAGGGCAGGGCACGCAGCAAGTAATCCTATTAAGTTGTCGCTCATTGATTTTTAATTGAACATGAAATGGACCGACGTCTCGACGTGCGAGTTGCCTGTGTGAGTGGACGTGGGCGTTCGCGCTGTCGACGCATGCAATCGGAACGGGAAGCAGATCTCACGAGACCTTCTAATAAGTGAAAGTAATCTTTTTTTTGTCGTGTTGTTGCTCTGAAGGCCAATTCCGCAAGGAGCTTCGGTTCTGGGAAAACTGTCACGGTGAAGGTGAAGCTTTTCCGGATTCCCATTCTTGTCGTTGTTTCTTTTCCGCTACAGATGGCGAACTTTGTCTGCCTGCATGGACGGCTTGTGTTTGTTGTTTGGTGATCCGTCTGTGTTACGCTCAATGCTGTGTCCTACTTTTTCTTTTCTTCCAAAAAAGAAGCAAACAAAAACCGAACAGACTTAGTTACCCCGATGAGATGGGAAGTACAGCTACGGAACGTCTGCAACATTATTATTGCTTGTTTTTGGAGAGGGCTGCTTTTCCTTGTTTTTCCCCCACTCATTAAGGAGTTCACCGACAACTTCTTGACACCATCTCCAAGGTAACAAAGAGCCGTGGGACGAAGAGTGACTAAACTTTGCCTCCACGGTGCTGTTGATGTTGTCGATTTAGGAGCTAAAGTTAGCGTTGGACTATTGCGCGAAAGAAATAGAGAGAGAGCGAGTTTCTTGCGCCAATGTTTTAGCAGCTTTTTCTTCGATTTTCTTTCTCGAAGCTGAACGATTTTGATGTAATTTATAACAGCACAAGGTATCGAAAGTTAAATACCAGGCGAAGTGAAATGGACACAAGTGCACAGGCAAATAAAGCCCGATAAGTGTCGAAGAACAGGGTTGCGAAGAAACATTGTTCTACATCATAATAAAAGCTGGGCACAAAGGTGTCTGGAAAGTTGAGCGGAAGTTTTACCGACGCTGATAGTCTCGCCCCAAAGCCCCATTGATCAAATCGTGGAAGCTAACACAAACCAGTGGACCTATTTTCTCGCTTCTTTATTTTTACGCCCTTTCGGTACTGCACAAAAGATTCCATCAACTGATACGCTTGCGGATGGCGAAACCGATTAATCATCACCAAGCTTCAAAGTGCGGCGTCTTTGAATTATCAAACGAAAAGAGAAGAAAAAAACGTTCACAATTGCAAATCAAAACCGAGTACCACTCTGGACTGGTGATGGTGGAAGGATAAGGATCTTTCGGGGTTTTTCTGCACTTTACCTAATGCTCCATTCACTCAACTATTAATTACAGTCCCGATAATTAATCTCCCGAGGCACGGTTGTTGCCGGACCACAAAAACTGCAAAGATTGTGCCATCGATAAGCGCGTTGATTAATAAGGCGAAAAAGGAAATCGCCCACAGGGCCGAGCCGTAGGCTCTCAAATCGAAGGCTCGGTCGGTCAACGGCACTGGAAACCGCATCCCAGGCAACGGCACTTCTGCTCCAAATCGCATTTGGGAAGGATTTGGGATACGGCCAGTGCCTGTGGAAGCATTCCATGCTAAGCGGATTACCGCTTTCACCCACCCAGCGATGAGAAATGTGTTGCCCGCTGTTAATTATAAGAGTTGTCCTGTTACAATGGGGCGAACTGAGGGAAGCCAACACGAAACGGGGTTTGTTTGACATCGAGATTGGATCAGTCGAACAAGAAAAAACATTCCTATCAGAACGTCAGCCTGTGGTCTAGGAAGTGGACCAACCACCTGTAAGGCTGGATACTGGTGCCTTCGACAGCAGCTCCGAGTATCGATTCTACCCACTGATGCGATTTCGAAAAGCCGGTACAATTTTGACACCCGTGCTAGGACCGTCCGTCCCATTCAATCAATCTTTGTGGTCTAGATCCACCCATTTCCAGCGACTGCAAGCAATTGGGAGGAGTATCAGACCATCCTCTCCAACTCGACCAGGTTCTAACTTAAGTGGTCTCACAAGTCTACGCCACTCTGTGCGTGGAGCTTTTGGACGACAGGCACCGGGCACGATGCCTTCTCCAAAAAGTAGGCCTCTCCGACACCGATTTATTGACCACACCGATGCGTAACGATGAGTGATTTACGGCACTTGACGGATCACGTGTCACGTGAACGGGAGTGCCCAAAATTCGGACATTAACGATGCTGATCGGGCGAGCAATGCCTGACGGGGCACGGTGGGCTCAACAAGTCGAAACACTTGGTGTGGTGTAGGTTCGCCGTCGTAGCGGTTCCCCCCAAAATTACCGCAATCAATTTTCACTCGTACCAAGCGCCCTCGCACTGGTAGGCTGTTGCTTTTCGAGTCGAAGCTCGGAAGTTCTTGGGTGGAGACATTTTTCATCAACGAACGTGCACGTGCTGGGGGTTTCTGTGTGTGTGTGTGTGTGTGTGTGTGTGTGTGTGTGTGTGTGTGTGTGTGTGTGTGTGTGTGTGTGTGTGTGTGTGTGTGTGTGTGTGTGTGAGTGTTGCTTTTGCTGTTTCGTGCTTCCTTACGCTTTTTCAAAGCTTTCTGTCCCTCGTCTCGTCGTCGAACGCTGATGAAGATGGAAGAGCGAAAGCTCATTCAATCAAATCCCATTACGGGTTTCTGCACGTTCGCTGTGTTGCGGTGGCGGTTTCGAGTCCGGCTAACCGCAACATCTCCTTCCCCCCCCCACCCCCGGAAGCTGCAAATGTCGTGCCGTGCCGCGGCATTCTCCTGTCAAGCGGGGGGGTTTTTTCCCTCGCTTTATTACGATCTCTTCTACACAAAGCCCCAGTTTTTTTCTTTCTTTTCTTCGCATTCAATTTCTTTCGCCTAGTTTGTGTGCTTGTGCGGGCTGCCCAGCATGTCTCTAATTTCCCGCACCACCATGCTCGGCCGAGAGTGAAATGGCCTGTGGACCGAACAATAAACTTTGCTGTGCCCGATGGAATCCGATTGTCTGTGAAAGGCTGCGAGTGCTGGGGTGAGGCTGTTGCATCGCCACGCGTCCAACAGTGTGTACGGTGGAACCGGTGGAACATGATCCCTTTCGGGATTGTTGCGTCCAATACGTCCAGTCCGTTCAACCGATGGCAGAGAACCCCGTATCCCGTTTTTCCGTCGATTGTTTCCCCCCCCCCTCTCCCCCTTCTCGTGCCGGCTCAAATTGGACCCATTGGGACATTGGGAGCGAGTGTCGGTTTGGTTAGCGTGGGCGCTGCCAGCACGATGCTAAGCCTAGGCGCGCTGAAACGATTGCATACAACCACCTACAACCAGACACACACAAACACATCCATTCATTGTGTGCTGGTTGTGAAGAATGTGAACAAATAATTCTGCGAAAGATGGCAAAAACATGGCGGTCGGTGCTGCGGTCTCCCGCGTCCAGTAGGTTTTCCCGTTGGCAGGCTTTTTTGTATTATTGTGTATCCCTGTGAGCGGTGTTTTCCTCGAGCTCGGACTCTCCCTTACCCTGTTGCCATTGAATAGTGGCGCTTGGGACGGCGTGCTGTGCTTGTACCGAAAGGTTTTCTTTTTTTTCCGGGTTGTGCCTCGCCCCAGCACAACCCGGAAAGCTCGGCAATTGAAAGCTCGGCAATTATTTGCAACCCTCAGCTCTATTAATAATGGGGATGTCGACAAGGGACTTGTACTCGCCAACGCACACATACACACATACCCACTGACAGACATATCTCGAATCGGCACGTGTCCGAGATGGAGCGGCATGTTTCAACCGTGCGCTCGCTAATCGTTTCGCTTTTTGGGAAAACTATTGAAAAAGGGGCTCCGATTCCGATCTCATGAGCAGATAATCGAGCGTGCAGCAGGGAAGACCTTTCCTTTCCCTTCTTCTTCTGCCCGATTGAAACCGTTGATGCCATTGTCGAAACCGGTGGGATTATAATTATGTGGAAGGATGGCCAACCAAGCCACAGGGACAGGCCTGTTTAGTTCGGCTGGGCGAAGAATGAAAGAGTAGGCTGTGGTTGCCCTTGCCGTGCACACATTGGCACATTTTCAGCACGTTTGCAAGGTTGGCTGTGAAAACTATTATTTGGTTCGAAATTGAACCGTATCCATAAGTGGGGTTCGTTATCGAGCGGGCTTTTGTGCTGTGTGTCGTGAGCTCACATAGTGGACATTATTTTTTCCCCCCGTGCGCAGGTTTAGTCCGATTCAGGCTTTCGATTCAAAATCAAACAGCACATCAAGCGAAATGGAAACAGACAAATGGCACCATTAAGCTCACTGGGGGGGGTTGGGAAATACTGCTGATAAAGCTCGGCATACTAAATGCTAGTTAATGAAAACACGTAGCACGATAATTGAAGGGCAGTCTGGATTGTGAGGGAGAGAAAAATAATTCCTTAAAAAAACAGCAACAAGTAATTATCGTGGAAAGAAATTGGAACGTTCATCGAGCTACATTGGTTGAGCTGCAAAGCGGATGCTAATGGAAACACGTAGCATAAATTAAATGGTACTGAGTTATTGCCGAAAAGATACAAATAAATGGTGAAAAGGGGAGCAGCTCGGAGGATTGTTATTGCTAATGTCTTGGAACTCCTCTTCAATTTTTTTTTGTGTAAAAAGATTGCCAATTTTGAAATCGATGGTTCATTTTTACAGGTTCATCCTAATTCTTTCCCAAGCTTGTCCCTTTTTCTGTTAAGTATATTAATCTGCTTCCCCTTCGGGCACGATTTGCAAATGAGAAGAGCATTGAAATGATAAATGCACCAACGTACCAATGCATTGCTTTAGAAAGAAAGAAATATTGTGAGTAATGTTTGCACCGTTTGCAATTAATTTCACCGTTACCGTACCTACTGAATGAACTCAAGCGCAAAAAAGAACGAACAAACTCTGACACTTACTTGAAAAAGTACGTCCCATTCTCGTAGCCGAAGAAGGGTACCGTGTACGTCAGCATCCAGATATTGCCACCGCCACAGTCGTAGTACGGCTTTGACCACCGTCCGTCCTCGTACTTGACCGATAGGATTTCGTCCGCCTGCCGTTCGGTGTTGTTGGTGTACACGTGAAAAGCTGCGTCGTGTCCGCGGATCCGGGAAAGTGAGCGAGAGATGAAGAGAAGGAGAAACACATTACAGGAAAATTAATATTAAATGTTGCCTGGAAAAATTAAATCGCACCAGGAAGCTATTTACGTTTAGTTTTTTTCCTCTTTCTTGCTGTTGCTTATTTTGTTTGTTATTTTATTTACTCCCCCCCCCCTCTCTCTCTCTCTCTCTCTCTTCGAGGGAGCAATCAGGTGAAAAGCAGCAGCAAAAGACTTCTGCGAAATCAAAATCCATTTTCTTGAAAGCTTTTTTCGTGTTCCATCTTTGTTGTGCACCTTGACAGAAGCGGAAGGGGGTTTTTTCCCTCCCATTTGTCAGTGTTTCCGTTTTACGAAGTAGTAAATAAAATGGTAAGCAAGGTAGTAAATGGGATCTGGGGAGCAGATAATGCTACCATTAATGCCGTACTTAGTGATAATGATTGGCTCTGGGCGTATTGCGAAGAAACAAATAGCCATCTATTTTAGAGTTGAAAATGAAAAATAAACAAAACCACCAGTTGAAGAAAGCAGCAATGATACACCCGACAACACGCACGCTATCAAACCTAATGATGTGTCATACCGATGCGCTATCAAGCATAAACTTGAAAAATTCTCATCGCAACAACAACCACAACAAATGACCCTGCCACTTGAAAGCAGTGGGAAGAACAAAAAACAAACAAAAAATGTCACCCAAACTCACAGTTGCCAGCGAGCAACTTTTTAAATGAGAAACTTTCACTACGTCACTTTTCGCCACAGTAACGCATCCGCACAAGCAAGCAAGCAACCAGCGCCGCAAGGAGCACCAGTTGAAGTTGAAGTTTTCTTTCCCCGAAACCGTGCCAGCTTCGTCGCAAGTTCAGCAAGATTTATTGCGACACTCTGGGCAAGAAACTTGAACTTTACTCGGAAGGTCGGCGCGCCGCACCCGTTGGGAAATTAATCAAACGCGAAAAGACAGGCCCTGTTTTGATACGTTGCGCTGGTGAGCTGTCGTTTTTGGATTCCGTTTCCCAGGGTGTTTGGTGTTTTCGTCGAGTTTTGAGAAAAAAAAAAACGGAGAAGAAATCAAACAAACTACTATTGCCTTTTTCCGGTCGTGAGCTCGAGCTGATCGCCCCCTAGCTCGGTGAGGAATTCCAGGGAGCGCTGTTACAAACTACGGCGACACAAACCGAACTGGAGTAGCGCTTTTTAGTGTGTGTGTGTTGTTGTTGAAGATTGAGGATTCCCACGAACCCATTAGCCTGGGCTGGTGGTAACAAGTTATCCAATTTTGGTCGAATTTTGGTAGACTGGGGCTGGCTATCTCCTTTTGCTACTTCTTGCAATTTTGTTTTGCGTGACCTAATCAACCGAAAAACTCCCACGATGATTCGGGGGACAGTTTGCAATTTTCTTCGAAATTACTCCGCACCTTGATAGTGTCGTTGCGGGTGCTGTCTGACGATTGTGGGCCCCTCCAACAACGGGCGATGATTGGGGTTGACGGTTGAGCCGTTGTGTTGCGGGATTGGTTGCATTGGTTTGTACGCTTGCTCATATTTTTATTCCGGGGGACATGTCAAGGGTTGCGACATGTCATCGCTTCAGCGAAAGAGCTTCAAGGTGTGTTTTCTATGTGTGCACATACGCTACAATGCTCTGTTAAAGAGAGTAGCTTGTACACTCACACAGTTTGCCAAAGTTTTCGCCTTAAATTTCCCAGGAACTTCAAACCCACATCACAGACAATTGGTCTATTTTTGTGTGGATACGGTAAACTGGAGTTCCACTTTCCTGGGATTATTAAATCGCTTTAAAACAAATCCCGCCACAACCACATGAAGACAGGAGCGAAATTGTGTGTGCGTATGTGTGCATGTGTAGCGTCTTAATATTTCCCAGAAATGCCTAACAGGAAAATGATAAGTAAGTAGACAAATTTTGCCTGTTTCCTTCCCGGAACGGGCTTCTAATGCGGCCAATTCTCAGTAACGTGTGGATACTGAGGATATGCGGATGTGGTTGATTGAGCTTTGCGCTACACACGCATGACAATTTCCGGTTCGCCGGCTGCACTGTAGCGGGGCACTGTAATCTCCGTAGCGGCATTACCAGTGCTTGCGGTTTTACGCCCGACCCGGGCTGTCGATCGCGCTGTGCTCGTTGTGCTCGTTGACATTTTAACAGAACATCATAATCACTGTACCGGCGTTGGTGTTTTGAAGCACGCTTAATTCCCGCCAGTAGATTTTTAATCACATGTACATACAAATACACACCCCCACACAGACTCATACAGACACACGCAACTCCCGCTTAGTTGCTGTACGTGGCGAGCTCCGTTTTTTTGTTGCTGCTGCCGCTGAACATTATGCTAAACATTACCACCCATGTCAACACCAGCGGCAGATTCATTTTCTTCATAACGCGAGGACATGGACATGGAGGGAATGAAAAAAAAGCCAGATCCAACACAGGCACTGTGTTTTTTTTTCTTTTTTTTGGTGTCAGTTTGTACGCGTTTTTGTGTACTCATTTCTTTTGCGCTCTTTCCCATAATGAAGTGAAGCTTATACAAACACAGTGCATACGTTTCCAAAGGGTTCTGTCAGTGATTTATTAGTTTGAGATTAATTGTTACCACTCATGGTGTTGAAAGCTTGTTCAAAAATTGTCTTTGTATTTTGAACAACATTTTTTGCAAATGCTATTTCTCAGCTAAAAGTAACAACACACAAGTTTTCTCAATTTAATGAAATTGGCCATTGTAAGGAACAATATTTACGCTGCAAAGTCATAAACTTTGACAGTGTAAAGTAAGTCCCAAGAAATTCTACATTGATGATAAAGGTTTATGCTTGTTTCCATCTCTAGCAAGTACGGTGGTAAAAATTTCAAAAAATACGGTACAACAGCCAACCAAAGGACCTTGTTTGCCTGAGCGAAATTTGAGAGGCGGTGCTCATCAACGATGAAGTTAGCTTGTTGTTTGTTCCTTCTCGGCTTAGCTCGGCCCACCGTCGTCTGCGCAGGAGTGCACAGTCCCGCAGGCCAAAACTGTTCCAACGATGACGGACTCCCATCGAACCTGATCGCTTTGGCTCACTTATCCGGCAGCTTCCACTTCTGATTTCCGAATTTTTGCTTTGGTGTGTTCCAGGAAGCGAGTCCACCACTGGATTGTAAGGCGGCTTAACGCTTGTTGAAGGGAAGTGTATGGTTGAAATTTTTGCTAACCCCCGTGTGCTCGTGTCGGTCGGAGGGTAGTCGACCGCTGACAACGGCGACACTGTGTTGATAGTGATGTTGACAGTGTTTGAAGGTTCGGAAAAATATGTTTGTTGTCAAGGTGGAGCAGGATGGGGATCGGGGGAGATGGGGTGAAAAGATTCGGCGCTGAATCTGAACCATGCTATCAATGCGGAATATGGTGCCGCAAACCCTAACCATGCCCTGTGCGTGCCTCCGAACACGCGCGGGATATCACCGAAGTGAGTTGTAATAATCATCTCCAGCGTGTGCGTGTGTGTGTGTGGTTTGTGTGCTCACCAGGAAGGGAAAGAGTGACATGATGAGACGTTTACCATTATATCGTGAGTGTGTGTGTGCGTGTGTGTAAGGGTTGGTCTGAGTTCAGGACATTACAGCTTAAAGAGCCAGATGAAACATCGATGTCGTCCCGGATCAAGGAGGAAGCAGATAATGTGAGCTTTTTTTGCACAAACATGTACAACATCAGTGCTGGTAGGATTTTTGATCAAAATCAAGCGTGTGTGTGTGTGTGCTTTAGGAGAATGCAGAAGCGGGGTAAAAAAGACCGATATGGTCGGATTTAGGAAGTATAGGATTTCATCCGCTCATCTCGTCTAATGATGCATTTTGTCACTTTGCTTGTGAGACGTCGTCTGGCTTATCTACTCGTATTACGCGCGCCGCCTTTACCGGCACCGGAAAGAGTGGAACATTATGTGTTACGTTTATTGTACACTCTCACATGGCAAGACAACACGCTAGCAGTGACTTTGTAACGATGAATTTGAGATACAATTACAAGACCCTATTGCTATTTGAAAGAGTTTTGCGCTTGAACGTAACAAACACACAGCCTTTTCCCAAAGTAAACTTGAACCTCAACTTTTGATTGTTATTTCAAAACAACTTGATTTGCGAAAATACACACACCCAGATTGTGCTGACTGCTGACGTCTGCAAATGACGCGGCAACAATTGCTTTCCCACCAGGGCCCCATGTTTGGCAGCGGGCGAAAAAAAAAGCCGGCGATGGGCAAATGTTGTGGACAAAAAGCAAAAGTTTGCTTTTAGAAAGAATCATTTTACATTACGAAAAAAAAAAAAGTTCTGCAGGACGGAGCAACAGCGGCAGCAACAAAATAGCAGCGGCGAGTTCAAGTTTTGCAACAGTGGCAAGGGTCATTCTGATTTTGTTATCGTTCTCTTTCTCGATTGGTTCAATATTGCAGCGAAAATGACGACCACACAAAAAAATACAGCTGTCCATATTGGAGCGTCTTTTACCTTGCCGCGGAGTGTTATTGTGGTGCGCTTCGGACGGGTGTGTGTGTGTGTGTGCACACACCCGAAACTCGTCGCTTTTCTTTAGTTTTGGCTTATATCGGCCGATGTGTATGCCGGTGCTAAAATGAAACCAATTTCGTACCATGAACAAGCCAATGAAATTGGTACACGTGTCCAATTTTCGACCCCCGGGAGCACAGTTTGGATAATGATCAAACACGGGCGTGACAATTCTACGAAGGCGATGGCCACTCCCTTTCTGGGTTGCATCATTACTGGCACGAGAGGGACAACGGCAAGGCAGGGTAGAATGCATTACCATACAATGGGGGAAGGGGGGGGGGGCTGGTACACTTTTCTGAAAGCTAATCTAAAGCTTCCAAAAATGGTTAAGGGTTTTTTTCGTGGAAATTTTTAATTCTATCTTCTTTCCTTACCGAACAAGCTTGCGGTGTTGTTCACAGTTTCGTCGAGTACACCGCCGCCGCACTGTCAAAAACATTCGACAGTGACAAAACTTCGTCCTTCTTTGCCAAACCGGGGAATTAATATCAATGGAAGCTTATTAGAGTGAGACTAATTGTCTATAAACGTGCCTTATTTTTTTTGCAGCGCCCCTGTATCACCCTCTCTATGTGCGTTGCCGTGTAATGGGGCTCCCCAAAACATGGGCTCCACGTGAAGTTGGTGCGATTAATTATTTAAATCTCTTTACCAGCGCAAGAGTGAAATATGCTCCAGGGCTAGAGGGCGGCAGCATCAGAAGAATTAGCACGGCACAGAAAGTTTCCGTCTCCTGCTGTACAACCCCAGCATGAGCAGGCGCCTTGATTTGTCAGCTGACAGTCAATGACGTGGCAGGCTTATCTGTTTGTTTGCAGCCCAGCCCAGGAGCATGAATGAGGAACATTTAAGAAACACCTTGCCACGTAACGTGAAAGATTTCGGTGAAAGAAACGTGCAACTTCCGGCGCTAGAAGGAGCACAAGCGAAAGGGAAATGTAATTATGGCACGGCTTGAGAGACGGGTGAGCAAACGCTCTCCAAAGAGGCATTAGTTCAATTAGCACAACCGTATGCTGTCATACTGTCCTGTGACGAGGAGAGAGTTTGGAGTGCGACACAAAATGGATAAAATCCGAACGCTGTTCTCCTGGCATGCGATATTGCTGCAAAGTCGGCCTGTAGCATAACATTCCCATATCTAGCCCTGGGAGCAACCAAAAGGGCAACAGCAACTCTTGGAAACAACACTGAAACCACACGAAATAACATCCTGAGGGTATAGTTTTTAGCTACACCAAAAACAAAAAAGGGATTCCAGCATACAACTCACAAAAATCCGCAAAGAAAACTTACAGCTCACGTAGTGAAATCTGCGATGCGGAAAAACTTCGTGTCGTTCCCCCGAGGTAGGCAGCCTATTCATGTTTTGTTTCTCGAAAAATCCTATCCCCTCCCGGTGCAAAAAAGGACTCTTAAATCGTTACCGTTTCGAAAACCCGGAGAAGCCCGTATTATGACGCGCGTTCGTATTGAATATTTTATCTCTATGCCCCTCCCTAGCTTCCTTCCCGTTTTCCCGTTTATGGGCGATTTTGTTACTGCGGTAAAACATTCGATCGCACAGGAGCGATAAATCCGGCCAAATGCTGGGTTTTTGGGCAGACGGGGAAGATAATTTTATGTCTATCGGGGTTTCGCTGGTAGAATTCAAACGGTTAAATGGTGCTGGGAGCGTATGGTTCATGTCTTAGTTCGGGGGGGTCCGGTGGGTAAACCGAAGGAGACCATACTGCCACGAAAACTGCATCGCACTTCCGGGCGGTGCGGTTTGATAGCAGTTCGAAAGGGAGCCAAAGTAAGTACGGGTGAAGGTTAAGGACACAAGAAGCTGAACGGAACTTGGTGCAAGAGGTGCAAGAAGTTGAAGCTTTCAACGTTTCCAGCTTTAAATTGGTGTTAATAGCCGTTGCAGTATAGTGTCGGCTTGTCGAAATTGGGCTCTCAGGATTAGTGATGTGCTGTATGGCCGATTCCGACTCTGGCAAAATGGATCCACTAGATCCGCCCAGAGTCGGAGTCGTCCGGAGTCGTTCGGAGTCGTCCGAAGTCGTTCGGAGTCGTCCGAAGTCGTTCGGAGTCGTCCAGAGTCGTCCGGAGTCGTCTGGAGTCGCCCGGGGTCATTCGGAATCGGAGTCGTCCAAAGTCGTTTGGAGTCGTCCTGAGTCGTTTGGAGTCATTCGGAGCCGTCCGGAGTCGTCCTGAGTCGTCTGGAGTCTTCCGGAGCCGTCTGGAGTCGCCCGAAGTCGTTCGGAGTCGTCCGGAGTCGTCAGGAGTCGTTCGAAATCAGAGTTAGTCGGAATCAACATGAACCGTGTGGTTTAATGTGCTTCTGATCAGACATTTCCTTTTGTTGTGTTTTTTGTCTTTCACTTTGCGCTTGCACTTCCTATGCAAGCCGACCCCTGCCAACTCCAGATGACTCCGGGTGACTCCGTCTGCAGCCGATTTTGGATGACACCAGACAACTCCAGACGACTCCGAACGACTCTGGACGACTTCGGACGACTTCGAACGACTCGGACTGCGGGCGACTCCGGACGACTCCGAACGACTCCGGGCCTTTTTGGAAGATTCCGAACGACTCCGGATATAGCAGCGTGGACCTACCTTCCGGAGTCGATTCCGAATTTATCGGAGTCGGATCGGAGTCGGTTTCGGATTATTGCCAACGTTACCCACCACTACTCTGGATAGGTTTGAGGAATTTTGAGATTTTCCGTAGCTCTCGAAGCAGGATATACTGTATTACACTGGGAACAAGCAATACAACTGTTACTATTGAGATGATGATTTTTTTCTTCTACAAGCAAGGTACAAGGTAATGAAATATCTTCCGAAAATACTTGCAAACCAGTAAAATAGGAGGAAATGGTTCAGAGAATGACCGCGAAATGCAGATCGATGGTCGTCGAGGTGTTGTTCCCAGAACGCTGACAGCTTTGCATGAATAAATTATTCATCAAAATAGAAGTAGCTTATTATTTCGCATAGCATGCTGTGGAATATGTATGGCAAAATTAACTCAAAAGCTTCCGATAAGTCAAGTAGCAGACAAGAAATTACCCACGGAAAGCAGTAGCATTCTGAGCTGAGCAACAAAGACATGAGCAATGAACATTTTTGAGGGAGTTTTGTGCAAAGCTTAAAGCTAATCAATAATAAGGATGCAAAAAAAGACGCTACTTGTAAGAAGATTCCATTAAATCGATGTTGTATTTGTACTTCCACGTCCCGCTTTTGCAACAAAAAGCCCAATTTACGTCACTGTTCAAAACAAAGGCCGATACAAACTGAAAACCCTCCGGCGTCGGACACGACGACTATCCACCGGCAAACAAAGAGCGTCCCTCGAGAGAGCAAGAGAAAGAATCAATGTGCGAGTCACAGCAATTGTTTTGCAGTGAACATGCCACACGAAATTGATAAAAGCAGCGCACGCCCCCTGATTGCCGGCCGGGCAAAGAATAGTTAATAGATTCCGCAAAATGATTGATGGTAGCGGGCGAGGATTCCTCCTCGTGAATATTCATTCACACAAATCAGTCTTTGGGGCCGACGTATTCGACCACGTTCGACCCGGGCTACCCTATGTGTGTGTGTTTTTTTTTTTTGTGTTTTTGCTACATCCACAACCCAGCCCAGATTGATTCTCCGTGACGCAAATAGGGCCGGAAAAGTTTTATGGAAAACAAAAATATCCGACAAACGGGTCGTGCTGGGAGAGTTTGTAACAGCGCAAAAACGAGGGGGCCTAGTGCCTTTCAAGTGCCGCTACCGGCTCAGTGAGGGAGGATGAGCGAGTGAACAGCACATCAGTGGCATCATCCAATTTACTGCTCCACTTGTCCTCCAGGAAACCAACCAAAAAAAAAAAAAAAACCTGGGAAGAATCGACAACGGATTCGAGCACGCAATGTAAGGCGGGCACAAAAAAAGCATGGCCACTTACAAAACTCTTGTACAGCACCGTTGGGCGCCAAAACGGAAGACGTTGCAAAAGCACCCGCTTCTCAGCATCAACATCGTCATCTTCGGCGTGCCTTCTTAAGCGGACTGCCACCCACCCTCCCCCCCCCCCCCCCCCAATCGAGTGCCTTTTTCAACCATAATGAGTTAATGGGAAGCTTAGTGGAGCTTTTGAGGTTTTTGGACCACACTTAGGAGCAGCAGAAGGGGCGGGTGTGTGGCTCGTTTTTTTTTTGCTGCTGCCCACTTTTCTTACGGCGTGCCTGAAACGTTATCCTGGGGGCGATAGTCCGGGAGCAGAGGGACAAACGATTCACTATCCCTCCTCCCTGTTGGCTGATACCCGGCCGGCTATAATCAATTTCAAGCTGACTTGCGGTTTTATGGTCAGCATCGTGTTGAGCCTTTTTGCGCTTGAAGTGGATACGGCGAATATAATTTAGAGTGAAAGTCAGAAGAGGTTTTGACGATGCGGGATGGCACACAAAGCACAAAAACCGCCCTGTAGTGGAGCGTTCGGGGAAGTGGGTTCCCTTCTTTTTTGCATTCATTATGCTGTAGCAATCCTTGCACCATCATCATGTTGGATCGCAAGCACAGAAAAAGAGATTGTTCAAAAAAGTAGAAATTCATCGAACACTGCTCTAAAAGGAAGCGAGATTGAAAAAAAGCTAACGTCAATATCTTTAACTAAATAGCAGCGGAAAAAAAGAAACAATTTTCCAAGAGAGCTCCCCACCCAACGGAAATGGTCACTTGTTAGACAGCAGATTAGAACGTTTAGCGCTGATTGACAATGAAAAGCGATTTCCAGCCCTCCTGCTGTTGTGTTTGGGTGTTACTTTGATAGAAGAAGTGAAAAGCACGACCAGTGTCGTGTTTCTTCAAGCGTACTAGATGAGTCGAAGGCAACAGCGATAAAAAAGAATAAAACCACGCAAGCAGAGGCGAAAAAAGCCTCTTTTAATTAATCACCCCATCCTTGCACGGCTTACGCGTTTGCTTAATTAGTCTGAACTGTCTTGATCGGCTTGTTGAAAGCTATGTTGCATCAACGACATAAAAAAAGAAAACTCCGTAGCCCCCGTAGAAAGGCCTTCTGATTGATTCACAAACAAGTGTCATTATCAAGAAAGGCGGCGGTGCTTCAGATAAACGTGCTGACTCAGTGCTGCTACACAATCTTGTGAAGATTCAATCGCGGAACACGGAAGCACTGGCTACCGGTAAAGGAGGCCATATCTTTTTTATTCCTCTTCTCTCGTTTATTGCACGTTTGCTGCATAGTGGAGGTAAGGTGCACCTTCTAGTGCCTTCTTTTTCTCCGGCTTTACATTAAACGTTATTACTTGTGCAATGTAACGCACTGTCACTTGCAGTAAGTGTGGTGTAGTTTATCTGTTTAAAGAGCAAAAAAAAAAAAACCTCCCAGCAGCAGTGTGCTCTTGAGCATGAAAAGAGTCCGCGAGGAAGGCCCTGGTTTGAGTCAGTCTTTCAAGCAAAGGCCCTGAAGGATACCGCCCCAACACGGGCGCGGAAACAGCGTACCAAAGACATGTCAAACCAAGAACTTACGCGAGTGGCAGCTCAAAAAGGGAGAACAAAAACGAGTTGGTTTTCTCTAGAAAAGAGCGTTTTACTTCCGTGTGTGCTACTACTACTGCTACGACCACTTTCTGTACAGTCGATGTGTGCTTTAAAAGTACTTCGCTTATTAGATTTTGCGCTCGTGAATGGAAACGGCACGACGGCGGGTGCGACGATCGATACTGAGGGGTTCGTTTGCCGGTGCAATGGAAAGTAAACAGACGTGCATCGAATGCAGCCGGTTGGCTTTCTTTGTTATCTTTACATATATTGCGTGTTTGCACATCCGGCATCCGGACAAGGGTTTGCCGCACTGTATGAGACATCGTTCCATTTCGCTTGTTCCGTGTCGGTCCCATTGTCAGTGTATATTTAGGATGGTTTTGATTGGAATGAAAGGAAAAGAACTCTATTCTCATGATGCCTTTGCGTGTATTGAACGAATTTAGTTAAGCTGCAAGAATTAATGTAATTTATTTGGAGTGATTTTTTCCCTGTTTTTTGACATGGTTCAAGACGTCTTTGAAATAGTCAAGAAACAGTAAAAGCCCAACGGGACACAACTTGCGAGCGCATGCAGATAGGACCGGTTTGCGGCCTTGGCAAACTTGAACCGATCTGTCTAGCTTTACTTAACAATAGGGAAAACTTTACGTCTGCAAAGTCTGTGTCTCTTTGGGGGCCCCCAAGTCGCAAGTTGCAATCGTGTGCATTCGTAACAGATCTTTGTAACTCTTTTTTTTTTGCTGTTGGTTCAAACCGTCAAACCAGAACGGTTGGAATAAGTTTGTGCAGAGTTTTGAAATTGAATAAAGCACAAGATGATGGACGAGAAAAATGAGTTGCCGCAAACAAAGGAGCCCGGGGCTGCTCAAACAACGCAAACCGCAAAAGTAAGCACCGCCAGCTTTAACAGCAGCATCAGCGTCTTGCTGTACTGCTGAAGAGAGGCCACAAACAATGGACAGCCGTGAGGAAGTAGTGGTTCAGGAAGCACTCAAGCGCAGCTAGAGACCTGGGACTTCCTCCGTCAAGTCCCAATAAGCCCACCGACCGTTCCCGCTGAACGGTGGTACCCGGTGCATCCACTGGGTTTGGTCATAAAGCCAGTCATCTCCTCAACGACGTACACTGCGAGCACAATTGCACGAATACCTTTCTATACTTACATTTAATGTACTGCTCGTTGCGCGCGATGACCTTCTCGGCGTTTTTCCGCGCCAGAAAGAACCATTCCGAGGTGTTGCCCAAGTAGTGGTACTCGAGCGCCAGATCCTTCACGAGCGAGGCGCCCTGGTCCGGGGGCGGCAGCCGGTAGGCGAACGGGCAGAACAGGCCCCGCTTGGCCGGATGCTGGTTCCAGTCGAAGCAGTTTCCGCCGGCAAAGATGTCATCGTCGAACTCCACCATCGACAGGACGGACGCGTGCAACAGGTGCTCGGACGCCTGGACGTCCGCGGACGAGAACTTGAAGATTCTGGGACAGCGCGACGGGCAAGCGGGACGATATCCGGTGTGTGTGTGTGTTCGTGTGCATGGAAAGAAGGAGAGAATGTTAGCGGTTGTGTGCAAAGAACATCTAATTAACTTTTGTGTCAGTTTGTGTGCGTTTGTACCGAGCTTTCGGTTTTACTGTCATCGCCGTGATCCAGTAAGCTACTTAATCGCTTACAACTGCGCTAGAAAGTTCCGAAATAACTAGAGAAACACACACAACAACAAAAAAAAAATGGTGAAGTTAAAGCAAAGTCGACGGAGCCTGCCTGATGACAGCTCGTAAACGTTTTATCTAGCAGCTTATCGTTTGCTAGGAGGTTCGGGTCTTTATTATTATTTTTCTGTTCTTTTTTTCCTGCCGACAACCTCACTTCCAGACAAGGTTAAAAGCTTTCCAATGGTTGAAGTTTGCTGATAAAGATAAACTGTCCTGTGCCGCTCGGAACGCAAATAACGTTCGCGGCAAACAAGTTGAAATGACAGCACCAGGGGGGTGCGTAACCTTCGTCGTGCCAGGTATGCGCTTTGTTTGTGTTGTTTTAATGCGTTGTTGAAAACCATTATACTACTAGAACATTAAGTTTAAGTGTCAAAATTCTTGGGGTAATCAACCAATTGAAATTAATCCGATCAATAACTATAAATGCTTTAATAGATGCTCCACGGAACGAGCTCTTGTGACAAGTAATGGTATAAAAAAATCATATTAATGTTTAATGCAGCTCAAGAAATCGATAAAATAATCACAAAATACTGCTAATAATTCTTCTGGATAAAGTGTCTGACAAATTATGAGACAACAGCGGTTTAAAGAAAGACTAAAATGCATGATCCCTGCGGAAATTAAAAAAAATGAAATGTTGAAAGAAGTGTCTATATGTTTTAATCACCCTCATAATGACGGGAGAAAAAGTTTAAGACACGTCTGAAGAACACATCCTTCAGATTGAAATATTTCTCACATTATGAGACCGCACACAAATAAAGCACCCAGAAAAAAGAAAACCTCTCCAAGATTTCGCACACAACAACGGCGCCACCTGAACCCCTCAACCCACTTCCCGCAAGGTCTTGTCGGACGGATAATGGGGCCCTCATCTTCAAATCAAGACAAATTGACAAATATTTCACCACAAAACTGCCCACCCACAAGAGTGTGCGGGTTCACCGTGGCCCGGCAAAGTTGGCCCAAAATTGGACGAAATATGCTGTGTAATACATTTTTGCTCCTCGTTTTTTTTTGTTTTCTTTCCTTTCGCCCACCCCCCTCCTGGGAAACCACAAAGCCCTCAGCCCGGCATGGGGTCCGGCTATCGCTCGAAAGTAATGTACCGCCATCGAAACTTTATCCTTCAGTGGTGATGGTGACTTCAGTGCGCCAAACCAAGCTGCGCCGAGGGTGCCTAAAAACACACCACGCAGAAGGAACGCTGGCAGGCTGTCCGGATGGGATGTTGGTCCATCAATCGGAAAAAAAGGCTCCGGGTAAGTCCGTCGTTGCCCGATGGGCCAACCTATTCATTATGCCGCAAGCAGCAGAAAAGCCGAAGCAAAGACGATGCTTTGAAGCATCCATTCCCACCTCCCATCTCGAGCCAAGGTCCATCTCGATATGACGCGCGCGCGTACCTTTTCCCGCCTCCAGTTTCTTCGATAGCCATCTTCGATGATTGATTACCGTATACTTAGCGAATCAATTTGCAACACTCGGGGCGTTTAATCACTCTGATCCAGCCACCCATGGAGCCAATCCCAACGGAAAAGCAGGCTCTATGCGGCGTGCTTCCTTTCTCTCAAAATTGCACCTCTCCCATCCCATTGAAGTCGTAGTTTCCTGGAGAGGGAAAATTAGCCCAAACCCATTAGTGCAGCGTTGACAGAGGAGAGCAGAGGGAAGAAAAAGGTGCTTTTTACCCAGCCACAGCATGGTGCCAGTACAGCTGTCCGAGACCCGGGAGTGGGAACCTTTTTCGCTCGGTCAAACAACACGTGACACAATGCATTGGCCAACGACGGAAGGGTATCAAATTCTTCCCACACACACACACACACACACACACACACACACACAACCACCATGTGTCACCATGAGGGGTAGCAGCTTAGTAAACTCTGCTCCGAATGCGTCCCCCGGTTCGTGTCGTCAAATGTCAAACGCTGATGCTGTGCCGCTGAAGGGACGGTGCTCAAAACAATGGCGCTCCAAATCAGGCACAAAGCGAACAGTGGAAAAGCGTTGAATTCTTCATTAGCAATCCGATTAATTCCACATTTTCAGCGGGTTTGGAGGCGAAGCAGAAGCAGAGAAGTTTGAGGCCTAGCGGCTTTGTGGTATTCGCTCCTTGGGGGAGGGAGCGAGAAGGCTTTTATTTGGAGTGTTTTTTCCCCACTGCTCCCGTTGTACAGTGTGTCGCTCGCATTGTGACCAAGGGATGTTTGGGGACTGAATAAACAATGTGTGAACTAGTGATGGGAAATATGAAGTTTTGCCCTAGCTCCGACTAGCTCCGACTAGCTTTGAATGTTTGTGAAATCGATCCCGAGTAGTAGGTACGGAAACAGTTACCGAAATTGGCTACGGAATCGGTTCCGCGAAGAAAATGCGATTTCGATATATTCATGAGAATAGGCGTTTGGGTCCTAGGCAGCTACGATTGTATCGATAGCCGCCCTACCCAAAGCAAGAACCCAAAATTTACGATTACAAAGTATCAATTCTCATGGTGATGCCGGGACTGATTTCGGTTTAAAAAAAACTTCTGATTTCAGTTCAAGAACTGACTCTGATTTCGGAGCCAATTCTTATTCCAATTCCTGAGCTGATTACGATTTCCGGGCTAATTTCGATTCTGGAGCAGATTCTAGCTCCGGAGCCGATTCCCAAATCGGAGACGGATCCCGGAATTTACTGGCTCCAGAATTGATTCCAAAATTGGAACTAGCTCCGGAATTGATTATGAACAAATATTAGAATCCGGGCAGTTCCGATTCCGAGCTCTCACCACTAGTGTGAGCCACATAACAACTAACGGCATTTGATAAATTTCGGCAAACCCCTCACTTCAATGTGTAGGCAGTGAAACTTTAAACCTCGGGCTATCCAGCTTGGACGGTGGCTTTATTGTGCCCTGCTTCGACAGTACCATTCATTTGGCGAGAAAAGGTCAGCTGGAAAATGCATCAGGGGTGCGTAGGCAAAAGGTCAGTGTGATTACCAGTGAGGTTCATAGATTATCTAAATAGCAGCAGCAGACTGACAGTGTAAATTACCTACTAGTATCGCTCCACACGATCCATTGTTTTGGCCCGTTTTTGTGTGTATCAAAAGCCAACCACCGCCAAAGCATTTTCAGCATGGTCCACAACAATGTACGCTAAACTTTCATTGATTTGTTTGCACGTGTATTCCCCCTGTAACATGATGATGCCGGACTATTGTTATCTTACTCTCCCTCTCTGTCTCTCTCTCTGGTTCTATCAAGAGAATAAATCATTGCACTGGGTTTCACAAGCTGGTCCCCGGTGCGGTTGGTGCAGCCGTGGATTGTAAACTCGTTATGATTTAATTCAAATAACCTTCTTTAAACATTCGCTCGCTCGGTGCGGAGGTTAAAGCACTTGCACCGTTGCTGGTTGTGCTGGACCCCTTGTACAATCGGGGGGGGGGGGGGGGCTGTACGATACATTACTCCTCGCCCATTGTGTGCCAACAGTGGACGAGCGTAATACACACACACACACACACACTAGTACACTCATGAGCATGCATGAAGAATGGCCATGGAAAAATGGAGCAATGGTTCGACTGCACTTCCATTCTCCCGTTAGAATAGGGCTTTTCTACATGGTTCTAGCTCGGGTGGCGTGGAAGCTGGCCAGCCGCACTTCCCACTTTGTAACATTGCTGCTGCTGCTGTAAGCTGTTTTGTTGATATTATGATCTGGTCCTTAGTTTTCGCTAAAACTCCGCAGGGAGTCAGACTCTTCGTTGGCTTCGTTAATGCGAAAGCGCACGACGATGATGCTGATGATGATGATGTCCTACTCAGCTCGAGCACAGAGACGAACTTGTCGAGTGTGCGGTTCATACACACAGAAGTGTACAATAACAACAAAAAACTGGAATTGTCATGAATGGAGATCATTCTTATCGCATGGAATTGAAGCTGAACCCGTGCGTCCGGCGTGCTTATTATTTCAAGTGCTTCCTGGGTGCTTGGGCGAATTCTGTGAATAAAAACGGAGCAAAACCCAGCGTAGGATGTGTACACGCATGTGAGCTCGGCAACATTTCGCTACTAATGGGGTTGTGCTGTGGAACAAAGCCGGGGACACAATACTTACTCGCTCGATTCTTTCTCCTTTTTGTGTGTGTGTTGGGTTTTGTGGTTTGTAACATTGTGTTTTGTGCACGTGGTACGAGTTGTGCTCATTTAATGCTGTGCAATTGTGAGCGCGAATGTGAATGCTTTCGTGCATCAAAAAGGGACTCACTCGAACTGGACTGAAAGCATCATGAAACTGTTGTATGGGGACAGTGAACCGGTTAAGGTGTAATGCCTTAAATGCAAACGTAAGGTACAGTACCAAGTCAAGCGCTTTTTGAGCTCGAAACAAGCTCAAGAAAAATGTGTTTAAGTGAGATATTTCTTACAAATGATTGAATTGCAACGCTGCCAATCGTGATCAATTACCATTTCACGCACAAACACATTTCCCCCATCACATAAAATCTCCTCACTCGTGCCAATTTGAGCTCAATCCTGCCCATTAACATGCATGTAAGTCACGGCATTATGCCGAACCGATACTGCTTTACATATCGTTTTAAGTATAAAGACATAGGCCACGCAACACTAGAGGCAATTTGTATTTCAATTAAATTGCTCCGTGCTACCTCCGTGCCCCTATTGGCAGCCAGGCTCCACACCTGGGCCAAACGATCCCTTCCCATCCGAGCCACATCAACCCCCGGAGGCGTGTGGTTTTGATCCTTCCGCTACAGAGCATGAGTCGGAAGATTCAAGCATGCTGCATGGTTACGTTCCAACCAGTAAGCTCATACATGCACACACCTGTACAGACAAACAAAACTAACGCAAAACCCGTTCGCAGCAAAACAAAACCATCCACTTGCCACCTGCCCTACCGGAAGATCGGTGAGCCGTTCTTGGGCAAACACACCGACGAACGCTTTGCGTGGTAACGCATGAGGTGGTGTCTGCCCGGGCCCATCATTCATTGCCCGGAACCAATTTAGCTTCCCCGATAGGCTCGAGTGGCTCGATTGACTGCTTCGCAATTCAAACAAAACGGTACAACTGCTACTCTATCCCACCTCCCTCCTCCTTCAGATTGTACCGTTCTTCCTGCACACTCATCGGGCATCTGCCGTGCCAGAGAAGGCTTGAGATCTGGCTGAACACGAAATCCAATCATCGATACCGACAAGCATTTTATGTTAGGTGCCGTTTGCAAAGCGAAGGGAAGAAGTTGATGGGAGTGTGCGTGCGCGTCGCACACAGGAACCCGGAAAGGGAAGCAAACAACACACTTCGGCCCCGGTCGGATCGGGTCGGGTCGGAGAGAATCCGAAATTAATTAATGGAAGCACTCACAACCAATTAACGTCAGGTGGAATAGCAATTTGCCCGTTTTCTTAAACCGAATGCGGCAGCACTTCGCTCATTAGAGAGCTTCCGAGGCAGCAGGAGCTTGGAGCTTTGGGAAGGGAAATCGATGTCATTGTGTTGTCGATCTGTGTGTGTGTGTGTAAGTTCACCCGTTCATTCCCGAAGAAAAAACACACGAGAGCAACAAATGCAGAACACCACCAAGCCACCAGAAGGACGTTTCTTCCTACAGTCGGCATCGCACCTTCACTGATGCTGTGCCCTCTCTGCTGTGGCTTGATTTTCTCCCATTGCTCTCAAGTGTGCTGTGCTGAGCCGATCGATCTTCTGGCGCTGCCAGCAAGTATATATATATTCGTCCCAGTAAGCTGTGCTGCGCTCGAGACAGCAGCAAAGCCTGCTCAAGATCAATTCTTTGCAACACTTCATTGATGGTTCACGGATACGGTTCAGCGGAGCGTGCGAACGGCAACCACGGAATGGAAGAAATCAATGGCGTATACCGGGGGTTCGGTTCGCTTTTCTGTCACGTCTTTCCGCTCCCACCTCCCCCGCACCCACTCAGACCAGATTAAACGGCACTTGACTTTGGGTGCAAACTGGGAGGAGGGGGAGAAGGAAACCGAGTAGCGGCAGTTCCAGGTCTATTCTCCTGGCAAGGCTGAAAGGAGGACGTACGCGTCTTATGCCTTTATTTGCTGGCAATGCTTGAACGGTTTGCCAATGGAGTGTGTTTCTGTTCCACTTGCCACGGGTAGTGAGTTGGCACTTTGTTTTCGGGTGTTGTGGGAGAGTAGCGTGTCTTGCTTGATACGCTGCCACATAATGGTGCCGTGCCACACGCACGAGATATGCGGGGACGGATGCGCAAGACGGCCACAGCGCTGGGGCGGGGGAGATCGCGACAAGTGTGATCGAATGTGACGTCTTAGAAGCACGGGCGTACAATCGAATTTCATCCATCTCCGTTAATAAGGTGCGTGTGCGAAACAAGGGCTTGCCCAGGACCCGGGTGGGCAAACCGCACACGCGTGTGGGGCGGTTTTTGCGGGGTAAACTGAATTATTTCTTCTAAGCATTTTTCTTCTCCGAGGCTACAGGTAGGAAGAAACACTTAAGAAACGGGGCTATTATTTCAGAAGTAAGCTGGTTATGGTTATGGGTGGAAAGGCGAAATAAGTGTTCCAACGTCGTCTAGAGCAGAAAGTATGTAAGATATGAGCTATTAAAGGCTATCCATAAATTACGTAACGCTTATGTGTAGAGAGAATTAAATTGCAACGATTTAAGCAGTCTTATCAGGTAGTTACAATCTCAACCATGCTGAACGGCTTACTGCGATGAAAAGAAACATCACATAATTTTTTTATGGAATGAAAGAACAATATAAAAAAATAATAGCGTTAAACGAGAACAGATCGATGCATATGCAAAATTGTTTGTGATTCACTGTTTTAAACTTATTTTGAAATAATTAAAAAGATTAATTCTATGTTCTATGGCTGCTTCAATCCAAGGATCTTTTTTTATCCTTCTTCGTGAGATCATAATTTTTATTTTATAATCATTGATGTTTTATTTTACTGTCAATCAATCACAATAGGAGTTCTTACATCCAGTAGGAAATAAACTGTCAGTTATGCTCCATATTGGTAATGTAATGGTTCGAATCCCATTCAAACACCATTTACAGCCTGTGCCCGAGTTATCTACTTACGCGGATTAGGAGATAAGCGGATTTTGGATAGTTTATGAGCCAAATCAGTATAAATTGCTTGAAAAATTGTCAAATAGAAATTCAAATGATGTTACGTTATTGAAACCACTTACATACCAGAAATATAAAAAAATTCTGCTCGGATCGGTTTTTAATTAATAATGGAATGTTAAAAAGACTTTTTTTTTCAATCCCATTTATCCAATTTCTTTTGGCAAAAAATGCGATATTCGGGAGCAGACCGCAATTATTATATCAAAATGTCTTCTGAATGTTATACATTTCAACAGAACATTTATTCTTCTACTTTTTCTTCTATTTAGTATTACGACCTGCACGGTTATGCCGAGCAAAACAGACATTCGAGACATATTTAATATCACGTTGCCGGATAGTCAATCCTAGGTACGGGTAGACGGACTATATGAGACTTGAATCCACGATGTTAGTACAAAAAGTTGACGACTGTACCATGGGACCACCCGCTTTATGAAAATAAAAATGTAAAGTATGTATAATACTAAACGATAATAAAATTTAACTGCTATGAAATTGAGGAATAATTGAAAGCGTTACGCAATTTATGGAACACCCCTTGCAGCGCACTTATAATGAGTGGAACGTATTTTTGAGCGCTCGCAATCAATCAGTAATGGTAATAGCACCTACCATACAGTAGACGAACCATAATTTTCCTCTAAAGGGCTTCCGAAGCGGATGGTTTGCCTTGTGCCTTTGATGATGTGCGGCTTCTGTCGCCCAGGCAGCGCACCACAAAATGATAAAGTTTTAATGAAGCACTGATGGAGCCGCATCGTGGTGTGCTGTACGTACTACGTACCGCCTACATGGATCGATGGCAACTGCAGCTGCAGCTGAGTTGCCATCGTGATACCTCTTTGATGCAGCCCATCAGTACCGAACGTCCGAGATTGACGCCGGATCCAATCAAAAGCATCACCCGGGCAATGTAGCGATGGAAAAACTACAAAACACACCCAAAAAATCCTTCATGTAAACCCGTACCAGCCTTGGCAACAACACACTCGACACTGTCGAGCCGTGTTGTTTGTCCACTGCGAGTAGCTCAATTACCAGATCCGAACCTCCACTCACTGGAAAATGGAAGAAAGCAAATTCTCATCAGAATCTCACTGGATCCCCACTTGGATCGGTTGAAATAAATACCGAAGAGAATAACAAAAAAAAAAAAATACACTCGTTGGCAACGTGTTTGGCAACGGATAAAAACCTTCCAAAAGGGAGGGCACTTACCTGGTCAGCATGTTCGCCCGGTTGACGGCAATTTCCGCCTCGACGCGAAACCGATCCTGCGCGTACCGGTCGACGACACCCTCGCCGAGGTTGAGCGCGGTGCCGGCGGTACAGTTCGCCCCGAGCAGGTGCTGGCTCTCGACGATCTGCAGGAACTGCGTGACCACGTCCCGGCCCTTCATCAGGTTGCGCCGGTTGTTGCGGCTCGTCTCGTCCAGCTCGCTCAGGTCGGCCTCCTCCATGTGGAAAACGTTGTTAATGTCGGCCGCGTCCGGCGCCTCGGCCGGAGTTTCCTCCTGCTCCTGCTCCAGCGCGGGCTCCTGCAGCAGCGGATCATCGTCCTGCAGCAGCCCGTCGCTGTCGTCCACGTCGCCTTCCGCTTCCTGCTCGGGCTCATCGTCCGCCGCGTTACCGGTGTCAACGGCCGTCGCCGCTGCCGCGTCCGCCACCGGCATGTCATTAGGATAATCCACCCCATCCGATACAACTCTTGACCCTCGGTGCCACTCGTACGGTGAGCGGTGGTTCGCATCCATCACACCGGGCGGTTGAGTTGAGCCCGGGCTGAGCAGCAGCAGCGGGTTGCGGGGCATCGCGTCTAACGTGATTAGTCGTTGATTGGATGCGGACACTTGAGCGCTCGGTGAGCGCTGGACGCTTTTAGCGACCGGACCATCGTCCTCCACCGCCCATGGCAACGCCGGTTTCCGACCAGCTGCAGCACCCGAACTCGTCGGAACGGTTATCGCACTGCTACTGCTGCTCGATTGCTCTTCCGCACGATTGCTGCTGTCAATCGTTGCTGTGTCGGACGGGATGCGTTTGCCGGCGTGCCTGCGCACCGCCTGCGAGTCCCGGAACGATGGGACGAGTTCGATTTTCACCTCGTCGAGGTTGTGGTGCGACTTCAGGTACTCGAGACCCTTGTCGACCGTGCGGCGAATGTTTTCCATTATCTCCTTCTTGATAAGCTTCCGCTTCGGTGCCGTGCCCGGCCGTGCCGTCGGTTCCGGCGTCGCGCTACCGCCGAAGCGCAGGTTATCGAAATCGCTTAGCTCAATCATGCGCTCCAGCTCTTCGGACTCGTCAAACCGAATCGTGAGCGTGTTTCCGCGCGAACCACCACCACCACCATTCGACCCTTGCTGTGACTCTCTGGCGGGAAGGGTTTCCTCGCTGCCGGACCCGCTGCCCGAGCCGCCCGCATCGTAGTCGAGCAGCGTAAAGTTGTCGAACACTTGCAGGCCCCACCGGATGTGGTCCTTCTCGCTCGAGTGGCGGACCCGCGACCGGCCATGCCGAATGATTAAGTACTCCGAGCTGGTGCCGGAGCAATTAGCCGCGAAGCACGCCAGCGCCACGAGCACGAACTGGCACTGACGTAACATTGTTAAAAGCGGCTGGCTGGCTGGCTGGTTGCTGCTGCTTCCTGCTCAAGCCAGCTCAGCACATTTGCGTGTGTGTGTGAAGCTACTCCACTATGAGTTTGCGAACACAGCACCGGCACAGCACAGATCAGGGTAGGCAAGTAATGAAGCAATTCAGGCGTCGTGACGTGTTGGTGTGCGTTGTTTGGGGCCAATTTTTCAGCACCTTTAGCATAGCGCAGAGCACAACCGCTGTGGACGGGCGTGACCAGCAATCCGGGGAAGCGTACTCTACTGATGGGGAAAGGGAACGATGGCGACGAGGACGGTTTTGGAAGGAAGTCAGGGAAAGAAGGGGATGCTAGTGTATTAAACAACACACACACGAACACTCACACTCACACTTTCACACACAGTTGTATGCAAACAAGAGCCCCAGGGGGGGCCCGGGTTGGAAGTGATTTCCTGTTGATTCTACGTATTGTTTTTATCACCCCGACCCCGGCATCACTGCTGGCTGCATCTTTCTGCCCGACCCTTGCTGGGCTAAGACCGGCCGTACCGCTTCATTGCCAGCTTCGTCGGCAAATCGATCAATCAAGCGGGTAAGCCGCTCAGGGCGGATTATGTTATTGATTTTACCGTGCGCCCTCAACACCACTCCAACCAAGCAGCACCACTATCACCACCACTTTCACCTCACTAATAAAACAAAAACGCTTGTTAGCAACTAGCGCGCCTACTAGGAGCTAGTTGTCAGTAGGAGCAGTTGTCCCTCCCTAGTTGTGACGCTCCTTCCAAGCGTTCTCGTGGTTGAAATTTATCCTGCAAAGAGAGAGAAGAAAAATAAAACAAAACAGGTTAGTGCAATCGTGTAATAGCAACAAGCAGCAGGGAGCTTATTACTAGTAAAAGAGGGTAGTTTTAGTGCACTTTTTCGGTATTTGCTTTTGCTCCCCCATTTCAAGCGCATTTTCAATTTATCATCGTTACATTATGATTTGCCATTCGTGCACCCCCGAGTGGTATTCGTTTAACAGATTGGAAAACTTCCCTTCGTATGAAAAATACTTTCAGAAAGCGTCGGTTGCGCAAGAAAATTCAATCAATGTGCCAGCTGTGCACTTTGGGAAACAATTTCTTCCCCCCCATTACACTCCCATCTGACGAGGACGTTACGCCGCGAAATCGCCTGCGTACGTATGGTTTCGATTTGTACTGGCCAATAATGGTGATTGAGAGGGGGCAGTGATGGGAGGGGTGGTAGGTAGCATTAAAATAGGAAAACTTATAACTTTTCAATCAGTAATAGCGCGATGAAAATGCCAAACTTCTTCAGCGTGCTGTGGACGATGGGAGTCGAATTCATCGTTTGGAAATGATACAATTTTGCTTCCTGCTACATTTTCCCTTCCGACATGAACGCCATCGTAAGGCTCACACCCACACACACACTACTGCTGTTACGATTCGATGGGCAAAATGCATTCGTTTAAGAGCGTGGCTTTGAATACGTTCACCTCACTGTCGCAAGCTGTCAGCTGCTGCTGTGTTCCTGTTTTCTAAGCGGATCGGTTTTCCCTTCTCCTCTCCCGGGGAAATGGTGGGAAATGGTAGAAAATTTTCCCGAAAGACTCGAGTAATACGTGGGTATCGTTTGACACGCCAATTTGTCCGACCACAGCCACCAATCATTGCTGTAATGTAAGCATTTCCAGGCTCCATCCCGCGCATGGAGACGCCTGGTGGTTGACACGGGAAATGAGCGGTTTGCGTGCCGAAATTATAGTCTTTCGGGTGGCAAATGGTGCGAAGGGAAATGCTTTCCCACTGTGTGTGTATGTGTGTGATTATATCGAACAGATTTATTTTGTAATGAATAATAACAATCTTGTACCGCTTCCCAGGAAGAACTTCATGTACGACAATTGCTATTTATGTTAGAGTGAATCGATTGTACAGGATTTCTTGCTCGATTGGAAGCTAGACACA
Source organism: Anopheles merus (assembly GCF_017562075.2). Classification (NCBI taxonomy): domain Eukaryota; kingdom Metazoa; phylum Arthropoda; class Insecta; order Diptera; family Culicidae; genus Anopheles; species Anopheles merus. The sequence goes on from NC_054083.1 coordinate 40,530,664, forward strand.
ATCCCCACCTTTCTCTCCCCTTTTACCACGCCATTTAAAGATACACTCTGTCGACGGGAAATAATCATTTTCAATTATGCCCCCCCCCCCCCATCCCGCTTTCCTCAAATGCAGGAAACTGCTGCACTTTGCCAGTAAATCGGCACGGCTAATGGTTTGCACTACTTTCATCCGGCTGCAAATTGAGCCAATGCACAACTGTTTTTATTCAGCATTGCGAACAATCATGAACAATCGTCTCCCTGGACCACGTGGGCAAACAGCCAAGTTCCCGAGCAGACTCTTGTGTCCCCCTCCACCATTGTGTCCCGTCCGTCTACCGAAAGCAAGCTCATCGATTGCAGTGTAAATAAAAGTGGGATTATTGAGAATGCAATGGGCGATACGGTTGGCTCCACACAGCTGCCACTCGTTATGAAATGGGGAAAGAAATTGTGGAGGAGAAAACAGAAGGACAGTTTCGGGTTGGCTAGCTTTGCGGCCCCAAAGCAACGGGTTGCGGAACTCTTCTCCGATGAGCTGTTTTTGTGCTTTTATCGTTTGTTTTTATTTCACCTTTTCTCTTGCAACGGAATATGCTTCTTCATGCCTTGCCGAGGAGCACCAGGGTGCTCTGGTTTGCTGGGAGGGGAATTTGGACAGCTGCTCGCACTGATCCTTCCGGTTGCAAGTGCATCATAATCGAGCACGGGAGACAGTTTGAAACAAGCACCGAAGCACAATAAGCTCTCGATGGGCAGCCATCCGGTTCGACGCCGACGGGTACCATTTCCCATACCGAATCGTCCGATCGCAGACAAAGAAAGGAACACAGAGAGAGAGAGAGAGAGAGAGAGAGAGAGAGAGAATATGAATCCAAAAAAAAGAACGAGCTGTGTGTGTGTGTCTATAAGACATTCACCAAAAAAAAAAATCCCCAGGAAGTAATGATAGGAAAATCGATTTACCTTCCACTTGTATGTGCGTTTCGTTCCCTGAGCGTTGAAGTGCTTTCCAAACAGCACGGCCAGGGCCATATTTTCCTTTGCTCCCTTGCCCGTATGGACTATTTGTAGAGAAGGCGAAGGAGTGAACGTCGGCAATCCAATCCAGACTGGGGAGAGTGGACGAGGATAAAGAAAGAAAAAAAAAGTCGATCGAAAGAAAAACCAATTGAACGTCAAGTTACAGCATGATATTGGTCCGGCTCTCGTTTACCGCCCATTAGCGATATTGAAGCTTGGGAAGGAAATGGAGAATAAACTACCACTCACTCACTCTCTCTTGTCTCTCTCTGCATACAGACACACACATATACACATATACATACAGACTGCTCAAATGGTGGTGAAGGCTTTATTGAAATTGATCGCTTCATTTTTAATCCTTTTGGGGTGTGCTTGTTTCGCTTCATACAGTTTCGGGAACATTTCGTTTCGATGCGTGAGCTTTCTGGGGCAAATGAATGGCAAAGCCTTTCAAACACCCGTCACATTTGCAGCCAGCATTTTAGTGGGGAAGCTTATTTCAATCAAATGATAAACATAAATACGTGAAAGGGGTTTCTCGTGTATTTCTTTGACAAACTGTTCTCCGCAACAGGAATGGCTTGTGTGTTGACAAATTGGTTCTGCTTTAAAACAATTTTCCTGGGATCGAATGAATGGCATGTGTAAGCCCATGGGTGGCATGACGTATATAATAGTCTATCTTGTCAGACGTTCCGGTTCCCACGTAACCCAAATTGGTTCAAACCGGCTGCAACGAAAACTGAACGCAGCACTAACGATCTACTAGAGTTGGGTCGATAGATGAGGTAGTTAGGATACTGAAGCACTATCATGGGATACGTCAAATGCTCTTATGAACATCATTTCATTCAAAAGCCATATTCCAGTCGCAGGAACAGGTCAACCATTGAGCTTGAGTTTGGAGTTAATATTATTAACCTATCTACAAGGCGAACGTGAAGTGTCACTAGTGGATGGCACACTTAAAGTCAATTATTCTTTAATTAATTATGGAATGGAGCATTAGAAGTTGCACAGTGCAAGACTCTGGAAAGATGTCTTCACTAGATACATAAGATGCTTTGGCACTTGGTATGCTTAACAGTGACGATGTACTTATATTGGATGCAGAAAGCAATTCTCAACCTCTTTGATGTCTATTGCTGCTTTTTCATCAGATTGGAAGAGATTTATCGCGCTAGTGATTATGTGGCATTTTCATTCATATGCATGGACTAGTGGTGTGCTCTCCGAAGCTCACTCACGACTACGATCTCACTCCGGTTATTGTTAGTCCGATCGGAATTGGAGTCGCAACTCCGGCTTATTCGGATCCACTAGTTTCGCCCGGATTCGTGTGGAATCATCCGGTGTCTTCCGGCGTCGGCCTAAGTCAGCTGGAGTCGTCCGAAGTTGCCGGAATTGGCTGTAGTCAAAGTTGTCCGTAGTAGTCGGCCAAAGTCAAAATCAGCAGATGACGGCTAGTGCAATGTGTTTGTGGTCGTGGCATGCGTGTACTTCTCAGACATGTTTTTTCTTCTTCTAAGAAAAGCAGTTTGAGCAGTTCGGCAGATTCCGGCGACTCCGGATGACTTCAAACGGCTCAGACTTCGGACAACTCTGAGTCCGGACGAGTCTGGATGACTCTTGATGACTCCGGACGATTCTGGACGACTCCGGATGATTCCAAATCCAGACGACTGCGGGTGATTCCAGAAGGCTTTAGATGATTTCAAACGGCTCCGGACGGACCTTCCGAAGTCAGTTCCAAAAAAATACTGGAGCCGGATCGGAATTAACTCCGGATGTTCATCAACTTTACCCATCACTTGTATAGAAATGGCGTAGTGAGAATATAGAGGAAATATTATAAGCTAAGTTGATTCATAATTAAGAACTTTCAACTCTCTTCACTTCTTTTTCTTTTTTGCTTCATCAACTATGACAGAAAAATTCATAAGAAATCATACATAAACTTCAGTAATTTGTTTAAACCTTAAAGAGTTTGTTTAACATAGTGTGTTTGGTTAAGGAACGACAACAGAACGTTTTCAAGCTTCAACTTCGGTCGATAGATTCTTTCCTCAAACCTTTAAACTATCAGACAACAGTGTCTAGCCTCCGTGCTACTAACCTTCGTAAGAACTTGATCCTCACTCCTTTTTTTCGGTAAACCTGATGACCTTGTGCCCCATGTAAGCCGAACACATGTGTGTGTGTATGTGTGTGGTAAAGCGTATGAAATTACTCCCGCCCGGGACGCGTTATGAAATTAATTTTCCTACCATTTCCCTCCCGGTCCAGGCAGGTCCGCCCCGATGTCAGGCGCGACCTGAGAATGATGAAGTTTTATGGTAATGAGGTACCATGAAGTCTCGAAAGGACATCCGGTCTAGTCCAGAGTTTTCGTGGGGACGCTGGTGGGAGCCTAATGATGAACTCATAATGAGCTACAAGGGAAAGGAAGGCAGGACAGACGGTGGCTCTTGCAACAAACCCTCACCGTGCCGTTATAAGCCGTTTATGGAGCAAATACACACTCACATACACGTACCCGAACAGACACACACACAGGGGCAAGCAGAATAAAAAGCAGGGTAGACGCCAAAAACCGATGCCAGTACACAAGGATGGAGCAGGATCGCTTGATAACCGGTCGGAGCGAAAGTTTAGTTTCATTAAATTTTAATTATCTTTCTTCGCTTCGTTTCGCATTCTTCTCTGGCCCGTTCTGTCCGCTATTCAGTGCCGAAGAGAGGGAGGGAGTTTTGTATCTGTTAGAGATTCGCAGTTGAAAGAGACGAGGAACTGAGGGAACCGAAGCGAAAGCGTACCGAATATCTATCGACTTAAGCGAAAAACAATTTACTTCTCCCGGTTAGCCGGTTAGCTCATTCGGCAGCAGTGCGAAGGTATTGGGCGGAATGGAGAGAGAGGGATGAAGTTTTCCCCCTGGTACCGCACTTGAACCCGTTCATTGGTTTTCTTCGGCGATCTTTAGCCTTTAGCCGGCTCGTGCAAAGTTGCGAACGAGTTTGATAGCGCGCGGGTGACTTTTTCCACCGCTCCGCGCCAGCATATCGAAAGCAAAACACAACAACACGACAAGAGAAAAAGTGGAGCAAAATTAATCTTTACCAGATATTTGCCGAAGTAAAAGAAAGAAACAAAAAACACTAACCCGTCACTGCGCTTGCGAGGAACGAGTGTAAAGAAGGGCAGAACCAACGTTGGGTACGTTACACGGGTCGGTTTCGATTAGCGGGAGGTAAACATTGCGAGCGAGAAACATGATACCAGGATGTTGGTTTTGGTTTTGAGTCGATTTGCGGGCGTAAACCTGCCCAGCAGCTTGCCTTCCACCCGAGCGACAGTGTGTATGTTTGCAAACGAACCGTGCGTTTTGGGTGGAATGGTAAAATGGTGAAATTAATCAGCATTTTCCCTGCTGCTGTTTTTCGAAAGCATCACTTTTCCATTTTCCCGCACACACACATATCACTGACTTTCTGCCTGACAGATTAAGCTCTTCCCCCTCTGGAGGGTTTGCGTGTGTGTGTGTGTGTGTGTGTGTGTGTGTGTGTGTGTGTGTGTGTGTGTGTGTGTGTGTGTGTGTGTGTGTGTGTGTGTGTGTGTGTGGTGTGTGTGTGTGTGTGTGTGTGTGTGTGTGTGTGTGTGTGTGTGTGTGTGTGTGTGTGTGTGTGTGTGTGTGTGTGTGTGTGTGTGTGGGATTTTCCAGCAACTACTAAAAACCCAAACCCGTGTGCGTCTAGCTGTGAGCGTGAGTGTGTTTGTGTTCACAGTTTTCTTCGCGCTTTTTGCGGCCAAGGCAGCAGCAGATAGCGCGACAAATGCTGACGAAGCGTAATACTCGCGTATTTGTTCGCAAGTCGTGATTTAGCGCTCGCGTACGAAGAGAAGAGTTTATACAGCGATGGGGACGTGGGAGGGAGTTTTCGTGGAAGTTGTCACGCAGATAGCTGAGCTTCCGGGTTTGACAGGTTCGGGCAGACCGCGATAAAGCGACCGGGACTGCACAGGGGAAAATGGGGTTTGTGGTAAGCGCTGTGAAAATAGACAGACGAGACCGTTTGGAGAAGCACTACTTCTTCCTGGTATTGCCCGAATGTTGCCCCAAGCACGGGAGCCCGCTGAACAGCTTGAAAACCGTACCGTTTCGGTTACCCGTGCCCGTCTTTGGCTCAACGGACGCGTGCATCTGTTTTGCTTTTCGCTACAGCGGTCGGTAGTTCGGTCGGTTCGTCAAACAGAACAACAGTTAGGAGAAAACGGGGCGTTTCGAGGTTTTGACTGACTCCGCTCAGCTTCGGGGATAAACAAACCGTACCGTCCAAGCCAGGAGACTTCATTAAACGGAACAGGCTACAGTCTTAACAGCTGGAATGCTGCTCTGTTTGAGGAGAGTGGTATTATTGCTAATTTGAAGTGAAATATGAGCGTATGAGGTGATGTTGTGAGCAATTCGTGTGGACTTATCTTTTTAAGTGGGATTACGTTGTGACTTGCTTTTGCTGGAAGGACAAATTGAGAGATGGTGATGATTGTAGCGAATTTATGTAGTAATTAGTGTTTGAAATTTACATGAATTGTGTACAAAACTTCATGACAAGAAGTAAGCTTTTGGTGTGCTTCGGAAGGATCGTTTTAAGATAGACCTATCCTGCCTCACGAGTTCTCTAGGCTCCCACAGGATTTTTACTAGTGTATTTCTACTGGCATAACATGTGGGACACGGATGAATTCGGGAAATGAATTCCTGTATTCGATGTCTCCTAGCGTTTCTTTGATGTCTTGGTTCCGCGACATCTCTGGGGATCATTTGCATTCATTTGAATGATGCCTTGGCTTCTGGGCGCACATCTCCAGCGCATAGGGCAGGTCGAAACGAAAGCATGTGGCTGTGGCCTTGGATATCACGACACAGACTATCTTCTCTGACCTTGCGTGGAATTCGAGGCAGTACGACCCTCTTTAAGATACGACCCTCTTGAGATGTAGTCGAAATCTGGGAAGATCTCCTGATATCTCCATACTAGCTGGGATATACTAGCTGGGTCGTACTGGAGCCTTTTCTCATTTTTGGCTGGAGATCATATTTGAGTTAAGCAGAGGTAACGGTCGTCTGTGTTAGCATGCGCTTTCACATCGGTGGTTTGGATTCCTGGGATGTTACGGAGGGACTTTTAGACCATTTACAAGGACTAGGATTGCACAATATCTACAATGTCCAAGTACACCTGGGATAAGGTCTCCTTTCATATTTAAAGACTCTATCAGTTACTTCATCAATTGGACATTTTTATTCATTTCTTGCTTGCACGGTTGCATGGCACAAATCCTTTAGAGACCTTGATAGAGCCATCGTTTGCACTCGAACCAAACCTTTCCCATGAGATTAATTATCTACTACGAATTGCACCTAATGTTCACCACGATTACTCTTTTTTCGTTCCCTCGTACGACATTTTTTATCCCCAATTACCTACATTAACATAACCCGTCGGATCGGACGACGCAAATGCACTTTTGATTGCTTGTCAATGTCATGTTTATGTATAAAAAAGCAAAGTATTATCTCATAAAATAAAGCTGTGTCCTTGTGTCCCCGACACCAACTGTCGTCATATGTGGGGGAACGAGCCCAAATACCGATTGTCTCGGTAGTTAAAGGGTGTCTTTTCTTTTATTTTCTTTTCTTTGACCCTCATTGCCGATCTCTTCCAAGACCAAGGGTTGGTTTGTTGCTCTTTTTTTTGGCTCACAAAGCACACACAGACTACAGAGCGCAAAAGGGGCACAGAGAGACAATAAAACATAATCTCGTACAACCAGGCACGTGTCCGTACCCTCAACAAATGACCCCCGGGGGACGAATTGCGTGTCTTCACTAACGACGTGTCCCATTGTGCACCAACCATAGCACACAGCATACCCACACACACACACACACACACACACACACACGCCACACGTACGCCACAAGAATCCTGATCCCCTGCTCACAAAGCCGGCCGCTCTGTTGGGGCAGCAACGCAGACAAGGGGTAGACAAACGAAACGCTCGAAAAAGCAGAATGGTAAAGCGAAGTCTGCAGCTTTATTGCTAAAGAATCTGCAAAAGAATGAAGCGACGTGTTCGGGGTTACTATGGCAACGAAGGGTAAATGTCGCGTGTCTGTGCGTATTCGTACCGTTGCGCTGCAAGCGCAAAAGCATATCATTTCAGCAAAAGCTACACCGTGAGATCAAAATGCACGCAGATGGCAGAAACATGAAGCAGCGCGAAAGGAATGGTATGTAACAGACAACGAATGAAAGGAAGAAAAAAACCCCTGCTCCTTCATTATCGTCCTTTAATGAGCGTTTCGTGCAGGTATAAAATATTCATTTTATGTACTAACTGACACCGGGAGAAAATGAAGAAATTTAAGCTGGAAAATGAACGGAAAAATAAAAACAAAACACCGAAGGAAACCTTTTTGCAACTCTGTCAAGCACACCACGCCTTGCGGCTGTACGTATGCCTGCCTACACATGGGGCAGCGTAGCAGCGCAGCATCCGAAAATGTCAAAGTTTTATTCAATCGACTAAACCTCATTAGACACTTTTGTTGCGAGCAGCTTTGAATGATGTCGTTAATTAAATTACGTCAATTTATGTTTCATGTTGTTTCATTCATGTTGTGCTGAGTATTGCGTGGGCGCCCAGGCCAAAGGAACAAAAGAGGAGGAAGAAAAAAACACAGTCGCTTTGGTGGTTTAAGCTGTCAAGTCGGGGCGGCACACAGTGCGATGGGTGGATGGGTTGGCAGGAACATAAAATAATACGGAAATAGGCTTAAATAGGCGCCAGCAGCAGCATGAAATGTGAGCCGTGCTGCTTTTGTAGTGTGTTTGCGCCTAGAATTTGTCTCATATTTTGTGACGACCTATTGAGTCGCACCATTTTTGAATGTCAAGCTTCGCGTTGAACTATGTGTTAGTCAGCGAACCTAACTACTGTGTGTATTATATGAAAAATATCTTTTACAAAGTTACTATCACACATCAAACGGCTTGACCTACCGTTCGTGCTGATGAGCGTGTGCTGATAGCGTTGACATAACCCATCTGCTCACTTACGTCCTGATTGGACCTTGCTCCCCTCCACATCCGACAACTCATCAACAACTCGCGTCGTGAGCAGCAACACTACACCCAACTAGTATGGCACGTACACTGTATACATGTTCCCCCCGCCTTTTAACGTCCCTAATTGGCACGATTACGAAACTTATCCATCACATCGAGCCGATCTTTGAGACGCGATGCGAACGCGTCGATAACGTCCATTACTGAATGGTACTGCACAGACACTCCCGCATGCCACAAACCACATGGGAGCAGCTGCAATTACCGAAGGGAAAGCGTGGTGAGGTACGATAATGAAATCAACCTACTTTTACCATCAAACACACACACACACACACACACACACAAACGGGCGGTTGGCGAGCTGTAGCCGACGGCGCTGGCGAACTTCATAACGAGACCGGTGCTTTTAATAAATAAACAAGTTAATGTGGGCAATCGGGGGTGCTTTTAACCCCTTGGCAGACTCCAGTAGCGCCAGCGTGAGGGCGTTAAGGGCGATGAAAATGTTGCCTACGAGAAGCGATGTTGCGATATTATTTCACGGCCCGGTTACTGATCGTGACAAGAAGGTGTCGTTTAACTCCTACGGTTTGCGTTGCGTTATACGTGGCTGCATTTGAAGAGCGACAGCAGCAGTGTGTCAAACACGTCAAGAAACATAGAGCGCAGAAAAGATTTCTTAGTATTCTATTTTGTAGAACTTAAATGCCAACGAATACAAATGGAGCTATGCAAATGTCTGCATTCTGTAGGTTGTGTGTGTGTATGGTTTGCTAGCATAAATTAGTAAGGGCCCTTTGTACCCAGGAGGAATGATGATGAGAATGAGCTTTTACATACCCTGGGAAGTATTTTGCCACTCGAAGCTGCAAACTTAAGCCTATATTATTTCTACCTATTTCAATGTAACGTAAGTTTGCCTGGAAAACTTGCTTCCACTCAGCGTTGGGCATGATCCAGGGAAATAAAACAATACTAACCACCGGGTGAAAGCGAGAGTAAACAATCGCCAGCCCCGGAGCAAATCCGGAACCGGAATGGTTTCGTGGAAGGAACGGCCGGCCTTCAGCTGGCCCTTTTCGTTCACACACACTATTTGCAAATGAATTAAATTGAATTCAACACATGAAATGCGGCAATGGCGAAGTCTATTCCATCCTGGTGAGTGCTTTTCAATCGAAATGGTGTTGTTTTTCTTTCTTATTTTTTACATTCTTTTTCTTTGTTGGTGTAAATGGCTCAAAACAGATGTGGAGGACTAGACTTATATCAGTGCTCTGTTGTGCTTTTTTCAGTCCATGCCGCCAAAGGGCGGAAAGGAATAAAATATTTTTTGTTTTGGGAATGAAAAAGATCCCTCAGCCCAAGGGATTTTTTTAAAGAATGGAAACCTTTTTTTAAATTTTTATAGTTTTTGCTTATTTTTTCGACATCTTTGTCGAATTTTCTTTAAAATTAAATTTGCATGAACTATTCTCATATCGTTGGGATAGTCGCTTTATTTTTAAAAAGCATATTTTTGAACTTAATTTCAATCATTTTAAACTGCTGACAAGTGTTCTTGCCTACTAAAATTTATCTATTGTGCTTTTTCTGCGTCTGTATAATAAATTCATTCAGTAGAATATTTACCATTATTTTCACTCATACATGCTGCCGTGACTGCTTTTCCGGTTGTACAGAAAAGCAAAAGTTCTTACTGCAGCGTGTCCTTTACATCTGTACGCCTTAAATCACACGCCGTAGATGTGCTACACGCTACCTCCTGCGATACAGCATCTGCTTAACGAACAACCGCTTTGGAGCTGTAACATTTGAGAAGCAGCATAAAAATTTAAATTTCTACACCAATACCTACCACTACCAGTTTACGACGACTATAACAGCCCTACCATCCAACAGCAGCAAGGAGCCACGTGAGCATTTACGCAGCAGGCTTGTGTGTCGCACAAGCGTTAAGCGTGTCTCTGCCTACTCGGCCAAGCCGTTCCTTCGTGCGACGTTCCTAGCTAGCCTGCACCCAAAGCAGCACACAGTGAAGCGATAAAGCCAGTGTCAAAAGCGTGCAATCGATAAGAATGTCGTCCACCCGGTCCCGAAACCGTGATCGATGGGAGGCGAGAAAAGAAAGCAGATCAGATAAGCTGTACATGCATGCAAATCATGGCACACGAAATTGAAATATCTTCGTGCATGGTGTGCAAGCTGCCACGCGTCACCTCCTGCCGAATGGATCGATAAATCGTGCCTCCGCTCCGCTGGAAAGGCCCCGTTTTGGAGGAGCTTGCTATCAACATCGACATCGGTTGTGTTTTTGTGTCACCCCAGCAAACGAGAAAGGGACAAATCCCTGACAAGGAATAATTTTCAACACGTGTTCGTTCGGGTCCGCTTTCCGCACTGCCGCCTTGCTTGTGGGTTGCGGGCTTGCGCGGGTTGAATTCGGGCAAAGCCGAGACACCGCCTACCGGAGGGGCAAGCGGCACACATCCAGCAGGCCCGGTCGCAGGGACAGCGATAAAAGATTTGAATTTGTCTGTACACGCCCGAAAGACGAATGTGGCGGCCATAAAACTAGGAAAGCAAGCTTGGTTTAGCAAATATTCGGAAATCCTGCCCTCCAGGAGGTACAAAAAAGCTTCCCGAAGCAATATACAGGAGAAAAAAAAGAAAAGCTCTAAAGGATTCCGCTGGATAAAAAAGGGAAAAATCGATGACGAATTCAAATGCAAACGATGACGACATGTGGAATATAAAACAATGTTACCTTACACGTTACACGTTACCTTACATGTTCCATTTTTTTACATTCAATTTCCACTCTCAAAGCTTTATTCTTCAAATAGTTAAAGAGTTGTAAAGCATTCCGGTCATTAAAGCATTGCTGTACGGTATAGGACATTTAGTTTCCAGTATTCCATTCTCAATGCGATGGTGTGCCTATCGTAAATGATTTCATTTTTTTCAATACTCTCCATCAAACACTGCTTTTGACATTTTCTCATGAACCGCTCAACCATCGAAGGCAAGCATCGACGTAAAAAATATCCAACAGGACATCAATACGTTGGAATTAGCATCATGTGAGGTTTAACCGGAATCGAATCGGATAAAAGCCCCTGACCAGAAGCTGCAAACAAAAACCGGTTTTTTGTGTGGAGAAAAATGCATACAGCTTCCCAGTGGCATGACAGGTTTGCTATTTCATCGCATGTTTTGCAGTTCCGGGAACTGCTTCCTTCCTTCCTTGTTTCGTATTGCATTCCGATTCCAAAGTCGAGCAAAAGCTCGATCGACAAAAAAGGAAAACAAGAATAAAAACCCGGAACCAACCGGAGTGTTTACCGACCGAAATTGATTTCTATACCACCTTTTTCTTCCGATGTCATCGATCCTTTTCGATTGCATTCCGGAGCCACAGCCATGTGGAGGCAGCGTGATGGAAGCAAAAAAAAACCTGACCTCCTTCCTTGCTCACATTACTACTGCGACACTGCTACTGTGCCTCGCCTCCAAGGGAACGCAAAAAGGGGGGGATTTAGTGAATGGGACCGTACAAAATCAACATTTCTTTTCACTCTGCTCGACCCCGGCGGCGCTCGAGCTTACCGGTGGCCTGATAGGGATCGTTTATTTGAATCAGAGAGCTGATTGGACGGGCCACGGCTGCACGTGTCGTTCGATGGGTCGTGTGTTTTATCCCAAAACCCACTCGAATTGGGGGATGGCCAAGGGGGTGTCCCATTTTTCGATGGAGACCGGTCGGCCGGTATGATAATCCAATAGAATTGAGGATGGCCTTGCAGGCTTGGTGGAACCTGTTGGTTTTTTTTTTCTTCTATCGCTTCGGTCGGATGTCCAGTAATATTATTTACGCAAAGAATTTGGCACGGAAAAATGGTAGATTGTTTGTGAAGGTTCGCCCTGGTGAGGTGTGGTATTGGTTTGATGATGATGTTTGAAAATATGGTATTCTATAAGTCCAAGCAGAAGGTAGAATAAGGTAAATAATAACAAAAATAATCGCAATGTATTGGCTATAAGGTTAAAACCGCACTGTTTTACTTGCTAATGTGAATTCATCGATAACTTAACCTATGATTCCAATTGTAATCTAAAAAATTGGATATATTTTGTGTTAAATTTATCACACGAAAATTCTTTTTTTCCCCTATTTTAATTGTACGTGCTTTGATCGATGTCAGCAGCTGTCAAATAACCCATCAGTACGATAGCTCAATTTGTCATGCAGATTCTTCCCCAACCAGGTCGAAACGTGAGAATTCAGTGATGATTTAATCAATGCTCTTCAGTGCAATTAAATGAACCGATGTTTTTTGTTGTTCCAACTACCTGTTTCCGTTTCGTCCAAGCTGGTGTCGAGAGCACGTACAATTGACAAATGTGAAATTGAAAATGCAAAAAAATGAAATTGGAGAAGGAAAAATACACATCGACACCCGCATCATGCAGGCTCTAATTAGATTAATCGTATATGCTCAAGCGAGCATAAACCGGTGAGTGAAGAGCACTGCAGCGATATAATGGAGTAGCAAGCGAATCGAGAAGCAATCCACGATGCTTTCAGTGCCGTGTTCGATTGCAGGGAAATGGTGGAAATGGTTCGTTTGCACGGAAAGTGTATCAATCTATAGGAAGCATTGAGTGTGTTGCAGTGAAAAACGGTGTTATCTCGTTGCGATGGTATCGATCAGGGTGCTTAGAAATGAATGCAATGCGTTAGTGGTGCTGAAGCTTTTTCAAGCGGTGCTTCATTATGTTGAATTTATTTTATGATTATTAATAAACCGTATGAATTTAATGAGACGTTCTGTACACATTCCGCAATTTAATGATTTTTTCCACTGCAACAAAATGCTTTCTAAATAAAAATAAATTATGATAAATAAATCACTACATTTTGAAATAATAGTATGTATATTTTGCCATCACAGCATCGCTATAAAGGGCAGCAATCTAATTGGTAACGCTATATACCCCAAAACCATCCAGATTAATAAAGGGCTCTTGCCAACTCACCAAGGCCACACTGCTACCAGTGGAAATGTGATACAGTTGCCCGTTTATTCCCGCTCCTCCCACTTGATGTTGAATTCATACTCAAGCAGCCAGCGAGTCATCTGGCCGGCTGGAAAAGCGTAGGAACTTAAACGGAACGCTAAATTATGAACGCGTAAACATGAACCAACCCTTGTCGCAGGGGAAGCAGGGTTTGGCGCCATTACACCAGGGAAGGAGGAAGGAGTAGGATGAGGGAGAAATTGACGACAGTTTTGAACCAGTAACAACAAGGCTAGCCCTACTCCTACTCGCACCATTAACACCATTGCAAACCGAACGGACAGGAAGCGTGCACATTTCGATCCGGTTCGAACGCTTTCCGGCCAAGCGAACTCCAGGCGAGCACAATAACAACCGAGTGGTTTATTTACATTTTAAATTTGTCCCCCGACGGGTTGGGGCAGCACTTAGTCTGTCCATTTAATTGGAGCTTATTACATACACACACACACACGCTTCCTGGAAGTAACGTCGACTGGGAAGGGTTGAATTGAAGGCGTGGAATGTCAGTGGTTGGTAATATTTGCACATTAATTTAATGGGGTCTCCATTGGACGATGGAGCATTGCACAAAAAGGGTAGAAATTTAAAACAGAAGAATTTTGAAATGTAGATTAAGTCATGAAGTGTGTCGTGTTTAAAGTCCAAAGTGGAGACTATTTTAATTTTTAAAGAATACTTTAATCTTTATCTTGTTGCTGAATTAGACAAACCCAATTTTAAAGCCCCTACAAACATTAAACGTTTCCTTCCATTTACATCTAACCAAAACGCTACATCACCTTAAAGACACACTACAAAACAACTGCTAAACCAAAGCGTTGATACGCCCGAATGTCGCGCTACGGTTACGTTCCCTGGCAGGAGGCACCGTGCACCGACAACAACTGCACAGTGAAAATGCTAATTATTGTGCCGCTTCGGTGTCTTCTGCGTCTCCCGTGTGTGTGTGTGTGTGCACGTACGTACGATTCAGCGTGCGATGTAAATTCGACATCGCCAAGCCCGTTTGCATCGTAATGCTGCACCCGGGGGAGGGGAAATGTGGCTTCGCAAAATTTGACTTGCTAAATGATGCATAACGCCAAACGATTGTGCCAACAATCGGCCACCCGCGGGATCCCGGTTTGGTTTGGTTTGACTGGGCCAATTTTACACCCAGCTGCGCTTAGACAGGGCAGACAAGCTAATTTTGCGTGCATTTGGCGCAGGAAACGGTGCGTCGCAATGGTCCTTCGGGGGTTGTGCCTGGCTCTACCAGGCGTCTCCATTGACGCGCGAGAGCGGGCAAAGTGGGACATTGTGGAAATGGTGTTATACTGTGTGAAATGTTTTAAAACTCGACGAATGTAGTGTAAAGATAAGCAACAACTTTTTATGGGTCTAGTTCACTGTATAATTTGCATAGTTGCGCGACTGGCGGGACGTTTCGCAGTCAAACTAACCGAGCTAACGAGCTTTTATACTATTGTGTAGGGATTTGAGCATCTTTAGGTGTTTTTTGGAACTTTGTTCATTTAAGTATAGATTGTATCAGTGGCTTTATTCAATTATAATTGCCAATCAAAGCTTCAATCAGTGTCTTAAAGACTATCATTCGGTCACAGTTTGGTTTTCCAAAAAGAGCCATTCGTTTCCTTCGCCGCTCATCTCCACAACCAACCAAACAAACAAACAAACCATCATCGATGAAATAATACCCACTGGCACCATCTTTGGCACTGGTATTGATTTTCTCTTGCTCTAACAATAACAACATGGTGCTCGGTAGCGCTACCCGTAAGCGTCGCGCTCCTCGACGAACTTTCATTTCCGCGTTTGCTGGTTGTGTTGGGCGAGCTAGAGCTTCGCTCTTCGCTTTTCCGCCTCGCCTCCCGGCGCCGTAAACATAACCGTAATATTGATGATAATTTTTATGAAGATTTCATCTGTCTCGTTTCGTTCGCAGCGGCATACCATACCACGGTGCGTTTACGGCCCGGGTTTGGCCGGGAGGTGAAAGACACCGTGGCATCGCGTTCGTTAGGTATCGGTGCCACATTCTTCGCTTTAGTTTAGTCGAGTCGAGTTTCACCGGGGTGGGTGGACCGGGATTACCACGGACAGGCTTTGGTCGAAATCGATTTCTTCGAGCCCCGCCTGAAGTACCCCGTAATTGGGGCTGTGTGTGTGTGTGTGTGTGTGCCGGAACGAGTGAAAGTAACGACCCATCTTTGGTGGCGTGGGCTCACAGCCAAAAATACACGCACACACACACCAACATCGAGGGGTAAAGTCGGCTCGGCGTGAAAAGTGAAACCAAACCCGGTCCTTCAAACAGACGTCACGTTCCAGAAGACGCTCGTGTCTTCGGAACGACCCAAAACCCCCCGATGATGAACGCTGGTCCAAATGCGCAAAAATGGTGGTCTCCAGGGAGGCTGGAATTACGCAATTGGAGACGGGGCACGATGGGAATGCCAATTGTGCCTCCTGTCTGGGGCTGTGTCGATCTCGATGGCCCCTCGAGCGGTATCGCCCAGCCAGTCGTCCGCCTGTTGGGCTCGCATCCGTACGACCAATCCTTTCTCGTTTTGCTTTTTTCTTGCGGTGCTACGTTACGTTGCCAAAATTTCGTTCTTCAGGTCGGAAAAGGCGAACAAGACGCTCGCTTTTTTTCCATTTTGGGGTGTCCGATACGGCTTCCGGCCGTTCGTAATTACACTTCATTGGAATGCTAATAGTGCAGGTCGGTTCGAGCGATGGCTGTCATGCTGAACTATCAACCATTTCGCTCACCTTGCCGTGTGCGAACGGTTGAAGTGCGATCGGTCGTTCGAAGGGGACGCCAAAAATTCGATATTCCTTTTTGGTGAAGGAAGCGGCTCGGTCCAGAATTAGGACAATTATGACATTCAAGCGTGTCCGGCTCCTTCCTCAAACGGACGTGTAAGCAGATGTTCGTTCCGTCAATACATTCTTCCTGAAATTCCCTTCGCTTTGTACGATCGATGGCCGTTCTTCCGGTACCTTCTTTGTGACCTAAAAAGCTTCACGTTTCACACCGATATTCTACCATCAGAAGGTGGACCAGATTGGACCGCATCGGTAAAGCGATACCGATTATGGTTACCGTCTAACTTTGGGGGCTTTTTGAAAAATCAATTTATTTTAATGCCAGCATACGAGTCGTCCGGCTAACACCGGATAGAGGCACCCACAAGGTTGAGCATAACTTATGAATCTCGCATTAAGTGTCGAGGGATGGTAATTTTCACAGATTTTATTTCAGCGAATGGATTTTGTTTTTGCCCTTCCTAAGTGTCGCTAAGGATGTTTCATAGTTTAGAATTGTTGTTCCTACCTTTCTGTGCA
Source organism: Anopheles merus (assembly GCF_017562075.2). Lineage (NCBI taxonomy): Eukaryota > Metazoa > Arthropoda > Insecta > Diptera > Culicidae > Anopheles > Anopheles merus. The sequence goes on from NC_054083.1 coordinate 40,547,243, forward strand.
AATTGTTTCGTTCCCTCCGTTTGACCCCTGATGCCATTAGAGCAAAGCAACGTCTTCGAAACTTTGAACCCCTTTTCATTTGCCAACTAGCAGCACTGCCATCGAGCGCATCTTATTTGCTGCAAGAAGTGGTGCAAAGAAATAGCAAAAAATAGTACAAGAAGCTTTTCAAAACTGAGCTGGAGCGATGCTGGATTCGAGCGATAGCAAAAAAATGCCACCAACCCCTAACGCTGACCACCGTTCACGATGCGAACGAACCGACCATTAAAGAGGATGAAGCATTATTGAGAATTGATTGCAATTTATCTAGCAGCGCTATTAACCTTTGGCCTTTTAACGTTCGTTTTATTCTGCTTGTTTTTTTTTTGTGTACGCCGTTTTCACCATCAACGTATGACCTCGTTCGACTTTTAACGCTGGCGTGTAGGTGTGTGGTGAAAGGTTGCGGCTGCTTCGTAGAATTAAGTTGTATAATGTACTGGAGTAGCATACTTATCGATTTGCCAGTGGAAATTTATTTTACGAAAGGCCAATCGCTGGAAATTGAAGTGGCGAATTTTACATACAGCAGAAGATGAAGTGGTAGATGACAAGAAAATGTTTGATTTTTTGTTTAAATTTCCTACAATTCAACAAACCTTTTGAGCTTAAGTTTTCGTTCTTTGAGCAAGGTTAGTAACTAGAAATAACACACTTAAAAGGAAATTTCAACAATTTCTATGATAATAATTTATTCTTTGAGCTCGAACCTGTTGAGCTGAATTTGCATTCTTAGAGCAAAGTCAGTGACTGTAAATAATACACTTCATAGGAACCTTCAACAATGTCTATGATCCTAACTTCTATCGCCTGTAAGATTATTTGCTAAAAGCTCTTTCCTCTACATTTATCGTAAATTTTGAACAATCCATTGCATACCTTTAGGCGCATACCAATTTATCGTAAATTTTGAACAATCCATTGCATACCTTTAGGCGCATATCAAGCAACCTTCTGCTTCTCCCATACAACACATGCAAGTAATGCAGCTTTAATCTCCTTATTTCCTACATTTCAATGCCATTGTACCCCTGTTTTTGCTCACACTCATCGATGGATTTAAAAGAAAATGACCCACTTCGTCTAATAATTCAACCGTACCCACACGATATTACCCCTGGAATCGTAAAAACCCATCAATCGAAGGTACAAATCATGCTGTATCCTGTACACTCGAATGAAGCGAATCAGATGCGTCCCAGAGCATGTAAGAAAAATGTAACACATCGATTTCATCTTCCCCTTTCCCCTCTCCTTTCTATTAGCGCGCTTCCATGCCCTCAATCCATCCTCCCCGTATGAGTGCACAAAGCCAAAAAGTAGCTCTTCAGTTGTAGCACGGAAATACCATCCATCCGCTCCGTTCGGGCGGGCACGCTTCAGTTGCACCGAAAGGCCTCCGAGGATCGAGAACCGAAAAAGTAAGTCATCGAACAAGCAACAGATTTCATTCGGTTGGCACTCCAAATTTTAGTAGGGGAGAAGGGGGGGCTCATTCCATTGAATGTCTTGTATTGAATTCGGCTACCGTAACACACCGCCCCCACCCCCAAAGCCCCAAAACGTTCGCCGTAAAAGCATAAAAACGAAATCGTTCACTCCACGCTGGACCGACGGTGACTTCTTCGCTCGCCGAGTTCGTTTGCAGCCAGCTGGCGGTGGCTGTTTGGGTTGGGTTGGGTGCCTTTTTTTACGGTTTGGTAAACATTTGCTAAAACAATTTCCTGACCGAGTTTTTTGGACTTTGTACCGAAGCGTACGTACGTACTGATCAAAAGGTGGACGACACCGCAGCAGCGTCTGCCTCGAATCAAAAGTCATTCGAGCACGAGCTTATTGAAACAGGGGCGGAATGATTTGAGCGAACATTTGAATGAAATGTTTATCTTTTGCCTTTCATTTCCTTCGATTTGTGGCAGATTTTTGTTTTTTTTTTTTAGAAAGACGGAAGAGGCTACACAGTTGCTTTGACATAAAATATGGCACGGCGTCTATTTTTCCAGCTAAAAGTCAAGAATAGGGGTTTTCTGATTTACCTTAAATTAATTCCAATTCGAAGTTCGTGGAAATAAAATGCCCCAAAACGTTGCTTGCAACGCTAAACGCTAAGCGGAAGGTGAAAGGAAATGGGACGGTTTCTAGTGAAAATGTTGCATCGAAATAAAATACCAAACACTCGTTGCTTCCAGAATCGTTCCAGCAATCGGTTAGCGGTGAAAAACGATGCCCATGAAACAAAGAGCATACAACCCGCCCAAAGAAAGGGAATAACCAAACAAAAACCACAATTCTACCGCCTACTAGAACCGATTTCACCGATGCTCCATCAATCAAATTGGAAAGGTGGAAAGATCAAAGACGCGCTGCTCTGTCAAGGCGAGACAGGCTGAAAGTAGGAGAAAGGCACTCGCTTACTTTCGATGGCGCAAAGTTGGACCGAAATCACGAAAATCGGATGGGTTTCGGGAGGCATGGCAGCATCCGCTATCAAGAAAAACCACAAACTGTCACGATTGAGAAGTCGGAATCGAATGTGATTGCTCTAAATACCCTCGGGGCGAATAGAGCCGGTTACCCTTGTGCGTGTGTGTGTGTGTGTGTGTGTGTGACACATGGTAGATGAAGGTACCTCGCTGCCAGAAAAAAAGGGGAAATAAAACCGACTGAATGTCAAGATCGGTCAGCTGGATGAAACTGGACGGGTTCGTTTTGCGGGAGAAAAACCATAAAACAGCCACGATATTTTGCGGTTACCCTCCACCTCCTCCCCCCCCCCCCCCCCCTTCCACCGCTTCACTGTAAGCTGGGAAATATTGTGATTGATAAATGCCATTTATCCTGCCTTATCCGATAAGAGCTTTTTGCCCATCCACCTTCTCCACCTTCCGCCCCTCCGTTTCCTTCCCTTGGGGCATTTGGTTGATGGGTTTTTGAGTGCAAGCCGGGAGAAGGCAAAAAATCAAACACATTAGCATTTTTGCATTTAAATCTACCAAAAGCGGATGATGATAAATAGATCGGATAGTAAGCTAGTCAATATTGAAGAAAAAAAATGGGAAGCTTTTGGGTTCAAAAAAGTAGGAATTTAAGTTTCATTTTTCAACCATTTCCCGTTGCACGGAAGTGAATGCTGGAAACAGCAAGAAAACAGCTACAAAAAGTAGGATTTTTTTGTTATTGTCCATAAAATGCCCGTTTCGCTTGCTGTTTGCATCTCCATTCCTGAGTTGTAAAATATCAATAAAAGCTCCGAAGCTCCGAGCGACACGCAGCACACATGCAAAGCTGCCCATGCCCGATTGTCAGTTAAAACGCACCCTCCCGGGTTTAAATGGGGGGCTGCCGATTTACATAATCCATAAATTTTACATCCTGCACATCCTGTGTGCTGCCGCTCGAACCGAGATGCACTGCGCATAGACAAATAATCCCGCACCGACACACAGCACAATCGGCTAGCAGTCCAGCGGCGGGCGTACGAAAATTTGCTTCGCGTATGTAAATCGTGACGTTCGTGCCCTAGCAAATAAAGAATAAGCTGTGAGCAAATCGTAAAACCGTACCGTGTGTGTGTGTGTGCTTTGTTGTGTTTATGGAAATGATTTAGGGAAGCTTAGGGCAAAGTAAAGCGGAAGGAGTAATTCAGCTCATGTTGTGCAATAAAATAGTACGCCAAATGGTATGATAGTTTCATTGATTGAGACTGGTTTTTAGGTGTTTTTATTGTCTCTTATTTCCTGACTTCTTTGGCTTTGTCGAGCTAAATACTTACACTAAATATTTACTTATTAGGTGAAAATTCAAAATATTGAATATTTTATATTTTAAGTGGATTTTTAAATTGAATAACAAAGAGCAAAAACCATTCTGCAACTACCCATTGAATCTAACGCCACATTAATCCATCCTCTTTAAGCTTGTTTGCGATTTTCCCTGCCTGCGATCGTTTCGAGCCATCATCAGAGGCTCGATTTTTGTCATCGATTTCCCGGAGCAACCCGGCTCAAGCAAAAGCGAAATAAAGTTTAATTACGAAATACTTCAGGCTGCGATTCATTGGGCCCCGGCTCCGTGAACCGCCCCGAGAGGCCTACTTCAAACCCCAATATAAAACGCTCAATAGCGTACAATGGGGCTTGCCGTTAGCAGCAGCAGCAGCAGCAGCAGCAGCATATTGCTTTAATTGAAGCCAGCCAGCCATCAACGAATCTAGATTCGGTTTGCTGTGGTGGCCTCCTGCTGTAGGTTCGGGAAAGACTGCCCCCCCGGTACCGGAACTGCTCTGCATAATTCCTTTGAACTTACCGGACTGCACGCGCAGTAAGGTGAACCACGGCTGTGATGCACGGCTGCCAAAAGTGACCAAGGGCGTGGTTCGTTGGGGAAGCAGCTACCTGCAAAGAGAGACGCGAGACGAAAGCGATAAGCAGACGGGCAAACGTAAGCGTACACACGAAAGCAGTAGCGGGAAAACGGCAAGCAAAACGATATGGAAATTGCTATTTTAATACAGCAACAACCGACGATCAAAGGTAGGCAACCGTGCCCGAAATGCGCCGTTGTCTGTGGCGCCATTCGTTCACGCGGCTGCCCGCCACATTGCCGTTCCATTTACGGGAGAACGAGCTGTACCTTCGCTTGTCTGTAATGATTATTTGCTCGATTCTGGTGCGGAAGGCGAGCTGGGCGGTAAATATCCGCACCCGCGGGAAGAAAACCCGGAACGGTGCGCTTGCCTCGCTTTAGGAACGCTTTGGCGGCGGGACAATTTCCATTTTTATTGGAAAAAGCGCCTTCGGTGGTATACTTTTTTGTTTGTCTGGGTGTGTGTGTGTGTGTCGGCTGGACACGGGTCATGGAGGTGATATTTCGTAGTCGGTTTTTGTACTGAAGAAGTACTGTGTTTTCCCCCTACTTTGTGAGCCATCTTCGTAAAAGGACGTGCCCAGTGTGCCCGGAAGGTAATTTGTTGGTGAAGGTGAAATGATTGAATTTTGCCTTATGCTTTACGATTTGCTTATCTTAAGCGAACATTTAGGCGTTTTTTATTATTTTTTCATCGCATTGAAAGAAACAATGATTTGCATACATTTAGGGGTTGAAATGGTCTTTCGTGTGGTTTCTTCATTCAAATGTTGCTGTGGAGTACAAAGGCACACCTTATGTTTAGTGTTTTTATTCCTCCTTTCTCTTTCAAGAATAGATTATACTGTCCAACAAACAAAAAACCTCAACTCTTCAGCACAAAATTACACAAAAGAAACAATTACTTCATCACACTTCTCACATTCGTTCAATTTTTTTTCTCTCCCGAAACTCTTTTACAGAAACTTTTGCTGCAGCAGTTTGCCACGTTGGCTGGCGCATTTTTCCCTCGAAGAATGCCTTGACCACCAGCTGGACCCGCCACGGGAGCGGCCAAAGTAAAAGGCCAAGAAAACAATAAATTTATGCCCTGGAATCACGCTTCCTGGCAAGGGCACGTATTGTGCGCATGTGAAACCATGCTCCTTGCCGCTCCACGCTCCACGCAGTGGCAATGGCAATTGTAGCCCGCGTTTCGGAAATGTCAGCGTAATGGGTTTGCAATTATGCAGCGCTGTTTTGCCGTGCCCCTGTTCCATCGCTAATTCTACGCTAGTTTTATCGTATTGCAGCTACGCCGACGTTTGCCCTTATGGCCTTTTTGCTGTGCTGCAGCCACAGCGCTGCACCTGTCAGGTGGTGCTGGTGCGCGATGGTGGCAAAAGCTGGCAGAATGGTTTCTTCCATTCAGCTACGGAGGAAACTGAACTTTTTTTTGTGGACAAGGAGAGCAAAAACAATGAAACGAAATCATTGCAAATGTTCACCGAGTAAAGTGCGCTGTAGCTTTATCTCTGCCAAAGTGTGTGTTCGCCATGTCCACCTGTCCGTCTGCCCAGAGAACCCTAATTAAACTGCCATAATCGGGCTGCGAACGTGCCTTATGCGCCGTGGTAATTGACCGTGGAGGGTTTGGGGTGTCGAGGATTGGTAGCGAGCAGTTCAGGTTTGATAAGTTGAGTAACTAGATTATTATTCATGACAAGCTCAACGTTTAAAAGCGCATCAAGATTCAGTTGTTACCCTCAGATTTGCCTCCATGCTATCCGTTTTGCTCCTCAGGTACTAATTCTGTACTGCACATTTCTTTGTGTATAGCATTTTTCTTAGATCGTGGTAGTTTATTGATATATTTTCATTAAAATGTTACGCATACAAAACTTTGACTATTATAACAATTGACTACTTTATAAATATTTATTCCTAGGTAGGAGAATTTAAGGAAACGATTGCTGTACACTTACAAAGCTGAAAACAACGAGTCAACCATTGATCACTTTATTTATTTATTTATTTATTTATTTATTTATTTATTTATTTATTTATTTTTTTATTTCTACAAAGGCCATAATCGACTTGTAGGCAATAATAAGCGTCAACGATTGGAAACATACACTGTCGGTAAAGAATATAGCAAAAACACGATAATTTAAGGATGAAACAATAACATCGCTATACAAAACTCTACTAAAATTTCTATAGAATTTGCTTCGATAGTTCCAACGCTTAATTCCTACGCTGCACATTTACTACCGGTTATGGTTTGCCTACCTTCCAGATCCGAACCAATTATCGTTCTCAAGCCGGAACAGTTCCAGGTGCTGTTCCAGGAAATGGTTAAAATCACGAGCTATTTCTGGATCGGTATGGGTTTGTGGTCGATTCCAGGATCGTAATGGGCTCATGATAGGTTCCAGGACCAGTATGGACTCATTATCGGTTCCAGGACCGGTATAGATTCATGATCGGTTCCGAGACCGATATGGACACATGGTCGGTTCCAGAACCGATATGGGTTTATGATTGGTTCCGAGACCGGTATGGGTTCATGATAAGTTCCAGGAGCATTATGGGTTCATGAAAGCTTTCAGTACCGGTATCGTTTCATGATCAGTGCCAGGACCAGTATTGGTTCATGATCAGTTCCAAGAATGGTATAATCAGTGGGGTACCCTCACGATTCTTGTTAGTTTTTTGTATGGAGTTTGACAGTTCGAGGCTGAAATCATGTAAACACTCCATACAAAACCACACACAAAACTAGCCTGCAATTTTCAGCCTTGATTATTCTAGCCTCAAAGCTAGAATTCGATTCGAGTACCTGCTCAAAAACAAGGTGTTGTTTACATTTACCCCAAGGTGCATTAAAGAGATCCGGGGGGGGGGGGGGAATCTAGAATCAAAGTATGTGTAGTCCAGGTGGTCTTATAGCATGTATTTTAAAACCAAATTTGAATATCACTTTGTGACAGAATGGGTGAAAACTGTTGTTCAAACAAGCTTTCTTGAGGCTTGACAAATACTCAAAACACTCTTAAAATCTTCATTCATAAGCCGAAGCGATAAAAATCAGCCTTCTAAATTCATACACCTTTTAAAATATTCATTCAGAAACACAAGCGATAAAAATCAGCCTTCTAAATTCATACACCTTGGGATAAGCCCACCTATATATTATACTCACTTAGATAGCTGCTCGAAAACTGCTATATAATGCAAACAGCTGACAGGCTGAAATTTCAGTCTACCAACTTACAACGGAAAGGGCCCCAGTATTGGTTTCTTGACCGGAGTGGGTTTCTTAATCGATCGGGTTCAATATCGGTTACTGGACCGATACAGATTCAGTAACAGGTCCAGAATCGGCAGTACGTTATGTCCGGTTCTTAAACAGGAATACGTAATGTATTGATGTAAGGACCTCTTTGTTTTGGGTCTCTTAAGGGTACTTCTGAAGACACTGCATTGTAATTGGGGTTCGAGGCTATTAATTGCTGCATACACTTTACAGTAAAGCACTGTAATCTGGCCAAATTTACAAGTACAGGTGTCAACCAAGATACGGCTGTATTTGGGACCGAAAAAATGTCCCAAGTAGTGTAGTGTCCCAAGTGTATTAATTTTACTCCAAATGCCGTTTACCCGATATAGATATTCCAGATCGGGTAGTTGTGGAATCTTTGGAAATGTCTGTGTCTGTGTCTGTGTCTGTGATAACCGTCAGCAAGAAATTCGAAAAAATACATCAATTTCTTCACAATGACAACTTTTAACTGTCAAAATCCAAATCGTCGTATCTGAGAATTGTCGTAACTCGAGGGGGTCGTATCTTGGGGGAAGCCTGCATATGCAAAATAAGGTGAAATTTAAACTAAAACTGCAAGCAATCAGCAAGCCATTTTGAGCCCTCTTAAGTACCTCGTGTTCGAAAAATTAAACGACAAAAATATTGCCACCTTAAGCTACCACTGCTATCCGGTAAACAAGTTTTACCACTTTCTGGGAATAAATCAACGCTTTTCAAACAAAAGCAGCACGTGCCAGTGCCTGGGCAACTTTCTTCTCTCTAAAGCCCAATCCCTGCAGTGACAGTTGTCCAGCAATGTTTACCTTCGTAACAGCGGTTCGCTCGAATTTGAACCTTATACACCGTGGAATAACATTTCTAGGTAGTAGGAAGCAAACTCTGGAGAAAATGTAAAACAAGCACACACAAATAAAAAAAACAACACTCGCTGCCATTTTGACTAACGCTGCAGCAAGCTGTACTCCTTTTCCCCAAAATATTGAAATACTTTCCGGTAAGGAATAGGTGTTAAAAGAGTAAGCATTTTCCCACACTAAACGCCAACCAGCTCGCTACACTTAACATTCTTTTAAAGGTGACATACATTCTATTTTCGCTATTGCTATTTTCGTCGCGTAGCAGGGAAGAGCAAATATACGTTCGTTCCGTCCGCTTAGCGTACGGACACTGCTTCCCACCCCGCGATTGGCGGCACCACTTTGTCAAACCGATTATAGTACCGAAAAGCTGCCACCCGAATCTGTTCGTGTTGCGTTCTGCTCACCGAATACTGTCAACGCAGTCGGTAAACGCGGCTTCAAAAATCAATTGACTTGTTTATCGCTCAGCGCCACAGGAGCACCACTTACCAGCCACTTGAGCGAGCGTTTTCGTGGAGCGTTTCCCCCCCCCCCCAATGGTTGGCCACCTTCACCCGCCCGGATCGAACCCGTGTTCAATATGGTTGAACGTTACATCCCGACCGTTTCCCTGCTGCTTGCTGTTTGTTCTAGTGTGCGCCGCACACCATTCTTGGTACGAGCTTTCGTGCGCGCTTTCATCGTGCCCCGGCAAGTGACAGAAGAAGAAGCAAGAGGTGAAGAGAGGGGGACCAGAGCAAAAAGACCGGAGCAAATACCTTCTGCTGGAAGTTTTGACACAACAGCACCAAACACACCAGCACTTCAGGAAGCCGGTACGAAAATGTCAACCTGTAGTGCACTTGCGTTGACGTGTGTTCCCAGCCCAAGAAGGGAGCGCCGTCACCATCGAAGCATCAATAGTGCTGTTTGTTGCGAACAACTCCCTCCACTATACAACATCTCACGGGGTTTCCGACACACACACACACACACACCGGACGGGCACACACGTACACTTCCGCAGCGAAAGCGCTTCTCCCGATTGTTGCAACGGCGATGGCGTCTTTCGCGGAAAATGTGTCAGATGCATCACCGTTCCGGGAAAAGGGCCAATCAAACACTCGACAATCACACACTGCTAGTGCTGCTGCCGCTGCTGCTTGGCCGTGCAGTGCAGTCAAACGACGTTTTTCGATTTTCCGTTGCACGCTGCTTTGATGGGTGGTATGACGGTGCAACAAGTGTTGGCATTTGACTTTTGGTCGTTTTCGTTTTATGTTTTTTGCCTTTTTCTCTGCCCCTGCAAAACCCAACCACCAAAGGGACGCACATGCCGCTCCGGACCGTGGGACATTTATGTTTCCCATCTGCTTTGCTCCCTTGCCCATTGGCGAGGGGGCGTGCAAGCAAACAGCCAGCTTAAACGCACGTAATGAGTTGGGTAATTAATTTTCAGTTTGAAAGGATTTTTTTTTTTTCACTCAAATTCCAAGACTTATTTTTTGTTTGTTGTTGCTTAATTGCAAAAGTTTCAGTCAATATGGGAACCTTTCGCCGCTTGACAGTAACGCGTAGCTCAGTGTGAAACATATTTGAGAGGGGAAAAAGGAAGCAAAAGTTGCCCGATGGTGTGCAGGTGTCACATAAATCAAATATTTCCCTCAATGTGGCATCGTCACATTGAAATGGAAGGGAGGAAATACCGCTTTTTCCCGGTTTAAGTTTTGACAGGGAAGTGACACAAAAGCTTAGCTCATATATGTACAACAAAAAAAACACCCACAAATACATACCCACGCGTAACAGTGAAGGCACCACTAAGAAAAAAAACAGGCAAACCCTCAAAGGAAAAGCAAGTTTGCTTCACCGTCAAACCATCCGGACGGCTTGGTGGTTGACTTCGAAACATTCTTCTGCACTGGAGGGGGGCCTAAGGCAGGTATAAGGCGAACATTTGCCAAGCAGCAATCACTTTCAATTTCCTCTTCTTTTTTTTTCTTTGCCGCAGCGAAAATACGACAGAAAGGGAAAGAAAGCTCTGCTGCTGTTGTGAAACAATTTTATTTTTACTTTCGCCCGAGTCCTTCCTACATTGCCAGCGTGATGGCACTGCCCCTCGTGCTTGCTACAGTCGCCCCACCGATGTGTGCTATTATTGTGGGATATTTAAAGGAGAAGAAGAGGACGAAAAAGAACACCACTGACAAAGACACCAACGACCAATGCTGACGGATGATGAGGTTGGTAAAATACTTTCGGTTCGAAGTTTTACACACGCCATTGCCAGAGGGGACCGGTACACACACACACACACCCAGCCACACAGAGCCACATGGTAACAAACACTTACAGCAAAATCAACGGTGGCTTTCCAGGAGCGAAAACGCTTTTCCGCGTGTCGCTGGCACAATGGGAAGGAAAGGATGGAATTATGAAAAGGAAGCGTGATTGGAAGCGTGATGGGATGGGGGGGGGGGGAGGGGGGGTGGTAAAACTCGTACTCCATCATACACGTGCAGTGCATTAGCTTGGTGGTTGTGGTTGTGTCGAGGCTGCGTGAGCGTGCCTCATTGTTTGTCGAGTGCAATCTGCGGTGCATAATAAACAGGAATCTTGAGCTGAATTTTTCACCACATTGTCACGCAAAAATTCGTTCCACGTGGCTGGTGGGTGTGTGTGTTTGTGCATGTATACGAAGTTGAAGAATGTTGTTCCTGAGCAGTTCCGGGAAATATTTCGAAGCTTTTTATCCCGGTTTAACGACGTTTTAAGCGCTGTTATCAATAATGGATCGGTTAATGGAATGTTTAAAAAAAAAAGTATGCCAAAGAAACCATCAATCTTGGTTCCGTTTATTGAAGTAGATTGAGAGGGCTTTCTTTGAGGCATTACCGAGAAACGTTGATGAGGTGTATTTCTTTCCATTTTATTTTATTTGTTTAAATAAGCTAAAAATACCAAATGTAGTATAACACCAACAACTACGGATCAAAATACTAAGCAAAGAAAGTGATTATCAACAAACCCCCGGAAGAATTAAAAAAAAATTACTAAAAGTAGAAAGAGCTGTTTCCATGTGTTTTTATACACTATTTAAAAAACCATAAAACAACGATCCGAACGAGACAAAACCTGTACAGGATATCCTTTGAAGTGCAGCATCAAAACAAATGTGATAAAATCTCTTTAAAATCTCGAAACCAACTCATCGCACATCGATCGACCAACAGCACAAACCCCTTCAACGTATCAACCACCAGTATCACCTTCCGGCCATAACAGCAAAACAACCGCCACTCGAACAGAACAGCTTGTCTCGGATGTTTCCGGATTCAATGACACAGCACCCGCGGGTCCGGATGCAAAGGCAAACCGGCGTACGGTTAGGACCCTCGTTTCTTCCCCGCGAAACATCCGCGAGTGTCCATTTTGATGTTTCACAGTATTAGCAAAATTGACGGCGAAAGCTCGTAGAAAGTAGTGCACAACCAACACACACACACACACACACACACACACACACAAACCCGCTCTCCGATTGGCAAAAGCAAACCGAATCCTTCTGGTGGAAAATGCGAAAAGTATCCGATTTTTATTTCCCCCTGCAGCTTTTTTTTTGCGGAGGACGCAAGCGGTCCGCATTCGGGCAGAAAGTGATTTTTAATTCACTTAAAAGCATTTCGTTCCAGCAACGTTTTTGGATATATTTTTTTTTTTGCTTTTATGCGTTCACATCGAATTTCGATCGGAACCGATTTGCAGTACTGATGCACGTTTGTGTGTGTGTGTGGGTGTATCTGTGTGTGTGTGTGTGTGGGTTTCAGCTGTGCCGTCTTCAACTGGTGGCAGATGAAACGGATGAAAGAGTTTTAAGATTATTTCTCCCGAAAAGGAATGATGTGAATGATATTTTGCGTAACTGTTTGGATAATTGGGAAAAGGTTTTTGCGAAAACGTTAAAAGCAGCTCATGTTTTTGGGATTTTTCGATTCCATATCAAACAGTACAGCAAACGAAGCTTTCAGTAGCTAAATTGATGAAAAAAGAACCCATTTTTTAATGCACGGTTTCTCAGGGATTCTCGTAGCTGTGGGACATTTGATTGGCTCTTTAATGGGATAGGAAATGGAATCTACTTGCATCCTTTTTGGCAAATCCAATAAGAATTTCTAAGGTACCTGTCCAATAAGGGTGGCATTGAGTCTAATTACCATCATATAAAGCATCGAGTCAAGGAATTGTCGCACCACTATGAAAACCACTGTGGGTCGTATGAAAATCCTTTAACGGTCGTTGAAATTTGGACGGTATAAAATGGCCTACAAGCTCATACTCAATGCATAAAATCAAAACATATCGAGATAAATCGAAGCAAAATTCCAAAAAACACACCACAAACAGCACAAATGAGACTTGCCCCAGCAAGAAATGTCACCACTGCAATGCTTATCCAAACAACATCAACTTAAACGTACGTTAAAGAATGCGTCACTCCAACCGACTCCACTGCTACTGTGCATTAACCAACCGACCGATCGGCACCGGAAGATGACCTACGACCGTGCGGGCAAAAGTGTCCAGGGCATGGATCAACCACATCGCACCTCACACACCGAGCGGCCACTGAACTATGCCGGCCACAAACACTCTCAAACACGTACACATACACACACATTTATCACAACGCTCAGCACTACCAGCGGAAACCGGAGAAGTGTTGTTGCCTCACGCCCGACGTGAGGTGCCGGTGTGAAAGTTGAACTTGAATGGAGTTGTTTGAGTACACGCGTGTGTGTGTGTGTGTGTGTGTGTGTGTGTGTGTGTGTGTGTGTGTGTGTGTGTGTGTGTGTGTGTGTATGTGTGTGTGTGTGTTTGTGTGTGTGTGGGTGTGGGTGTGTGTGTAGCACTTGGTGGTTTTCTTGAGCAGAGTAGAAAGTTTCCCATTAGCCTGCACGCTTGAAGCCTTGCAGTAGGCTTTAATACGACGTTTAAGATACACTCGGGCACTTGAGAGGAATTGCTTGCTGCAGTGCAAACCAGCGCGTTTGCTGTCATAAAAGCTTTGTAGCATAGCAGGCAAGCACCTCATTACAGTGACATTTTACATCGAATTCAATTTATTACCCTTTTACCATTCCGCTCCTTTCCACACCGGTAAGCAGTTACCCCAGCTATTTTTAAATTCGGCAGCAGCATGCATGTAAAGCCACTTTATCTCATTTATTCGGCCTCCACTCGTTCACTCGTCGCTGCGAAATTGCTTTATGACGATGGTTTGTCTCGTAAAGCCACTGGCTGGCGGCGGATGGTACGTTCCACGCACTAAACAAGCGGCTTTAAAATTTGCACCCAAGCCCAACGGAACACACCCATAAAAAAAGGGAAAAAGATAGCCAAAATTTCAACAACAAAAAAAAAATTGTGTCTGGTTTTCCAGTTCCCACAACCTGTGTGCTCTCTTTTGGTGTGCCTTGTTGTTTGGAAGCCAGCCCAATATTGTTTTTTTCTCTCCCTCTTCTCCACGCGGTTAACGAACCAACCCGAGAGCGTTGCCTTTTATGGGAAGAGCTGCCGTGGCATATGCTACGGTATGAGGGAAAGCATCTTCCTTTCCTTCGAGGAAGTGCAAACTCGTTTCGCAAGTATAATGACCACACCAGGGCGCGATGAATCGATACTGTGTCTGGTGTAGTGTTGGCCGTTCCGGTCCGAACCTAGTAAAAAAGTTCCGTTCTTTATGTAGGCCGTTCCGTTCCGATCCTTTATACAAAATCGTTCCGTTCCGTTCATTTCGTTCTTTCCGTTCTTACCGTTCATTCCGTTCCGTTCCGTTCATTCCGTTCATTCCGTTCCGTTTCGTTCATTTCGTACTTTCCGTTCATTCCGTTCTTTCCGTTCATTCCGTTCCGTTCAATTCGTTCTTTCCGTTCATTCCGTTCCGGTCTTTGCCGCTTCAATAATGTCATCAAGGTGCTATCGTTCGTGCGTTCCGTTCTTTAAAAAAACCGGCTTTGTCCGGCTGTTGCTTGCTGCATGCAAGATAACTGTTCACTCTTTCTCGCACACAGTATGTGTTGTCTGTGCACTCTCCCATGCTCACAGGAATATTCATCACATTTCGTCGCGTATCGTTTATAAAAATCGTGATAAACGAGACCAAAAATGTTATTTGGTGTTATGGTGCAATTTGTAACATCTATTATACTTTTTGTTATAATTTAGCTTATCCTAACCAGACAAATAATTATTATAAAATTTAAATCTGTACTCATATGGCAGAACGGGTTGGAAGAGATGTATTATAATATGCGATTATGAACAACGAAAAATAAAATGTATTTATTTTTTATGCCACGATATCTGCTTGATCTTGGCACTCGGCATGATTCCAATATTTAGTCATTCGATTCAAAGCATTCTGTTTCATTCGACAACCGTTTGAGTGCCGTGATGTTGTAAACGATTTATGTGAAAAAAAAAACTATTTGTTCTAAGTAGTAAGTGAAATTCAAATAATTAGTCAATCTCGTGATACAATCGTCAACTCCTACCACTCAATAACATCGGCATGGGTAAAAGCCTCGAATGGATCGTGCCCCCATACGCTGGGATGATTATCCTGCTATGGGCATTTAAGTTACTGATAGCCAAGCCTATTAGTGGTACAGGAAGGCTTTGACCGAAAATGGTCGTCACATCTAAAAAGTTTAAAAAATGCTAGATAATAAATGCATGCTTTATATTGGCACAGCTGGTACAGCTTACTGGACATCAGGTTGAACCCATCTGGATTTGGTGATTTCAGCATGATGATTTAAGAAACGCCTTTTCATATCCTGTCTCAAGTAACACCCCCCCCCCCTCCCGAATGACAGTTTTGCTTCTAAGCCCTGGGTCGGTTCATTTGCACCCCAGGTTCACGTTCCGTTCTTTTTGAAAAATGAACTAGTTCCGTTCCGTTCCTTTTTTTAACGAAATTCCCAACACTAGTCTGGTGGCAGTGGGCTCTGGAGGCACCACGCAGACAGAGCCAGCAGTTGGGCTGCAGCTTCATAAATCTTCAATATGTGTACAAAAGTGTAACAATGTGCATGGCTGATGTGCGCGTGGGTGAACGGGTGGGAGTGGTGATCGGGTTTATGACCAGACGCGCTAAAGCGCTTGTCGATACTTTCTTGTTTATGGTCGACCACTAACTTCGGGCGGTCGGTGTCGTTTGTCGAATGAATTTGAAGTTTCTGTCTGTCGGAAAGCTCGCTCGGAAACGCCGTTGTCTGTTTATGGTAATGTGAGTAGCAAGTTATAAATAAATTATCCTTTACGTTGTAAGAAGCTTAAGCATTAAAGGATGAGTGAAACTTCCTTTTTATTCATGTTTTAGGTATTTGTATATTTATGGAAAAAAGGATAGGCTGATTTCTGTTGAAACAATAATATATTTTTATTTAATTGCTTAGAATCGCTACACGCGTGGCTCACAGAATGTTTAAGAAGACTTTCAGTTTAAAAAATAATTGTAATTTACAACATATTACATGCTTTTTATATAAATATTATATTTAAATTCTACAGAGACTTAGGCTCTTAACAAACTAAAATTGATTTTTATGACAATCTTTCAATGGGGCCCTTCACGATTCTACTCAGTTTTTTGTATAGAGTTTGACAGTTCGAGGCTGAAATCATGTAAACTTCATACAAAACCACACACAAAACTAAACTGCAATTTTCAGCCTTGATTATTCTAGTCTCAAAGCTAGAATTAGATTCGAGTGCCTGCTCGAAAAATGGCAAAACAAGGAGGTGTTTACATTTATCCCAAGGTACATTAAAGAGATCTGGTAATGGAATCTAGAATCAAAGTGTATGTAGTCCGAGTGGTCTCATAGCATGTTTTTTATAACCAATTTTGAATATCACTTTTTGACAGGATGGGTGAAAACTTGTGTTCAAACAAGCTTTCTGGATGCTAGACGAATACTTAAAACACTCTTAAAATCTTCATTCGGAAACAGAAGCGATAAAAAATAGCCTTCTAAATTCATACACCTTGGGATAAGCCCACCTGTATATTATACCCACTTAGATAGCTGCTCGAAAACTGCTCTACTATGCAAACAGCTGACAGGCTGAAATTTCAGACTACCAATTTAAAACGGAAAGGACAATGGGGGCCTTCACGATTCTAGTTAGTTTTTTGTATGGAGTTTGACAGTTCATGCTGGAATCATGTAAACACTCCATACAAAACCTCACAAAAAACTAGCCTGCAATTTTCAGTCTAGATTATTCTAGCCTCAAAGCTAGAATTAGATTCGAGTACCTGCTCGAAAACACGGTTTTGTTTACATTTATCCCAAGGTACATTAAAGAGATCTGGTGATGGAATCTAGAATCAAAGTGTATGTAGTCCAGGTGGTCTCATAGCATGTTTTTTATAACCAATTTTGAATATCACTTTTTGACAGGATGGGTGAAAACTTTTGCTCCAAAGAGCTTTCTTGAGGCTTGACGAATACACAAAACATTCTTAAAATTATCATTCAGAAGTAGAAGCGATAAAAATCAACCTTCTAAATGCATAGACCTCGGGATAAGCCCACCTGTATATTATACCCACTTAGATAGCTGCTCGAAAACTGCTATACAATTCAAACAGCTGACAGGCTGAAATTTTAGCCTACCAATTTAAAACGGAAAGGGCCCCAATATTAGAATTTCAAAATTTAATTAAATAAATTGAACATCATACTGAATGTCAATAAACAACAATAAATAAATCTTCAAATAAAAGTTTCTTTAAATGTTCAAAAGCTCTACCAAAAACTGTTTAGGTTCAGTGGCAGTACAAGCTAACACAATCCCGTAATGACGATTGTTTGCCAATTGCAGCCATTATGATGGAATGAAATTTCAAATTCCCCCTCCAAGCGATTGGCGCCATTTTCCACGTACGAACGTACGCTACGCTGCACACGCAAGCAGAATGCAAAAAGTGAATCACTACCAAACGCGTTTACAAGGGGCATCCGAAATAGAGCACGCTCCGCCATTTCCGAACGGCGTGTACCGATGAAGCTCTAAATCAATATTACGATTCTTCCACCAGCTTACATAAAATCACAACGAACCACACAGCCAGTGTAGCCAGTTGCCTACCCAGTTGCTCCAAGTGCCTGCCACAGCGTTTTGGGTCGGTAGAGCGAGGAACTTACGTAGATACACACTTCACCGTACCGGAACCGTACCGTACCACATCCACACACGGGTACTTCATCATTGACATCGAACCAGACGGAATTTCGAACTCCCGGAAGTCGCTCGCTCACAAACTACGGCAGGGTAAGGACGCTTCTGTAAGGGGGTGTGTTTGCTGCGAATACTTGAACAGCAGCACCAAAGCGAAAAGCGTACAAATAGTACGTCCAGAGCAGCCGAACGTCTTACCGCCATCACTGTCTAAAGGCTGCACGTAACACGTTTGGCAAAAGGGCTCACCAAAACGAAACCAAACGATCCAGGCGAACTGTCGAACGGATCATTCAAAACGTGCCGTCAGCGTACTTGGGGGGGGGGGGGGGGGGGCGTTTCAAACATGCGTGCCTGATCCTGCCCGAAAGGGGTAGCCTAGTTGGTGTACTTGCTTTTTTTCGTGACTTCAATTTCTTCTAGCGAAATTCAGTGTCTGTTCCAAAACGTTCAGCAACGGATTCATTTCCGCTTCGGCATAAACACGATGCTTTATACCTAGACTGGCGGCCCGGGTGAGGTGAAGTGCTAGTGTACCGGGTGAGTGAAGTGAACGTGCAATGCAAACCAGTAAAAAGGGATTGATTTTCTCTGAGCAGATTTACAACCCTCGGCGAATGCGTTTTTGGCCAAGCCTACTGCCATAATCGTAATTTACTGCTGATTTATTGGCTTGACGTTTAATAAAGCTGCTCAAGGGCAATTGGCAGTAAAGTAGGGTTTGTTTAGTAAATCTACCATTCTCAAGGTTTAATACCTCCGGTAGGGTGTACTCTTAGCGTTTGTAAAACATTTAAAGTTATTAACTTTTCCACACATCCCACGAAACATTCAATGATTAATTTTAATTAAATATTTTTAGTACTAAATCGTGCTGTCTTCGCACATCACCACACCATCACACCTGGCGAGTGTCAAACACTTTAAAACAATTAGCGCAACGCAAATTGAATGTTCACCGGGGGTGTAACAGGCAAACGGGCGCTTATTTCATCAATTTTAATGCGCATCCATCAATTAGCTGACTTTTCAATGAAAAATTAATTAACACGCCATGGCACCCGGTATGCGCTCCATATCGCCGGAGTGAATGCATCGATCAAACGGTCGTTTTGTTGACTAACTACCGTTTCTGTGATTTGTTTTCAAACATTCACGCTATGCGGGCATGATGAGGCGGCACACAGTTAAATACCAAAGCTACAAGAGCGATGGGAATATTCATCTTAAACCATTCGACAAAGCGAGGAAATTGAAACTTTCAGCCAGTGTTTCTACGCTTCTGTACAATGGAAATGATAGAAAGATGTTTTTTTTTTCCTATGCGTGCTCATGTGCATTCCATTCCATACCTTGGAGCGTTGGTACGTTCCAATGCATCACCGAGCTACTTATTGTGCAAAGAAAGTGATAAATTGCGTTTCATTCTTTGAGGCACACATACACACACGGCATGACTTTGGCTGCAGGATGTGACGGAACTTTATCCATCGAAAAACTTGAACATAAAAGCTCCATTGTGCTTCTTTTCGGTAGATAAAACTGATGATGATGATGATGATGGTGATGAAAAGCAAACAGTTTAAACATTTTTCAAACGCACTGCATCCGACAGGATCTGTGGTGCTGCATTCCGCAACTGTTCTGGCGTGGTTGCGTGCCTCGATTTTTGTTTGTTTTAGTTGTCTATCATTGTGGTGCGGTGCATATTTACACTTAAAATACTGCACCAGCAGGAAGTTTTGGTGATTAATCAAACGAATGATTCATAGTGTGGGATAAAAAAGAACGACGTTGGTTTTGTCTGTTTTTGTTAGAACATCTTCTTTACATCTTCCGTGAAGGTGCCGATGGGATCGAGTTTACGTTTCAGAGTCTTTTTAAAGCTACAAATGAGTGGTCGATGTAGTTGTGAAAGCAATAAAACATAATTATTATTGCAGCTACAAACATTTTTGAACCACCAAGCTCAGTCAAAACCTGTTCTTCCGTATGATCACAACTGACTTGCATATTTCGTTCTTGAACGATTTCAAAACACATATGCGCACCCCATACACCCAATAAAGCAACGAAAAATTACACATTCATAGAAAACAAGATGCCCCTTTCACTGACACAGACACGTCACGACTGCAGGCCGTTTTGTCGTACCATTTTGCCGTTTTTTTGGTGGGGGGGGGGGGCAGGGGGGTTTTGCAATTGTCAACCTCATTGCAGCTGCACCCGACCAACCAGCTCAATCGCCCGGAAGCTTACAAGCGATCATCATACATTGCCTGCATCCTGTACAAACATGCTCCGACGACGCGGAAGTAAACGTTTCTTAGTATGTGTGTGTGTGTGTGTGTTTGTGCATGTGCAGTACGAAACGCAAAACCGATTCCGGAACTGGAAGAAGCGTAAATGCAAGGCACGGTCGGTTGGTTGCGTGGCAGGAGAGAGTGAAATAAATCAAGATGCAATCGTTTCTGCTGCTGCTGCTCCAAAGTGGTGGCACTATCTGTATGAGAATGTGTGTGTATTGACAATTTGAACCATAAATGGGTATTTTTCATTGATATGAGATTTTGGGAGGTAAAAAGCGAGGCACAGAAGGGAAGGAAAGACATGCAGGATAAAATTGCACCACTTTAGATAGAGCCCGCCTTCCTGGCCCGAGCAAGATCATGATGCTTCGATTATTGAGAACTATGCCAAAAGTGCTGCCATGTGTGGGTCTGCCGTTGCAAAGTGCAATATTGCCATTGTTATCCTGACTGCAGTGCAGTATGCATTTCATTATGCATTTGCCCATGATTATGATTGCATTTGCCAGGGGTAGATTGCAACGCAAAACTGGGTAGAACAATGTATCCGAGACAGCCCAATGTGCCGCTACGTCTCCACTGGATGGATAAAATGCAACCCGGTCTGATTTTACGGCACCACCCACTGGGAGAGTAGAAGTAGAGAGACAGACAGAGAGAGAGAGGGGAGAAAGGTAAGCAGGTGCAGCAAACACGAATGACAAACATACAAGGTAATAATACTCTAACTATTACACTCAGAAAACCACCCCCTGCCACCATTCGCAGCATGGTGAAGCTTACTGTCGAGAATTGCCCGTAGGCAGGGCGCTTTGTTTGAACTTTTAATTGCCTGCGCTGGGCCGTAAAGCAAGAATTATGTCCAGCCCCCTTTCGCCCCACGGTAAGATGGATCGTATCGCTATAATCGCAAACTAACCGGCAGCAAAGCAAAAGGGGGCAAGTGCAGCTTGAAGGCAGTAGTAGGAAAATTCAATTACACACACACCACAAAAGCATGCGGGCAGCAGTAATGGGAGAGCTCGCACAGCATGTGTCAGCACATGCCAGTACGTTGGGCTCGGACGGGGTGGCTCCGTGTATGCACCAGTTGGCAAATGAATTTCGAGTGTAAATTGAGCAAAAATGTAAAATTTCTAGCTGGTGATACAAAAAAAATGCTCCACCGAACCGAAGCTTCCTGGTGCTACAGGGTTTACTTGCAGCTAAAATCGCAGTATGCCGAAAGCGTTGGTAGTTGGATCGATTTCATCGGACGTCTGCTCATGTATGTGCACAGATATAAAAAGCGAGTGAAAAATGCCACCCCAAACATGTAGGATTTTATTTCAATTTCTCAAAATCCTTTATTTCGAGCGGCGAGAGCTTTCGCCGGGCGTTCTGCCTGTACACAAAATGGACCCACTGAATGTCCTTTTGAAATGCAAAGCTGTGTAAAACGCTCGTTTACCGGTGACACACGAGACACATTGCGAAACGTTCGTCCGAAACTGTCCCAATGTGCCTCTGGGCTGTGGGAAGCCGTGTGTGTGTGCTGTGTGTCTATGGTAACGCTCACAGCAATCCAGTGCTCGGTGAGACAGTGCCGGGCTGTTGGTGAACCAAAAACCAAAACGACGCACAAAATAAAAGAGCAAACAGATAAAATGATTTTTCAACGAAGTATTTCTTTTTTTTTTTTTGTAGCGCATTTTTGCTCAAAAGCTCGCGCAAATCAGTGTGCAAAGGAAGACATTAAACCGGATACAGCTCACATCACGGTGCGCGTTCAGCGTGGTGGCCAACCAACTAAAGGTGAGCAGACAGAGGACATCCGAGACATGCGAATGTTTGCAGATCTTCTTTTTTTTTGTTCTTTTTGCCGGTTTTATTTTAGTAATCTAGATTCAGAATAGCATTTTAATGTTTGTTTGACGTGGGAGGAAGCAAAAGAAAGAAAAAAAATGAAAGCGCCACAGCGCACACGTGCCAGTATTTGTCGTTGCCAGGGCAAGTGAAAATTGAAACGTTCGTACGTACCGTACACGTGCCTTCAAAATGGTGAGGACGAAAATGGTGCACCGTTGTGCTCGTACACACCGCGTGCATTATGGTGCGGACACAATTCAACGCTAAACGGTAATGCCCCTACACTGGAATAAGATGAGTACACGCCAAAACTAGAAGAAGAACAAGAAGCGTGACAGGCTTTTTTCTTCTGCTCGTTGCTGTGCATTCATATACATTGCATCAGACGCAAATCAAATAAAGCATGTAGCGAAGAGGCAAATGTCTCCATTGTGTTGCTTATCAGCGATGAGACGGACGCAACAGAGGCTGCGAGACAATGTGTGTCTGCTACCACTACCACCACCACGATTACCACTATTCGTTCGTTACAATACAATACACCCCAGGGATGGCCTGCTTTGATGGGTAGGGAAGGGGCAATGGTTTTCACAAAAGCCTACCAGCAGGCTGAGCTACCGGGCGTCTCCATCGAGCATTGGTGCCGTACTGTAACAGGAAAAATGGCTGCTAACGATGGGCTACCGTTCTGCTGCTGCTGCTGCTGCTGCTGCTGCATATGGAAACCATTCTCTCTCTCCTATAGTGCCACTGATATTCGAACAGTGATTTGATGTGAATAGAAACCCCCACCGGAGCACCACCAAAGCCCGGGCAGGCAGGCAGCCCGAACCAGTGAGCAAAATAAATATAGAATGCATCTTATACGCTCTGCGGATTGCATACACAACGGGCCTGAACGGTGAGGACGCGCAGCATGGTAAAGCGCTTACCGATGGCATGGTAGCAAAAACCCAGGGGCTGTTTCCCCCTTATTTTGCTCGAAACGCGGTGGAAATTGTGCAGCATCGCATCACGCCCGGGATGACAGTGTTGGGCGGGCCCGGAGAGACAGCTGTTGACAGCGCATGATACGGTGCGGTACGGTGTGCAGTTGCAATTTTGTCTTCCTGCTGCCGGCAGTACCATCGGAAACAAGAATAAATGGCCAAGCAAATTGACTTTATTATCATATTCGCAAGATCATTCGCACAGCGTGTGCCGCCAGGTTGCGTCTTTCCGTGCGCGATGATTTCTGTGGGGAATTGCTGCTGCTGCTGCTGCTGCAAGAAGCGGAGCACTCTTTCTGTTTCTTTGAGAATATGATTGCTAAATATTGGTGGAGTTTTGCTGAAGGTTAAAGAAATATTTTGTAAATGTAGTAAGGAAGTAACATGAAAAGTTGGAATAATATTTAGCTAGCAAACCGATGGTCAGGGGTTGTATGGCCATTTTAAATGCATTATATATTATTATATGCAACTTTTTATAATGTACCATAGAATTTGGAGCTTTATAACTGTTTGTTATTATTGACAAGAACCTTTTCGCCACAATGCTCTTGCTTAGAATTATGACATTGTTTTTTCAAGCGGTTCTTAGAAATGCTCAAGACTTGATACACTTACAAACGCAACCAACTTTCATTTCGGAAAATTCATTTTTCCGACGTTTGTAAGCACATTTTGTTCTATCCTTTCCTCCCTGACATTGTACACCTTCGCACTCGCCCGCGCGCATCCCGAAACTCTCGAACCCGAACCGAAGAATGCATGGTTGAGCTCCAGATCTCTTGCTTGGAATCTAATCTACCTGATGCGCCCTTGACGAAAGCAACAGCCGTAAATAGTTGTTTGATGGTTGCTGCTGCTGCTGCTCAAGACGTGCCCGTGGCGAACTAAGAAACGCTAGAGCAGTGTTGTTTGTCCCTTTAACTTTTTTGGACCCCTTTTCACGAAACTGTACGCAATGCGCTGGGCCATTCCACCACAGATGCAGATGCTTGCGTCAAGTGGCTACAATAACAAAGACGCAGCCCAGTTTGGCCGTTACATCAAAAGCTGTTGTTGTGGAGAAATTGTTAAACATATTGCGTCCTTATCTTATGAGAGGAAGGAAGAAGAAAAAAACCGCCGCACACATTCCTAGAACATGCATGGCTGCATACTACTACGGAACTAGGGAGAAATACAACAAAAAAAAGGATCATAAGATGGAGGCAAACATCTACCGTCGGATGCCAACGCAAAGCAGGGCCATCTTTCTGCTGTCCTTTGTTGGATTAGCTCTTGAGACGGAAAACAGCTCAAACGAATAATGCAAAAGCAAACAATTTCTTCCCGAGTGGTGCTCCATCCGCCCGGTGGGTTAAGCAGTGCTTTAGAGGTAATGCTTTTCTTTTTTTAGAAATGTGCATAGATTTTTTAACATTTTCAGTAGCACTGCCATATCTTACAAGCGTCCTGAAAATGAAATATTTTCATCCTCTTCCAATCCATACTATCCTCCCTGTCGTCCATCACGTTAGTGACCGTCTATAAATAGTGCCAATACTGTCCATTCCTACTCGATCGCAACAGTCGTTTTCGCCCATTTCAAAAGCTCACTTTCATTCATTTGAACTGTCGAACGACGTGACAGTTATCCGAACCCAGACCCTGCTCACAACCTTTGACAGAGTGCTCCAAAGCTGCCTCCAGCTGCCTCCAGCTTGCCGCGTCAGTGTTTTTTCCTTCCTCCACAAACACAGCTGGTGAAATAAATCGCCTTTTAAGCGCATTATCCCATCAGCGTGTTGTTGAGCAAGCTTGAAAGGGTTCACTACACTATCGCTCGCGGTCAAGATGATGTGCGCAGACAAGCTACAGCTACTTCTAGAAGGACTGCTTATTATTGTAGCTCGGTTTATAACTGTCCACCACGAATGGAGCCTCATTACTTATGTAGGCAATTCCGCTGAGTAGCTCCAGAGTAGTTGCCGGAAACCCGCTCCTTAACAGAGTTTATTGCCTTCACCGCCGGCTCCGCCGGGTTGGCGTTTGATTTCGCCTGCTTTGTTTCCTAAGGTACTCTCACGCGAGCGAGAAAACGAGCCTTTTACATCGGTACACCGGATGAAGGCGAGCATAAACTTGCTTTATTTATACGGCACTAGGCAAAGGGAATCTTTTTCCGAGCGTCTTTCGCTCGGAGAGCTTCCATTCCCAGGGTAGCAAATGCTGCACGCGTTCCTTCATTTCCTGTGCATCAATTCGATACTTTATAGCGCATACAGAAACTTCACTTGCTGCGTTCCATTTGCGAGATGCGGTAACATTCTGCGAACTGTTTGTAGCTATTTTCGCTCCTGTTGGTGCATTGTTTTGCTTCCGGCTGGAATAAATTTGCCCTTGTTTTGTCGTAACGCAGTGTAGAACCCTTACCCGCAAAACAAAACCTTCTTGATTCCCGGTATGTGAGAGCACGCACGTCATAAATGGATGAGCAAACACGTTGGAAGATGCACTTTGCCACTGTGACGTTTCACATTGATATGCATGTGTTGGGCAGGGTTTTAGTACGAAACTCCCCTGAATGGGTTTTGTGCCTGAGCTGGTTTTTCACGAAATAATCAGCCCGCAAAGAACATTTCTGAGCACTAGTGTACGCAATCTTCTGAGAACAAATGCGGCATACAAGAAGAAACACGAAGTAAGACAAGGAATTTCAAACATGAACAATGTTTGCCCCAGAAACCATTGAAAGGAGGTATTCATTTCCAAGAATTTTTAAAGCTTTTACTTACAATTCTACGTATTGTTTGGCAATTGTTTCCTTCTATCGCCATTGTTGCGCTGCAGAAATGAAGCACAATACGATGCTAGTGCTGTGGTTTTATCCGTAGCGTAATTTTGCGAAATTTGAAGCCTCGTAATTAAAGCTAGCTTCCAAGAAGAGCATCACGGCTCAAAGCATCGACCCTTTGTGTCGATTTTTTGCATTTTTTTCAGCAGAATATTTATTCAAAACTCAATCCAATATTCCAGTACTGTAGGGTTTTCTCTTGCTCGCAGCATTTTTTTGTTCATTGTTTAAATAATAAATACTATAAAAAATGCCTATCTGATGAGTCCTCTTAAGATGAGTGACTATCAAAGGTTTCCTCCATGGTAACAAAAAAAAACCGATAAGCCCTACTTTAGATAGTTCTATCGCACCCTTCCAACCAAAGCTAAAAATAGGCTTCCCAAAAATATCGGCATTATATTCTTCAAAGATTATTGGAAGCAATGTTCAAGGAAGTATAAGATAGGCTCCTAGTAATTACTTCTACCACCCGTCTCGAGTAAAGTGGCTTATTTACTCGAAAAAAAACCACCATAAACCACCATCACCATGCCAACAGGACAGCCGATTGTAAACATTGCAAAAACGCCCTCCCATACACACACATACACGATTTAAGGAAGCTTCCCAAGCAGTGAATCAATTTCTCCGGGTGTGGTTTTTAATCCAATAAGCGAACACACACATCGTATCGCTAGACACTTACTCCACAAAGCGTCCCCACGTCCCAGCGACTGGTCGGCCGGGGTTCATAATTTATCCGATTTGCGCCAGAAAACATCATGCACCAAACTCCTTCTCCTTGTCGCCCGTCTTCCTTGCTTGGGGTAGAGCCAAGCCCCGGAACCGATCAACCTTCACACCCGGCGTGCCGCAGCATCCGCACGCAACACACACACACACACCCAGTACTCATTTCATTAAAATTCAAACAGATTATGGCGAGCCATCCCAAAAGTGATCAGCCGTAACGCGTTGACACGAATGTCAAGCACTGTGCACGAAAACTTTCTCTCGAACCCGCTCCTTCTCTCTCACACACGCAGCCACGCTCTACCTCTTTCTCGTTCCATCCACACGCTCGCTCGACTAGATACACAATGAGGAAACTTTGTATGCCTACATGCGGGGGGGGTTCCTGCGTGTGTTTGGTGTGGCGCGCGCGGGTGCGCGCGTGTTTGTGCCAACCACAACGCAACGGACGCAACGTGACTCACATGGTAAGCGAGTTTTTGCCACCACTACACGGCACGGCAAATATGTTTTGCCCGCGGAGATTCTCTATCAGCACGTCAGCACGACGCTTCCTTTCCGTCCCTTGTCCCTTGACATCCCTGGCAAAAACTCTTGTCACCCCGGGCGAGTGGAAACAGGAGAAACAGAAAACGGAAGCGCCCGGGGACACTAACACGATGTGAAGGATGCTGGGCAAAGAGTTGGACCCGGCCGGCCGGTTACATCGGCGAAAGTGTAGCCGGTTAGGCCCGGCCTAACTTTGTCATTCTACTGTAATGAAGATGGTGCGGGGGTCCAGGTGAATTCCTATCTCGTGCTTCCCTATCCGACAGCTCGCGGTTTGCCCAAAACCCTGCGTTCCATCAGGATGTGTGAAACTTTTCTGTCAAGATGTGCCCGTTTCGCAGGGGTTTGCGCTAAACTTGGGTCACCAAAGTGCACGTCCGCACGACGCAAGCCGTACGACCGACCAGCCATTGGAAGCCACTCGGTTCGAGAAGTTGCGGAACACGGTGATCCTCCTGTTGGAGCTGTCAATGCTGGTCGTCGCAGCGCTTTCGCCTAGATAAGCCATACAGCCGTACAACGCAAGACGTTGCCATCGTCCTTCCCGTAAGCCGTGGGAGGACACATATTTCGAGCACCCCTATGCCCACTTGTGCCGAACAGGGCCGGTGGATGGGGATGGGGATGAGAAACCTTCGCTTCAGCACAGGTCAAGTTGAGCACACCGTCCCGTCCACACTCGTCCACTCGCCCCGTGAGCCGTGCAAGAAATCGCACAAATCACGACCATCGGAAGATGTGGTCGCCTTGCACGGCAAACTAATAAATTGCATACTTGAGTTGCGCTGAGCGTAAGGATAAGCTGCGTCCGTGACTGGGGGGGGCAACGGTTTTTGCGAGTACGTCCTCGGATGCGAAAACGCCGGGGCGCCATAGCAACGACCTATGCGACAAAATTATGAAATCGTTAAACTAAATTAAAGTTACGACCGCTCGTCATAACTGGCCACTTAAAAGTTGTGATAAAGCAGTCGCCCGCCCGCGCAACACGGGGGGAGCTTTGCGATGAGTGCCACTAATACATGGGCATGGGATGCGTCCGGCCCGGCCATCCGAACCCATCAGGTCCCAGGTGTATCGTAAGGTCGGTTTGGCAAAACGTTCGCTCATCCGCGGACACAAGCAGCTCGATGTTGTTGATGTATGCTCTCGGAAGATAGGCGGAGACCGTCGCCTGAACACAGGGAAAAAACACACACACACAGATATCCAGAATTGTCAAGCATTGGCATTTTAATGGCATCCCGTCTGCTCGGTGGACGCTACGTACGCTTTTGGGAAAGTAGGGAAGCTTTTTACCCACCCAACTTGACATGAAAGCCCTTACCCCGGGGCTTGCGTTACCTCTTCGCTGCACGATCTCATCATCGTAATCTTCACTGGCGCGGATGAAATGAAAGTCATTAAAGTTGGTCCAGGTCTTCGGCAAGGATTGCGGCCACAAGCCGGATCACAAGCGGTGGGATTTAATGAAAAATGTATTATCTTGCTGTTGCTCCCGCTTGCTCTAGTGTGGGGCCACCTTTTATGAGCAAGCCCGGGGCGGGTGAAGGCTTTTGGTGCGATGTAAGTGCGATCTTACACCGGTACTGATAAACGGGGTCAGAGCGTTTTACGACCACCGCGTGTGTGTGTGTGTGTGTGATGTAGTTTTGCGTTTTTGACATTGTAATGCCTGGCACTACAATGGAGCTCGATCGTAAAACGCGCGTATGATGGCGAGGGCTCTGGTGGATCTTTTCTCCTAATCCTGGGCTGTGAATGGGGTTGCTAGAGTTATAAATGTCTTTCAATGATAGTTGATAAGAGTTTTCTGTATGAGGGGAGAGTGCACTTGAAGGCGTGTACACTGCAGAATCTAGGTAATGTAATGTCCACTTCCAACTTCAAGTTCCAAGTCCAAGATACTTTCATGTTTATTTATTTATTTATTATTATTATGGCATCGAGCCTCCATGGCCTACATACACAATTACAACTAATGTCTTATAAACTGTGTGTTCCTAAAATTAGACGTAATGCAGTCTCGTATGACACTATAACATTTCGGTACACTAAAGGACAGGTCTATAAAATTTGAAAATAAATTAAAATTCTTGGACATCAATTACAACGGATCCCTAGCACAAAAAAGACGATAACGAAAATCAGTTATTAAAAATTGTCGTGTTCTTAAAGGTCTAGTAGGGACATACCAATTTACATTACTTAGCAATAGAGGTGCATCGATTCTACCAGTTAATAGTTTGAACATAAACATTCCTTGGGCAACCATTTTTCTCTTTATAAGACTTTCAAGCCCTAACAACTGACGCCTCGTATGATAAGCTGGTCGCACGTCGTTATTTCTCCACGGAAGCTGCTTAATAGCTACCCGATTAAATTTTCGCTGGATCATCTCAAGCCTCTCATTTCTAGTAACTTGCTCCGGAAACCAAGCAACTGAAGCGCACTCAATCAACGGACGAACAAGACAACAGCAAAGTGATTTTAAGCAGAGAGGGTCATGAAACATTTTGCTTCTTCTAATTATGTGTCCGAGAGTCCTGTTAGCCCTAGCAATAACGTCGTCATGTAGTGTTTCGATCATAAATGATGAATTTCTAAATCTATTTTACATTTGTGGTACCCAAATTCTTCATTAAATAAGCAAAAACGCATTTCAACTGACATCCATAAGTGTTGGCTTGCTTCAAACAGACATCTAAAGCATTAAAATCACTTTGAATCAAATGCTGAACGTTTGTCACCGTCGCACGAGCGATGGCAACTAATCAGCATACTTTGCTGCCAGTACTTTATTGCTCGTCCTGCTTAAAACAAAACCATTCCCAGCATCCAGCTTATCCGACTCTTTGCACTACCAGTGCCCTAAACTAAAAGCATTTTGTCAGTGCTAATGCATATGATGCCATTTCCATTCAAAAAACGGCATTCTGATCCCCCACAGTTACTACAGGGCACCAGGCTTCCCTGCATTCCCACGCTAAGCTGGCGCGTTACGTTCGCTTACGTTACATGTTTGCCGAAAACTTTCAGCATGAGCGCAAATTTGAATTTTGCGTGACTTTCGACTATGTTGTTTGGTGGCACTTTGCCGGAACGGTCACGGTTCGTTGATTGAGCGTTCCGTTCGGTAGCTCACTTCCCTTCCCGCTCTGCCGCTTTTGAGTGGCAGTCCCAGGAGCGTGTGAACCTCAATGAAGGGAAAGTTGTGTGTGTTTTTTTTTGTTTTGTTGGGTTTTGTTTCGTTTGTCATACATCATACTCCCGCTGGCGTTGAATTTCCCGCGGGAAATCAGGGCTACGATGTGCTGATGGCGATAACATTGACTTATGGTCGATTTACACGAGCCTTGGGGGAAGTGTGTGAGGGCAGGCGAGGAAGCAGGTGAGCAGCGATAGCAAATCATTCCGCTTACTAAATTAGCCATGTTTATTAATGTATGTGACTTATGAATATGCCGATGCGGGGTTAATGCTGATCGGGGCTGCCAGCTTCGCTAATGGAAGACTGGCTGTATTTGGAGGTGGAAATGCAAATGCAGTAGTTTATAATCATGAAGCTTTTTTGTTTATTGCAGGCTACCCTTTGGGTGCGATATAAATTAACTGGCTGTGTTGGATGGAGCATAAAAAGGGCTTCCAAGAATTTATTGAATTTCAATATCGGTACCTGATCTGCTGATCGATCAATCGAGCAGCATAATTTATGGGTAATGAACCCAATTTCACAACAGTTTTCGATCATTATTTTTCAATAGGTTCAATAAGCCAATATCTAAGCTCAAAGCTTGTTATTCAAGCTGATAAAACAAACCTTAAAGATTCAACATCTACTGTGGAATTCACTTCTCTCTCACAGAAATCTAAACATCCATTCCAGCGTAGTAAGCACTATGAGCCAGTCAATCAACACTACTACAATGTACAGCCTCTGCCCTTGAACGAAACTAATCGCTCTAGTCAAGCTGCAAGGACGGACTAAATTTATAACGTGTCGAACATAAGACACAAAGTGTGAATCATGTAAAGCGACATGCAAAATCCCAGACATAGCCACCAGGCGCTGTAAAATCCGATAAGAGTAGACGTCCTCTCCAGAGCCAGACAAATCTAGTCAACAGTCTCATCCTCAAAATCACTCAACCTGCTTTGACAAACGCTGCGACAACGTTCCCTCTCGAGGGGACCCGTACTAGCTGTAAGATAGATTTACGTTTGAAATTACAATTGCAATACCAATTGGGATTTGGGCAAGCAGAATTGCATCCTCCACTCTCCATCAACCGACAATCGGATCGTGCTGATAGTGTGTGCTGAAAGGCAAATCAGCTTATCCAGCAAAGCTGCACTGCACTTATGCACTCCTAGGTACACTCCCTTGCTGTACATTCTGTCAAGGCACTGATTGCTTCGGGGCATTGTACGCCTCCCCAAACCGTCCCCTAAAGTTCGGTGTACATTCCCGCAACGAAGCGCCCTCCATTCTGAGAGCTGTATCGAGCTGGGATCGATTTTCGAACTGCTGTGGAAAGTTTCGGGAATTGGAACCAGCATTTTCGTGCAGAGTGCGCGTTATCACAACACAACTATCGATGAGCGGGAACTAGACACTAGACACGCAGTGCCACACAGATTAGCGAATCACCCGGCGAGCCAGGCGGTCCAAATACGGCAACATCCGCTACACACCTCTCAAAAGCAGACTCGCACGCAGACAAAGCGAGCAAAACTTTATCGTCTTTTCCATAAAAAGGGCGTTCTGTTGCGGGATAGTACAATTCACCATTGGAGTGAATATTTTCCCCTCCAGTGGGGCGAAAACTTTTCCCTGCGGCTGTGGGAACTTACAAGTCACCGCCAGAACAGTGAGCCGTTGCGATAGGAAATGAACAACTGGCAGCAACGGCAGCAACACCAGCACTACAGCCCCTGCCCAAAACAGCCAAACAGCCAGAAACAATGCAACACCATCGAGCGCTGCAAAACAAAAAGGGTAAAGCCACTTGGGCGACAAAAGTTTGCCAGCCCTTTGAGTGCTGCAACTGTTTGCAAGGCTTTGTTGCTGTGCTCGGTTTGCAACTCTTGTTCATGGCGCTTGTGCTTTCGCTCGCCAACTTTGCAGCGAACAGGGAAGACTAGAGTATCAGCTTTGTTTTATTCATCAATCATTGCCCCCAGGCGCTGGAGCATTTGAAATGTGCACACACACACACACACACACACACACACACACACACCCCGAAGCACGTGTTTGGACTGGTTCTGCAGTTGCAATTTAAATGTATTTCACTGTGCTTGATTTATGGCTAGGACAGCAGTTGAACCTGAATGGTGTGTAATCATTTTACAATCCTTTTTTATAGCGTCACGCACTTTGCAATCCAATCCAAAGCGCACCCTTCCAATAATGTATTGGAAGCGCAAAATGAACGTCGATCCCTTCCGCAAAGCCACGCAAAGCGTTCGATTCGGTTGGTTTTTATAACTCTATAACTTTTTGAGGGGGCTTATCGGGCAAAGAACAAATAATCGTAAAATCGTCACATCCATCCAGCACCGTTGCGGGTGTCAGGTGTGGTACCGTTTAGTGTCAACAATATTTTTTCCGATTTATGATGCGTGCCGCTTAATGAGCAAACAACACACACACACACGGCGTGTACTAAGCACTCTATCCCTCACACCAAAACTCGTAAAGAAAAATCAAATGACTGTGTTTATGTAGCAACACACTTACGAGCCAAGTTTCCCATAAACGGCACAATGGAAGTAAAAAGAGAGAGAAAAAAAACCGGTATATGAGATAATAAATTTCAAGTGTACCATTTAATTGCGATTTGTTGCGCTTTCTATGGTTGCAAAAGTGCTCTCCCCAAACAGCCCGGGGAAATGGATTGCGCCCGCAAACCAAGGCTGAGGTGTGAAAATAATTGCCTCGATGCTGCTTGCAACGATCCATTGCCGAAGCGAGGAATCCCCCAAAGCGCAAAAGCTGGCCGAATTATTTAAGTGAAATATTTAGCAAAAATAATACGGCCATATTGGGATTTGCCAATGGTGCTTTGGGTCGTGGAAATGGGTGGGATTTGGTTTTGCAAAAATTGAGAGCATTCATTTGGAGCCAATTTTTTTTGGACACGCTCTCTGTCGCTGAGTGTGGCTCCGTTACCATTTCGGGGGGGGAGGGGTATAATCCTTAGCGCAAATTTATGACCACTTGCAGGGACGATGCCGTACCAATGGCTAGCCCCAACCGGGCTGGTCAACCTGATAGCCCGGTTCTTCTATTTACTTCTATGCTCAGGTGCGTTTCGCCACCCAACCGGAAACCGGGTTGGCGGTTTGGCCAGTAAATATTTAACGATCGCTTGGGCAGCTCAAAACAACGGAAACAACCACGCACACACAAAAAAAATCCTCCACAAAGCTTATTTTGCTTTTCGAGCTGCGGGGACCTTTTGGGTGGCAGTGGGGAGTTTTCATTTTTTGGTATTCTGCTCACATAAAGACACACACACACACACACACATACCTCTCGTGCTCATTCCCAACAGCACGTTACAGCGCAGCGAATCGTGTAAGTAAGGACAGGAAGGTAAGTTTAAAAAAAAAAGGCCGACAAGAAGAGAGCCATGAAACGGTGAAATATAAAAATAAGCACGCTCTTCGCTTATCGCAGCACCATCCTCGGTAGGATGATTGTTCGCCCCCCCCCCCCCCTTCCCCCCACCCACACGCTATGGGTTCGTTCGTTTAGCTTCACTTACATCACGCATCCGGGGATGGGACTTCTGGGGTCTGCGGGCAGCGGCCAGTGGTTTCGATAAACACGGGCGGGCGTCGCGGTGCACGACGTTAACAGCTTTTACATGTCACTTGTTTGATTAACCATCACAAACACACACACACACATGCACACATACATCAGCACTCTGTGGGGCTCTCGTTGTATGTTGTTGTTTTTATTACTTAGTAAAATACACGCTTTTTCCACTGCCACGGGAAATGTTCGGGTTCCAAGGGGGAAAGGTTTTGTTTTTACTTTGTTTAACGATTTCAGCACATTCCTCCGTGTGTCACCTTAATTTAAAAGAAAGGAATGAACATATAAGTGTTTACTGTACACCCGTCACTTTGCTCTCAAGTTCTGATCAGTGTAATATCACATTTTATTTATTTTATGAGCTCAAATTGTTTGCTTAATTTGCCTATTTATTTGTCTTTTTAAAAGTTTTAGCTACACAAAAAAACTTGTGTCTTTTTGGTACGCTCTGGTACGTTTGTTAAAAAGTAACAAAAAACCCAATCTTAATACACATCACTAAACCGATTAAATGGAAAAGTTGTATGCCCGCCCCTCCATCACTACCTATTTGTTCCTCCAAAAGGGATCAAAATTAAATTATATTCCAATATCCTCAGGCTAGTCGCCCGATATCTCAAACCCAGCAGGCACGTGGGCCCGTTAAGACCGTTCGCCCATGCTTGGCACGGGGCACAGCAAAGAAACCCCAAAGTAAAAGAAAAATAAAACCTTCACACGAATGATGGGCTGATAGATGATTCAATTTGCAATGCACCGCAACACACTGGGCGCCTCCACTCGTCCTTGGCCTGGGTTCTCCCACGGCGGGCATCGACGGGAGCACCGAAAACACTGGAAATAAAATCAAATCCTACCCGGCTGCTACTAACACTCCCCCACATACACACACACACACCTCTCTACACACGCAGACACAAAAGAAGGAGAAGAGGAAATATTCCTCCCTCACTGGCCCCTCCCACACTCGCAACCAGCCAACCAACCCCTTTTTTATGGTGTAATAAGACTCGGTACACAATGGAAAAACGATTTTCAATGGCAGCGTTGTAAGCGTTGGAGCCGCAAAGGGAAGGAAAAATCTAATCTTCACAAAACCATCCGATCGTAAAAGGTCGTAAGTCGTCAGCGAACACACAGACACAGACACACACGTTCACACAACTACACGCTTATTACAGGCGCGTGCACACACACACATTTGTATTCATCCTCAAACAATAGAGCGGAGCGGTCACAGGGCTGTAACACAAGCTCGTTGAACTATTTTTTGCTTGTTTGCAGTGCCGCTCCGCTACCGGGATATTCAACAAATCAAGAGGACATCATCAACACACACCCATATACAGACACACACACACACACATACACGAAGGCATCCAGAAAAGCGCACACTTGGATGCGTTTCGAACTTCATTTGTCCTCGCCATTTTACAATGTGCACATTCAACACTTTCTCTGCTGCCGGTCGACCATATAATCATGGGCCAGGCACCGACCCTCCCTGGCAAACACCCCCCCTTACTACTACTGCCCGGGCACTCAGCGCTGGAACTTGGCGGATCGATTGATTTGCTCGTCCTTGGCAAGCCGTAAGGGCTTTACATAGAAGCTGTGAGCGCACAAACGGGAGAAACGGGTCGGTCGCAGGCTGCCAACTGTCACCGGGAATCACGTTTAAATCAACACCACTTACACACACTTACACTTACGCGATTGATCGAGTGTTTTGCTTCCGAACTTACACTTCCTCTCCGCGGGTGCGACCGAAATGCGGGTTCGATGTTTAAGGCGAATGTTACACCCTGCACAGAATTTGCGGTTTCGATTGTTAGGGCAAGCAAATTTGCTCATCTTGCGCTTCTTTTTTTGTACACAGTCCTCGCAGTGAAAATTGGAAGCATTTTGCCACAAAACTATACGCAAACGAAAGGGTGGAACGGGATGTCGCTGAGCGGCAGAGGAAGGTAAAAGAGCATCCGCTTACATCGCACGTAACACGCGTAACAAACCTTCTCCGCAAACCGAACCGGGCCGAGATACCGGCAACCTCCGGGGGGGGGGGGGGATTTTGTGTTATCCTTCTTCTTAACGTTAACCGGGAAAAGGATCCTC
The DNA here is from genome assembly GCF_017562075.2 of Anopheles merus. Lineage (NCBI taxonomy): Eukaryota > Metazoa > Arthropoda > Insecta > Diptera > Culicidae > Anopheles > Anopheles merus. The sequence goes on from NC_054083.1 coordinate 40,583,255, forward strand.
AGCGCGAGGGTTCGCGCGATCACGTCCACACGTGCGGAGGTTCACCGAGAAACTGAACGCGTCCGACGCGAAGCAGCCTCCTCGAAGCTCGGCGTTCCGAACCGAAGCGAGCATCCTTTCGCGCGTGAGTGACGTTACGCGTAACGCTATACCGTAACGCCTACTCGTCTACTGAGTGGTGGAGCACGTGCACGAGCGCACTCTTACCTCGTGAGTGACCGTGCTGGCTATTTTTATCGCTCGTCGCAAGCGAGCCGGGTGAGTGACGGGTGAAAGAAAGTGTAAGTGAAACAGCTGTTGCCACATTTGAGAGTTTGGGGGGGGGGGGGACAAAGGGGGTACAAAGCGTTTGATGCGAATGTTTATAGTGTATATATTTATGTTGAGGGTTTAGCATTAACCCGCCCGAAGGTAAAGGGGAGAGCCCTATTGCTGTCCGGTGGAATCACAACAGTAAATATGCAGTAAAATAGTCTTCCTGATTACGGATGAAATAAGCAAAACGACTGTGTCCGTTTTTTAGCCATTCCATTTATGTTTCCAATCAAGAATGGTTGTGATTTGTTGCAAAAACCTGCCAAAAATCACCACTGAGCTCCCGGGTGGTTTTGGTTAAATCGGGATTGTGCCACTGCGCGTCGCTATTAATCCCGCTCTGCGCTCCGTTACAAGACAAGTCGTTAATTTGCTTCATTAAGCTTTAGCGTTTCGGTGCTGCATATTTACGTAAACCGTGCGCTGGTTGCCGCGCTTTCACGACCACAGCACCAGTCGTTCGGGGTTTAATGCAAAGATTTACTACCTCTTGATCAATAAAATATATGTGTAGCTGCAGCTTTCGACCGCAGGAAGCCACTGTCGTAAACTGAGACGGGTGGATCGCAAATAGTCGAAACGTCTGCATCCCTAATTAGGCCATTTTGCCCGGGACTGGGTCACGAGAAGCGTGGTTACATCGTGTTTTTGCTGCTAACATGGTTGAAAAGGTGAGCTTTAAACGCATTAACAATATTGCATTTATACTTACCTATTTGAAAAGGTAATCTTAACATACAAACCGAAAATTTGAACAAAGCTGTTTTAATGTCATTCGTCAACATTTCATTGCATACATCAAGGCGTATCGTTTTCTATGCCGGCACGTCCATCGAACAAAGCGCCTAAATGCATGCAAATTGCTTAACAAAATTGTTCCTCCAACAACTCTCTTAGCGACGGGTAGGCCTTAGTAAGAATTATACCGTCGAAATTGACTTTAAATTATGTGCAACATACTCTCTGCAGACGCAATTATCATCAAAATTAGTTTCAATCTTAACAAAGGCCCCACCCCCTAGGGTAAAACTGATCTGGATCAACAATAGACACAAAGCAAAAGTTGACTGGAAAACGGACAACTCCGATCGAACGCCCGTCGTTTCGGTGCGATGCGTAATTCAACACCTACACGCTCGATTTACGTACGGCGAACAATCAACCCGGTTCACTTAATGAGCTCTTTCGCATGAAACCATGTGCAGTAATTGATTTGCCGAACCATTGAGTCGCCCTTTAACCGAATCGATCCGGACAAATGGGACGTTATTACGGTGCATTTGGCAACAGCAGTATAGTGTTCGTGATGATAATTAATGCACATCACCCAGTGCATTGGTATAACCTTCCGAGTAGGAATTTCATCGCACTGTTGCATTCAGACATTTGATGACCACGTAATTCATGAGCACAATTAAAGTCAGTTTTGTTTTTCCATTTAAAATAATTACTTTCCCTCAATAATTAACACCTACAAACACTGTTAATTGAATTTTTAAGTGTAAAATTTTGAATTTAATCGACCAAAGAACAAAATATCTGTTTGCGGCAACTAGGAAATTCCGCCTGAAGGTATGCAAAAAAGGGTGCATTTTACAATTATGCTGCGATTCAACGAATTGTCTCTAATATTTCAACAGAATTCGATGAAACAAATAATCAAATTCAATCAATTTCGTAACACAAACAGTAACCCAAGTCAATATTAATATAAAAACCATTTAATTGCACATCGAAATTGCTTTCTCAATTCCCAGCAACAAGCATGACTGCCCTAATAGTAATTCGTGCTACCAGCTGAACGATCATTGCAATTACTTATCGACAATTAAACAACAAACATTAATCACATTTGCACAACTAAACCACTCAACCAGCTCAACCCGTGCAAGTTTGCATCCATTTCGGCAGTAAGTAATGTATGCCGCTCCCAAGCCACCTCCCGACCAGTAGCCCGGACCCACACGGACTTGAAGTGATTTGCTTGTTTCCGGCTCCCATCGAGTTGCTTTGTGATTTCGGGAACAGCATCGACAAGCACTAGGCAAGCGGTGTCCAACAACTTTGGAAATTTAATTAAACCACACCATATTTTATCCCGGGCTCGGCAGCATTGAAAAACTTACCCTGCACCTATATAGTTTTAATTCCAGGTCGGTTTTATTTTGCTCACTTCTGTCGGAGGAGTGGGGAAGGAGGGTGGGGTAAGGGTCAGGACAGGAAGCCACCGACTTACTCTTGCTCCCACTCTTTCCTCCGATCCACCCACCGATTTACTGGTGAGCTCTAAGCGCCAAACAGTGGCCACTTGTGGAAAGTTTCCAAATTCAGGTGCACTTGCAGCGCTCACCGTTGAATTACCGTTGAGTGCCACTGAGGAATGTGCACTAGTCTGTGTGTGTGTGTGTGTTTACTTTTTGTTCAATTTCAATGACCCGCTTTTCCCACCGCGAGTGGCAGATCGAAAGCGGCAAAGTGTGAGGTGCAACAACAATGCCAACAAAAAAAGAGGCAAATAGTTTTGAATTTCACCGGAACAAACGGCGTGTGCTTTGTGTCGAACGTTGCCGTAGCATTGAATCCTTCGACTGTTTGTTTTTTTGCTATTTTTCCTTTGTTCTGTTGTGTTTGGTAGTCGTGTGAGCTTTTGTTCCCCTTCAGTTCAAGTGTCAGTGCTTCAACAACCAGCTCGGTTGGTTTGGCTTTGGTGTGTTCGGGTTTTTTTTCCGGGAAAGCGCAACCCAATCCTGACGCTGCGGGTGTTGCCCTGCATAACGGGTGTGTTGGAACGGAAACACAACAAAAACCGCTTTCGGGGATGGCAGTCGCTTCGTTAAATGGAACTGATTGTGGTGATCAAATATTTTACCATTATTGAATAGCAACTTGTTGGCTGTTGGCACTCTGAGTGCTTAACACTTGCAGACCAAACCGTGCCGGGAAGTGCGGTAGCCCAACGCGTCACTGTCATGCATGGCAGATGCGTTTTTTAAGCTGGTTCTTTGTCTGATATTCCATTTAATTCATTTCGAATGCAATATGGCTTAATTACTACGTGAGTTATATCCGTTCATGTGCTGCACTTCTGGCCTTATTGTTTGTGACCGGTTTGGCAACCGCCAATCGCCCCACTGATGGGTTTGGTATTTTGCAATTGCTTTTGAATGATATTTCAATGCAATTTCAATGTTGTCTGCAATTCAAACAGGTTTCATGATGTTTTTTACGATATAACAGCAGCATAACAAGGTCTGGACATTGAAGAACAACTCTTTGAAAGAATGATTACCACAGCACTTCGTTGACTAATTCGGTGTTACTTAATCCGTAACAGCAATAAGCGTTGAATTTAAACAAAATATTTTGTAACGTATCTAAAATGTTTGCTACCATTTCTTTTGATGTCGAATAACCTTCACATTTTTAATTGGAAAGTTCCTCGTTCGTAACAACGTTATGCAGCTATGCACATGCAAGATAAAAGTGAAATAAAAACCTTTCAAAGGAAGTTACATTGCAGTAGGAAATTCGGAAGAAATATCAGCATACACTGTTAATCCTCTTGAGGTTAAGGGCAGAGTGCTTTGGAATTGCAACGAGACCACTGATAATTGAGATTTCACTGTATGGAATCCGTTGCTACAATTACATCCGCCACAAAAAACACACACACACACACACATGTACGGAACGGATCTGACGACCTATTCGTACTCCACCGACTGAATGTAACCCACAGCGTGTAGAGCAATTTTCCAAAATAGAGCTCTAGAGATATTTGCTGCGTTCATGTCACGTTCTTGTCACACAAAAAAACACACCTTAAGCTGAGTTTGTTCTTGAGTTCGGGTTAATTAATCATAACTTTTAATAGTGAACGTAACAACATTCAAAGCTGACCTTTAATCTTCTTGTAGCATTATAAGAACTTTGTTGAAGGTAGTGGAGCTTGTGAGCTTTTATTCTGAGCTTTTACTTTGCATACCTCTGCTACCTAAATTTTTATGTAATTCGCTTTTTTCTAGCCAGCCTTGCCACTCACTGCAAATGGTATCTTCATTGACTTTACCGACTAGCCAAACCAAGCTTCCTGTTCAAATACAGAACAGCATCAAACAGCAGTAATTCTGCGCTTAGAACAAATCTCCCTCATCCGGGTTGAGCTCAAGATTGTTTTCGGTTGCTTCTCACATGATGAATTCATAATTGTTCCGGTCGCTTGTTTGATGCTGCATCATCCCCTCTCCTCCCCAACACTTTACCCATTCCAAAGCACACACAAACGAGCACAAAACAATGCAGCACAAACAGTTCGCTTTGTCCACAACTGCACCGGATGCGAAAACGGAATAATGGTACGCTATTAAAACTCCTCATCTTTCCCCGAAAACTGCACTCCAGCACTGGTTTGCTGGTTGGTGCATTTTTGATGCAATTTTTGTGTTTTGTTTTCCCATTCCATCCCGCTCGTTTTGCCGACAACACACATCCGGCAAACCAGCAGGAGGCCATCATAGAGCGGATGACATCCGTGTGCTGCATGCTCTCTCGTCTCTTTATGTTTACAACAGTGCGTTTCCTGTGTATGAATATCTACGCTTTGTTTACTTACCTTGGCATTCCAACACACACACACACAAACGGAACAATCCTTGATGGAGCAGGAAATGCATATGGAAAATAAAGCTCCACACAAGCATTTAACTTTGCCGCGCTTCCATGCCCCTGGCCATGTCACGAGTGGGGTAGTGGCATGTCGTTGAACTTTAGCATCTTCACACACACACACACACACAACCAAACACACGCACATGAAAGCGCACATCATTGCATATGGCTTAATTTGGCGTTTATTTTTTCGTTCGCATTCTTTCCACAGTGCAAAATTGGTTTACGGCACGAAATCGATGCACGCGTCGGTGGATCGCCCGTCGTTTTTTTTTTTTAGCCTGGGCAGTAAACCGCTAAGCCTCTTGAGGTTGACCGCAAAGTTGTGGAGGGGGGCTGTTGTTGTGGTTTGGTTTTCTCTTTATGCTTTTTTGGTTAGATTTCTTTCGCTGCTGCAGAAGGTAGAAGGGTTTTTTTCCCACACAGTCCACCCATCGCACGACCTTCAGCAATCATTAAGGGTGAAACGGGTGGGCAAGTGCATTAGCCAAACGAGGTTAATGGTTGCCACGATGCACTTCGGTGCAATCGGTCATGCAGGCAGGCAGGGTTTATGCTGCCATACACACACTGCAAGAGTAAAAAATGGAACGAAACTTTGAAAGACGGAGGCGTACAGCGGCAAAATGAATTTTCTGAAATTATTCAGTAGCGTTCAGAAATTTTGATAAAGTCTCAATTATTTTTAAATCATTAAAACCTAGCTGAAAATTTAAATAACATTGTGTGGGTTAATAAATTATTTGATATTAATGTTAAACTGTAAAATATCCATTCAAAATGTCAATGAAATATGAGTGTAAGTTAAACGTTCATAGAAAAAAAACAGTTGAAATCATCTAAACCCTCTTCAGAAATGCAAACTTTTCAAGAGCTTTTTGATAATCAAAACTACTACTAATCATCTAATAATATGTTTGTTTAAGTTATTAAACATATAGTTATTTAAAGTAATTTTTTAAAATGCTAATTCTATGCTAACTCTGAATGTTTAATGTTAACACAAATTAACCTCTGCTGAGACCTTCACGTTGCCGATTAAAATCATTCATGTACCACCGCCTTCGGTGCGAGCATTATTGTTGTTTGTTTATCTCTCCCTCGCTCGACCAATTTTTCGGATTGAAGGTCATCGCATTTAATTGAGCTCATCAACATCACCACAACATCAATTTACATCAGCAAGCAGAGATGATTCTATTCCATCAGAGGTGTATAATTTTCCAACCTCACTGCTGGTAATTGAAGACAGCGAAGCTACCAGAACCAGAACCGCCGTCACCTGGAAGTGAAGGCGCCGAACACAACTCCGCACTGACGCACGGGCACTGTATCAGTATCAACAAGCAGAACAATCTTCCATCTTGAGAGGAACAATCCAACGCCTTCTCTGTTCTCCTGTACATCAGACCATGAATACTCACTTCACACCGACACCCCTTGACACCGTTACCCGCAAGGTTCAATAAAGCACACACGTGCGCTACACGCATGGGAAAGGTGAGATGATATGGCGGTTTTATTCGTCGGAAATAAGCGCACTTAATTTCGTTACTACCGCAACTCGCGTGTTGAATGTGTGTATGAATGTGTTTTCGAGCGGGTAAAATCGGTTTTAAAATGCCGAAACTCGTCGAAACGCGCCCCTCATAAAAGAACCCCTCGCTCGATCAATCGCAGAACAGAAACATCAGTATTTACACAAATTTGCACCGGGGACAGCGTGCACGTTCAAATTATAACCATTACGGTGCAATCAGCCCGCCGTGGATGTGTTTGGTGCGGCTTTTTAGCCATTAAACTTTGCCACTTCCTGCTCCTGCTTTTGTGTGGTGGACTTCGGGTGGACTTGCGGCACTGGAATGCAAAGTGCAGACCGAAACGCTGACCGCGCGGACCAGCAAGTTCGTCTAGTTCTTCTCGTCCAGTTTCTTCTTCTTCTTGCCGTCCGTCTCGTTCGCGCCCTCGGCCTCCTCCTCCTCGTCCACGTTCACGTTGATGTTGCGCACGTTGCCCGACCGTGCCCGGAAGTAGCTGCCGGAACCGGCCTGCTGCAAATTTCCGGCAATACTCTGCACCAGATCGTTGACGGCCTTCAGCGTTTGGATTGGGATCTGGCAAAGGGCGGGAGAGAGAGAGAGAAGCGAAATCGTCAGTATGGAGTTCAACTTTTGCACAGTGCAAGAAAGCAACACAACAACAACAACAAAAACCGTTACATTGAATATGTTGTCCAGTATGCTCGACCGGGGCAGGTTAATGTTTGCGCTCTGATTGACAATTTTACCGTCAGCCTGTAACAGAAAAACGACAACCGAACAGGGAGTTCATGTTTGAGGGTGCACTTGGAACGATATGGCATGTGTGTTGTTCTGGTGTACTTACCGACTCGTCCCCTTCGATGGCGGGACGGGCGCTGCACGGTGGGACAGTGACGGCCAGTGCAAACACCACCAACGCAACGGCGGCGAAGCGGATGCAGCTGCTCGTGAGCTGAGGGCGAGAGTGCGAGGTACAAGATGGTGGTAGATTTAATCAATTTATTTGAAGAAGCATGTGCTTTGCTGCTTAGTACGTGCTTGGTTAGCGTTGCAATGTGGCTTGAACAGATGACAGCTTACATGAATTAATTTAAATATATTCACTGAAAAGTTCTTATTATTGATTTGTTTTCGATTAATAAGATTATTTGAATTATTTATTTGAATTGAATTTATTATTAATTTTCTAATTATTTTTAAACTATTTTAATCAATTATTTCATAATAAATTAAATAAATATAAAGCCCTGCTCACTGGGAACTACTTCCGAGTAGAAAGAATATATTAAGTTGCTCTTCCTTAACAGTCCTTTTCAAATGTTTTTTCCCACTCATTAAACTGATTGTGCTTTTAAAATTCCGCCTTGGGAAAAATATAGTTAATCAAGTAGTTTCATGAGCCATCAAACTGAAATAAATTCCAATCGCCCCGTGGAACTGTGCCATCCTGTGTGTGTGTGCACATTTTCATTCGCCCCTTGCTGTTCCAATTTTATATGTTTTGCGTATTTCACCCAGATTAAGCACAGCTTTAGAACGCATTTGCTTAGATTGGCACATTTCACACCCCGCATAGTGAGCGAGAGGGGGAGAAGGGAGTGCAGGCGTGATTAGGGGACGCATCCTTCGACACAAACAGACCACAAGACTACGTGACCGTTTACCAGCGGGCGAGGGGTGTATAAATTGATCCCGAAATGGCTCTGGGACCTCTCGGGTTGGGCTCCAAAATTAAATGATGCTGAACACAGATTCCCCATCTTCCCGTCCCGGTCCGGTGGCCATTTTTTCCGGCCAATTGACTCACCAGCTCTCCATGGGCTATGTTTGCGTTAGTTTGGAAAATTAATTTCACTCCCTCTCTCCATTTTTTCCTCTTCCGTACGAGATACACTCGTCACGTTGGATAAATAAGTGAATGCGATGCATCAACAGAACAGAAACAACTACACCTACACTGGTCAACCATTGGAGTGGTGAGATTTTATTTAACATAGAGTGACAATTTTACGGTCCTCTGCCAAGGATACTCTGTCCGTTCACCACTCGACAACCACACACACACACACACACGAACAACGGACCCCATGCAGGTTGGAGCGTTGAACAAACCCCGGGAACGTTCCAGTGGTTTGGCACTGCGCATGCAAAAGTTTAGCTATATTGTAGCCAGTCCGTTTGAATTCTACTTACCGTGCCAATCCATCATGCACGATATAAAACAAACAAAAAAGACAAGTAAATCCATGGAAGTGCAGGCAGCAAACTGTAGAACTGTAAAACTCAGCACGGTGCACTGTTCGGAATATTTGCACCACTTAACCATTGCCCGGTTGGGTGAAAATGTCCCCTAATTAATTGCTGCGTAAAATGCTGCGCCAGAGCGACTGCTGCTCTTCGAAACTTCAAACGGACTGGATGGCATGGCATATATCTCCAATAGTGCCCACGCTGCGAGCACAACTTTTGGGGTTGGTTGAATTGGATCCAATGGAAAAACGTGCCATAATAAGTTGCATGTATTGTGGTTGCAGGCGGTATAAAATGCCATTTTCCTCCCGTTTTCTACCCAACCGACCGATGCGCGGTGGACCGAGTAGAGCAGTAATGTTGTCGTCGAATATGCCTGCACCAACGCAGCAATCAAATTACTGTGAGAAATTGTTCGAGCAAACATTTTGCAACGAAAATTTTCGATCGAGTGAATGCTTTTCATCTTTGGAAGGAGTGCGTTCTTTTTGTTCTCGGATGGGAATGGAATTGCTTATCGCCGTATGGTATGCATTACCGTTGAGCATATGCAATGAAATTGCAATGCGATGAGGTATTTTTCAGAAGACTACGTTTATTCCTTTGGAATGGAATTTTTAATAATGTTTTGCTTCAATTCTGTATACACACATGTTGTATTGTACAACTGTATTTGCTTTCTCGCTATTTTGAATTGACCTTTTTATTCATATCTTCATCATGATCATTCAAAGATTTTTGCAAAACACCACAAACACCACCGCAAGCCATTAGACAGCCGGCATTGGCAACGACATCACGGTTTCTCTCGCATACGGGCAGTCCAAGTGTATGCCATTCACCACCCGTAACAGTGGCTCACCGGTAAAGCCCGCGCGCGGCACAAGACCATGGCACGATACCGTTTGGGTCGTTATACTTTACGTAACACCTTTGCGTCCACCGACTTCATCCGTTCCATGTACGGCCTCCGGGGCCAACGATTTGGTCACATTTTAAGATCTAACGCGCAAACGAAAACGGCTGCAAACTGGATCATGACCCAGTTGCAGATTGGCTCCATTAATGTCTACACACGCAGGGTGTCCGATCGTGACGATCGTCAGTTCAATGCACTTAACAAAATAAATAAACATTTGGGCAACCGTTTAGAACATTACGCTTTCTCTCGCACCATTCGACACTCACTTTTCCTTTGTAGGCCATTTCGCTGACGGGGTGGTACAATTTGCAAGACAAATAAAGCACAATGGGCGAAACCGCACGTTAGTGACTTGAACGCTACGTCAAGCGACGAACAGAGGGCCGGTAAATTCAATCTCTTTGTATTAATCACAACACACACACAGCACTGTAGCACTTTAGCGTATCTTAGCTTCTGCGCTTGCGAGACCGTATGATACACTGGGTGCGACTGGTTCAGCGACGGGCAGCGAACTGAGCCACTTTGTGTGGCGCAGCAATCGTTAAATTTCGACCATTCGGTTTGCAATCTCTGCGCTGCGTTGTCCGGTCCGGTCACTATTGCGTTGTGGTGGGGGGGGGGGGAGGTGTTTCTTCGGTATAGCTTGCAAGGGCGGAAGGAGAAGCGAAAATGCTCGCGCAATGCGCGTATGCTGCATGAGCCATTGGGTGCTGGCTAGGCGGTGTATGATGCAGCCAGACCGGTATGATACAGTGAGGGAAAAGTGAGCTGGTACAAGCGTACGATTTTCGGTGGTGTTTTAACGACAGTAGATTTAAACTTTGTGTTTCTGGATTTTTTTGTTATATTAATGGATTATAACAATTATATCAGTACATCTCGTAAATATATTTTTTATTTATTAATTAATTTATGTATTTTATGACATTTTCTCACAAAATAAAGAAGCAGTCAAATTATAATTAAAATGAAATATGGAGTGCATGAGAAAAAAAACATAAATAAAAATATATAAAGTATATGAAAAAAAAATTAATAATTGGCAAAAAAGAGGAGAGTAATAATCACAAAAAGAATAAAAGAAGAAGTACAAAAAAGCGAGAAGAATGATAATAGGAAGAAAAATAATTAAAAGAAACACATCACAAAGCATTTAATCATATTCAAACCTTCATAATTAAGAATCAAGATTCGGACTCAAATCTAGACAATTTTTGATTGTTTTACAAAAAGTTATATGTACCAGCACCGTGCTGCACCACTGTCGGAATAGCGCTGGATGCTTTGCACTTGCAGTTGCGGTTCGCCGATTCAACTCGTCGGTTGAACAGCATCGTACAACCCTCAACCCTACAGCTGCCGGCTACTGCCTTCCCCAAGCATAGAAAGTGAGAGTGAGAGCTTCGGGAAGGTCGACGGAACAAAAAGAATCGAGGCAATAAAAAAATGCACAAGCCCAGCACAAGCGTTCTGTACGCGCGCAGTGCACTGGAAATGTTCAGCCTCGATCCCTCGAGCCCATTCAAGACCAAGTGAGGTCCAGTTGGTTATTGCGAGCCTGAAACTCGTCCAAAACGGGTTATAGACTAGTGATGGCGATAAAACAAAAATAAAAAAAACAATCCCCCGCAACAAGCGGCTGCCGCTATGAAAGGGCTTCGAGCCGGAGTTAATTAACCGGCTTCGACAATGTCCGAGCCGGCGACCGGTTGGTAAGGTCGCGCTGCTAGATGCAGCCAGATAGAGGAAATCCTATGATCAGAATCGAGTTGAGGAACAGAATAAAAACTTGTACTTTTAGGTGTATAAATTGAAAAGTCTTGCCGCTGGTGGGAAGTGGTTAAAACTACGCACTGTCACTTGATTGTCTTTGTACAATCACCCATAGCGTGCCTAATGGGGTAGAGTAGCTATTTGTCGGTAGTATAATAACACACAAGCATAAATTGAAATAGCAAATTAAATGTCTAATCTAGAAGTACATCGCGTGCAATAAACATCATACCAACCGCGATGGCATTAAAAACAACAGCCATCATCAACAAGAGCGCCCTCCCGCAGCATAAAAGCTCGCGCGAATTGCACCGCACACCGTGGCACGATTCTCATGACACACATGATGAGCAGCTTTGATTAGATTGTGCGTTCATCCGAACGGTCGCCATTGCCCGGGCACTGCCACTATCAACGCCGCCAGAAAGGTCAGGTTCAGCCATGTGAAAAGGCCCAATCAACCCGAACTCGGGGTTGCGGGTGATTAAAGCATTACACATGTTTACACAGTTGCATTACACTTTACCCTTGCTCTTTTGCTCGCTCGAAAAGTGTTTTAGTGGCAGAAGCGAAAAAAAACTCACGACATACTAGCGCAGCGGGAATTGGGTCAGCTGGTCTTAAGCAACACCCGGTGCGAGGTGAGCAAAAAACTATCCCAAAAACATTACACACATTAAACACAAAAAGTGCTCACCTGAAAGGGCAGTTTCTAATCAAGCCCGGGTCACGCAGCTGGACGAAAAATGCTTATTAAAATGGTATTACTTCTCCGGCTGGGTGTTAATTAGCGAACGCTCCTTCGTGTGGTTCGGTATTCCGTTTTGCTTTATGCGCTTGGTGCGCACCCTCTGCGCGCCGAGCTGTCGCGTGTCACTTGCGCCACATTCTAACGTGTGCCGTGCAAACATTCAATAAAGGGAACCGTTCAGGAAGTGGTTTACTCCAGGGGTTTTTGTTGTTGTTGTTGTTGTTGTTATTGGTGTACTGTTGCTACTGCTATTAGTGGCCGTAACTACTGGGTGCACTATTTTGCCTCCGCGTGTGAGATGTTTAGGGGAATGGATGATGATTAATGGTAGGTTTGAATTTTAGTAGCAAAAATAATACACTTGCGGCAATCTCAAGCAGAATGAGAAATTACAGAAAGCGTTAATTGTAGTTGTGCTATAAATGAATGATTTTCTTCTACACGTCAGCATTACAGTACCTTCTTGCGATGTGTTAAAAGTCTTTTTATAGCAATGGAATATAAATTAAAAATCTCTATATTAAAAAAAAAACAAGATACAAACAGAAAGTTACGAAAAAATAGGTCCAAACTCTATGAAATGACACATATTTATTGGAAGAAATATTAAACAAGCAAATAAGAAAGGAAGTAAGAAACGATCACAATGAGTTAAAGAAACTACGACAAATAGATACAAAAACTAATGAAACCAACGAAATGTCAGAAAAAAATAAAAAATCAATGTAAAATGATGTAGCTGACAGATAAAACTGCTCTTAAGTAATAAAACAAATGATTAAATTTACATTTTTTGCGTCAAGCGATTGCTTGAGGCCTTATGACCTTATGAAATTCATCAAACAATAATTAAATTAATCAAATCAATCAACAGTTTGATCTCCAGTTCAATCACGAAACAAAGCCAGAATGACCTAAAACGTATTGAAATGATTAACTGCTTGATTGTGAAGTTACCAAGCACATTTTATTAAACAGTATTGACATAACGTAACCAAAGCATTATAGAAAAATGGATGAAATAACGATGCCATTGCCCTGTGGGAAGCAATACCCACGGGTTAATTTTTGTTTCTGAATGTATCTATCAAACTCAATGCACATACGTCACACCATACAGCGATGAGTGACGTTGAATTGATTGTGATGTCATTTTCCTATGCTTCTCTCGTTCTCTCTCTCTCTCTCTCTCTCTCTCTCTCTCTCTCTCTCTCTCTCTCTCTCTTCATCCCACAAGGTGGTTAAAACAATTGACAGGGAATCCCTGTCACAAACACAACCATAATTTAATTCCTCCGGTCGGTCGGCGGTTCGGTCGGTTGGTTTGGTCGATCTGTTTTGGCGCCACCCAAAACTGTTGAATCAATCCACTCCTGTCAGAGCCTAATGTACGAAGCACGGGATACGTTGCAATGCTTTATAGACTGTCCACGACCTGCTGCAGCTGTCGACCGCAGCCGCTGCTCAAGCTGGTTAATGCACCTGTCCGCTCACACGAACGCCCGCGCGGACATCGCGAAAATTGCTTCACTACGCTTCAGCTTCGTTTAGTATGGCCAAACAGTGGTTTAACCATCCGGTGGGTTGGCCTCAAAGTTTGACTCATCTCACCATCACCACACTAACTGCTTTCACCCTCGGGACGATGTTACGCTTCCTTCGCGAGCAGAGCAGCGCTTTCCATTACCGACGTGCTTCGTGGTCCGGGTCGGAACCTAATTAGCGAGCGGGCTCACCTTTCGACTACTAATTTTCCAAAACAACGGCCTTCCTTCTCGAGCCCCGATTTCACCCGGCCCACCCCACTCAGACACGCTAATCCTATTTCATCGTTATTTCTCTCCCCTCACCCTGCGCGGTGGTTCGGTTTGGATGGTAATGTTGTTATCAGATTATCTCGATTAAATTCTCCACCACGGGTTGTGTTTGGACGTTTTCGCCGGCCATGTCACGATCACTGGTTGGATCACCCTGTCGCACACAATTACCGTGCGTCAAAGCGAACACAGCCAAAGCCACGGGCCCGCGGGTGGGTTGGGGACCAAAACCACCGACCACCGATACACAGGGGCAACGCGGCCGAGCAGACATGTTGGCGACTTGACGCGAAGCCAGTTTGCGTACTCGACCGTTCTTGGAGCGGAACTGGTCTGGAGATGATTGGCTTACTTTTGGACATTGAGTTAGCCAGGCTAGCAGGGTCGGTCGTGTCCCGTTAAAGTATGGTTTTTGATGTTTTGCTCAAGACAACAGCAGACTACGGCACAACTTTTGTTGTGAAAAGGGATTTGTTTTGTTTTATACGTTTGATGATAACTAATTTTTAAATATTCTTCCCACTGTCTGCAGATTGCGTGACTCACTGACGACACCAGCAACACCTCACGCTAGCGCAATGAATCTAATTAGCAGCTAATTTGTACAATACGAGACGTGGGTTAACACGTCACGAAATGAGAAGTACTGCAAACGAACTATTAAATCGTTGCTGAATGCGCCAAATGACGTTTTATGCTGAAGGAATACTTTCCACAGGCACACAAATTAATGAGCTCACGGAAGAGAAAAAAAAGCACAGGAAGGTTAGCACACAAAGAAAACTGTTTAAAAATGGTTCATCAATGGTTCTTCAAACCAAAATGTAGGATAAATTTGCTTTGTTCATGAAGTTGTTGGGCATTCTAAGGGATAAAACAGGGAAGAATTAATTAGGAAAAGACAAGCACTCAACATACCTGTAAGAAATCAGACCAGATTGTTTTCGAATTCACTTTTGAAGAAGGGAAGATGCTGCTATGTTAGAACTTCATAATTACACGCACGAGTTGGTGTCCCTTCCAGCTGATCTATTCCGTAAGTGAGTTGGTTCGATTCCTTCGCATCCTCCAACATCCTAAAGGTGCCTTTGTCTAATTATAGTTCCCCGGTTCCGTAAACAAAAGGCTTCGAGAAATCGAACCAATTATTTATTTATATTTTAGCGTAATATTAACCTTAACCCTTGTATGGTGCTTCCGAGTTGGCCCTATCTCGGGCCGATGATGATAATGTAGTCTAAGATGCTTAAAAATTGAAGATACTGTTAAAAGATTGGGTTCTGGAGGTCGTTGTCTACACCCACGATTCGTATGACGCCTTCCAGTGTGACGTTAAGGGGCGATGAGGAGGATCGGAGGACTCTTATGAACGATTCGAGCGACTGTGACATTTTGCTCGATAGTCTGATCTTGCACTATGGACTTGCACTTGCATATCGCTGCCACTCCTTCAGTAGTTCTTCTTGCTTAAATTCTCACGATGAGTTGATGCATTTTGACGGTAAACCGACACCTTGAGCTAGAAAAGCACCGACACAAATTGCTTCATTTTTGAGCTATTACAATCAATTTTATAGTTCCTAAAATGGCTCAAAACCCTTTCAAACTATGCCTAAAAGATTCCAAACAGTGTAAAAGTCATTGAAATGTACAACAGGTTATGAAAAGTACTCTCATCAGCATTAATTAATTGTTCTAAAAATTAATAACGTACATCTGAACCCAAAGCGCGCAGTAAATTATATGCCACCGTAAGCCCATTTGAAACTATCAATACTCATTAAACTGTCAATTACAGAACGCACAATCAAATAAGAGCTGGAGAGAAAAGGACAAAACCAAAATGCTTACAGCCCGCATTGGGTGAGAAATATTACCATTTTTCAATTCCACACACACACACACACAAACGGCACGCAATTCTCGCGCCTCCGCCGCAATAAAAGGGAAAGAAATAAAAGGGCAAATAAAACATGAAATTTAAAGAGAAAAAAGCTTAACCTCCAAACGCACAACACTCAATGTATCGTTTCCAATGCTGAAAATGCACGGCCAGTGCGGGGAAAACACACACAATCCCATTACGATCAGCGCGCGCGCGTTCCACGGCGTGGATTGTTGTTGTTTTTTATGTATGTTTTTTATTATTTTATTGTCACCACTTTGCGTAAAGACCGCGTAATTCATGGCACCGGTCGCGGCGCTCGCCATTTCGCAGCGCCACCGCATCGCCTACTCGGGATTGAAAATGGGCCACACGCAAGATGATGAAGCATTGGAAAAGGATTTGCAGGGGTTTTTGTGAACGCGGGTTCGTTTTGCGCTTCGTGTGTGTGTGTGCAAAGTGTGCGTGTCTCTTTTGCATAATGGTGTTGTACTAGTGACTCCCCTCCCACCCTCCGGGTAAACAACGGAGCGTAAAAAAGGGCGATGAAGGCGATCACGGGTCCGACCGAGAGCCAGCCGCCTGCCAGCATCCCGTATCCGGGGAGCATTATCGAATTGCCGAAGACAAATCATTTTTATTGCACCGAAAAGCCATCGGTGCGGTCGATCCAGTGCCTCCCGGTGGTGGTGCCAGTTGGTGTTAAGCGTGTCGTAGAATGTCCCTTCCAGGCATATGGCCATTTAGCCGGGGAGGGGATAGCAAAAAAAAGCCAAGCTGCGGCTGGTTATCGAATTATGCTCACCCGGAAGCTCAATTTTCAATCGCCAAACCTGGGAGATCCCAGCCCGCACCAAACGATTCGATTATTACCAATTGTGACAGTGCGTGTGTGTGTGTGTGCAAATGTTTTGTCAAGTGATTTTTCCTCCGCACTTTTTTTTCGGCTTACCCCTCTTTTGCGGTTTAACTTTAGACTTTAGGGGGCAGCCATTCGGTACGGAAGCTTACTCGCATACCGTCACGTCCGCTTTTCCGAAGTACGTGGTAGCGTAGGTGGTGGCAATGGCAATGGAGTGATTTTATTTGCGAAACAGCTAGCGCGTGCAAAGCGGAAGCCGTCCGGAAGGGTTCCCGTTGGACGATCGCGCGGATGATGTATTGGCCGTTCACTTCGCTGCGGGTTATGCGGTTTTATTGGTTTTGTTTGCATAAACCACCGCCACCCCTTCCCCGTGGACAGTGGTGCAAGTGTGTGGGTGGAATAGTGGGTATTTTGGTGGAATTTTTGTGTGAACGGATTTGTTTGGTTTGTTTCTATTTTGTACATCGATTGATGAATGAGTTGTGTGAATATCGTTTCGGGTTAATAAACAGAGTGTGGAGCAAGTGCATTTTTCCTTTGTTGACTAGCTTCGGTGATAAATTGCATATAAAATTGTTAAATTGTGATAAATTGTTTATAAAAAAATAGGATAATAAAATTTCGTTCAAGCAACGATTTGCTACAGCCATTTAACAAAGAAAGACACATTTTTATTTTCTAAATATTGACTTACTACATGAGATTTTGTTAAATTTCCATTATTATCTGTGATTTTTAAGCTAAATTATAATTAAATTCTTTAAGTTGCTGTGGAGTGGCCAAAAAAAATTCATCAATTCTAAGTAGACAGTTATAATTGTCGATATTGGAAGTTGTCTACCAGTTCGCTGTTTTCTTGGGTTTATTTAGTAACACATATCATGTTAAATAATGTAGCCGAAGCTACATGAGTATTTTTTTATGTTTATTGAGAGCTCTTAACGCTACAAACTAAAGGCTTATTTCATTTAAAATGCCAATAAAAATTGGTAGATATTTACAATAATTTAACCAACTGCTAGCCCTGTTTTTTAGCAATTAAAGAGGTTGAAAAAACTCTCAACTGGTTTGTTTACTGGGATTTTTTTCAGGAGTTATCATAGGAAACATTCTTACGATAAATGAACTTTATGTGAAGGTAATTGGACTCTAGAGCAACCTTTTTGGACAAATTCAATAGCCCATCCAAAAATCGGCACCACGGCGTCCAATTCTTATCATATAAAGTTAACTTGCCATTAGAAAGAGTCGAGCAAATGACCCACAAATTATGTATCATAATGAATCTACAACCTTAAAATTATCTCCATAGTTTGAATGTTTTCTAAACAAGCAATAATTGGTTGAACGTTTTAATAATAACTTTTTGATGAAAACACCCTCCAAAACGTTCACCTTTGCTCTGTGTAGAATCTTATCCACAAGCAATTACAAACTGCTGTTAAAACACGCTCCCCTAAACAGAGCAGATGTAAAGCTCACAGCACGCTAATCGTGTGGCTATTACTGCCCCACACAGAAGCATAAGTTTTTTACGACTCATTTGGGTAACTTTTAGACACAGACACACCCAAACCATTCACCCATCGGCAACCCATTTAGCTTGAACCGAAATGACGTGCTGCGCCATAAAATCAAGACACCGATAGCACTGCTTAAACCGATGATGAAGCATTAATAACTTCCACTTTTCCAACGCCCGAATTCCACGCCGTTGTGCACAACGCAATGGTTACAACAAAAGTGAGTGAGGTAAATTATAGCGGTAGCGAGCTATTTCGGGAGTTCGGGAGATATGGAATGCTACCCGTCCGGAATCCCTTCTGTTTTGCTTTTGTTTGCAGGCTCTTTTCTCCATCATCCATATGGCCCCATCAGCATCGGCAGGCGGAATCATAATGTGGATTTGCCCTGGCTGCACTACCGATGGACAAGCAACTCATCTCCAATTCACCACAAGCTTCTCACTTACAATCATACCCCTAAATCGGAACCAAAAACCCGTCCTATCTGGGAGGTACATACAAACCTGCGTCACGGCAGAACCTAGTACAGTATAATTTAATTTATAATACTCTTACATCGGCTACACCTCTACCACATGCGAATGGGCTACAGTGTTCCTTCCAACTGATGCGAATGCTGACGGTTGGTTGGAAAAATGGAACACGGTGAGCGGTGGCCAGGATGGCAATAAATTTTCAATATTTACAATCAAAACTACACTCGTACGGACGGACACACATATCCCAGCTCTGCGTAAGCGTACCATGGCGAAGGGCACTGTAGGATGGGTGGGAAGGGAATTGGTTTTTGAATAATTTCACCATAACGAAACAATGACCTCCGGTTGTCCGGATGCGTACTGGGAAGCTACACTCTCCACGTTGCCTTCTCCTTCTCCTAATCCAAATCCATTTGTTGCTGGAGCCTGCACTCCCGTCCCATCTCAGGGGGGAGAAAAAGGGTACTTTGTTATTCTTCTACCGGGCAGAGATAGTCAAAAATGGTGTAGCCACAATAAAATGGTTAACAACTGGCAACTACTGTGTGTGTGCGCCTGTTTTAGGGGCCGTACTTCACGTGTTGGATGTTATCTCCGAACTACACCGATACACCGGCGCACACAAACACACACCTGATTTGTACCCGAACCCTTCTGGAGCTTGCAAATCTAGCTGTTCTGTATTGCTGTGTAGATTTTCTGCATTTTTTTGCACCTCTCCCCCCGTACACTCTCCTCCTCAGCTGGGCACACAGCTTGTTCGGCATCTTACGTACAGCAGGAACGTACTTGGAACGTGTCGGCTAATGGGTACGTAAATGCGTCCAGCACAATCTGTGCCTAAATTTACACCAGTTTATCACTTGAGCGAGAAATTAGCTAGCCCGAGAGCTTTTTGGAGAAGTACGGAGGAGAAGTCTCCAGGGGATATGATGTGGCATTTTAAGTTTTCTAAGCCTAGGAAGAGGATTGAAAGCATGGTACAGGGCAGAGTACGGTAAGGCACAGTTAGCCGATAAGCTAGCCGGGATGAAATTCGAATTCCACAGTCTTACACTTAGAGCTTACGAAAAGCTGTGGAAGCAAACACAAGGGTTATTATTATATCGTTTGTGCGTCGGTGGTAGATATCTACAATGTGATTGCAGTGTGTGTGGTTTTTTTTTTAATTATGTTTTACAGCAGTAGTAAGTATTTCTATGAGTAAGTAAGTGGTAAGTATTTGTTGAACGTAAATCGAGCACATAAAAATTATTTTTCTTATTTTCATTTAGGGTAATCTTCGTTTTGGATGATTGTACAGCTTTGCATCATGTAGTGTTAGATATCAGATTTGTTCATGCGTGAATTAGAGCTTAGGAATAGAAAATCTTAAATGGTTTGGATTTCAGCGAAGAAATGAAGAATTCAATGAAGCTTTGAAGCCTACTCCAAGATGCACCTCACTTTAATCATATCCTTCAAGCTACGAATGTATAATCGAGAGTTTTTTTTATAGTTCTTCGTGGTTGAACTTACAGGGTTTACCAAGTCAGTTTTGAATGTAAACATTGGGGCCCTTCACGATTCTAGTCAGTTTTTTGTATGGAATTTCACATTTGGAGGCTGAAATCATGTAAACACTCCATACAAAACCACACACACAAAACTAGCCTGCAATTTTCAGCCTTGATTATTCTAGCCTCAAAGCTAGAATTAGATACTAGTGCCTGCTCGAAAAATGGCAAAACAAGGTGGTGTTTACATTTATCCCAAGGTACATTAAAGAGATCTGGTGATGGAATCCAGAATCAAAGTGTATGTAGTCCGAGTGGTCTCATAGCATGTTTTTATAACCGAATTTGGATATCACTTTGTGACAGCATGGGTGAAAACTTTTGCTCCAAAGAGCTTTCTTGAGGCTTGACGAATACACAAAACACTCTTAAAATTATCATTCAGAAGTAGAAGCGATAAAAATCAACCTTCTAAATACATACACCTTGGGATAAGCCCACAGATTCATTATACCCACATAGATAGCTGCTCGAAAACTGCTGTACAACGCAAACACTTGACAGGCTTAAATTTCAGCCTACGTACTTAAAACGGAATAGGTTCCATTGTTTTTCGCCGCATGCAAAATTTTGTTCCATATTGATCTGACATTTAATTTCCATTAAAATAATTTTTAATTTCTACAACATGATTTTCAACACGACTCAAGCTAGATTGAGTTTTACAGTTCTTTGTTATGTGTTGAAAACCATGCGTTCAAACTGAAATTTCATTTTGAAGCTAATATACCATTTGACAGCTGATGAAAAACATCTAGGATGCGGTGAATAACAATGTTTACATTAAAAATACTTTTTCTCACGCATCACCTTGCAGTGGGTGAAACATAAAAGTCATTAATACTCATAATCCGCACCCAAATATAATATCTTCTATTATTCAATCTCACCCGTTCTGCTATGTTTTCCCGATATGTGAGGTATGTGTTCATCATAAAACAAACTTATGACCGTTTTTCCATGCAAAATTCATGGCGCTATTTAATTAGGACCAATATCCTTGAAAACTTTTATCGCCCCAAACATAAGCAACGGATTAGGACAAACTCCTTTGTTCTGGATCTTTAAAGTTTGCCATTTTTCAGCAGCTTGTAAACATTGCGAAGAAATAAAACTTTGGAGAATTAAAGGATTAAGCAACCGCTAACGATCAACAAAACTTTGAATCCAAATGTTCAAAAACAATTTGCCGACAAACAACCTTACCCATGCGTAATAGTCAATTACTTTTAGAAACATAACCCACATCCAACACTAGTGAGAGATCCACACACACACACACACCCACACATTCTTTGAAGCGGCAAAAACCCATTGACACGTTTTAATTGCGTTTAAAAATTGATCCAAAACACCAACCAACTGCACCCGTCGTTCATTATTCAGCTTAAAACCGTACCGTATTTTGTGCTGTAAAACGCAATCCACCTTCGCTAGTGTTGTGATGGGGAAAAAACTGCACGCTAATGCTTCATACAAAGCTCGGCGGAGAGCCCCCTCTCTCGCTCTCTCTCTCACACACAGCCTCACTCACCTGGGGAAGGTTAGGAATTATTTATCTGCACAAAACCGGGCACCGACTAGGCAGCAAAACGTTCCGGCTTAGTGGGGGTTTTGCCATTGTGTGTCGTCGCCGGGCGGGCATTATTACTGCATGGAATATTTCTTCCCATATTTATCCCACCCCGCCCCGCCTTGTCTGGAGCCTGGCTTTGCCCTGGCTTAGTTGGAATGAAATTAATTCCTGCTCATCCTGTATGCTCGTGCGATGTGCGGGAAGGTTCTCTGGGTGCGGTTTGTACCTTTCTACCCCCTTATGCAGTGCAGTGGGGTAGTGTTGGAATGCACTCAGAGGTCAAGAATAAAGGATTTTGATGACTAGTGTCCTCGCCTCCCTTCCCTTTAGTCTCTAACCAACTCCCAACTCATTTGTTCATTTGTAGGGACGATTGGAGCAGCGATAAAACCAAACCAGCCCACAAAAAGCTAGAAATTCACAAACTGTCGACTACTGCTGGTGTTTCTGCTTCAACTTTCGTTCTCTAACAAAGAGAGAGAAATGAAAGAGAGAGAGAGAGAGAGAGAGAGAGAGAGAGAGAGAGAGAGAGCAGAGAGCGAAAAAAAGAACTTACAGTACACACATGGCTCACGATGGACAGGAGGTTTATGACATATTTTATTGGAAAACGAGGTTCGATGGACACATGCACGCACATCCATCCGCACCAGCCACCGAACCAAACCAAACCACGTGAGTAATACACTTTTGTTCTAGCTTCATACCACCACACGGCCGTCCGTTTTTGTACCCCTTTTGTTTTTGCCTCATTCGTCTTTCATTTATCTCGGCGCGGGTCACAAAGCTAAGGATGAATTCTGACACTCCCCCGTCTAACCGTCTAACCCATCCCCGAGGCCAGCGTGCCACCGGGCTTTGTTATCTCTGCGGTAGGTGAATTTTAATGAACGATAGCAGGGTAATCCCTCTTTTATGATTTATTTATGGCTGCAATTTGGAAACGATGTACTATCGTACTGCCAACCCCGCTCTCGGTTCCTGACGAATCCTGGACCGGACGGGCCACCGCACGGACTGTGTCCGCTGCTGAATTGTCCAGCTCTTTCCCTTTTTTTTTTTTTTTGCCCCGCTTCAGTTCAGTGTAATGCGATGGGCCACAACGATGGTCGTTCACATCCGTTGGCATCTGAAATACGCAAGCACCGAAAACAAAGCACACCAAAACAACCCCACTATCAATGCCGGTGGGCAAAGAATGCTGCATTGTGGGGAGCGGCCGGTAAGGTTTGTGTGTTTGGTAGACTAAAAATGAATTGTTCTATTGTGATGAGCGGTCGAGAGGTCGAGAGGAAACCGAGCGAGGATAACTGGACAGATTACACAGGTTTACGAGAAGGTTGTGGCAAAAAGTGAATCGACCGAAAGCTGCCAAGTGGCTGTTGAAATTGATGGAGAGTTCATGAAACAAAGTGTATTGTTAAATTGATGGTAAAATAGTTATGAAGTGAGTTAGTAGGTCATTAATTTAATCCAGCAAGAAAGTAAAACGGTGTTGGAGAAGGTGGTGAGAAGTGGTTCGAGATATTGCAGTAAGTGAAAATAAAGAATAACCATCGTTAACAATTTGCGAATAAGTAAATAAGTAAAAAAAAGTCAGCATTGCTTCAAACACGTATTTAGGTCTTTGAGTAATTAATAAAATTAAAGAGAATGAACAACCAAAACCGTCATAATGCTAATCTAAACAATTCAAAATAAATAAAGAGAAAGAAATCAAGTAAAAAACCAAATCAATATATCTCCTTTCATATTGCTTTAAGGAAACATCAAAACAAGCACACATACAAGTAAATAAGAGAGTTTATAAATAACCCAAAGCTACGATAACCAATCTAAAAATAATTCAAACACAAATAAAAACACAAAACATATGAAAAAATATAAATATGAAATACAATTTGTGCAAATAAAAATATGAAATAAGTAAAATGATAGTAAAAACAATTCAGAGAGTAAACGAATAAACAAAAAAATTACTTTAAGAAAATAACAAACATAAGATCATGATTTAAAAGCATTCAAGATCTCAAACCCAAAACCAACTCTCTGTCAACTATTTTTCGTATGACGAGTACGTTTAATTAACCATCACTTTAGTCATTAATCTTCATTCTAAACTCACCCCGTTATTCCCTTCATTTCTTCTACTCAATAGCAAACTTTCCCAAAACCACTGCCCTGAATCAATTTAACGCTCATTTTCGATTCCACCCGTTCCTTCGAAAGATTCGGTCCTCCCACCTCCCATTCGGGGGAGGGAAGCGGTGCATTTTGTTACGCTTCGTTTCACCTAAGCCATTTGTTACCCATGTTAACCGGAACACCGTGTATGGGCCCTGCTTGCTGAAGGACATTACGCAAGCAGGTTGAAGGGTTTCATCTCGCATCAATTCGGTATCTACCGCGTTTAATAATGGAATGGAACGCATCATCCCCGCTCCCAAATAACAATCTTTCGCTTTAAGATCGAAAGCTGTTGAAGTGTTTGCTAAACTTTGTTTCGGGACAACGTAATTCTTTTGCATTGACGTACCGGCTCTACACCCCCGGAGGCAGCTACGATGTGTTTGTTTGAACACAGTTTGCAAAAGAATGTCAATAACCTATTAATACGCGGCCCCCCCTCCCCTCCCCCCCCCCCCCCCCCCCCCCCCTTCATGCTTCTTCCTGTAGCGTTGGCTGAGTTTTGAAGCAAGCCTACGGAGTAGTTAAGCAAAAGCGACTGAATTTTGCTTCAAGTATCGCGCTGCGCCAGTCAAGATTAGCACAACTTTTTTAATATAAACTTTTCCAATTCACGAGTAGCTGGAGCGGGTTTTTGCACTCCCACTTTGGTGGAATCATTAAACAAGGGTTACGACTGACGAGCATGTTACTTATTGTTTTACATTTCAATCGATTTTGAGCCGTAAACTGTGATGTGATGTGGTGCCGAAAACGGACGCAAATGAGCCTTCCGTGGTGAATGAACTGTGCAGGCTGAGCGATCGCTTGCGGCTTGCTCCACCAAGTGACACAGTTTTGGAAAGTCGCTTAAAACCCGTGTGAGCGAGATTATGAATTCATAAAGCCTTTTGCGAAAAGTTTTGTCATTAAATCGTATTTTGTTTTAAATGCTCGCGTTCAAAATTGAACCCATGTTGAACAACTCAACACCGTCGTTTAGTGTCGCCGTGGGAGAATCCATCCTCCAGCTGCACGTAAACCAGCAGCACACACTGCTCACGCCCACAAACACACACAAATCGGAATCGCTCCGGAACGCACTCCTGTACCAATAGAAATTAATTAGAATGTAGAACTTTCAATTGGATGGGTTCTACATTCTTACTAGAACCTTCTGGTGATCACGCTGGAAAACACGTGTTCTTTCGGGCGCGCAAAAGCATCGCGTAAAAGTAGCGCAAGATTGAAATTGATGATCGAAATAACCATTTCGCTGAGCGTGCGGTAGCCCGCCCGATGTAAGTGTAATGAACACGGGTTCCATCTAGCCCTAGTTCCCCAGCGGGAGGACAGTGGTGCCATGGTGGTTGCCTTTTTCTTTTGCACCGTATCGTTTTCTCCTTACCCTCTGCTTTAATAATGGAAGATTGCATTAGCGGAGAAGCACCAATTAATTAATGGATTTTTTTTTTGCTAGATCAAATGCTACAGTAGAGTATGCGAGGTGAACCTTTCGTTGGAATAACTAGCGTAGATTAATATTGAACTACATGGTGCTGTTACACATATACATCGACTGGGAGTGCGTAGTTGTCTTTTAATAAGGGTAAATTTAAGAAATTTTGTCAGTAAATTGTCTTACAAATTGATTGGAAAACATTTACAGTAGAACATCGATTATCCGGGTAGCTCGGTACCGGACGGTTGCCGGTTTATCGATTTGCCCGGATAATGGTCCAAGAAATGTCAAATTCATATAAAATTATAAAATCCACTGATTACATGATTAATTCACCTGGAATCAATCGATTAATCGTTAGTAAAATATTATTTTAATCAAAAATAATAGGTTTAACAACCATTCATGAACAAAAATTTATTTCTAAAATACCACTAGACACTACAAAGCTGCACAACAAACTGGTTGCCCACTTGACTATCGCTGCAAGTGTTCGCCGTACGTTTGAGCATCTGTCACATTTATGCGCACGGTTAAGCCGCCCGCCGGTTAATCCGCCCCCGGATAATCGACGTTCTACTGTATTGGAAAACTGTTGAAACAGAAAGAATGTTAAGTTCATCTTAATAATTTAGCAACTGCAGTAAAATAGATTAAGAATAATGTAGACAAATAATAACAAATACACGCTTGAGGTAATACATCAGAACTCTTAATTATTTCGTATTTATTTGTCGACAGTTACGGATCGAAGACAGATCGAAGACTGAAGTAACAACTTCAACTTAAGATGGCCAACAGCTGCCAAACATGTTGCAAAGGATTAGTAGACGATTTAGATTAAACCATCCAAGTGAAAAAAAGGCAGAAATACTCGTAATTGCTATGAAATAGAATTTTAGAAGGGAAAATAACTTTTAACATTAACTGTAGTCAACAGACAAATGACGCCAATAAACATTCTCACTCAAGTGTTTCACTAAAACCAAGCCTATCGATTTACATCATTTGGTTCCAAAGATGATCATTATACTTTGTTAAATTATATTAACGTTTCGAGAATGAAATAAAAATGATAATAGGTCCTGAATTAAGCCATTGGTTCGTCTTCAAATTTAGGAAATGAGCTCTATAGTTGTTTTTTCTCTGTATCATGCCTACTTCATGCCAGCAGATCTTTCATGTTAGACGCATTAAACGTGGCATACGGTAGCCGAGCCTTATGCTGAGCATCACAAACCAAGTTCAGATGCGAGCAAAAGCCCGACAAACCTATTAACGATCAACCTAACTGCCGGTCTGCAGTCTGGTAATGGTTACACTTTCTCCATGGACACAAGACCACCCGAGCAACGACGCAGTGTATGCATTTTTTACTCCATAAAACCAATAACCCATTGGTGGCAAACCCACACTCACAGTTTTCTGGCATCATGCGCTACGTGCATGCCGGTGTTAGACTACACTTCTGGTAAAGAAAGTCTATTACTCGAAGACACCATGCGATGGGAGTTTTTGGTGGCAGCAGTAACAGCAACGAGCACATCCCATAAACCTTATGCTCTTGAGCATCTGTACCGTGCCGATTACATCCCGAGTCCCGGAACGAGACCATGCAGCTCTAATGCACGGCATGGCTTAGGTTCCTCTGCAGCACTGGGCAGCATATTTTAAGCGATGCAACACGCACTGACTGGTTGGTTTTGGGGAGTGCGATCCATTTTACAATGCTACTCACGCTCTGTGTGGTCAAACGGGGAGGCAAACGTTCATTTGCAGCCTTACGAGAATGCGGGGCAAGTAGGTGAGCGGGGACAAGGGAGTGAGCACGCGGAGTGAACGATTTGTTACAGTTGTTCTTTTGCCCTATTGGTGGTTAGTTGTTTTTTTGAAGAGTTTTGTATTTCTCATCGTTTGCAAGAATGTTTGGTTGGTATTTGTCAAGGTTTTTTAACTTTTTTCCTTTTTCCAATTTTTTTGATTATTGATTACCTACTTATTTGTTTACTTATTTACTTTCTTGTTCTTCATAGTCTGTGAAGTTTTGTGTGCTTTTTAACTAAAATATACCTTTATTTCCTCATTTAACGGGATTTAATGTCTTCTTAATAGTTTCTCATGTTATGTTATCATCCTCGTATCTAGTTTTCATGACATTTTCATTCAATTTTGCCCATGACCCGGTGAGTGGTAAACTCTACATTTGTTCATCCAAAGCGCTTTATGGTGTATAAATTGCGACAAGATGCAGTCTTGGACGGTGCATCTAGTTCACATTTGTAGGCGAGCTCGTCTGTTACCACTCTACATTGGGCGGCAAAGCACAAACCTTAAATCCTTATTCCCTTTCCACCTACCTCCATCAACCAACGGCTGCAGGGGGTGTTTTATCAGCTTTCCTGCCGGCGACAGACAGCCACGTCGTATTTCGCAGGCATCACCAATAGACAATATTGTTGATATCCCTGTACCACAGTCACGGCACGTGTTGGTGTGTAGGATGATTCCGTGAGGATGGCAATTTGAATGCGTGCGATGTGTGAGCTGTCGAGGTTTACTTGTTTCTGTAAAATCTCACACGCTTCTTCATTATTCCATCAGGGGCTCCGAACAAGAGAGGTTTTCTTTCTACCCACCAGAAAGATGTGATGGAATGGGGGAGAGTGATTCAATTCGGTTACGCTGTTACTGTTCTGTTGACCGTGGCGAATCCAGCGCATTCAAAGGCGTCACACGAGTTGAGGGAATTTATACTAGCTGATGTATTGTGGCGGTCATGTCAGCCGTACGTGGACGAGGCAGAAATTCAACTCGTACTTCATACACAGTTACTGCATTATTATCTTCTAGTTGGAATGAGCTGTGGAATTATGACGAACATTTGCAGTGGAAGACTTATTTATTACCATGAAGTCGAATAGACATCCGGCTCATGGGGACATCGGAGGACCGTCTAATGTACGATAAACAAAGTTGCACTGAGGGGTAGGGGAGTCTAATGTATGTCGACCAAAGTTGCGCAGGGGAAGGGAGTCTTTTGTTTGACGACCAAAGTTGGAGTCTGTTACCGTTTATTACAACCCAGGCTGGACGCAATTGCCAAACTTGCATGCAAAAATTGAAAATCCAGGTTGAATACAAGTCTTTAAATTGCATACAAAATAATGTAAACATTGTTATTCGCCGCATGCAAGCTGTTAATCCACATTAATCTGACATTTCATTTCCATCATAATAATTTTAATTTCTTCAGCAGGATTTTCAAAGCGACTTAAGCTGGATTAAGTTTGACAGAGGTGAATAACTATGTGCACATTCGAAAGTGACCCTGTATAACCCAGGTTGCATGCAAATCTTTAAATTTCATGCAAAATGAGTAAAAAATCGTCAGAATTGGAGTACGCATTAAGTAAAACTCATTTTATAATGTTAAACCATTCAAATTTTAAAAAACAATTTCATTTTATCGTACTCTATTTCCCAATCGGGGCGAGATTTTCAGTACTTTTGCATACAATTTTAAGACTTGCGTCCAACGTGGGTTAGAAGATCTTTTCGCCCAGGTATCTTAATCGTTTTCAAGCATCAACCCCAACACGCAAAAGCTCACTTTCGCCGCGATTTACGACCAAGCGAAAATAAAAAGTTTAGGATTTGTATGGGGCGAACAAATAAGTTCGTAAATCGTGGTGAAAGTGAGCTTTTGCGGGTTGGGATTGCACAAGGTAGCTGGAACTGGAGATTGAACTTTTATGGCCTAATTACCGTGCAACCAGACATTCCGCGAAATGGCGTCACGCCGTGAAATTAAAATCTCTGACATTTGATGATATTCGATGAGAATTTCATAAAAAACAATCAGTTTTACGGTGAATATAGCTACACATTTAACTCATGTACGTACTGGTACATGATTTTCCTTCAGGTCGAACAGGTCGAGAAATATATCGCAGATTTATTGCATTCGATGAATTGAGGTATCATCAACGTTTTCAATCACCATGTCGTAGCCTTGGCATTCAATTTGGGAAAGTGTACCACGGTCTAGAGATACATTGTGCAATCCTGTAATAGTCCCATCGTATGACACACACTGTCTGCCCCACCGAATACTAGGGTGAGGGTGGACTTCAGTGGGACAAAATGAAATTGAACAATAATTCCGTATGCAAACCGGCATAAAGGTTGAGTTGTTCATGTGTCTCCTATTCGTATAAAACGCATCAGCAACCCCAACAGTAGCATCAGTCGCTTCACAGCAATCTAACAAACAAACTTCAAAAGCCTTTCGAACGTCAGAGTTCCCCACAAACCCCAACAAGCATCATGTCTGCCAAGATTGTGGTAAGTGTCCTTTACTCCTTCGAAGCTGTTCTAGTCGAGAATTTTAAATCTTTAAATCCATCCCACTCCTTAAGATCTGCCTGGTTGTGTGCGTGTTCCGTGCTGCTTCGGCTGGTATTGTTCCAGTGGCAGCTCCTCTTGCTGCGGCCGGAGTCGTCGCACCGTACGCCACCTCCTACAACGCGCACACCGTCAACCATGCGGTAGCGGCCCCGGTCGTTGCGGCTGCTCCGGCCGTCGTTGCTGCCCCGGCGGCACGCTTCGTAGCTCCGGCTGCTCCTGCTCTGGCATACACTGCTGCGGGACTGCCAGCTTACAGTGCCTACACTGCGGGCGGTCTGCCAGGCTTCGGTGCCTACTCGGCCTACACTGGACTGCCCGCTCCGTACGTGTTCTAAGGCACGCGTTGAAGCACACACATTGGCAAGGACTGAACATTGGGGTTCTGTCAAGACACTGCTGATCGTTCGTACTGATACTCTCTTCCTGCATCTATGATCTTTTGTAAATACCATTCTTCGTACTTAACTCAAATCTTGTCACAATCAAAATATAACGCCTTTTTAGAAGGACCGCTCCTAAACATGGACGAATGCTTTACATATCTGTTAAGTGCATCCGAAAACCACATCTTAAAAGAATTCTTGGCGTATTATTATCGAATTTGCTCCTTCTAGTACTCGTTCACACAGGTCCCTTATAAAGCTAGCCCGAGTCTAGTGCCCAAAGTCAACGATAATTGCCTACTCAATTGCCACTAATCTAATCGATGTCGTACACCGACCAATCGAACCATTTTTATCGAACGAACTAATTATGCCTATTATAATAATTAAGCTCAATGAATTCGCTCACACACACAAGCCAACCAACCTAGCCATTGATCGATAAGGGCTCAAGCCCCCGAAACCGGCCCAACAGTCACGCTAGGGCAAGGGGTTTTTCTACTCGAGCATTGGCCAATGCTGGCTGACGGTCTGGTGACCTTGTGATGGATCGAAAAACTAATTCCAGCTTCAATCTCAAAAGCACTGCTCGAAGGTCTGCACCGATAGTGTCAACTCATCGTGTAACAATTATAAACAAGATGCCAAAGATTACGTGACCGAACTCATGCATGTCTTGTACAAACGGGGGTTTATAAACTTAAAGGGCTCTACTATACCTTCATGCCCATGGTTGGCAAGCAATGGTGTGATTTTATACCACAAAGATGTCCAATCAGACTGGCGATGAATAACAGAGCACCGGTGATGGACGAAGATCGTGATTGCAGATCATGTTCTGATGCTCGATCGCGTTCACAGCTTAAAGGTTTAGCTTGGGATAAATCAATCCTACGCCACACCACAGCACCAAGCCCCCCGACATACCGCAACAGCTGTTGGCGGCGGGTCAAGCCCTTTCGAGCTGACCGTGAGTTATGCTGAAGAGCAATTGAGCGAGCGCTTGCCAAGCAGCTGCGCTCTGTAAGATGTTCGAATTTTTGCTACACATTTCAGGTCCCGTTCGAACTTTGCCGCCTTTCTGCCCTGCAGGAGCAGACGGAGCATGCCCTTTCAAAAAAAAAAAGCACACAATGTAGCACACACTCCGAGTGATATGTGTGGACGGGCGAAAAGCCGTACCAAAAGACCCTATTTGTAGGTCACCGAAATGCACCGCCGTTTGTGTTGTGCAACCCGTGTCAATCGATAAAATTGAGTTTATTTTCAATTTTCTCCGACAGTTAGCGGCCCTTTTAGGCCGGCAAATGAACGATTATGGGTCGCCCAGCACTCCTGCGACCACCAGGCAACGCGTAACGAGCTCCAGTGGCGGAGACCACGCGAATGACCTTCCGATTAAGAAGTTTAATTTCCTCCCCGTGCTGACTGTCGCCCGTCGATGGAGCGGTGGAAAAAAATGGAAAAGGCATTAATGTAACAGAACGTGATCGTGCGTGATGACGATCGATGATGGAGGGAGAGAGAGAGAGACTAATTATCGATAATTTGTTGAATGTTCTTAGTCCGGAGACACACACTACCGGACTTGACTACTTGGGACCTGCCTGTTCGTGATTCACACGGAACAATATCCTACTTGAGTCATGGCCGTTGAACTATTTTTAGCGCTCGAGTGCAGTTTTCACACGAACTTTTATGATCGATCACGGCGCAGCTTGAAGGAAGGCTGTAGCTAAAGGCTCTTGAGCTTAAGGAAGTAATCAACGTCTCGCCCAACAATGCCATACACGTATAAAATTGTGTCCTTTACGTTTTGTTTTCATTATTAAAAGTCTTGTCCGATCTTATTAGGAATTACTTTGCTTTTTCCCATGTTTGAGAAGGATCTGTTGATGAAATTGTTCTGTTCTATGGACAGACCTTTTAGATGTGTAAAGGGAGAAGTTACGAGGAGTCATACGAGAGGAGTTGTTTTTACTTTAGTGTTCTAATAGTTTCTAGGTACCAGTGGTTATCTTTAAGTAATGTTCGGAGGCTCTCTAAATAGAGTTATATGATGATGAAACAGTGACACAGTGAGCCTGAAATCTTTTATAAAAACGAAGATCATCCTGAAATATTTTGATCCATTCAAGACCTCGAATTTATACCAACTTTACCGTCGATCATCATCCTGGTGTACTTGAATTGTCCTTCATCTGTGTAATATCTCGTGTAAATGAAGCAAAGGATTAATACACCCAACAATCTCCATTCTCACTTCAGCCAATCAGTCCACTTACTGTTAATCCAACGTTGAGACCATTTAGTAGCCACTACGGATAATCGCACATATCCATTCATGGTCCAAGACAGTAACTTGTTCCTACACAACCATAAATTAATTCTTTCCACACGTGATTCAGTTCAATTCTTAAGCGCTGTCCTTCATCCAGGTAACAAGATACTTAGCTGCGAGTGGCTTACGGCAAACTGAGCAATAATCTCCCAGAACATGAGTCGGCAGCGTAAAGCCGGCACTGCACTGTCGGCTGCAAGCCAATCAATAAATTTGCTCGCCAAAATGACGCTTGTGCTGCCCGCGAGCAGTTCATAGGTCGCACCGGCCAACCGCAAACTCGCCCAAGTGCACCGATCGCAACGCAACGACCCTTCGAAGGACCGGCCAAGAACTGTCAATAACCTGCGAGGGTTCTATTGCTCCGCTCGTCGTGTACACCGGCACCGGGAAAAGTGATCGCGATCGCATACGCGTTTAACTCGCCCGATGATAATGCAAATTCGCGGTGCGCCACGCGCTAGAAATTCCCTGCAAAAACTTCACCCAAAGAGTGTCTGCTGCTGCTGCTGCTGCAGCCGCTGCTGTGGGACGAATCGCCCCAGGGACTATTAATCAATTTTATAGCATTCTCATAAATGTTATGAAATGCGTCGCGGCAAGCGGCGTCGTGGCGGCTGGCCGATTGTGATCTCCCCTCAGACCGAGGCGAGACCGGTGGACCAGTTTCTGCTGAGAATATTGTAACGCTACGAGTATATTCACTACATGTTTGAGGTGGGTACCCGGACGAACGCTGGTATGTTTGCAGAAAACACACCACCGCACACTTTGAGCTTCGTTAGCTGATTGGAGCACCCTAGCAGTAAAACACTTCACAGTCAAAGAACCGCTGAGAGCTGAGAATATGATTTATCGACTTTACGTCCCACTGCCAGAATCATTCCCCTGCCTCAGCGGGCTTTTTTCCACCGCCATCAAAGCTTGCGTAATTGAACTGGACCGGAGCGATTGCACGTTCTTTGTTTCAATTCGACCCATTCCATCTGTCATGCTGCCACGTGACACGCTCCAAGTGCTCGGCAACGACCTCAAAGGGTGTAGAACACAAACAGCCGTGATAAGCATCGTGGGGTGAGCGATATCGAGTGCCGTTGTGTTTTTTCTTCTTCTGTTGGGCATTCCACACCGTGCAATTATTGAGCGTCGCAAAGAATTAGGAACAATTTATCATCCCTTTAAAGGTAAATCCTTAACCAGCATGGTGGTGCGGCCACTCACAAGCCATTGTCACCTCCGAATCGGAGTCGGGTGATCGGGGCGGTCCGTCCGATCGCCATATACGCGTGCGTCTATTTGTGGCAATCTTAGATGTGATTTAATTGATCGCGACCCAGTCGAACGATTGCTCGGTGGCTTTGGTTGCTTGTTTGTAGGAAGTGGGCTTGCTTGGTAGAATGATTCAGCAACAAAGGCTGTAAAGACTTTCTTTCGTGTTCTATTCGAAAATTCTTGCTCCAATAGCCCCCTCCACAACGGCAAACATTCCAGACCCAATTAGATCCCTTTCAGCACAACATCATTTCAATCAAACCAGACGTAAAAGCAAGCTCTGCCTGTGTGTCGACGGTGTTGCGTTTGTGCGAAGCAAGCGATAATGTCACCCCGCTAACAACACCGGGCAGGTCGCTTTATCGTTGACATGACAGTACTCCGCTCGGATCGCAAGAGCACTCCACCAAAGTCCCTTTCGTTTGCGTTCGGCATAACAAGCACAACCAGGGAGGCTCGTTTGGCAGGCGAAAAGGGAAGCTCAACCGTTGCCGTCCACCACGGTTACGCTCGAGCGCCCGGTTTCGGCCCTAAGATGTAAAAGTTGAGCCTGGACGGTGTACAACTCGAGCGGCTTACGCACAGCAGCGCGCTGCCGATCACCCGATCCGGCCAATTGAATGCAATGTTGCAATTTACAGTGATTAAATTTATAATAAAGTCTTGGAACGCTCCAGCGTCCACCGTTGGTCGTTGGACAACCGCAAACAAAACGTTACCATTAGGATTTAATTTTGTCAACCCAATCGGACCCGTTGATCGTGTGTGTGTGTGTGTGTGGGTGTATGTGTGTGCATGTGCGGTTGTGGTACAAATCTGTGCACGTACATGATTGGTGGGCGATCGGTAAAAAGGTGACACTTTGCCGTATTTGCATTTGCCCCAGTCCGTTTCGCTTGCATGGTCAATCTGCACAAATTTAACCTTCGCTGTAATAAGTTTGTATCGATCGTGACACGCTCTGAAGGTTTCGGGACTATGGAGGATTAAGGATATTTTGCCAAAATGCCTTATAAACTTTTAGTTGTCAACTAAAATAGAACACCGTTTAAGCGACAAAGGTTAAGGACTTTGCACTCAGATAAAGCTACTAGCAACTACTCCCATCTTAAAAAAAGGGAAAAACAATCGTGCTGACAAGATTAAACAAACCATTCGACACCGTTCAAACACAACCTGTTCTTTATGCACACACACACACTGCGCATACAATCGCCTACCGGGCGCGCTTAACGATTTGCGCGTACGCTCGAGTTGCGCGAGTGAACGCAAGCTTTCACGAATTTATTAGGTGCGTAAGCGCGTCAAGCGCAACACAAAAAAAAACGCACACGAACAGATTTATTGGCTGCAGGAAGGGTTGACCGCGTTCACTAACGCACTCACAGGAAGTGGATATAATTTCACATGCTTACGCATGTTGCTTGTTAAGTTTTTTTTTTCTAACTGTGTGATCCACTCTCCTTTCCAATACTTTGTAACGACGCTGTGTGTGTGTGTGTATGTGCAGCTTTTTTGAATGATAAATATGCTTCTGATAAGATTCAAACTGGTTGCTCTCGTGGTTAGTTGTGGCAACACCCACCTTTTATGCACCAGTTGACTTCTGCGCAAGATCGATCGCGGTGTCAGCGGGTCGAGCAGCGGGCACGAGCTGCAATTAACCGGCCAGCAGCCGCGTCCCATGCACGAATCGACAGCGTGGCGAAGATCGATCGGTCACGCGAAACCGTTCTCCCGCCTTGTCGCGGTGCCCTTTTGCGCCAGAAGCCGCCCGCCGTGTGCCAG
This sequence comes from Anopheles merus, assembly GCF_017562075.2. Lineage (NCBI taxonomy): Eukaryota > Metazoa > Arthropoda > Insecta > Diptera > Culicidae > Anopheles > Anopheles merus. The sequence goes on from NC_054083.1 coordinate 40,619,001, forward strand.
GTGACAAGGCGTAAAGACGCTGTAAAGCCGGCTGGAAACATGAGACAACCTCCTCCGGTCGTGGTGGTCTCTCCATTTCGGTTCCTTCACATTCAAATTCGAACATCCTGGGAGAGCCTGCAACACACATAAAATCGCCGCCTCGATGAACGTCTAATTATTTAATCAGCATCAAAATAGGAAAATTGTCGATAATTGCTAGTGTGCGGGCAAACGCTCCCGGCAAAACGATGGCCATGATGATGGTGAAGGTGTGCTTGTGCTTCTAAGTCAGCTTGTGGCCGGCATCTTCTTACACCCGAAAAAGCAACACGAAACACGAGCAAAGAACACGGTAGGAAGTGATGGAATTTTGTGCACACAAAAAAAACAACTCTTTTTCCACACGCTTTGGTCTTCATAACAACCCTCTGCTGTAGCTAAAAAAAAAATAAATACACGGGCGTGTGTGTCTCTTTGCGCACAATTCAGCGCCATTACACTCCTTCTGCCGAAACGGTATGAAAATAAAACTGTCTCAAGGCCGTCGTGCAGCAGTAACAGTGCGATGATTACTGAGGCGCGACCACGTTCACCACAAGGCGTTCCGGGGGCCGTTTTATTATAGCTGAAGACGCACACACATATCGACTATCCTATTCCTATTCTTTCCTTCCACTCTTCGTACAAAAGTAGCCCTGGTTCCGGTCGTGATTTTCGAGCTGAATAGTTATTTTTAAACCTTTAGGGAATTTCCATTTTCCACAAACACAAACCATTGGTACTGCCTGTGATGCACTTTTTCGTAACTCACTCCGACTGTCTCATTGTCGCCTACGGACAATTGGCCGTGCTTGTACCACACGTTGTGCTCGGCTTCGGCTTGTCGGAGGCTTTGCATTTGGAAACTCCGTTACATATCCTCGCCAGCCAGTTATTCATAAAACCGTGCGCTACGACGGCGCGCAGCCGCCGACAGTGTTGTGCGGCGTGAAAACAGCGTTTGACTCAAACGGGGACCATCCGTTGCATCAGGTCACGATTGTTTTCTGTCTGTCGGGCTCGTGCCGCAGTGCTGCTTAGGCAAATGGGCCCTCACAATGTGTCATTATTTTAAGTGAACTTATAGACGTGTTTATTACGTGCAAAGTGCGGGGTCGTTCGGCGCTAGCAGCAGTCTGATCTGGCCGTACTACTAGCTGGTGGACTTGGCTCATTGTCAAAATATTGTGTGCGCAAGATGTAAAGCATAATGTTGACATTACCACGAAGAGTCGGGTTCTCTCTCTTTCTCTCTCTCTAAACGAAGGACACTGAATGCTCCTCCTCCATCACCGATTACATTGTGAATTGTGCAATCGACGCTTATTGCGTCCCCAGTGAAAAGGACCATTGCTTGACATTTGATTATGGCCATTTTTCATTTCTCTTTCATGACCATCAATTACCTGGCTTCTCCAGTGCATCTCGCTAATAAAAGACACTCATTATGAATTACACCACATTACACCTACATTTTATCAGATTAACATTTGCTGACGACTGCCGCTTCGGCAAGGTTACCAGAAAGGCGATCATTTCACCAGTTCAGAAAACACACGCTAGCACCATGTTCCTGCTGACATTTCATTTCAGCAGCAAAGTACAAGGCTTTCCGTTCGGCCATAATCCTGAATCCCGAATTCGTTCTATGCGGTGCTCCGCCGGCTAAAACCCCTTTTCCGTTTTGTTTTTACCATTTACCATAAAACCCCTTTACTTCACATCGTTTTACCATTCTCTAGACAAAAGCAGAATAAAGTTCAGTATACTATTACCCTTGTTCTTCCCTCCCCCCTTATCTACCGCTTCCATTTGTGTGCTGATTTATTGGTGTCGAAATGCTCCAGTTTCGACTGCTTTGACATTTTACGTACGCTCGCCTGCAATGAAGGCGGTTCGTCGCTTTATCGCGCGTTGAAGTCTTTCGCTGCATTGCGGGCTAAGCGCAGCTAGGCGACGATGCGGCCGCTTCAGGTAGCCAGCGTATCGACAACCTGAGGCGGCGTAAATCAACTTGACCCATATTCTCCCGCGATCCCTCGTGCATATGTATATGAGCCTTGCTTTTTTTTACCTTGCACGGCCACTTCTCATCTGTATCAATTAAAGCCGACTTATTTATCGCATTGTCACCGGCCCAACATTGTCCCTGTGTAATTGCTTCCAGCCTACCACGTCTAATGTCCATTGCTGCCCAGTTCCATTACGTAACGGGGTGTCTCCATTCCCTTCGTCTCCATCCTTTGAAGTCAGTTCTATCGTGCATGACCGGCTCGAGAAGGGTTGGGCGTGTTGGATACCCAACGGTGTCTATCCGTCCAGCGTCGGCTGCTCCACATTGCGATTCTGCGTGAGAGTTCGTGAGAGTGCCAGCCGGAGTGCAACTGCCAAGGCGTCTCCGATAACACATCATGTTCGTACACGCATAACAGCTCGAATGCGATAAACAAGTCAGGCAAAGCGTTGAAGAAAAGTGTGAAACACCTCCGACCTACGAAACCTATGTGCTCTGACGACATCAGCACTGCTGCTGCTGCTGCTGCTAGTGGGCTGATTCATCTGGGCAGGTGTTCGAGCAGTTCGGAGCACACTGCTCGAAATGTGTGTGAGTCAACTTTCCTTGCAGCCCCACAAGGGACGGGGTGTGGAACGGGTCGACCGTTCCACTGACCGACCTACCTAACCTAACCAATCGCACACACACTCGCAACCTGTCGCCTGGCGAATCGATTGGCGTGAGCCCTTTTGCTTTCATTGCACGACCCGTTTGCAACCCGGTTTCAAGTTGCATTACAATCCGGTGGCCCGAGCCGACCTGAGCAGAGGGCTACTGCAATCGCAGACTCGTGGCGTAGCTCCCTATCCCATGCGCTCACAAAAGACGTTTGCCCCCGTTTTGCCCGCGCGGTTTAAATTGTGGCATGACAACGAATTGATTAGTGAGTCCTCTCTCTCTCTCTCTTTCTCTCTCTGTCCTTCTGGCTGTGTATCTTACGAGTCCCTTCAGCAATGAAACTGTTTTCACTTTATCACATTAATTATCCTTCATTTCGTTCGGGGTGTTTTAGCAGTCAGCATGAAACTCCCATGAAGTGGTTGCCCTTTTTTGGGGAGAGGACGGCAAACAAAACCACCCGCGAGGAGAGTGTGCCGGCACCTTACTCGACAACCCTTCATTATCCAATCACAGCAGCCGTTTGATCGTGATTACCTGCATGAGTTATTTCGATAATGCAACGCGAGTCTTAATGATCGTGCCCGTCGGTGTTGGGAAGCGGCCCGTGCGATCACTTAATCCAGCCAAGGGAAGACATTTCAAAAACCTCGGTTGGGAATGCAAGATATAGAATTTCATCGCTCGTGTGATCTCAGATGATCTTGAGGTTTCCATCTTTTAGAAAATCGGCCGATCGAAACCCTCCAACCAGTGGCCATGTAATCGCCCAAGCAATTATCAAACCCCGTGTCGTTATTTGCTTTTTTTTCAAGCCACGTGTCGACTCCACTCCAATTGATCTAATATCGACAAGTTAGCTGATCGCGGTCCGCCCTAGCAATCATAATCACCTCCAAAGTGGTCTGACTTTGATTCGTCACTTTGTCATTCGATCGGACAGATCGAGCAGCACGGCTGGTGAATGGAGAGTGCAATTAATGCATTCGCGTAAATGGTCCAGTTTGCTCACTCACTGTGCTGAAAGCTCACACGAGGTGACGCGCGAGAAACAATACGTTCTACGTTGTGTAATGCATGGTTCGCACGCAGCTGCTGCCATGCCGGTCGTTGCAGTATAAGGTCGAAGGTTCTAGCTCGAGGGAGGACAAGCTCTCTCAAGTAAACCTAATGGCCTTTAACGCCCCTAAACCTAAGGCCACAAGGTTTTGTTGGTGGTTTTAGAATCCGCCAAGAATTAGCTGGATGACTTCTGTAGCAAACTAAAAACATTGTACCTTTTTTTCCTCTTGTTCTTGCTGTGTGATGTGGTAATAAAACTCCCAACTTCAGACACAACTACCTGACAGGATTATTGCACTACACCTAAGCTTTCCGCGCTCCAACTACAAGCTTTTACGACCCAATAACAAGCACCCGACGTGGAGCCGCCACGAAGCAATCAGGAACTAACATCTTACTCCGACCAGAACCAGCCTGCCATCCGGGTCTTGCTCCCGGACTTGTGCTGCAGCACGGGCACAGCCGCGGGCCTTCTATTGCCTCCACAAGAACGAACGAACAAACAGTAAGCATTAAGATTTTCCCTGACCTCCGCACCAGTTTCGTACCATTCCAATCGGACGACCTTAGCTGACATTGAAATCATAAATCAGAGCGCACACCGAATGGCGAGGCTGCGCTTTATGGGCACCGTTGTCGCACAAAATACCCCCCACGGGACGCAAAGGCCACCCGATCTGATTCCATTTTCACGTCCAATCTGGATGATCTGGCCTGCTAGCTGTTGCACACCTGGCGATAGCGGCTGGTGGTGGTGGTGCATAATTGTCGATGCAAATTGCCTGCCTGCGCTGTCTATCGGACAAAACCGAGATCCCTTCCGAGCCAGCGGTGTACAGCGAGACGTACTTCGAGGTTGCTAGTTAGCCCCGCTCGCGGGAAGAGTATGAGTAAGCGGCCTGGCTGACTGTGTTGCTTCCCTTCGCGTCGAAATCAATTCACCCGACACACACCGCGGGTAGACCGCGGGGAGGACACTTTCGGTTTCGATGGGGAATTAATTACAGCTGCAACAATCAACTGCCACCCCCCTTTCCCTGCGTGCCCGAGCCCGACCGATCGGATCGGCTCAATCGTGCCCGATCTTCGTGTGAAAAATGCACTATTGACACACACTGCGAAAAGGCACCCGGCGGCACCCGATCGAGTGTGCGCGGCCACCGCAAAGCGTGGTGGTACACACTGCATTGCTGCTGCCGCTACCATTTGCTGCTGCTGCAGGACGACAGCAAAATTACACAACCCCACAAGGGCCCCCCCGTCAGAGCGCGCCAATCGAACCGAAAGAATCATTCCACGAATTTTCTGACAACCTTTTAGCCGTACCTAAGGGCAGGCGGACTAGCCTCCGCCGGTTCGATCTGGCGTGGTTCACACATGCATCAGATGACGCTGTAAGCCAGTTTTTCTTCCAATCCCTTCATTGCAGAAAGCTGCTGCAAAAAAGCTAACCCGAATCCGGCCCCAGGTGGACAGTTTTTTTTTTAGAGGAATGTTTCTCTTCTCAGGGTGAGCGAAGCATCCGTTTAAAGACATCCGTTACTGGTCTGTGGACTGATGCGTGATGTCGCAACAGATAACCGTTTAGCACTGGCGCCTCTGGTCGATTGCACACGCACTCGCACACGTCCGTCGGCATTCTTCGGATGCATCTCGTGGCGATCAATCAGCGCGCGTTTGGGCTGCAAGCGTCCAAGAGAGTGTCTCATGTGCTCAAGTGTTATGGATTTATTTTAAACGGTTTCTAGCTAAGAATTCCTAGCGCTCCTTTCCGTTGCACAAGATTATGGCTCGTAAGGCTAACTAAAGAGGGAGTATGATTCAAATATCAAGCTTTTTATTCATCAATTCTGTCAATAATGAAATATATTAACAAATGTTACCCAATGATTACTCTCCAGCTACAAATTATTCGTTTCCCTTCAATGAAATGTATCTAATACGTCCACTAGCCCCTATTCAATCCCGTTCTCTCCTTTACTCCAATCAAATAATCGCAATCAAGCGCAATTCCTCCATCATGCACCTGCTCATGCATCGTGCATCGTGTGCAAGTGATATAATAAGAGCAATGTGGAAGACTTTATTGCAATCTAATGGTAGCGCTAATGTCCCGCGGAAGCCTAACAGCCAGCACCATCGACACCACCGCTCGAGTGAGTCATTTGCCCTGCCCAGCCTTGAGTGCACCCGCCCGATTCGTCGTATTACCGTGGGAATCGGCTGAGAAAAATGTCAACTTCATCACGACTTCCTCAAAGCCATTACGAGCTCAAGCTATGAGGTAAAGATTCGTGTACGGACCTCAAGCAGCAGGTCCTGTTGCACTTTTTTCAACCGTTTCTGCGATGTCTCCGTGCTGATCACTGAAAGTGCTTCCTTTTATGCACGTTTTATTAATCAATTACTAGTAACGCTTACAAATGTTCTTTTTATGACACATTTTTCCTAAATAAAAAGACACCTTAAAACACATGATGACGATTGCAAGTGATCCGTCGCACGCGTGAATCGACTCGACGGTCGAGAACAGGACGAGCCCAGACGACTCGATCGATCGATCTGCAAACTCCCAAAGCCCAAACCCATTCCATGCCACTAGCCGTGCGACACTGAGAGGTTAAATCAATGGCAATCTGCAGCGTGCCGGTCGGTGTGATCGTGTGAGCACTCCACAGTCGGCAGGAGGAGGGGATCGCTCACAGTCGACCGGCGCGCTACCTTTACGGTCGGCTTTTTGCATCGTGCCCCGGCGTACACCACCCCGATGATATCGTTAGCTTCTCGCGAAGAAGGAGTAACCGCTTTTTTTTTGTTGCTTCGCTTTCCTCTTCGACTCGGTCTAGGCAGCAGAAGCTGAGGCTTCGGGTCGGGTCACTATCAAAATACCCCCTCCGCCACTGTGTCGCAGACATGCCCATGCCACAGCTCCATCTAAGAGACAATCCCTTCAAGCCACGCGACTCGAGGATCGGCTGCAATTGGCGGGGAGGGAGAGTCGGCTGGAAGAGGTACCCGTGTGTAAACACAACAATCGAAAAGCAACTGTAACCATACGTGTGTGTGTGTGTGTGTGTATTTGTTGGCACACGCGATCGCTTGTGGCGTTGTGGTGTACTAATGCACTTACTACCCGCGCGTGCGTAAACAGATCGGCAATAGGCGGATCGATGAGAACCAGTGCGCACGAGCGGGACACGACGACGACGATGCGAGATATCAATTCTTGAGCGACTCGAGCGGCTAACAAGACTGTGGTGCCTTCGGATTCTGTAGCCCGAAAGGCTGTACAGGCCCGAGCGGCACTATAAATAGTCAGACCGGCCAGCCAGAAAAGCATTCCAGTTCCAGCACCTCAAAGTGTAACAAAGCTTCTTAGCCTTCTTCGAACCTTTTCGTTCACAAAACCAACCCAACCCAAACTCAAAATGTTCAAGCTCGTAAGTGTCCTTCGTTCACCCACCCACCCACCAAAAGTGTCCTTTTCCTCAGCGGTCTCCTGCCCAAAGTGACTCCAGTGTGTGCATCCTCGTGCTAATCGTTTGGTGATTTTTCCGATTCCGAATCCATTAGGTGGTTCTGCCCCTGTTCTTCGCCGCCGTCTCCGCCGGATACCTCGGATCGCCGCTGGCCTACTCTGCCCCGGCTTACGCCCACGCTCCGCTGGCCGCCGCCTACCACGCCCCGTACGCTTATGGTGCCCCGGTCGTCAAGACTGTCGCTGCCCCGGTTGCCTACGCCGCCCCGGCCTACCATGCTGCCCCGATCGTTAAGGCTGTTGCCCCGGTTGCCACCAGCTACGCCAACACCTACAAGGTAAGGATCGTTCCCGCAAAAACAGGATGAATACACATCCATCGGGTTCGTCGCTTGCTGCGGATTCGGTTTGAGTCTTTCGTTTTAAAATCGGTTCTAATCGCATCCTTTTTGCACCGTTCCACACACACACACACACACACAGGTCTCCGTGAAGGCCCCGGTTGCCTACGCCGCCCCGGCCGTCGTGTCGCACGCCCCGGTTGCCTACGCCGCCCCGGCCTACGCCGCCCACGCCTACGCCGCCCCGGCCTACGCCGCCCATGCCTACGCCGCCCCGGCCTACGCTCACGGATACTACCACTAAAACGGGACGGGCAGTGTGTGACTCCGGGAACGGATGAGATGGAGTCCCACCATTTAGCGCACCAACCATCCTGATGGTCCCGTTCCAGCAGCGATTGAGGATAGAGCCGGGTGGTCGGTGTTGCCCGATCGGTGCTGTGCCTTCTCTCCTCTTGCCATTAGGGTTTAATGCATAATCCATTCCGTTCCGGCGAAAGACGACGCAAGCAAAACACCTATCAATAGCTGGAAAAATTTGAGCACACTATGTTGCCACATTTCATCCTCATCTCCCGGCAATGTACAAGCAAACAAAAACACACCAGAACTCCCCACCCCATCAAACCAGAAACAAACTGAGTCGAACCACTGTGTACATACGATGTAAATTCACTGTATTTATTACGGAATAAAACTCTACCTATAAAAAAATACAAACAAACACTTGTTGATGTTTCTTTGCAACAGCTCCTTTTTGCTCTCCAATCAACAATCCCACAGCAAATCAAAGAGCACCTTTTGTGCTAAACACCCCCATTGCGCCACATTGCGCACCAATTCTCACCCCGCCACGAGTTCTGCTCGTGTTCTCGTAACCTTTTTGGCGGGCGGCAACCCGCAAATGTCATCCTGCCTGCAAACTGCCAAGCTGCAAATCTAAACCGCCCTTTTCCGGCACGAGCACGGATCGGTGGGAGGAGGTCTACCAAGCAAAAGGCAGGCAACACATTTTAAGAACACAACACATTATGCAATCGACAGCGGCGACAGCGTGACACTGGTGCACCACAAGCTAGCGGGGGTGAGCTTGCGTGGGGGAGAGTGCTATGACCGATCTCTTTTCCCACCATCGTCATGACAAGAGAGGCAAAAAAAATTATACCGTTCTAAGAACTAGCATTGAAACCCCTTCGAAAGGCGTTGGAGGCCGATGGGCTTTGCCTTCTTCGAAACCGGACCCAGCCCTTTTACGTTTGCAATCACGGGTGGCACACAGCTCTTTAATTATCGTGGGGGGGGGCGGCAAGGGCGAGGGTCCTATACATGTGGTGCATCGGACGGATCTCCTCGAGGCAGTTGCGAACCTCTGTTTGTGTGCTACCTGTGGCACTAATTTAATTGATCCTCCTGTCCACCAGCCCCGCCGGCTGTTCGATCGGTTGGTTGGACAATATTTCCTAATCCATCCATCGCACCGCACACGATTGACAACTTCTTCGGATTCTGCCCAGTGGGTCACAGCGCACCATTTGTGGGGTTACACGGTAGCACGGTTTTGATGCGAGGGAGAGGCCAAGGAAAGCGGTGCAGTTAGGTGCTCAACTTATGGTATTGGTACTCGATCGATCTGACATGCGATACCCTGATCGACCGATCATCATTTACTCCCCCGGCGCTCCGCGCTTGATGGAGTGATTATGTGCCAAACGCACTGCGAGTGATTCACCGTATTTTGCACCGTCATGCAGCGCTGGAATGCAAGCATACTGCGGGGGTTTTGTGCGTGTGTGGGTTCAGTAAAACCGAAGCAAACTGAAGCCAAAGATGTGCGTCGAAGAATGTTGCGATCTTTTAAGCAATGCAGTAGCAAATGGGATTATGGTTAGTATAACACAAATTAGATTGTGGAAACAGAGCCATGTAACTGATTATTATTATTATTTTTTTTTTGTTAGTATTAAATTGTTCGATCCTATTCAAATCTAATGCGAAATCCATCTACCAATAAGATTACCGGAAATTACATTGAATGGGTAATATTTAAATAAGAATAATGAACACAAGGATTACTCTTGAACCAGGGTACGAAGAAATCTACGCAACAAAACAGAGGAAAGGTTAAAATTGAACAAGTGAGAAACTGAATTGAAATTGCTGATTACTCTTCATTCTGCCCATAACAAGGACGGTGAATTGGAACATACAAGGAAGAGCAGACAAAACGGATCGTCATATTTTACAGAATATTAGCAATGAACTTTGTCTTCGCCAGAATAGAGCGCAAATCCAGCTTCTCCAATTACAACAGCTGACAACGTGTATTACTATCTGGAACTGGTGTATTTAATGACCTGCCTTGCCTCTAGATGCCTTGTAAATGCCTTGTTGAGTGCATTACGAGGGAATCGTTTTGCACTTTCTAAATTCTCTCCATGTCTGTGCTACCAGCAGGAACCCATATGCAAGTGTGCTCTAAAATCGGTCTAGCCCAGCAGCAGTACTGAGCCCTCAAACACCCCGGATCATCAAAATCACTGGATAAACAGGACACTGTACCGATAGTTTGCCCAGTCTTTCTCATGTTCTGTAACGAATAATCCATCCATACGCCAAGATCTTTCACTAGACGCACTCGCTGAACAGGACAGGTCACTGAGTGTGTAGACGGTTGCAATTCTGTTACAAAGGTGACTAAAAGTGATAACGCTGCATTTATCAATACAGAGCTCTAGCCCGTCCAACGAATACCAAGATGAAAACTTATTTAGATGATCTTGAACAGTGGTAGCATCATTAAGAGTGAAGATAGGCAAGAATTTTTTTTATATCGTCTGCGTAGAGACCGCGGCGATTATTGGAGACAGACTTTCAACATTCCAACTAATAAGACACATCTACATGCTTACACAATAATATACAACACGACTATTAAAAGAGCTTCCTGGTGTGACCAAATTGCTCATCTCAATCCAACACGCCAATAATGAACAAACCGTTTATTGGATGAACCACCACTCAACACCATTTTTAGATACCAATTTTAGGTCTAGGTTGGTATGCTCCCAACAGAAACTTGTTCTCCCGTCGTTTTCTGCGCTTACAAAACGCTCGTTCATTGACATCATTTTTCGCTTCATTGAATTGAATCTAATAAATGACCAGCTCGCCTATGAAGCTCACTATCTTTGATTCGCTCATTAGTTGAATCGCCTACCGCCTGATCCAGTCCCGTTTACTCAAAAAGGTAGCCCTTTTTTCAATTCCGTCAACAAGGGGAGCACATTTGGGACCTACGCTCCGGTGCAACATTGTACAGGGCCATTAATTTGAGCAAATCACTTCGATTCAATCGCAAAAAACCATTTCGTGCGACTGCTCACGTGTTGATTCAATTTTCATAAACCACCCAGCCATGGCCGGGCATGACCATAAATGTATCACTACCTCCCCTTTTTTTCGACCCGTTATCGAGCTGAGTGTGTGGAATTGATCGGGTTTTATACGTTTTCCTGCATCTGAGAATGGTTTTCTTTTGCTGTGCTCAGTAGTCGCCACGCTTGAGATCTAATTTTGATTCGTATAAATCCACGTGCAGGTATGGCAAGATTTATGCGTGAGAAAGAACAGCCCCGGCAACTGGAATCCGTTTCGTTTTCATTGAATAAGTAACCGTTCAATGCTCCATTTCGAGCAAAAATGCGGCCCATCGAAGCACGCTGATTTGAATCTCAATACGCAATCACCTTACGCATTACGCGTCCCACATTCAAGTGCGCAAGTGTCACGCTGGCTGCAGCCGTACGGTCGGAAATGCACTTCTCCCGCTCTCCGCCAAAAGAAAGAAAAAAACCGGGAGAAGAAACGAAAAATCGAACTCGTAACTTTTCCGAAGTGTTTCGCAAACAAAAAAGTGACATAAATAAACCTGCCCCTATCATCGTTCTCCTTTGCAGGGGCGTCTCCGTCTCGGAAGGAATCACGATCACGATCCCCCCGGCAAATCGTTACGCGACAAACGAAAACGAAAGTTTGCTGCAAGCTTTATTCGTTTTCCTTCGACCGATTCGATTGATTCATCGTGCCAAATCCATGGTGCAGCTTGGCCTCGTGCCATGCGAGGAGGATCCTCGGTGCAAACTAATTCGCCCGCGTCGTGTCGATTAAAAATGCACTACTTGTCGACGTGCCGCGAATAGTGGCACGCGGCAGCTTGCGCCACCCGTTGCCTGTCTCGCGTCTTTGCTTCGGGACAAAGTGCCAGAGACCGATACGAGACGAGGTATATAAATATTCAGCCAATATACCATTCAAAGACACACAAACAGAATCAATGCAGAGTATTCCGTACCGTTGTTCCCTTTCCCGATCGACCAGCTCGAAACAGATGCAGGAAAGCGTGGCGCTTGCATCCACTATGCACCGATTGTAGAGCATATGTGTGCCACTGGAATGACTCTATCAACAGTGGCAACTTCATAACGGCCTTCCCTTCCTCTTTCTCTCTCTACCGCCCTCCCGCTCTAGCAACTAAACACAACAAAAAACCCTTTCCAGCAAAAACAATGTCTTACAGCGAGCGACGTGACGCTGCGGCCTTGAAAAGGTGTCCGATTTTGAAGGTGGGAGACTTTGGGAGACTTCAGCCGCGGCTGACATTGTGTTGTGCTTGTACGAAAACCAATAAAAGAAACGCCACACAACCGCACGGCAAAGGGCCGGCTATGCACTTATGCTACCGCATTGCGAAAGGTGATCATAAGCGATCAGTATCACCCGCGGCACGGCTTGTTTGTTAGGCGTGTGAAAGTCTTCGCATGAGAGCGAAGCCCCATGCTGTCCAACAACAATACCACACCGCAACGCGAAGAAGGAAGAGGTGGTACAAAAACCCCCAAAACTATTTGTTGATTAATCGCTTCTTAACACAGTCATTTGCATTGCTTAAGACGGGAATGCGCCCTTGCTATCAGCACCTATCTACAGCTGCCTCTTTGCTGCCGGTGTTGATTAAGAAGGAGTGTGTGCTTTGGTACATTAATAATGAGCCAGCGATAGCCTTAATGACAGCTTCGGCTACATCTATTGTGCGTGAATTGTTGGCTCTGCTGCAGTCTTGTGCTGCAGTACAATGTGTGGTGTGCTAAACTGATTGTGTGGGGTGCTAATTTTTCAATCACAGTTTAAATGATTCAATTTACAATTATTCTATCTACAGGTGTACCTAATTCGTCTATTATACAAGCAATTATGAAATCAATCCCTACGGGTCGGTCCATAATTATTCCCCTCGCCACCTAGAACGCCCCCATCCATTCGGTAACCGGACATCAGCACCAACAACATTGCAATGTGCTGATTTTGTTGTCCTTCGCTTCAACGGAATGCAATCAAACTGCTCGGCTGAATGAGCGAATGACGTTGCAAAAAAAGCGTTATAATAAAATAACATAATCAACCTCTGGACCTGTAGCAGTTGGTACCGTCACCACGATCTAACGGCGTTACGGCGGGAAAACATCATCGGCAACCGGTGGGCTAATGGATTTCCGTTGCGACTTTCCGGTAGCAGCACTGAGCGTCGTTTCCCATTGGTTCGCAATTTAAATATCACAGCTCGAGAACACTCGGCGTTTGAATGGATGTATTTTAATGGCCTCTATTCAACGCCTACAAATGACACTGAAAGAGCCAATGCTATCATTGCCATCGTTTGTTGAACTGCAGCTCCAACACACATAAATTTTGATTCGACTCGTTTTAGCCCCAATTGCTTACGCTGCTCGTCATGATGTGGGAATGATAAAGTGGTTTCACAAGCCGTCGGAAAATGGAACGAGTTACTGTTTCGCTTACTCCATCCAGTGTTCCATTTTCCCAGCTCGATCTAAATTCAACTGTCATAAGCTTAACTCGCTTGTCCACCCTTTAACTGATTACCACGTGGACGATGGACACGTGGTTACATTGGTTGTAGGAATGGCCAAACAAAGCTATCTGTCAAGCTATTGTGCAGTGATTGAACCCTTTTCAAATCTCCTGTTCAACATAAAAACATAAAGGTGTGAGGTTGTAAGCGGTGGCCCAAAAAACGAAAACTGGTCGCTGTAAAGGCGCCCCAGGTGATGACAAATAAGCACGTGTTTGAATAAATTAGTAATAACCGACATGAACCAATTTATTGCTCCCCTCTGCTGTTGTGGGTTTAGTTGTACATATGTAGTCAAATAAAAAATAAACAAAAAAACTTTTCAGCTTGCCTTAAGGAAAACACAATTTATTTATGAATTTATTATATTTCTCCAAATTTCTTTTCAATTCTCGAAACCATTAAAACTACCAGCAGAGTTTTCCCTAAGGTTTGCTGATCCCTTGCACTGCCTACCACAAAGTAGCCGCTTCAGTACAACTAGTGTAAAATCACAAATGCTTTCCTCATTGCATACATTCAGGCGTTTTTCAAAGTAAGGGAAAGCGGGGCAAAATGGTTAGGCGGAGTGAAATGGTAGCATGCATTATTGGCATATTAAGACGTTTATAAACGTTTATAAGACGTTTAAAATATTATAAACATAAAAATATTTAAAACATCAAAATATTGTGTTAGATGCACATCATGATCATTTAATTGCGTAAGATTTATAAATAAATAAGTTAATAAATGAAGTAATCGGTCAAAACGATGTTATTTTTACCGTCTCGAAAATAAGCTTTCGTAAGAATTTAGCTAATAACTAGATAAATAAAAGATAAATTTCCAGCCACATGTACATCATGTTTGATTTACGTAAAAAAGTTGTCAGTTTAATTTAATATTAAAATTTTAAATTTCAAGTTTGTCAAATGTTTCGCTTGGAGCAAAATGGTCATGCCGACTATAACATTTTGACAGGAGTAACATGATGAGGCTATGGTGTAAGCATAGATCGCTACAATATATCTGTTTTACATAAATTATACAACAAAATCTTCACAACTTTTGTTGTTTAATTTTCATTTAATACATTTACATTCGTTGTTAATATGTCTGCTCCTATTTTTGTCTCTTGAATAGGACGTTGAAGCATCGATTGCCGTCAAAATATCAGAGTAAATTGATCTACCCAATGAGATACAAAGCCAAATACTTAACAGTACCATTTTGCTCCGCTTTGCCCTAACTGCTCTTTAGTGCGTTTTCCGTTGCAATACCACTTAAATCGCATTCCACACCAGATGGAGCTGCATCGCCGCGGTGCATTACACTCGCATTACACGATGGAAGGGAGCGATGCCATATGAAAAACTGGTTCACTGGTTGGCTAGCTCTGTGTGTGATACAATCCGGTCCGACACACGTGCATAATTCAATCAGCGCAGATCGCTTCCCCTTTCAGTCAACGACAACAAAGCCCTTGTGCGCTCGCTTGCGTACACACACACACAAGCACGCAGCGACAGTATTGAACTTGACCCTGGTGTACGAACTGTCGTCCAGTGCACCGCCCCTCTTGCGCTCTTGCTTGTGGTCTGCCCTGCCCGCCAGTTCGTTGCTTCGCAGCAGCGGGTTTGCTTTCGATCGCGCGTCCACTTCTCGTGACTTTCCGTTTCGTTGAGGCGTATTTTATGAGCTCCACTGTGGTGATGACGTTCGGAGTGAGCGAGTATATGGCGTGTGCGCCATGACGTTAATTGCCCCCTGTGCCCAACCCCGCACGCCGTTCAATAGGCGTCCGTTTGGGGGGCGTAAGATTTTCCGTTTTTACCTAATGGCGATGATTAGTGCGTTGATTTCCACCACCAAACCCAAATCGTCTGGTGGGTAGGTCTTAAGGAAACAAACAAGAAAGCACAGCGAGAGGACACGGTCTGACATTGTAGGATAAGAAAAATAGATCACCCCTTCTCCTCGCTTCAATGTGACCATGATAGGGCGGTTTCTCTACCTGCGAGCGGACCACTGATTGCTGGCGAAGTTTGTAGTCTTGGGCTTCGGGTCTCGGTTGGCTGGTTCGTTGGCGTCGTTCTAGAGGGCGACGCCGTCTAGATGAAAATGACATGTTACGATAAGGAAATCGACGCACTGGAACCAGGCGTCTGTGGTTGCAATTTAATCCCACCCTTTTGATTGAGTATAAACATCTTAATTTTATGATCCATTTATACGTTGCGGTAGTAACTAAGTATGGGTATGTACAGGCGTGTGATTAATAGGAGGAAAGGAATGTTACGATTCAATATAAAGAGTTAGTACATGTAATGTGGCGGTCCTGTGGTACAGTCGTCAACTCACAAAACTAAACAACATGTTCATGTCTAGAATGGATCGTTCCCCCGTAGCAAGGATTGATTATGTGGCTTCGTGATACTCTTGACGAAAGTCTCCAAGTCTGTATAGGCTGTACAGCGCCATGTCCAAGTAGAAGAAGGTTAGTAACCTTTGCATTAAAAAAATGACTTTTTCGGCTGGCTGTTGAAAAACAAACTAAGCGAGGTGATTTCTTTCCATGAACATCCTTTGGAAGGGAATTATTTAGCTTACTTGCAAAAATAAATCTACGACCTTGCGAGCCGTCGTCTGTTAACCGGAATGTTCGCCATGGCGGATGAAACATGCGTGCAGGCTTGTTTTAAGATCTACCTTCTCCTCAGTTTTTGCAACAAAATTGTTGGAGTAAAGCTTTTGGATCAAGTTAGTCCATTCAAAATTGCTGGGACACAGCTGGAGAACGTAGGACCGAAATTCGCCAGAAATTATCACTTAAATGTGTATCGTCATTGGGTACTTAAATGTGTATCGGGGGCGGTACCGTGGTACAGTCGTCAACTTGAACGACTCAATAACATGCCCGTCATGGGTTCAAGCCCAGAATGGACCGCCCCCCCGTAGCAAGGATTGACTATCCGGCTACGTGGTAATGAATTAAGTCTCGAAAGCCTGTATAGGCCGGCATGTCCGCGTAGGACGTTACGCCAAATAGAAGAAGAAGTGTATCGTCATTGCTTGTCGCTGTGAAGCCAGTGGACGCGATTCATGCTTCCTGATATGTTGGTTCATGTTTTTCGAGGTACTATTTCACTGTTTGACCAGTTGCATCGACCTCCCGGTCAAGCGAACGTAGCTTTGTAGTGACTTTTCCCACGGTCTTCATCTTCAGGTTCCTTTGGCAGTCTGAAGTCGCTCAGGTTCCTCGGCCATTTGGAACTGGGCTTTCTTTCGATGCTCTGATCATTGTCTAGTAGTGCCAAGATGTTGTAGATGCCAGAACAGGCTTATATGACGTTTGCAAAATGCCGCACGGAGTTCATTTTAAAGGGTACCAGATGCACCGTTCTTTGATCGCGCACGCGTGTTAACGAAGTTGCTTCACTTGTTTGGCCATTAAGCTTAGAGTTCGACTGATAGAGGTTTCAAATTTTGTTCACTGTCTCATAGGATGCTATTACTGAAAGCTAATTAACCTTTGAATCGTATGGGTAAAGATAAACCCATAAAAATCGATATTTTTGTTCATTTTTTAATGCAAACAATACATGAACTTTTCATTGAAATTCATGAATTTAAACATTATGTATTTGTTTAAGAATTTTATATCAAACTGTTAAAAACCCTTGATCCCTGATCATACCATTCACAACAGACATTCCATCAAATTGATGGTGTAATACGATCGATCGTACTCGCGCGACCATTGCGTCTTGAAAATTAAAACACACCGTCGTGTAATTGAACCAACATTCGAAAGGATAGCTCACATGGCAGCATAATACGACGCTTGGCGTGACATATTTCATGCCCGCCCGTATGATACCGGCGCCAACAAAAGACACCGATTCTTAAAGACCACACTTGTACTTACAATTCTACGATCACTATTCGCCCTAGCCGTGTCATGTGTTGGCGATTTATACCCTTCATCGGTGACTCTCTCTCTCTCTCTCTCTCTCTCTCTCTCTCTCTCTCTCTCTCTTTCTCCCTCTGGTTACTAAACCCAAATCTTCAACTTGTACACGATACATGGGTGCACGCTTGATTGCACTGGCTAGTGTATTTTGATAATTGACCATTACATCACACACTCCTCCCCCGCAGAGGGGGAACACTATTAATTGGAAAAACATTACACCAAACAGATGAAAAGTAAGCAATAAAACACTGAACCCCACTCGCCTCACAGTAAGACCTCGTGAAGCCCTCGAGGGCGCACAGATGAAAAGTAAATATTTTTCCATTTATCTCATAATCGAGCGCTTTCTACAGCGCAAGGGCTTACCGAAACCCACCCCAAAAGGTGTAGGTGTAAACAATAAAACTGATCCTTTCTAAAACAGTTGCCTAATTCGAACGATTGGCGCGATCAGAACGAGGCTTGGCCCCTGGCACAGCCCGCTTCTCGGTCATGTATGCGGGTCCAGCAAACGGGGTCCACGTTATGCAACACGGATCTTGCATCTGGTGGAGCCTTCTGCATGTTTTAGCGCGACCTTACTACATGCATCCACGGGCATGTACCAGTTGGTGGGTGGATTCGCTTTGTTTATGGTGCGAAAATGGTGCTCGCAAAACCTCCGGCTACCACGCTCGCATACCATTTGGTTTCTGCACACGCTGCGGCATTAAATCCAAGAAGAAACATTAACTCCGGAAAGTGCCAATAGGTCAGGCTAACCGCGCACCATATCTGAGATGTACACACGAAGGACGAACGGAGGGAAGTGGGTTCGGAGCTCATAATAATAACACTTTGAAGCCCTGCACAGGGTCCGAAATTGATTATGATTTATACGCGACGATGGCCGGTGCCAGTGCCAGTGGAACGTAATTTCGCTGTCATCCAACGAGGACGTCTTTGACGACGTGCTCGGCCTCGGCGCAAAACACCGGCCGTGGTTTTTCATTTTAAAGCCGAGTGAAACCGTTTATTTTCGCTCCTGCAGCTACAGTGGCAGTTGCGAACCGGTGCCAGCGTATGACTTCATAATCCGTATCGCATCCTGCCCACCGTGCAGGCCGGCGGGTGGTGATCTTGTAATTGCTCTGGTAATGCTAAATCTCTTGTAACTGCCGCCTCAAGTGGGTTCTCAGTCAAAGTGAACCAGCCAGGGCAATGAAGACAAAAAAAAACCACCCCTATCCGACCGATGGATCACACAAAAGCGGACACATACCTTACACCGTGTGTGCGATTCTTTTGCAATCCTTCCGCGAGAAGCAAATAATGCAAAAAAGCACACACCAGGTACCAGTTTTGCTGCCGGTCGCTGCCATAATGAGTGCGGTGCTGCGCACGTAGGAAGCGACAGGCCGGCAAACAGCAGCCACGCTTCGGTGCGTGAGGTATCGAGGTCCGTAGTCCGATCTAGTCCGATCTAGTGGGGCCTCCCGATCGGGCAATATAAATTAACTCTTAATCGTTCAAACCCTCTTTCAAGTCGCGCGATCGATGGACACATTAATTATGGCCGTCGTCAAATGGCAATTCTAACTCGCAACTCTATGCAGTTGAACGACTGCAAATACGGTACCCCGAGATTGAGGTGTTTATAGTTACTGCTTCAAACTTTACCCCTTCGCACTACTTCTTTTGCCTGGTTTCGAACCGCTTGCAAATGCTTCCAACAGCCGGGTTTTGCCGCTCCAGTAGATCCGCTCTTTCGGTTCATTCGGTTGTCCGTTTCGTTCCGCCGGTCCGCAACGTCTAAAAGCAACGGTTTCTGTTGTAGCGATTTCGAAAATGTCAACCGGAAGTCCCCCCGGACGATCGGATCGGGGGTTGTCGATCGTTATATTTTGCTGCGTACGGTTTGAAGGCTTTGATGTGCTAAACAAAAAGAAGACAACAACTTAGACTTTGATTTTTTTGTGTGTGTAGATTTAAAATTCTAAGCGATCATGGCGGTAGATCGAACAATTTCACATCCGGGTAGGTTTGGTCGGTTCGATGATCGCAGCACAAAACAAAGGTACCCAAGGAAGTTTAACGCATGATTTGTCCCCAAGAATAGGTTTGCTTTGTGTTTTTGAAGGCTTTTTAGAAATTTCTCGCTACTTCGAAATAAATAATGTATTTACTGCAATAAGCAGTCAGGAATTCAATTTGAAATGCGAGCTCCCCAGAAGGACTGCTTTCATAAACGCTAACAGAAATAAATCACCCATGAAAGCTTAAACCTCCGCCGAACATAGCACAGTGCATATCACATATATAGCACACCGCCGGCATTAATTGATGGTCCGCAAATGTTTCCGCACCTTGTCACCTGTCCTGTACCCGGTGTCCCCAGCATCACATCCCTTCGTGAAACTTGAAAGGCGTCCTACCACGAAACAAGTGCAAAATTATTAAGTGCATCGCTCTACCCCCCCTTTTGGTATCACTTGTGCACCGAAAACTGGCATCATCCAGCAGCCTTTTGTCACACATAACGCCCGCTCACCCAAGACGCAAGTGCAGACCGCTGCAGTCTTTGCGCAGAACAAACGGGGTGATCCGGCGAGGGTGATTTAGGAGTACCTCCTCCTCCACCATCGATCATGATCATCTATCTTCACCCGGTTGGGCAATGCAAGCCAGCTTCACTTGGCAAGTTGTCGCAAGTGCTCCTTGCATTAGGTAATGTTGGATTCTCTCTGTCGCTTGCGATGAAATGGGGCCCGAACGTGACATCTGTCACGGTGCCGTTACGCCGCAACGCTGGCCGTGTCTGACTGTCTGGCCAAATGGATAATGGACACCATATCGGACACCATGTTGCTTGTAGGAGTGTGGTTTCTTTCTTATTGTGTGACCCTTTCAGACAGAGAAAATGGCCTGTAAATCAGTGACACCGGCGCGTCACGTCAACGGGCTGCCCTTCTGCTCAGGGGCACACTCAGAGTACCTTAGCTCCGGCCCTAAATCGAGATGCAGTAGCGTGACTAATGTGTTTACACACCCCCCCCCCCCTCCCACAACAAGTGTCCAAAATCGCTCGTAACAAAAAGCTCAAAATCAAATTCGAAACACTAACACCACACACCCCGATCGAGTGACCTTCAGCGGGCCGGCGCTCGTTCTGTTTCATTCATTTGTGCAATCGCGTGTGCCACCGCGGATTTAATCCGCTTCATTCACAACTTCATTCTTTGGGCTGGTTTGGGTAGGCGTTAGGAAGTGTGTTAGAGAGCGTAGTGTAAGATAAAAAAAAATGAACGGAAGGTGTAGTTTAATGTTGTTTGTTGTGGCTTGCGCCCGGCCCGAGAGTGAAGGCTGCAACATTTCATGGAGATAAGATAGGTGCAAGCACGCGACGAATACATTTAGCAGCTTTACCGTCAGCTTTATCCTGTGCCGGATGCTGCGAGTTCCTGAGCATCCGGGGGGGCTGAATGGTTGTGTGAGGTGACGATTTGATCTAGCGTTAATGTGATTTCCTGGTAGGAACGAATGCAGCACGCAAAGATCAAGTTCATAATGATCGTTTGATGGCACACGGTGGTATTTTCATTGGTATATCAATACGATTATGTAAATTGACCTTTCTGTACAACTTCATTATCATCCCACAGTAAGCAAGCATTCTGGAAAGGTTTTTAAATTGAAAGACACTCCAAAGAAAATGATACATTTTCTACTCAACTCAGAGTGAGGCATCCAAGAGCATCCAAAGCTATTTCTTTGTTCTTTGTTCTGGGCGACAGGTTTGGCCAGTGCGAGCCTCCGGCAGGATCCGGTTAAACTGGATTTATGTTCTGGAACATGAGAATCATTATAGTTCGTTTTTTACCACATACCACAATATAAAAAAAGGAAGCAATCGACTCCAGAACAAGAGCATAGCAACATCAACTCTAGTTGATTGTCTGATCAACCGCAAACTTCACTTTTTATCGCAAACTTATGTACAGTGGCTTCCGCGGGCAGAGCAAAACGAAAGCAAAAGGATCTTGCTGTGCTTGTTGGTCTTCTTCCTTGTTCGCTCTCTCTCTCACACACACAAAGCCTCACCAGTCGAGCGGCACGGTTTAAACGAATCGAGCATACAAAAGGCTCCCTTCTCGAACTCCCCAACGATACCACAACTCCTTGTTGCAATGCGAGCGAAACCGGGCGCATTGTGAAACTAGATAAACATATGCAATGCTATTCTTGCAAACTTTAGACCACCGAAACCTGCGCATTGCAGCTGTGCATGTGCAATTCGCAACTGGCCAAGCTTTACCACCCGGTAGCATAATTATAAAAAGGAAAAATTGACACTAAAAATAAAAAGCCTTCCCCGTCTGCTCTGCGCTGTGCTTGCCCGATTGTCGGGATTGTCGTGACCGACCGGTTCAAAACGACCCCGGGTGACGAAAGCCGCCAGCCCACCTCGGGCGCATTGTGCGCGAGCGTGATGTGAGGGAGGGAGAGCTTTGAGAGCTTTATTTGCAATATGCTTCACCATACCGATGGAGAGTGGGTGTTTGGCGCTATGACTGTATTGAGGGGGGGGGTTTTTACAGTGTTTTTCAGCTCAGTGCCTCCAAAATCTCGATCCCCAACTGTTTGACGCTTCCTGGCCTGAGCCTGACAAGCGAGAACGGCCAACGGTGGTGACCGAATACGACGCGCGTCTACTGCCGTGGCGCGAGCTGTCTCGATGTAAATGAGTTCTATGTATCGTTAACGTACCGACCGTTAACGTATAATGTGCACGATTGTGGATAATGTACGCGCCAGCATGTAGATCGGTTCGAGATTGGCAAGCCTTCCCGCTGCAGCCTACGCCCGCCTGCTGCTGGAGCGACTAATACGCCACCGGGGGAGAGTTTGCTCGCTTGCTTCCCACCACGAAAGATGGTCATCGGATCGAGCTGGACGGTGGTATACAATGAAAAAAGTAACAAACACACACATATGTGTCGGCTTGCCAATTGCATCCTACCGGGAAACTTGTCCACGGTGACTAACCGGTAAGCCGGTTCTCTACCGAGGGCTCGTCACTTGTTGTCGTATAGAAGTTATGCGCTATTTTCCCTCCATATCTCTCGCTGGTGGTGGTGGTGGTGGTGGTGATGGTGTTCATGCTTTTCCTGGTCCACAGTCTCAGAATGCTGGGCCGGTCGGGCGTGCTATAAAAGCTACCACTCGCCACCAGGAAAAGCATAGTCAGAATCTAGCCAACCAACAGCGCAGACCTTCTTCTCATTTTTAAAACCCACAACAATCTACTTAACTCCACATACAAAATGCTGAAGTTGGTAAGTTGGCAAAGCAACGTTTAGTCAAGCTCAAAATTTATTAACCGTTTTTCCTCTCTCTTTCTCTCTCCTCTAAGGTGGTGCTGTCCGCTGTCCTGGCCGTCGTTGCCGCCCGTCCCGGTGCCCTCACGTACTCGGCCCCGCTGGCGTACGCACCGGCCACCCTCATTGCCAAGCCGGAGATTTACTACCAGAAGAGCATCATCGAGGAACCGACCGTGGCGCACGTCGGCAGCCTGGTCAAGACGATCCCGACGGCCGTGTCGCACCAGAGCTCGACCGTCGTGCACAACTCGGCCAAGATCACCGAGCCGATCTATGCGCCGGCCGTGAAGCAGACGCTGGTGTCGACGCCGATCGCCAAGACGACCTACTTTGCTGCCCCGGCGGCTTACGCCTATGCTGCCCCCGCGTTGGCCTATCACGATGCGTACGCGTACCATCATCTGTAAGGCTCACGGAACCTGACGGAACTGAGAGTCACGAGAGGGATTTTGCTAAATCATTTCGAGCAAGGCTAAGGAGAGGGTAGCAAGTGTGCATACCAGTGAAATTCGAAGAATCGAAAAGGGGCCATATAGGAGAGGAAGCGGCAAAGGACATTTCTTACAGTGTTTCACGGCAAGGAAGGGTACGTTTTCCATTGTTCATTGTGATTGTTGGTGAAAGATTGGAAAACGGCCAACTATTCCCACCGGATGCCTGCAGTGAAATAAAACAAATGTCCTACAAAATGTAATCTTTACTGTGTGCCTGTTATTTAGAGACGAGGAGTAAAGGAAAGAAATTACAGAAACATAATGCTATTTCTAATGAAGAAGTGTTTTGAATCTATGCTCCTAAAAGTATGCAATTTTCACATCTCAATTATTTACTCAGAGTACTTGTCCTTATAAAACCTGATTGTTTCGATGCTTAAGGTCGTAACGCTCCTAAAAGTATGCAACCAGCACATCAAAACTGTGTAATGAAAGCGTTTGACGTCATAAAACCTGTTGGTCTTGTTGGAAACGGTTGTTCAATTGATGTTGAGTTAAGTTTGGCATACGTCGTTTCTGAGGATTTCAAATAATAAATTCACCAAAATCAATCTTTACTCCCTCTCTATCACGGCTTCTATCTTAATCGAACAGATTGTAGCCTTTTAAAGACCAAAATGCCCAGCTGTTTAAGCCTAAAATAATAGCAGGTGTTTCCAGCAGGAAAGCACTCTCTAATGCTCAATAGTGTACGATCAATTTGCATGTTTCTTTGTTTCCTCATTCCAGCTAGAACTGCTTCATACATTTCTACCACTTGCTGCAGCTACTGGGTAGTAGCTACACCCTCGTTTGACAGAACTGGAGCAAGAACTGGTGCAGTAGAGCTAGCATTCTACACACTCCATCAGAAGCAGGTTTTTTCATTCAAAAACTTGCAACCGCACCGTACCTATTTATCGCTTTTTCCCGTCCTAAGAACGCGCGCCCCCGGGCCTTACGCATCTAATCAATATTATAATTTTAGCTCATTCTTCATCCACTGATCGTAGCACCTCCGTTGCAGCGACCATTTTTTTTCTACAACACTTCAACAAAATGTCAACCAGCTGCGGCCATCAAAACCAGATTTATGTCCAGCTCCACTGGTTGTGCTCTGTTAATCCTCCACTGGTTCCCGGTTTCCAGTTTGCCCCGTTTGCACAGCTATTGCAGGATGCTTTTGGAACGAATTGGGTCTCACTTCTGCGACAGCTGCCCTGCCGGACGGACTAGCTAGCTTTGTGAGTGTAGCCTTTGGATTGTTTTGAAGTGATCTTCCCAGAATTACCCACCAAATCTGAAGGCTGTGTAACGGTGCATCGAAGTTATAGCGTTTTGGCACTCATTCCCTTTCAGTTCGCTAATTAGTTTTGGTACTGTGTCCAGCCCCGTGACCTCTCACTCCCCCTCCCCCAAACGAAGGGTAGGGAATCCCAGGTTCCAGTTGACAAGGGTACGCGCGAAATGTCGTTCTGCGATACCGCGCCATAAAACCATGAACTTTAAGCGGTACAACTATTCGTAGCAAAGCAAACCGGTAAGTAACCCCTCCGCTAAAAGCAGGGTAATGTAGGTCGGGTTTGCTCTTGTTCCTTAAACTGTAGCGTTGCTGTCAAAAAAATAAAGGTAGCAAACTGCATGAGAGGAAACGATGCCAACAGAGCGCTTCCTCGGCGTAAATGCCATCCTCCGCGGGGCAGAACTACTTTCACGCGCCCCGGGTGATGCCTGGAGATGCCCGTGCCAAGGACAACGGAAACCGTCCCCCTTGCACACGAATGAGGAAGATCACGCGTATGGCGGCCACTTTCAGGCTCCGGGGCCGGTAGACCATGAGCACTGTTCGAGTCAGTGAACCAATTTTTGTTCTTTTCTTCCTACCACAGAATCTGCGGATCCTCTCGGCTGACAGGAGCGGAATCGACTCCAGTTGCAACACAGCATCTCATCAGTGAAGATCGACCGCCGGAACGGGCAAGACCTGTTGCTTTATTTCGGAAACGCTATAAAACACTCGCGATCGCAGGGAACGCGCTGCAGTTCTACAGGGAATAGCCACTGTGTCGTGTAATCGGAACATCAGCTTCAGCCTGTTTTGGGTGTAATGGCGCGATTCGTGCAAGTGGTATGTTTCTGGTTTCACCAAGAACACCAAGAACAGGTTTCAAGGCTTGTTCTAGTTTGCTAAGTGGTTGATTCGTTCTATTCTTTCCTGTCCACGTTCTAGCTTGCCCTGGTGGCCTTCGGCCTGGCGAGCGCTTTGGGACAGGACGCGTCCAGCGAAGCCAGCACCGTGTCTCCCCAAGCTATCTTCGATCTCTCGGAGGATGACTTCAAACTTTGGATCTCCGGACGACAACCAAAGGCCTGGGAAGGAGAAGCTTCTTCAAGCGGCACTACAACAACCCCAGCAAGCACTCCGAGAACGACAACGCCCGCATCCGTTTTCCGAACGACATCCACCTCGACGACACCTGCTCCATCAAGCATCCTGACCACTACGACCTCCACCACCACCACCAGCCCCTTCGATAGTTTCCCTCCGTCCGATGGAAAGTCCTGGTTTGAGGAGGAGGAAGGCGACACGGCGACACCCCGCCCGGACGTGCTCGGCGAACAGTTCAAACCGGCCGGCGAAGACTTTGCCCAGTGGCTCGAGCGTCAGATGAACCGTGTGCAGCAGGTGACGTTCGTTCCGCAGACGACCTTGACGGGGGATCAGCTGCCGGGAGCAGGGCTCGTCACCCGTTTGACAACCAACCGAAACCGGATTCCCGCTACCACCTTCCAGCCGGTGACGGATTACGTCCCAGTAACCACAACACCACCACCACCACCACCATCTCCATCTTCACATCAGACCTCAGCTCCCGCCTATCTTCCGGTAGAGCAAGTGACCCATGCTCCTGCAGCCACGATCCCTGCCCCACTCGACCTGCACCAGTGGCTTCGCGATCAGCTGCAAACTTCTCAGCGGCTGACGAATAATCTGCTTGCTCAGTGGACACCCGGTGGTGCGATCGTTAGGTCAGATGGTCATCACTACACGCCGAACGCTGTATCCTACCAATCTTCGGCCCTCATTCACGGACTTCAGGGTGTGTCTCACAGTGGGCATGTGCGTCATGAGCCTGTGGTGGCTGTTCACACAACCGCCACACCGATCCGTCGTGTGTTCTATCCCGCGGGAAGCTTCATCTATTCCCAGGCGGCTCCAGTGCCTCAGTATGGTTCGTTCGTGGGCCACTACAAGACGCCACTGGTCATCAAATACCAGTGAAAAGGGTCAATGCAGCACTGGAGGCTTCTGAACAATGCTCAACAATATGACTAAAAAGCTTACTAATGTAATGGTTGTTGGTGTTCTGTTTTACACGTTTTTTAACATAAATTGATCTAATGTTACTCTGGTTTTAAATAGATCTAACGAAATTAAACAATAATACTTATTTCTGTGTTTTCTTCTCAGACGTTTGCTCATAACTAATGAAAGAATTATAACTCAAATTGAGCGTGTGATGTCAAGCAGAGCATAAAAGATGAATATTTGTTTCCAAAACGCTTGGTAAATGAGTAGCCAAGTGGAACGAAGTTTAACACAATGTGTTATTTATATGACAGGAAACTCTCAAAGACAAGTCTCACGCTACATAAATCTTTCAGACTTTTTTGAGGAATTTTAATGACTCTAAAGCAATGCTACCGATGCTTCAACAAAGGCTAATTTTTAGCAAGAACCATTCGCATACTTCCTCCTTTCAATTCTTCTCCGCAAGTCATCCTTCCCCATTGGTGAATCGCCCAGCAACAAAGAGAAAGATCACTCAAACATACGCAAAGATTTAAAACATTCGAATCTCAATCGTTTATTCTTCTCACTCGTGGCCACTTCTCTCATCTTTCACCGTAACAATCAAAGGCGAACAAAAGAGAAGCAACCCGTCACCGCAACGGCTCCGGGGTTCCGGGAAAAAGGTATGGACAGTCAGGCGGGGTGGGAGGAACCATTTAGTGCCACTGGTTAGCATAGACGGCCGGGGCGGCGTACACCGACGGGTAGCTGCTGACGTAGGCCGTCTTCAGGGGAGCGGCGTACGCAACGGGAGCAGCCTCGTACGAAATGGCAGCCGGGGCAGCAGCATACGTGTAGGTCTTGGCAACTGGAGCAGCATAAGCGTAGGTCTTCTCCACCGGAGCAGCATAAGCGTAGGTCTTGGCAACTGGGGCAGCAGCGTAGACGGTCTGGACCGGGGCAGCATACACAGCCGGAGCGGCGTGGACAACCGGGGCGGCAGCCTGGACGTAGGTCGTCTTCTCGACCGGCGTCGACACGACGGTCTTCTTCACGGCCGGGGCGTACACATCCTCGCGCACCTTGGTGTCGTGCACGACGGCAGAGCTAGTGTGCGTCACTCCGGTCGGGACGGTCTTGACCACGGTGCCAACGTGCGCCACGGCCGGCTCCTCCACGATGCTCTTCTGGTACGAGATCTCCTTCTGGGCGACGAGGGCGGGCGCAGCAGCAACCACGGTCGAGTAGGCGAGCGGAGCCGAGTGCACCAGGTGGGCACCGGGAGCGGCAGCGGCAACGGCAAGAAGAGCGGACAACACCACCTTAACCAGGGAAAACAAAGCAAAACCAAACAATTACACACCATATTTCACACCTCACAAATTGGGTGGCGTAATGCGCTCTAGAACCCCTGGTTGAGAGCAAAGCACATCCATCCCCACCAAGATCACCCCACACACACACGAGATCGATATTTACCAATCGGAACATTTTGATTGATTGTTTTTAAAAATGGATTGTTTTTGCAAAAAGGGTGAGAGGTCTGTGTTGATCACTGGAATGAGCTTCGCGGTTGACTGTACCGTTCCCAACCGCCGGCAACGGCTTTTATAAGACGCGATCGACAATTACGACGCGAATCGGCGCCCCGCTCGGATTCGGATCTCGCGCTTCGGCAGGCGGCGCTCTTGTTTCGGTTTCGATTTGCCGCTTTTTTTTTTCGTTACTCCGAGGATCTCCTTCGGTGGACCGTGGGGCATTGCCATTCCGTTGCTACCTTGTATGCTGGTTCTATCCACCCTACGAAACGCTACGCACACACAATCACCTTCGCCAGAGCTTTTCGACTGCCGACTCGTTTCCGTATCAAGCGGGGTGTTTATTACTCTACCGGACTCCACCTTTCGGGTTGGTGGACGACAAAAAAAAACACGATTCAGAGTAAAGTAATCGTCATTAAAGATTGCGTTTGTTTCGTTTGCGTGTAGTAGGCAGAAACAACGCCAAGATCGGTTCTTTCG
Organism: Anopheles merus; assembly: GCF_017562075.2. Taxonomy (NCBI): domain Eukaryota; kingdom Metazoa; phylum Arthropoda; class Insecta; order Diptera; family Culicidae; genus Anopheles; species Anopheles merus. The sequence continues at coordinate 40,647,613 of NC_054083.1, forward strand.
GGCTTTAGAAAAGGAGGAGAGGAGGCTTCAAATGATCAAACGCACAGAACGCACACGCCCAAGAAGGACATGCGCGTACATTATATCTGCCGCAGAGCCGAGAGTCGATCGCCAATGCCCTGGAGGGAATCCGTGGCGAAACACAACTCCCTCACCGTTACTCCCGGATGCTGGCGGATGCTGCTTTGTAAATGTATTCTCCTGTGTGTGTGTGTGTCGGTTCCGCCCGTCAGCAAGCTTCCTTTTCCAGGGGCTCGACACGATAAGCGTGTAAGTAGTGTGTTCCGAGCGCACACACGCACACACACACACACCCGAAAGGCCAAGAATACGTACAACCTGGGCCGTGGGCCGGCATCGTTCCCGAAACCCATAAGAATACACAAACAACAAATGTCAACGTCTTCTGGTGTCCAGGCGTTTGGTGCCTGCCTGCCCGGGGAATTATCTCGTCGTAAATGTCACTCGTCTGTTGCCCCGTAGGAATATGGCGGGCACGGCACAAAATTTGTACCAGCGGTTGCCTGTTCCCTGCTGTACGGATTATCTGCTGTCCCGTTTGGGGCGGGTTGGGAACTCCAATCGTTTTATCCATCGTAGAACAACAACTACACCCCCTGTGCTTAATTGATGGTTTGGACGTGTATGGTTATAAATTAATTTTAAAACCCCTCGCCATGTGTTGTAGCCTGTAAACATCTGGAGCTGAAAACATGCTGTAAATTCTGTTCTAGGGTCAGTGTTGTAATAAATAAAGTTTGATTTTTTGACATTTCCTGCACAAACGCCGGCGATCGGTTGGTTGAAGATCGCGTATGATGAAGATGTCTACTAAATCAATTTGTTGAAACCTTGAAGAAACCCTTCGAGAAAACAAAATAAACTTTGTAAGAATGAAAAAATGAAGTTCTCAATTGTAGGGAATTACAAAATGCCGAATGGTACACCAATGAGAAAAGGGACATTCCAGCAATTTTGCTACAAACTCATGACATTTTAAGCACGAAACGTCCCTCAACCTGCACCCAAAGCTGGACAGTTACGAGTGATTTGTTGTACCCAGTTATGACCAGTTTGAGCTATTATTCTAGATGAAGTCTGAGCTCCAATTCCAGCATTATTACCCTTGTCCCTTTGCAGGCTAATGGAAATATGAATAAAGGTGCGGGAATGCTATTATAAGATTCAAAAAGTTAATCACCCTCTCTCCACTCTGGCAATAAGCAAATAAGCACAAAACCACGAAACCCAATCATTCGGGAACGGGGAATAGTACACCCACCCTTGCCCACCCAAACGCAAGCCCTTTGCCGCAGCCAGACAGGTTCGCTCCCTGATGCCCCGACAAACAAAGAGATTTCAATTTCCTGCATCTCGCGCTGCGGTGACTGCCTTCACGAAAATCAAGGACATCCCATGCCGGGTTTACCATTTTTCCTCCATGACTTGTCCCTCGAAACCAAACTGCACCAAACCCAAAAAATGCAGTGCCCAACTCGTGTATATTGAACTCCCAGTGCTTTAAGGACGCCAAAAAGGAAGGTCGCAGCACTCTGTGGAGGACCGGCACGTAGATAGTCGCGCGAGTGCGAAAGGAAAATAAAAAGAGTGTGTGAAACCGTAGCAAACATCTCGCCGATACCGCAAAACCCCTTCGTGCCACACCATGTGCCGCAGTATGTGGAGCGAGCTGGGGGTGGAGCAAGATGGCAAGATCCGCGAGTGGCAATGCGCCGAAGAGAGGGGCAGAAAGTGAGCGGTGCCGGTGCGATCTTGAGCCTCCTGGGACGGTGACGACGAGTGAGTGTGTGCTCGCGCGCACGCCCGAACCGGATGGTGTCGTATTTTTCGTGGTCAACTATATAAGATTGGACCCGGCAGTCCGAAAAGCACAGTCAGCGTTCAATCGTTCAAGCAACCTCAGCTCGGCAAACAACACAGACCTTTCGTGTGTCCCATCTCGTTGTGACAGAACAGAAAAACAGTCCCACAATTCTATTCAAAATGTTCCGATTGGTGGTGTTGTCCGTTGTTCTCGCCGTTGCCGCTGCCGCTCCCGGTGCCCACCTGGTGCAGTCGGCCCCGCTCGCCTACTCGACCGTGGTAGCTGCCGCGCCCGCCCTCGTCGCCCAGAAGGAGATCTCGTACCAGAAGAGCATCGTGGAGGAGCCGACCGTGGCGCACGTTGGCACGATCGAGAAGTCCGTCCCGACTGGCTACTCGCACCAGAGCTTCACCCAGTACCACAACAAGCAGGTCGCTGAGCCCGTGTTCGCCCCGGCCGTGAAGAAGACCGTCGTGTCGACGCCGGTCGAGAAGACGACCTACGTCCAGGCTGCCCCGGCTGTGTACGCTGCCCCGGTCCAGACCGTCTACGCTGCTGCCCCAGTTGCCAAGACCTACGCTTATGCTGCTCCGGTGGAGAAGACCTACGCTTATGCTGCTCCAGTTGCCAAGACCTACACGTATGCTGCTGCCCCAGCTGCCATCTCGTACGAGGCTGCTCCCGTCGCCTACGCCGCTCCCCTGAAGACGTCCTACGTCAGCAGCTACCCGTCGGTGTACGCCGCCCCGGCCGTCTATGCTCACGATTACTAAGCAACACTGACTGTGTATTCTAACCGATCCCTTCCCCATGCGTGCGTTCGTGCAAGCGAGAACTTTATTTTTCTCTTGTTCAAACGTTTTTTCGGACTGTTTTTTTAATTGAAAGATGAGGAAAATAAATTAAACCTTTAAAAAACTTAACGTTTTTACGGCTTCATCGATGGGTTGTAAGAATATATCACCTTTTGCTTGAGCATCGCGCATCATTTTACCGACCTTGAAATATCGACATTCACACCCGTGAAGCGTAAATTAAATTAAACCAAAAACTAACCTCCATCTTACAAGACCACTTCCGGGCAGCGAAAAGAAATAAAAAAGGCGATCGAAGCACGCCCCATCTTAATGCGAATCAATGGCGTCGCTTTCGCCCTCACAAACCCCCGAAGCCCTGCGGCGAACGACACAAACGACAGCAACGGCCAAAAAAGCAACGAACCCACGGCACGCTCACCGCTCACAATGTAACAAGAGCTGTAGCAATTAATTCCTATGTTAACATTATACACCCCATTTTGAACTACTTCCTCATTCCCTTTGTGGGCCCGATCGTACGAACCGCGGTCACACAAAACACCACTAATGTGCCGTTTTTTTTTCATGCCATCGCTCTGCCTTGTGATCTTTACGATCTTAGACAACGCAACGCACCAACCAAAGCGGGATATAAGAAGACAAACAAACTTTTGGGCAGTGTCCCACGGCCGAAGCATATGGGGCGAGACGACTTCCTAGCTCAGTAGTCGATCGCTTCAAGGCATGGCTCGCGCGCTACCTGCATCCGACGTGGATCGATCGACTCATTCGGCACCCGGAGCAGTCCAAAAGCAGCGTGCTGTAGTGGTGTTTACGCTGCGGAGGTGTTCTACACCCGCCCCTCCCGGGTTCGTTGCAAGCAATAATAACAAATGGCATCGATCAGTTGTCCAATTGAAATTTGACGGCTAAATAGCTTGAGCTAAACCCCGGAGGAGTGCTTTTTTAGCACCGCAATCGATTAGCTTGATCGAACGATAGGCACCTCTGCGGGGGCTTGTCAGCGATCGATCAGTTTACCGAAGAGGAAGTGATGAAAAGGGTCCTCTATTGGGGAGGGGCGGTAAAACTCTATCCCTACACTACCGCGTAAGTGGTTAGGAATAGATTAGATAAAACTTCTTGCCCGTCCTAAACACGGTCGTCTAACGATCGCTCATTAAAGGTAGAGCCGCTTACGACACTTTGCGTAACTTTGTGGTCAACCCGCATTCGCACAAAAACAAATTGATGGCAGAAATCGCAGATCACTGCGAAAACACACCTCTCGTCATTTACCAGCGCAAACCCCGTGAGCCGGTATTCCTCCTTTGCCTCGTACGCTCTGGTACACGGTGTTGGTCGTGGTACAAAACAATTAACAAAACGCAATCGACTCAATAACAACACGGCCCAACACCCCGATCACATATAAGTCAATGCTGCTGCAGATGCAGATCAAACGTCAGCGATCGGAACGACGCGTACCGTAAAAGGGAGCCTCGATGCAGCAACCGGTACGCTGAGCCGCTGGACAGCTGGCGGAAACCTTGCAGAAAACCTACATTGGCCGTGTCTTGCGCTAAAGTTCAAGCGCAAGTTTACGCCTGTCCCAAAAGTAAAAGTGAATCGAGTGCTGCCCGGCTTTGGTTTTTTTTTTTTTTTTGGTGTGTGGCTGGAGTTGCTAATAACGATTTGGTTACGCCGAAAATATCAGAACACCGAGCTAGAAGGAAGTGGCTGCAACCAGGATGTAACGAAGAACCCATTAGTTGAACCAGGTAATGTACAGGCGCATGTCTTAACGATTAGATTTTGATTGACATATTTAAACCATGACGACACCCTGAAGCAGCCCGAGCCGGCAATGGCAACGAGCATGGGCTTACAATAAAATCCACCTTTATGGACGAAAATTAACCGCCATTACGTCCGAATACACATGAACGCCATTTCATCATCGTCACTCAAAACGAGCTGGCGAAATAAACCAACAACTGCGCGGTAGCTCTTGTTGTGTTAATGTCTATGCTCATGCACATACTTACGGTTGCGACATACATAGTCCCTCAATTTCGTGTTCTTTTTCCTTTCCTTTCCTATTTAATTTCATCTCTGCTCATGCACGAAAGATCGTTCTTTTTCTACAACCAGTAACCCTGCACCATCTTACCGGCACCAGCTCACAGCTCACAAAACGCCTAAAAGTATGCAACAACCGTAGCATCACAGCGCCCCTAAAACGTGCTGTTCGTCTTTCGGCAACCGTCGCTTTCTTTCCGTTACACTTCACACATTAGTGCTATGCTCCAGTTTTCCGATTTTCAGATCATTTGTTTCGTTTTCGTTTCGCTCGTTAACCTATTACTACCAGCTAACATTAATGTATACACTCACACACACACCTGCGTCTTCTTGACCGTATCTCAGAAGACACGTCTCGTTTTTGGTTCATTCATTCTTAGGTAAGAGCTCGGGCCCCGGCTTGCAGCCGCTACTGTTGTGCAACTGGCCCCGCGCTGCCTTACCGATGACAGTAGAGCTTATTGATTTTCTGTACATCCTTCGCCGAAAAGCCGACGCGCTGGCCCAGCTGCCCACTGTACTTGATCTGCGGCGGAGAGAAGGAAAAGCGCGTTAGCGACCATTACGCAACAAGCAACCCGAGAGACGCTCAGCAGCGCCACGGTGAAGGGAAAACAAAATGTGTAAATCAATCAGCGGAGCTGACAGGGGGGCTCGCCCCCCCGCCAATTTGCCTACCTTCGGCTCGACCGTCGGTTTGCCGTTTTTGCTGAACGCCGTTCTGGAGTAGTGCATAACGCTGCCATAATCGTACGGCATGCCGAGCGTCGTCGTTTGGGACTCACTTTCGCGCCCAAAGTTGCTGACCAGGTTCGGGCGCACGTTGCGGAAGAAGATGTTCACGTACCGGTCCCGGTCGTAGCGCGTGTGCTCGTGCAGAAACCCAAGCGCATGCATCAGCTCGTGCACGATGGTGCCCTCCATCTGGAGGCAGCCGTTGCGCTGCAGATTCAGCACCTGCCGGCCACCCATCCGCCCGACCGCCGACCAGCATCCCGAGCTGCGGCCCTCGATCACCACGTAGTCCCGCTCCTTCGTGTGCGGCACAAAGCGGATGCACGTTTTCTGGTGGAACTGCTCGAACGCCGAAAACAGCTTGGTAAGGTCACCGATCGCTGAAAAACACACACACACACACGAACAGCCACAAACCACACACACACACACAAGCACAGTAGGAAAAAGAGCACAATATCAGCAAACATATTCCCTGGGAGGCTCCACTGGACCATTCTTTCCCCCGGGGCTACTACTCACAAAACTCCTCACTAAACTCGTACGGCACTATGCCCTTCTTCCACTTGCTGCTGGTGAACTTGAGCGCATTGCGCTCGATCAGCGGCTGATGGATGTCACCCTCGGCGTACGTGCCGAGCTCTTCCGGGTTGACGCTGCTGCCGTTGTGCGATCGGGACCATGCACGCACCAGCTCGCCGATCGCCGCCTTATCGTGATTGCCGTACAGCGCTTCGCCGAGATGCGAAAAATCAAAATCGTAGTCCCGAATCCGCCGACTGCTGGCGAGAACACGCGCCTGCCCAGCCGCTGCACCGGCCAGCACCAGCAGCGCCACCTGCCAACCCATGATCATGCTTCGGAATCGTCTGCTGAAGCGTAGGGGCACAGTCTCTACCCACCCGGCCGGACCGATCGCGACTGAACCGTGCCGTTACGAAAACGCCGGCTTTTAAGTATTGGCCTTAGCCGTCTACGCCAAAGTCCTCCTCCTACCTCGCTACGAAGCTACAGGCAGTAGGCCAACAGACGCCCTCATACCTGCCACCTCCCCCTTTTCGTACGCATGTTTTCCGAGGTAAGATACGACGATAATGGGGATTGATAGCATCAGGCGAGATAATCAATCCGTTCGCACCGCAACAAAAAAAAAACCCTCCCAACTCTAACACGGGCTCTTTTTGGTTGTTGTCTATGTGAGGTTTGGAAATCCTCGCATGCAGTTAGTCAAACACCCCTCCCTTTGCGGGACAGGAGGGGAAAGTACACTGCGGCGAAAGGTATTTTTGATTACCGTAACATCTTCGTCGTCCTCTTCTTGGCGGGAGAAAAGTAATAGAAGCACTCATATGCCCGAACACAAAGCGCTCGAATCGAAATGCGTTTGCCTGCCAGCCTACCAGGGTGTGTGTGTGTGTGTGTGCATCTCATCCAACCCAAACGGAATGGGTGGGAATACCGAGCCGACCCTCTGCGGCCAGCTGCCCAAACATGGACCGTACCAGTGCAGCTCGTGGCCCGCTCTCGCGCATGCCGATGTAATAAGCCGCAGCAGCAGCAGCAGCAGCAGCATGCTCGGCGTGGAGCATGCCAAACTGGATGCTCTTTCGCTCCCGTTTGAAGGCGGCTTTTTGGCAAACGTTGGCTCACTCCCCCCCCTTTGGCTCACCAAGATCATGTAACCGGTGGGTCATTATTTTGGAGCACTTCGACCCTCTCGGACGGCGAAGGGCTTTCTTCACATTAGCGCACTTGGCGGCGTGTTGTGCCCCCTTCGCTATCAAACCTTTTACAAATCTGTTACCGATCCCCCTACCCACCTGGGAGGCCAGTATTCCCGTTTTGGGGTAGGCACGCTCCACACCACCCATTAAACAATCACATCAAAACACTCATTAGCCCGATATTGTAGGACCCCCGGCACTTAGCACACCAGCGCCCCCAAACGACGCTCCCATTAGCGCCGCGTTGTGCGCGTTTGGGATAGGTTTCTTGCTCATTGGCTGCCTTGTAGTGTGCTAGTAGGCCGTGCTGCAACAGGTAACGCGGCATATTCGTCTCAGTTGTGCTGGTGGCTTTACCCTCAAGCGCTGCAAAAAAAGAAAACTGGAGCACATCTCCGTCCAAGACACACACACACACACACACACTGCCGAACGATTACGTGAGGGTCGCCCGTTTGTTGGAGGTTTAGGGGAGGCCCACCCGTTCATAATTAATTTGGTAATTGATTAAAGTGCTCGCTTATCAACGTCGCAAACGCGTAGCCTCATCGCATTGCAAGGTTGCGTGTTGGCCCGATGCGTTTAGTTACACCCATCTTCCATCCGCGTGTGTGCGTGCGTGTGTGTGTGGAAAGCAATGCTAAAAGTGTTGAACATTTTTCACACCCTGCTCATCTGCAATGTGCGTACGGTACGACCCACGAAAGGCCACCAGCCAGCGGTTGGCTACAAAATATCCCGAGCACGTGTGCAGTTGCTACTGCCGCTGGTCGTGATTTTCGTGCTGGCGTTCCTTAACCCCTGGACAACGCACCGAAGAAAGGACCAGCACACCATCAACCTTAACCTCTTCACCATCTATGCCCGGCTGCTGGTAACGGTGCTCATTGTGGTGCTGCTGATTTGCGACAACTTTCGGCAACGGTTTCACCTACTCTCGCTACTTCACACCCTACCGGGCAGTGCCTTCACTGGGCGGAAGGGCAGCCAATTTTCCGTTAAAAAACTACAGCTAGTGATACTACTAATCTGCAATGTTCTCTCAATATCCGAAGCGCTGTACAAAATCTACCAAAGTCGTCAGTATTCGTACTCCCTGGGAGTCGTTAGCGGCGTCCTGGTCGAGCATTACATCCTGCTGAACCTGTTGCTCTGTCAGCTGCTTGCGGAAACGCTTTCCAATGCGTACGCGACTCTGCAGCACAGTCTGGGTGTGCATCCATTTCACGCCATTATCCGTGAGCTGACGGTGCTGGACGGCTGCAAGAACCATCTCTCCGAGGTGATTGGCCTTAAGCTAATCCTTGTGATACTGCATCTCATGTTCAACGTATCGTTCTGCACGTACGATATACTGGAGCATGTGCTAAGCGAAAAACATCTCCGAGACATCACACGGCTGTCGATCATTGCGGTACAGGAAACGGTAATGCTGTTTGGGCTGTGCTTCCAGTTCACCATGCTGGATCGAAAGGTAGGCTACACGGCGCTACATTATCCCACCAAATGGATTTAATTACTCATACGTTGTTGTTGCTTGATTTAATATTTAACGTCCCTGGCTCAATTATTCAACGTACTGTTTCCTTCCATCCCGCGTCGAGCCATGTCGTTGGAGTGATCCATTAGCGCCAGAGCTGCGCCAGTTGCCATCTAGTCGCGCCTACCCGTGCCCGCAGCATGGAGGAGCTGAAGATCCTAAACTTGTTCAATCACTTTCTCGTGTCGCCGGTTCAGCTTCACCGCACCGAGCAGCAGAAATCCAACAGTTACATCTTTCGCAACAGAAACCTCCTCTGGAATACGGCCATCCTGTCGTCTTTAACGCTAGTCAGCGCCACTTCTGCGCTACTGCTTCTGTTACATGACTTTACTGAACTGCTAACCACCGTGATGGGTGTCATTACGATGATTCTGTACGGCATACGGCTGGTAGTGGTAGTTCCCCTTATATGTTGGACACTGCTAAACGGCCGCACACTGGTAGACATTTCCAACCGTGCGCTAGCCATCGAACGACAGTTCGGTTCTGATCGGGTCGTACTCATCAACGTGTGGCTCCTCACGCAAACGCAAATCTGTATCGCTCTGGTGATGCTGCTCTTCAACATTGTCGTGCAGTTGTACTACATACTGTCGTTCGATCTTTATCAAAAAGGTGTTAATATCGTTGTTGTGTTTGTATTTTTCGTGCTCGAAGCGTTCATCTCCCTCCACCGGGGCTATGTGCAGTTTTGGCCTGCATTCTTAAGCCACCGGTACGCGAAACTAATCAGTCGCGCTGCCTACAAGCACAACCATTCGCTCCAAACCGTCATGGCTCTCGGGAGTGATCTGGAAAGCTTTAAGCGCAAGTGTAGCTCCATCTTTGGGCTAATGCAGCTGCTACACTTGCTGAACATTTTTGTAACGTGCTCCGTTGAGGCGTACATTGTTTTACACGTCATCGATATTGGTCTGGGGGTACACTACGTTGCTATGAATCTCGTCTCCGCGCTTACGTACGGTGTGTCGTTTTTAATTTACACGTACTCTCACAACCTCGTCAACGTAAAGGTAAGTCAACGGTTGGGTGAAGAGTCAACCACTCCACTCCTCAAATGCTGCTCAATTATTCAGATCTCATTAACTATCCAGCAGTAAGAGTGCTGGATCGTTTCACGCATTTCGCACTACACCAACGCTCTCTTTTTAGTAACGACCCTGCTCGGCAAGCAGAATGGATGAGCTACAGTTTCTGAACGTTTTCAATTACTGTTTCGTTTCGCCCACCTACCTGTCGTTCGATATCGAGAACAATCGTTACGATTTCCGCCTCAGAAATGTCTGCTGGAACGTAACGCTGTTGATCGTGCTCGTCGCGGTTAATTGCATTGGTGCCACTGTGATGGTGTTAGAATTTATGCACGACACGCTCGACAGTGTGATGGGAGCATGCAACATTATTATCTGCATTATGCGGCTATCAGTTGTAATACCACTGACACTGTGGATGTGGCTGTACAGGCATAAACTATTGGAAGACTGTACGATTGCTTTGAATCTTTTACAAGACAAGTCTAAGCAGCAATTCCAAAATCCAACCAAGCGAAATAGTAGATGCCTTCTTTATTGGATACAGGTCGGCACGATCGTCATCCTACTGATTGCTGCCGTGGTCGGTGATGTCTACATATGGTGGAAATTTATAGCAAAACAAAAGCTCTACTACATCCTCAACTTAAGTGCATACATTATCCTGGATTTTGTATCGCTAATGCATCTTATGTACACGCAATGCTTAGCCTTAGTGATCGCCGATCATTTCAATGAGTTAGCGTGCCGCGTTAAACACGAACCAGACGAACCCGATATGCTTCAAACGGTGAACACCATCTGGGACGATTTGGAACACTACAAGCAACGTACCATAGCCACGTTCGGCGTCATGAATGTTCTTCATGCGCTGGATGCGCTGGTAAAGTGTGCCGTTGAAACGTACGTCATATTCAGTACCTGGGAAATGGGCTTCGGTTTACTGGGAGCATTTCTCGACATAATTACCCTAACCATGTACGCGGCCACCTTTTTCATATTCGCGTTCGCGCACGATCGCGTTGAAGTGAAGGTAAGTCCATCAAACTGTTGTTTCAAACATCCTTCGAGAACGTGCTAGGATAGCCGGAGGTTGTTTGTACCATAAATGCCGTCAATCATGTAGTATTAAGAGAACATTAATAATTAACCCGTCATCGTCTGCTCCAACTTAATCCTTTTCATGAGTTTAGGGGCATTGTATTGGAATATTCCAGCGCATCCTGTTCAGTCACGATCAGTTAGCTCCAACAAGCACAATGCATGAGCTGCAGTTCCTTAACATCTTCAACTACTGCTTTGTTTCACCCACTTATCTTCACTTCGATAGCCTGACCAATCGTTACGAATTCCAGTGCAGAAATGTGTACTGGATGGTAACGCTGTTAGCCGTGCTCGTTACGTGTAGTTTCAGTTGTGCCACTTTTCTCATGTTGGAAGTTTTGCGAAACAATCTAGCAAGTGTAATGACAACTACCACCATCCTGCTCTACATGATGCGGTTTCTAGTGTTGGTGCCACACATACTGTGGTTATTGCTGTACAGGGGTAGGTTGAAGCATGATTGCGCTTTTGCGTTGAGCATTGTTCAGGAAAAGGATAAACGACTGTTTCAAATGCCGAAACTCGCCGATCAAAGGCGAAAGCGAAAGACATTGCAACTATACTGGGTTCAGATCGGCTGCATTGTCGTCATACTGTTGGTTGGTTCGGTTGTTCAATCTTACACCTTGTGGAGTATCGTATCGCCTAGCAAAGGACACTTATTCGGTTACTACTTGTTCAACTTATTAGCGCTTGTGGTAATGATCTTTCTCTCTCTAATGCATCTCATGTATGCTCAATGCTGGACCTTACTCATCAGCCTTTACCTAGAGGAGTTGGTGTGGATTACTAAAAGCGAGCAGTTACAGTTAGGATCACTTCGAACAGTGATCGCACTCTGGGACGACTTGACATACTTCAAACAACGAGTCGCATCTACGTTCGGGTTGATGAATGTACTTCATCTGTTAGATATTTTGATAACGTGTGCCACCGAAAGCTACGCTATAATCTATTTTTATGAATTTGGATTTAACCTGCTGGGTGCCCTGTTGAGTATAGTCATACTTGTCCTGTATACTGGTGCCTGTTTCTTGTTCGCATACGCGCACGATCTCGTTGAGGTAAAGGTAAGTGATGGCAATTGTTTACTTAATTACTAAACGATTGCTTTTTTGATTCAATCTTCTATGATGGCATGTTGACACATCGATTTCTGTTAATTTACTAATTATTGATTAGTACATTATAGTAAATTGCGTTGTGCTTAGTGATATTTCACAAGCAATTAGTACTGATCTAGCATGCATAAGTTCATTAATTCGATCAACAAATAGTCATCCTTTCACGAAACCAAATGATGGCATCCCTTTCGTTTTGGTCGGTGTCAACGGAATGAGTTTATGTTCCTTGTTTGAGTGATTAAACAACGCCCTCTTCCGTTGGCGCACTAGTAGCACCCGCAGCACACACGATGCACGAGCTGCAGTTTCTTAACATCTTCAACTACTGTTTCGTGTCGCCCACTTATCTTCACTTCGACAGCCTGTGCAATCGTTACGAATTCCAGCACAAAAATGTCTTCCGTAATGTAACGCTACTAATCGTGTTGGCGACGTGTAGTGTCGTTAGTGCCGTTGCGGTTATCGTGGAATTTATGCAAACCTCACTGTTAAGTGTCATCGGAGCAAGCTCTATTATTCTCTATATTACGAGGTTTTTAGTGATGATACCCCTAACACTGTGGGTATGGTTGAGCAGGCATAAACTTATAAACGATAACAACATTGCATTGAACATTCTCCAGCACAAACACGCCAAGTTCCATCCAATGACAGCCAGGCGAAAAACGTTGCAAATATATTGGATTCAAGTGGGCAGCATCATCATCTTACTTACTGCTGCTTTAATGGGACATTGTATCACCTGGTGGGAAATTGTAGCAACACAAAAGGAATACTTCTTTCTCAACGTATGTGCACTGGTTGCACTAGAAATCCTTACCCTTATGCATCGCATGTACATTCAATGTTGGGCCCTGGTTATCGCCCATCATTTAGATGAGTTGGTGGGGTTTGTAAAAAACAAGCGTGTAGAATTTCATCTGCTTCGAGCGGCGATCGTTTTCTGGGACGAGTTGGAATACTTCAAGCAGCGTGCTACATCCACATTTCGGGTGATGAATGTTCTTCATGTGTTAGATATTTTGATTACATGTGTCGTTGAAACGTACACTATATTCTATGTTTATGAAATGGGGCTCAGCTTGGTGGATGCACTACTGAACGTAGCTACCCTTACTGTGTACGCTGCCACCTTTTTCATGTTCACATACGCGCACGATCTCGTGAAGGTGAAGGTAAGTACACACCCACAAGCACACACAATTGTCCACTAAATCAATTTATATTCGTTGATGTAATACTTCAGGATTGCCAGTTTATCTATCGATGAATATTGCTGATTTAGAGAAGAAAATGAAGAATCATTTCACTACCATTAACAATTCAAACACACTAAACAATCATCAATTTCTGTTTCTGCCAGAGGCTTAGTGATAATTAGTGATATTTTGGCTGCAAATCATGAGATTCGCCTTTCGATTCGACGCAGAAATGTGTATCCGTGTATCTCGGGGACCGCCTGTAGTTCACCTTTAGTAACAGTATAACATACATCAGTTAACGTTCTTAAACTGGTTCAATCATTTGCTAATTTGCTAAAGCTTCCTATCTTCCACAACAGAAATCTCCTTCTCAACACTTCCGTACTAACAACATTGCTTGTAGTTTGTTTTGTTTTATCATCTCATAATACTATAGCGAGATTTTCGATGCAATGTTTCAAACGGTACCCTTCACCCGTTTCGTTGCGTGACCAATTGAGCTGCAGTGCTGAACGGCGATACGGTCTATTGGTGTTAAAAGTGCAGATCTATCTTAACGTCGTTGTGCTTGCAGTTATTCTCTGCTTTCACATTCATACAGTCTTTGTAAGAGGCTACATGTACGGCTCTGACAGTACATGGCAGGCAAATGTCGTAGCTGTTGCATGTCGATCAAGCCACCTATGCCATCAAGGCATACATGAGTTACTATCTAATACACGCTGGGTATAGTTATAAGGATAGTTTCATGAACTGGTTCACCCTTATCATAAACGGAGGATCATTTTTATCCTTTAAATTCAACTATTATGCTGCCGAAGCGAAGTCAAGCTAATGCTTAAGAACACCTGCACGTTAACGTCGGTTTGGGTAGCGTGTGAGTATACGCCACAAAGTATGCATACCGCATCACAAAATATTCATTCGATAGCTAAAAGCTATGTAAGATCAACATTGTTAAATATGCATTGACAGCACGTTGATAGTACTCGCACAACAGCAACGTGATTGCTTTTCCCCGCAGTAGCAAGCAGAACCTTGTACCGCGCAAAACGTTGTCCGACCATTCCCATGAATCACTTAAAAATACTCAACCTATTCAACCACCTCTTCATTTCCCTTGTTTACGTAGACCAAACGCCCAAAGGGCCGACCGTACGGCGCAAAAATGCGCTAAGAAACATCATTGTTCTGCTTGCCACGGTTTCGATTGTTTCCTTCATTGGCTTGAAGCGCACATTGACCGACTTTCGCCAAATGATTAGCTCGGTGACAGAAATCGTCCATCTGTTGAAGTATTTCATCAACGCTGACATTATGTACACGATCCTGAGTGGGATGTATCAGCACAGCTTGAAGGTGATCGTGATCGTCAAAGAAGCGATCACAATCGACCACACGATGCAACGGGTTTGCACATTGATGAGGAATCGTTTTGCGGTACGACACACGCTGCTGAAAATGCTCACCGGTGTCATTATTCTCTTGCGAGGATCTTTTTTCCTGATGTACTTGTATCTGCAGTTCCGGTACAATCTTTCCTACGAGCTTTACCTAGTGCTGCACGCTAACCTGCTGGTCGAGCTGTCCATGGACCTGCAGAAGCTGTTTCTACTCTATTTCGCACTGTACATGATACAGCGTTATCGAATTTTAGCAAACTTACTTGACCGTAGCGATCCAACTACGGTGGCTGTTGTGTTTCAAGCTTTCGAAGATCTTACAACCTTTAAAAAGCATCTATCGAAAACGTTTGGTCTGCATCTGCTCGCTCTCATACTGCAGACGTTCGTGGCGTGCTCGATTCATGCGTATCTCATCGTCGTAGAGCAGAGACACATTTTCCAACTAATAGCGAATGTTGCTCAGCTCGTGATAAACCTTACCTTGTTCTTCATTTTAACCTATTACTATGATTACGTTGAGATCAAGGTGGGTGTTGCAGGTCGGGAAACAGATGAAGATTTGCTGTAACGAAAGATGAAAATTAGTTGATTGAATTTAAAACATTTGAGTTGCTGAGAGATTTGTTTCATTGTATCTCATTGCAGGAAGCAGAGCTTAAGGATGCACTGAAATCGATGCAATACACAAATCTTAAACGACAATCTCGAGATCAGAAGGTAAATCGTTGTGTGAAATGGCCAGTACATACCTGTTTCAAGCTTTTTTCTGTTTTACACAGGACTTCTATGACCTCGTCAATCTGAAGCTGATGATGGAATCCCCGAAGATAACCGCTTGTGGGCTTTTTGAAATAAATTTGCAGATATTCTATAACGTATGGCCGCCACAGTGCGAAAAAAACAACCGCCCTTGCACTTTTGATTAGCAGACGCTCTTATCTCTTTACAGGTATTTGCCGCCATCATAACGTACATCGTAATATTGTTCCAGTTTCGAGGGTTTGAAAAATCACCATAAAGAGAAAGGGCGTCCGGTCCCCTTCAGAGTGCACATTTGTTCATTTCGAGTACTGTTTACTATACTTCGTCTGCTGAATCACGTCAGCAATTAGGCATTGCGCTGTGTGAAGCATGATAAGAAATAAAGAGACTTTTTTGTGATACATCACCCACTTCTATCGTACAACTGCAAACACAAACAGGAAAAATAAAATACAAACATGAACCAACAGCATTACCTTTGCTCGCATTTACTTTTCTTCAGATTTGCTCTTTACTCTGCAACCACTCGTCGTTACACATTGCAAAAAAAGGAGATTACAGTTCCGGGGGTGATCTTCTTTTGTCTGCTGCTGCTCAGTCCCTGTTCAATATTCTATAGATCCGTCAGCCATTTATTTTGCCCACCTATTTGCGCGATAAACACTTTAAAATATATCAACATCTTCACAGTTGTTGCCCACCGGGGCCAAAAAATGTTTTCCACTCAATTTAAATATCGTTTTCGTTTTACTACACTCTTTCCGCTTCTCTTCGACCGCGCTCCTCTTTTTGCTACACTAACAAGAAATAGAGGATTTTGTCTAGCTACGTTAACGATTAGTTAATTTCTTATTTTGTTTTAGATAAATTTGCTCTTGTTTTGTTTGTTTAGAATGACAACATATTCCCTTGCTTCCGACTCTCTCTCTCTCTCTCTGTCTATCTCTCTTTTAGTTCGCATTTCGAAAACGAATAATATTGCAACACGAATTAGGGGAACAGGATCGCTAAGATTTTTTCTACAAGACTGCTAGAAACGGTACACAGGGGCTCGCCCCATATAAACCTTCTGATTAGTTTTAATGGAAAAACGTACAGAATAAAGATTTCTCATCACCGTTCCTGACCTCCACTCCTTACAGACTCCCTACGTCACTGCTATGTCCAGTGTCCGGATAGTGCGTACGGCGATACGTTTACTTTAGCGCTAGAGAATCGAAATGCTACGAAACAACGTTTGGAAGATTTTTACTTCGTCCTACTTCGTGCGCTGCAAAACGCTCGGTCTAGAGCAGTTACTCTTTTCAGAAAGGGCGAGTAAACGCGCATGGTTTTTATTTTATTTTGTAGAATTTAGATTGTACTCAGTTCTCGCTGGAAAGAAGGAAATGGAATAGAAAAACTGCCGGAAACCTATCCTGCTTATCTACATATATAAGTTTTTTGTCGTGTTTTAGCGCAATCGCACCTTTCCAGGCGCCTATTAACATTAAGCTACGGAAACGGTGAGCTTGGAGCCTAGCATGAGTTGTATTACTTGAGAAGAAAACTGGAACAGGAGAATCAGATTGAATTATGTGTTTGATTTTCATTTCTGCTACCCGTGTAGTGCATCCTAATAATCGGTCGTGCTTCCTGCTCTACACTTAGTCGTTTACTCCTTCAAGTTCTTAGGTTTTGAAACAAAAAACACTTCAAAAGCTTACACCAAAAGATTACTTAAACATAAAACATCCATTTTCATTTAAATTGACATTCTGCTCCTCGTACCAAAAAAAACTAAGCAAATAGTGGAATAGTTAGGCCAATACAGTAGGCTCCCGAAACGCTACGACATTCTCAATTCCGTTTGCAGGTAAGTGCGCTTTTAAAATAATACAGCCTTGCACAATAAAACCTAATCCTGCCACTTATCACAAAAATCACAAAACAACAACAACAGAACGAAGCTCTCGGATTGACTTTGTTTATGTACAACACAGGACGCTTGCTTCTTGAAAATAGTTTTCCATAATTTGGTTCCACTGTTATGCTAGTGAGCTGATGGTCGTGTTTCATGTTAACGTTGTTTTCCCTAGCAATGCATTGTGCTACTAAGAACCTTCCAACGGACGATTGTTCGCAGAGTGAGCATAATCAATTCGCATCGAACACCGTACAGCATTAAGGGTTTCATGCTACAGGCCTAGCTTTTCTAAACAGTCGACACTCTTTGTTGCTAAGTAGTAATTGTTCCTATTTGTTTTTTGTGCACACCGTTTCTGCTTATAGTTAATCACACAGTCTGTCTTGCGTCCGGAACGCGCACGTATCCTTTCCCTAGCTATAGCTGTGCGAGTCTTACGGTTTACAAATATATATATATATATATATATATATATGGCTTTCAATTATTCTCTAAATATTATACATACATAGTGAGTTTTAACTATCTCTCCTATTAAGATCTTTGAGCGTTCGGTTGCGTTAACTAATTCAAAGAAGTATCTCTATGCGGGGGTTTATCTTCGATCTGCTGCCCACACTATCCATTACTGGTTTTGGTTTAGATGCTGTCACTACACGGCCTAGCATGCACAACATGGTTGCGGTTCTTTCGTGTACTTTCATCTCGTCTTGAATGCGTACATGAGCAAATGTATGTTTTACGACAGTGAAAGAAGGGCCGATAGTTGAGGATCGCTTTAAAAAAGAGAAAATAATTCACTAAGAAAGACTCGAGATAGCCACAAAAAACTTTACAGCTTATAAGAAAATCATGTACAACAAAATTGCGACAGTAAAAAGGAAAACGATAACTCACTACATAAAAAAGTAAATAACGAAGTAAAACAAAGATTCAAAGAAAAGGCGACTAACACATGGAGACGACTAAGAGGCAGAAGTAACATCCATTTGCTCATGACGCAACCCTCGTGGGTCTTATCACAAGCAGTACGCGGGATTGTTGTCTCTTCCCCGTCAACCCTGTGCTTGCTATCGCCGAGGACGAACCGCTTCCCACAGCCTATCGATCTCATCCAGCGACAGGTTCGGGTTGGTAAAGAAGAACACCGCCCGGCCTGCGTCCACCCGGTGACCGAGCAGATCGCTCTTGGCCTCACTGTCCAGATACAGCCCATCCATCGGCGTGATGGTGACGTTCACCTGCTGTGCCACCGTGCCGGTAATGTGCACATCGTCGATCCAGAAGAATGGCTGCCGCTGCGCCTCCCGGTACAGCTGCCACGCCACATCGGGCGAGTAGAGGATCGAGTACCCGGGACAATGCGGCGGATAGTACCGGTTCGGGTACTCGCGCCAGCTGACGAACCACTTCGACCGGTGCGTCCGCTTGACGCTCAGCTTCGTCACCAGCTGGCAGAGCAGCAGGTTGCGCTGCGGCACCACCCGCTGCAGCGCATTGTACAGGATCGGCGTGTTGATGAACACATCGTCGTCCGTCTTGAGCACGTACTGTGCGCCCGGGCAGTGATACGCGAACCACTTCAGCGCCATCACGTGCTTGTACGTCATGTTGCGGTACGCATCGACGAAGTTGCCCTGCACAATGTCATCGTGCAGGCGGGACTCCCGCTCGATAGCGCGCTGTGCGGCGGCACTGCCCACTGCGCCCATAAGAAAGATCAGACGAGCCCGCGCCTCCGGCTGGCCCCACGTCGCCCGGATCGTGTTGCGCTTGGCCAGATTGTCCGGGGCCGAGTGGATCAGCACCAGCACTAGCGGTGCCGACGCACCGCCGCTCCCCGGCGAACGCGTACCCCATAAGGCATCGGCACGCTTAAGGCTACGTCTTCTCCTGCTGCCCGCCGTCCCCGTCCCGCAGTAATCGTGGTTGATGGTGAACTTAAAGTTCTTCAGATCGATCAGACTAGTGTAGTCATCATTTGGCAACGTGTCTCCTCCCCACGAACTAGCTAATGTTAACGATGCTGTTGACTGTGTACTACTGCTGCTACTACTGCTGCTGCTGCTGCTACCGCTGCTGCCAACCGTTGGTGCTTCCAGCGATACTAGCTCCGTCTCCTCCTCTCGGCCACGCACCCTGCCCCGGCCGCTCCATCGCACTCTGCTCGGTGTGACGGTGTCGCGCGTACCGACCGGAGACTCAGCAACGGCGGCAACGGCAGCCGCCACCAGCCAGCCGGGCGATGTTTGATTGGTCAGATATGTGCCACTGGTGCCACCATGGCTGTTGAGCTCTCTGCCTGCGTAACCGACGACGCCTGGTGGCAGTGCATCGATGGCGTTGTAGCTGCTCTCGTCATCGCTATCGTACGGGAGCTTTTGCTCGAGCTCGCGCGGTGAGATCTGCCATATCGTCAGCATGAGCATCAGACAAGCCAGCGCGCCAAGCACTGGTCCTGGCCGGCGCTCCAACATGATCGTATTATCAGCGACGCCTTGCGGGTGGACGCATTTTTTGATTTCCTAAAAAAAGGAGAGAATACGAAAGGATTTAGAAACTTATCGAGGTGCAAGTGAGCGATATATACTTGAATTACTATCATTTTTGAACCAGCATGGCGTTATTTCTAATTAACGTTAGAATAGTTCTACTCTTTTGTGAAGAGATTGCCCTATAAATTCATCGCACCATTGTATAAGGCTATACAGCACAGAGAACCCTACCCTAGGGCTCATCAAGTACCAATTAGTGTTTACTTTTTAATGAGAAGTCCTACAAAAATAGAACTCATCGACGCTTGTGTGGCAAGCAAACCATCTTCCTGGGGCTGCACCGTCATCATCTGCATCATCGCCCGTCCCTCCCGCGTGTCGCGTTGGTGACACAGTTTGAAGAAAAATCAATCATATGCAGCACTATCGATTGCCCTGAAATGGATCAAGTGTCTCGCTCGTTTCCTCGGCAAGGGAAACACCACATCCCCAGGCTCCCGAGTGCTGTGTCCCTGCCCTGCCCGGGAGTGTAAAACAAAGGCAAAACTTTCAGCCCTCGTGGGCAGGCACGTCGAGACGACTACACTGCCACTGACAGGACAAGGATTTTCCTGCAGCTCTGTGCGTGTGTGTATGTGCTACCCTCTCGTAACCGTGCCGTGCTGCAGCTCTATTCAAACACACCGAGGGGCGACGGAAACAATAGCGCACCAAACCCGTGGTGGTGCAAGATACGACTGCCATTTACTTGGTTGCGCGAGCGTCAGTTCTTCCCCCAAACCGTTCCCGTTTTTTTTTCTTCTTCTGGAACTCGTCCCTTCTTGCATGTTGTCCTACTCCCCCGGTAGAATAATGTTCCAATATTCACTTTCAAACAGGCACTTTCATCAAGGGGGCACGCTAAAGCAAGGCGTGTGTGTGACGAGGGAAGGAGTATCCAGGCCACAGAACGAGCCCCTCCGCAATTACTTAATTGAACCCGCAGCAATTATGCTCTGTGGATAAGAGAGAGAGACCGAGAGAAAGAGTCGCAGCCGAGGGGTTTTGCTTGAAAAGGAGTGCCTGCGCAGGATACACCAGTCCCGGATGCATGCGGCTCTGCCCGTGAACCCATTGAGACAAGCGCGCGTATATGGTAATGAACGGCCCAGCAGCGCGGGCGAAGTTTTTTGAAATCCGGGAAGTATTCCGAGTGCGCGGCATTCGACTCCTTCACCACCACGCAGAAGAAAAGTGCACTACAGTGCACTACAGAGCTTACGACACACACACACAAAGGAACAGTGTGGTGCTCCCTTTGCACAATGCAGCATGAGTTTCCCTTTACAGCATAGCCAACCATCTATCAAAAGGGAGTTTTGTTCTATTTAGCGCTGACATTAAACTGAACAGCGAAAAGAGGGTGCAAGAGCGGGGGCAATTATTGTGTTTTAATAGAGAATAATTACTTCTACCTAACTAACCGAACCAAAACATGGCATGCAATTTTCCACCTCCAAGCACTGTGTTTAGTGTTTAATAACATCCAAACTCCCCGCCCTGAGCCGTAACTCAATTGTAAGCGCACCTATAATTTAACCTTTAACCGTTCCTTGTGGCGCCCTCTGTAGGGATAGCGTCTTAAAAACGGCGTATCCGATTTTTGCTTGCGACAGACAGATTGCCCTCGCGCACTAAAGTTGCGTGCATACGTGCCCCAAAGAACGTTCAACGCACACACACACACACACACACACACATAATGCACCGATGCATAAAGGATTTCCCCCTCGCTTTTTCCCGTCCAGACAGTCGCACACCAACACAAACCGGTCAATTATGAGCCCACAATTATAGGGCTTTCGTATTTTTGCAAAGGACTAAGCAGTCGGTTTTTGTTTGCGGTAAGTTTGCGTCCCTCTCTCTCTCTCTCTCTCGACTGCCATGTACCTTTCCTACCCCCTCCTCCTCGTCCCCCAAGGACAGTATAGGGAACTCCCATACGACGACCACAAGGATGGGATGGGGGGATTTTCACTCGACATGTCTCGCCGCCGTCTGCAATGGCCATGATGGTGATGATGTCGCAACGACGCGAATGACGATGACGGTGGTGTACATACTGAGGGGGTTTCCGGCGCCAAAGCCCGTCCCATTCAATTGATTCTTCTTCGGGCGGGGAGGCGGCAGGTTCTTTTTTTATCGCTCGGCACGGTACGGATACACCGCACGATAGCTATAATTTGTGGACCCGGGGCTGTTCGTTAGCTCTTAGCCGGGAGCGAGGGGTCCGCGCAAGGACGATAGCGCCAAGGGGCCTGGACAACGGAGCAGAAGACAATAACAATACGGTGGCAGTAAGTGACCTGTCTTAGGGGAGGGAAATATGATGCCACTGTCATATGAAGCGATAGAGCATAAGGAGAAAGGCACTATACACACACACACACAGACAAAAAAGCCTCCTCCCCGAAAAGGTCATACAGTAGCGCGCCAGCGCAAGTAATGTTGGCGACTCTCTCCATTGCCTCCAGTTGCCATTATTTCTCCATACGTTAAGGCATTGAGATGCTTCAACCAGCACTTGGCAAGTGATAAGCCTTTTGGTTCAAGAATCAATTAAAGCGTAGAGTACAGGCAGGCGATAACAACACGCGAACAGGAAGTTCATTCAAACAATATAAGTATATTGCTTGTGTGCAGTTGGCAAGCAGTCCCAGTTGCGTCCCGGTCGGTCTAATCACCAACGCTGGTCGTCTCTCGCAAACGATGGCGGTGGCACTTCCGGTGCTGTTTCTTGTTCTTTCGCCGACAATATCGCCTTTGGTTTGGTCTGTTTGTGAAAGCAGAAATGTAGGAAACAACAAAGAAAGAGTTGCTCACGAAACGTCCCGACCCTCGCACAGTGCCCGAATTGAGAGCGGGAGGCCACAGGAAACTGGAGGAGGAGGAGGAGAAAAAAGGCTACCAAGGCTAACGGCTAGCAAAGAAAAACAAGAAAAACACACACACACAGTCCGATACAAAGCAATGTGGGAAAAGGGTTAGAATAGTCACAACATTTTCTCCGCACGCCAAACGCACGGACGGAGGAGCATTTTACCCTCCTGCTCCCAAACAAAGTGAAACTGGGGGGGGGGGGGGGGGGGTTGGCAAGGATGCATTTTTCATGCTCAACATGAATACATATGTATATGCACCAACGTTTACTAGGGAACGTTATTAAATTAGTTCATATCGTCATATTGAAGGAGCATTTTTTTCTTGAATTCAATGTCTGCAGTCTTGCGTAAAAAAATCAAACGTTCAAACCCATTAACCCATCGTTTAATGCTGCCTTACATTTGCGCTTACCACCCACCGAGTGGCACCATTGACTCATCATTTTTCAACTCCGTCCGTTTTCCGCCCTTCGCGATCCTTTTTTGCGAACGCTGATGGAAACAAACCCCCCCTGCAACGACCAACGACGGTTACCTATTTCCTGCAGTCAAGCGCCTGTGTGCAATATTGAAAAACAGGGGGAAAAACTGTGTTTGTAATTTCTTTAACGTACAGTCCCTTCGTACGCACGCGGTACGATGGAACCAGTATGTGGCCCCACCCATTTCTCTCATTTGCATCCAATCCCCCCCCCGGTGCGGGTGGCTTCCTGTGGGGCGTCCACAACGTTACGTCCTTCGCCACGAGCAGCACGAGAGAATGCACGCTAATGGACCGCAAACAATGTGCCGAAGCACAGAAAAGAATGCAACAACCTTGTCCCTTTCGCTTCAGGCACGAAAAGGGGGCAGTCTTGAGCGTCGTCGTCGTCCCTTTTTTGCCCTCCTGCTGTGAGGGTCTTTGAAATAGAATGCAAAAGAAAAAAAAAACCTCACTGTAATGACACATTTTGCAGAAGCAGAAGGATGCATGTACGTTGAAAATAGCAAAGCACATGTTTTACTCCTTTAAAAAAAAATGGTTTGTCTGTAGTATATACTGAGGCAAGATGGCGCAAGACACAAACAAAGCACGGTAAGCGCTCGGGTGCTCCTGGGGCATAGGAAGGTAATTGTGGTCGTAACCTCTAAAGTGTCCCGTTTGCCGTAGCGGAGAGAGTAGCGTATTAAAACGGAGCCCGAAGAAAGTACAGCTTACAATGTACGCGGCGCACTGATTGCAAAGGGTAACAATATCATCGTCTGATTAGCCTCTCGTAGGCAAAGCACGTGGTGGATCTCTCTCTGTATAGCACAGCACGTGTTGAGCGAGAGCATTGGTGAATCTAGTAGGCGCAAAGATCCTACGCAACCGTATTGAACTTCGCCAGATCTATTTTCAAACCAAACCCAAACCGGATGGGAATCGAACCACGCCCGTGCTTTACAACAAAAAAAGAAACAAAACAAAAAAACAAAAGCCACTGCGCCGCCAAATGGCACGTAAAATTGCATTTCCTTTCGCAGCAGCAAATAACAAAAGCTTTTCGCCCTTTCAAATGGACGGCGGGTTTTACTGCAGTCAATTAGAGTGGCAATCGATTACTTTCAAGCTGTTTTTATCGTTTGTGTGGCTAGTGATTTTTTTTTTTTTACTTTTTTGTGCTCGTCCTGCTCTGCTCTACCAATTCCATTAACTCGCGCAAAGTGCTCTTCCGGGGGTGCTTGGGCTTGGATGTGATTTCGATAATTGGATTGCAATTACGGTTATCGGCCGGGCAGGCACACTGTGTCACTGTGTGTGGATGAAGCGTTGAAATATGCAAAACAGGAAAACAAAAACAATACAACGGGCAATAAATAATGTGTGCCGTATTAAATTGAAATGAAGCAGTAATAAAAGCGGAAATAATAGAACTGCGCTTGAAAGCAATACAACGACACCCCCTCGCAGTGCTGCGGAGTTCTAGTAGAATAAATAAAGCAAAACAAACTGCACTCGAACGGAAAGCTTAAGCCGATGGATAAGCCACATTCATGCGCAATGATTCGTAGAAGCGTGTGTTAAAGGCGTTCGTTTTTATACATTTATTAGTTGTGCATAAAATGCGCAGAAATAGACCATTTTTTTTGCTCCTCACGCGTGGGAACCGCGATGCTGATGCCCCCCCCCCCCCCTCTCCACAATCACTGCACCTCACGCTAATGCAGTTTTACCGGAAAACCGCGTACACACAAACACACTGCACTAATGCATTAATTGCCGACACATTGGCCCCCACGTCGCCGCTCGCTCGGAAATGTTGCACTTGGCAGAACAGGCAGCAAACCCGTGAAGCTACTCTTCCGAGAGTAAAAGTATGCAAATGCAATGGAAAAGACAAACACACACACACACACACACACACACACACACACACACACACACACACACACACACACACACTCACAGCACACAACCGCCAATCTCCTTGAGGTTTTCCAACCGCTCGCACGCAACGATGATGGATGGGATTGGGATGGAAAACAAACAAACTCACTTTACATAGGAAGCGAGACAGGAAAAACCTTTGCTGCGATGATCGTGATCTTCGGGTGGCATAAAATTTGCATTGATTAGTGTGTGCGGAGTGGTGCGCAAACACCGAGAGTTAGGTGCAACATTGTTGGTCCCGCAGCAACTCATCGATAGGGGGGATTGGTAGTTCTGCGGATTGAGGTAGAGTTTCCCCTAATGCAAAAAAAATGAACGCGAATAGCTAAAACAAAGAACAGCTGCAGCTGCTGCATCAAACTGCAACACTAATCCACACATACACACATGTTCCTACTGTCCGGGACGGACTCCCACATGGGACCTCCGCCAGAGTGTGTAATTCAAATGTAAGTCCACACGGCTTGGGAGAGTTCTTTGTCTTCGTGGGTTTAGTGGGAACACAGCAAAACCGCACCACATGTGTCGTGGCAATTAGGGTGTCTTGGGTAGTGATGTGCTCACTGGAGCGCACCCACGATTCCGATCCGATTCCACCTATTCGGACTCAGGCTAAATGGGATCTATTAGATTCGGCCGGAGTCGGATTCTTCCGGAATCGTAGTTGCTCGGAGACGTCCGGAGTCACCTGGAGTCGTCCGTAGTCCGGTGCAATCTTGTAAACAGGCATTACATTTCGTTGTGTTTTTTGTCCTTTGCTTTACACTTCGTATACAGGCCTTTGACTCCGGCGGACTTCGGACGACTTCGAAAGACTCCCGACGACTCCAGACGGCTTTGGACGACTTCAGACGACTCTGGACGACTCCAACTCCGGACGACTCGGGACGACTCTGGACGACTCTGGCGGACTCCAAACGATTCCAGACAACTGAGGACGACTCCGGACGATTCCAGACGACTCCAGACGACTCTGGGTGACTTCGGAAGACTCCCGACGACTTCATAACCGAGCGACTCCGACAGACTCCAAACAACTTCAGACGGCTTTGGACGACTCCAAATGACTCTGAACGACTTCAGAAGTCTCCAAATAACTCTAAACGACTCCACACGACTCCGACTCCGAACAAATCCGTACGACTTCGGGCGACTCCAGAAGGTTTGGAACGACTCCAGATAATACTGTGCGAATCTACCTTTCGTCTCCGATTTTTTGCCAACAGTACCCATCACTAGTCTTGGCAGTTGGGAGGGGACCGGTTTAGAACTTGCAGACAAGCTGCTGCACTCACCCTATCCACCGTGTGTATAATTAAACTGCAGTTCTTAGAATCAAATAGAACCGCCCAATGACAGGGAGAGGTGTTCTCCATCTCTATCCAAGTGGTACAACAAATACACACATTTCAAGCAACGGGTATGAACAGTTGCTCAAGTGAAACACTTTGTCATTTATTTACGCCTTTTTTTTTTGTTGACGTGTAAAGGTAAAACAACTTGCCAGCTGGCATATTTAATTTTTAAAACCCTTGTTCAACCAATCAGAAGTCATCTCGTGGTATTGAACTGTATATTTCCCTTTTATATTTAATAACTTAAATAAATGCTTTTGCCTTTCAATTATAAAATTCTATTTTATACAAAAATACAACAGAAAAAACGATTCTCTATATCAACGGTCGCTGCAATTGATTTGTAGTTCCTCATGTTTATCTACATTACGTACCCAATCGAGCACCTTGCGCCAACCTTCTCTACCTTCGTCTGCAGCGTACTTTTACGACGCCAAACGATGAACTTTCCACCTTCCGGTTGAATTATGAAGCATGCCACGCCGCGGAAAAACTTTGCAACCGTATCGCCATCACATGTGTGCCCCCCACCCGGTACACGGCACTACTGGCACTACTGCAAACAAGCCGCCTCCTACGATCGACACATACGCGCGTCTTCGTTATCATTTACTCCTCCCAGCTCCCCCCCCCCCCCCCACATGCGATGTAAAATATGCGCTGTCCTATTGAACTTCGTGGCACAGAGGAGGAGTTTGGCATTTCTATTACCATGGTTTGCTGTTCGGGAGGGCTTTTTTATGATTGTGGCAATTGTGGCCGTTGTTGTGGATGAGTATTTTACCCCATCCCATGTTTACCACGTGGTCATTAGAGCTGCTGTCAGGCACCGGGAGGAGTTTGCCAATCGATAGCACACTCGCGGTAGCGCAAAAATATACAGCCCACGTGCGCAACATATGCCAACCACCGACACACACACACGCACACGCGCACGTATGTGGAGAGAGTACGATAAAGCAAAAAAAATTAATACGCAAAAACGTGGCTGCCGCGCAAGAAATTTCCATTTATCAATCGTTAAATCTAGCGCTCTCCCCATCGACCTTCGAACCATTTTTGACCCAAAGAGGGGGCTAAGAGTATATTTTAACGATTTTTCGTCCTGCCACCACTTGCTAGTTGCACAGGTGGAAATTTGTTTGGAGAAGCAACGGGTGCTATGGCACACACACACAAAAAAAAGGTTGAAGGTTCGCCTGAGGAAGGTCAATCGAACACGCCTAATCGCGCACCACCACTAAAACCACCTTCTTCTTTTTTTGGTTGGGATGGATATGGAGCGCCACCAAAGAGAGGAAGTGCGAGAGGTCAAACCTTATGCTAAGGTCAAAGAGCAAAGAGGGGAAAAGAAATTTTTCCCTTTAACGTTCGTGTGTGTGTGTGTGTGGTTTATTGCGCTGATTTACCGAGAAAGCGACGGAAAGCAGCGCAACGTTGGTGTTGTTGGCTTCGATGGAGCCTTCTCTCCGCCGTAAGGGCTGCCAGAATGGGCGATATTTTGGCAAACGTTTCGCCAGTCCCAGACATTCTGTCCCCGAAACCGAACCGGTGGAAGGTTGTTTTTTTTTTTGGGTTTCTTTCTTGTCCGCCTGTGCCTGGGGAGCCCAGCAGTTAACCCGCGGCACAACACAGCACCCAATGCATTGGGTGGCGCGCGTTTTGCCCGCCAAAAAACGGCAAGTAAAAACGGTTGTGTGCTTCGAGCACGAGAGCGATAAAATAAATCGCCACTGCCAATCGTGTTTAATGCCAGAGATTTGGTGTCCAGTGAGGCAATCTTGGCCTAAAAAAAGGGAAAGAAAATAGAACTACTAGAAGAACGCATTGAAGTTTCATTGCTGGTGAGAACGTGTGTACTTGACAGGCACAAATTAATTGCGAAATTTCTTGCCCACAATGATGAATTAAATTCAAAATATGCAATTTAAGCTGCCCACCGCAATCATCGCCGCATCCATATTGAGAGAGAGAGAGAGAGAGAGAGAGAGAGAGAGAGAGAGAGAGAGAGAGAGAGAGAGTGATTTAATTGCTTCCGTCAGTTCCCCCAAAATTATGCAAATTCTCCCCAACTCTCGCAGGCCAAATCTAATGGACAGGAGACTTCATTTAAATCAATCGGTAAACATAGGAAGGAGTAGTGAGGGTTTTTTTGCTTTTTGTTCATCCGTGATAATCAAAACCGTGTGTGTGTGAGTGTGTGCTTGCGGAAAATTGGAACACACTCGTACACTACCATCCATCTCCACAAACGCCAAACAAACACACGCAACGCAACACAGAACCCCATCATCAGCTGCCTGCTGCTGCTGCTGCTCCAGAGCATCCAGAGCATTTGGTGACATTTTCCAATTAAATTCCAACATGCTGCTGCTGCTGTCCCTCCTCCTCCCCCCCCCCCCCCCCCCCCCCGACTGCTCGTGAGTGATTTTAATTTATGCAAAACCAATCTGCCCCTTGTCCCCCGACACTCCCGACACCCAAAAACAATCCATCCGGTGCCGGCAGGAAATTATATGTGCAGAATTTATCAACAACAACTCCCGTTTCGGCTTCCGCAAGCGCTAACACCACCAACATTATCCGCAACAACACAACAGGTTACCGGTTTAGGTTAAGGGGTTAAATAGCTGACAGGCCGGAGAGTGCCTTTACGCTTAGCCGAGATTATAATTCACCCCGCGCCCCCATAAAATGCGTCCATCATCGGGACCCACCCTGTATATGTGCAGAGATCCTCTTCAATACGATGATACAGGAAAGTTCAAAACCTCCCCAAAACGCAGGCAGGTTCAAATTTTATGCTAATTTTATGCGCCCAGCGGCAAAGATATGCCGAATGAGTCTTTACTCGTGTCTATAAATATACGCGGTTCGTTGGGCTGTGTGTGACCTCCCGAAACAAACCTTCCATCCATAATGGTATATGGCATATGGCAGCAGAAGCAACAACAAATCAGAACGTTCCCACCGTGACCGTGTCCTTAACCGAAAGCAAAACAAGAAAAGAACTGTAGTCGGATGTCGGGCTGGACTCATGACCGGAAGCGTCAGTCACCGGCTCCTTATGCCAGCCGGATCATCAGTATGCCGGTCACCAAACAATCACCCATTACCGAAATCAGACACCTTCCGTTTGGTGTTCCGCCTGTCCCACTCTCCTCCATTCAATGGCCCGAACGGCTCACTCTGCCTCACTAACTAATCAGAGGATTACACCACCAAACAGACACCACCAAACAGACCAAACGGTCCTGCTGTCTGCTCTAGGCCTCACATGGACTGCACCGCCGTTGTCGCATAACCGCTTAGCTTGGTGTGGGGGGGGGGAATTCCGATTCTCGCCATGCCGTAGTACGCGGGGCCCGGGCCCATGAGGGAAATGTTTAAACATATTTTTATGGCTTATTAGCATTGTACACTGTCGGACGAGGGGCAACAGCACCCGCAAGGCGTTGGATTATGGGCAGCATTACCAAAACGACACAGCGCGAGTGTGCGGCGACCCTAGGGCTGAGGTGAATGCTGATAAGCAATAAAGAGAAATTGCATTCCATCGGACAAACAGGCAAAGTAGTGCGTGGTACACGGTGGGTTTTGCTTTATGCTGCACGCACTTTGCCTGCTTTTTTCAACATCGGACGTGACACTGGTACTTTGTAGGAACAAAATTGTCTGAGCTTGGCTTGAAATTTGTAAACATCATTATTAAAGAAACGGCTCACCTACACCAACGTATTGCAACGTTTACATATAAAGAAATGGACAAAAATCGTGGATTTTTCGTGCATTTATCTTGACCCACTATAAGCTGAGACAGCAGCCAAACAGTGAAGCAACTTCGTTCAGAAGCGTGCACTATCAACGAACGACACAGCGTAACGTCTAAAACGAACACCGTGCGCCAGTTTGTGAACGTCTTATAAGCCTGTTTCGGCATCTACAACATCTTCGCACTATCAGACAACAATCAAACCATCAAAAGTAAGCTTGGTTTCGAATGGCCAACGTCCCTGAGCGACTTGAGACTGCCAAAGGAAACTGAAGATGAAGACCGTGGGAAAAGTCGCTACAAAGGTACGTTCGCTTGACCGGGAGGAGGTCGATGCAACTGGTCAAACAGTGAACAAGTACCTCGAAAAACATGAATAAAAGATATCAAGAAGTAGAAGTCGAGTCCACTGGTTTCACAGCAGCATTGCTTGCCGCTCAATGACGATCATTTTAGGCTAATTTCGGCGGAATCTCCATATGACACCCCTATCCTGCGAACGCCAATCCTATATCCCCCAGCTGCGTCCCATTTTTATGAATTTTTATGGACCCACAAGATGCAAAAGCGCTCACTCCAACAATTTTATTGCAAAAACTGAGGTGTTTTTGATAAAACATAAACTTTAAACAAGCCTACACGCATGTCTTCGTCCGCTATTTACAAGAAAGCTGAAATATTAACCCTTTAAAGGATGTTTATGGAAATAAATTCTACAGCCAGCCACCATTTTTTAAAGCAAACGTTATTTAAATTGATAAAAAAGAGAAAGACAGAACAAGATAAACTATCCTAGGAGCAAGCGTATGAAACGAAACCGAAGAGCGTAATAATGCATGCAATTTGCATAGTTTCAGGCGTATTTTTTACTCTTAGCAATTTGCTGCTTGCAATCTTAACTACAAGCGTTCGCGTTTGTTGCATTTTTAAAAGGCATAATTAAAAAAACCTTTTTATCTACTTGCTATCTAAAACGGCAGTCCATATTTCCTGCCAACGACAGTTATTATCATTCTCGTACAGAATGCAACGATAACAGCAAGGTAATTATTTCAATTGTTTGCGGTAATGTACAGCATGATCCACAAACCACCTTCTAAATTAGTCACGGTCCATCCGCCCGTCCATTGTCCATCACGACAGCCCAAATCGCGCCACCCAGCTGCTACCCGCCATTAACCTGACCCCTCACTCCATCATGCAATCATTGGGAGAGCCACCGTCCCAATACATTATGGATGGGGCCGGAAATTAGAACCGAATGCAGCCGGACACGGCCGACGGCGACGGCGTCTATTACGCGCCAGGACGAAACAATTATGCACAACGCGCACGGTAGGGGTATTGATGTATGCCTGCCAGGTCTGTCTCCGAATCGAATTCGCCATTAATCAGTCAGAACGAGAGGGTGTTCCCCCTGCCGGTGGCCCTATGTTTACAGAGTGCCATTTCATCATCATCACCATCATCATCAGCGCCGGACCGGGGAATTGGGGACAGAGTACATTTCGCGCTTCATCAACGCCGACGTGGGCATTAAAAACCCCAAGGACGCATGCTAATGAAATTGGATGCAATTTCCATTCAGCAATTGGAATTGCAGCACCCTTTTTTTTCTTTCCTGGCTGCTGTTGTTGTGACACCGAGTTGAACCCGTTGTCGAAGAGATGATGAGCGTGTCTTTCCACAGTCGCATTGGAATGCTGTTTGTCCTGCCAAGCTGCAAAACAGCACAAGCGTGTACGTCGGCTTTGTTTCAAACTATTTCTAAGTTTCTGCGATTGAATACTGCTCCATGTTCAACCTAGCCCGGATTTTGCCGATATGAAACGTCAGCCAGCACATCCTACTCTTTGCTGCTCCATCACAGAGAACACACTTAGTTTGAGGCGTGCTAAAATCATACCCACCTCCCAAACGACAATCCGATTATCCTCGACGACGACGACGACAACGACAACAAGTGTTGTATTGTGTGTGGTGTGGGCAGTGAACATGAATCAAACGTACCAAACGATGCCCGGGCACTCATCTCGTGTCGGTGATAAAATGCATCCCGCCACAAAATCTGCTCCAATTATGGGCAAGCGGCCCCAAAAGCTGGAGAGAGCAGCAGCGTAGGCATTATGTTGCCAAATTTAGCTGCTTTCGTATGGTCGGGTCGTGTGTGTGTGTTGTCAAACCATTCGGCAAGATGTACAGAGGGGAATCGGATGGACGGGAACAGAACTACCTCCTAAATTTTAGAAAATGACGTAAGTGAAGCACCACCCAGTTGGCAGCCAAGAGTGTTGCGTTCTATTTGGAAGGATATGATTTGTGAGCTATGCATGCTAGTGGTAGATAGAAACGATGGAATCCTCTCCTGTCCTCATTTTGAAAGAAGGAAAATGTTCTCACAGCACGGCCATTCTAGCATGCCCCAGCTTAAATGCTACAGCAGCTCATCAAAATCTAATATCACAACAGCGACGATAAAAAGCATCCCATAATCGGGTAAAGCATCGCCACATTCGTTACGTTTGATTTCGGTTTCGTGCGATACAATTTAATTACACGCTCTCTCTCTACAGCTTGTTGCTATGTTTGGCACTTAGCTGGATGGAACGCGATGCGTGAGTGTGTATCGAAAGCGTTCGTACTAGTGATGTGCTCTGTGGAGCGCACACATGATTTCGATCCGACTCCGACTAGTGTTAGTCCGATTCCGACAAAATAAGAACCACTAGTTCCACCCAGATACGGAGTCGTCCGGAGCCGTCCGGAGTCGCAGTAGTCTAGGTCGGAGTCGTCCGAAGTTGTTCCGGAGTCAGCGTCGTCCGGAGTTCGGAGTCCGGACCAGAGGCGAAGTCATCCAGAGTCGTCCAGAGGCGATCGTAGTTGGTCGGAGTCAACTGGAGCCGTCCGTTGCAATGTGCTTGTGAACAGGCATTTCATTTCGTTGTGCTTTTTGTCTTTCACTTTACACTTCTTTGTATGAAGTTGTTTTGATGACCTTTGTTTTGATGGCCGACTGAGGACGACTCAGACTCCGGGCGATTTCCGACATCTCCGAACGACTCCGGACGACTCCGAACAACTTTGGAGGAGTCCGGAGAACTCCAGATGACTTGAATGACTCCAGACAACTTCGGACGGCTCTGGACGACTCTGGACGACTCCAAACAACTCCGGAAGATTCCAGACGACTCCGGACGACTTTGAATGACTCCAGACGACTTCGGACGACTTCGGACGACTCCGAACGACTCCAGAGGATTCCAGAGGACTCCGGATGACTTTGAATGACTCCAGACAACTTCGGACGACTCCAGACGACTCGGGATGACTGCGGACCACTCTGGACGACCCCAACTCCGAACGACTCCAGGCGACCCCGGGCTTCTCCGGACGACTCCAACTCCGGGCGACACCGGGCGATTCCAGACGACTCCGGACGACTCTGAACAACTCCGGATCGGAGTCGAATACGGATTTTCGCCAACTTTACCCATCACTAGTTCATACGTTCGTGTATCGCTTTTATACGATCAATCAATCGTCTGGTGCTGCTGCTGCTGATGATGCTGATGCTACTCGAGAACGCAGCATGTCAGTTCAATTCACACCTCGAACGTCCAATGCGTCACAAAGTTGCTGTTCTGTCGACATCCACTCCGGGTCTGCAACTGACTCCCCTTCTCCCTGAGCGATTATAATTGTTGAGCATAGAATCAAATGTAAGGGGGCTATTGAAACCGAGAGAATCGACGAGGTTGGGTGGTATGGTGGGTTTATAAAACAGGGTACAAAGTTGCAGTCACGAATCGTACCAAAAAATTGAGCTCGATTGTACGTCAAGTGGTCAGCATAAAACGAAAACAAACACAATCAAATACAATGTTATGTTTCGATTTAAAAAGAGGTAAAATCTCAACCAAACTCTCTTTAAATGTTTTAAGCTATCCTTCCCAAACTTCATCAACTTCAAGATTGTTTACATCGGCTCCCCTCGCCCAATATGCAGCTCCAACAAGTGCTCTCGGCACGGTACGGTACACAGGCGTTGGAAATTGAATCCTCCCAGCTGCTTATGCTTACAACAACCCCCTCCCTTCGATTGGCCACACTGTTGACTGTTTAGCAGCTCCACGACGCCCGGGTAATTAACGGTTCGCAAGGCAACCCGAACTAACAAACAGACGCCGGTTTTTTCTCTCTCTCTCTCTCTCTCTCTCTCTGCTCCACGTTATCGGAAAAGCGTGTCAAACGAAGCTGTGGATGTGAGGATCGCTCAAAGCAAAACTAACAACCAAGAAGCAGCTACGTACGGTTGCTGGTGGCCGGCGATGGAATGGTTTACTTTCACCACACAACAATGCTGTGTTTGATTATGTTGGCACAGACTAGCCAAAAACCGCCATCAAAACACACACACACGTACCGCAGATCTTCCTCAACGGTGGGAAAATTGTTTGGTTTTTCTCCTCTCTCTCTTTTTTTCGCTCAATTCGCGAAGTAATTTCTTCGTTCCACCAAAACAGCAATCGGGTGGAGAAATTCGGCTACAAATAACAGCTCCAAGGCACAAGGGGCTGGTGGTTCCAATCGTCGCTGTTGTTGACCATTATCGATACACGATAGAGGATAGCTACACATTCCCTTGCTTTCATCCCACCTTTCCTCTCGCAGATTTTCCAATTGTGGAGATTTTTCTTTTTGCGCCACCCGCAAAACAACGCCCGCCGGCAGGAGCTTCCCGAAATGATGATGATGATGATGTTCCGGGAAAATCTCAAAATAGTTTACCGTCGTTTCCAGCTTGGACCGGCGTTGCGGGAGAAAGATACGTTTAGTGCGGTGGATGGTGGAATGAAGCGCAAGCCGAAATAATGAGAGTGCGCCAAACGCACAATATCATTCCGCTGATCTGAAGAGAGGGGGGGGAGGGAGAGGGCAGTAAGGCAAAGGTGTAACAAAAAAAGGAAGAGAAACAAAGCACCGCCCTGCTTACGGCTACCCTCATCCGTTTGGTTTGTGTGAGTGCAAAAGTGTTTAAAAATAAGCTACTGCTGCATTGGTTGGGGGGGCGATTTTTCCTGCTCCAACCAGTGTTGAGGGGTAAAAAATTAGTTATATTTTGTACAACTTTACCCGAAATTATCGCTCCTTTTGCTCGGTCAAACAATTAGCTGAATCAGTACGCACGCATCACCGGCGAGATGCTACCGAACGATCATTAATTAGCGTCGGCATCCAAAACCCAGCTCGCCGCTAAGGGATGGATGTTTTAACGCAGTTTTCCACACGAGCGCATCAGAGCATGTGCGATCAATATGCTGCTCGTTACCGTTCCTGCGGCTGGTGTTGCTTTTTATCTTTTTTTTTTTTTTTTGCTCACTCTCACACCCCATGGAGCGATCGCCTCTGCCCTAACACGATCGTTTCCGCCTGCTGCTGCTGCTCGGCCCCCCCGGTGGTGATCGTGAATTTTATCGTACCACTTCTTCTCGCCGAACCCAACGAAGGGACTACTGGGTGAAGGATTAGTGCACCCAATAGTAAGAGAGAGAGAGAGAGAGAGAGAGAGAGAGAGAGAGAGAGAGAGAGAGGGAGAGACTGAGATCATGGAGGCCAAAAAGCAGCGCAGGGAGGGGAAAATGTTTTATTTTTAACCTTGAATTCAAATCGAACCATCCGACCGCGAAAAGCTAGACACAGGCGGTAAAAACACACAAACACACTGGTTAGCGTGATTGCGCGGCCAAAGTAGGTGCCAAAACGGTACATTGCACCGTCCTCCCAGGGGGGGGGGGGGGGGGGCGGTGCTCCCCGGGCCACGCATTGGCCAAGGTTCTTTTTCTCCATTCCCATCACACCGCACCACACACCACAACACTCCGTTTTCTAGGGCATACAGCACACACAGAGGAGTGGTTTTTTTTTTATTAAATTTCCCTCCACAACTTTCCCAATGACACACAGGGACAGGGTGGCGTGCAGTGGCTTTTTATTGTGCGCCGGGGGAGGGCGAGAGGAGGAGAAGATTTATGATTTTTATACCAGAATTTATTGCAATCACGCAATCACAACGTACGGGGGGGAAGAAGAACACAGAACAAATATCGCACTTCATTTGGGTTTGTTAGGGCGCACACACACACACACACATACAACGCCCAAAAAAAGAACAGACGCTCGGATCAGTTCAAGGATTCGTCGCACAAACAAAGGGCTGCACCGTGATGCACCAGCGTCAATTGCATTCGATTGGTGGTTGCTGTGGCTGCGCTGTGCTATGCAGCAAAGGGTAAATCGAATTACAAAACAACACAAAAAAACCCGCCCTACTCACTGCTAGACAGATAACAGCGGCAACAACAACATCAAAACGGATGATGTACAGACAAAGGGAGGCAAAGGTGCACATGCGACAAAATCTATAATTAGTGTGGGCTGGGGCATGCAGCAGGCATCGCCACCAAACGGCTGTCGAGTTGATATTGTGCCCCGACAACACACCAACAAACGGCGCTAAAAAAAAAAAAGAAGAATCCTCAACATGCAATTGTGCCGGCAATATGCACCAGAGACCGTTAAGCCGCTGCACCATTCTGGATCCTGCGATGGGAGGGAGCGGTAACTGCAGGCTGCAGTTTTGTGGAGAAAAAGTGTCAAACAAAACGACCCGCGGAGTGTACGTACCCGGTGCATTTTGCACTTCATTAGGCGATGATTAGGGTGGTTAGTGGAACGATTCGTATCAGAACTGCTGGTCGGGGTCTGGTGGATGGTTGGAGCAGAGAAGCCTATTTGAAAATGAACATACACAGTGGCATTTCGTAGCATTTGTTCACTGCATTTTAGGCTAAATATTTTAGCCGCGTATGAAGTAGAGAAGCCATTATTTCATCCTTAACTTCCAATTACTCTCGCTCTCTTTCTAAAGCTAGCTGTATATCTCGACTAATACACAAACAATAAAGTTTACCATGCTTTGTTTGTGTCTTCTAACACTATTCTTCGAGGTGCTTAAAGTGGTAACGCTTACAATAAAATCATGCCAACCCAATTAGCACAAGCTAACTCCTTCAGTGAGTACATGACGTCAGCCACAGCTTTGATAATGGCAAGATAATCCCTACAAAGAGGACCAGAAATACCTCATCATCACATGAATAAACGTGGCGTGAGCTTAGTGAGTAACGTAAACCCTTCAACCGTACATACTTCATGATTCACAGCCTTTATTTGTGCATCTTCTTTATCTTCCATGTCAATTCGTTCTGCTTAATTTCTGCGTTTCAATCCGTGCCTAGATTTCCTCCTACAAGATGAAGTAGATAGGGATGGACGTTGTGCAAGCAAAAGTTGTATAGTATTCAATTTAGTCGTTGAAATCAACAAAAAGCTTGTTTAAATATTTAGTTCAAATACTAGTTCTGACTAAGCAAAAAGGTTGACTCAATATGCTAACAACCACCAAAATATCTATACCAAATAAATCAATCTTAAATAAATAAAATTGCTTCTACAATTGTCTAAGTAAGGTTCTAATCTTATTGAAATTCAAACAAAATTCGGCATTACTTCGTAAAGAGCAACAAACATTCATCACATTGATTGCAGAGTCATTTAGACTAGTTTATCAGTCCCTAATCTATACTCAAAAGAAGGGTTAGGGTTCAACCAAATAAGTAAGTAAATAAATTACTTTACTTCCCAAATAGCTACAGCACATAACGTAAATCAACATTATTTGCTAATAAAGACTTATCAACATTCACTATTTTGATTAGCAATTAATTTGATGCATCGTTAGTCGGTCTAAATTCGTTTCCAAGAAGACCTCCCAAGATAACCTTGGGTATGAAGTCTTCGCGACGAAGCGTCCATGGAACCCGCAAATAAGCTTATGTAAAAATAGTCACCGTGAATGTTCTGTTTTTAGCAAGAACCACATTTTAGCCGCCAAACGTAGTGCTGCTGCCATGTTTGCTGTACTTGACGTGCGGCGCGCTTGCGACATTTTGGATTTGCTTCAATTCGCCTCAGTTGAACGGTGCCAAATTGTGTTATAGTTAGGTTACTAGGTTTTGTTTTCTTCTCCAGAGCTACTGGAGCAACAACAGCCAACAAACAAAACAAACTACTTCCAGCACATTCCTTTTAATTGCTCGCTATTGATAGTACGCCGAGGCTTTATTGTTAATGCGACTGGTGCGTGTGCAGCGGTATGGTTTTGAGAGCGACGCAACACAAGTGGTCGCCCCTCGATAACAATCTGATTAAGTGAAACTGGTATGCATAAATGAAAAAAAAACTGGATTAAGGCCCCCATCACAGCTCGCCACGGCCCGCACCACACACATCTGGCGGGCTGTTGTATAGCCGATAAAGGCTTTGCAGAAATGAAAAATTGGCACCGAATGCTGACTGCAAAAACAAATGAGTCGTAGCATAGTTTTCTTTAATGATCACTGTTCTAGGAAGCACTCAAAATGAAATATGTTCCAATGAGCCCATCCGACGATGTATCTTCTTCAGCTTTGCAGCACGTTTAATTTAGGTCGCTCAATTAATAGCGACACTTGAAGTGGCAAAATGATATTGCTTTTCATAACATGTCCCTCCCGCCACGTTATCACCAGACGATCGTGTTTGCAAATATCGAAGTGATTCGCAATCTCACCAACACCAGATGTACCAGAACTTGTGTGGACGCAAGCAATTGACACTCCCATGGCTGAGGGGTCGGTCTTTGCGATTAACACATCGCCAGCCATCAGGGGAATACAATCTAAACCCAAACCAAGCTATATTTGTCCCATCATCGTGTCCGTGTGTGTACTACACTTGAAAGCACTCTCCCGTCCATGTCCACCACGGCACACGGAACACGGGAACAATATTTCATTCACGGTCAAAAGCATCTCAAGATGGTCGGAGCTCAATGTAAAAAGGGGATCTTCAGAAGATATTTCGCGAGATTCTCCAAACCCCGCCGGGCCACTTGGGAGCGAGCAACAACACAGTTTTGACTCCGGCACCACCGGACATTAACCCAATCGCACACTTCCGCACAAGAAGGGGCTGTGAGGGGTGGAAGGCGGGCGGGCTCAAACAGGGAACCCACACGGTAAGGAACTCGCGAGCTACACCACCGACGCTAATCAAGACAGCCAAAAAGAACCAACCGAAGACGCATTGGAATGCGAAACATTAAACGAGAAGACGACCACAGCAACGATGACGGCCGTTGAGAGCGTCCCGAAATTCGCGCTGCCACTGAGAAAGCGCAC
Source organism: Anopheles merus (assembly GCF_017562075.2). Lineage (NCBI taxonomy): Eukaryota > Metazoa > Arthropoda > Insecta > Diptera > Culicidae > Anopheles > Anopheles merus. The sequence continues at coordinate 40,687,094 of NC_054083.1, forward strand.
TCACACACAGACACACACTCACGGCCAAGATGTTCGCCCCGAACATGTGGAAGTCATCCGTGCGGGGTTGGACGACGGGTTGCTTTTAAGTCCGAGTCTTTTTATATCCATAAAATCCACGAATTGTGGTCCAACGGAAAGTTGTTCCAGCACCGAACAGGAACAAGTTTGCTGGTAGGAGAGCTTACCTGTTCCAACGCCACGCCAATCTGCTGCTGTAGGATTTGTTCTTTGTTTTTTTTTTTTGGCTGTGGCTGTGCTGTGTGGCTGAGAAACATTGACACACTCAGCCAAGGTAAGAGACGGTGCTTTTTGCTTCGTGTTCGTCACATTATCGGACACGGGATTGGAGATGTGTTATGGCGGCGGTGCCGAAGGCGCTCCGTGCCATGGAGGTGGTGTGCAGTTGACGGAATAAATTATAACGTCACCGAAAGCGATGCCTATCGTCACGCTTTGTGCCATCCGCGGTCAACAGCGACAACAGCAATGGCACGAACACCAACAAAACCGGCAGGGCAGTACCTGCCGCCTACTGATTGCTCAATGTGTTCAGACAACTGTGACCACAGCGCGAAGGCAACCACCCCGCCGCAAAGCGCAAAAGTCACATACAGCGTGCGTGAACCATGCAGCCGCGGCGTATTAAAACGCGCACCAGGTTAATAGGCTGCTGGTAATGCACCAAACACACCAGGTTCTATTGGCACCAGGACATCGGTATGCCTTCGAGCGGACATATTATGGTTCAGAACTATCGCGTCGATGTTAAGAGCTTATCATGTTGTTGTGTGCTTATGATACTACCTCAACCTGTCAGAACAGTGCGCCGCGCTGTGGTGGCTCGATGGCTTGTGCTTCAGATGCGGCCCTTATCGTAACGAGTTGCCTACACCCAATTCCCCCCAATGGCACTCGATAGCTGACGTACAGCGACAGCTGAGAAACTTGAGTGTATCCCCGAGGCGCGTCCATCCATCAGCTGCACAACCCAAGTGACGTACAATATTGATTCCACACTCTCCACTTGCAATGGCAAAACAATGTGCTCCAACGAACTGCGCCTAGTCACACCCGTACATCACACCCCATCGGTCACTATCGTTTGGCGATTGATAACGTCACGGGACTATAAGGGACGACCGACGACTTCGTCCTCCAGCCGGATGCCATTCCCGAGTGTGATAGGTTTTCCAATGTATCCACAGCTAGCGCCAGCGTATCCCAAACATGCAATGTAGTCATTACAGTGGATGGTGTTTATGCTCGTCCAGCATATCCCTCCACTGGGCACACACAGACACACGCGAAAAAGGAAGGATACTATCAATATACATCACCCACAAGTGGCAGAACAGAACCCAATCAAAGGAGTACCACCCGGATGACGCTGTGTGGCGAACGGGTCAGAACGAATCGGAGAAGAAAAGTAAAAAAAACAACAGCAAACCACGGAAGTGGCAACCCTGAGTGTGTCCAGGCGAAAGGCCAGGCTATAAATATACACAAGCTACCCGTTGTTACACTGCCAGATGCGCTCGATGATGCACACGGGCACTCGCCAATCACTGGAGGAGGGAAATCCAATGCTCGTCCGGCACGCATCCGCACTGGCTTGTGGATGTCGATTCAAACGTTGTTATGCAGCAGCACCACCACAACACACCAGTCACCGATAGGGAGCAATACAACAAGAGAATAAAAAGACCTCACCACGACACCATGCCACGGCGCACAGCACAACGTTTGAATGTTGCCGGATTGCAAAGGTCGATAGTGAAAAGGTCAATTCCGGGTAACGCGACCAGGTGAACGAGATTGTTAGTGTGGTTGTTTTTTTTTCTTCTTTTTGCTGTCCCAAACTCCCACAATTGCATCCACAGTACGACCTGGCCCAGGTGCATAGTACGACACCACAGGCGGACCGGACGCGAAATTCTAACGATTCCAAACCACGGGCGCCAGCAAGCAATGGATGTGCTTTTATAGGAGGAGGATTGGATTTATGGATGAATCCTTGCCAATGGATGGTGCCAAACGAGCATATTCGCCAGTGTGGCAAACGTAACGATTGTTGGGAATTTGCGGCGAAAACACGGGCTAGCCATTCCAGCCAGAATTCCTGAGGGAACGTGGTGACGCATCATCCGGGAACCGGTGGGATGATTTCAAAATTTTGGACAGCTGTAACCCCACAAAAAGTAAGATGGTTAGCCTGTTTGGAATGATGAATCGCTCAAAAAGCCGTATAAAAAGAGCACAGGATGTGGAAGTTAACATGGTTTGCGATAATTAAATTATGGTTATCAGCAGTAACGACCTTTTTTGGTAAGACCGCAACATTATGATTTCATATTGGGTAAGCTAGAAATGCTTTCTCGTAGCACATAGACGATCTTTGGTCGCTTCGTTATCATCTCCGCTGACAGAAAAAAAGGAAATTCCCAGATAATTCAAGTCCCTCAGCTCCCTGTAATCTTGAACAAGATGTCTGAACATTACTCCCAACACTCATTTCACGCTTCCAGGGCCCTGCTCAAGCGGCATTTAATTGAGAGAGGATCATCGGGAACCGTATCTCCCCTGATTAGTCTATCAAAGCTTATCAGGAATCGAACCCAAAAGCTATCCCCATGAAACCATTGCAAGCTTCCGTCCACAATCGTGATAAGCAACCCCCTCCAAGCCTGGAACCATTTGGTCAATACCCAATACGAATGATTTAACAATCACAGCGAGTCTCGCGGTGTATGTGTGTAAGTTTCGTTTGATGCCACCGGGAGGTTCGCCGCTTGATAGATAATCAATCATTCTTCTTTGTTTTTTTTTCCCTCCCTAACGATACACGCTGCCTTATCGTTTGATCTTCGTTGTTCGCGTGCTGTCCAAACCATTGATAAGTCAAAATGACACCATTATCGAGCAGCCGGACAGTTTCGATTGTACAGCTGTAAACGCGTTTGGTTGATAACATCCGGATCCGGATACGAAGAAAGCAAGCGAATAAAAACGCATCCGTAGACGCGCTCGGTCTGTACTTACGAGCACACACAGCAGCAGCAGCACCATCCATCCCATGTGCCACATGGGACGGGTGTGATAACGGATGCGATTACGGATGTGCGGATTTTCCTCCCACAAACGCGGGCGGGCGGGTGTATTTGCACAGCACCTCCCATCCCATCTAGCTGACTGTTGTCTTAGCGCGTCTGCCGACGTGCCGACAGTCAGCAAGTAGGAAATTGTATTTAAATAACTTTTTATTCCTTTACACACACCTCCGGGCACCATTCAGCTCTATCTCTAGCTAATGATGTCGCCCATGACGGGACCACAGTACAGGGAAGAACGAAACGAAAGAGTGGGAAACATAGTGGGAGACATTGCGCAAACAAGGGCGTACTGTGCACGTTTCCGTCCGACAATAAACTGCTTTTTAATCATCAACGTCTCTAATTAGCACTACAGGGCAGTCGGCGTATGCAGTACGCAGTGTGTGTGTGTGTGCTGTTAGTTTGTTTAAATTGCAAAGGCTTCTAACTAATCAGACTTGGTACGCATGGGGACAATGTTTCAAAAATGCCCAAGAACACTAAGAAACCAACATCATCCCTTATCTCAGTGTAAAGTGAACATACCATTCGAACAATGCGCTGAACTCATTATCCGAACAATTCATACCATTGATAAACTATATCCCTGACCGGGGGGACATTCCAGGCGCGCACAAAGTTCAAATCGGAGGCCACATAATTCCTTTCAACCATAGCCCGATTACTCATCGTGATACTATTAACAAAATCGTTGTTGGCCCCGGCCCTTTCCCGTGCTGTCTTAATAAACTATCGATCGGAAAATGGGTCCATTGGCTAACAATTCTGGAGACATTACCTCTCAGCGCGCGGCCCCGTTATGGTCCAGAGTCGAATTGCTCTTTGCTTTCTGTATACGACAACGCTGGAGATGGGGACCAGCAACTTTGTTGGTTGGAAGCACAAATGCCTGAAGGCGGGCTGTGAGTGAAAGGCTTCGATGGGTCGGTCAGACAGAGAGTGGTATAAAAATAGCTAAAATGTGTAGGTCCAATTTAAGCGCCTCGCATGCGTCATCACATTTTAATAGCACCTGTGATGCAGTTCTTACATTTCCCGGTCAGGCTTACAACTACACGGTTGTAAATGTTTACACCAGTTTGCCAAAGGCTATGGTGAGTGCTGAGGATGAAAATAAACCTCATAGCAGGCCCTTAATTATGTATAGGACAGTTTATTTTTATACCATTGCAACGAGAAATTGCCTAATTGCTGATATAAATCGACATCGGTCAATAGGTTATTTTAGGTTATCACTCTATTTAGCCTTTCAATTATGTTGCCTTGAGAATCGAGACGCATTCATTCCCAACGTTCAATGACCCAACGTGTCCCAACTGCCGCTAGTAGTGCTTGGCAGACCCTCATATTACGCTTTCGGTTCGGTTCGGTTTTCACTTTCACCCGCAGCCGTGGCAGCGGATGGGCAGAAGCGAAAGTTAAGGTGATCGCCCATTCACTGGCTGTGAAATAAAACCACGAGAAACGGTGACAGAAGAAGATCACCAATACATCATCATCCGCCCGAGTGGCGGGAGAGCTGCTTAAGCCTTCCACCCGACTGGGGAGGTTGCGACAAGTGCGAAGACCTTCCCTTTACGGTTGATTGAACAACTGCCGATTGAACCTTCAACAAGGGTAGGTAACGTGTATGGCCGTTGATTCGAGCGGCACACACACACACGCCTTCTGTTGGTTGTAACGGAATGGAGACATTTTTTGCTCTCCTTTTTCCTCTCTCTAATCGACACGTGGAACGGTGTAACCGGTTACTGCTGGTGCTGCGTGTTGGGAGCAGCGGGAACGATTTGCTAACACAAACAAAACCCCCAACCCGCGCCACAGCTCTTTGCCACCGGAGCTGCTTTCTTTGCCACTCGGAGACGAACGGTAGCGTAAAGAACGAAACCCTCCCCCCGGGTAGCGCAAGCAGCGAAAAGGAAAGAGAGAAGAGCAAAGTAGAAACAAAACCATCACACCCGACCCGACACAAGGGGCGCGCAGTGGACCTTCCCCCGCGGGTGACCATAAAAGGGGAAAACTAACTTTTCCAACTGCAGCACGGTAACCTGTTGCATCGGGTTTGCGCTGTTACATCGTACCGGTGACAGATGACACCAACGAGCCCTGTCTGGGAATTTCTTCCAGCACAGGATGCACCGCTTAGCATACGGTTCTTCTGGCCAATGTGTTCTAGAGCGTATCCATTTCATACGACCGAGAGCGTTTTTTTCTTTATTGCTCCCCTAAAAATAAAAAGAAACGTTTTTGTGGATATTTGAGCATCAAGAGTTTTGTTTTTCATCTGAGTGTTGCATTTCTGAGTGGATGGGACCTTTCAAACCTCAACGCTAACATGCGTCAATCATTTCTGTTTGAAAAAAACCCCTCCAAAACTATCAAAGCTTCCCCTTTCCCTCGTTTAACCTTAAAACTTACCTAACACGTGAGCAAAAGCACCGTTTGCTCGTCCATTCGCTCGTTCAACTCACTCTGGGCAGTAGCGGTGGTGTTGGTGGTGGTGGAGGTGATGCGTGTGATGCTTTTACCCTTCCCTTCAATGGGCCTGTTTTCCACCGCCGTAATTGCCCCAAGCCACTATCGTGTGGTGATGGTGATGATGATGACGACGCCGGGCGATGATGATTACGGTGCCAATAGAGCAGCACACCGCGCAATAGAAAACTGGCCCCCTGCTGCTGTCGATTTTTGGATTTGATTTTCACGGCGGTTTGTGCGGCCTCTCCTCTTCGCCGCTCCGTTTATCGGTCACTCGGTCAGCAGTCGGCGAGAAACGAAAGGCAAATATTCTGTGGCGCTATGATGATGATGACGGTGATGAGATGATTATGGTGAACGTGGTTTTTGTGCCGCCCGGAGGCTTTACCGTAATGGCGAATGACGTCTGGGTGGGTGAGATTAGCTGAAAGAACTGCGCCGAAGGGGAGGGCAAATTGCGACAGGATTCTGAGCGTATTTTCCACTCACTTTCCGTAAATTCACACAGTAAACACACGAGTCGAGGAACACGGAACACGGAAAGGGCGACACTATGTTATACTAGCCAGTGATGGCCACCGAAAGGTTGTTTGGCGTGGTTTCTTATTTGCACAAACAAAACAGAAAAAAACAACAAATACACTTATATAAAACAAATTGCTAAAAACTAAACACACTTCTTTTTCTTTTTGTAGAGCGCGCCCAAGAGAACGAAGCGTAGCAATTATTGTGCGGAGAGACACTGTAGAGACACACTGCATTAAGAATTCAACACTTTCACTTTAACTCTTCCGCAACCATGGACGGCGAAACCTGTGGAAGATAGAAAAGGGGAAGATGGATGTGATGATGTTTCCGCCGGAATGGAAGCCATTAGACGCGAGAGAGTTGCAAACGGGGGCCACCAACAGCTGTGCCAACATTGCCAGGTTTTCCATTTAGCATCCCTTCGAAAGGGGAGAAATGGAACGGAGGAGGGAGGAGATTATGCTGATGTTTCCTCCTTAAGGACCTGTCCTGTTGTTAGATAATCTCTTCGCATAACTTTTGGTCCCTCTCTCTTTCTCTCTCTCCTTCTCGTTCGCTCCCTCTCGGTAGCCTATTACAACCGGGGAGCAAATTCTAAGCACGTCCAGGAAAAAGGGAGTCGTCCTCTTCTTAGGGTGACCGTGTGTTTGTGTGTCCCCTTGACCCGTTTTCGGTTTGCCTCATAAAATGCTTTCAGTGCTCCGGTGCTGCTCCCGCCCGGTTTTTATGCTAATTGCTACACCTCACTACGCATCGCATCAATACCCTCGGTGCCTGAAACGCCAAAAAGGATATTTCTTAAGTATCACTTTCACCCAGGGAAAGGGGGCAGGCCGTGCGCAGGGAATCGAGGGAACATCATCAACGTTGATTGATGAGCCCTAAAAGCATTTGCTAGATTGGACACAATGGACAATTAGCCTATTGAAAACGAAACAGCGAGCGGTGGATGGGCGCTAGTATTAGCCCTAAAGAGTGTCTAATACCTTCAGCCACCTGTCGTCTAATTGCCATGCGTTGCCGGGAAATGAGGACTAAATAGAGAGAGAGAGAGAGGGAGAGAAAGAGCGAGAAAAAAGTGGTCCTGCACCGGATGCGGATGGATACGACCGGGGCAGACATATTGGTCAAGGTCTCCAGCGACATCAATTTCGCAACTTCACGCAGCGCGCCGGAAGATCGAAGAGTCTAATCGATTTTTCCTCGCGTTCCCTAGGGAACGACGGGCCACTCCTCATTACTAGGATCTGTGGTAACTGGATTCCTGCGAAGCTGAAATGCTTCTCGAAAAAGATGGAATGTCACCGGTGGACCGCACAGCATCCACCCAAAGCCGGCGACTGATAAAATTTATCACATTCCGCAGCAAGATCGGTCGGCTTTGCTTCGTCGTAGCAGCAGCAGCAGCAGCAGCCCGGGCGGCTGTCGGGTGGCGTCTCTTTCGCGCAAGGAAAAATCAACCCCCTTTCCCGCCCGTTCGTGGAAGGGTGCGAAAGTCATCATCAGCGTGGTCGAATTCGGGGTTTGACTCTCTCCTTCTCTCTCTCCTTCTCTCTCTCTCCTTCTCTCTCTCTCCTTCTCTCTCTCTTTGCTGCAGCTTTCTTCCAGCAGCATCATCGCCGCTTCACGGTTGCGTTGCTCGGTCGGTGGCTCACGGCTCTAGCGCGACGTGTCTGTTGGGTTTTGGGTTTTGGGCACTTTTTTGCTGTACTCTATTGCTTCTGTTAATAGACACATCATGGCTACACTTGAACATCTTGGGCAGGATAGAGCACGCATACACACGCACAGACCTTGCAGGAAAAACTACACACTTCAAAACACTGGTTCGGGCTCATTCCAGCGTGAAAGCCGCTCCGCACCTCGTACTTTCTCCAGGTCCGAAACTGATTTCTCGTGCTTCTCCTTCTCTTTCTCTCTGACACACTTGCCGTACCATCAATGCCCAGGCTGCGCGGGTTGTTAGAGCGAGGCAGCACAAGTAGCAAGCCTCGCTAAAGGATCGAAGCAGGCTCCAGGGAGGCTGCAGTCTCGTTCTCGAGGAAGCCTTCACTATTGCCATCGAATTAACCCCACATTCGTCAACCTCACCACAAAGGATGGCCCTTGAGCGTGATGGCAAGGCTGCAGGGGCAGTGTGTGCATGCATGTGTGTGTGTGTGTGTGCGTTCCCCTATTTCTTTGCAGCCGGTGTCGTCCGGAGGCTGCTGCTGCCCGGAGCCCGGGATCAACGTCTTGCTTTGCATTCATCTGTCAAAAAGATACTGCTGCTCCGGGACGCGGCTTTCGGTGCCTGGACTTGCTTGGCCAAGAGCGTCCTTTTTGTTGTTCGTAAAAACGTTTTTCTCAGCTTTTTTTACACACACGCCCGAATTTTGTTCAATTTAATTTCACTTGCAATTATGTTTCACCGCGATATTACTCTAAAAGCACACAGCACGCACTACGGAAGAACGGATGGTGAGTATTTATTTAACACAATTTCAGAATTTGGAGAGAAAAAACACACACTTGCACAAAAACGCCTCATATAAACCGTTGCCAGTAGGTTGCGCTTTACTTTTAAAGTTATTGCTCCCGTTGGCTGCCACAGCGAACCGCACGCATCCTCAAGCTTCTCGAGAGACTGACGCCGCATTTGAACGCTACAAGCTCTCGGGGTGCACTGCACAGTGGTTATGCAAACGGCACATCGTGTCCATAATTGCATATTAGCCACTTCTTTGCTTTTGCAAGATCCAGATGATACCTAGCCAAGATGTTGCTAGAACAGCTGCTATAGTAACTTTCTTTCAATACCTTTAAATCCCGATAATCAGCTATTAATATAACGTTGCATCATAAGCAATACGGCAAAGCCGTACCTCCTGAATAAAAAAAATAATAACGTTGCATCTTTTTTTTCCGGAACATTGTAGACATTTATCTTATTTTGACCATTTCTCCCCAATACGCGCCCACTGCTCTCCAAACCGTTGCTGCGTTGCGAGAGAGCAGGAATGAAAATGAGAAATTTTTGAATTTCCAAAGAGAGCTCCAAACGTCAAACTGTACCGCTGTAAACATTTCGCGAACCAATGCTTGCCATTTCTTTCATCCCTTTGCAGCAAAATATCTTGCCATCTCTTATCTTCACATTACTGAAACGAGCATCTATGTGTCTTTATCCCTTTCTTTTTTTTTGCACGATATACGAGATTGACAGATAGGAGCGGCACGTCCAAAGAAAACAGTTAAAAATGCAGGGTTACATATTTTCCTGGTTTGTTGGTTATTTTTGGTATCAGCTGCCATGATACTGATTTGAATATTGCATAAAAAATACAGCACAATCCATTGAGCTACGGGGAAAAAATAGGCAGACCCATCAAGCGAACTAAACAGTCCTAAATCAACATCAAGCAAAAAAGTAGAAATATAATTTATTGCTTCTTTTATGTGAGAAATTTTAACGATATGTAAACTTTGGCGTAAACTTTTGAAGGGAAGTTTACAATCTACCATACAAATCGTAAACTTTTGTGTGACGTCCGTATAATATATAAGCATCTTTTTTATAAGAATATAAAATAACAAGACGAATTCCATTTTAAAACAATTATTGAAAAAAATGTGTCGGCAAAGTCGACCTTCATGTCAAGCCTACAAAGCTTAACTGTCCTACCCCTTGTCCATTTTTGACAGCTCATTTCATCTCGTCGTCATCGCTCGCAGCAGTAATAAAAACTAGAAGAAAGCGAACTGGAGTCAAAAGCGCTGCAGGAAAAATTACACGCAGGAGAAGAAGGAATTCGGGCACGGAAAAATCCGACGTAGGCAGTGAAAACCTCGACGAGCAACTGGTCTCGCTGTGTCTGCCCGCAACAGATCAATAGGTGTGTAAAGCGAAAAACGTGGTCGAAATAGTGCCTAAAATTCGCTTTTGCCCGCTTGCTGCTGCTGCTGCTTCCTTTCGGTCGAAAGTGGTGCATTCGTCGCATCGCGGCTCCGCCACTATAGGTGTGTTTCATACGTTCCTTGTGTTCTTCCTCTGCGCGTGCTGTTGCTTGGTGGGCACAGAGAGTTTTGCTTCCAACAGTGAACCAGCTTGTGCAATTTTGGTTCAATTTCATTGACGGTGTGTAGAAGCTAGCCAGATAAGCTCCGAAGCGAAAAGAGGCGAGCTCTGGGTGTGAAAAGTTTATAGAAGAAATTACTCATCGCTCCCACCACTACCACCACCAGCGCTATCTGTGTCTCTCTCCCTGTCTCTTTCTCTCTCTTTCGTCAACGCCACCGCTGCCGCCGCGCCCTACCAATCGAAGAGCAGGAGTACTAGATCGGGCCCGTGACAGTTGTGTGTTGCAGACAGTGAACAAGTGTCAAACCCCCGGGGTCGTGTCCCAGTCGTCGCTTTTTACACATCGCGCAGAATTGAGGAACTCGTTTAGTTTTGTCTTTCGATTATTTGGTGGTGAATAGATTCATTAGCCGTTCGTATTCTGCAGTGCGATAGTACAATTTGTACAATTTGACAATTTGTTGAAATAAGCATCATCAGGCATCCGTTTCGTCCGTGCGCCTTTACAACGCACCTACCGAATTATATCTGACCCATTCTTCCGTCTTCTGCATCATCTGCAGCACACAAAAAAACAACGGTGGGTTTTCCGGTGAAACAAATCAGCTAAAGCGGACCCTCCCGAGACGGCCAAAAACCTCTTCCACCCTCCGGATCTACCAACATCACTAGCACCCAACAGGCTACAGAAACAATGGCGGATGTTGACGATGTGATAAGCGACCAGGACAAGATCCGAATCGCGTCCGACTTCCTGATGCACGCACCGCCCGGCGAGTTTAACGAAGTCTTCAACGATGTGCGCGAGCTGCTGAACGACGATCGGCTGCTGAAGGAGGGCGCGAGTGCCGCCTGCGCCCAGTACAACAAGGACCAGCTCACTCCAGTGATCCTCGAAAACTCCGAGCTGGCCGTGCTCATCACAGAGTTTAACGATCTCGGTAAGTGGGTTTTTTACGGGGGCTTTCGATTCACGCGGCGGACACAAACCCATTGGCACGTTGCAGTATCCCAGAATCTGCCAGTCAGGGGCGCCATTAATAGTTTTTGAATGAAAATGCGATTCACAACACATCCTCTACTACCGTACCGTAGAGTAGGCTGTATATTTTTAGAAATCTTTGTCTCTCTCGCTGCCGGTCCGCCGCGCAGCGCTCTATCAAACCGTGTACAGCACTGTCCTTTTCCCCGTCCCGATAGCAAAGGGGGAAAAACGAAATCAATCTCGAAATTGGGATCAACAGTTCGCCGGCCCCGCTCGTTCGTGTCCTGCACAATGTAGAAGTGGATGCATTTTTTCAAACGTTTAAGGGGAAGAGAAGAATAAAAGGCACCAAAGTCAATGCTAGCCGAAGGGTGGTGGTGGTGCAATACATTGCAGCAGATAGCAAACCTCGCCGCCCTTTTAAAATAATAGCTCCTGTGTTTGTCGGTTCCATTCAACATAGATTCCAATGTTAAAATTCAGCGCCCGTGTTTGTTATCACAGAGCATATTATCAGACCGGCACAACCCCGCCCGCGTCACATTTGCTTTGCAAATCAAACACTCCGATAAGGATTGTGGAAGCCAAGGGAAGGAAGCTTTTCCGATTAGATAATGCCAAAATAAACGCACTCTCCGGCGTACAGATTTATTTCCTATCAATGGCAATTTTATGGACAACCACACCACCACACAGACTGACTCAAAACACTAAAATTGCGCTTTTATTCTCCTAAATAATAGAAGCAGAAGATACAAAATGGTTGCTTGCTTTTGTGTGCTAAACGTCATTCAACGATCGCAAAAGGGAAGAGGACCGACCGTGGGTCGATGTGTGATTATCACTTCTGCCTCGAAACCTTCATTAATATTAAATCTGTCAGGAAAACGAAACAAAAAGCGGAGACATTTCAACGATAGCAATCGAAACGTGTTTGCAAAGGCGTAAAAATTGAGTTTGGTAACGGTTGGCTGGCGATGCTACCCTCCTCCAGGGTTTAGAGAAACCCATGCTATTCCCGTGCATTGGATTTGGTGGTAAATCCGCCAGCGAAATGCGATACGCGATGCGTTAAACAACGTACAAGCTTATCAATTTTGTTTTAAACTATTTCTCAGAGCAAAAGCATTGCAATGTAAACAAATATCCACACAAACACACACACACGCACACACCGCGGTTGATCGATCGGATCGATCGTACGATGACTACATTCTTCACTGTGTGGCCGCTAGTGCTGGTGTGGCCATGCATCGAGCATGATTCATATGTGCGCTACATCTCCCCCACCGCCACCGGTATAATCCACCCAAGTATGGATTGTGGATTGCAATGAGCTCATGCTGCTGCTGTTGCTGCTGCGGCTGCTTTGTCTACGCTGCTGCCTTCCCTTTTGGCATTTTGTACTCCGGTGGCCTACACACTCTTCCCCAAAGCAACGCCGCTCATCTTCAATTATTAAAGCGTGTCCGGATGTTGTGGGGAAGTGTAAAGAAGTTGGTTCAAATTCCCTTATCCGGTAGTTGGCAAGGTGTGGAGATGAAAAGGAGGTTTTACGGATTACAGGGGTTTGCAGGAGTTCTCATAGTTGTGGGACACTTTATTGGCTCTTTCTTAAGGGAAAAGAACTGTATGCCATACGAATTGGACTCTATAGCACCGTTGTTGGACAAATCTAATAGGAATTTCCAAGGAACCTGTCAAATTAGGATGCCATACAGTCCAAATCCCACCATATGAAGTTCACTTCCAATAAGATAGCGCAAAATCGGTACGCAAAACACACGCTGCTCTCATTCTTCAATTGTTTCCCTGCATAGCTGGCACGAAACAGTAAAGTGCTCGATATTTGTTTCTCTTTTCACATTATCAGCCTTTTCGAAGCTTTTTCCTCCATTTGCTTTTCCGGTGTTTGTGTGTGTGTGTGTGTCCTGTTTGATAACGCACCGTGTAGTACACCAGCAAACTGAAGCAGAAAAGAACTTGTGAAACGTGCTTGCATTGGAGTCGTCGTCACTATCAGAGGTGGTCGTTGGATGTCTCTGCAGCCGCTGGAGCAAGTGTGTGAGATAAGCAGAAGAAGTGAGACACCACGGAGAGTGCGTGTCTGCATTCCTTTCGAACAATAAATGCAACGACCGGGAGCGATAGTGTGTGGCAGTTGACGAAGTAGCTGCTTTCCTCTGCATTCAATGGGCGGTGGTGTGGCCAGCCACGGGCCGAACTTATCTACGGTTTATTTGGCGTATTGCCACGGATGTTCACCTTCTACACCGAGAGTCATCCTCTAACCGTGCGGCGTCGATGACGTGGAGGGAGGAAGTACGCTTTCACTTTCCTCCACAAATCATAGCGAGGGTGTGGTGTAACATAATAGACAACACCCAGGGGGGTGGGCGTTTGTGTGCATCTCGTGGTGTAGCAAATGCACCACATCCCTCCTCGCTTTGTTTTGAACTGGCAAGTGACGAGAGACGGAGGAAAGATATGAAAATATGTGCACAGCTGGACGAGAAGGAGGAAGTCCAATCGGGCTATCATGTGCAAAAATTAACTTTAAAAGCATCGCTTTGGGGGGCGTTCAACCGTTTCGTCGCTTATCTAGCAATGAACGGGGCGGGTAGCAATGGTAAAACATATTCAATTCGATTCATATCTCAACGGTGTCCGTCGCTGGAAAATGAATTCACACAAGTGTCGGTGTAGCATAAAAGTGGACATTGGCAATGGAAGTTGATGTTTTAGCCACTTTAGCAGCGAAAGGCTCACTAAAACAAAAACACGTCTCTCTGTGCCTGCTGTGTGCAGTCGCATCAATCTCAACACCAAAAAAGGCAATGTGAAGACGGATTTGTCTCTACGCAGAGTCGGTGAGGCTGCGTACGATGAGACGCCGTACCACGCAAGGCCACCACGGAATCACTCACCCAAGACACGGAGGGGGGGGGGGTTTGTTTGGTAATGATTGTGCGGTTGGGCGACGGTAACGTGTCGTGTGATATATTTGGAAATGAGTATAGCTTGAGGAGGATCTCTCTCTTAATTGGTACACATAAACAACAACAACAACAACAACAAACACCGCTTTTGATGATCAAGCACGATCGTGTATTGCAGCTTAAAACGTGATCTACTTCAGAAAATTGTTTTATTTCATCTTATCCAACCTCCGCGGATGATCGGTTTTTTAGTTGGTGCTGATCGGAAGAAGTTGGGTGAAGGAGGTAGAGGAATCTAGTATCCAGTATCAATCACCATGACGCGCCGAATGATGTGTAAAAAGATCCGCGGGCATCTCAGCAAGCGCGTTTCAATTTCCGCACTACGTTTGAGCCTCCTCTCCCTCTATGGTGTGGTGGTGGTTACGCAACGGAACCGCGCAACGGATTATTGTTTGTGGTGCGTAAGGAACACACGAACGTGCGTGATTTTTCTACCAATTAAAACACCACAAACACGCTGGGAGGGAACGGGACGGGCAGAAGAGTGGAAGAATGAGTATGTGGAAGAAGAGCTTTTGAAGCCTTAGCCGGCCGTAGCGTAACCCTTAAGCGGATGGAAAATGTAGCAGATAATTCAATCTAACGAAGAAACTGTGGGCCCGCGGGCTCGTTGGTTGGCTGCCCATCTGAGGGCGGAGGGAGGGAAAACTCACTTTTATTGAACGTTTGTTATGTGGCGGTGGCGGTGGTTTGTGGGTAAAATTTGATGTGTTGAGTACGTCCGGCAGCTGGCAGTTTGTAGTGGCGATGGTAGAGTTAGTTCGGTGTTCTCGCTTTTATTTGTGCCGACGATCGAAAGTATATCGAATTACCTTCCCCACCTTTGAATAGGATTGGTGGATATGATGCGGTGGAGAGAAAAAAAAACGGGAAACTAAACAAGTACCCTTCGCATGGTCTTTATCTGAAGCGTTTGGTGAAGCGTTTTATTTGATTATTCCATTCCGATCAATAATGCACGCAGAACACAGAACGATGAAAATAGGATGCAAATTGGGAAAGAATCGTTCAACACAAACTGCAAACGAAATGCTATGAATTCTTAATCTTTTTAGATCGGCAAAAGTGTTGTTTAATGACACATGTGGTGACAATTTACTATTAAATTATTATTGTATATCTTTATGACCGGTTTGAAATGCTTATGTTCTGTTCTTTCCATTGGCCTCAGCTCCTTACTGATCAGCTTGTGTCTTTAGCTCCAACACTCATCAAAACACCCTAGTACTGTGTCTCATTTAGTATGTCCAGTGTGCGTCGATGTTAGCGTGCCCGCTGACATTCCATGACATCAGGGCAGGTCACAATGACGACCCCAACCCCTAATACCGCAGCTCAGCAGTGGACGGGCTCTTAATGATGGTCGCCACGAATTGTGTCCCATTAACGCCACATGCTCTTTGACACCTTTTTTATGATGGTAATTGTAGTTTTGTCTGGTGTCAGTGCCATCGGGCTTATCCATCACCCAACACCGGATTATCTTATGGCTGTGTTGGGCCGAGAAAATTGCAACTACTTACAGCCTATTACAGTGGCTGGACTGCTGGATACGCTGGAACTAGTTCACGCTATGCTTTGTTTTCTATGTACTGCTCTGTCTGCGTATTACTGAAGGCCATTGCACTGTTACCACAATTGTATAATTGGTTTATTGTAGCTCTGCTATGGAGTAGACATGTAAACAACACTCTTCTTCTTCCTTCAATTACAGTGGACTGTTGAGTAGTGATGGGAAAAATGAAGATTTCGTCGGAATCGATTTCGACATGCTTCGAAGTCCAGAATCGATTTCGGAATTGCGTCCAAAATCAAAATTGGCTTCGAAACTGATTCAGTTTCGGCATCTCCTGCTGCTAAGTATTGATAGCCGCATTGATAGAAATGAAAATTTATTTGTAAACGATCCATCCAAGAACTAATTCTCATTCCGGAGCTAATTCCATTTCTGGAATCAATCCTGTTTCCGTTACCGGAGCAAATTGCAATTCCCAGCTCAATTCCGATTCTGACTCCAGAGCCGATTCCGATCTCGGAACAGATTCCAGAGCCGACTTCGGAATCTGCTCCGGAGTCGACTCCGGATACGGCTCTGAAATCAGTTCGAACATTGGAATCGGCTCCGGAATTGATTCCAAACACGGAATCGGAATCGGGAAGCTCCGAATCCGAGCTCCCACCACTACTATTGACCATACACTAGACCTACTAAATCTATTCTTCTTTTCTTTCCCCTCTCCCCTCTCCTTTTCCTTGATGGCAGGTGGTGGCCGTTTCTTCGATCCGCGCACCAAGCAAAGCTTCAAGTTCGACCACCTGCGCAAGGAAGCGTCCGATCTGCAGAACCACGACGGCGACCACACGTCCGAGCAGTGGCGCGCGATGCTGGACATCGAGACGCTCACATACTCCGCCAACCACTACCGCAACGGGTCCTGCTCGGTGTTCGGCCGAACGGTGAACGGGCAGATCACGCTCAACGTCTGCATCGAGGACCACCAGTTTCAGCCGAAAAACTTCTGGAACGGCCGGTGGCGCTCCGTGTGGGCGATCACGTTCCCCGCGACCGGGGGCGGCACGGCCGAGCTGAAGGGTTCGCTCAAGCTGCAGGTGCACTACTACGAGGACGGCAACGTGCAGCTGGTGTCGGCGAAGGACTGCCGCGAGACGGTGCCGATCACGAACGAGGCCAACACGGCGAAGGAAATCATACGACTGATCGAGGAGAGCGAGCACGACTACCAGACGGCAATATCGGAAAACTATCAGACGATGTCCGATACGACGTTCAAGGCGCTCCGGCGGCAGCTGCCCGTAACGCGAACGAAAATCGACTGGAGCAAGATCGTATCGTACAGTATCGGTAAGGAGCTGAAGACGCAATAAAAAGCGCAAAAGCGGGCGCGCTGCCTTCCCCTCCTTTCCCGGACATACACACACGCTGCAGACGGCGGGGGCAGTCTGGCGAGGTCGGTCGGATACGGCAGAACACGCGACATATAAATAAGGAACTAAGGCGTATGCGCCTGTTAAAGGGCAAGGGCGCGCGAAACACGAGGAAAGTTAAAAAGGGAATGCGAACTAGAAAAATGAGGCGACAAGGTGAAGCTTTTTTTCTTCTTCTTTTTGTTTGTTAATTTCGTACGTACAAGATGATAGCAAGATCCCCTCCCCGTGCGCAATGCTAATGGAGTATCAGCAATGGAAGGTTCCGCAGCGAGAGAGAAAGAGAGATCCGCAAACACGCACGAAGGACCAGAGTTCTTTCAAAAACTAGTATTCAAAAGCGCCGTTTGAAATATGATAAGGGGAAGTAGTGGAGCGATAGTAGCCCCCATACACGATGCGTAACCCATCGTCCACGATCGCCTCTCGTGGTGGTGTTGGTTAATGATATAGGGAACCTGTCCATTCACAGACGATACCGATCTCTGTTCGCTGTCTGTTTGCTGCTTTAGATTCGCGTTTAATTCCCTTTTCCTAGAGCCTGCTTTTTTGCGATCGATCGAACATCTTGAGACGTTCGTTTTCTATCCTTTTTTTACCTTTTGATTTTATGAACTACTGTGTAAGTAACATTTGTGAATCCATGAGAAGTAGTAGAACTGTTTAGTGAACAAAAAGGGGCCGTTGAGCGGGGGAGAGAAATTAAAACGATACATTACACAATCACGTGCGCACGATACAACACCCGCTGGTAGGCAATTTACTAAGAACGAAAGCACACAAACCGACAGACAGACACACATACATTGTAGCGTTACTACAGGAAAAGCGAGTTGGTTAAACGCAACGGCAAAGCTAAACCGACGCATGGGAAATAAATATCTAAAACGGAAAAAAATAAAAAAAAGACCCACATTAAAACATTAATTACTAATGTCCTTTGGTCCTTTTTCCCATCTTCTTTTATGCAAAGAAAGCACAGCTGTTGGGAGGGGTGGAAGGAAATGGTCCTTCCGATAATAGTGGACACGATCGTTGATTACTTTTTGTACGCAGTTTTGCCATTATATTGTACACCTACCCACCACCGCCAATGTTCGGTGGCCATTTGTTAATGGTTAGTTAATGGGGGGGAGGTACGATCGAGCGCTTCGAATAGAGAGGACAGTGTTAGCACCCGAGCTATGATTTAATAAGCGATTTAATAGAGAAAATAAACGTTGTGGAATGTAGGGCACGACGGATCGATCTGTTCAATCCGTTCAATTTGCAAAAAAAAACCCCGTTGAATGTGGTCAATAGTTTATTTGAAAAAAAAAACAAAACAAAACAAAGTGCATTACAATGAAGTGCTCTGACAAAGATGTGTGCACCGCTTTCCCTGTTAAACAGGGATTTTCTTGGGTTCTTATAGTTGTGGGACACTTTCTTGACTATTTCTAACTGGAATTTAACGCTAACGAAGGGAATCCTATTAGAAATAGGAGAAAGTTGCTACAGAGTTCAATTCCTCTTCACATGTAGTTCATTTCCTTTTAGAAACATTCAAGAAAGTGTCCCACCACAATGAGTACTTCTGAAAAATCCTGTAAAGTATATAAGCACGGACGCCACAGAGAAAAAAAACACGCACATTTCCCTTGCAATTTTGACTAAGCTAATAAAAAAAAAACATACACCTTGCTTATAATTTAATCTCGAGTGTTACAATAAAAATACATGCTTTCGTGAGTGAGTTTTGTTTTCGATGCAAAACAAATAGTGCCACACAGACTAGCATCATTTCAACCTGGTGGTACATCTAAGCAAGAGGAGAGGTGTGCTTTGGGGTTGTTTTTTTTTTTACTAAATGCATTTAAAAGTAAGACGGAAGAATACATACATGTAAATGAGCTAAAGATACCACCGTTTAGAGTGTTTTTGATTTGATTTGCCATTTTCGTTGGCGCTGCTATCATTTGCCCGCATAGCACGCGGTAGTGATGGTGGAAAAGGTGGCCAAAAAATGAGGAAAATTCTGAAAACTACTGGAAATGTGTGTTTGTGTATGAATTTGTCATGTTTTACTAGAGAAAGGAGAGTGAACGTGAACGAACGCGGTTAACAATGAGAGTATGATCAACGGCAGCAATTATGTGTTAGATATACTAAAAAAAATCAAATGAAAGTAGAAGAGCAGAAAACAAAAGAGAAAACAGTTTCATCGAATCGAAAAATGCTAGAGGAAGTAATGCAGTAGAAAAGTAGGTGCAATTATAGAGGTGATTCAGAATCAAAGGAGAGTAGAAGAAGAGGAGGGGTAAATACTACTAAAAGCCAATAAAAACGAATGCAAAAAGCACTATAATAACGCTGCCGCACTAACACTCACAGTTACAACAAAAAACAATGGTCAACAGGACATGGAAAGGACAGCCTCTCCCCGGGATAGTGTGGTAGAGGAAAAGCGGACGCCGTACGTATGTGGATTGTTGCAATGGATAAGGGGAGCGGGGGAAAAGTAATAAAAATAATTGTATATTACTATTACAAAAATATTATATAAATTAAATAAAATTCATACAAAACCACATACAACACAACCACAACATTCTCCACACACCCACACACACAAATCCACGTCCACTTCATACGATGTTGCTCGTTATGGTTCGTTATTTTGTGGTATCGGTTTCTACTATTTATTAACTCTACTAAAAACAACGATTGAATGCTTTCTCTACTTACGAAACTACCTTAACGAACGAACCCTACTCTTTGGCTTGACTCTCTTCCGCCCTTATCAACAACCGCCGGTCCGGTTCGTTTTTCAGCTCCAGCTCTGCCCGCCTTATCACCCACCGTTCGTCCTGCATTTCCGCCCAGAAGTAGTACTTGCCGCGGGTTTTTGGTCCCCTCACCGGTACAGCAAAGCTATCGATTCTGCCGCCGCCGAACTTTCTGCTTTCCTCTCCGTAATCGAAGCTTAGATCCTTTATCGGCTCACCGAGCAGTTGTATCGCACCTACGGAATGGGGAAGGGAGGCATTTGAATGATAAACCACAAACCACCCGGGAACCGTTCCCAACCACTGCCATCATACCCGGATGAGATCGGAGCAGTTTGAGCGATTCTTTGTAGTACGGCTGGCTGCGTATTTTGTCCTCCAGCTTCACCTTCATTATCATCGCACAAGTAATCCCACCGATCGCTATGTACGTAGCGGTTTTGGTGAGCGTTTTTAAGGATACCATGTTGTCGGCGGCTACCCACAATTCACTCGTTTTTCTTCCTTACATGCAGCAAAGCAGCAAAACCCGGCAACGGAGTGCAATGTTGTTGTTTACATCAGATCACGTCATTTTTACGGCTTTTCAGGCTGCGTTTAGCATACCGGGTGCAGTACTTCAAACTAGCTTCTGCAGGGTTCGCTTCATCGTGTGTTCTAAAATTGCATAAACGGTAAAATTGAAAGGAAAATAGCACTCAAAATTACTTTGCTTTCTGATTTCATATACTTAGCATGTTTATTTTCAATATATATATATATACTTCTTATAGTTTTTGTTGTTGCTGTTTGTTATCACTCCCTCCTCTTTCTAGGTTTGCCTAAATTGTTGTTAAACCAGTTTCAGTTGTGTTCATAATACGGCATACATAACCACGTGTGCAAGTGCTTACATTATCCCGCTTGTTAATTTTTAATCGATTTTCTCCATTCCGCCTTTGCAGCAGAAGACCTGTGTGGTGTATCTACCGCTGTCTCATTCATCTACGTGTTAGGAGCATGTGTTATTTTTTGCATGTGCTTTTTGCCATCCCGCACATGAGCACACACGATCTGTTTTCCAATCAATCATCCTCACATCTAGCTTAAATGTAGTAACAACGTTTTTGTTTTGTTTTTTTTTTTCAACAGTCCGTTACAGGAGCTACGGAGCCAGCGTGCGCAACGACCCGTTCGCCCCCGTTCCTTCTTAGAGTAGTGTTAGGCAAAAAAGGGAAAGAAGAAAACAGTGTCGAAAATACAACAGGAATAATTTGCCACTATGTAAATATACCTTACTAAATCAAAAGGGGCCTGGGGCAAATTTGGATATAATAACCTGCCAGACAAAAGGGATAGGTTGGGGGATGGGTGATACCTTACAACCTAGTTTAGCAAAGCTTACAAAGTAATTATTAACGTTCCGTTTCCACCGCACGCAACTGATATAACACTGCGCACGGCTACTAGAGCTCTTTACACCTACATTTCGCGACGTTTTTTTTCACAAATTCGATTTCGTGCCCGTGTACAGCCAAAAATTGACTAAATAAAAAGCAGCAACCCCTGTCCAGCTGACCTGCAATGTTTTCAAAACCGTAAACCATTGATAAATTTGATAGAGTTGTGTGTGTTGTGTGTGAACTGTGAGTGAACCGAACCGAGTGGGCATCGATCATTTCGCACTGAAGTGTCTTTCCCAGCCTGCTGCTGCTTGCCTCATCGAAATTGTCGATGAAATTCCGCTCAAACCACCTCGGACGGGTGGATTTTGTCATACAGCAACGCCAAAAGTGTATGCTCATGCATCCCAGCCAGCCATGCGATTTGCGCTACCTACCGTTCCCTACATCGTTTTTTTCTGTTGCCCGTTTCCATTTTCAAGCCGGAGTTGCAACGATTTTAGTAACGATCGTGTGCCATTGATTTTAAAATCCTTCTTTCCTGTTTCCTATCGAACCGCTCAGTATGCAACTGAATTGCTGCACCTTTCTTTTTCACCCAAAGGTGCGTGCTTTCAACTTGCCCAGCTCTTAGTAAGGGATAATTCGTTTCCTATATAACAGAAAATAAGAAACATTTCGTAATATATATATGCTACCGCACGCTCGCTTTACGTCCGATTCATCACTTTTATCCTGCACACCTCCACAAACGCTCCCGTGTGCTCCTGGTGCCTGCAATTGGTGCTCGTGTGTAGTATCAGCTAGCTTTCGCTCTCCTTTTTCCTTTAACATCTAACTCCATTGCTTCTTACTTTTGCCTCGTAACCACCAAAACGGCGCGCAACATGGACGTATGGACCAGCGCAGCGGAGGCTTCAAGAGCAAATTGGCGTATTATAAATGGCGCATTGCCGCCGCTTATTCGAGCACTGGCTTTCGAGGTTTGGCCGGTTTCGCCGCCAATGGGGGCGGTGATGAAGCAGAGCTCGACACTGCCGTGGCTGCTGTCGCCGTAGGCGGCACCGGGCTTGTCGTAGTGGTGGTGCTGCTGCTGCTTGCATTGACCTCCGTACTCGTCACTTCCGGCATGGGCGCAGTCTCTTCGTCCTGCTGCTGCTGCTGCTCGATGTCCCTGCTGCTTGCCGAGACTCCGGTTTCATCGTCGGCCGCTTCCTCGCCCGCCATTGGTTTCGTTATCGAGCTGCTCACCGTCGGCGAGGAGGTCGGATCAGCAGCCACGATCGTCGCTGGGGCGGCGGCTACGTTCGCCGACGGGTTGCTGCTGCTGGCCGCATTGAAACTCAAATCGTTCGCATCGAACAGGGAGGACGTTTCCTCGTCCGTCGTTTGCGATATCGAGGCGGCACCATCGCCGGCCTCCCGGTGCAGATGCTGCTGCGCCGACTGGGGCTGCTGGGCCGGCTGGGTCTGTTGCTGCTGCGGCTGCTGCTGCTCAGGCAGCGAATCTTCATCCGGTTCGACGTGTAGGGGCATTTCACCCGGCTTCAAGTTGCTGTTTACCGAGCGAGAGCTGTTGTCTTGCTGCGCATCGTCGCTACGCTGTCGCACCGCCGGTTTAGGTCGTAAATCTACCAACAAAAAAAAAAGAACACAAGCCAAAATAAGCAATCACACCCTCATACAAGCAATCAACATCGCCAGAACCGTACATACCCGCCTGCGAATTGTCCTCCGTAAACAGTCCCATAATTGGATTGGAATCGTCCGAACGCTTCAGCCCGCCGACACTGTCCTCATCGGCACTACCGTCCCCGAGCAGTCCGCCAGCACCGGCCGCAGCGCCCCCCAAGCCGGACGGCAGCTCCTTCGAGGCGAGCGAGCTCATCGTGCCCTGCCCGACGAGATGGTGAGGTATGTGCGGGTTATTGCTCGAGCCCGTCGCTGCCACCAGCTGGCCCGGCATCAGCCCGGCCGCACCGCCCTGGGCCGCGGCAATGGCGGCCGCCTGCGACGGCGTGAGCGATTTGCGCGTCTTTTCCGCCTTGCGCCAGAGCGTGATTTCCTGCTGTTTGAAGTACCGCCGGTCTTCGGTGTCAATTAGCACCAGATTGAGGAAGTAGCGGACCGAGAACTTCTTGTTAATCTCGCGCATCGTCACGGTGAGGTCGTACCCGGCGAGAAACACCCGGATCGGTATGCTTTCACCCTTCACCGGCGACCCGTCCATGATTTCGTACTTGGCGATAATTTCGTTCTCCGTGTACATGTTAGGTCCTGCATGAGGGGGGAGAAGGGATGTTGGGCGGAATGAAAAACGTGTCTCGTGTATTAGCAAAACAGCGGAATGTGGAATGTGTGTAAAGCGTGGAAAAACAAAAACCAAAACGTAACTCACCCGAACCAGTCTGTTCCCGCTTGATGATGGCTATTTCCATGTGTTTAATCTTAATGCGCACCAGCAGAAAATAGATTTTGCCCACAATCACATCCTTTAAGTGGTACCTGTAGCAAAGGGACAGAAAGAGACAGGCGTTAAAAAGAAGCATTCTCGTATGAATTCCCTTTTCCTCCCTCGGGACTCACTTGCTCTTGTTGTACTCGAACTCGATGTGCAAACAGTCCTCGATGCCCACCTCCATCTTGATTGGACTGTTCGTGTCCGGATAGCTCGACAGCGTATGCACCGCAATGTCCACCTCCCGCACGATATCACTCAGCCGGCGCACAATCGTCACCCGCAGGAAGTATCTGGCAGTAGGTAGTAGTAACAGTAAAATATCGCATAAATCGTACAGCAAACAACAGTGGCAAGCTCAATGCACTGCAAATCCTACCGTAATCGAACGTTCGAGCCGACGTACACCTCGTACGGTTTCTCCACGTTCGCAAACTCGAACGGATATGACGTGTTCTGGATGAGGTCGCCCGGCCGGGCCAGCTCGCGCACCAGGCTCAGAAAGTCGTGATGATTGCCCCTATCGTAATACAATTCAATTTGACCTGTAACGAACGGGCACAGCACCGTAACGAAACGATTTAGCCGGGAGAAGAAGAAGACGCTTGTTGTTGCTGCGCGCTGCTGTGTTCGCAAACACACACACACACAACGCAGATTCATTTATCGAATGGCGCAAACCCTTGCGTCGCCCGCGGAGGACTGGTTTAATTTATGTGTATTAATATCTTGGTGGTGGGCTGAAAAGTCAACAAATTGATAAAACTGCCTGCCACTAGCTGTTACAGAGGGAGCGATGATGATGACGTCCGCCGTTTGGCCTAGCTGCTCTGATAAGAATGCTCCGGCCGTGAGCTTCCCGCCCAATAAGCATATCGTTTTTTATATCCGAATTCCAACAATGTCCGTGGGCGAAGAAATGCACCGACAGAAACCAATTGGCCGGAATTGATATGTAGGTCTAATTCGACTTTAAAAAAAAAAAGGTATCGAAACCAACAAAATCAAGTCAAATCTGTTTTGCTCTTTACGCGAAATTGGCACAAACCAGCGTTTGGCGCAAACACATACACACGCTAGCCTCGAAACCCTCCCTCCTCGGTGCAGTGATATGACCAGCGACGGGGTTGGCACACACACACACACACAGCGATTGGTGGTGGATCGTTGCGCATCCATACAAATAACGCACAGCAGCAGCGGCGGCGGCGGCGGCGGCGGCAGCATACTCACCGATAAGCTCGATTTTGATACCCTGGTGTTCCAGCTTGCTGCCCGGTTTTTTGAGCGTAATGTTCACCTTTCCGCCCACCGTTTCGCCGTCGTAGTACAGCAGGTACTTGTCCTTCTTGCCGTCCTCTGTTTTGATTTCCGCCTGCTGCCGGTTTTCGGCCCCATCGAACACGACGTCGATGTCGGCCGACTGGCCAAACCGGAGGAAATTCTAGAAGGCGGAGGAAAAGACCCGGAAAACCATTTAGCATCATTGTTGATCCAGCAGGAGCGCTTCGAGCAGTTTGCTAGTGCAAGGATTACCATGATGATTCGGTTCGGTTCGGTTTGGTTTGGGATGGATTTCCCTTTTTGTGCACCACTCACAGTAGGGGGACGACCGTTGTTCGGAGTTTCGGGATCAATTCAGCCAGCGCAGTCTATCCGCCCTAATCACCAATTGACTCTGTGCGGTGCTTTTGTTCTCCCTATCTCTCTTTCACACACACTCTCCCTCTCTCTCTCTCGCTTCTTCACTCTCTTTCACTTCCGCTTCTTATCACCAGGGGCTCACGGATATGGGCAGTGTAAGCGCAAGTTAGTTAACAGCCGGAACCGCACGGTCGCACTGCAATCGATTAAGATTTGGCTGCTGGTTGGTGGTGGGGGCAGAGTGTAAGCACAACAAACATACGGGCCAAATCTAGCACCCCCTACACACACACACACACACACGCACACGCACACAGGCGCGCACTCAATGCATACACACACAAACACACACGGAGGCCTCTGTGAAAGCTGTTCGTGCGGAACACACACGGCGGAACACGGAGGGCTTTACACACTTTTCGCCTCAATTAACGCGGTACGTGACGTGTGTATGTGTATGTGTGTATGTATGTGACAGTCTGGGCCTAAAACCAGAACACCACTTCCGGACCCCACCTCTACTGCTGGGGGGGGAGAATGATTTGATGCGGCTTCCGTTCCCTCCTCTGCTGGGGCAAGAGTGAGTCTGCGGTTTTTGGTCCTTCTCTTTCTCTCGTCTGCACTTTTACACCGCGTGAGATGCGTTTTGTTGCCACTGTTCGTGGTGAAGAACACTTTTGCAGACGGAAAAGGGTGGTGAGTGGAAAAATTTCGGTGGAATGCACCACCGCCTCGCCCCACACCAAGAACAGGCTGTGCAACTCTGTTGAGACAACGACGGCAACGACAACGACGACAACGACGAGGACGACGACTGGACTTGCCCGAGAGGGTTCGCTAGAGCCGATTGTATTATATAAGAACGCACCGCACACAGCACGCACAATGCACTCAATCCTCGATTTCCTTTCGTACCGTCGGGGAAAGCACTTTTCCCGTGCCCTGGCGAGTGAGAATATTCCCTTTTTTCGTCACTTTTCCGCGCCGCTAGGTCGTCGTTCGTGGTGTCTTTCTTCGTTTCCTTCGTGAATCAGTTTTTTTTTGTCCAATTAGCACAAATTGACGACTGCTGTCAGTTTCTGCTTTGATGGCTGCTGTCAAAATCCCAAATGTGAGGGGTAGGACAGTTTACCTACGTTTCGAATGATCCATTTTCGGAAGTTTTTTAAAAAATCGCTAGCAAAATAAAAAGAAAAAATCAATTGCTCTGAAAATGTTGGTAAATAGTTCATGAAGAATGTATTTTACAAATGAGAAATGCCACGTGATGATTGTTTTTTTTTCTCCAAATTTTACACTTAGTTCAACTAAGCAACGGACGTTTAAAAAACATTCGTTGAAAGATTGCGCGCGTGCGATCATGGGGCACACGCACAACTCGCCGCTTCCCCACTTAATCGCTAGGAAAATTAGTTAGCTAACGCAACGGAATACTTGCAGAAAGTATTCATTTGTGCGATTGGAACGCCCGGAAGTGGTTCTCCTTGAAGCCCTTCGTCTGGTACTGGCTCACGTTCGGCACCACCTCATCGATCCACGCCGGATCGATTTCGGTCACGTTGCGCAGATAGTTCAGTCGCGTCGCCACCAGCTCGGTGTAGACGACGACCGGGGGCCGGAATTTCCCGCACACCGCGCTGGACGGATGTATGCGGGCCTTCAGTGCGCTGGTCGAGGTGAGGTACAGGTGGTCCGGCTGCTTCGTGGCAATGTTCGCAAACAGCCCGGTCAGCAAACACTTGGCGACCGGGGTCGTATCCTTCCCGCACGTGCTGCTCGGCAGATCGAGCGCTTTGCAAATTTCACTCAGCTGCTCCCGGATCGAGGCCACGTGCGTTAGGTTGCGCTCGTTGAGGAAGTTGTCGAAGCACCAGACCTTCGGTTTGGCCCGCGTCTTAAACTCGTTGAACACGTTCAGCAGCGTGATGTGGTCGCCCGAGCGGTCGAAAAACTTGGAGTGTGCGATCAGCATCTGTTCGCGCTTGTGCACACTGTTGGTGAACACGTTCTCGCCCGACAGCATCGCGATGATGGTGAGCATCTCCTCCAGGCAGCCGAACTTGGGCGCGGAAAGCAGCATCTTGGAGTACTTGGGATCGAGCGGGAAGCGTGCCATCTTGGTGCCGAGCGCGGTCAGGATGGGATTCTCCACCGAGGAGATCGCATTCAGCGCCTTCAGCTCGAGCAGCCCGCCCACGATCGCCTCCTCCGGCGGTTTGTCGATAAAGTCAAAGTCTTTGTAGTTGACGCCCATCACGAGCAGGTTGAGGATGGTGGCGGCCATGTTGCAGCGCAGAATCTCCGGCGTCGTCATCTTTTCCAAATGCCCGTACACTTCCTTGGAGTACGTGCGGTAGCAAACGCCATCGCTCAAACGCCCCGCACGGCCAGTCCGCTGGTGGGCTTGCGCCTGCGATATCCAGGATACCTTCAGCATGTCCATCCCCGTGATGGGATCGTACGAGCGTACCTTCGCGCGGCCACAATCCACCACATACCGGATGCCGTTGATCGTAATGGACGTTTCGGCAATGTTGGTCGCAAATATAACCTTCCGCACGTTACCCGGCGCAGGGTTGAACACGTCCAACTGTTGGTTCTGTGGCAGCGCAGCGTACATTGGATGAACGGCAAGCTTTGGAAGGTCCGGCGAGAAGCTCTAAAAGTGCGGAAAACATCATTAGCGAGAATGTACGAGTGCATGCACGCGCTCACTGGTGCGTCCTATACCTTTGCCAAGCGTCGCATCTTGCCAACGGTTGCTTCTATTTCTTCCTGACCGGTTAGGAACACCAGCACATCGCCGGCCGGTTGCGTTTGGTGGATCTCTACCACCGTCTTCAGACACGCCTCGATGTAGTGCATTTTCTCCACCATCTGGTACACCTTCACCTGGTACGTGCGGCCTTGCAGGTACACGATCGGACAGTCGGAAAAGTAGCTCGCAAAATGGTCACAGTCCATCGTGGCCGACATGATGATGACCTTCAGCGGCGTCATGCGCTTGAGGGCTCGTATCTGTTGCGCTTTCTTCACCACTCCCAGCAGCACATCCGTCACGATGGTCCGTTCGTGCACCTCGTCCAGTATGATCACGTTGTAGTTGCGCAGCTGCCGATCGGACAGCGCCTCCCGGCACAGAATACCATCGGTCATGTACTTAACCTGCGTGTTTTCCGACGTCATGTCCTCGAAGCGCACCGTGTACCCGACCAAATCGCCCAGATTGGTTCCCATCTCCTGCGCGACCCATTTCGCTACGGTAATAGCGGCCACTCGGCGCGGTTGCGTGATGGCAATCATTTTGTCCCCGTTCAGTCCCGCCTCGTAGATAAACTGTGGCATCTGGGTGGTTTTTCCGCTGCCCGTCTCGCCCAGCACGATGATCGTGGACGACTTTCGCACCATTTCCATCAGCCTGCGGATGGGAAGATGGGGTAGCATGAAGCAACAAAACCGCGTGGGAGTGTGGTGTTGGTAAACTTACGATTTGCGCACCGAGTAGATGGGCAACGACAGGCGTTGCTGTTTCGCCTGCTCCTGCTTCATATAGGAGCGTGAGTATTGATTGCCCAGACTGCTGTTGCGACTCGAAAGTCCGGAATCCATCGTTTCGGCCGGGCTTTTCCAATTACTTTTTCTGTTCGGAATTCGGCACGCCGGAAAATAAACAACCTGCACCGATTCCAAAACACGCCGCCGCACAATTGACAGCGCTCGGGGCCCGTACAACCTGCCGAGGGGTTTTGATGTTCGAATATCGCTGCATCTCGCTTATTTTCTCTACCCTTCCTTTACTTGCCTACAGTGCTCTTTTCACAGAGTCTCCCATTTCTCCAAGAACGCTTCGCCCATTTTTGTTCATATGCCGAGTTGTGTATGTTCTCGCTCGTTGTGTCATGCCATCTCTTGCGCGTATGGACGTATGGAAAATGTAAACAAACTCAGTGGGTGATGTGAATGTGGATTGAACAATTTTGTCTTACTTTTTACCATTTTCCATGTCTTTTTTACATTGACATACAGGGTTTTCCGATAGAGCTCAAGACCGCGGGATACTTTGATGAATCGGTGAGAGTCAATCGCAAGACTGCGGAAGGATACATGGAAACGTTAACGATACCGGGATCTGCTGATTTGTATCGCAAGACTGCGGCACACTTTATCGGGCACATTATCGCCTCGCAGGGACATATGTGTCTGACAGCAGCGATCGTCACCGCGCAGCCACATGACGTCAAATATACAGCGAAATGAATTATTTGACAGGTGAAATATCTGACAGCTGCTGCTAAAGGGTTGGGGGCGATACAACATCCGCTTTCGAAATTAACTTTAAAAGGATATCTTCTTAAGCATAACATTCCCAAAATGAAAGAAATGATGAATTGTTGAATGAAAATTAACGAAATATTGAACATTGAAGTTCTTTAATGGAATTAGTTACGATTTTGTGCACGTTATTTGTCAACATTGCACATCACCTGGTTGCTGTGATGCGTTATCTGACAGATATTTCGCCTGTCAAATAGGTAATTTCGCTGTATATTTCACCTCATGTGGCCGCGCGGTCAGAACCGACTTTGAAATAAATACTTCAAAGATCAATACCGACTTTCCTCAATTTCCTCAGCGCATCAAGGCCACAATCGAATGAAGACATTTCATAAAAAGCCACCACCGAAAGCGATGAGATCAGCTGATGCGAAAGCGGAACATGTACGAGAAAGTGACCCGGCGCTCTAGCACCAATCGAACACGACATCGAACATGAAAAATGTATGGGATTTGACATGTTTGTCTTGTTTGTTTGTTTGTGTCTGACAGTGCACCTCCATATGATTATATGGGCTTGTTCGAGTCGGATGTCGTGTTCGATTGGTGCCAGAGCGCAGCCTGAGACGGTGGAGCGCAGATGCTTATATGGCACACATGAAATGGAGGAGCCCGTGGGGTCAATGAGGGAAGGGGGAGGTGTAGGAGTGGTGGAGTGTATTTATTTTTTTTACTTTTTGTCGACCATCTTGAACCCTCCCAACAACTTACAAAAACAATTGCCAGCGAGGAAAAATCGCACCGATTTGGAGCGTTGGCGAGTTCACGAAAACCGGTCTTTGACAGGCGTGACGAGAGTTTATGCGTTTGCGTTGAAATGTTGGTTTTAAAATTACCGTTGATATGTGATGATTTTTGACGATTAATTGCAATCAGTTTAGTTTGCTGCCAGCAAAAACAAATGTTAAATAATTTCAATAGCCTTATCACCTCGTACAATTACAATTTCTCAATTCCAATAACCAAAGAACCAAACCGCTAGTTCCCAAAGTGTCAAATAGTTTTTTTTTCCATTTTTTTCCTCATCAGCCAGCTGTCATTCACGGATGGAGGGCAGGTAGCGTACACACATACACACATCTGCATGTTCCATTCATTCGCTCGTTGGTTGTTGACTTCTTCTCGTGGCGCACGCTTCGCTCCTGTTCTGTGTTTCTGCAAGCAGTACGTGTTTCAAGAAGTATTAAACGAAATGTTCAATTAAAAGCTTTTAGTTTATGTGCAATTGTAGATAGATTTAGTGTCTGATAGGAAAACGCATGTGTACCTTACATTGGTGATTTCCATATCGCTGGAAAAACCAATGGAAACGAAGCACTTCCTTTCGCTGCGTGTGGTGTGGTGTCTTGTGTGAATTTCTTTGCAAAAAAAAACCCATCTGTTAGTGCCCTACTTTCCTCAACGCCGAGCATAATTATTCTCCCATTCACGAAAGTGGCCATGAGCTTGCTTAAAAAGTGTGCATGTGCAGGGCCAATGCAGCGTGTGTGAACCTGTTCTTCTGCACGTTTTGGCCAAACTGGTGCTGCTGCTACAAAGTGTTGTTTAGAGCGGATTTCGTAAAAGCAACTGAGCTTGCTTTATGCGCCGTGCCATGTGTTGGTTTTTTGTTGTTGTTCTTGTATCGCGTGTGCCGTAAGTGCAAGTGGATAATGTTGCAAGCCATGGCCAGGCGCCCGAGGCGAAGTTGCATTAGGCAGCAGATAATTATCTCCTCCTCGGCGGTACTCGTGTACCTACCCACCAAAATGCCTTATCCATTCGAAATGTTAAACCCCAGACAGTTGCGGTTTCGTGTTTCTCGTCGCACCGGGATGGAAAGAGCATGTGGATGGAAGCCGCCCTGAACCAATGAATTGAATCCACACACAATCACGGGAACGGTTCTCCCAATCATGTGGCCAAGGGGAATTGAATAATCGACTCAAGATGGCAAATTACCACACATTGTAGGGAGGGCAGGCGCAGCGGCAGGCTTCTTCTCCAGCCTTTAACGAGTTTAACTGATTCACAAAGGAAAAACGAAACACGACATTCTGCAGCTGCAACCCGGCAACATGCGCATCGTGCTGGAAAAAAGGAAATGCATACAGAAATAGAGAAAGAGAGAGAGGGAGATAAGCAGCATTGCTAACCCCTTGCATAAATAACTCACTGACAGGACGAAGGATCGATAAAACCATTCAGCTATCTACGCCCCTGAAGGTCTAATTAGGAGCACAAATGCTTCCTGCGGCACCTAATTCCGTAGCTGTTATCCTTATCTGCAACCCAATAGTTCTACACGATTTCGAAACATTCTATTTAATGAGGCCAGCGACTTGATCGCCTGCTTATCTTTTGGAAGCGACTGCAGGAACAGCACGGTATAACCTGTTACCACCACCTGTTAGCAGTCGCTGTGCAGGAGGACCGGCGACAAACGGTTCTTGTTACGAGCGACGCGCGTGTTCGCGCTGTAATCCAATTCCGACCCCGACTCGCCGTTAGGTTATTTTTATCGGCAAACGTGCGACACAAACACAGACGGGTCGGTTCCATGCCAAATGTGTTTCTTTCCATGCTGGCAACGCTAAGGACACAAATCCATTTATGCGCTGTATGCGGGGTTTGTCCTCCTTGTCCGTCTCGCGGGGGCCGATGTGAAGTTGATTGATTAGATTTCTTCACACGATGGTAGCAGCCGAGCTTTTCAGCACACCGTTTTCAAGCAGAGAGTGTCGAAAAGCACACCCAACAAATGCTGTGGTTGTTCAATTAAATGATTGTAAAATGATTACCATGGCTACGAGTGCCATTGAACTCTGTGATTGATGGCTCGCGGATGGGATAATCGTTCGAGTTGGATGTTCTAATGTTGCCTGGCAACAATTAAATTCTTCACCCCAATCGCTTTTCCCCCTTTAATCGTGAAGGAATTTAACCCGAGCGACGATGGTGTGCGGCCAGCTGATGGCCGTGATTTCAGCACCACACACTAACTGTACTGCCGTAGTGGAATGGTTCATTGAAAAGTGAAACGCGACTACATAGGTGCATGCGCTTAACTATGTGAGATTTATTTAACTTGCCTAAAAATAAACACCACCATGTGGCCAAGCGTGCCGTTACATTGTGCAGGAAAACACAGTACAGGTTCCTACTGCAACCGATGGTCGATGGCGCAAAGACGCAGCTTACAAGAACAGGTGTGTGCTGTTGGCGTGTAGCGCCAAGCATGGCTGAGATTTCGCAACACATACCGGGGCACCAGCCAGCACAGCACTCGCTTTAGTACACCGGTAATTGGCCTAATTGAATTTGAATGTCAAGGTACGGGCTGGGTGGGTGCGAGAGATATACCTGTTTTCCGCGAAAATAGATGTCCTTTCAATTGTATGCCATCGAAATAGAGAAATATTTGAAAAGGTGAATGTTTTCACAAAAAGCACAATTTTAATGCAATATCTGGGAGTAAAGAAATATTACTTCCGACCACGTACCTGTTCATACTCATTATTATCTCCTTCGTTTCCCGATGTTTTTTTTCCGTTCACCGTTTCTGTGTAAACCATCAAGCAGGAAGGCTCTCCTCTCTCTCTGCGGGGCAAAAACACGTATTTAATTACCTTAAACAGTCGCGGCGGCATCGCTTTAGGATTTTCCGTGCGTCATATGGCGAGCAGCTAATCAGTGGGCGCCCGCAAAAAAAGCACCTCTTGTGCGGGTTCAACACGGGTCACTGAAGAGGAACTGTTTTTTTTTTTGCATCGTTCTCACATTTCACAGCCTGCCTCGGTAAACGAAACTCTCGCTGTGGATGATTTATGATCTCAGCTGCCTTTTTTTTTCTTTCTTCAATGGATTAATGTCTGCAAAATATCTTCCGTTACAAGTGTTTGGGCAAAGCGAAGAGCCAGACCGGATTACATACACGCCATAGGCTGGTATTATTGAATCCGTTCGTAGTGGCGGCGTACGTCCCGACACTCATTTTCCTAACGTACTAGATCGTTGCTACAGTTATTCACCGCGGCGTTGAAGAACCGGGCGCAAGAAATGTGTTGCCATCCCTAGAATTTCATGTGAGCACCGTACGTTCCCGCTACGAACGGATTCAATAATACCAGCCATAGTGTGGTGGATAGGAGTGAAAGATAACGCGCTGAAAATGCATTCGAAATGTAGCTCGAAACTCAACCGGCAACCAAGTAACAGTGTTGTTGATTGAAAGCGTGCATTTTTATTTGTAAACAAAGCATGATTGTTTATCGCCGACCGGTCTGATACGGTCGGGTCAGCATCATGCTGCGGCTAGTCCTCAGGCACGCCATGTGCGTTTGGCGGACACGCGGTGTGAGAGGCTATTATCGCGTGTGTGTGTGTCGTGGTGTTGTGTGTCGCTTATCTCGCCCATCCCGAATCGGACGAATACGGTCAAAAAGCGTACGAACGAAGGGCATCGCGTATAAAACACCACATCGAATATTGTTTATTTATGCTGCTCGTGTATATGTATAGCTAGCTATATTTGAATAACTTTTTTCTATTTATGTTCAGCTCGCCACTCTGTGCGAACCCTGTGGAACCGGACCTAACTGCCGCGGTAAGCAGAACAAGCGCGCGCCACGCATAACATCAAAGATGCAGGATGGTCTCATTTCCCGCGCCGGGGCAGCTATCTGTAACGACACCTATCCTGCCAAGGGGTCAGCCAACTACAACGTTCCACCAGTGGACGGAGGAGCGGGTCAATACTCTCCCTCGAAAGCATGTGCCCATCATCATCATCACCCTGCCCGGCAGCAGCAGCAGCAGCCGCCCTCCCCGCAGCACACGCCGAGTGGAGACTTTAAGCTCTGCGGGTACGACGGTACTACG
The DNA here is from genome assembly GCF_017562075.2 of Anopheles merus. Classification (NCBI taxonomy): domain Eukaryota; kingdom Metazoa; phylum Arthropoda; class Insecta; order Diptera; family Culicidae; genus Anopheles; species Anopheles merus. The sequence continues at coordinate 40,721,653 of NC_054083.1, forward strand.
ATGAGCTGTGGTCCGCTGGGTGATGAGTGTTTACCAAGCAGCACCGGTGGAAGTCCACTGACCGGCCGCACCGGAAAGGCGGACCTGTTTGGTGTGCTGGAGTTTTGGCTACAGATACGCTATGACCTATCGACGCTACCGTGGGAACAATTGCAAACGATCCAGCTAAAGAACCCCCGTGCCGCACCGGGCTGTGCGTACATTCCGACAAAGGTATATGTCTGTTTGTTTGTTTGTTTGATAAGCACGAAGCATCGTTATCGCAAAAGCATGAAGATCGAGATGGTAGATAACAGTTTACGACCGAGATTACGATGAAGGAATCGCGGCAAGATAGGACGGTTTTTATGACTTTTTGATAAACGCCATCAAGAAAGCGCAAGTGATTGATCAATGCTACTGCTAAGGAATGCGTTGTGAATCATTTTGTTTGCATGGAACGACCTTTACACCCCTGCCACAACATCACGTAGCGATTCTTCAGCTCTTTGTTTGAAACAGCAACTAACAGCTCCGTTTATCTGCCCCGTTCTGTAGGTGGAACACATTGCCAACATAGTCACGCACGGTACCTGGGTACTGCCATCGATGTATGCCGCCCTCTACCTTTACGGGCGCAGCCACACGCCAGCCCAAACGCTTGCGGCCATCATCTATGGGGCGGCCCTTTCGATGCTGTTCTTTGTCTCGACCTGCTTCCACTGCGTCTGCTACTGTAACCACAATCGGCCGCTGAAGGATGCGCTGCATCGATGTGATCGTGCGATGATCTACATCTTCATCGCCGGCTCGTACTATCCGTGGCTCAGCCTGGGACATACGACTCATCCGCAGATAGTGTCCGTGGTAAAGTGGAGCGTCTGGGTGATGGCCGTGCTGGGCATTGTTTATCAACAGGTAAATTCCCATTTGTTTAACATGTTTTTTATTAATTTTCTGTTAAATAATTACCGCCTTTTCTCTTGTACAGATGTACCACGAACGGTACAAGTGCTTGGAGACGTTCTTCTACGTGGTGATCGGACTCGGCCCATCGGTCGTGATTGTGCTGTGGGGCCACGAGTTTACCGGTATGGCCGAGCTAAAGTTTGGCGGTGTGCTGTACATTATCGGTATCGTGTTCTTTAAGTCGGATGGGCTTTTCCCTTTCGCGCACGCGATCTGGCATCTGTTTGTGGTGTTTGCCGCATCCGTGCATTACTTTGCCATCATGACCTACCTGTTTCCGGACACGAGCACCATCGTTTCATCCGCGGTGGAAGGTGCTGCGGCCGGTTAAACTGGCAAAAGGCGATGTGGGTGGCTGGCTTTATTCTTGTTCCCTTTTTCTCGCTTATCTCACACTGTTTGTGTTCAAAGCCTTTCGATTAGTTAGATTTTATTAAGTTTTGTACAGCGTAATTGTAAGTAGACTTTTTTTTGTGGGAGTGCGCTGGTGCGATCCGCTACAGCTAAAAGAAGGTTAAACAGAGTGTATACCAAGGCAAAGGAAGAGGACACACGTTTCCTAGAAACGAAATGATATATTTTTAACACAACAGTTTGGTACCCAGTGTAGCCTGGGATCGTGTGGCTAGCGTGTGTAATAGGGAAAGGAGTTTTGGAGGTGTACAAGAGTGTGCAAGCTACTGGGTGTAGCTGTTGGAACCATTTCCTCCCCACCTTTATGGGTAAAAATCAAACCTGCTCAATTTACTTTTTCTATCCTTACAATTCATATTGTATAAGCATTTATGTTTTTTTCTTTCGCTTATGTTGTACGCCTTTTTGGCAGGCGATACCCATGGAGAGGGTTTTGTTTTCGCTTATACAATCCTTAAAGTGCAACAAATGGTCGAAAAAGGCATCTTAAAATGATAGAATCGGTGACGGAGGTCATTTCATTGTAGACATATTTGTGGTTTCTGTTTTTTGTCTTCTTGTTCTGTCTTATTGTGATACTTAGCATGACTAAGAAAAGTTTATAATATTTAATTAGTTAACATTTTCTTAATCCCTGTCCCACTTCCCGGACCCTCCCCGGTTGAGGAATTGAACATAGAAAATTAATTATTACGTTATTAGTGGTACAAAACAGTTGTCTCAGTTGTGGCGACCCCTCCCCACAATGTAAGCAAGCAAGCAAGTAAGCAGCAAGTGCAACTCAAACCACCTAAAAATTAAATGTCGAACAGAAAGAGCAGAATGATGCTCTTTGTATAAGGTGCAATGTTGTACCACAACATCGACGGGTAGATTTGATATTAACGTTGAGAGCGGCTGGACGAATGGTTGGTGGCGAGCATTGCCGCGTTAGAGTAAGCACACCCATAGATGGTGAAGTGTATCACAACCAGTGGAAAAGATAGAAGTCTGAATTATCGTTAGGCAAAAGGCTATATGGATACATTAACATATACCAAACAAAAAAAAAACAACTCGAAGCCAAAACACAGTACCATTTCGTAGTGGTTAGCTTCATCAATGACTTCTTCATCCATCTAACGATAAATCCAACAAATGTCTCTCTTGAATGCTACACAAAAAATACTCGATAACAGTATCATTAAACCCACCTTGGTGTAGAGTAGAATGGAATAGAAAAAGGTTTTGCCGCGCTGAATGCTGGAACAAATTAAACAAACGATCCCCCATATTTGCTCAGCTTAGAAAACAGAGAAAAACAAACACCCGTACTAGGCACTAGTGGCATATCGGGTAAACCTTACAGACAAAACACTTGGATAAAATTAAAAATAATAAGCAGGGAATTGGGAAATAACTAAATCATTAGTAAAACAAGTAGATACAAAAATATCAAAATGAAAAATTCCACCCCAATACCAATCTAGCCCATCGATAATTAAATTAGGAGAAAAAAAACAAACAAACAATTAAATAGAAAATAGGGAACACAAAGTTCCAAAAAGAGCCAAATAATTCTCGAATTAAAATAGTTTCTCGATTGTGCATATTTCTTCCAGTCCAGTTGACACCATAAACTCACTTTACAGGGTTTTCCAGGGATTCTCATAGTTGTGGGACACTTCCATTACTCTTTCTTGTTGGAAATGATGTTTAGATATTGGAAATTGGACTCTATGGCACGCTTTTCGGACAGGCTCCTTGGAAATTCCTATTAGATTTGTCCAAAAAGGTTGCTATACAGTCCAATTCCCGTTGCATTAACTTTATTTTTCTTAAGAAAAACTTAATAAAGTGTCCCACAGCTATGAGAACTCGTGGAAACTCCTGTAAATTAAATTGATTATAAACTGATAATAAATGTTGAAACAAATAGTTTCGAATGATAGTAGCAACACAAAAAGCTAGTTTTCTTTTAGCATTTAGCGGATTATGGTTTACTCATGAAAGCTAAAAATTGAACGCTCTCTATTACACTGTCCTAACAACAACGTGGCTAACAACGGCTCTTGCAGCCTTTAGTGGACAGGACCTTTCATAATTTCCTGCAGACGGCGTGTCTGTCGCTCCGGATGGCGGAAAAATTTATCCAACACAAACTCAATCTCCTTGCGCGTGTGCAACGGTGGCCAGAGCGTCGTGATGGCAAAATGGCTGGAAAGAAACGATAGAAAAGCGGGCGATGTCAATGATAGCTTCTCCCTTTTTTGGTCCCCCATTGCGGGGCTGCATACCGATGGAACCGCATCGAATCGTAGGCCGAATTTTGCATCAGCTCCAGCATTTTCAGCTCGTAGTTGAACTGTTGCTCATACAGCACATTGTTTGCGTGATACCGTTGGCGACAAATGGCCGAGCTGAAAGCGAAACGGGTTTGTTCAATCTTTCGATTCACACTACCCACAACAAACCTTCATTTTTGAGGTACGCTTAGGGTACGACAATGCTTACTATGGAGGCTGCAGATTAGTGTAGCTGGGATGTAAACTTTCCTCCGAACGGTTCGGTTTGGGTTTCTTTTTATCGCCCGACTTGCGCTTCGATTCACGGCGCTTTTTGCGCTGCTGGGAGCTGCTCCGATCCATTCGGTACGATGAATTTGAATGTTTTGCAGTGTGAAAACAAATGGTTCTCTAGTTCCACACTACCATCATCGGTACGAAAGAATGCTGCCAGCGCGCTGTGCATATTTTACGCCCTGTGCGTTACCCTTGGCGACGGATATGAGGTGAAGAAACAAAATCGATTTATTTAGTTAATGTAGGTCAGCGAACAGGAAGAAACTGAACAACGTGTGATGATGGTAGTGAGGGAGTCGGTTTGGGGTTCAAACTGTTTCTGATTGACGTGGGCAATTGCTTTCGTTTTCGCAGGGCTGCATTAGTTCTGCCATACCGACAGGATCAAGTTGCAGCATACAATGCTTTCGATTTTAATTGCTGATCGATTTTATACACCAACAACAGATTGTGGGCAGCGTACCGAGGAGATGGCGGCTACAAGGCGAAATTCAAACAAATATTTAACAGTTGTATTGTAATATTTTTTCACAAAAATATGGGATTGGAATTGGATTTGATTCTTTCATGCTTGGAGCGTACGTATGCTGCTTCTATTGATGGTCGATACTGGTTGATTATTTTTGGACCAATGGATCACAGCAAACACTGCCCAAGACACACGACGGACTGGTTGTCGACAACGTTATGTAGAGAGCGGTGTGGTAGTTTGTTGTGGGCAGTATTTCCTGTGCAACTCATCCTGACGATGTTCCGCAACGCTTTTCAGCATAGATTCGTGACAGTTTTCTCGAGCGCCGGAAGCAAACCATTGGCCATCTGGGATGTGCACACGAAAAACGGCCACTCGCGGCGGGTAACCGATGAAGATATCCGCTCCCTGGCCTTCGAACTGATCGGGGTGAATGTTGCGACCACGTACATGGTAGCACCGTGCGCACCATGTCCCTCGCTTTCGATTAAGCTCCCATTTCTGGTGATGTTGGTTAAAAATATGAAAAAGTTCTTTTGCTTCGAGGTTCAGGTGAGCTGGTGGCATTGTTTTTTTTTCTAATGTTTTCAGACAAAACATGATCATTGTCCCTCTTTTGTCTAGATCCTGGATGACAGACAATCGCTACGTCGGCTACGCTTTTCCAACTATCAGAGTGGAACGCGCGTGGATAATTTCAGCTCCTGCATGCCCTTATCGTTGACCTGCAATTGGAACCATGTGCAGTTGAATTTGGCCGAGTTTATCAGGCGTGCGTACGGTACCAATTACGTCGAAACGGTTCGGCTGCAGATACATGCAAATGTGCGCATTAAGCGTATCTATTTCTGCGATCAGCTGTACACGAACGATGAAACACCGACTGAGCTGCGACTTTTTCCACCGGTGCGTCCCAACCGGATGGTGCAGCTGAAGGCACAGCAGAAGCCGGCCGCAATCCCTCACGAACCGATCGAAACGGTACGGCCTCCGACCCCGGTGAATGCGGCGGACATTTCGAACATGTTGGAAAACGAACTGGCCCCTGCCCAGTGCGCTGTTGGAACGGACGGTTAAATTTGGTCGTTGATTGGTGGATGGAAGAAGTTTTTTTTTACGATAGAATTATACAGTTTTGTACATGATGGTTATCGCGTTAAAATTGTTCGTATAACGATTGCAGAAGGAGATACAGAGATGGCGAAAATGTAATCATTCATTTGATTTAAAATTCTTCAAAAATTGTAGAGTGTTACATCGATAAGGTAGGGAATAATTTCAAGGGAATTTCATTTATCTGAACTGTCTATCTTCATACATTTAATTATCGGCTCTTTTCAAACAAACACGTGGTTTTGTAACCATGTCAGCCTTTGCCGCTATCACGTTGCTCGGAATGTTGGTTTCATTGCCCATGCAGCAAAAGTTCCTAACTATCTTCAACAATTGCATGTTGAAGAATCTGCAAAGAGATTAACTGCGTTGTTTTTGTCATCTTTTGAGCTATTAATTTCAGAAAGTGTAAAATTTACTCTTGCCAGAAGTAGAACCGAATTAATTTCGACTAATTTTCTCAGTCATTGAAAAGCGTTCCCCGAACACGGCAATGATGGAAGATAGGCAAAAGGAGCTTGGTTGTTTTTAATATATTTTTCTTTCCCTGATTATATGGCAGCTCTAAAGTGGAATCCTTTGCGCATCACGCGCTATAAAACCGTCCCTAAAAGCTCCTGAGGAAAAATAAATTTGAAAATTCGCACATTTTCCATGGCGTTGCTTCCCGATGCAAAACATTCGTTGCCAGAATTTAGCCGCTTTGAACCGCGGCTGGACGATTGCCGCTTTTCTCAAACGTCAAAATCGAGCCAAGACTGTCAGTTGGGATTGCAAATAATCGGCGGCCTGCAGAATTTCCGAACAGCATTTTTGTGCTATAGTACAAAATCAACAGCATATTATAAAACAGCCTTTATCAGGCTATCTGATTAAGTTGTAAGCTATCTGATTACAACATTGCACAAAATTTTACAAAAACTGCCATCAGCATTCATCTTGCGCGAAGCAAAAATTACGCGCCCATCAAACTGATGACAGCTGCTGTCAAACCCCATACACAGCCAAACTTTCAGCAAAATGTACAAGCAGGTATGGTAAAATGGTTCACAGTTTTGTGTTTTCTGCGTTTAGTTTAAGACCGTGCACGTAAATTATGGAAAATAGAGAACTATAAAGTACGTAAGTAACAGTGCGACAATCGTGTTGGTTGCTCGGACGCGAATAAAGAGTGAATATTAGCGCGTTGACGATAGGAGTTGTGTTGTGCTGTCTGGAAGCAAGCGGAGAAAAGTTTTCTGATCTACGCCGGATTCCACTGATGGAGTTATTTTTTGCACAAAAATAGTAAACATGCAATTGCCCCTGTGAGGGGCAGAACGCAATCGCAACAAACATTAAAATCGTTCGAATTGAAAGGGAAAAAGACGCATCTTTATTATTGTGTGACGCTAGCGGAAAAGGGAAGGCAGCAGGTCGAGATGCAGACAGAAACATTGGATGCGTTGTGTGCGCGTTACCTAAAGATGGCGCTAGTGTGGCGACATCGAAATAGAAGCTGCGCTGTGATTGGCCGACTGGCAGGCTGGAGTGAAAATTGGTGAAAATGTGAAATTTCGTGAACAATTGTGCAGTTTGGAGTGAGCAGAGACCAAGAAAAATCACGCACGAGCCATTTACAATCGTTTGTGGCAGGTAAAATGCGGTGAGGATCGTTTGCGAGTAAAAATTGACCCACGGCTTCGGCGCTCGATGGTTGTCAAAATGGCGACCGAGCGCAGCGACCAATCAGCGTCGAGCTTCTATCGGTGCCGTACACGTTCGGAATTTTCCCTTAGAATCGGGGCCTTCGCGTCATGCTCTGCAGAAGTGCGTCTTCTGTGAGCAAAGTCGGATCGAAAAGCTAGCGTTTTAGCGGAGGGAGCCAGCAGCAAATCGAGCCTCCGTTTGGCTGGGAAAAAGGAAGAAAATTACCACTATTTTGACATGTGTCAGGATGGGAATAAAGTGCAATAATAAGGTGACAACAATTTAGTGGCTTGGAAGGCAAATTAGCGTACCGCGTAGCCGGGGAAGATTAGTTATCGCGCGGGGAAGGTAGGTTTTTTCGCTCGCCATAGTTAATAATGCCCGTGTGGCAGAAAAGAGTGCGCTGTGTGTGCTTGCTGCTGGTTGCCCTGGCAGTGTTGGACTACTAGTGAGAGAGCGAAAAGTGAAGCGCTGCTGCTGGTCGTTTGGAAAATTCGATGTGTCTCCCAGGTGTGTTGTGCCTTTGCAAACTGCAGTTTGCACTAGGATGGTTTAGTGAAAATGCATTTACGATACGGCAACGGAAGTGGTGAGGAGCATGGGGCGGAAATAACCCTCCTACCCGCTGCATGTCACAGCAATGTTGCAGTGAGGGGAGGACGCTTGGGCAAGTTTCGATGGGCCGCGAATGAGATTAGCGAAGAAGCAAACACGCAGAGTAGTTCCGTTCGGAGTGAGAAAGGATTCGGTTATTTTGAAAGGTTTCAAATTTTGTACTATAAAAAGCACATGTTGTCGCTAGGTAATAGAATAGGCTAGATAATTGGTAGCAGCGCGCGTCACAGAGCAAAATCTCTACCAAATAGCATTATCTTTATGTTCGACTTTTGTGCTACTTGCAGCTATGCTGCATTCATTCCCTGCCTGCGGACATCAATGTTTATGTCTTATTTGTTATGCTTTGTTTTTTCTTTCTTGCAGACATTCGATGCGAGTGGTGTAAAACGAGAATAGAACCTAAAATCGATGTGCTTTGCGCTAAAATCGTTTTCTAATCGAGAAACACACGCTTCGTTCCGGAGACGACAGGAGGAAATAATCGAAGCATATAATCGCTCGGCGTCAGCTATAGCCCGGCTATGAACACTTTACCGATGCAAAGTTAAGGGAAAAAGAAACCAAGAGAACAGCAGCAAGTTCGCCCGCGACATTTTGCATCGAAAAACACGCACGAGAACACCGATACACACACACTCACAATGACGGGACGTCAGTCCAATGGGCCGGGCGGCAGCGCGTCCGTCGGCAAGCGGAGAGGCCGGCCCCCAAAGACGGCCACCATGGAGCGGCCCAAGAAGTTCCAGTACCATCTAATGAAGAAGCCGAAATATTTGTGCAAGGACGGGCAGGATGGCAGCAGCAGCACACCGTCGGCGTCCCGGGCCTCCTCGCCGCACGGAAGCGAAGAGAGCCGCCCCTCGACCTCCCGGAGAACGCCGGCCGCGAAGGGTACGAGGGGCCGAAAATCGGCGCCGCGCGGCCGCCCGAGCGGTCGGGGGCGCGGTGGACATAACAATTCGTCGGCAAGAAAAGGTAAGTGCGAGTGAAATGGTCCTGGTTAGTTTTTTTTTTTTGTTGCGTATGCCCAAAAACACACGCAGAATATGCTTCCTTTTCTTGCATCATCATAATCGTTCCAAAACACAACAGCAGCGTACGCGAAACGGGTTTCCTTCTGTTTGTGCGCGGCGCGACGCCGTTGCGGCTGTGTGCGTGCGTGTGTTCGTTTTCCCTCCATTTTTTCGCTCCCACGGCTGAACCTTCTTTTTGACAGTTGTTGGTTGTGTGGTTGTAGAGGGACGCATAAGCGCAGAAAGAGAGGGGAAGAGAGAATGTAAGGGAAGGACGCGCAGTCCACCGTCTTGGATGGATGAGAATGGATGGCGGGGAAACTTTGTTTTGATGAAATTCCCTTTTAAGTTACTTTTCTTTCTGGACGCCACTTGTCATCTTTTGTCTTTTTGTTGTTGTTGTTTTTGTAGTGATATTGTTTTTGAAAAAAATAAGAAGAATGGAAAGAAAAAAAACATGTAATGTGGAGTTTGTCTAAAAGTAAACATTTTTGATGGTCGTTTTGCTGTTTTACCACCCAAAATATTGGATTGCCAAAACGGTCTTTAGCCGAATTGCGTAATGCAAGAGAGAGTAAAAAAGCAAGAGAAACAAGAAGAAGCAGAAAACTGATGCAATTTATTAAACTCTTTTGCTGCAGCTTACTCGTACCATGATTCGGAATATCATTACGGTTCCGACTTTGGCGACGACAGCGACAAGAGCGACCTCGACGATGACTATCTGCGCTCGCCGAGCGACTCGGACGACAGCCTCGGGCACGAGTCGGATAGCGATTTCTCGATGATCAGCTCGACCGGTGGGGCCGGCATTAATGGGGCGCTCTATCTGAAGGATCCGAGCCCCGACCCGGTCTGGCTGCAGGAGCGCGAAGTGCCCCCGCTCGAGCTGCCGGAATCGTCACAGGATCTGCTAGTGCCTACGGACATCGTGCTCAAGTGCACGTCCATCTACGAAATCATCCGACGCTTCCGGCACCAGGTCCGGCTGTCGCCGTTCCGCTTCGAGGACTTTTGTGCGGCGATCTGGAGCGAGGAGCAGAGCAGCCTGCTGACTGAGTTGCACATCATGCTGCTGAAGGGCATACTGCGCGAGGAGGACTCGCAGCAGACCCACTTCGGGCCGCTCGATCAGAAGGACAGCGTGAACATTGCGCTGTACCTGATCGACTTCATCACGTGGCCGGAGGTGCTGCGAAGCTACATCGAGAGCGACCCGAGCCTGGACCAGGCAGTGCTGCGGATTCTCTCCACCACCGAGTATCCGTACGTGCCGGCCGAGGATCGGCTGTACGTGCTGCAGTTTCTGACGGACCAGTTCCTGATAACGACCCAGGTGCGGGACGACGTGATGCAGGAGGCCATCCGGTACGACGACCACTGTCGCGTCTGCCATCGGGTGGGGGAGCTGCTGTGCTGTGAAACTTGTCCAGCCGTGTTCCATCTGGAGTGCGTGGAGCCGCCGCTTGTGGACGTGCCGAAAGGGGACTGGCAGTGCAATCTGTGCAAATCGCACAAAGTGTCCGGCGTCATTGACTGCATCTCGATGCAGGAAAAGCAGGGCCTTCTGTCGCGGCAGGAAATGCTCGGCTTCGATCGGCACGGGCGAAAGTATTGGTTTGTGGTGCGCCGCATCTTCGTGGAGAACGAAGACTCGTCCCAGGTGTGGTACTACAGCACGGTGAAGCAGTATGAGCTGCTGCTGTCGAAGCTGGATCCGGACGAGCTCGAGGCGGAGCTGTACCAGGAGCTGGATCAAAAGTATCGCGACGATATCGTGCGCCAGATGACGCTCACCGAAACGTTGACCAGCCAGCACAAGGGATCGAAGAAGTCGTACTTCGAGGTTGACAATCAGCGCGTCAGCAAGTTGCTGGACCACCAGCAGGACAGCAACAGGGAAGGCGCCAATGCGGCGGACACGGAGGAAGGGTCGGAAAACAAAGAGGCTGAGGAGGGTACGGGCGAGAAGAGCGCGACCGAAGAGAACGGTGCCGAACCGGGCAAAGAGCCGGCGGCGTCGGATGAAGCCACGGCAGCTGCGAAGGAAGAGGATGGCACGCAGCAGCTGAACGGCGGCGGAGGCAGCAAACATGTGACGCGCTCGAAGACGGGATCGCTAACACCACGAACGTTCAATTTGGATGAATTGAAAAAGAAAAATCCAAAGGATGAAGCTGCTGGTGGTGGTGGTACTGCCGGCAGCGTTTCCTCCACCACGACGGCACAGGATGGAATTGACCGTTTGACGAGGCAGAAGGTAACGCAGCTGTCCAACGGTACGCTCTACTTCAAGCTCGGCATGGAGAATGGGCACAAAAACTACGTCAACCAGTACGCCGTCCATCCGATCGCGCTGAACAAGCCGCAGCGCAACGAGGAGCGGGACAAGAAGCGACACCTTTCGCACAAATTCTCCCTCACGCCGGTGTCGGAGTTTAAATGGCTTGGCGGTGGACTGTACGCCACCCAGCAGCAAATCATCACGACTATCCGGCAGACGCTGCTCGCGCTGGAGCAGGCGGTCGCCACACCATTCATGCATCACAACTGGAACCGGCTGCGGAAGGTGTGGATCAATGCGATCGGCGTGTGCACCCGGCCGAACGAGTTTGCCCGGGCGATGTGTATGATCCAGGCGTGCCTGCGCGGGGTGGTGTTCGCTAGCGTCTGGCACGAGCAGCTGGGCCACACGAAGATGTATCGCATCACGCTGGCGGAGCGGGAGGAAAAGAAGAAGCTGGAAAAGCGTGAAAAGCGCGAACGCGACGACGAGGAGGAGCGCAACCGGACGGCGATTAATTTCGTAAAATACTCGCTCGGGCTGAAGCACCAGGTGTGGAAGCAGAAGGGCGAAGAGTATCGCATCCACGGGCAGTGGGACTGGATTTGGATGGGAAACGGGCGTCGAAAGAAGACCGTTCCCGGGCGAACGACGAACGAGGCGGCCCACGTGGTGCTGCCAGTGCTGCATCCGGAAACGCAGCAGCGAAAGGTGCAAAAGCTGGACTGGCGATCCTACGAAGCGCTGCAGAAGTGTCGCGCGGTAAAGACGGAGCATGAGCACCAGCCAGCGCTTGCCGCGGTTGATTATCTGACCGACATTGACTCGCTGAACGAAAAGTTGCTGCAAAAGCTGCATCAAATTGAAACGTTCACTGTGCCGCAGCAGTACAGCACCGAGATTGATGTGTCGCGCGCACTGTCCACGCCCCAGGGACGCATCCTGTATCCCAAGGTGGGGCGCAAATGTCCCCTGCTGGAGGGACTGCTGCAGCGGCGCATGAACCTGCGTGACGCGGAAGAGCAGCGCATCAAGCTGGCGAAGGAGCGGCAGGACGAAGGGCTAGGCGATGAGCCGGCTGTCGTGTCGAAGGACGCACCGTCCGTCGGCAACACGACAGTCATAACGGTGCGTGTGCTACCGCCCAGTGAGTGCATCGAAAAGCAGCTGCAGCGTATCATCAGCAGTCGGGGTGGACAGGTGGCCGGCGCTAACCTTAAGCCGCACGTGACCGCATATCAGCAGCATCTCCGCAATCGACAGTACCGAGAGAAGCTGCAATCGTTGGTCAACCAGACGCAGGAGCTGCGCGTGCAGTACCACTACGCCAATCGGAAGACGGCCCAGAACCGCTGCTACTCGATTGGATGCAGCATGGCAAACAGTTCCCCAACCATGGCTTGCTATTCGTCACTGTGTCGGCAGAAAGCAGCACTAAAGGCAAAGCTGTTTGCGCTGCTGAAGCAGATGCAGCTGTTGGAAATTCAGCACAACAGCACAGTACAGTCGGCAACCACTGCTGGCGGGGCGGCCGCAGCAGCAGCAGCGGCAGCGGCTCCATCGAAATCCATCCTCGAGCAGAAACTGACGGAAGCGAAGAAGGAAAGCTTTGAAAATTTGCTTACCAACTTTTCGGTCAATCTGTTCAAATCGCTGAACGACGATTTGGAGCGATCGAAGCGCACGCTGGTGGAGTACGACGCCGAGCTGCTGGACAAACTGACCGCCGAAGTTGCACCAAAGCTAGAAGCTTCCGCTGAGGAAGGTGTCACGGTAAAGGAAGAGCCTGACATGCTGGCGAACGCCTCCTCCTCAGCCGCCATGCTGGATTGTGCCGATGTGGTAAAGGAGGAGGTCGTGTGCAGCACCGAGGACAATGCGATGGATAGTACGGCCGCGATGCTGGACGTAACTACAACACCGACCGTTGAGGACGCGAAACCGATGGACGTGGACGAGGGTGACATTTCGGCCAGTGGCATAGCGCTGAACGAGAACTCAAACTCGAACTCACTGGCGTCGGACGTATCGAACGGCGACGGCAGTCGCGTTACACGGGGCCGGGGACGCTCGTCGCGGTTAGCGATGAAGGCCAGCGAAGAGGCGGCCATGGCAGCGGCAACGAGCGCGTCGAAAGACACGGGCTGCGCCACCGTTTCGCCAGTGAAGCCAAAGGAAGAGGACCTGCTGCCGGAGAAGAAGCTTGCGGTGCTGATTCCGGTCAGACCGAACCGTCGATTTGCGCTGCCTTCGCGAAGCGTGAAAAAGGAAGAAGCGGAAGAGAAGGAAGAAGCACCGGACGGAAGCGTGCGCGTGTACTCCGTGAGCAGCACGAAGGGTCGGATTTATCTGAAGAAATCTCTTCCACCGGCGGTGAAACCGGCGACCGGTTCGGGCGCTGCCGGCGACGGTGGTGGCAAACCGAAAGCGGACACACGCATTCCCGTCCTGGGTAACGGTAAGCCACGGTACCCGGTGGTCAATTACTTCCGCACCAAGAAGGCAGGCGTATCGTCGATAATGGTGTTGCCGCGCGGTGAGCTTTTCAAGCTGGCCAAACACGGCGGCCGTCTACCGGTGTCCGGTTTTCATCATCTGGCGAAAACGAACACCTCCGTCTGGCCCTACCCGTGCTCCCGGCCACTGTTTAAAACGTGCTGGCTGTACCGCAGTGTCAACCTTACGTCGCTGTCCGCGGTAGGCTTGCAGTTGCGCATCCTTTGGACCTGCCTGCGGTGGGACGATATGGCCATGAAGCCGCTGACGGCGGATGGCAAGCATCAGGTGACTACGGAATCGGAAATCATGTCGCTGGAGCTGCTTCGCCACCGGCATGTGGGAATGTTCAACGAGCGATTGCAGTATCTGCGCCGGAAGGTCGTCATTCCGCTGGAGTTGCCCAAAACGGTGCGAGGTAAGTTTATTGCGGTTGTAGTTCTTTTCTGTTCAAACTGACCGTTCACTAATCATGCGTTAATGTGTATTGTGCGTACCAAATTAGCGGAGGTACAGTCGATCCGTTCGGGGCTGCGTAAGCGTAAGCGTGCCGAATCGCCACAGCAAACCGAACCGCAGGTGTCGGAAGAATGGATCGACGAAGACAAGCTGGAGCTGTGGGAGATAAAGCTGTACGGCGAAAAGCAGGAGAAGCTTGCTGCCGCCTCCGCACAGCCGGTGACGCGGAACAGTACCGGCAAGCTGCCAGTGAACAACCGAATGGCGGCGGATTCCTCCTCCAGCGCGTCTCCTGGCGGTGCGCAGTCGAACAAATCGTCCGCCTCCGGCGGCAACAAAGCATCGCGCGATGAAATTAACGAAAAGATGGAACAACAGTTGCGGCTTCAGCGGGCAGCGCATAATCAAAAGCGAGCGATGGAATTGAAGCAAGGTTTGTTTGGCCTTTTTTTTTTGGCGTTTGATTGCATAAAGCCACTTTATCAACGAGATTTTGCTGTTTTGTTCTTTACAGAAGGTAGCACCACTCCCAAACCGGCCGGAGTTATTCAACGCAAGATTTTGGTAAAGAATGCGGACGGTACGACAAAGATCATTCAGCAGAATGTGGCGGCTCCGTCCTCTAGTGGTCAGCAGCAAACTGCTGCGACACCGAAACCGGATGGTCCACAGAAGGTTCAAATCATTCGTGGCCCTGATGGTAAGGTAAGCGTCCGTGGGCTGAATCCGGGCCAACAGCTGATACAAACTCCGGACGGCAAGCTGCACGTGCTAAGCAGCAATCCAAATTGTGAGTATATTGTATTTTTACTGGCAGTTGTGGGAGAAAATGATGTTAATTTACTTCTCGGTGTTTCCCTTTGCGCAGCACCCAAGCAAATGATAACCAAGATAGCACAGAAGATCGTAAAGGTTGGCCCAACAGGGACGCCCAGCACCTCGGCGGCCACATCAACTGTTACCAGCGGGGACGCCAGCAATCCTTCGACGCCGACGCAACACATACTGAACAAGGGAGTGCTGGTGCGTAATGCTACATCGACTCCCACGGCCGCTGCAACGCCACAGCAGCCAGTCAAACAGGTGGTCCAACGTCAGCTTTTGCAAAAGGTATGTATTAAACGTAATCAGTACGATTTCGTGAAGAACACTCGCAATATTTGAAAGTACGAGTATTTCTTTAATTTTCTTACCGTTCTGTAACTTCAAGGTACAAACATCAAACGCGACAACAACCGTGCAGAACGTACAGCAGATCGTATCGCCGGCAACGCAGAAAATAGTGATCAATAACCAGAGCACACTGCAGAAGGTTATTACCAGCAGTGGCCATCAGCAGCTGCTGGCCACCTCTACACCGGTACAAAAAGTGGTAACATCGAACTTGCAGCAACTACTACAGGGTACGCAGCATCAGGGCGGCCAGAAGGTGATCGTTGAACCGACGGCAGCAGCAGCGGCTGCAGCTGCAGCCGCAGCCACCACGAGTACGGCGCAGCCAACGCTACAAACCCAAAAGGTGCTGCTTGCAACAACGCCCGGCCAGCCGACGGTCACCAAACAGATACTGATACAGAACGCGGGCAGCGCTGGTGGAACGCCTCAACAGATCATCATCAACCATGGCGGCCAGAAGATGGTGCAGCAAATAGTGGCATCGCCTGGGCAGCAGATCATGATCGGCGGGCAGCGAATCATCCTGAACAGTGGGCAGAAAATCGTGAGTAACACCCCATTACAGATCCAAACACAGCCGGCCGTTGTGTCGATGGCCGGTGGAGGCCAGCTGACGACAACAGGAACGGTGCAACAGATTCAAAAGGTGCAGCAAATCGTGACCGCTGCGCAGCCGACTATTGCTACAGCAACGATACAGCAGCAGCAACTACAGCAACAGCAACAACAGCAGCAGCAACAGCAGCAACAGCAGCAACAGCAGCAACAACAGCAGCAACAGCAGCAGCAACAGCAGCAGCAACAGCAGCAGCAACAGCAGCAGCAGCAGCAGCAGCAGCAAATACAAATTCAGATCCAGCAACCTGCCAGTATGCAAATGATTGCCGCGGCGCCTCAGCAACCGCAGCAGACAGTGGTTATCAACCAGGCGCAAAGCCTTGCCCAGCAGCTTTCTAGTGGTAAACTACAGCTAGCTACTGTGGGCGGGCAGCAGGTATTGTTGCGGCCGATTAGCAATAATCAAGCACAGGTAGTTGCACATCTGAAGACACTTCCGAATGGTACTGCACAAATTATTCCCGTTGGTAATCTAACCGATCCTGCCCAGGCCCAGCAGCAGCAGTTGCAGCAGCAATTACAGCAGCAGCAGCAGCAGCAACAGCAGCAGCAGCAACAGCAACAGCAGCAACAGCAACAACAGCAGCAACAGCAACAACAATTGATTCAGCAACATCAAATTCTTCAGCCTGCTGTACAACAAGTAATGCAAACAACTTCGGACATTAATAACGTCGTTCTTCAGCAACAACAGCAGCAGCAACAACAGCAGCAGCAGCAGCAACAGCAGCAGCAACAACAAC
This sequence comes from Anopheles merus, assembly GCF_017562075.2. Lineage (NCBI taxonomy): Eukaryota > Metazoa > Arthropoda > Insecta > Diptera > Culicidae > Anopheles > Anopheles merus. The sequence continues at coordinate 40,738,257 of NC_054083.1, forward strand.
AGCAACAACAGCAAATTAGCAACTCTGTAGAACAATCGCTATTGCAAGGACAGCCGCCGGGAACAGTCATCAAATGTGTTACGGCACAGGTTGTGCATACTGGCCAAGGGCCGCGGATTGTCCTGCAGGGACTGCAAGGCAGTGATTTTACGCCCCAGCAAACGGCACTGGTTCAACAGCAGGTCAAGCAGCAGCTGCTTCGAGGTAAGTGTGTGGTGTGCTGAAGCATATGGAAAGCATATTAATGTTAAAATTGATGTATTACTTTTTTTCTTTTTTCTCTCTCTCGCTATTTCTCCCACCTCCGCTCATCAGTTCAAGAATCAAACGGTCGTCAAGGTGGTATGATTGGTCCAACGAAAATCTATCTCGCTATCCAGCCAGCACAGAACACGATGGGGACGGCCGGTACAGTTACCAGCCAGCCTCCGCCACTGACGCCCGTGCAGATAAAGCATGACGGAACGGGGACGCCGATACAGATACACCATCAAGTAAGTCGCTTTTAGGCTTCAAAAGCCCCACTTCCCTCCCATTTCATGCTCTCTCGCCCGCCCTACCCTTTACGTCACACTGAATTGTTCTTACCTAATATTCGGGGCTAACATTTGCTAAACCAAAAAAAAAAGAAGAAGAGACCGGCGGCGCGGTACACACAATGAGTTCAATCACACGGACATCATCAAGATACTGCTGCTCGGCTGGAGAAGCAAGTATGTGTGGTGTTTGCAGATGTCATCTTAATGGGCGCCAATCATGCCTAGATAGGCTAGAGGTTTTCCATGTGTATTTGTTAGTTCTACGTTATACTATTTTGACAAACCTTATTGGTATTAATAACTGTTCCCCTGCCTGCCAACCCATGATGAACTCCCTTTTTGCTCTGATTAAGTAATGAGACGATAGGATGAGAGCCGCGCGGCATTAAATCAGAGGGGGCGTGTGTTTGTTTTCTATGATTTGTTTGTGCAAGTTAACATTATTAGCAGAACGTCCAATGGTGACATGCGTGCAGCAAGTGCTAGGGTATTTTTTATGATTGTGAACTACTGTTTTTAGATCGGTTTTAGTTTGTATAAATAAAATAGGACCTTTGACACGACGACCGGACGACGTTTTTAGGCTTGGCGAATTAAATTATTGATCTGGAAATGGGCATTATTGTGTTTCTTCGATGCTAGGAAACATTCATTCCACGACCGTGGTGTTGCAATATAATATCAATGAGCTCTTCGCCCTTCTTCATTTCCACTAACAAGCTCGGGTGGTCCTTTTGTTGTGGCGTTTTCGTAACAATCGAGCGAGCCACGATAACATTTCCAGTGAAGATATTGGCTTTAATGCATGCTTACATGGTGGTTGATGATGATGTGCATTGATTGATGTACCAGTAGTCTCGACAAAGACGACCAGTGCGGTTAGGTAATGTAGGCAAGGAATTTGTGTATTTTAATGGACAAAAAAAAAAGCTAGACTCGTGAAATAAGAACAACCAGACGACTACAACTCGTACCCTCGTAAGTAGGTTTTTTTCTCATAGAAAAACTAACTAACTATTTTAGCACATTGTCAAACGATAATACTGTCACTGCGGCTTTGCGAGATTTTTCAAGCAGTTTTTGGACATCACAATCAGGCAGAAAACAGAACGATAACCATACAGGAACTTAGGTTTATTCTGGAACGTTATTGCACGGAACGTTTCCATGTTCTGTGTGTGGCTATAAGCATATTAGCATAGCACGATAAGAGATCGAACCTACTTTTGGACTATAGTAAACCTTGCCTTTCTATTATGGGCTGGCTTTCCGTGACTTTTTAGTAGTACTTGTTTTAGATTTAGTCTATGCGACTGTTATGAACGTCGAAGGGGGAGGTACAAGCCTTCCACGCTTCTAATTTTTATTGTTAGTTTGATTGTGTATCGGCACAATTTCGGTTGTTGCAATGACTATTTTATTTGCAAGACATTATTTCCGAACAAATTCCAGAATGTTTGCGTGGTTAGTAGTACTGGTACCCCATACACACATAAATACTTCACCCTGTGTGGAAGAAACATGTAAACATGACAACACCCATTTGTGTTGTGGTATATAGATACCTAAAACACTCAATTTCCTAATTACATAATGCTTAGAGTATTAGACAGAGAGCAAATAACGCGCGAGACAGTGTTGCGATAATAAGCAGGAATTAAATTCGACGTATGGGGACGGCCGAGACAACGTCGAGCGGACTTCGATTCCCATTCGCAATACATCCCGCAAGAGTTTCCAGTTCCAAGTGGTAATCAATTAAATTAACCCACTGCTCTTCACTGGATTGAACAGCTAAGCATTGCATAGTTTCTTGTCGGTTGGTAATGCACTTATCGGTTGTATTGTTGTTACGATCATTTGCACAATTCTTTAATTATAACACTGTGCATTCCTCACTGTATGTTCTATTTCATCTGTAATGCATTATGTTGTGGCTTCGAACTGAAGATGCAACGGGGGGTGGTTCCAGTGCAGTGGCTTTTCTGTGATGCATTATTGCAACGACCAAAGCAATGCTCTGTTTTAGTTTCCTCCCTATAGAAACGTATAAGCACCGCATCGAACCAAGAGAACAATTTATGAGATTAAAGCGTTGTATGTACAAGATAGATATATACCTTTTCCAACCATGAAGCACATCAACGAAGAGAAATTAAAAGTATTTAACAACCTTCAGTTTAAACACATTCCTTCAAATAGAAGTCTTTGGTATTTTGCAACTGTATTCCTTACCAAGATATAACGTGTTTTTTTGTTCTGTTTTGCAAAATATTATCACTTCAGAGCCAGAAGTAGTATATATCGGAATTTCTATACCGTCAACATTATAAAGATACTAACACAGAACACAACTACCATCATAAGGAATGTCTTGCCTTTGTTTTAACGTTATACTAATTACGTGTCGGGCTTCGAGACCTATTATAATCAGTTTTGAATGGGTTATACTTTAGTTGTACGTACCGATTCGGTATTATCTTGCAAACGTCTCTCAGTGTTAATGGCAAATGCAACTGTATTTTGCTTGCCCCTCGTGCTCTGCTCTCTTTCTCTCTCTCACACACTCTCTTCAGTTATATATGAATATGTATTAACCTATGTAACCCCGAAGCTCAACATAGTTTGTTGAAATTGTTCTGAAACAGAACCAGAACCTCCTAAAGATATGCGCCCATTTAACATAACACAATTAAAACACACAAGTTGTACATTGAGTCAAAGATAAACAAAGTAAGCTTAATCAATTTAAGCACACTGTACTGTAAATACTTCCGTAACAATAATAGTAAAGCGGGCGCTAATGGGTTTCTTTACGACATTTCTCATACTACATAACCGGAGCGCGCGTTTTGTAATTAATGAGCAAGAATGATGAGAGAGGAATTATTTGTAAGTTATCTGTAATACACAAAATACGCTCAGTAGCAGTGTGTGGTAGTGAAACGCGCGCGAATCCATTATAGAAGAACGGCCAGTTGACTTCTCGGCGCAAGGTGGTAATGAAGGGCGAATGTAGAATTTTTACACACGTGTGTTTTGAAAATCCGTGTCGTGTAAAAAACTAGTAAGACATAAACAAAACAAAAAGAACAACATCAACAAAACCCGGTACAGTTTAACAAAACATAAATGATTTATGATTTTGCCTATTGTAAGAAGAAAAAAAAGCAGTCGAGAGAAAACATAATTAAACCGAATTGATTACATATACGAATTCTAGAGGAGAACTAATCAATTGTCGAGAAAATACAAAAACAAACAAACAATGGTAATCAATAAAGAACAAAGAACGCTAATAAAAGTATATCTGATGAGCAAGATTAATAGAAAACAAACAAAAAACTCGAAATCCTCTACTCTCAACTATGTTCCCGGTGTGTGCGTGTGTGTGTGTGCGCGCGTATGTGTGGGTGTGTCGTTAATGATCCTACATGATGAATTTAGTATATTTGTTTCTATTGTTTATTCCTCTTCCTATTTCTATGTTGCACCAATTTTATCTATTGCTAAATTAGTTTGTGCTTCGTAGTAGAACCTTGGCAACATCTAAATCTTATATGTATTTTTACTTTAGTTGTACCAATCTTTTTAAAACCATGTTATCACGCCGCACACCGGTCTCCGAGCCAATACTAATAAAAAACCCACTACCCCAGCGATTTTGTTGGTTGTACAATCGTAAAAGAACATAAGGTAGCTAACAAGAACAACATGTTTTACCAAGAGAACTACACCTACCTTTAATCTCTCTACCATTACCATTAAGCGGAATAGAGGGTAGTCGCGAAGTATGCGAAGAAAGGAAGCCACAAGCTGCAACCGAAGCAGGAATAATGTACGCAATTCTCCTTTATCCTTGTCTTTAGTGCGTTGGTTAGAATCGGTTATAAGAATATTATGCATACGTTAGGGCGACGGGATGTGTGAGGTGCATTGTGTGTGTGTGTGGGTATGTATGTGTGTGCGTTGTGTCACGAAAGAGGAGTAGTCGCGTTAGGTGTCTTAATTGATAGAAGTCATGGCGGCAGCAGAGTCAAAGCGCCGGCTGGTACACGTGTTGACCAAAGACCAAAACCAGGGAAAACGAATGAATGAATAACAGCGGGTGAAATAGAGATAAACACAATGGCAATAGACAATGTTGTTGGCGGGCAGGGTTTTTCTTATTCTCTCTCGTCTCTCAGATCTTTCTACTACTGGCACACCGTTCCTGATTGTATCTTATTTTTCCACCATCCCCCTTTTTCTCTACGCAATGCCATTAAAGGCCCGCAGTGTGTAATGCTTAAAGTAAAATGCAGCTAAAGTTATTATTCACTTCATATGATACCTTAAAAAAGCAGAAAAGCGAAGAAATAAGATCGAATTTGAACAAAAATTAAGTGGCCATAATATACACCTATCCACACCACAATTTACAACTAACTTAAACCACATTTCCTACGATTTTTATTGCAGTGTGTGTGTTTTTTATTTATTTCCTTTCTTCTAAACCCCATGGTGTTTTACATTTTGTTTTTATGTTGGTGGCATTTGATATGGCTAATATTTTAATATTGCTTTTGTTTGTTTTGTTGTTACTTTCTGGTTTTATTATTATTTGGTTTTTCTCTGTTTTAAGATTTTTGTTGTTTTTTTTTTATTTAACATCTCACAAAAGAGTTTAAACATTATTATCAAAGCATTAAATTTCTAATTATAGATTCATTTCTTTTGTAATATCTTTCGCCTCTCCCAGCCCAATTCTTCCCACCGCTACTCCCTCTCCCCTTATCGCTCCTTCTTCTTCTTCCTATGTGTGCGTGTCCGTGTGCTCGCTTTTTGATCGCAAATGAGAATCAGTACAAAGACCGGCAATAATAATAATAATAATAATATCAATAATCATAATGGCAACAGAAAGCGAATCTTAACGATCCGAGGAAGAACAACCTCTGCATTCCATCGATCTCCGACCCACCCCCCCCACCCACCCTCTCAATTGCTATCAGTTTAATTTGTCACGCGAAATCAAAATATTCAAAAAGGATAAAGGAATTTTTCGAGATTACAAACTGCTGCTCTGTTGTAGGTTTAGAATTCACCCACTATTGTTATAGAGAACGGCAACCGCAAATAATATAGGGCATTCTCGCTTCGAACAAACATTGAACGGATCTCTAAATGATCAGGATCAAGCACATATTATTCATAGGGACAGTAGTAGGTGTGTTGAAAGAAGGGGTTGTATGTCGATGTGATGTGGTGTACTCATCATCGACTCTGGAAGGTTCAATGGTTTTCCTTTTCCAAAACGTTCCATTTTTGTATGTTTTAGTAGAGACCTTTTTAGTTCTTTTCATTTGTACCACTGATGTTGAATTTGGTTTTTTGTTTCTCTAATGCATAAATTTGTAGCTCTGCGCACCTAATTTATTTTCATTTTCCGTCCAATGGCATTTCTACGCACCTTTCTAGCCAAAAAGCGGGTGTTAAAATGGGAGAAGCTAAGAGGCGTTATATCAATCACGATGCATAATAGTGGAATGAAGTTAAAGAATTAGCTTGAAACTCACGTGTAGCGTCGTAGATTTGTGAAGTGTATGTGATACTACATTTAGGATCATTCAGGGGATAGAAAAAGAAGCAGCTAGCAGGCAAGAATCGCCAGAAGCAATGCGTTTTAGTAAGGAAGGAAGGACTTAACTAATCATTTCCAATTGGCAAAGCTGTGGCTACCTTTCCATATTTTGTACACCTTTCAATTTCCGCACTTTGTCCTTTTAGCTGGATGCATATCTTCACCATAAGCAATTCCCTCTTGTGCAACCACTGCGCAAACTGAGCATGAGAATAACGTGAAGTATCATTACAGCAAAATGCACCAACTCTATCTTCCTATTGCTCTGTCTGGTTCATTCACGTAAATTGATCATTATTGCTGCATTTGGCATTTTGCTGTTGTTCCCCCCCTCCCCTCTTCAATAGTAAATATCCTTCAACAAAGTTTTGGTCGGAGATCGGTGGAGTGTGCTGTGGTGGTGGTGGTGGTGTTGACGACACCGGGGTGGGATGATTGTGTGTGTGAACAAATGAAAGAAAAAGGTGTCTTCCTCGTTATCAAAAGTATCGCTCTGTTGGATGCTGCTGCTGGCTGATGCCGCCGCCGTTGAAAGAATTTGGTTTGTAGATGATTCGATCATTTGCGATGAAATAAGCGAAATCATGGGTGGTTCAACCTTGCCGAGCAGAGGAACGGTGTTACTAATGCGGTCACAATTCGTCACCATCACCGTGTGTGTGTTTGCCCGACACCCGCGTGTGGTCGTACGATTGCGTTTTGTTTTGTTTCTTTCTGTCTATCCTTTTCCAATAGGATAATGCGACGGAGGAAGGTGCTGAACTGGGCATGCAAGAAGCTGGCACTCCCCCCAATACTACAACGATACCTGCTGCTGCCGCTGTTCCGATGATTCTAGGAACAAACAACCCTAGCTCGGCCATCGATGACGGAAAGCCCCGTATCCTGTCGAACATCATCATCAATGGGGCCAACAATGCATCCGTGATAAACCCGCTGGTGAAGAAAGAGCTGATCCAAAAGGTCAGCAATAATCTGAACAAGCAGCAGCAGCAGCAACAGCAAAAGATGCAGCAACAGAATGTGGTACCGCCGGCAGAACCGGAAGCAACCGTTGTGGCAACATCGGTTGATGTTCCGCCGCAACAGGACGCAGCGGACGCCGCAAAGGAAAAGGAAGGCGACCTAGAGGAGAGCAACGAGGGAAAGGAATCGTTCGTAGTGACGTCGGATTACATTCAGCAGTGTAAGTTGTTCTTGTGTCCTTCCTACAGTGCCATCTATCGATATGCAGGATAATGAGTCGAAACTTGTGTGTTGTTGTCCACCTTTTGTAGTGATCAATAATGCCCGCAAGCAGGGCAATAATCCGCCGGAGATCGAGGAAAAGCTGCTGAACCTGCAGCGCTACCACGAGAAGAACACCAAGACGGAAGATCGGTCCGATCGTACTATTGCGCTGCAGCACAACTACAGCAACATGACCGGTAATCGGAGCGAATCGCACAGCAACAGCAGCCGCACGCGCAAACGTCCGACGCCGCGGGCCGAGGACGATGATGACGAATGGCAGCTGGATACGCCGAAGCGTTCCCGTCCCTCAAAGAGCACCTCGTCCGCTGCAGGCGGTGGTGTCAGTACGCACCTAAGCCCGGGAGGCAGCAGCCGGGAGAGAAAGCTATCCAACAACGAGACTCACGGCGGCGCCGCCAGTTCGCCGAACAAACGGCGAACAGGAGCTTCAAGCCATCAAACGCAGCACCAGTCACCAACGGCAACGATGATCGTGACATCTTCTGCTGAAGGTAAATCGGACTCTCCCTCAGCCGGACGCAATAGAAATGCGGAAAAGCGGAAGCAGCAGTCGTCTGCTGGCGCAAATTGTGATTCTTCGGGCACGGCTAATTCGCCCCAGCAGCACCAACAGAGCCCTCACCAGCGGCAGAGCAAACTACAGGTATGTTGTTCTCGTTTTAGCGCGTCTGGTTTGATGATGCAAACGAGTGTCTTCTTCCAAGCAAGGAAGAGGACTTGCCACGTTTTGCATCGTGTGAACATTCTTCCCACATAGAAGCTATTTTTGCTCCCACGTTCTTCCCCTGTTTGTCGCCGTTGTCCTGTTGTTGTTTTTTTCTTTCTCCCTAGCCTTGTTTCTAGCTATTATTTACTCTGTAAGTTGCTGCGCTGCACTTTGCCGAAGAGCAGCGGTGTGTTGCAGCAAATGTTCATTTCTTTCCTCATTTCTGACTCCACGCCATTTTCCCATAAACCGTGGAACCAGTTGCAGTTTGTCTTTTAAGCTTTATATCTTTATTTCATTATTTATTTATTATTATTACGATTACTAATTTGCCTGTGTCCCAGTCTTAGCATACGCAACACAAAAAAATACCGAAAATAAAATCCTTATTTCTGTGTGTGATTGTTCTTTTGCGCTAGGCACAATTGAATCGTCACAAGGAACAGTTAAAGAAAGATATTCTCAAGAAACGATCTCATCTCGAAAAGGAATTGCAGGTACAGATACAAAAGGAACTCTCCGTCGAGCTGCAGTCGGCTTCCGGCACCACGAACATCCGGGCGGCATCAGCAGCAACCGGTGGTGGTGGTGGTGGTGGTAGGGTGATGGTGACCACAGCAGGCACTACTGCGGCAGCTTCCCTCCAGCAGCAGGAGCAGCAGCATCAACAGCTTCAGTCGCCCTTAATGGCCGAGTCGAGCCTGACCAATGCGGACGAACACGAGGAGAGCGAAAAGCTGGTGCCGCCCGGTCGTGGAAGCTCGAAGCAAACGACGGATAAGAGTTCCTCCACAGCGTCTGCAACCACCACATCCAGAAGAAGGTAAGTGTATCTGCTGCTTGTGAAAGCTTTTGCCGCGAACAAATGTGTGCTTAATCGTTTCCTTCCAATTTGCACAGAACAATCGTTGGTGGTGCTAATGCCGCAACGAAAGAACCGACCGGAACGGCGGCCTCCGCTAAACGGGGCCAGAAACATGCTACCCCCGCGGCAAAGTCCGGAAACGCTCGATCGTCGGGTGGCCGTGGTGCGGGACAGTCAAAGAGGGGTGCGAAAAAGAATAACAAAGCCCAAACGCATTGCATCTGCCAGACGCCGTACGATGATTCGAAGTAAGTTGGGAAGCTTCAAGGGGAATGTGAGATTTGTTGTACTAACATGTTTTGCAATTCTTTCGATACGGTTTGTCAGGTTCTACGTTGGGTGCGATCTGTGCAACAACTGGTTCCACGGCGACTGTGTCGGCATTAGCGAGGCAGAGTCGAAGAAGATCACTGAATACATCTGCAGTGAGTGTAAGCATGCCCGGGAAACGCAGGAACTGTACTGTCTCTGCCGTCAGCCTTACGACGAATCTCAGTAAGTAGTACCCTCTCCTCCTACCCGTCAGGAGAAGCATGTGATCGTTTTTGTTAATCTCCGCCGTTTGATCTTTTTTTTAAGGTTTTATATCTGCTGTGATAAGTGCCAGGATTGGTTCCACGGACGTTGCGTCGGTATTCTCCAGTGCGAGGCGAACAATATCGATGAGTACAGCTGCCCGAACTGCCACATGAACAATGCGATCAATTTCGCCAACATGAAGACGCTCAGTGCAAAGGAGTTTGAAAATCTGAAGAAGCTTATCAAACAGATACAGGTAAGACAATTTTTCCCGTTGGTTTCACGCCGTTTTTGAAGGGTTTTGATGTGTTAATCCTTGTGTTTGCTTTGTTCCTTTTTTTGCAGCAACACAAAAGCGCCTGGCCATTTATGGAACCGGTCGATCCGAACGAGGCACCGGATTACTATCGTGTGATAAAGGAACCTATGGGTAAGTTGTGTTTTACGTGATGTTGAAGCATTTTTTTTAAATTCTATTAAAACAACGTTTTCCCCCACAGACCTGCAAAAGATTGAAGGGAAAATCGACAGCAAAGTGTATCAAACGCTGTCCGAGTTTATCGGCGACATGACGAAGATATTCGACAACTGCCGGTACTACAACCCGAAGGAGTCGCCGTTCTTCCGGTGCGCGGAAAGTCTGGAATCGTTCTTCGTGCAGAAGATCAAACACTTCCGCGAGCATCTCATCGATCGAAACGATGATGCGGCGGACGCAGTGGCGGCTGCGGTGGCCGGCAGTAGTTCACTTTCACCCGTTGCCAGCCCACCGGATGCATCTGCCGTGACCGCGATTGCGTAGTCTAGCAGCATCTCCATTCTGTACAACTATCTACAGAATGGTTAGCTTTTTCATGCGGCGTGAGAGAGGTTGCCAATTTTAACAGGTAGATTTTAGGTACTTTTTACCTTTTAACCCCGGAATATTGTTGTGCTACACAGCGGTGTAGTGCACACGCGGGCTTTTTTTTTTTGGGGTAACACACAAATCCCGGACCAACGGGAAGCAGAGAGAGAGAGAGAGAGAAAGTCAGCTTTTTTGCACCTAAATTTGTGCAATCTAATTACGGTAGCGCGTGGCTTGGCAAACGGTGTAGTAGTAGTGTATTTATTTGCAAATGTTAGGCGCAAAAGTATGCGGTACGGAGGGCATGGGCCGGTCCCATACTGTATTAGAGTAGTAGGCCGTGCGCCTCGAGTAGATTCGGCGTGTGATCTCTGACTGGACCGTGCCGCCCCGTCCCATGCGCATGTACAACACTGTGAGTTTGATCGTGGATCGATTGGAGAAGTAACTTTGCTTTGATTGACGCCACAGTAGGCGAAGAAGATACGTAAAGAATGTGACACACACACACACATTCGCTCTTGCAATAGTCAGTGAAAGAGAAGCTATCGTTTAGTTTTCAGATATTCATTAGTGTTTTTCCACCGAATATAACTACATGAGAGGCAAATTTGTGCCAAGCGCATTGTAAATAGAGTGTGCAACATCAACGAAGAGATGCTAATTAGAAAAAGAGCAGATATATATAGAGTTTGTATGATAGGAACAGGAGTTTTATGAAGAGAGTATATTTTAATGTTTTTTTTTACTCTAGCTTTTGAACTCTTACAGCACAATGGTAGCAATAACACGATTGTTCTATTTGAAATAGATGATTTAACTATTTAGTCATATACACACACAAACACACACACAATCACAGGTAGTAGCCACTTAGCTATATTTACATTATTATTACTATTACTACTACTGCTCACCTAATTAGAAATATGTTACAACGAGCGAGAATATTCCAGCACAGGGAAAACGGTTAGTTTACGGTGCGAAACCCTTTTTTCCGTGGTAGGATAGAGGATGATGAAGTAGCAGCGCCATTTTTTAAAATCCCGAATGCAGAATTTGCCGAGCCCAAAACCAACAACCAACGCGCACAAAACATGCAAAACGCGTTTTCTCGGTAGAGTTGCGGTAGCAAGGCATATGTGTACATACATGTGTATAGTATTACATCTTACTAAATAAATCAGATTAATATGCGATAATGTAATGATTTTATTGCTTTAGAAAGGATAAATATATATATTACAGCTAAGATTTACAAATTGCGCTATACTCCGTCGGTTTTTTGCGTACAGCGGGTAGAAGGTATTTCCCTTCCACCGCTGTATTGAAAATTCAATAAAAGTCCAAATCGGGACATCGGTTTACAAAACACAAAGTAAAGGAGAGGTTTAGGCCATGAAATCTATATCCTACAACTGGACCTGGAAAGAAAGTGGCATCTTTTTCGGATCTTTAAATCATTCTCTTAAGCCGTTTTCTATATATTTGTGCTCTGTAGTGTAGTTTATTTAAATAGGTATTCACAGTGAATCTCAAAAATATAGCCTATCTCTCTTACTGTACCCCCTCCCACTCCGTCGTAGCCCATCCAAAGTGAATATACGGACCGACTTCTTATCAGCCAGAGGGATGAAACCGGTTGTCCAGCATTTTTCGACGCTTCGAAGTGGCCGTACCCTGTGGAAAAGCGTGATATGAATGGCACGAAAATGGGGGGCAGATATGTGGCATGCTTGGGAGAGGGGTATGCGGCGGAACAGTCCGGTAGTGTTACATCCTGTAAGTGTATCTCGATCGCCGGCCACAGATTTGAATACTGCTGGTGGACACATTTATCACTGATTTCATTTCTTTCGCATTGCTGTCTACGAACACACGGTTAATCTCGTGTGATATGCTTTGGAAAAAAACAACACGATTAGCGGTGTGTGGCAATGATCGTACGCAAGCAACCATGGAGTGTGTGTGTGTGTGCGTAGTGTACCGATAAATATTAAGCAAGTGAGATCATACAGCATGAAAATACTAACACAATAACAAAACAATTCTTCAAACAATCCGTCCCGTAACGCATATTCTAACGGTGTTAAGTGTAGACAGCACAAAAAAATGAGTAACCATACACGTACACGGGATCGCACGCCGATGGATAGGTAGGTGTGCGGGTGGTATCCATGCCCACCCCTCCACACACCACATCAGCTGGTCAGTAGGTGGTAAAAGCGCACGGTAATCAGATGGTAGTTAGCGCAGAGAGACTGTACTGTACTGACACACACGCGCCGGGGGTCGTTGGTTACTTATCGCAGTCTAAGCGAACGCTTGCGGGGTGTATCACAACCGTCGTCAGCCGATCCAGGAAAGCGCGCGATCATCGGTTTTGTTCGACGCAACGACGAGATGCAAAAGCATGTGATGTAAAGCCGGCGGGCGGGACCACAGTGATCAAGAGGAACATTGTTTGTGCGAAAAGTTTGTTAAGTGACATTGGCGGTGTTCGAGGCGCGCTGTTAGAAACCAAAGAGAAGCGAATATTTAAACAAAAAACTGTCACCGTGGAGAGGCAGAGAAATGTCCGAAAAACGATTCAAACGTCCGAGCGTTGCGAATGGGGATGGATTGCTACTGTACTGCAATCAGTATAGCTACTACTGCCACAAGGTAAGCAGCTTTTAGCGATCTATTGAAGGTAGCACAATGAAGGCACCCCGCCACCATCACACATGATGTGATTATTTATCTTTCAATTTATCACCACCAAATGCTAAACGTGTGCCGCTTCTCTTATCCATTACGCAACGAACGTGGAGCGAAATGGAACGATATGCTCTTTTTGAGACGATCGCAGCATTTAAAATCTTTGCTGCAGTAGCATAATAATGCAATTAACTAAATAATCATTAAGAGATAATCAAAAGATCATCGCGGCATTTAACTCAACCAATAATAATAAGAAACGGCGGCTAGAGCTTGTGACTAGAGATCCGCGACGATGATAGTTAAAGGGTCATGTGCTCCATATGATGCGTGTACCGTACCATCAAGGGGTGGTAGTAGCGTACACAGTGGGAGGGGGTGGAAAGTTACGCCGGTCACGCTTCACCGGAAGACAATGCGCGAAACACAGGTGTGGAGGAATTTATCTGGTTCTTTACTCGCTTTTCCATCCCACTGGCCGATCATTTCCTGTTGCCTGTTATCTGAGCTAAACGCAAGCATGATAAGGTAGTTTGAATCATCATCACCGTGTTTGCTTGAGCTGGCACTTAATTCACGCGCAAAAACAGATCGCGTAATCAAGAGTGCATGTCGTAATAACCGTTTCCTACTCCCGCAGGTTCTACAGGCACTGCACGAGAAAGGGATTCGGTTCACCAAGTATGAGATCGACGTCACGAACGATGAACATTTCTCCGAATGGTTTCTGGAGCTGAATCCGCGTGCCGAGCTGCCGGTGCTGCAAAATGGTTTGCTCATCGTACCCGGCTCGAACCGCATACTGGACTATCTGGAGGAAAACTACCCCAAAAGTAAGGCATTCGGCTACGGAACGTACACATGCGTCTTTTTAAAACCGTCTCATTGTTTTAGACAAATCGCTACGCATGCCCATCGACACGGATAAGCTGGTCGTTGGCTTTCGGCAAACGATCGAACGCCTGCCGATCGGGGTGATTACGATCGGATCCTTCCTGCATTCGCAGCACACGAGCAGTCCAAGGTTCCCGTTCGTGCTGCCCGTGCGCCAAACGATCCTAGCCCGGGACGAAACGCTTGCCCACCGGTTACGAGCGTACGCGACGGCATATCCTGCGTTTGCGGAGGTTTTGCTAAAGAAGGCAGACTTTCACGATCGCAAGCGCGGCATCATCGCTAGTGAGGAGTACTTTTGCAAGCTGCTAACGGCACTGGACGAATTTCTGAGCAGCGTCGAGCAGTATCTCGCCACGATCGACGTCGACCGCTGCTGGCTGGCAGGGACGGAGGACACGTTCACGATGGTGGATATCAGTCTCGGGACGCTGCTGCATCGTCTTTACGTGCTCGGGCTGGAGGATCGTTTCTGGGGCGAGGGCAAGCGGCCCCAAGTGGCACGGTACTTTGCGAAGAGTTGCCAACGCGAATCGTTCCAGTGTGTGCTACCGTCGAAGGTGTCGATCCTGCGCACGGTGTGGATCAATACGCCGCCCGTGTACAAGGCTGGGCTGGCGGCTGTCTCATCCGTTTTAATTAGTTCTACTCTTTTGAAACGATAACGGATGGAGAGTGTTTACAAAAAAAAAAATAATTACCAAGCCGGATTGAAACACATGGAACTACAATAAATGATTATTAGGAGTGAAAGCTATGAAACGATCAACTGATAAGAGATAACCAAACAGCATAAAAGCGTACAAGCGCATGCATGGTCAAACACAAACACAAATGGTTACGCGCGCGACGTGGTGCAACACAACGAATAATAAATAATAAAAACGTTCAACACAGCTGATTAAGTTTCCTACTTGTATTTGGTCGATCAAAGATTTACAAAACAGAATAGAACGGATATAGTAATACCAACAATAACAACAAAAAAGAAACATAATATTAACATACAGCTAAGAAATTGCATAAAGGGGGGAGGATGAACATAAATATTAACGTAAGTCTTGCCTCATAATAAGTAAGAGTATGAATGTATCAAACTAAACAAATCACCAAAGACACGTTCAATGAAAGAACACAATTAACCTATACTGGGGTTTTCCAGGAGTTCTCATAGCTGTGGGACGCTTTATTGACTCTTTCGTAAGTGAAATGAACTTAATGTAATGGGAATTGGGCTCTATAGCAAACTTGTTTTACCAATCTTACCAATAGGATTTTCAAGGAGCCTGTGCAAAATAGAGTCCAATTTCCAACGTATGAAGTTCACTTCCAATAGGAAAGAGTCAAGAAAGTGTCCCAAAACAATGAGAACCCCTGGAAACTAATCCTCCCCGTCGCAGCTTTCTTCGCGGTAGGAGTCGTTTAATTCATCCCCCCGCCTACCGGGGGAGGATTACACGTTATGGTCAGCTTTATAAGAAAAGAAAATTTTAGTTCAAGACCGTGCTGTTAGACAATTGCCAAAAGTAATAAATCATTGCAGCTCTGCTACACATAAACGCCACCCCCATTGCCTCAGAGACACGTGTCAATTCTTCCCCGTCACCGATGTTTGGTGTAGTGGCAAGAAGTGGTGGTTTGTGTGGAAAACGCTTTCAATCTCTCCATCAACACGTTCCGGGTCGTGTTTGTTCGCATCGTGCGGTAAATAATATAACGATTTAATTGCACCGTATTGTCAACACATAGAGCCGTCGGTGGATCTCCATCAAATTAGATCTGCAAAAAATCGGAAAAAGTGTGGTGCATTGGTAGAAAAAGTTGTAGTTTTGTTCATGCGACTTAATGCTATTCCACACAGCAGCGTGCGTGTCTGTACAGCCTTGGACAACTTCCAACAGGAAACGTTACCATCACCACGCCTAAGAAGGGGTTAAGAAGAGCCGAATTGCCTTTAACCAGCAAAGCACTAATGAACACACCTGCCAAATGTACAGAACTACCCCCGTTTTTCCGACGCTATACAACCAATGTTATGCACACGAACCACATTCAACACAGAAATTAATAAGGATGCGTTGTTGCACGCATGCACGCACGTAATCACATACGCAAAACAGAGAAGACAACTACGATTCAAATCGCTCAAAGCGACTACGATAGCGAGCGTACGAAGGATGATTAAAGTCGGAGTTGCTATAGTAACTACCACTACTACCGCCACCAGCACCACCACTACTGCTGTTGCCAATGCCACCGCTACCAATGCGTGAACCGTACAGATGGCTACTTACGAATGCGGCCTGCTGTCCGCTGGCCGAACCACCTTCCAGCGGCGATGCACCTGCACCAACGCTCCCGCCAGACATTTGCTGCCGTGCGGCGTACAGTGGCATGCCCATGAACTTGGGTATTTCTTTGGCACTACCGGCGCTGCCGCCCGCATTGGCTCCGGCCGCTGCAGAGGAACCGGGCTGCAGTAAGCTGGCCCTTCGGCGCAGCCCAATTTCCGGCTTGCTGATCGACTGGTAGTTGAACAGCCCCTTGCCAACCGGATCGGGCAGCACGGTCGGTAGCGGGTACCAGGCCCGGTACGTCACGAACCACGTCACGACGGCAATGATGCCGCTCAGCACCTTCTCCACCATCCGATGATGGTACAGCATCGTGCCGACCAGCATTAGGTCCCACAGCAGCTGCAGCATCGTCATGCCGATGAAGAACAGCCGAATCGTGGGGGTGAAGCGATTGTAGAAGTACTTGAGCGCCTTCAGATCCTCGTCCTTTAGGTTCTTGAGCGGATTGGACGTCTGGGAGTTGTCGTTGTTGCTCCGGTTGTGCTCCTCGTTGCGCAGCAAATCTTTAATGCTTTCCCACCCGATGATGGGGCGCGCTTCCTCCATCAGCACCAGGCTGGAGTAGATCAGTATGAAGGCATGGCCGGAAATGTCAAACCCATTCCACAGGTGGCCCGCCTTCAGGCAGGGCGTTTTGGCATCGAACCCGCGCACACTGCACCGACCGTAGCTCGATTCGATCACGTTGAACAGCTTCGTCCACACGAACCAAAACACGGTCGCTATGCCGAGCCGGGGCAGATGGTTCCGGATCAGCCGCTGATTGTCGCCGCAGCAGATCGTGATCGAGGTCATGGCCAGGTAGGGGAAGGCAAACAGCAGCGTCCAGGCCCAGCCCAGCTTGACGAAGTACACGTTGAACAGATTGTCCGTGCGGGCGAGGTATGTCTTGGGGTAGGGCAGAAAGTCCCCGATCAGGGACACGATGAACAAGGAGCCAAGGTACAGCGGCACCTTCAGGCTGGTGTCGAAGAAGATGATCTTTTTGCACACGTGCAGCACCATCATCGTGAGCACTTCCCGGATGGAGGTCGGTGTGGCGGTGGGTCTCGTGCCCTTTGCTTCCGCTCGTGCGGTCGTATCGTTTAACCCCTGGCGGAAGTTCATCTGTGGACGGGCCGCGTTGCCGCCCGCTGCTCCGGCGGCAGATGGCGTGTGGATTGGTTTTCGTTTGCTTGCCATCGGTGTTGCGTACTGTTGTGCTGGCGGCTGCTGTTTGTTGGTATCGCTCTAAAACAAGGGGAAATAGGACGTTAACAGAATAAAGCCCTTTGTTGATCGGTTGCTTGACCGATGCGGGGAATATTGATGACGAACAGAAAATGGAAAATGAAAAGGCAAACATCTCTCGATCGTAGTAAGCGGTGTGCGAAGCGAAAGGCGAGAAAGATGGTCCGAAATTAAAAATAAACACCAGCCACTTCACACGCACACGCGCAGGCATCGCAGTTGAGGGAGAGATTGAAACACGAGGAGTTCAAAGGCTCGCCCGTCCAGAGTTTTCACGTATCACAGACCCCTTCTCGCATTCCAAAAATAAAAAAGCCCACCCGATCAAAAAGGTGGCCCCAGAGGAGCGACCGCCGGATCGGAGCGCACAGGACACTTACATCACTGTTCTACAGCACGGCATTAACAGCGTTCGCACGGGGAGATGGTGAAACAAATTCGCCAGCAGATAGTGCCGCGGTTATGCTCTGGCACGCACTTTTACGACACCTCACGCAGAAACACGGCCGATCGGTGTGGGTAATTAACAACATCTGAATTTCATATGACATTTGCACCCGCGGCCGAATGCTTCAAACGTGGATGCAAAGCGGGATGACGCGGGAGTCAAAGTCCAGGCGTGTGATTTTGCGAAGCGAAGGAATGATACGTACCGGTTGGAATATTTTTTCTCTTTATTTTCAGCTATTTTCTGTGCAATCGCATTTCCTGTGTTGTTATTTGTTGATTTTTTTTTTATTTGCCATATCTTTCCTCTACGTACCTTGTGCGATTGGCATGACAGCAGCTTTGACAGCTGCCAGCGTATTGGCGTTTTCTGCTTTTTCCTCTTGCTACGAAGCAATCGGAATCGTTCGGTGTGTGAGCTGGTGTTTTGTGAAGAAAATCGTGAATTTCTCCCCGAAAGCGACCGCTACCAGCATCCAAGATGTACTCGAACGAAGAACCATGGGAGGGTGTAAGTAAATCGTCACGAGTGACACGCTAAAATCTGCGCCCTGTTCCACCATCTGCCGAGCAGATCGTGGAAGAGAAATGCACCCCCCTTAAAACATAACCTAACTTTCCTGGAACCCCCGTTTGTAGGGCTACGATGAGTACGGCTATGAGATGGGCATGCCGGAGGATGGCATGTACGATCGGGGCTACTTCCCGATGCACGAGGACGTGAAGAAGTTCCTGATGTACTTCTGCACCGTCATCAAGGATGGGGTGGTGTACGAGATCCAGAATCTGTACGAAAACACCTTCCCGAAGCTGAGCGAGCAGCACTTCGAGAAGAAGGCCTGGCCGAGCGAGGAGGAGGTGGCGCACCTGGTCGACAACGACAACCTGTTCCTGATCCTGTACAAGGAGCTGTACTACCGCCATCTGCACGCCCGCATCCAGGGCGGGCCGTCTCTCGAGCAGCGGCTGAACTCGTTCTACAACTACTGCAACTTCTTCAACTACATCCTGCCGTCGAAGGAGCCGGTGCAGCTGGAGCTGCCCGACATCTGGCTGTGGGAGCTGATCGACGAGTTCGTGTACCAGTTCCAGAACTTTGCGCAGTACCGCGCCCGGCTGACGGACAAGACGGACGAGGAGATGGACATGCTGCTGAACAACAACAGCAAGGTGTGGAACATCCTCTGCATCCTGAACGTGCTGCACTCGCTCGTGTCGATGTCGAAGATCAAGGACCAGCTGGAGGCGGCCGCGGCCGGCAAGGACCCGGAGGCGGTGGCGGGCGAGTTCGGGCGCCACTCGTTCTACAAGATGCTGGGCTACTTCAGCCTGGTCGGGCTGCTGCGCGTCCACTCGCTGCTCGGGGACTACCACCAGGCCATCAAGGTGCTGGAGCCGATCGAGATCCACAAGAAGAGCCAGTACTCGCACATTCCGTCGTGCCAGATCAGCACGTCGTACTATGTCGGGTTTGCGTACATGATGATGCGCCGCTACTCGGACGCGATCCGCACGTTCTCGTCGATCCTGCTGTACATCCAGCGCACCAAGCAGCTGTACAGCGCCCGCTCGTACCAGAACGACCAGATCAACAAGCAGACGGACCAGATGTACCATCTGCTCGCCATCTGTCTGGTGCTGCACCCGCAGTGCATCGACGAGTCGATCCAGCAGGTGCTGCGCGAGAAGAACTACCACGACAACATGTACAAGATGCAGTGCGGCGATCTGGACGTGTTCCGCAACTTTTTCGTGTTCGCCTGTCCGAAGTTCGTGTCGCCGGTTCCGCCGCCGCCGGACGCACCGATCGAGGACTACGTGAAGGATGCGCTCGAGCATCAGATCAACGTGTTCATGGACGAGGTGAAGCAGCAGCAGGAGCTGCCGACCATCCGGTCGTACCTGAAGCTGTACACCACGCTGCCGATCATGAAGCTGGCCTCGTTCATGGACCGCAAGCCGCAGGACGAGGTGGACGAGCAGAAGCTCGAGAACCTGCTGACCCGGCTGCTGTGCTTCAAGCACAAGATGAAGAACGTCGTGTGGACGAAGGGTTCGAGCGGACTGGAGGGCAAGTTCCAGTCCGGTTCGGAGCTGGACTTTTACATCGACAAGGACATGATCCACATCGCCGACACGAAGGTGTCGCACCGCTACGGTGACTTTTTCATTCGTAAGGTCATGAAGTTTGAAGACCTGAACCGCCGTCTGCACGCCATCAAGGGTTAAGTGACGGGGTGGAAAGGATAAGCAGTAGCAGCAGCAGCAGCAGCAGCACGATTTTCATTTCTATACAATATCTAGCAGCATACCCAGATACACATTGCAAACAATTCAATATCTACGTTTAGTCGGTTTTTTGAGCGCCGCAGGAGAGAAGTGACGAGGAGGACGGACTGCAGCAAACTTATTCGTACGCGAACAAGAGAGCAGGAAATCGTATTATAATTTTTAGAAATAGGGAGTCATCGGAGTGCACATTCGCAGTGCAGCAATAAATAATGTATTGCCATTGTGGAAGGCTCCCGGCCAAAGCGTTTACTGTGTGCGTGTTTCATTGATTTGAGAAATGTCAGAAAGCGAATAGGAATTGAATTTGAAATTCCAACACGATTGTTGAACGTCGACATTGAATGACGTTTTCCCGCCTGTCATGCTGCTTTGTTTATGTTTATGTCGACATAAGGGTCGCTTCCTTCGCCTCCAGTTGTTTGGAAGCCGCCGTGTTCACCTGATCTTCCTGCGCGGCGTACGGAATCATCCGGGATGGCTCCATTCCGGCTGGAACACTTTCCAAATGTGTGTCGCATATGCTTGCAACACCAGCCGGATAATGTACTTACTTCAGTGGAATCGTTGCATTACAACCATGTGAAAATGATCGATGTGATAGACGAGCTGATGGGTCCCGTTTTACCGGTGAGTAATGGAAAGATAATCTCCATCCGAAAATTGTTTAATAATCTTCATTTTACAGGAGCTTCATCACCATACTCCATCCGGTATTTGTGAATCATGCTATACAGAACTGATCGCTTTCCTAAACTACCGAACTCGGCTAAAACTCGTTGGGAAGTTTATACATGCCCTGGTTCATTTGAGAAACGATCACACAGTACCGCTGGAAAATCTCTATCGAGATCATCAGACGGAATTGTTATGTGTATTGCACGAGCTAAACATTACCGATACACTTGAGCTAGTCGTTCAAGATTTGATAGATGCATTCAAGGTAGCGCAGGACTCAATGCATGATGCTGAACGAACTGAACAGAGCACGACATTACCCGAAATCCAGCAAACAACGAGCGACGATGTGAATGCAAGTTCAACGCCCGAAGAGTTTGAAATGTTTGAGTTGGATGAAGAAATGCTCCCCGCAGAAACGAACGATCGCAATGAAGATGATATTGCTGAAGACTCTGTCGACGTGTTGGAGGCAATAAGCGTTGCAAAATCGGCTGAAAGTAGGTCTACCAGAACCTTACGAAGTAGGCGACAGAAAGGAGAAATGCATCACTGTCAACATTGTCCATTTACAACACATCTGCTGAAAGCGTTTAAGCTGCACACGAAGCAGCATGAAAGGTAATAGTAATGTGAAACCGTTTGCAATCGTTCGCTTCTAATGACTTTTTAACATTCTTTCAGCAAAGAACCCACCCAACACACCTGCAAGCGTTGCAACGAAACGTTCACCACAAAGCGCGACTTGCTGCAGCACAAACGGTCCACCCATCGGGATCACATGTGCGATACGTGCGGGTTAGCGTTCGACACCAAGTTTGCGCTGGAAACGCACCGCAAACGGCACGAACCGGTACGCCCGTACAAGTGCGAATACTGCCCGCTGGAGTACTACACCAAGGCCGAACAGCTGCTGCACGTTCGCCGGCTGCATCTGAAAGCGTTCGAGGTAAGCTGCACCGAATGTGCGCTAACGTTCCGCACGAAGCAAATGCTTGCGCAGCATATGAAAACGCACACGAACCAACGGACGCACACGTGCACTGTTTGTGGGTTTAGCTTTAAATCACACACGCACCTGAACCGGCACACGAAGGAACTGCACCGGGGGGTGGTGTATGAGTGTGAGCATTGCAGTGCGTCGTACCGGCGCAAGGATAAGCTCCGAATGCACGTGGAAAAGATGCATAATGTGAGTGTGTGACGACCCCCTCATATTTCGGGATACACATTGTTAAAAGGGGACTTTATCTTTCCAGATTCAAACGTACTTTGTCTGTGATATTTGTCTCCAATCGTACGATACGGATGAAAAGCTGCAAGAGCACAAAGCGCACCATCAAAATCCGAAAGATTTACAGTGTGGAGTGTGTCTGGGGGCGTACAAGACGAGGGAGGAATTCGACCACCATTTATGTATCACGTATCGGTAAGAAGGACGTAAATCCATCGTGAATTCGCCATAAGCATCCTTCTCTTCATTACAGTGAAAACTACGTATGCTGCGAGCGCGATTTTAGGTATCACTTTTTCTACAACAAACACATGTTCCTGACGCACGGACAGCAGACGAACGTGCGCGTCAAACCCGCGGATGGTATGCTGCTGGGACAGTATCGTGCAAAGCGGGTAAGGTTCGAGGCGGAATATGAAGGGCAGCTTCATGGGCAATTTATTGTTTTCATTGGCCATTTTCAGAAACAAGCAGAACGATGTCCAAAATGTGAGCAAGAATTCCCAACCCGACAGCAGAAGAAAAAACACATGCAAAGCTGTGGCGCGCTGGAGTACGAGGTCGTTGAAGTTTTTGCGCCCGAGGACAATGGGAGTGTTACCATGGGTGGGGAATAGAATGATGAAATCGACCGTGATTATCATACTTCACAGAAAGACATGAAGTTTGGTGTTTTTTTCAGTTATGCGCTTATATTCTACTTATATTTATAGTTATGAGCACTAATCACTAATCACATGTTGCCTGCATCATCAGAATAGTCGCCCTTTCCTTTACGACCCTTTCTCCGGCGCTCCTTCTTCTTGCCTTTGGTAGAATTTGGATCAACGTTGTTCAACTTTTTGTTTTTCTTCTTTTGCTTCCCATTCTTGCCCGGCTTCGGTTTGAAGATCATGCGTGGTATGCCCAGATCGTAGTAGGTTAGCCGTTGCAGCTCATTCGCTCTACACCGTTGCTCATATTCCTTCCAAAGCGTCGGATAGTCGCCGTGGTCGTACGCGGTAAACAGGTACCGTATCGCTTCGTCGATCTTGTTCCGCCGTTCGGGTGGCAATTCCTGCTTCCAGGGATCGGCGTTCATGCACAGGTCCATCTCATGGCGCAGATAGTTCAGGTGCGCACGGCCCTCGCGCAACCCGTACACGCCGAGCAGCAGCGTGTTGAGCTGGCGGCGTAAAGCTTCCCGCGCCTTGCGCTGACTGCTGTCGGTCGTCTGATATTCGGCCAGCACACAGCGGATGCTCTTCTTTTCCCCTACCAGACCGCGCAGAAATTTGGCCATGTACAGCACCATTCGGTTGGAAAAGCGGGGCCCGGTTATGCTGTAGTATTTCTCATTTGCAGCATCATCCGCTGGAGGAGGGCGACGCGATGTTTGGGGCTGCTGCTGTCGTTGGGCTGGTACGAGGTCCTGTGATGTTTGGGGCTGCTGCTGTCGTTGGGGCTGATGTTCTTGATGGAATGGTATGAAATCCGGCGAACAGTGGGACTGATGTTGCTTCGGTCGTTGTAATGGTTCGATGTTCTGCGATGAATGAGGCTGCTGTTCTGGCTGGAATGGTATGAAATCCGGCGACGAATGGGACTGTTGTCGTCGTTCAAAAGGTATGAAATCCTCCGATGCATTAGAGTCATACACCTGCCGTGCTGAACTCATCGCTTATGTTTCTTCTATCATCAAGCACTAGTACCGGTTTAGGCTCTTTCGGTTCCTATTCTGTCGATATCTATTAACCAAGCGTTCCAACAGCTTCTCGGCCTCTGTTACCTACGAATCTACGGGTGAAGTTATACACCTTCCAAAGCTGTAGCTTTTGGATATGATTAATAATATGATCTTTCCCGTGTTGGATATTCCGTACTTGCGGTACTTGCGAACTGAATGCGAATGCAAGAAAATTTGTGGAATGGTGCCCCGGTCTCGACCGTTTATGTGATATGCTTGATTTCTTGCTCATCGTTCCCGCTGTCCTGTCATTCAAATTGACCGTTATAACGTCCGTAAAAAAGTTGCCTTCCCAATTTCTATTAAATCACACACATTTTGCAGTATTCTAGAAAAATATACATTGCACGAGGGAAATAAGTTGTTTGCCCATCAACGAGGCGTTACGAGGCGAACAACATGCACAAGAGTGAAATCAACAACATGCTAAACCGTAACTCTTCCGACTAAATCGTGAACGCATCTTAAGCGGTGTCATCAGTTGCAATCGAAAAACCAAAAAATCAAAAACAAAAAAAACTGTTGCGTATTTATCGTACACTTTCATGAGCGCCTGTATTTCTGCTACCAACTCTCATGAACGGTGACAGGGTTTCTTTCGCGAAAGCCACCACCTCTCTCATCACCGCAACATGTTCTGCAGTCGTTCCAGCTGGCTCAACTCCTGCTCGCGCAGTGTGTTGTCCCATTCGGTCAGACGTGCTACATTAGCGGGAAAAGCACCCGACGGACCGCTAGGGCCCACGTCGTTCGACTGTCCGAACCATTGGAAACGGTGTTCCGTCTGTGGTGGCGTGCTATCAAACACTGTCCACCGGTTTTGATCGCGATCATCGTACCACTCGTTGCTATGTTGCGGAAAGTCCTGCTGCTGCAGCTGCTGCTGTTGCTGGTAGTTGGATCCGTTTGCCATCCAATCCGATTCCTGCACGTGGCGCGTTGAGCTGTCCAGCTGGTCGAGACGATCCGAATCAATCTGCTGATCGGCGTACGTGTTCATAATGAAATCATCGGCATAGCTCCTATCGCCCTCATCATGATGATGCATCGTCGTATCGGTATCAATGTACTCGTTGGCTTGGTGTTCTTCTTGATTGAAACGTTGCTCCTCGTGCTGCTCCTGGTGGTGATTCCAGTCTAGTTGGGCCCGTTTCTCTGCTATGCTGTTAGACCTGGTGCGAGGTTTTTTCGCGTCTTTTTTCACGATTGGCGACTTATTTTGCTTTTTCTGTGGTTGTTTTTTCAGAGTTTCAATAAATTTTAGGTAATGGTAATCGGCTGCATGTTGCGTAGGGCGTTTACAGCAGGTTTTATTTTTATTTACGGCGTCAGCCTTTAGTGGTCTTTGTTGAACTTCCAAATCAAAGAATGTTATCCTTCTCAACTTGTTTGAATGCTCCAGTTCCTCAAACTCTTCGGCCAATGTTAAATAATCTTTATGATCGTACCCCGTAAATATGTACCGAATCGCTTCATTTACGGTGTCACGCTGAGCTTGAGAGACCTCACTGTCCCGTGGCTTCGTTTGCAAACATAATGCCAGTTGGGTTCGCAGTACATTGAGGTACTTTCGTCCTTCCCGCATTCCATACACACCGAACAGCAGAATGTTCAATTTGCGGCGATGCCTCGCAATGGTTGCCTGGGTTGCATTGGACCAATTCTCCAATAGTTTACTCATTGGCAAATGTTGTGAAGATACCAGCTGCTTTAAATGGCCTCTGATGTATTTCGCCAATTTGTTTGAAAGCTTAGGACAGTTATTATATTCGATGTTGTTGTCGTCTGCAATTACCGGTTGCTGCGTACCGTCCGAGAGGTAGCGCACCAACTCCTCATGAAACCGGTCCTGCGCCTCGGTTGTGCCGTGAATTTGCAACATATTGCCGACCGATTCGAACGTTATGCTTAATCGCACGTTGTACCTTTGGCCGGCCTCGTTAAGAAACTCGCTACCCTTCAGCGACAGCAGCACCTTGGCATGGTCTTTGCTGAGCACCACTTTGGCATCCGTTTCGACCGGTTCGCCCGCCTTTGGCATTATTGAACGATCCGGTTCAGCAGCTCTCACAATGGCATTTGCTGGCGGTTCCGGCGTCGGTTGCGGCGAAGATAGTGAAGCCTGTTCGGCAGTGGGTAGTATTGGCAGCGGCGGTCGCTGTGGTCGCGGCGGTCTGGGTGGCAGTGGTGGTAGTGTAAATAGATCTGGCACTTCAGGCTCAGTAGAAAGTGGAATAAAATCAAGAGAGAGCGCTGCTTGTTGACCTTGACTGCTGTTAATATTAGCCGACGTTCGATCCTCCGATGGGCGAGATGTGATGCCACCGCCGCTGGTTTCGCAAGCCACTTCGGGCTGCTTTTCTTCTTCGGTATGAAACTCTGAAAAACTGTAGTTGGAATTTTCTTCCACTATCGTTAGGGCAGCTCGTTGGCTGTCAGTTTGGTTGCATGGCGCTGGTGTGACCTGCGGGGACATCTCTTCCTCCTTAGGTTGTTCTATTTCGTTCTGATCCTGCTGCGAAACAACCGGCTCCGCTGGTGGAGAAGATTCTATCAATAGTACCTCATCATTTTCCTGCTTCACTTCTGGTGGCGCTTCTTCCTGCTGCTGCTGCTGCTGCTGCTGTTCGACAACTTCCACAACATCATCCACACTCGGCCGCTTTTCGTACTTTTCCAGCAGGCCAGTAGTTCGCAGAAAGTTGTAGTAGAACCCGTTCTCGTTCTGCGTCATCTCGGACAAATTTAGCTCGCACTCGTTGGCGTCGCTGCTGAGCAGATTGTACCGAGCGGTCGGATCGAGCGCCAGTCGCCGCTGCTGTTCCTCCGTCTGACGCTTACTGGAGCGATTGTACTCGCCACGGTAGGCTGGCAGGTAGGAGCTCACGCTTGTATTTGGTATCGGGTGGCCGAAGATCCGACGCGCATCGTTGCACTTGTGGGCCTGGTGGCCGTGCCGGCAACAGACGCAGCACCACCGTGCTTTCGGATTTTTCACGAAATCCTCCTTCAACGGTACATTATCCTCAATCTGGCATACATGAAATACACACACGCACACGCCATCCGGTGCAGAAAACAAATTTCTTAGTGAAACATTATCTTCAATTTCTCCCCCAAATTGTACCAGTGATCCCGGATTGTCTTCCGATCACACGTCGCTATTGTCAAGCAATAGAGGGTGAGTATTGGTGAAGCAACTCGTTTGGCATGCCAAACATGGTTTTGCTATCTTTTCTCTCGATCTCTCTTTCTCTTTGATCGATCTACCAGAGCTTCATATTGCACACAACGACACCGTGTGTCACACGGTTGTTACTGTGCAATGCTCTTCATACCTAAAAAACAAAAATACTTACCGTACTGTGATATCGCCGCCAGAGATCCGGACAGCTACGCTGAGTATGACCACGCACCCCACAGGAGAAGCAGATAGTGTCAGCATCCCGTGCGCACGTTTTGCAACCACGGACAAAGTTGCGCGTCTTGGCGCCACACTAAAAGCAGAAGAAAATTGTTACGTACACACTAAGTCAAGCGTTTGATCGTTGAAACGTGAATGCTTACGTTCAGGCAGATCGTTTTCGGACAGCGTGGTTCCCTGTGTCCTTGCTCGCCGCACATGTAGCAGGTGACCAGTTTCGGCGCGTTTCGACACTTGAATCTCACGTGTCCCCGCTCACCGCAGTTGCTGCAAATGATTTCCTTCCTGGGAGGGTCCGGGTAACGATCCTTGAGCAGTAAGTACCAATGTCTGCTATCGCCTAAAAAACAAAAAAAAATAAAAACATATAGAGCAGTTAGCAACATAACTGTCTGGCCATAAATGTTCTCATACACAGCGTCGTTACTTACGGGGCATCTGTCTCAGAATTGATTTCAAATTGAGGTCCTCATCCGCCCACGATGTGTTATAGAACTGCTTCATTTCGTCGTTCCACGCACAGTCGGGACCGACCGGTGGTGCTTTGCTAGAACACGAGCCGCCAGAAGCAACCGAAGATCGACCGTTGAAGCTATTATCGATTATCCGCAGATCATCATCATCATCGTCTCCATCGACGTCGGAATCGGCAATGATTTGAATTTGGTCCGGCTCTGAAGTCGCGCTGTTCACTGCTCTCGAATCTTCTTCCATCAAATCCTTTGACCGTTGTGCGGGCGTGTTTGTGCTGCTCTGCTCCAAACAAACGGCCTGAACCTCGGGAGTGCTACAACCACTGCCAGCGAGCCGCTTCTTAGCACTGGCTTTCGGTTCCTTCTGTTTCTTCTTCTTCTTAACAACAACAACTTCTGGCTGTTCCTGATCGGCAGGAAGCTCCTCACTGGTAGCTGCCGGTGGTTGCTCATTAAGCTTTTTCTTTTTCTTCGGATTGCGAGCGGCTTTCGAGGGCGTTTGCTGTTCAGTGAGGCTATTTTGTTTTCGCTTCTTGCTGGTAGCAACCGTATCTGCCGCTTTGGTGCCTGTTTTACCTTCATTCGCCAGCAAAGCGGCCACATCACCGTCAGCGTCATCATCATTGTCATCCTCGTCCTCCTCATCCTCGGTGTCCGAAACCGCCCGCACAATGTCGGTCAGCAGACAGGCAAAGTCTTCGTCGGAGTACGTTTCCGAGTTGTACTGCTTTCGCTTGCGGCCGAGCCGCTTCTTCGATTCCTTCGCCTGTTTGTGCTTCTCGTTGCCCTTCTCCTCCTGCAGGAAGCTCTCGTCGTAATCACTTTCGGACGATACATCGCCCATCTGCTCGAAGAAATTGGACGCCGAGCGGCGTGATTTCTTCCCCGGTGGTCCCTTAGGGGTGCTGGCTTTGCTGACCGGCCGAGCAATGTCGTAATCGCTTTCAGACGACACGACATCGTCGACGGGCGCGATGGTGGTGAGGTTCTTTTTCTTCTTCCCTTTCGGGCCGGCGGTGCTTTTGCTTGGTACGGGTTCATTTACAGCACATTCGCTTGCTACCTCCTCTGTAGCGGTGCCCGCGGTTGCTGCTGGTTCCTTTTGCACTGAACTATCTTTTTTGGATTTCGTTTTCTTGGTCGAACCATCACGCGGCTGCTTCGGTTCCATCTCGAAATGTTTCCTAGCAGCCTCCAGCACTAATGTGAGGGGAGATTTGCTTCTTGCTTTGGTCTTTCCCTGAGGTTTAGCGATGCTGGTAGTGTCGTTGGACCCAGTAGCCACTGCTTTGTTGCTGTTTGTATTGTTCTTAGCAACGCTTGGAGAAACCGCTGCTGCTACGATATTGGGAGATGCCGGAACCGCTTTTGATGCTTTCACCTTCGATGGAGTCTTTTTAGTGTTCGTCGCGCTATCCTTTTTACCTTTCGTAGAGGATTCATTGCACTGCTGAGATTGTGTTTTGGATGCGCTTCCTTTTTCCGTTTCCTGGGGCCGCTTTTCCTGATCGGTCGTCTCGCTGCTCGTGCATACCGTGTCTTCCGACGAGATCGACGGGACCCTCTCCTGCCGCGCCTCGGGTGCGCTCTTCTTCCCCTTGCCGGAGGCACCGGGCCGGGGAGCACCTTCGACCGAGCATTCCAGCTCATCGTCGTTCGGTATGCTTTCGGTGAAGCTGTCGTTCAAACGGGACCGATCGTGCTGGCCAATGAAATCGTCCGACATGATCGAGCTGTTCGAGGGGCTAAGGCAACGCGGCGAAAACGAGGTAGGCTTTTTCTTCTTCTTCTTTTGAGACTTGGGCAACGCAAACTGGACGCTGGGCGGGGGCCGTTCCTCCTCCTCGTCGCTGCAATCGATACAGATTTGCGGTGGCGGTGGTGTTGGTATGATTATGACCTCATCCGTCTCATCGTCGGACAATGGCACAGGAGCGGAGGAACGTTCCTTTCTCGCTGGCCGTGGCTTGGACACCTCGTCGTCGGATGAGTTCAGTATGATTTCAGCCACAATTTGTTGCTGCTGCTTGCGGTGTCTCATTTTCTTTGCCTTTGCCTTCTTCACTTCCATCGTTTGTGCGGCCTCCTGTTTCCTGTCTTTGTTGATGAGCTTCGTTAGGTTGGCCAGTTTCTTTTCTACCGCCAGCAGCGGCTGTTTGGTTTGCTTCTTCTTCTTCAGCTGCAGTCCTGGATCTTTCTGTGGGATGTGCTTAGCCGCGGGGGCTACTATGGCAGGTGTGCTTTGATGGGCAGATTCAACCGGCACTGATGGACTCTCCACAGGCGGTGGATCGCCCATATTGCCCAGCAACGACTGATACGGCGTGATGAACATCTTAGTAACCTCTGTGCTTCCTCCTTCGCTGACGTTTCCTGGGGCAGTCGCTGCGGGTGAGGATGGTTTCGGGGCGACGCCCGTTTGCGGTTTGTTCCCGGGATACGGGGCGCCACGATCGCCGTAACTGGGAACGGCAGAGCCGGCCCAATACCGCTTCATATTGGCGGGCAGCGTACCGGATCCATTGTTAATTACCGCGTTTCTCGACACCACGCGTGCAGTAGTGGAAGGAGTGACCGATGCTGGATCGAACACGCTTTGCGGATTCTCATAAGCATGATGGATGGAGGAATATAGCCGTTCTTCTAGCGCGGCCAGATCTCGCTCCTCCAAATCCTGTGTTGATGCAACAGTATGAAGTGGGTCATAAGTCGAAGCATTTACGACAGCGCTGCAGCGTGCTGGCGCGCGTGTTTACTTACCATTTTATAGCAGAACAGTGCGCACGATGATTTTAGTTGAAAGTGTAGAAAAAATTGTGAAAGTAACAGCTAATATTAACCTAAACTGTCGTGAAACTTCGTGTTCACCACATTTTGTGTTTTCCTACTGCACGCGGAGAATGAAAGAACGAGGAGTTGTCAGCATGACAGCAACGATAAATATGACCAAGGTTCATATAGAGCAAGCTGCCCGTCAATTGTGAAGCTACACATACACGGCAACAATGTTCGTGGCTCAAAATAGGGAAGAAACGATTTTTTTTCCTGTTTACATTTTATACTTAAATTTATTTTAAAGTGAAATGCCGTTTATCCGGGCTCATCGGGCCTCGACAGCACCTTGATACTCGAATAATCTGTGTTATGTTGTGGTAAAACCTGTCAGTTTTTATGAATTTCATTTTTGTTCAAAAGAAATATTTGAAATTCTACATAGATTTTAGTGTTTTTGGTTATGACACTGTGCTGTGATAACGTTTTTATTCTTCAAATATCTTCCTGGGCACGTAATGTCCCTTTTGTATTGAACTGTCATTTTTCAACAGCACGGATATACGAACAGCCGGATAAAAGGTACCCGTATAAACGTTACGTTCTATAAACGTATATTTTATAGAATATCTGAATCCATAGAAAACGGTCAGGACGCTGAAGCCAATCACCAAATATAGTTTGCAAGAAAACAGAAAACCAAGATTGCAGTTAAGTTTCTTTATTGAATGTTTTTTTTGGTATGATTTCGACAAATAATGATTTGAAAACAATTAGAAATTCACACTTCAAACAGAAGTTTCCGTGCTCGGGTCCATTAGACGTGGCTTATTGTTAGTATCGTATGTATCATTTGAAAGTGCCTGCTAGTGTATCTATCCCGAGCTATATGCGCGTATTGCCTGTCTGCCTGCCTGTAGCGCCTGTCTTAAGATTGCGTAGTAGCGTTGCCGTCCTGCTGCTCCGTGCAGGTCGAGGCGTTCTCGGCCGGTAGCGTTTCCGTAATCGCCAACCAGGGCAGACGCTTCTGCAGCTCGATACGGTATCTCGGGTGGCTGATGGCGTACACGTACGGGTCTAGGCAGGCGACAAACTTGCAGGCACAGGCGGGGAACATGGTGACGCCCGGCGTTAGCAGGCTCTTGTCACCGAACGCTCCGATCAGCGCCAGCACGGCGTACGGTGTCCACGAGGCAACGAACAGGAAGCAAACGGTGATGGCGGCCTTCGCAATTCGGATCTCGACCGAGGCGTCCTTCTGGTTTTGGTTCGACCGCAGTGACTCCACGTTCATCTTCTTGGCCTGTTCGCGGAGCGACTTTTCATGGTTGACGACATGGCTCACAATCTGGCTGTAGTAGTAAATGATCAGACTCATCGGTAGTACGTAGCTGAAGGTAAAGATCGAGGCCACGAACAGGCGGGTATCGAACGTGCCAGACAGATAGTCGAAGGTGCAGGAGGTAAGGAAGCCCTCTGAAATGAAAGCGAAAGAAAAGAACGATGATAAGTTGATGCAAATGTATTGAAAAGATAGCAATGAGTGTCGTTGTAGATAATTTTTGTTGCCTTTCCCTTTCGACGTATTCATACGCTGGCTGTAGCAACCTTGGGCGGTGTCATACGTCGTGCGTGTAGAAACGCTGGGCAACAGCAAACGATAATCGATTGACAATTTGTGCACAAATCTTTGTGCCTCTGGAAGAGTGTTGTTTATAATTACGTGGTAGGTAAATAAGAGTGCCCACCGATTGCGAGGTGTTCCGCTTGGTTTCCGTGTGGCAAACGGTACGGAGAAAACGCATCCATCAAAAGCTCGACCAACCGACCAACCAACCAGCCGCGTGGGGGGGCTGGGCGCAACGGGAAGCAGCATAGATTGTGCACCCAATACACCACCACACCATCATCGCACTGCCCGTGACGGAGGGGGTGCTTTGCTCAGGTTCCGTAAGCATTGGCAACACACACATTGACCCACAGTGCATGCTGACGGTGACGGCTGGTACGGCTACACATCCGTCCCACACGGAAACAGCGGAGCAAACGGCAGAGACCACCGCCGCCACCACCACCACCACAACCACCACCACCATGTCGAACAAGCTGAACAACCCGAAGCGCCGCGAGGTGACAGGCTCGTCGTCATCGAACTCCTCCATCTCGTCGGTCGGTGCCGGGGACAGTGGCATCTCGGCCGACCTGGCCTCACTGTTCGAGTGTCCGGTGTGCTTCGACTATGTGCTGCCCCCGATACTGCAGTGCCAGAGCGGCCATCTCGTCTGCACCAGCTGCCGCTCGAAGCTGACCTGCTGCCCGACCTGTCGCGGCTCGCTCGGCAACATCCGCAACCTGGCGATGGAGAAGGTGGCCTCGAACGTGAAGTTCCCCTGCAAACACTCCAACCACGGCTGCACCGTGTCGCTCGTCTACACGGAAAAGGCGGAGCACGAGGAGGCGTGCGAGTTCCGGCCGTACCTGTGCCCGTGCCCGGGCGCGTCCTGCAAGTGGCAGGGTTCGCTCGACTACGTGATGCCCCACCTGATGATGTCGCACAAGAGCATCACCACGCTGCAGGGCGAGGACATCGTGTTTCTGGCCACCGACATCAACCTGCCCGGTGCGGTCGACTGGGTGATGATGCAGTCCTGCTTCGGGCACCATTTCATGCTGGTGCTGGAGAAGCAGGAAAAGTACGACGGACATCAGCAGTTCTACGCGATCGTGCAGCTGATCGGATCCCGCAAGGAGGCAGAAAACTTTGCCTACCGATTAGAGCTGAACGGCAACAGACGTCGGCTCACGTGGGAAGCGATGCCGCGCTCGATCCACGAAGGCGTGGCGAGCGCGATCCTTAACTCCGACTGTTTGGTGTTCGACACGTCGATCGCGCAGCTCTTTGCCGACAATGGTAATCTCGGCATCAATGTTACTATTTCCGTCGTTTAAACGCACACAAACACACACACCCACACTCACGCGTACTCATCTAGCCGAATCGACTGAGGGAAGGGGACCACCATCAGACTTCGATAGACAGCCCCCAAGTCTAGACAATTCTTACCTAAGGTTACGTTAGCATGTATATTTTTCTTTGTAACTTCTACTTTTCAATTCCTCTTTCTCGCTGTGCAAGCGCACTTTGCTGCCGTTTGCATTGAGGTGTGTGTAAGTTTATAACTGAGTTTATAACTGTCATTTAATAGAGGGAGCGTTTGCTTTGCTAATGTGATGCGGGAGGCAACAGTGTTTGATCCCGTGCCAGCGAAGAGAGAGAAGGAGAGCGCGTTTTAAAACCACACAAAATGCAAACTGCAAAAAGGGGAAAGGATTATTTTACCTCCAGTTCAGTAGTACACACTAAACGAGGAGAGCAAGAGTTGGGAATAAAGCCTTGTAGCTTGTATTGCTGCTTTTAACATGAATGCAACCTCCTGTAGTTATATAATTTAAGCGCGGTGCGATCCAAAGCCGAGAGCGCCGCAGTACATGCTAGTGTAGCGCAGTGCGCATCAAAACGATCGATTCGTGCGATACTCCGCGATATTAGGGCGATAAACGTAATACGTATGTATGTTAGTAAGGTGATAGATAAGAGCAAAAACACTGTGTGTGTGTGTGTGTAAGGGAAGGATGAGCGAACGAGCAAAGTAATGATTTGTATGGTGTAATCAATGTTACGCCGCTTGCATCATGACCAAAGGAGCGTTTGGTGTCCCGTGTGCAAGCGTTTCGTGAACGCGTGATAGAGTTAGTGGTGTGGTTGCGTGCGTGATTGCGTGATTTGTGAGTGAGTCGTTAAGGGAATTAGGAAGAATATTAGCGTGGCGCGAAATCGATCGAGACACAATTCTGTAAATTAAACATTTAATCGTAGTAACACATATAACACACCATAAGAGAGAATGCCGTGGAAGAAGGGCGGACCATCCTTTTCAGGGGTAGGATCGCATCATCGCTACTACTTCACACTCCTTTACCATTTAAAGTATGTTAAACACGTTTCTACACCTAATGAATTAATAGCGAAATAGCGAGAGAGAGAGAGAGAGAGAGAGAGAGAGAGAGAGAGAGAGAGAGAGAGAGAGAGAGAGAGAGAGAGAGAGAGAGAGAAGAACTTGTTGTGCGGAACTGAGACAGCGCACACAACCATTAAGGTCCTTTAAGGTGGGCTTAGAGATAGATGGTACGAAAACAAAGAAAGAACAAGAAGACATAAAAAGTGGGCGAAGATCAGGTCACCGGAAATGAAAATCGCTTTCGTACAACTCCCGTTCACGCGCGCGCAGGTTAAAATTCCGTTTCGTATATCAATTTGCTCTGTAGCACGTTTGCTGTACATTTAAAAAACCGCCCGTCTGCAACTCTAACCCTAACCGGTCACAGCGAGGAGAGAAAACGAGATACATTTTAAAGCAAGAAAAAAGCGCGATTGCTCAGCGCCGAGCAGAAAGAATGAAATGAAACTACAAACTGCCAGAACAGCAACCACGTGGTGTGCGCAAAACCACCTCGTTCGATCATCGAATATTATGATCGCGTAGCATGTGCGTGCGCGCCCGCGCGCGCGTGTGTGAAGAAAGTTTGAGGGAACTTGTATAGGCGAGCAGATCATTTTCAACTGAAATATTGTGTGTTTGTGTGATTGAGGGTTTTTTTTTTGGTTAAATTTTTCGAGTGGCGAGGAACTAATTCGTGTTATTATTATTATTACGCCCGTTTGTTTCATAGGAAGAAGGGGGAGAAATACTACGTTGAAGTGGCCGCGTGTACGCGCAGGGAAGATGGATTTAATTATACTCAAAACTCTAAAAACCAGTTCGACATGAAACACACGTGTGCTGCAAATAAAATATACTTTGATTTCTAATTAATCAAAACAGGGCGTGGTCGGGAAGATGTTCGAAAGAATCTAACCAAGCATGGCAGCGTAGCACTTACCGGGTACGTAGCGTCCCCAGATTTCCAGCAGCGGCAGGACTCCCCACGGAATGGTGTACGCCCAGATGAGGCAGATGAAGATGATGGCCTTCGTCTGTGTAAGCCTTCCCTCGAACGGGCGGGTGATGGTGTTGTAGCTGTAAAATAGCGTTTAGAATATTGCTTGCTTGCTTATTAGATGATCTCAAACAGAAACCCCCGTTAAGACATACCGATCGTAAGCGATGAGCGCGTTAGTGGCACCTGCTCCAATTCCTGGAAATGAGATCGAAAAGCACGTTGCATTCAAAATGTCGCATAAAGCGAGAACCGGCCACCGTTGGGCTTACCGGTAAGAGATCCGACGAAGCCAAAAATCTGGCAACCCAGGTTCCCTAGCGTGAAGCCTTTCGTGAATGAGTTGTAGATGAAGATCGGCGTCTTGGCCATCATGAAGAAATCACAGATGGCAAGATTAATCACAAACACATTCGAGGGTGTCCGTAAGGATTTCGCACTACAAACAATCCAAGAGAGGGAGAGAGATAGTACATTGAGGACATTGGTCTACTGGGTACATAGAAGACACGCTTACGCGATGAAAATCCAAATGACGAGCCCATTGCCGACGAGTGAGAAGATGGTAAAGGCGATGTACAGCAGCCCGAGCAGGTAGTGCAGGGAAGCTTCCGGCTCGGGAAACTGCAGCCAGTGCTCGGGGATGTGCACCAGCTCTTCTGGTGGCACGTTCCAGCCGAGATATCGCAGGCCCGATTGGTCCGCGCCAATCAGTGCTTCCGGTCGGTAGGCGGTTTGGTTGTCAAGCTGGACAAGACCCATGACGGTGGTGGTGGAATTGCTTGGCGATGGTGGTACCGGTGTGCTTGGGTGTAGATTTTCAAATTCACCGGTACTGGTTATTCACCTTTTGTGGACGAAGGAAGGGCACTTGAGATTAGTCTGTCTGTTGGACGATCGGGTTCACAGTCACTGTGGTCACTATTTAAATTAAAACCAAACACATGCGCACACACACACACAAACCAATCCACTGTAATCGTACGTTACCTTCCTGTTTTTTCGCAATCGGTGGAACCGTATTGACCGATTTTCGGAACCCAAAATCTGGCACACCGCCCTAGACACGCTCGCTGTGCCTACTGACGAGGTGGACGATCGTGGTCAAAGATTTTATAGCCCATCAAGCGGGGGACCAGGCACAAGGACGAATCTGGTGGTATATTTGTGAATTGTGACCTGCCTGCAACTTTGCTACCCTTCCCCCACACGTGCCCACCCTGGTGCACGGTGCTGGCAAATCCTGTCCCGGGGAAAAAGGTAGCAAATAATTTAATCAACGATGGATCAAACCCTGCCCTGCATAACCGGCCAGTTCTCGGGCGGGGTTCCCGGTGCCGGCTGGCAGTTAGGGCTTCGAAAATACACACACACACATGCTCTGTTTGTCCCCCCCCGGGAGGATTACCGACCGGATTCTAGGGGGCCAATAGACCGATTGGGGGCCGATTAAATCGAAGGGAAGTAAGTATTTGATTAAGTGGCGTACAGGTTGCCAAAGAATCACATGCGTTCGCGTGTTGGTTTAATTTAATTACCGGGCCCCCAAAAAATAAGAGCGTCCTACTTTTGTGGGAACAAGGGAAGGGGGATTGAGTCCTTTTTATTGATAAAATACTTTGATTCGAGCATTCGATACGGTCAATGCAGTCTGCGTTGGGTGGCTTATTTTTAAACGCGCTCCATACAGTCCGGGACGGGAGGCATTGCCGGTTCCGTTACAACCTAGTTACAAGGTGTTGCAGTTAAATGGGCGGCGGGACAAATGGGGATTGGTTTTTGGTTCTCTTTTAGTTCTCAATTTGTTCGCAAAGCCGAAGCACACCGTTCCCGCAGCCATAGAAGTGAAATTTGCGTGATTTTATATCCGATAGTGTTGCAATTGTAGTCCCAATTAAATGGCAAGTATCGGATTTCGGATCTAACGATAGACGGTGGGCTGACGGAGGGGATGGTATGGTTGTAAGGGATTACTACTAAAATAGTGCCCGTGGTGTTTTGAAGCCGACACGGCCACTTCTATTTAACTGCTAGTAAGAAGAGCACGTGGCACGTGGTCGTTACTGTTCGAAAGCCTTCATGAACGTTGTACCTGGATAGGAAGGGCAGTTCTTTTCTTCCAAACCTTAGACAATTTGTCGCGTGTAGCGCACGTAACGTATTTCAATTCCCTTCGGAGTGTCGCTCGTTTTACATCGGTCCATCGTCATTTCGGAAACGTGTTTCCTAATTTAAAAATCTATTTCCATTGTAAAAGCGCATGGCTCTGTGTTTATTTTACATGTAAATGACTTTACGCGCCGTTCCGTTCCTTTCCGTTACTACGCAGCAAATTACAGTAGCAATTTGCCCTCAGTACAGTAAGCTTCCTGCGTGAAAGATTCGAACCACAGTATCACCATCTGCAACAGCCAAGTAGTGTTTGTTGTTGTTGTTGTTGCGGCGAGTTGTTGCCTGAAAGCCTTGCCGCTCTCCCCGGGAGCACAGCATCGCCCTAGCGCTTCTGATCGCCCAGATCGTCGATGAAATCCTCATCAATTTCGGGCCACTTTTCCGGGATGATGTCAAACAGCTCGTCCTTAACGTCGCCCTGAATCACTATTTCGTCGTCCCCGGTGACGGACGAGCCGCACGCAAACTTGGTGCCGAAAAACTTGGCCGCCAGCTTGAGATCGATATCGAACGTCGCCAGACCGGTCACCACCGTGACGGACTTCCGCTTGCCCCGTGCCGACCGGGACAGCGTTATCTTCTTCGGGACGTCGTCCTTCGCCTTTTTCGTTTTCATCATGCCCTTGCCGCCGCGCTTCTGGGGTTTCTTCGCGTCGTCCGCGCCATCCCCGGCCGGCTCACCGGCAGCGTTCGAGGTGGCACCTGCGCCGGTGCCACCCTTATCGCCACCACCGCCGCCGCCACCCGTCGCACCCATCTTCATGCGCTCGAACTCATCCGGCAGATGCTTTTCCAGCCACTGTTTGCATTTTTCGTAGTCCGGGTAGTACTCGCAGTACTCGAGCGGCATGGAGCAGTTGCCACAGTACGCTACCGTTAACGGATAGGTTACACCTTCCTTCGGTCCGATGATTAGCCGTTCGGGAATTTCGGACGCCATGGCTGTGCTAGAGTTGCGCGTGTGAAAGGAACCTGGAAACGATGGTTCGGGGGACAATTTTCGTAAGAAACGGACGGGAAATTGGGCTGCGTGTCTTACCTTTTGCTTTGCTGCAAGCGCGTACTCGCCGAACGAGGTGGAATATATTTATTGTTTACGTTGAACTGTCACTGCTCTGTCAGTCTGTCGTTTCAATTACAGTAGAGTCTCCGCTGCCCAATCAGAAACGTTCAAATTCATATTGGATTTTTCTTTCCGATTCATTAGCACATGGCAATCGGGGTTTCGCTTTCTATAACTGATTTATTTCTACATCTGCATTTCGTTCAGATCGGCTTCGATCTTTTTTGTATCCGGTTTGCTTTTGTTCTTTGCCGGAAGAGGTTTCGGTGCGGGTTTAGCAGCCTTCTTCGACACGATTTGAGCGTGCAGATCCTCAAATTTTTTATCCACCTTTTCGCGCTTGTCGTTGACCTGGATCTGAAAGTTAAATGAAGCCGTGATAAGTTTTCCATTTATTCACGTTCAGGATGCCTACATTACCTTTTTAAGGTTGCTCGAAACTTCCTTCGTTTTTTTCAGGTTGCCCTTTTTGGCCTGTGATACCGAGAACACAGTTTTCGCTTTCTTCGCCAACTGCTTTCGCTGGTCCTTCATCTTGTTCGCTTTCTTGGCCATACTGTCCCGGATTGTTCTAGCGGTTGCCTTCGGATGTGGGTGATGTGAAACGAAAAAAGAAAAAAATAAATCAGATTCAAACGTTCTAGGGAACTTACATTCACTCGGTCGGTTTATTATTGTCGTTTGAATTACATGGTCGCTTGGCCTCTTCCGATTGCGGCGAGTCCTCCTCTTCATGCTGTCGTTTTTTAACCGCAGTGCGACCTAACAGTAAATCTTCCGTAAGGTAAAAACTAACACGCATCATGTCCTTGTTAGGGGCCACATTGCGCACGAAGGCAATTTCTTTTAGCTTATCCGCCACATCCGTCCCAAGCCAATGTTCTACGAGCTCGCGTGCGATCTGCTTCTTATCTTCGATCCCTTTCGCAAAGCAGTACACATGCACGAGCGGTTGTTTGCGTAGGACAACATCCTCGCCTTTTAGCAACCCTGGAAAGTGTACCAAATGCTCCACCGCCATCGCCGGTAGGTTCATGGTAATGTGAATGTCTCCTTCCATACCCTCATCTGTACACTTTTCCAGCAGAGCTTGTTTGACCTCGTGCTTAATAAAATCGACCGCATCTTTGTTGTGGCACGTCACGTGTTTGGACACTTTGTTCAATGCACAATTGTTCACCAACGCTTGGTACGAGTCGGGGTTGAGATCGTTTGCCAGCACCTTACATCCTCGGCGTGCTGCCGGCACGGTGAACGGGCCAACGCCGGCGTAAAGATCGAACAGAGTGTCGGTTTTGGCGAGCATCTTCACTATCTTCTCGTGCTCGGTAGAAAGTCGAGGGTTCCAGTACACTTTGGAAAAGTCAAACTCAAACAGACATCCATTCTCCTTCACCGATACGCGATAGTCGGGCTCTCCGCAGAGCAGTTCCATCTGGAAGTTCCGGTAGGTGTTATCGATCGAGAGCGATTTGTTCACCACCGTCCGACAGTCCGCTATTTTGTCACAAATCACCTGCCCAATCAATTCCTTGTACGGCAGCAGGTGATCCTTCAGGTTCAGATGAATAATGTGGCCAATTTTGCTAAACGATGAAAGTGCTTCCTTGTCGGCCGGCAGAACGGCTTTGAAAATTTCATCATACTTCCAATTCTCATACTTCAGTTGAATTTCCTCCCAAACCAGCGCCTCGCTGCCGATGTCTAACTTTTCCAGGTTCAGTTCAGCT
Organism: Anopheles merus; assembly: GCF_017562075.2. Classification (NCBI taxonomy): domain Eukaryota; kingdom Metazoa; phylum Arthropoda; class Insecta; order Diptera; family Culicidae; genus Anopheles; species Anopheles merus. Next base: position 40,778,797 of record NC_054083.1, read on the forward strand.
AAATCTTCCCACTTCTGTACGGCCAGCGGGTGGAGGGTGATTTTGTACTCTTCCGTTATTACCGGCTTGTAGCGTTCCATTTTCAGCAGGTACTTCTTGATAGCCCGACAGATATCGTTCAGATTTTTGTCCTTAGGCACAAGCAGATGAGGCACTTTGATGGTTTTGGAGAAAGCTGAACGGTCCAGTTGCTTCATTCCCCGCACAGTTGCCGGAGGATGCAGATCCGGACAGAGCATGTTCTTGAAGTAATGCCTGAGACGTGCAAGCAAAGAGCGATGCGTCGTTTGGAGCCCGGAGTGCGGAAAGAACGTGAGCGCCTTCGTTGTAATAATCATTCGCACTCAACAGCACGGAGTCGAAATCACTTTAAGCTAATTAAATTGCAACAAACGCGAAATAGTTACCTTTTTTTTGGGTTCGATTGGAGCGGAAAACAAACCACGCTGTCTGTTGTTTACCTTTTCGACTGTTTGACGTTTGACATTGGACGTGCCTCTTAGGTAGTTAGATAACCCACCGCTAGATGGCACTGCGAGCATTAATTCGTTTTATTTAAAACTACCGTTTTTAGTCTGGGGGCCCATGAGAGCGGCAAATCAAAGATGTTTTACATTTAAATGTACATGGTAATACCAATGTTTTGTACTACACAAGCTTATCTGATAACAGTGCAATCAGTCATGATCTACCAAATCAAGATTAATCCCTAGCTTGTGGGGTATTTGTCGAACACTTCAATTCGTTCCACATGATCGCTAAACTTGATGCTCTTCTTACGATCCTGCTGAGTGGGTGGCTTAGGTTCCGTCTTTTCATTCTCCTGCTCGGTATCTTCCACAATAGCCAACAGATCACTGAGTGAGCGTGCATTGGTTATAGGGTCTGCGAAAGAAAGGTTAAAGCAAACACAAGCAAAGAATGTAAATACCAAACTAAACTAAAGGATCATTCCATCTGCTCTTACGTGTACCACCATTTTCCACCGGTGGTGTGCTTGACGGTGCTTTATGATCATGCTGCACTATTATTGAATCGGAAATGTTCGACGATCGTGAAAGCGAGGATGTCGAAGAATTGTTCGCTCGTCGTATTTTGTTTCGATAGTAGAGTGCTGCCGCTCCCATGGCAACCACTAGTGTGCCAAAAAATGCAGCAACTATAATGTAAGGATAGATCGCAGTTGTATCGGATTCGACGATCTTCGGTTGTGCAGCGTATAAGTCATTTAACTTTGTGAAAGTCATAGTTAAATTGGCGTCCATGGACTTGAAAGCTCTGTGAAATAGGAGTGAAATAGAAAAAAATCATTTAACTATACTTTGAATTCTTTGCTCATAATTGGCCCGCATTTCATACCCTATAAGATCTTCATAGGGCAGCAGTCGATCCTTTTTAAAAGCATACACGATCGCTGTTGTGCTGTATTGTTCGTTTGTCGAGCGTCGCTTTACTTTCAACTCCTCTCCATCAACCGAGAACACATTTCGAACCGTTTCCATTTGAATGCCCTCCTTAAGGCTGATCTCATTCAACAAGCTTTCAAATGTTTTTGGATCAATATTCTTCACTGTCAGCACCACCAACTGTTCATCGGTAGCTTTACGAACGCGAATTTTCACTTTTGATACATTTCCATCCTCAGCTCCGTCACGATCAGTCGCGATTATTTCCAGCGAGACACTTTCTTCGCTGCCAAGCGCTGATTTTAGTGGGAAAATCACACCAGTTCGTGGATCGATATCGAAGTAATCGTTTGCTGCCAGCGAGTACCGAATAACAGCGTTGAGTCCTTCGTCCAGATCACTCGCCTCGACTTGAAGCAATCGGTCGGGAAGCATTTTCCGTGCAAGGTAAACTGTTGGAAACGCAAACTGCGCATCGTTGGGCGGGAAGCTAAACACAGGGCTGTTGTCATTTACATCATCCACGATGATATTGAGGTGCGTTAGATCAGTCGAAAACTCAATATCTCTCATCGGTCCTGAACGGTTCCAGTTGGTATGCGATTCTAGTTCCGTTTTAGTCGTCGATGGGACTGGACAAGCTAGTTTAAGCACAATCCAAAATTGAGGAAAATCCAAACCACTAAACAGATCTTTATCTTCTCGATCGAATGCTTTCGAGGATAGCGAAGGTATGGTTGCGTCTTGTATGAAGAAATAATCACCAGGCGTTTGAGATTGTATGCTGTAGGTGCAACTCTCTATCGCGAGAGGAAATATGTCCCGATGTTCGGACATCTCGTTCAAATGCAACACACTCAACACTTTGTCTACCGTTGTGGTGGGCACTTCCGGAAGGCTTTCCGGTGGAATATGGACTAATACCACACAGGAAGTCGCTTGTAACTGACTACGTTTAGCAACGGCGACAACATTGAGTATTGGTTTCGCTTTTGGAATGTCCCCTAGATCGATCACTTTCAAATCCATCCCAGTATTATTCTCCCACACCGTTTGAGTGAAGTATTGAGCATCCGTACCTTGCAAGCTGTACTGTACATCGTGCGTTTCGGTGCCGGGAATTAACTCCACCCGAAGAAGTAGATCCTTTGCGATGGTGGTGTTAATGAACGTTTCCTTAAACACGGGAGGATCATCGTACACGATGGAAAGATCCGGATCGATAACAACACTAACTTGGGTCGATTTTTGAGGCACTCCAGCATCAGTGGCCGTGACGGTAAGTTCCAGCCTGTTGGGCATCTTTAACACCTGCTCCTTCAGCCGCAAGATTGCTTTGAACTGTTTCGGATCATTCGGCACGGTGTGACTCTCTACAAGCATGTAATCGTTCTCAGTCACACTGAACGTAACAGCATTGTTTATCAAATCAATGTCCCGCGCCATTATTCCTGCTCCGTTCGCAATGAACGGCGTAACGTCAAAGTGTTTTGGTAGTGGCAGCGGAACTACGGCTTCGTACGCATCCTGCAGAAACCTCGGCGCATGATTGTTGGCCAGCTTTAGATTGTGTCGATAGAGTCCATTCTTTGTGACGGTGGTGCACTGATAGGAAACTTGAAGTATTATCACTGTTTGTATCTCGCGCTCTTCGTACTGTGCGAAGGCCGCCGTAGTGAGAAATTGCAGGTCCGTTCCGACGATGCGTGCTTCGAGGTAGCTGGGTTGTTGCACTACGGTGGCCGATCGTACGTTCTCTACGGGGAAGCTTGCAATCACGCTACCCGGTGGAGTTGTGAGATCTAACAGCTCGGGATGGGTGTAACTCGCAAAGTTGAACGATGGGGAGTAGCATTCTGCGGACACTGGGAAAGAAGATATTGGTATTATTGATCATGATTCTTCCACCTGCACTTGCTCTTACCTTGCGTTGCGTAGAGATGCAACCAAACGGTTATCACAGACAAGAAGAGTAACATCTTCATCTCGTGTGCTCTTTGCGTAAAATATATTAAAAACCAAACCAGTACCTTACTACATTGGAATCAAACTGGGGCTAACCCCCTGGTGTCGAACTAAACAACCCGTCAGCTCTGAATGCTGTGATCGAAGAACAAAAGCATCTACTATTCGTAGGGCGTTCGAGTGGCACTATCTTATCGTGATTTATCAAGTGGTTGAGGTGGTTGTTGTTTTTTTCTAATAAGGTGAAAGTATTACTCCTCCTAGAAGACTCATCATTTGCTTGACCGGGGCTAGAAACCTGGTGCCTTTTTTGTGCTATTTGCTAATTGAGTTATCTTGTCGAAGGTATGTTTTGATAAAAGAATGCCTAATACTCGGGGAAGTTTGCACTTTGAAATCTTTGATTACAACTGCAATAAAGCTGCAAATGACGCGATACATTCTTAACTATACATTGTAGCTGTGCAATAATAAAATGATCCATGAATAGTACCACTTTTCATTCATAAGAAAAAATCTATAAGATTTGTATAAAAAAGTGGCAAAAATTGTTTAAAATAAATGAATAAATTATAAAATTGTGAAACATAGTGCACAATACCGGGCTAGAAGATTGATTTATTAGTGTTGATGATGTGCAATCAAAACTTCTGACTCAAAGATTCTGACTTGTTCGACATAGATCATACCAACTTTTTCAAAAACAAAACAAATACAGAAAAGATAAGATAACAAAAAGCAGTAACCCTGTATCATTCATAAACACAACCATACAGTACAACAAACATACAAGCGAAATAGTACAGTGGAGTGTGTGATAATTATTATCGTTCACACTAGCAAACAGTGCACAATGGGAGAAAAGATGAGTTTTTGTATGTAATTACTATTAAAAAAAAGTGAAATAAATGATACTTGCGAATTAAAAGGATTCTATTATTTACTATTAACACACGGAATTAAATGTATTAAGTGATTTTAAATAATATTTTACTGTGTCTAAATAGTTCAGAAATTAAAATGATAAAACACAATGTATAATAGAGTTAAATTTTTTGTACTCTGAAATTTAATTATTTTTTTTTGCCACCATCTAAAGCTCGTTGTCATGGCACACTGTTTTCCATCGTGAAGCCGGTTACAGCATGTTTGAGTGCTTCGTGTTTTGTCGTGTGCCGGCTAGCGACGCGAGCGGAACCGTTTTGTTTTGAAAGTGTGAAAAGTGTATTGTTATCGTGTGCAGAAGGTAAATCTGGCAGATTGTTTAAGTGTCTCTAAAGTTAGTTGGTTGGTTTCACTCAAAGTGTTAATGTGTAGAACGAAGAGTGTCATTTGTGGCTGGCAGAAGTGCACTAAAGATCATGAAATCTTGCCAATACCGTTCCCCGTTATCGCAAGATCGATAAACCGATGAGTAAACATCCACCACACGGGGCACCATTTCATCATCAGCTCATTTCAGTGACCACCGCCCCAAAGGTGTGTGTGTCTGTTGGTCCATTGGGGAGTGTTTTTTTTTGGTGTGTTATCAGCCGCAAAACCCACAAACCGCTGATGCGCCTGGGGTGTGTTGCTTGAGCAGTGATAAAAAAGCCTCAGACCAACGGTTGCTTCGGTGAGCATGGGAGGTAAACCAACATACCCACCACCCTGGGCTGGATGTGTTACGTGCATCATCATCCTGCGGGATGTACGGGAAAAATGTGCAACGAACACATCATCAGCAACAGCGCACAGCTCGGTGTGGCTCCTGCGAAAGGTTGAGGTTTTAAAAATAGCCAGTCCGTTGGCTCCAGTGGGGTCGGATCCACGGCTGACGTCGACCGAACATCATGTGGCTTGTCGTGTGCTCTGTAAACACACGAAACTCCTCCTCCCCGCTCACCCATTCTCCTCCACAAACACGCGGAACTAGCATCGAAAATGGCGTGAGAACTGAAATGGAGGCGCATATGGAGAGCATTTATATTTCATCAACAACCGGCGGCGACGCCAGCATGCTGCATGCGCTTGAGGGGAGGAGTATTTTAGAGGCTGTTACTACTGTTGGGCCAAAGGCAGAATTTGAAAGTGATGACAGAAACATTACATCGTTACAGTTTGTTTGTGCGTCAGACGAGTGTGACAGATTAAAATTTCAGTACTTTGTGTTTACTGTGGCTCCAGGTGACGTTTGCATAATGATAAGGATCCAGCCAGGTACTTAAGTGGTGTGACTCAATAGAGGAAGGCCCTTTGAAGAGCGAACCAAGCCAGTCTGTCATGTCGAAAGCATGAACTCGACCAGTGCGTCATTGTGGTTTGGCTTTGTTGTGCATTAGCAGTGGAAGGAGAAGAGTCTTTTGCCTGTGATGACCTTAACCGGCCAGCTAAATGGGTGCTTTCAGGATCGGTTAGGATTTAATCATGGAAACAAAGCCCGTCAATCCCTCACAGACACAGGATTGACACTGGTCAGCAAGCCACACTGTACGTCATAACGGTCGTATCGGGCCTGCATCTGCTGCCTTTGGACGGTGATGGGTTTATTTTTAGCATCCCCATTTGCTCTCTTTCTCTCTCGTGCAGAATGGACGAATGGACAGGATGGACAGGATAACGAAAAAAGGGGAGAAACAGAAAAAGCGTATTTGCCGATGTTTTACGGCCGATTCCTTTCGATTACTTGGCTATAAATACAAAACCGTCTTTCGTCTCCATACTCTGTGATGATGGTGCTTTTGCGAAGGGGGGATTGGTGGGACTTTTTTCCCTCAGACTTCTTCTCCCTGCTCCCACAAAGCAAACACATTAGACAATCACTGTGGGCAATCGCTGGGCAGCAGATGATAAGAAGCGATAAAGAGCGTTTCTTGGGATGTATTAGCAACGCCCATCGATATCGGAACGGAACAAGATTGACGATAAGTGAAGAGAGCGAAATAAACGATTCCACCTCATGACATCATCGTTCACAGCAATGGAAAAGCTTTTGGAAAAGGTGTGATGTTTCTAATGTTTGATCGTGGGGATTCAAAGTTGGAGATAATCGAACCTAAAAGCTATTGCAAAAGCTGTACATTTTGAAAACATAAAAAATAACACAATGTTATAACGATAGTCCCCTATGCTTCTTCAAATCTTCCAACAGTTCGTAAGCATCCCTTACACAGAATCAAAGCTCTCTCTCGCAACAATCTCTCTAGACCGGCGGTTGATTGCTTCTCTCGTGGGTCTGCCTCTCTCTCTCTCAAACACACACACAGTGCAAACATTTCCGCGGCAAACGTGACGGCCGGTTCCACTAAACGCCTCTCAGTGTCAGTCGGTCGTTTAGTACGCACGTAAACACTGACGGCGCACCGTCACGGTTCACGCAACTCCGGTATCACCTTTGCGCGAACGAACAAACGCACGCACGTTGTGTGTGTGTGTGTGAGTGTGAGTGTTTTGCCCTTGCACGGGGCAGTGGCTTTGGATGAGCGAATTGTTGTTATAATCCTGCGTCTGCCACCGTGCTTCAATTGGATAATCGTTCCAATTCCTTGCCCGCCGGCTGGATGCCATCTTTATGCGAACAGTGATACGCTTAGTACGTTGCTTTCTTGGTTGGTATTTCCTACTGTAACGTGCAGGCAGTGAACAAAGATAAGCGCCAATTGGAAGCTCAGGGTTTGATGTGTGTCTGTGTCTGTGTGTGCGAAAATCAGCTGTCGACGTTACTGCAAATGGAATGCAAATTTCAATATTAAATTCATCGCACCTCGGCCCTGGGTGTGTGTGTCATATGCAAGGTGTAGATGGAGTAACGTGAATGAGCACTTACTGTACTGTGCAGTGATAAGAGAGCAAAAAACCACACGCTCGTCGCGTCGAGTACTGCAAGCAAACGAATGGCCAAGGACGACCGTCACTGTAGCACCGTGATATAATAGAAAAGTGTACTAAACACCAATAAACGGCAATTGAAGTGGCCAAGAAGTGTGGAGTGTCAAAATCGGCGCTGACCTCTTTAGTCGCATGCAAAAAAAGAAAAGAGCGGCACCCAACCCATTCGGTCGGTGTCTGATGCATTTGCGTCTCGAGCCAGCCAAGAGACACGGGAACAATATATATCGACGTCGAGTGTGTTTGTGTCTGTGTGTATGGGTGTATGTTCCGACTCATTGGTGTGCCGATTGGTGGAGGAAGGTTGTTTTGCGTTCTTAAATGGAGTCAATTAATTATTCATATACAGGCACGGGGTGGAGGTTCAAAAAAATGGATGAACTCATCTTGGGACGGTGACTGACTGCTGGACAACTGAGTAGAACGGGGAAGCGCCAAACGTGTTTGTGCTGTTGAAGCGCTGTAAGACTGCGTCATCTAAGCGTTAGAAGAATGGTATGCCTTCAATGGGAAAGCCTTCCGCAAGATAGAGACGGTATGACGGTAGTTTCCGCAAGATAGAGACGGTATGACAACCATTCTAATACCCTGACGATCGGTTCAAGTGAAACGTGATCACTTTGCATCGTGACTAGTGGCTAGATGCATTTCCAGATATCGACCAGCTTAGTGCTAGACAATGTGTAGATACATCCAAGCATCTAACGCTCGACAAGGCTCTCCAGCTGGCTGACGAATCGTACGATCATTCTCACACGATACACGAGGATCGGCAGACAAAAAAAAACAAGAAGCTGCGCTCCATTGCAAACACACAAATGTGGCGAGAGACAGAGAGAGTGTGAGAGACGTACTGGCAAAAAACGCATCCACACGACTTCCGTGCCGTGATGTTCAATTGTTTTGTGTGTTCGCTGAGTGCACTCGGCTCAATTAAACCGCGTCTTGACGCTCTGCTTTACCCGCTCGAGTTCTCGATGCTCTCTATCTCTGGGTTCGATCCTTTACAGAGCTTTGATGCGCAGGGTTGTCAGAGTGAGTTCAGAGGAGCAAAACGTTTAAGAAAAACGTTTATTTATTGAATTTTATCTCTATCCGACAATCAGTCACACTAACGATTGCTAGATTACAAGGATCTAATTTTTGAAAAAAAAAAAATCATTTTGTTGAACGACACGATCATTTGGACAACCCTGGCTGCGAAGCCACATTGACCCAGCAACTCAAAAACTCTCTTTGCGAAATTCGATCCAATTTAGCTCAAGTACATTTAGAGAAGCTGATCGTCGTAGTACCGAGTGTTCAAAAGACGTACGTAGCGTAGTGATTAGAAGCTGACAGTTGCAAAAATTAGCACCGTGCGACTATTTTCCATTCTTTGATCGTTGCGCGCGCATGCTTCAGATCGCATCAAGAGCAAATATATCCAGACCAATCAGCCAGGGTGAGAGATTTGCAATGCCGTGTTACCCCACCAGATACGAGGTAAACAAGAGCGAAAATACGAGCTAAACAAGAGCGGCATTCGTGCGCCGTGCAATTGTGTAACCTTGCGGAGAAACGTGCCTTCAGGTGATACCCCGGTTGGTGATCGTGTAGTGTCGCGGTGCGAATTAGAAACTAAACCGTGACGTGCGGCTGACGATGGAGCCACAGCTTGTCGACGTTTATTAGCGCGTTGTTTGTTTTACCTGTGCTGGTGGCTTGGTGGTGGTGGTACTTCTGGAACAGCGCTAGGTGTGAGGAAGGTTGAAGAAACTTTGTTCGGTCAAGATTTGATAGTGCTGATAGTGGTGCTGCTGATCGATGGTGTTGAATGCTGCTGAACTGACGGTGCCGTCGTACGTTACTGCCGGGTGGGCTGGTGAAAGTAATAGGACAGCATGCTAAAAAGTAATTTTGGCATTCGCGCCAAATGTGACACGAACGATTGTGGAATGCTTTGTTTTGACGAAAGTGCTTAGCTAATAGGTTTAGCCAGTATGCACTGCAATGATCTCACTCGTCCAGTGACACATCTTCGAGGATCATTATTTGAATTTATAATCATTGTTCGAACCTCCACCCGACTACCTGTTTGAGTTCAAGGTGTTAAATCAATCTCCATTAATATGACTCATCGTTAACGTACATTCCCCGTCGTAACAGTGGCGCTTGTTGTCCCCGTGCTGGGCATGGTTGATCGTGGAGACAGGGCATATGAGCTCATAAGGTCTCAGTTAACCTCTCGGCAGCTTGTAAATGACATTCGCACGTGCACGTTGATGTTAATCCCCTAGTACGATCGAGCTCGGTACAAATGTTAATACCTACAATGTTCTGTATCTTTCCAGAGCACATACACCGCGCATCGTAGTTAAATGAGTGGTAAAAAATGAGCCGGCTTAACAATAATGGGCCGGTGGAGCCGGTGGTGGGATTTAGGCTTGCGCTCCATCCAAACTGTTCAAACGGTAACGACACGAACGAGACCGGCTCGTCCGCGCCCGAGCTACATGTGCATCTGATCGGCGCCCGCCACTTGCCGACCAGTTTCGGGCTGAAAAGTGTGGAAGGTTTCATGGTGAAGGTGAAGCTGTTCCCGGGCGCGATCAAGTTCGACTCCACCATCCAGAGCAATTCGTGGCCCGAGTTCAATGAAACGTTTCGATTTCCGCTAGTCACGACGCACAAGTAAGTGGCATTGTGTTTGAAGAAGTATCTGTATGGTTTCTTTTGCCTAGAAAGCTCAATAGATAGGATTTAAGACATTCAAAAATAATGATAATTCGCTTATAAACGGAAAATAATTAAAAAATAATAGTAATCACTTAGAATATTTCCTCAGAGTTCGTAGATTTGCTCTGTAAGAAACTTTGCTCTTACAGCGGTTTTTTTGTACAGCGGTACGAACACTGTCTTGTGCCAGGGGTGAGCAATCGATGGAAGCTTCCGTTGAAAAGAAACTTACGAAAGCTTCGCGCACGAGCTTTTCAGGGGTGAACAAATACAATTTTAATTATTTGATCATTCAATCAGAAGGTTTTGATAGCAAGTTGACAAGGAACGTTCGATTCAACAGTAACATAACAGATCTTAAAATGAGATTGAGGATCAATATTTAAAAAAGAAAGTTTTGCGCAATATACGTAAGAAAAGGTTATTAGTTTAAGATTTTTTGTATGATTAAAGGTAGTATCAGCGTGCCTCTTAAAATGCCTCTTAAAAGCGGCACTTAATATGATATTATTAAAATGTGAAACAGCACAATTTACCCATTAACTCCTTCTCTTTTTGTCACCCAAACCCGGCAGGTCTTCGTTTCGCGTGAAAAAGAACGATAAACAGAAGGACAACGCAACGCAATCGCTTCCGGAGAAGATTTTCAACGGGAACTTTGTCGTCTTTACCGTGTTCGCCCTGCTGGAGCTTCCACCGGGGGTAAGGCGTCAGCCGGCAGCATGTAATAATTAACTAATTTGCTAATAATACACCTTTCTCCTCCCTTCCGCTACAGTACACGTCGTCGCTCAAAAGCAAAACGATGACCTTCATCCGGCAGGGCAGCCAGCGGTTGAAGGATAAGCCGGTGATCGGGAAGCTGGTCAAGGATATCGAGCCGGCCACGGAGAGGAACGCTAACTTTGACCAGAAGCAAAACCTGAAGCGGCTTACCACGAGCGAAAGCCAGCGCAACATCGGCTCGGTAACGTACTTTCTCGATCCGAAGTGTTTCGTCGGCGGTGAAAAAACGGGCAACCGGAAGCATCCGCTCGACTTCGCCACCGAGGAGCTGTGGCTGCCGATCAAAGACATCACCGTCACACCGTCGGCAGAATCGCGTATCACCGTAAGTAAGCGTGGAATACTTTGCTGTTGTGTTACAGCGTGGTGCTCGATTACACGATTTTGCTTCAAGCCCGAGCAACAACTCTCGCTCTCTTTGCGCGGAAACAGTACAATGCATGCGTTAGGCATGCATTTATGGCCGGGCGGCGATCGGTGCTCCTTCACTATTTTGCTCCGAGCGCAAAATGGAAAGTGTGTCCAAAGCGATGGTTCTGCACGAAGTCGTTGAGCTTGAGCAGTGCAAATCACGATCAAATCATGATCGCCAGGTGCTCAAACGCCCGCGAGCTTCATCTGGTTAATTCGATTCGATTGGCAAACGATCGGAGGAGGCGCCTCGGGATCGATAACATAATCGGTACCGTTTTTTGCAGCCCCGAAGGAAGAGTAACGATTACTTCACACAGCTGTATCTTGACTTGGTGTGGTGGCGTTTGTGCGAAGTACACACCTTAACACATGTTATTTTTTTGACATTAAAAATGTGAATTCAAACAGGCTCGTTTCAAAGATACTGCAGGCGTACAAAAAATTGATATCTAGCAAACGGACCAGTCTAATTTGATGGTACGCGCGCGCGCCATAATTAGGTGTAAAGAAAGTTGCATAAGCAAGGATCACAATTACCGCGTGAGTTCCGTGCACAATTGGGGTGTGAGAGTGTTTCCCGTTTTGGCGGGTAAAATTGAAGCCTGGGAAAATGGCCCCAAATGGCGCCAACGCGTTTGAGGTTCGATAATGAGCAGGAGCGATCGACAGCTGAAATTGATCTGTCGCTTACGGGGGTGGGGTAACGATTTTTTCTAGTGTTTTTAGAGCGTGTGTGGGAACGTTGTGATTTAACAGCTTGAATGTGTCGTAAAAAAGCTTTCGGCGATGCAAATTAGTTTCGATTCTTTTAAAGGATTAATTTAATTGAAGCAGTCACGCTCCACGTAATTTGCACTCAAACAACAAACCTGTCGAAGACACTCGCGTCTATGCTTCCGCGCAATCGCTTCGAAAAGCGCATTTCTAAGCACAACCGTACTGCAAATTTGAAATTAAGTTACACACCCGCTCCAACCACTAGGTTCAATCTTTGAGTTAATATCTTCCATCTTCACTCATTGTGTATTGTTCAAATCCGATTAAACGTGAAGAAAAACGTGCCTCGTTTGCTCGGTATGCAAGAGCTTCCGCAAACGACTTTGCACGTGGTAGCGCTTGGTAGTCAAAAGGGGGGGGAGGAAACAACCCAATAGAAAGTACAAGCAGGCTAAATAGTCCGACTCCACCGAAGAGAGTTTTTATTCAAAAACTTAAAAAAAGGTTAGCAACGAAGCGCCGGTCGAAACTGATCGTAATTAAATCTTAAAATGGCGCACTTTCAAATCGGTCGGTGGCAAGCGCTGACTCACATGGGTGCAGATTGCCGAAGCTGATTAATTAAATTAAAAACAAAAAAGTGTAAAATATAATGAATCTCAACCTGTAACGTTTTCAAACCGTGTGCAGAGTTAATGATAAGCAAAAACCGAAAGCCCCATTCAGACGATAATTAAACCGTGCATGGTGGCTTAACCTTAATGCTATGCCGGTACACACCGGCAAAGGAGAAAACTATTTAAATATATTTAAAAACAATGCAAAATCATGCCCTATTTAACGAACGAAACCACAACGCTCGGAGCCAGCGTATCAGCGGTACACATTAAAGCCCTCTCGTTTTTGTCTACCCTCTTTCTCTGCTTCCACTCCTGCAGGTTCAAAGCAGCCCCCGGGGCCAGGTGGAGGTGACGCTGCAGCTGTGCGATTACACCGAGGTGCACATCGACGCAAAGAGTTCGTCCCGGGAGGACTGCAGCTTCAACATCGACGGACCGTACTCGTCCCCACCGACCTCGCCGCTGTCCTGCTCGTCCGGCAGCCCGGCCCCGTTCGAGATGCGGCGCGGCTACTCCAACGGGTCGCCCGTGCCCGTCTCGAACGCGCACAAGAATCGCTTCAGCTTTGACGTGCGCAAGATCGTGCGGAGCGTCAAGAACAAGGACAAAAACCACAAGGGCCTGTGCCTGAAGATCTCGGTCGCGAAGATGCGCTGCGGCATCAAGGTGAAGGAGGAGTTTGAGTCGGTCGCGGAAAAGGTCTACCTGAAGACGACCGTGCTGGAGCATCAGATACTGGCGGCGAGCTGGAAGTCGGACCCGTTCCGGCCGGCCCTGTCGAGCCGCTGGAACGTGGACGACTGTACGGTGGTGGTGCCGCTCTGCGGCGAGGCGGGGTTGGACAATCTTTCGATTAAAGTGGCGCTGGCGGCGAAGAGCAAGGTGGGCAAAAAGACGCGCCTGGGGACGGTGTTTTTGGGCCCGAAGGCGCGCCAATCCAACCCGGCCATGGAGGACCAGTGGCGCAAGATGATCATGTACAAGGGATCGCCGATATCGGTTTGGCACAGCTTCGAGCAGGACGGTTGAACGGGGGAATGTGGGGGGGGGGGGGTGAGATGGGAATTGCGGCCATGTGTTGTAAATATATAGCACGGGATGATGATACTTTTATCTGTACGAATTATGAATTTGGAATAAATATTTATTGCGTGTCTTTTAGAAGAGAAAATGTTAAGCCTTCTCAGCTTTGATTTATTTTCCAAAATTTGGGTTAAATAAAAATAAAATAAAATAAAAATAATAATTTGATAATGTAAGCAGATTGAAGTAAAATAAAAGATACATTTAACCCTTAAAGCCTAGTTTGGGTAGCAATCTCTGAAGATCGAATCCGATGGGATCAGCTACATCTCATTCTCATTTTACAACAACTCTCAATTTTCTCTCTCGTGTGCCTCTTTCCTGTGTTACCGGTTTAGTAGCTAAGAGAGTAAAAAACTCCACGAGTTAACCCTTGTGTCTCCGTACCACGTGGTAAGCATAACACAGTATTTACAAAATAGTATGTTTAAACATAAAATACAACTAATAAAATGATCCTGAGCTTTTTCTTTGGGCTAATTGTTCTTCAAAGTCGTCTGCAAATAGTTAACAACAGTTCCAAGTTTCCAAAAAGAGGAACAATTTCCAATTCAAAAACGACTACCATCGCCGATCTCTCCCCCTCACACAAGGGTTGTAAACAGAGATCGTGCTCACGATCTCGGTGCTCACCTAACATCATCCCTTCCCCATTTATGCTCGCTCGGTGCTTGCGCGAGGGAACGCGTATCTCACCCCCGAGTTTGTTTTTCGAGTTCATCTCATTCCGCCGCTATCAACAGCACGAGCAGCACGAGGGTCGCCGTTCGTTCGAGTTCACGCTGAGGTGCGTAGTCCGTGCCAGTGTTACAAGCGCTCTGGTTCCCGGTAGCGACGGACGTACGTGAACGATTCGAGCGAAAAAAGAACAACTCATCTGTAATAGTGCCCTTTTCATCGTAGTACACATTGAGTTGGGGTGCAGTTTCGGGCCTCGGTCCGTGTTGCGAAACACGTCCTAACGAACCCCATTCCGTCAGAAGGAAAACGGTTCTAGTGAAAAGTGCTCCAGTATTACCTGGCCAACGCGATTGGCAGTAGATTTGATAACGAATTGACGAAAAAGGCGTCCGTGTTTGTGTGTGGTTTTGTGTGTATGAGTGAATGCTTAAGTTTTGTGGAATTTGTTTGTGCATTAGGTAATGTCCACGGGTAACTAATTGGTAGTCGCGCTTGCAATCGGGAAAGAAATTGGGGTGCAGCGTCACGAGTGTGACAATTTTGTAGAATTGTGTTTTATTGCATACCGGTGGTGTGCCGGTGGCCTACTGATAGAGCGCATACGTGAGGCTCTATCTCCCGATAAGTGTGTACCTGCATGCGGTTGGATAATCTCAGCACCGAAGGTGGCCAAGGTGTGCAAACAGTAGTGTAGCGCCTATCACCACACATCTTCTGGGTCATCGTGGCCTCATTGCAGCATTCTCCCAGGAAAACCATTTGATTGTAAGTATTGGCAAGAACTCGGCCGGGAAGCTGAACATACACACAGACATACTATTGATTTAGCTAAGTTGCCAGTGCTCGTCTCGTGAGTTGTACAAAGTGCAAAATTCCTCGCCCACAGCATACTGAGTAGTGGAGAACTACGGCCGTGTGTGACAAATTGTGTCCGCATGACGAACTCCCGCGTGTGCTCCTCGGGCCTCTGACAGCAATTTCTCAAGCCCAGTAATGAACAGCCAGCCCTCGGGCTAGTTCGTACCCTTTCGGGAAAAGACGACGGTGTCTCCCTGGTTACCCGCGGGCAGGAGGAGTCAGCACTGCACTGCTGACAGCGAAAATTGGCACCGCCAATTAGATGGCCAAATTAATTTCGGTCAACTGTCGTACAGCGTGTCGTAGTGCGTCCGTCATGTCTGTCTGTCGGTCGGTGCGGGAGAAAAACGTAGCCAGTTTTATGGCTGCTCGTAGCCGACGGTGCATAGGGGTGTGCAAACCGGGAGTTTAGCAGATTGCACAGTGTTTCACCGTTTCAGTCGATTTATGTTGTTGCTTTTGCTTCCTGATTCCTGCGCAGTTTTGTGACAGAGGAGGCTGGTAGCTGTAGAGTGGCAGCAATAATTAGAGTTGCGTAGCGAGTGGTTCGGTGCTGGTCTTTGGAAGCGTCTTCTGGGATTTTGCTGGAGAAGATCGTGTTTTGTGAATCATGTTAGCAGCTTCCAGCAATCTTTTGGAGTGAAGATGTAGTACACTGTTTTGCATTTTTTTTTTCATGCGCACTCATTAGGATACACTTGTGAACACTGGTACTTGTAGTAAAAGAAACATATTCACCAGCCTATTGCTAATTTTCCGAGAACTAATTGAGAGTTTTGCCTTTGCCATAAAAAAGAACCCTCCATTAACAACATTTTATTGGTGAAACTGCGCATACGCTTGAGCCGGGGGGAAGCTTTCGCGAGTGTTACGCAGACGATGCGCACCAGCCCATCGATTCCCCGTATCGCACCGGTTTATGCAACCGAATGGCATCCCGGTGGCATTCATTGAAGCGTGCCGGAGCTATTTATTCTCGGAGCATTCGCGCCCAGAAACCGGCCAACATACTGGAAACACATGTACCTATATTCTATGGGCCTGTCGGGAGAGCACGGAAGGAAGTAGATCTTCTTGGAGTGCTTTTCGATGGTTTTCTACTTGATGCGCGCGCTACTACCATGTGATCGGCGGTTCGCACACGCCCCGGGGATCGCGTCCGCGAGTGGCGTGTGCGTGTGTGTGCCGGAGCGCGCCCTGCGTAGCCTATTTATTGGGCAAACAAATCAAGCACATGCTAACCAGTATGCTAAACGTTGATTCGATAGGCCGGCATTCGCAAAATAGCACAACAAACAAGGAATCACAACAGAGAGAGAGAGAAAAAAAGAGAATCTGTTTAACAAATTTGTCTTCTGTGACACAGTCCAACGGTGGGGAAAGATTTAAAAAGAAAATCGCATCGTCGAACCGTGGCATGTGTCTGGCATGTGATGATGTGTTTAAAAAAAGAAGGTCCCTCATCTTCATTTTGGACAGCGTAACAAACTCATCCACCCTGGCAAGGGGAAAAAAAGCAACTTTACCGCGAGCAAAACCGCGTACGATCATTGAACCGCGATCAAATTCTATGGAACCGTCAGCGCTCGTCTAGCGGTGTGTGTCATTGGGCGTTTGTGCATGTGTTGTTGTTGTTGTTGTTGTTGTTGTTGCTTCAGCTCAGCCATTGTGGAGCGCAATCAGAATTAGACCCTGACGGCTAGACGATAAATATTTTCGGCCCGTTTCGCTCGCTGCATGTACCCCGCCTAAGGCCCCGTAGGACCCCGAAGCATTTGTTGCTGTCATCGGATGCGAGCCATAAAGATTGCCATTCCGGGGTTTTGGTGCAGTAAATTATGTTGTTAGGTGCGGACCCGGGAGCGTCGGAGGCGCAAGTCGCGTATGACATGCCGTGCAGCTATGGAGGTCAATGTCTAAAGTTTCAAACAAACTAACCGCACAGATACACGGACGCACACACAGAGGAATAAAAGAATGAACTGTTACGTCGAACAGCGGAGGTTCGTTGCCTAACGCACAAGTAGAACCTTTTTTGATAGGGGAATAGCCGCGGACGCTGAACCAATCTGAGATCATAATCTACTTGAGGCTTCTTAAAGTGTGTTTGTATAGGGATTTCCCTATCATCTTGAAACGAAATGTTGTTGTGAATATATATCAATACAAACAGTGTCCTCCAGTGAAACTGTGCAGGCAGCCACACTATACACCACATTTGCTTGCATTGCTCGATCGTACCCGCTCTCATCCACGTAGCAGCAACAACAAAAAACAAGGGGGGAAATGCATTGGAAAGTGCACGTAAAACCTTTTAACCATCGCTCAGCTCCACTCTAGAGGGCTTCGGTTTTCGATTGCTCAGCCTCTTAACGGACACAAACGAGCACGATGATGGTACGTCGGGTGTAAATCCATCTTAGCACAACCGTTCCCGTGCGGCCGATAATCGACCGGCACCGGCAAGGGTTCTTCCTGAAAGGTAAAGCAATGCTTAAAGTGCATCGGCTGCCCGTTTGCCGAATGGGTCTTCCCTGATCGGACGGGCAAACAAGTTGTTTCTTGGGATGCGATAAGTCGCCGAGCGGGAAGCGGGAATCGGTCCAGCAAAGGGAGAACGACACGTTTAACGAAAATACCAATCAAGGGGAAGGCACACACACGCAAGATGATGGAAAATATTGAAGGAAATACATCATGCGCACGGGCACGAAAAAGCAAAGACCAACAACTGTGCTCCAGAGCTCTCGACGGACGAGCAGCGCAAAAAAAGGAACGTCTAGGTGCATTCTGTGAATGGGGAGCTGAATCGTTGATGAATGAATGAATCAACCTCCGCCAGTCTCTTTGGATTGAGGTTTCCCGATGATCTTCGGGGGAAGAAAGGGCTGTGCTGAAAGGGAGAAAAAGTGGCAAAACCGGAAAAGTGACACCTTCGTATGCGTTACGAGGTTGCGTTTGCTTTTTATGGTCAATGCGCAGACAACGCCGACAAGACGACGACGGTGACACGACGATGAGCATCGATTGTATGTGTAGTACATTGATGCTTTCCTGTCAAAGAGTTATTGTAGTTTAAGACAGCGTAGATCGGTCCATTTCTCCATTGTGGTTTATTTTAAAGATGGAGTGCACAAACATTAAACTAAGTTGACTTAGAGCACAGTAGCTTAGTCCACATTAGCATTATTGTACATCGCCTACTACCTAGATCGATCGTTAACTTCCTCCTCCAATAGCTGATGGTGACCAGATGGCCTAATTTAATCCACAAACAAAACCGCACGAAGTTGGTAGTGCTTATTGAAGAACACTACTTGCAACTTCCTTTACTTGACCTCTTTCTACCTCCAAGCGGATTAGTAATTAAGAACGGCACCGCTGCTAGCTGCAACTACACTGAAGCATCTCTTCCAATTTGTTTCCATATTCCATTTACATCTGTTTGATCAGTCAATTAGGAAGCATCTTGTAACGCAATGCAATGTTGCAATAGTTGTGCCTGTCCATACTGGAACCGTGGACTGTCAAGCAAGGGACGACATCCGTTGCGAGGAAGTACTCAAGCGTAAGACCCAACGGGTAAGATACTTTTAGTGAAGGAGCAGAGTGGTTCGAGTGTTTCGGGGCGTGCAAAATCGTGGTACATCGTGGTCTTCATCGACTGGGGACGTTTCGATCGTAAATTTGTTTTGTCGTAGCGAACGAAAGTGATCGTTCGACTGCTGGTTTCGGTAGAAGGTGCAACCTGCGCGTTAGCCTTACCATACAACGGTCCTGCGAGGCTGCCATTGCAATTATTCCACTGTGTTCCACACGAGTCGGGCACGCCGTGGTGGGTGTCGAAGTCTGCGGAATGGACTTCGTGGTAGGCTTATTAAACTTTGACAGATCACTTGTTTGACGGGGGCCCGTTTGACAGGTCGTGCAAAACGGTGCACAATTGCATAAATTAGCCGCGGCGTAGCGTCGCAGTATGGACTGGGCCCCTTTTGCTGCGCCCGACGCGTTTGTTGCCGTTGTTGTTGCGCACAAATGAATGGCATTCGACGGGCAAGACAGGGAGAAACAAATATCCTAATCCCCCAAACACGGATGGTGACGAAGATAGGATCGCGCTGTACTGTTGGATAGATTTCATCACACGCAGTTGCATAATGGGTTTGCAATGCAACTCCGGACAACACTGGGCGGCTGTGTGTGAATTAAAATCAACTTAATTACGACGCAAATGACCCACTGCTGGGCCGGCAATGGGTTGCGTTAGTTCTAAAAATACTAGAACATCTTGGACAGCTAGTTCAAGAGCGCACAAAAAGTGACCGCAGTCGTCGGTGATAACCCTTGGCTTTTGGTTGAGAAGAGGACGGCCTGTTTTTGCATTGAAACGATGATAATCAAACTCAAATATTTGTGCAGTTTGCTGCAACTACTGTGTGGTTGTTACAAACACGATCGTTACACTCGTTGATGTTGACATGCATTACAGGAAAACAATACCAACGTTGGAGCATTGTATATAGAATGGAAACATGATTCAGTATGAAATTTCCTTTATAGTCTTAGTACAATGTAAATCATTGGGATGCTATGTCAAATGTTGGCGCCTAGAGCGTGCTCTGAGTAATTTTGATAACGAGCGGGTGAATTGATTTTGCGTTTTGAGATCATGACATTGGTGATAAGGTTTTGCAGAACGTTGTTAGTAGCTTTAAAATGGTTTGTTTTTTTGGAGTGTGCCCACTGTCTCGAAACCGTTTCAGACGGACTCTGTTTTGACATGAATCATTCAAACGCCGCTCATGGGGTGATGATTTATTCCATCCTTCATGGGGTGCCGCTACAGCAGCAGCAGCAGAAGCAGTAACAACACAAGAAAGGCAATTCGTTCATGAACAAATTGAAAATCAATCGCACGCTTGTCACATTTGGTATGTTGTCCGTCGTAGAAGGCGAGGTAGTTCGTTTAACAGCGTGTTTTTCTCACGCTTTTTTCGACCGGAGCCAGCTCGTGCTGGCATCCAGCTACAAGGCTGGGCAGCAGTAGAAGGAAACCTACGGAAGTGCGCATAGTGCAAGATGTTCCGTAAATCCTTTACAGTTCAGAGACTCCTATCTCGTGTTGGAACATTTATTGGAATCAGATAACACGCTAGACGAAGAGGTGATTGGAAAATTAATTAGAAACCTAGCCGCAAACTGATCGATAAGATGATAGATTTCTTAGATCAGTTATCAGAAATTCCATCGCTTACCTGATCGAAATCGAAAACGAGCAATAATTTATGACGTAAAAGCGCAACCCCGTTCGTGTCGTGCACTTTGAGCAACTGCCCTGGCCACGGCAAGTTTCAGCCTCTGCGAGCAAATAAATCAATAAATTGAAACTGAAAGGCAGGTTAGTAAAGGGGCAGAGCAACGCATGCACACGCCTATGCCACGTCTATGGCGGGGTGCGTCTATCAGAGGCTTCGATAAACGAGGCGGGAAGATTTATTGATTTTGCCTTCCGGTTTGCGGCAAGAAATGCATCCCTAAGGCCACGTGCACCGACACATTCGATCGTCGAAACGTCGATCAACGTTGTGATCGTGATCGGGCCCGACACATAGACAATGTATCGGCGGTGTCTCCCCGCGTCTTCTATCGGGTGGGGCAGTGATATAAAACAGAATCACTTATCGATTGCAGTCGATGCACATTTACATCGATGGATGGGATGGCGATGGTTGAGCTAATGCACATTCCAGCTCATTCCAGCTTTCCACCAAGCCTAGACCGATTAGCTCTCTCGGGCACAATCGATAGGATCATAAGTTTGAAACGATAAAAAGTAGATTGAAAAAAAGCCCTCGATTGCTGGGTCGAGATCGGAGATCGAGGGCAGTAAATTAATCGCTCTAATGATTTAATGGCCCACCCCGCGTGAACGGGATCTTTTATAGATTTTGGCCCCGAAGCCCCCGTATCGAGAAATCACTTACCAGCACCCGTCCGAGGGTCACAAATCCTGCCCGGCACGCGCCTTAGGGAGTGGAACCGACCTGAGTTTGTTGGCGCTATATCGTTGCAAAAAAGGCCAATTGGTACCTACCAAAAATGGAACACATAATTGATTTTAGCCCGGCTTGTGCAAAAACGAACTCCACGCTTGCGTCGTCGTTGTCGTCGTCGTCACAAGAGCCGATAAGTAATACCAGCGAGAAGGGAGTTTCTTGCTTGCAGGGATCAGTACATTTTATAAAGATCAAATTCCTAGGCGGTGTGTCTGTGTGTGGTTTTACTTTTGCGTTCTATACAACCTCATTCCTCTCCAGTTTTGCCGCAAGAGGTTGAACCGACCGCTTGTCCTTCCT
The DNA here is from genome assembly GCF_017562075.2 of Anopheles merus. Classification (NCBI taxonomy): domain Eukaryota; kingdom Metazoa; phylum Arthropoda; class Insecta; order Diptera; family Culicidae; genus Anopheles; species Anopheles merus. The sequence goes on from NC_054083.1 coordinate 40,800,268, forward strand.
TTGCGCAGCATGGACCGTATGCGATGACAGTATTGCGCCGCATGGCAGTTTTTTTTTCTCTTCATCTTGCGATCGCCTTTATGTCGTTGCGTCGTTGCGTCATTAGCGTTTCTTTGGCGTAATTATATGAATTATTAATATTATCGATCACGGTGGGGACGGAAACAGGGACAGGGAAGGTGCGGGAACTGAGCGCGCCCTGCGGATGGTGTAACGTCGTCGTGGACGGAAAAGAATTCCAATCAGAAGTTCGGAGAGGAAAATTGATTGCTTTCGGAATGTCCGCTGACGTTTCTTTGTGTCCTGTTTGGTGTGTGTTTCTACAGGAAGGGCCGAGAATACCGAGCCAAGGCAGCATATTTGCAGCGAACACTTTGCTTTACTTATTTCATATATATATATAAACCGACGGACCATCATGTCTAATCGGCAACCTTATAATTAAATTAAGGAGCATATAAATAAACATCTAGTTATAAGCAAACATTACATGTGACGTAGACGCAATTTCTCCTTGAACGTGGAAGTAGACATACTAAAATCGAACAAATCTAACACTTCATTGAACTCGAGGGACATACGTATAATAGGGTGTCCCTGGCTATGGTTGTTGCGGGTACGCGGAACACGGAGATGGAAATTGGATCTAAGAATCCGACAGGGAGCGAACAAATTGATGCTGGCTAGTAATGCCGGGGAATCGATCTCTCCGTTAAGGAGCCTGCATATGAAAAGGCATTGGGCGTTTTTACGACGAGAGCAGAGTGGTTCAAGTCCGAGAAGCAGACACCGCTGATGGTAGGTGGGCCGAGCGTGGTGGGATTGCCATGGAAGGAGTCGAACCGCGTACCTGGTGAGTCTCCGTTGAATGGCTTCGAGGCGATTGATGTCACCAACGCCAAGCGGGCACCAGATCGGACAGCAGTACTCCAGGCACGACCTTACGATGGCACAGAAGATCGACTTGACGCACATGGGATCGGTAAACTCGCTACAGGTCCGCGTAATTAAACCAAGTAGCTGATTTCCCTTCGCAACAACGCTATCGATGTGAGGGCGAAATGACATCTTCTGATCGAGTAGCACCCCCAGATCACGGATACATGTCGTGCGAGCCAAAGCCGTGTTGAGCATAGTGTATGTAAACGTGATGGGGTGACGGGCTCTGCTGAATGATATACACTGGCATTTATCAGCACACACTTGGAGAGCGTTTCTGCTGCACCAGCTATCCAGATTCTCAAGGATCGTTTGAAGGCGTACACAGTCACTGTCGTTTCTAACTGGAGCGAATATTTTTACATCGTCGGCGTACATTAGGTGTTGGCCTGGCGGTAAAACGAAAGATAGATCATTAATATAGATGAGGAAGAGTAGCGGTCCCAAATTACTCCCTTGAGGCACACCGGAGGAGCTGGTGAAAGAGTGAGAACGATGAGATCCTATACTTATGTAGTACGAACGACCAGTTAAATATGAACGCAGCCAGGTGATGTGCCAGTCGAGGAAACCGAGTTTTTTTAGCTTCGAAAGTAGAATATCATGAGAAATACTATCGAACGCAGCCCTGAAGTCGATATATACTGCATCAACTTGAGTACCACGATCCATGTTGTCGAAGCTTATGCGCGTGCGGTTAGTGTGGCTTTGAACTAATGCGTGCGATGCTAGCAATTAGGCACTGCCATGATCATGACGTGCTATAAACACATACCGACGGTGTCATGTTGCTTTGATTAGTACAAAAACTATGCCCGGCGATTGATCAATCACCAGACACGAATTGGTGACATAAACAAGATCGGAAATCCGTTCCACCTAACACTTTTTCTCGACACTCTTTATGACATCATTTCATGCTCTTCAGCAGGCTGGTGAATGTGAAAACAATATTCGGCACCTTGGCAGACAGCCATCGACGTTCACGCTTTCTCTCGCTGGCATTTCGCATAATTAACCAGCGGCACAGGTTAAATGAGAAACGATCGTTCTTGTTGTACCATTTTTTGGGTTTTTTTTTATACGGCCGTTGGGTTGGTTAATTGAACTACTGCATTCCTACTGCTTACCTGTCCGTTTAATAAGCTCCAACACTTATGCCAGGAGGGTGATATCGTATCAATGTAAATCGTAATCGATGCACCGTTTACAGGCTTGGGCGATGCAGGCGGGCGAGGCTTGTAATATGATCGTTTGACAGGTTTGCTCCTGATTAAACTCCAAACCTGTCAAACTACACTGTCATCATCACTGCCCCGGGCCAATGCTCACTTGCGGCATGCGTGCGGTGCCACCGTGCGGCAAAAAAAAAAAAAAGATTAAAGGTTCGTATTCCGCCGTACAGCCGTCTCATTACAGCCAGCATTTTGTTGCAACTGCTTGCAGCTGCGGTGGGAATGGTGTTTGCCAGAGAAATCCATGCCTCCATCCATGGCTGCAGTTTATGCGCTGGTATGTAATTTCACTTTATCGCGCTTTATTTGTCATTTCAATTAATCGCACGCTTGATTCGCGCCCGCCGAATGTGCCCGCATGGGTAGTATAAAGCAAAAGGAAAGGAACACGTTTGTACCGTCTTAACGTCACTCGTAAACGTAAGCAAAAATGTGTCGCGCTCCTCCTGGATCGGGACTCCCGGGCGAAGTGAAGTGAAGAAGATTTGCTTATTAATTTAAATGATCATTCGGCATGGCTGAGGCAGTGGCAGTGAAATATGAGCCAGCTCTCCCACCGCCCGGCGGGCATGTTTGGCGAGAAGATTGAATCTTTTTGCAGCAACCCGTGCTGCAGCAGGGTGAAAGGGAGCGTGCTCGCCCCTGGGGGTCCGTTTGAAGTCCAACGGATGGCGGAACTCGAGAAGCACACACGATCATTACCAATGAGCATTACATTGAAGGGGAGTTCGGGTGTTGGTAGCATAAGTGATCGCCCGACAGTGGGGTGGTCTTCTTGCGAATGACGAGTGCGTACTGGTGTGCGTGTGTGTAGTTGGACGGGTTGAAGACGTTGGACACTATCAGCCACGGTTCATCTACCCTACTGTTCACCCTTGCTACCTACACGCGCCGAGCAAACGATCCGCGCGTGTTTCGACTACTATTGGGCGAGTCTCCCGCCCCAAAAAAGCACACACACACAGAAGGGTTACTGATTGAGATGCTTCGATAGCAACGGTGAAGGCTAGGCTTTTGCTGTGGTGGGTGGTATACCGTTGCCGAATTTTACCTTCAGCGCGCCTTGTTAGGGCATATCTCATATTTTCGATCAGTGGAACGAGGAAATATGAAATTGTTAAAACAAATAAAACGTTGAATGATTGTCACATCGAGTACATAAATTTGCTACCCTTGCGACGACCTACCTACTACCCACTGGCCTTAGCCCAAAGCAGCCTGGCTGCACGGTGGCATTAATTAATTTCCAATACGCCTACAAATTAGTATTCTTCCGAAGCACACCGAACAAATTTTCCCCTGCAAACCGATCGCCGACCTAATGTGTGTTATGACGTGATCTCTGTCCAGCTACACTAAACCGCGCGAGCGAAGAGCACGGGCCGATGTGGTGCAGATTAAGATATAACGGTCAGCTAGAGCCAAGCTAGAGAGTGCATTAAAAGGGGAGCAGCGCATCTGTCAGCTGTGCTGGCACTGGCAAAGATGCATAATTTAGCAATTTGCTTCCACACACTCCAACACACGGGGGTGCACTTTACCTCGCCAGCGTCACAATGAGTGCGTCATTGGAGTGTGTAGATTGTCAGACACACATATAGCCGCCGTCTGGCATGGCCCATACCCAAGCCAACACACGGGACCCGGGCAGGGGAGACAGAGAGAGAGAGAGAGAGAGAGAGAGAGAGAGAGAGAGAGAGAGAGAGAGAGAGAGAGAGAGAGAGAGAGAGAGTAAAATAAATACAATTTATTGTAATGATCGGCCCTTACGGGAGAAGATGGGGAGCAAAAGTATCGCATTAAAATGAATTAGTAAAGCCGGTGGCTGCTGGAAGTGGAACGATAATTAGTGGAAGCGGTCAGATCATTTCGATAGCGTATCGAAACTACCGTTAGAGGATGGTGGGACCCACTGGTTTAATGGAAGCCGCGTGTCTTGTGTGGGCCTTGTGGTTCTTGCATTTGGGCATTCTGGAGCATTGGATGAAAATAAAATAACTTAAAATGTTGCCATAGTGTAACTAATGTGAATTGCATCTTAGTTGGTTCGGTACATTCCTTCTGACACATTATAAAACGGAAATGGTTTAAATAAATAAAAAGAACTCATCGAAAGCAAGCCGCGAGACGATGAGAATTGCGTCGAACGATCTTTATGAAGGGCATAACCATGCATTAAGCTGCACACAGTGACAACGAATTCGGGGCGCCATCTGGACAGAAGACGCGCCTTCGCACCCAGTCAGGCCGCGAACAAAGCGTGAGATCCATTCACATAATGTGCCAAATACAGTTTAGGGCGGTAGTTTTGTGTCGTCTTTCGTTTCACTTAACGATTTATCATTTTAATTTCATTTACCCTCCGCCGGAAGGTTCTTCCAGTGACAAAGGATTTATAATTGGTGCAAAGCGTGCGTGTGAGTGTGATCGGGTGCTTGGTGTCGCGGTTTTTTCCCTACGACCGCAAGAGTCGTTTGGCTAAAAATAACACCCCTGCAGGCGAAACTCAATGAAACTCCAGCCGCTTTCTTTGTGCGGGTGGGTTCTCTCGATGCGATTTCCGCACCACTTTCGTACCACATCTCATTCATGCGCGCTCGCGAATGAGCCACGATCTTCAAAGTACGTGATCGTGTTCGCATATTTTTAGGTGCCGCGGAAAATAGCACTAACCAACGGGTAACGGGTGTAAATAAATAAAGTGAAAAGTCGGCGCAATGTTCTGCGGGTGCAAACATAAAAAAGAATCATTTTGCTCAGCATGTCGCACAGCGGGCGGTTAATTATGTTGCATCATGTACGTTTAGAGGCTCTTTATATCTGAGCCACTCGCACTGCTTCCTTTCCTGGTGGTTAGTGCTGGTGAAATGGACGCGAACGGTGCCTTGACCTTCGGGCTGTCCATTTCCATTCTAGCTTACCCTGGCTCCGTATAAGGAGAGTGAGAAATTAACAACAAGGTCCATGTTGAGCAAGCACAGTACATTACCTATACGCATTTGCAATGCGGATATCGCTACAGATATGCTCCGAGAGCCAGCGTAAAATGTTACATTTCCGCATGCTTTGATATGCTATCTGGCATGCTTAACATTATCGAGCTTATCGGGAAGAGTAACTGTACACACATATGTCCATAACAAGATGCACTAAGCATGCGTAATTCATACCCGGTAGCGATTTACAGTTTAAAGGTTTGCTTGCATTACAATGTATCGACTAAACAGCACGCGACTGATAAGAATAACTGGCGCCCCTGGATTAAAAGGGGATTGCATTCATCGAATTAACTTACCTGTTGTTTTGGGATTTCTGATTCTGACTGTTTTATCATTTCTCGCTTCCCAAATGGACAGTATCGATTAATGAAATTATCTTCACTCTCTTACTCCTTCCACAGAGCAGACGGGAACATCGTCCTTGGCCCACGTGTGTACGTTCCATTTTCACTCCGTGTCCACTGGCCGTTCCGTGTAGATGCCTACCAGTTTGGATCATAGTTGACCCAGTTGACAGGCGTGTCTCCAATGTGTAACTGCGCCCGGCAGTTGTGTGGTGTCCTGCCCGTCAACAGCGCGCCACAGTGAGGAACGGCGAGAGCGGTGTTGGTGGTGAAGATTTATGCAACCGTAACATCGGAAGCTGTCCCGATTGAAGGTGTGTGTGTGTGTGCGCGAGTACACGTGTGTTTGGTACGCAAGAAGAAGCAGCTGGCGGTAAGATGAGTTATGTGCGCCACACCACCGTAGCTGCCGTCTGTCTGCCAGTTCTTGTGATCATCCTATGGGTTCCAGCATTAGAGGTAAGTTGTTGTGTACACATGTTTTCGGGGGTTGTTGTTGTTACTTTGCTGTGTACTCATTTCGATCGCTTGTTTACACTGCTGGAGTGCTGGTGCCGCGCTGGTGAGGAAATGCAACCGAGGTGCCAAGATAAGAACGCCCATCACGCAATTGTACCCCGGTGGTGGAGTTTACGATTGCGCTCGGTCTGTGGGCTTTCAACACCACGGGAGCTATGGCTAAGAGATAGATGTACTTTAATCCTTTCTCCACCCAATCTTTTCCACTCTGTACGGCCGAGTGCATACATCTTTAGCGTACGCAAATGTTATTCTAATGCAAATACGTAGTAGGCTGCGTTTACTCCGGTGTTAAGCTCGAATCTGCCTGGTGCTGTGATCTTTAAACACACATTTTACATTAATAGTGCCCCCCCTCCCGGTTGCAATGAATGAAAGAAGCCTTTGAATACTGTGGTGCACACCAGCAGAGTACCACTTTTACGCTTGAGAGCGTGAGCGCACTCATCAGCAATATGGCATCAAATGAGTCGATTAATTTATGCACCCCTAATCATGTCCATTTGTGCCCACGAGCTCGCGAGGCAGCATCCAACCCCGAATGCAACACCACCACCATCCTCTCTGTGTCTGCACATTCTCACGCTTCAACGAGCGCAGCGGCCGTCGTCCGCAACTTCCCATTCCGGGATCGTTTTCGTGTTGAACACGATTGTTTTCGCAAGATTATCTTGCACTCGTTGGCGTTTCATTTCTTTTTAAACGTTTCGTGACAAGAAGAAATTAATTGTCACACGTTCGCTTTTCCCCCGTCCACTGTCCTGCCCCGGCTGAGACAGGCCGGGAACTGATTTGCACAGTTCGTGATGCAGTTGCAATTGCGAATTCTTGCACTGCAGCTGTGGGTCATCGGGAACGGAGACCAGGCACGAGAAATGCGAGCAGATGCTTCCCAGATGAACCTTTTAATTACACTTTGCTGGTGTGGTGCTGTGGATAGGAAGGTTCTTTTCGCAGCATTACTGAAGCATAGCGGACCTCCGATGAATGCAGATGGGTAGTATGGCCTGGCAGCCGATCGTAATGAATCGTTTGATTTGAATAAAGTCATCCATTGAACGGGGAGTGGGAAAGCTGCATTTCGTTCGATACGCCAGTGCTCGATAGATCGCGAGGGTGAAAGTTCATTGAACTTGAATGCAATTCTGACGATCGCAATACTGCTTTGTGTAAAGGTTATGAGAACTGCGCTCGGTATCTCACATTCATGGATAACAAACCTTCCGCGATGAGTCATTAAAGGGCGAACGTTGCTGGATGAGGATGATCATTTCCACACACAAAAAAAAAAACACCGAAATCAACCACACATTATTCAACCAAACTTTCGCTCGAGCGCCTTAATTACCGTTTTCAACAAGAGGGAAATGTAATGAACCTTGCACACGCCCCGGCAGGAGGAAGTGCGGCCATAAGTCACGCTTCCGGGCGTGGAAGGAAGCGGCAGTAAAGCTTCCTAGCCCGAACTGCGTGTCTGCTTCTCACCGGGAAAACATGATACGCCACATTTAACCTGTCCCATCATCAGAGGCCACATTGGCAACCGACGATTTCCAAAAGTGTCCCCAACTCTCCACGAATGTTGGCCACATGCGATTGTTACGTCGTGTGTAAAGCGAACATTTTCACCTCCGTGACGGCGGGACTGGACTGGCGAGACAGTGTGTCACTGTTTTTGGTTTCCCACTCCCCACGAACCATTCGCCATTTGTTTACGGAGTGTCTAGTGTTGTGTCTTCCGGTTGGTTTTCTTTTTTTGTTGTTATTCTTGCCCAATTTCCCACACACTGCACTACATACACACATATGCAACCGGTGGCGTTTGGTGTACGTCATTCGTCTTCAGATGGGAGGCAAATGTGTCCATCTGTCAGCCAGCCGTCACAACAAGATCCAGCTGGAATTTGTGTGAGGTTATGCATGTTCTACGCGGCGGTGCGTTAAACATTCGTGTTAAGCGGTGCGTGTGTGTGTGTTTTTGAAAAACCCCTCGAACTAATCCCCCATGTAAGCCTGTTGTGGTCTGGTGATAATCTACCGCTTTACAAGATTGGTAATAAACGGGAGTAGAGATTGGAGATCATTTGGAGTTTGGGAATTGGAGACACGTGGTAATTCAACATAGGTTCTGAGGCAAGGTAGTTTGTGACTGTTTCATCAGTTTTTAAGAATAATTCATCGGTTGTCACTCGAGAAGCATTTGTTAACCTGCGAACTCTCGGAGATCTCTGCGAAGAAGAGATACTTGATATTTTCATACTTTATGGCAAATGATTGACCTTAACCGGAACGTGTCTACCTCTACCCCGGCGGGTCATCCCTCGAGGTTTTGCTTTTACGATCCAATCCGATTATCATCGTCTTATGGCACGACGATGATCACGTTGTTCACTGGCTGGTTTGCTTACAGTGAGGTGCAGCTGGGGGTTCTTTTTTATGAAGATGTTGCAACAGCACGAACAATCAACTGCTGCTCCACACACTCTCTTGCGGGTGGTGTGCTTGATGTTGGTGGCTAAAATCCTGCGCTTACATTGGGCGCAGATAAAGTGTCTGAACGTCCATGAACGGATATGACGGATTGATGGGCTGTGGGGCTTTACTGCCATGTTTGGCGAAACAATCCGCCGGCTATCCATCGGCAAAAGGGAATGGTTGGAAAGAGTGACCCCACCCGGGGGACAAAAATGATTGAGTTCGTCTACTGAGGCTGAGCCATTGTGGGTGAGAGGACCAATTTGGTGTGAACATATTTTTCACTCACCTTCCACAAGACGATCTGCAATGCGGAAAAAGTAACCTTTTCTTCGTGGTAGTAATTTTATACGATCTTTGCATAAGTTCCAATTACATTTAAGGACAGACAATAAGACTTTGAAACCTGTTCCATACAGCAATGTTCGATGGTGGATGGGGTTCTTTCGAAATCGTTAGTGGTTGGTTTGCGAATCGTCTCAGTTCCGGTACATTAATAAAGAACAGAAGATTGTTGGGAACGTTTATTCTTCTCACGGAGCAAAATCGTTGCCATTTTCATTAGACCAAAAGTGTTGTGGTTGTAGAAAATTCATATTCAACACAATTTTCCCACTCTGGAAGGAGTCACCAACAGAATGATAATTCAACAAATTGTACACTAGATGAAGAATTCTGCAGATTATCGCATCTAAAAGCCTCACGGTGACTGTGAGGATCTCGCGGGAAATAGAGGAGCGCCTCTGCGCAATCTAAATTGAGCGTGATTAACGCCGCGTTAACCGCGGACGGAAATAATTGTGGCTAGACGAAACACGTCAAAACAATTTTAGCCAATCATCATAAATAAAAGCCACACAAAACAGGACAGGACGGAAGATGAATTCCGCATGCTGCTAGTCACTGCGCCTACAAGTTGCGTATTCCAGTGATCAATTAGAGGAGAGAGAGAGACAAGCAGAAACTTTTTTGTACTATTGCTGCGCTTAAAATGCGCTTTCCTTTATTATACCCCCACAGAAGGCTAAGCTAATGAGGGAAATGGTTAGCGTTTTCTGAAGCATTTTCGTACGAAGCGTACGCGGTGGTAACGATCGTTTAAATTAATGTTCGATTTAACATACCAAATTACCAATCCGCATACGAATACGAGGTACAGGTGTTTTCCATCACTCCAGTCTTTTACCTTACCGTCATTACCAATCCCGAGGCTGGAGCGGGGAAGGCCGCCCCAAAACGTCGAGTGAAATTCGACACATCGTGGGACACCAATTAGAGGGACGTGTTTTTCTTTCCAGCACAGGCTTCCCCCTTGTGGCGTGATTTATCTGCCACCTCACCAGCGCCAAGTCTGCACACGACACGTACCCGTGGTGAATTATGGAACCAGAAAATCAGACACCAATCAGAACGATTCCGTTACTAGAAGCAGAGAGGTTAGAACGAAGTGTGTCCAACGCCACACACAGGAGCACCAACAGCAACGGGGGGTTTATTTTAAAGCCCCACAAAGTTGCCCTCGATGGCGGAGATCGCTCGAGGAGATTTATTTAGTTGCGCCAACAAATACGGCACTGCATAATGAAGTTTATTCGGGTGCTTAACCAACAACAACAACAACAGCGGTGTGATGCATTTCGGATGTTTATCAGACTTGTAGGAGGAAAACCCCCGTGAAGGAAGGCCCCTGATTGACAGAAGACTTCAGTTCGGTCGGTACTGGTTTTGGGGCCCGTCCCAGATGACTGTTTACAGTCTCTTTTTTTTACGATGGATGGCGGGGATGGCCTTCCGTAAACTATCTTTAATTATTTTCTTACCACGACACGACGAGGCACGTGCTGCTGCTGCTGCTGCTGCTGGTGTACTACTACTGCCGGTGTGCCTGCAACAGAGTGTTTTGTGTGATAAACAAAGCAACAATGTATTTTAATTACTCTGACGCTCTATGCGATTGTGTTGGGAAAGCAAGGGGAACAAGTAATTATACAAAAAAAAAAACGGTAATACCTACATTATGTAATGTATTCGTTTAAAGTGATTTATTTCCCCATTTGGGCGGTACTTAACCTTTTGCGTAGATTGTTTATTTAACGATTTCTTAACCCATTCCGGCCCCATGGATTTGGGCAAAAAAAGAGGGAAGAAAACGTTTATGCATTTTTAAAACGAATGCTCAACGAATAAATTTGTCCAGAGATTGAAATGGCCGCATGGTATGTGTGCTGCATTTAATTATACGATCGTGCGAATTATTGACACAAACCCCCTTATTTACCGCGTGGAATATTAAAACGAAAGCCCCCGCTTTAAAACCACCCGCGGATGGGAAACTGTCCTCGCATTCACCGACCGTCAGGTTTATCAATAAATCTTAACGGACCCGCAAATCGAAGGTCCATAAAATCCATCGCTTCTCTCGTGGCAGTGTTGCGGTAGGTTCGGTAGATATGCTCGTGCGGAGAAGCATAACCATTTGCTTCGTTCCGTTCTTTACCAAGGCCTGTTGCCCGTTGAGTGGTTTGTCTCGTTTCAATCGCTTTATCTGTATCGGGCGGGATGTTTTTCTTTTTCTTCTCTGAACGATGGTAAATACTTGCTGACATATCGGTTTTGCGATAGGTGGTTCTTTCCACTTTTCTCGGATTCCGAAAACTCGGAAGGAATGCTTGAAAATGATTTATCGTAATGTTGGTCCATTTTGTCCCCCCCCCATTTGTATTCCCGTTTGCCCCATTCACCAAACGCACCGGGAATTGCCGGCGAGAGATGATAAACCCTAATTTATCGTCAATGAATTTCCAGCCTGGTGGTGTTCCCCTGCTCTGCAGGTCGGCAACAAGTCGGGTAATGATATGGGATAATAAATAAAAATAAATACACCTCGCCAAAGTGGAAACTGTTATTTTATGACGTTTTCATTCCGAATTCGTTCCACCACCACCAACATGCCCCCTCCTTTTTGCTGCGCCAGTGTGGTACTGCTGCCAATTTGTCTTTCCATTGTGCCTTTTTTTTTTGTTCCTCCTGCGGGAAAAATATCAATCCACTGGGCGCACTGGGCAGAATACTTTTACAGCACGTACAAAAATACAGGGCACAAAAAATGACCAATTGCACGTTAAATTATGGCTTAAAGAGGTGAACAAACAACACTTTGGTTGCGTTGCGCTGTGCGCTCCGATTGCTTTTGCGCGATCGATTCGCGACCGTTTGTGAACTACTACCCCCTGCCGGAGGGGGATCGTAAAAAAAGATGGACGAAACCCGTTTCGTAACCTACTTCCTATGCGCATTCACGAAATAGGATGATATTGTTTTGGGCCGGAAATAACGGCAAGGAAATTAAATTAAATGCTGTTCTTTCGTTACGCTCGCTGCCACACAAGCGGGCAGGAGGCGCTGAAGTGTTCTTTTTATTACCGTTTAAGCGATGAAAGGTGTGCAATGTTATGCGTCAAAGCACGCCAATGGCCCAAAGAGCCATCACATAAACACGGCGCAGCAATAGTAAAAGATCGCGATCATGTCATCTAGATTGACGTGAGAAGCCCTCCCTTCAAGACACCGCCTGCCGCCTGTAGGGAGAGATACCGTGTTGGGAACGATTTTCAGGTCGATTTGATTAACAAACCATCCACAAGTCACAACACACGTTGTTCCCCCGTCCAACCCTATAGCTTGACGCGCATAACGCGAGATGGCGCATCTAGTCCGGGCGCTTGTCTAGCAGCTATGCAAGCTCCAACTTTTGCATTCGCACACTTCTTCCTACCCTTAAACGAGAGTGATTTGAATTTTGCGAGACGTGCGTCACATCATGTTCCTTCTCCCCCCCTTCCCTACTCCACTCTCTCTCTCTCTCTCTCTTCCTCTCTCCTGCCTGTCAGTCACAATAACAATAAGCCCTTGTTTCTTCCCTGCCCCAAGTCCCCAAGCGGAAAACATGCGCGAGAGAAACACACGCGCACACCAGCGCTACACCCTAAAAAAAAGTGCAATATATTAGCAGCGGTTACAGGTATTGCACACCCATGGGGACACCCCCTTCGCACCCAAACCCTATCGGAACACACTGGCAACCCTTCCCTCCATTGCTGTGCGATCGGTTTCTACGTACAATAATCGCAAATCGGTGGGATCCGCACGAACGTCGCTCCGGTTGGCAAACGCCTCTATTCCGGAAAGTTCATTATAGTCTACCACTATCTGCTACCCCCCCGAGCACTAATGCAAAAGTCTGGCACATCGTGCAGTACGGAGGCGAAAAACCCACATTCCAGCCGATCGGTCGGTTGGTTGGTCGGTTTGGCTTGTTGCGCGGTGTCTGCTGCCAGTCACGATCAGCTCAGAGCCGGGGGTTGGCGGCTGTGTGGATCAGATTTTGACTCTCCCGCAGCACTGCCGCTGTCGGGTTCACATTCCTCACGTAGTTTTGCATACTGCTCGTTGTGCTCGTTGGCGATGGGGGCGATTTTTCACGTGACGGTGTAGGTCTCCCGCGCGAGGAAAAGTGGTCGCATACTAATTCGATTTTCACGCGCTCGCGCACACAGTGGGTCCGACGACGTGTCGGAATTTTTTGTGTGTGATCCAACGCAATCGATAAGGAAAAAGGGTATAAACGCTTCTGAGACGGTGAGCAATGCGAAGAATGCGTAAACAGTGAGGGACGATTGAAGTTACCCGATAATGCACCATTGGACCACCCATTGGATGATTACGCAGTAAAAAAAGTCTGAAGAAATATACTAAAGTACTCCTGGGGACATGTAAATTCAATTTATAAAACCACCAACATTCTCATTAAGTTTGCAGACGCCAATAACCTCAAGCTCGTACTTGTAAGCGACATTTCACATTTTAATGGCCGGAAGCGCATGGTCCGCGAATGTCGTTTAATGAATGCGGATTATCTCCATTCTTGTCCAGTATCCGCTGGAAAGACACAATTTATGGTTTGCTTTCTGCTCTGCGGCGTATGTTTTACGCATTAAGGCTCGGCTCGGCGGCATCGTGTCATCGGTTTAGCAAACAGCGAGCGGCTCAAATTCGCCGCCAGCCGAGAAACATTGTTCGCTCCGATCGGTCTGACGATCACTTCCTGGGACTGGGCCCATGGGGAAGGAAATGCTACGTGCGTAACGAAAGCCTACCACGCATGATTGATCTCTATTGGGGCGAGCGTTGAGTTGGCAAAAAAGGCAACAAAAAAAGAAAAAGCATTTGCAACGGTGGCTGCACTTTCGATCCACTCCACTTTGCTGCACAATGCCCCGCGTGCGCCTGGAACCGAGCGCAGCTAATGCGGTTTGTCTTTGACACTTTCTGCGACACGCTTGTTGAATTGCTTACGAACCTTGGCGCCCTCTGGCCAGGCGTTGGGCAAAACAAGTGAAGGAAAACCTGCGGTGGCGGCGGCGGCGGCGGCGTGCGGAACTTTCGAAGAAAGTGGCTGTGAAATCGATTACGGACCACCCCCGAACCATCAGATTGTCGCTGCTGATGGATTCCGTACTCTTCCAGCACGAGCACGCGATCTTGATCGTGGTGCTAGGGGGAATGGTTTACATTTCCCTGGCCCTAAACACACACACACACGCGCGAACGCTGGCCTTGATAGACGGTGGTGTTCGGACTACAATGCTTGTCTATAAATATCACCTCAATGTACTGGTTGGGACTGGCCCTTCGCTTCACGAAAGCGCGGTGAGGCCAGCCGCTGACGTTGGAGAATATCTTGAAGTAGTCCCTGGAAGAAGGCGTACTCTTGGACCACACAGCGAGCGGCTGACAGAGTGAACACGGGCATAAAACGGGCGTACGGTATCGATCGATCAAATACGAGCTGAGCTCGAGTTCTTCAAAACACGATCATATATCATATTTGCTAGCAGAGAGAGTGACGAGGTCGCTGGTGGAAGTTCTCCACACGCGTGCGGCAGCATTAAACGCAGAAGACGCACAGTTGTTGATAGCAAGACGATGCTACTAAAACGTAAGAACGTGAGCCGATGGGTTCTTGTCGCTGAATGGGTTTGTCTTTTCCATTGGTGTCCATTTCCATTGCGTTCGTACAGAACCATCCACCGTCTGTCGATCGTCAACACATGATCGTGGCAAGATCTTGTCTGGCAGACATGTGCATCCGCAGCGAAGCGGGATTAACTCTCTTCCATGTCCTCTGCTCAAGTCGCTTGGCTTTCGTTTGAGTACCGATCGTCCGTCGGATAAACATTCTATCATCATCGATGACCTCTAAATCATAGGCATAGAATGCGGTGTGGATTCCTGTCCCTACATCTCCTACAAGGGCATCCCCCGAACGAAAAGTTGTCGATAGGAACGAATAAAAACCTATTAGAGTATCATTTGATTTCAGTTTTCAGGTTTTCTGCCTCGAAGCAAAGGGGGCTCATCCACTGTTTTCTACCCGGCCGCCCTTTCGTACGCATCGAACGCATCAATTAATGTACCCCCCGAAGGCGAGGGGGCGGCCTGTTACGACTCTGCCCTCCTATGAATTATGCTGTCAGTGGGAGGAGAACGTGGATACACGACGTTGGGTTGGGAATTGTTTGGACCGGCAGCATTAAGATATCAATAAATCTGTTCCCTTCGCTAGGGCAGAATCCCGTTTTGCCGTACACCCAGGGGGGGGGGGAGAGGTAGAAAATTCTTGGAGTCCTTCCCCTCGCGGACAGATGGTGGATAATGGGTTCGGGTGGCTTGCGTCGCTGCAGTTTGGTAGCAGTTTGGAGGGGCTGGATACCAATTATTTATTCTATTCTGGTAAGGTTGTTCGGGTCCGATTAGTGGCGGTGAAGTGGCATAAGAAGTTGTTAGATTTGTTGGATTATCGTTACAAAACGTTTGAGGGTAAACATGTGGCAAACATTTCCACACATTGAAGCCAAACGGTTTTGGGTTTGAGATTGAACTTTTTCTGATGCGAAGTGGATACAGATGTAATTACGGGATGGGTTCTTCGATGTTTCAATAGTAGGGATAGACGTTGCGGGTCTCTGGAGTGCTTAAACTTCCTCTCTAGAACTGTAGTTCGCCCGCTGATGAAACAATAAACTACTCACCGATAACTTTGTCTGACACATTGACCAATAGGATCGAAAATTAGGTTCCGAAAAATTATCATTTGATTGCGGCCATAAGCATAAATTTGCTATAAAAACTCGCATGCTAATCGGGTGCTGCTCTCGATCGTCGGGACGTTGCACAAATTGGATCCCGGTACGGGGTACCATAAAACTCTCACCGTCCCCGAGCCACAGACGTTGGCCACAGCAGCACCAAAACCCGTTCGCTTAATATGCACTAACATTTTGCTGTGCTTCAGGCGCGGTCAGTCACGACGCTGTCCGGGCTATAACCGGAAATGTTGTCTTGGCTCTTCTTGTGTTTTTTGTTGTTGTTGTGTATGCTTCCTTGCACTCCAATCTCTAACCCCCAGAGCAACAAAAAACAGTCAACACAACCAGCGGGAAGGTATCAAATTTCTTTCCAATGCAAAACAAATTTCGATATTCTACGCGGAACATTTGCACTCCGTCTGCGAGATCTTGCCCCGGCGATAGGCGATCAAATATTAGAGTTCACGCACAGATGTGTCTGTGGCTGCGGACGGAGGGGGGCTTGTGTTGAAACATCCACACCGGGTGATATCTTCGATGTATAGATATCTTGTGCGAGAGCTGCATGATCTTGATCTCGGACAGCAGATCTGGATCAGGCCCGTTTGTGCAAACGTGAAATGGTAAACTTCAACACACGCGGGATGAAGCCAACGAGGACGACGACGATGGCGACGATCGAGCTGAGCAAACAAACTAATGGCAGCGCACAGCCTCTCGAAAGGTCCGCGCTTTAAGATGATCATCGATTTTGTGTTTGTGTGTAGAGATAAAAAGTGCGATCAAGAAGCAGCTAAGCAGAAGATCAACAAGCGCACGAGGGGGAGCAGGAAATGTTGCAAAACTAATACATTCTACGGGCCGAAAACGGATGGCAAGATGGGCGATGAAGAAGCTGCAATGTGCGCAAGTGACAAGTGAACAGAGAATGGTGAAAAGCGCAGAGGGAGGAGGGTAGTTTAAATATTTGAGTTCATAAATTTATGTAACACCTACACGTGCGGCTCGCTCGTTCCCGGTGTTCCGTGCGTTCACATCCGTTCAACCGTCCGTTGCGTGGACGTGTAACGAGCGGTGCTGCTGCAGAGGAAGAGCGCGTAAGATACGCGGCGTTTTGTTTGAAATAAATGCAGCTGTCAAATTAATTTATCAGTGACAACATAAATTCGCGTGTCGCTTTCAAAATTTGCCAACAATGAGGCGCAGTTGTGTTGGAAGCGCGATCGTGGTACCAGTGTGGCGCCAAAGTATTCGCAACGGGGCAGTTAGATTAAGCAAACCTTGCCACGGTCGTACCGGGTAAGGTCAGCTGATGCAATCTAGAGGCACATCCCGGCAGCCTGTCAGCACCCGGAGACAATCAATACATGCACACACACACGGACACACATGCGCGCGCAGACAATTTACATAAATCATTCGGCTTTCCCGGTCGATGAGCTCGCGATGAGGATTGATTGAATTCCATGTCTCATTTTTGTTACTGTTTGGTTTGGTTCGTCGCGCGGCACTGATTGGATTCGTGCTGATTTATGTTCTATGCGGTAAGCATACACAACACGCACACACACACACGCTGGACACATGGAGCACGTGATCGAACACGAGGAATGGTGCTACGCGGAAGGCAAGTGTAATCTAGCAGCGAGGCATGATCGATGGATCGATGGACCGTTGACGATCGTGAGAGCGCAAGACTGGGAAAAAGACCAAAGAGCAAATGCATAAATGTTTCCCAAAAAACTAGTGCCCTTGCGTGAAGAATGGTAGACGACACGCTGCGCATTGATTAGATTGGCGATGATTCGATGTTCCGAAGTTCGAGGCCCGAACAGGTGTGCATGTATTGCCGTTAGCAAGTAATTGATCGTTGTGGTTGATAAGAATGTTGGACGAGCAGTTGCAGCTGAGGAGCTGCTTATTATTAACCCAAAGCTGTCTATAAAATCAGTACTTCAAATCTCTGTATAATAATCAACAGTTAATGTTGGCATAGGCTTTAGGCGTTTAGACTTTAGCTATTAACAATGCAATATTTGAAACCTAAAGGCGAACGAAAGCCCCCATTGTTAGAGGGGAAGGGACAATTTATCTCGCATTTTATGGAGTGACTTCTGGAGCGTGCAGAATTTATTCCCCCTTGAAGCTCGTGTGCGGCCCAGTAAGGCGGATCATAAAGTGGCCCCGGCGTCTAACTGTGTGTTTAGCTGGCTGAAACAAATAGACACACACACACGCACAAAAAAATAGCACACTCAGCCGCCAGTGGCACCAGGATCGTAAAACCGGAGCACATCAAAATTAACACCATTTTCCCATTAAAACTGATGTGTCTAGTGTGCGCGCGCGCACGGACCTGGCAGGCAAAAACTGTCTTTAGATGGGCCCAATATCCGCTATTTGCGGCTTTGATCTAAACGCGACTCTAATGTGGTCTGACGGCTTGGGGTGGATTTCACGGGGCCCCCTCTTCGAGTGCTAGAGCAAGGGAACGTCTAGCGTCCTGTCGTTGTGATTTTCTGTCATATTTTTGCCAATGGCTTTAACGTTAACTTTGCCTACGAACGCGAGACTGGATGTTCAGCAAGTTTGGGTACACGGTAGGCGCCGTTCAACGGCGAAAGGAAGGGATCGGACAAAGATGAGGTGAGAAGCATTTGAACAAAAAAGACGCGGGTTCGGGTTATAAAGATAACGCGCTATGTTTTAGCACATAATTTAACGGGTTTTTAGAATGCGCCCGACGCGCTGGTGCGGATTAGCGCGCATTATGAAGTTGTCTGCGTTTGAATTCTCATGCCGTGAAGCATAAATTTACATACATTACAAGCAATTTGTTTGCAGCCTGTTTACTCCGGACTACAAGCGTCCCGAGAGAACCGTGTATTTATAGCTTTTCGCTACTTGAGTGTCATCCCATATAGTATACGCTAAAAACGTTTACTTATGGATTGATTAATTGACTATCACACTCTCATACTTTGTGTATGAATATGGGGTGGACAAAAGAATTACAATACTTTTCTGTTTCTCCTTTCACTCCTCCCCCCTCCTCTGTCCTCTTTTCCGAAACGTGACAGCAACAACATTGCAAGCGTTCAAAATGTAAATTCCACCCGCGCCCCCCACCCCGGTGGAAGAATTTGGCCCCGGTCCGGCTAATGAATCTCCCGCCGGCTTTCTTATCGCCGCCCCTGTCATGTTGCAGTCATGTTCAAGGCTAATTATAAGCGTGCACACGACCAGCGTCTAGAGATGGTGTGCACCTTCCTGCCGGCGCGGCGACGATTTTAACCAACGTCCGAGCAGATTGGGACGAAAACACCAATCTTAGCGTTGAGTGTGTCCCAACCGATTTCCACCGTTCTCCCTTTCTCTCTAATAATTCAGCTTGTTTGGACCGGTTAGAAAATTGGTTCCCCTTCACCACACACACACACTCACACGCACTGGCGCCGCAGGTTTTCATTCTAAAAGAACACATAAATTTTATTCTCCTCATCCCTTTTTCTCCCGCCACACACGTCTTTCATCGAAAGCGTTTTTCACTTTCACGACAAGGGGGTCCAATTTTGCACCTTACTTTTGTGGACCGGCTGCGTGGTCCGTGACCTAGGGTTTTGCGTGATCGTTCAAGCCGTTTGTAGCGCGCCTCCCTAATGCGCGCTAATTCGTGATCTTGATCCACTACACACTTAGCGCAGGGCGATAGGACGCAAAAGGGCGCACACGCGTTGTTTATTTGTCGGCGTGAACTGACCTTCGGTGGCATTTCGAAGCGTGTCATAACAAATTTGCTGCCCTTTAACGTATCATCGATTGTGTTTGCGTTTTTTGGGAATTATTAGGACCAACTGGACCGAGCGCTCTGGCGCGAGTTTGAGTTTGAAAAATGTCCTCCACTCACTTTCAGGCGGGAGTTATGCGCGATCTCTAACAACTTTTAATATCGTTTTGTAACCCAGGGAGTGTTTCTCTTTTCGCTTCCTCCCCGAAAAAAAAACACAAGCCATTTTTCATCCCGTGTAGCACCGTTTGTGTGTGTGTGTGTTAATGGTGACACGGTAACGAAATGGAAAGTAATGATCCTCCTCTTGCCCTTTGCCAGGGCCGTCCGAATGGCGGTCGAACGAAGCCAACGAGTTGTCGCTTTTGTTTGAGAAATTCAGTAAGTGATCGCGAATCGCGAAACGGGGACAATGCAAACTCCCCTCAGGGAGGGGAAGGCAGACAGACGTCTGTGAGACATTGGTTGGTAATAGACAAAAATGAACTGACCGGGAGAAAGTGGTAGAAGATGGCAAAAACAAAACACAAAACTCCAATACCGGACCAGAAAACATGTAGCTACCTGTACGGATTGGTGTAGCGATGAAAGTGATAGAGCAACGGGAGCAACTTCAAACTGGATGATGATGTTAATAGAACAATACTTTCCAAAAGACGGCGTTCAATCGGACCTCCCTTTTCATGTTCAAATTAATCCCTTTATCTTATAAATTGGAAGAGCAATTCATTTTCCCCTTTTTGTGCATACAGCCACACAACACACTCAGCCATTAAGCACTGTCTTAGACAAAGCGGCGCTTCCGAAGGGCGCAACTCCACCGGCAGTAGCTCTTGCGCACCTCGATGAATGAACGTAAAGAAACCTGCTTTTCCAGCGACTACACTGGAAGGGCCACCAACTACTGATGACTCCCGCTTGTGTCGGTGGAACAGAGGAGTTGGGTTGCATCCAGCTCTCCCAGGCGCAAATCTCACTGTGTCACTGTAATACACGACCGAACTGGTATACCGGCGCACAAATCCGGTTGCTGGTTGTTCCAACGATTGTGCACTATGCACCCCAAACCCCCGGAGACCAGCTGGAGCCCCTGATTTATTCGTGCGGGTCGTATAAATCATTCACGGCGCTGTCACGCTCACGTTCCCGTTCGGGTATGGAAGTCTCGCGCAAAAGGGCACCGTGATGTCTCGTGCGCTCTTTGTACACTATTGGTGCATTATAAGAAGGCTTTTTACAAGCAATAGTTGCTTGAGACACGGACCACAATTTGCAACAGTTTGATGCGATGTTGGTGTGGTTTTGAGTATCTGTTTTTGTAATTTCTTGAGGATGTACTTTGACACGTCAACCGTCCAAGTGAGTGCAAAATGAACACTTCGGGCTTCATGTTGACGGCGTGTTTCCAAGCAACTTGTTTCCCCCCATGCTGGTGATGAATAATGCGTACACGACCCTCCCTTTCTACCGCCCATTCCATTTCGGAAGTGCTCGGGCAAATGCCTTCTATCCTCCAACGCCCGAGCTGGCTAGGCTTTGCGGAGAGCACACTCTACTGGAGAGCTTGCGGCACCCAAGCCCGCACCCTATGTAGATCGCGTCACATCAAGCATTTGTTCAACAATACGTGTACGACCGGTTAAACTATTCCGCCAACAGGCGTAATGGATTCACGCGTCAACATTCGCCCCCGGATCGAACCGATCCTTGGAGCGAACGCGTTTCGGGGGAACTCCAACACCGCCAGCACCTCGTACAAATTCCCAATGGTGCTCGGGCCATATGGCTTGCGAGATCATGCGCGTTGGCTTGCACATGGGAGAGGATCGCCCTGAACACACACTCACACTCACGTCTAGCGCCAAATCGCGTTCGGAAACGTAAACAGTCTAATGATTGTCAAACGAAGATTTATAATCACCGCTCTAGTAGGGGAGGGCGGTCATGTTGACGAAGTTCCCGACACTCCCGCCAGCCCGACTGTGGGCGAACAGTGTCTCTTTCTGTGTCACATGCGTAACCGTATGGTTTTGTGGTTTTATTTTTTTTCACCTTCACGAAACTCACCCCAAGCAAACATACGCACACCCCCAAAAAATCGCCTTCCACCTCCCCCCTCCTCACAAAAAAAACAAACACAAACTGCGCGCTCATCGGAACGACAGAGATGAATAAATAAAGCCACACTACATCTGAAAGGATTGGCAAACCCCCTATGGCTGCAAGGGCGGAAGGGCATCCCAAGTTGGGCCGAGAGAGGGTGGGAAGTTTTTATGAATGAATTGTGCTTCTTCGAGAGATCGTGTCTTCTTCCTGCTCTTTTTCTCTGTCTATCTCTCGCTCTCTCTCAGTCGAAGATGAAGATCGAGTGTCAATGTGTTTGTTAAGTTGTCAGCTGCGATATCTGAGTGGGTTTTGGCTGTGTTGGGCAGCCGTCGCATTCCGTTTACGCAGCAGCATCCCGAGCATACACAAACACAAAGTGCGCACGCCGCGGGATAGGTATAATTTACGGTGTTAATTTCGGCACATTTTACAAACTGCCGCTGCATTATTATTTGTACTGCAGCGGTGATCGCAAATGGGACATGATCACGGTGGTGGCGGTGGTTGCGCTTGCCACTGGCAGGGAAATAATTTGCATTGGCCGAGTGCAGAAGCTTGGAGTTAATTGAATACCGGTTGGCCACACACACACACACACACACACACGCGCACCAGCGTGTAGACTCCGGTTTCCGGTGGAAAAATGTTTACTATACCTCCGCTGGATACGAAGAAATTGGAACCGTCGAAATTAATCAAACAGCACCGCGGGGAGTCCACCCTGGGGAGAGGTTTGCCAATCCAACCGCCCTGGACTGGGGTACAATGGGTGATGTAAACCGATGGATGTCCAGGTCGATGCTTACCTAAAAGGCTGCCATCCCTCCCAGTGCTGATGGGGCCTTGCGTGGGATGCTCCGCGTTCGTCGCTTGCCGGTCGAGATCTGATGAATTCGTTTCGAGAAGTAGTTGTTACCTTTTGGTCTGATTTCTTTGCACAAGAAGCCACTCCGAAACGTTTCAACGATCTTGAATCATCAAACACACGCACGCACACAAACGTACACTCAGAATTGGCCATTAATGGAAGGGTGTGAAATCCGAAACCCGGGTGAACCGCACGAATTAGCCCGCCCGGTCGGTAGTGTGGCTGGAAGCCGTACTAATTTATGGAGTGTGCGAAAATGGTCGGTGAGTTTGATACAGCGAGATGACTAGTTTTCTTATCAGCTAATACCGGGCCCCAGACATGGGTCATAAATTTGAAAGGGGAGGTTTCAGCTTAAAGTGGACTAATGTTGTGAATGTGTTCCTTTTTTTTGGTGAAGAAGATTGGTACGATATTTATATTGCCGCGTTGTTCTTCGTGGAGGAAGGCTTAACGCAGAATCGCAGAAATTAATCTTCAGAACAGACTTCAGAGTTTAAGATATGGATTCATTTACATAAACGGAGATCAGACACGGGGCTTTGGTATGTTGCGGTGTAGAGATCGTGCTTAATCTTTAAATGTGGATGATAACACAACCATTTCGTTACCTCTTTACCTATGGTCGTAACAATTATCGGCACTTTAGTTTAGCAAAGCCGGAATGGAAGACTACAAAAATGACTTCTTCAGAAGTCTCGATATGTCAGCCGACAAACAAGCACTTATTTACATTCAAATTGCTTATAATAGTATCGCTTGGCACAACTAGCAGGAATCTAGGTGCAAATCGGCGACTTCCAAGTCGCCGTTATGCATAACTCGCTGGGCCTTAATCAGGATGACATTTCAATAGTTACTGTGTAAGATAAATGATTCCGTGTCGCACACTACACAACACATCCGATAATGATAGTGGGAAATGACACAAAATGACATAGTTCACGCCACAGTGTTCCTGCTTCCCCACCTGCTGGGCAAAAGCGAAAGATCACGCCGCGTTGGAATTCGCGGAATCATTTATTGTGATAATTATGATAATTATCGCCTGGCAATGACATTACCGGGCCACCGAGTCATAACAAGCTCGGGCAAATCGTTACTTCTCGAGAAAGATCACCTCCCTAGCCCAATCGTGACAGCCGGCTAGCGGATGACCTTTGGGGCGTAGAACAGTTGCATTTGGTTACATTTTAATTGGAAAAAATATGATCCTTCACGTGTGTAACACACCCCCGCCGTACACTCGCAACGATTGTAAATGAGTGCTGCCGATGCAATGTTGTGAGTAGTTTTTATTTGCAACAAACTGCAACGAAAAGCGATCGCGACCTCGCGAAGCTTGTGACACCTGCTGAGAGCTGCCGCACCATTACGCTCGTTTAAACGCAATCGCTGGAACTGGTCGGACCGGGTAACGATGAAAAGGACTAATTTACGATCTAATACCTGTGGTCCAATGCGCGAGCTTTACGCATCGTACGTTAGCGGAGTGCTTCGCCGGATAAGCGGGTCGATCGATGGGTGAGAGGCTCGGGCCGAGACTGTGCCGATGGTTTAGGCTTTGGTGGGTTGGTGATTTATTTTGGATGACTCGCCTAACTAATGTCTTATCGCAAGCGAAACGATTCAACAACAAGGGAATGGCTTGTGAGAGAGCTTCATTAACGTTTCCACTCAGGAAGGTTGCTGGTAATTTATAGATACTTAGAGGATTAAATTTATTGTGCAGAGATGATAGGGACACTTATTGGATAGTATCCATTGGTGAACGACTACTACAAGATAGATGCAAGTACCACTAGGAGTATAAATGATGAGAACTAGATGCGTTCATTTTCAGGTCTGATCTTCTCTGATGCTCCTGATCTCCGGGTCTCCCTCCAAAACTGCTTCCTTCTGCATCTGACAGCAAGTTTCTCTTCGATGCGGGCACGATAGCATGCAGCACACGAAATGCAAAACCCCGTATAACGTAACCTAGAAATTGAGCCGCTCATAAATTATAGTTCCGTTCCCTATTTTGGCACGTTTGGCGTCCTGACGGTTCGACGAGTCCGGTCGCGTTGGCACACAACGCCAGGGCGTTTATGCAAATCCTGCAACCCACTTGCGCTGGGTTCAGAGCGTTGTTGGAACAGTGTTCTCCTTTTTTCCCCCCTTGCACAGTATCGCGTCATTTTGGGGTCGATTCTCCACTATCAATGAAGTTCTTCTACACTACGAGTGTGGGTTTTTAAGGTTTTTGAATGGAGCAGATGATGAATGGATGATTGTTTTCCGATGGACAGCTGTATTTGAGGAGCATAAATTGTCTTACTCGCTGTATGGAGATGGAGAGGGGTTGCTAACGTGTCGATTTATCATGTTTAGAAATATAGCACGTGATCTGCTTGCTTGTGAAATTGGTGGCTTATGGCACATGATTCAATTGATCCACGATTAAGCCATTAACTGTCCACCGTAATAAGCATCAGTTAACAAACCTCTAATCCTAGAAGCTTATTGCGTTTTAACGATCGCGTAATTCCACCCGGAAAGTAAATCAATTGCCGTGCTTTACGTACCAAAGCTAAGACGACTTTATGGACCAGAGCCCCATGTGTTTGCTGTCGATGACGTACGGTGGTTTGGTCGGTGTGTTGTTTGCGTTACTTTCCATCTTTTCCGTAGTCCAAATAGAAGGACCACACCCACCCACGAACCCAGACGCTCTGCAGCTTCCCAAACACACCTGCTTATATACGATATATGCATACACACACGCACACACACACCTGCACATACCGCAACCATTACTACAATCGCCACAACGATCGACCCACACTCTGTCCGCCAACGTGGACTTCGTGGACGCTTAGCCGCGGTGTGGTGACTTCAACTCCGCGCAAGCAACTCTTGGAACTCGGAATACCGATGATCGCGGGTATTGAGCAATTTGATCGTATTGAGCCGGTGTCTCCGACTCTTATCGTTGCTTCGAATGCGACTTAATTGTAGTTTTATAGGTACGGGAACTGTCTTCATCACCTCGTTTACACCGCCGTTTAATGTGAGGCTGGCAGCTGGAACTGGAAGTAGACCAGATTGCTTCGGCGATTCTTGAACTTAATCCTAATGAGTGTCTTCCCGCTTAAGAGAGGTTTTCATGTTTGTAGTGTCTTGAGAGAGTGAGTTTTTTTCCTCTATTCTGGGACTACGGTAGCATGTAAATATACACACACACGCAGGCACACACTCTGCGGGGTGAGATAAGCCACCTTTTGCTGCCCCAGGTACAACCAGGTATCAGAGGTGCAGCTTTAAAGGAACACGTTTTTATGCAAGATGACACTCACCTGAGGCACCAACCAGCAACGAACGATGCCGTGGTGAAACGATGCACCCACGAGCAGTTAAAAACGGTGTGCAGTAAAATGGACGGCATGATAAAGCAGCCGCAACCCTGGCGAATGCCGCGAACGAAACGTTTAATGTTCGATAAACATTGAAAATTTATGCTTCCCCTGCACGGGTGCCGGTGGGTTCTCTTTCGGTGGAGCTGGCGGTGGGGAACGATTTTGCAGACCCACCAGATTACAGTACGATTTTGTAACACCGGCAAACGGAACGCACAGTTCGTGTCTCTGTTCGTTTGTTTCCTTTTTGCTTGCGACCGAATACGCCGGCATGCCGGCACCCATTCAAACCTGGGTTGGATGATGTTCGGTAATGAGGGCCCTGCAGCTCTCGGGGGAGGGAAGAAGCAGGCGTGTGTGCAGGGTACTATCTCCATTCATGAATCTTACTTAGGCTCGTGCTTTGGCTTATTGAATGGGAATGGGAAGAAGACGAAAGGACCGAAAGCCTCCACCCATTCACAGAAGAAGTGGACGGTAAAAGACGGACAAACGATTGCATTTGCGGTGCGACAAGTTGAAGGTGTGTAGTAGTAAGGTGGACTCTTCTGATCACGCGCGTGCGCGCTGCTGCTGCTCTGGACCTGGAGTTTTGTCAACGACGACGACGACGGCTACGGAGGACGTGACGCAGTGAATATAATCCGTGAGTCTGTTTGAGGGTCGACTATCTCCGACCGCCGATCGTCGTTGGAAATCGGGTGGGATTTTTTGGGGTGAGGAGAGGGTTGTTTTGGGGGAAACATTTCTTGGAAATTACGGCACAGAAAAAAGGGTCGAGTGGTCGGTAATTGTCGTTTTGTTGGAAGGATTTCCTACACAATCAACAAAGAGTTTCGGGGCTTCTTTCTTGTTCCTTGCTTTTGCACTGCAGCACTTCAATCAACCTTTACATTGTTAAAGCCGGATAAAAATTACTCTAACAAATCTCCATTCCCCTTTCTGCTTCGCCCTCACAGTCTTACAGTATTCCTCAGCAACAGACTACGCCGGTGTTCGGTAGCGGCAGCTTGCTGATACGACCCCTAGCCACGCCGTCCGATCGTGGTACGATCGATGGCAAACATTTCACACCCCGGAAGCTGCAATCGCAACCACGCTCGCAACTGTTTATCCCCGAACAGTCGGCCGTACCGGCGACCGGCGAGACCGGATTTGGAGCGGCCGGAACGTCGATCGAGCTGGACGGAATCGATCGCAGCTACCGGAAGGTGAAGAAGATCGTTAAACACCGCCGGTACCCGTCGTCGGCGCCGCGACGAATCAAGCCCGGATCGGCCGGCTGGCCGCACCGGAAGCGTCGGCTGAATCCGCACCTCTTCACGCCGTTCACGAAATGGGGACCGTGCGACTACTACTGCCACCAGAAGCGGGAGCGGTACTGCATCGCCAAGCGCAAGTGTGGCAATCACATCCAGACGGAGGAACGGATATGTCCCAAGAACATGTAAGCAGTGTGGCCCTTGTTTCCAGATACACGTTCCTTATGCTCATGTTTGTTTATTTGTTTGTTTGCTCATCAGTTGCGTCCCGCTGCACATTCCACCGATTCCGACCGTCCACATCGAGGACACCAAAGAGGAGCATCATTCGGCTCTGCCGCTGAACCAGTTTACGATCGTCAACTTCGACGGGCACGTGCAGAAGCAGCTTCAGCAGCATGGTAATAAGAAGAAGAAGAAGAAGATCATCATCCAGGAGGACGACGAGCTGGATGATTCCGACAGCGATACCGACTACGTCATACTGAAAAGTCCGTCCAAGTATCCGTCGTTTCACCGCAAGGAGGAGCTACTGTCGCAGATGATCAAGGGCAAACCGTTGCTGATCAATCTGGACGATTTCGATGATAAGCGCATTCTATCGCCGAGCCTGGCACTGGCCCCACACTACGACAATGGGTACGAGACGGCTTCCCACAAGTTTGTGAAATATCCTCGCCACCGTCAGCAGCAGCAGTTTCATCTGCCGCGAAGGCAACCGTCCAAGTTGAGCGATTACTTTGAGGATTACTACGACCATCTATATCGGGATGGAACGGGATTCTCGAACCGCAAAGGGGAGGAGTACCCCGAAACGGACGACCAGGAAGATTGGCGTCCGATTGTCCCACTGTCGAACAGCAGCAAACACGCTGGATTGCAGCCGGAGATGATGCACAGGCACGAAGGAGATGCCTTTCCACACACGACGGAGAAGCTGGCGAACGATTCCAACAGTACGCAGCGCTATCAACAACAGCTGCTGGAGTCCTTCTCCACCGCGACCACGGGCGAGGAGGAGGCTCGAACGGCTAAGCGTGAAGTGGACGACGATTCAACCGATACGAGCAGTTCGTCCAGTGAGCAGGATGAGGAGCAGACCGGGAGGATGCTAAAGTCCGGCCCTGCATTGACACAGCGGCGAGCACGCGAGAAAGCCGTCTTCGAGATGCCGCGGAAGGTGGAGAACCCCTACACAAAGTGGAGCAAGTGGACCAAGTGTACGGCCAAGTGTACAACGCGAAGATTAAAGTAAGTCCGAGCGACTATTGATGATGCTGGTGGTGACAGAGATATGAATGCAATCTTTCTCCTCTTGTTTTTTGCAGACGCTGCCGCATCCCGTCCTTCTGTGGGAACGATGTCATACGAGAGATTGCCTACTGCTACACCGAGGGCAGCTTCTGCGAGGAGTGGATCGGCAATCAGCTGTACCAGAACAGCCGCAACATCATTCTGCCACCACCGCCGGCACCACCTTCGACCACGACCACCACCACCACAACGACGACCACAACCACGACGACAACGCCTCGGCCCAGCCGACCGCGAAGGCCACATCCGAATGGGTTGAGTCGAAGCGATACGGTCTCGGTGCCATCCACCCTGTCGGCACAGATATTCTCCAACCGGCGGGGTCTGCTGCAGCCGGAGTACCTGCCCCAGCCGCTGACCTGCGGTTTGCCGATGGTGCGTGACAAGCCAAAGAAGAACTATCTCTACAACATGCTGCGTATAATCGGTGGAAAAACGAGCCGCCGGGGACAGTGGCCCTGGCAGGTGGCCATACTTAATCGGTTTAAGGTAGGGAAGGAGGGGAGGGAGCACAGGTGACTGGTATCCTTTTCACTGATGGATCTCTTCTTTCTGACTCTTTCCTCGCTTTTCAGGAGGCTTTTTGCGGCGGAACGTTGGTCTCTTCGCGCTGGATTCTAACGGCTGCGCATTGCGTGCGCAAGCGCCTGTTCGTGCGGCTCGGTGAGCACAATCTGCAGCAATCGGACGGCACGGAGATTGAGTTCCGCGTCGAGCTGAGCATTAAGCATCCACGGTACGATAAGAAAACGGTCGACAACGATGTGGCACTGCTGAAGCTGCCGCGGGAAGTGGAACGGTCGAACTTTATCGGGTACTCCTGTCTGCCGGAGCGATATCAGGCGCTGCCGACCGGGCACACCTGCACCATCATTGGGTGGGGCAAGAAGCGCCATAACGATGACGCCGGTACGGACATACTGCACGAGGCGGAGGTACCGATCGTACCGAACGAACGGTGCCGGGCGGTGTATCACGACTATACGATCACGAAGAATATGTTCTGCGCCGGGCACAAGCGGGGCCGGATCGATACGTGCGCGGGCGATTCCGGAGGGCCGTTGCTGTGCCGCGATGCGACCAAGCTGAACAGCCCCTGGACGATCTATGGTATTACGAGCTTTGGGGATGGGTGTGGGAAGCAGAACAAGTTCGGTATCTACACCAAGGTGCCGAACTACGTCGATTGGATCTGGTCCGTAATTAACTGCGATGGCAACTGTCGAACGTGAGATCTGTGGCCCGGAATGCGAAACGAATGAAAATCGAAGCAAAATGATTCTCTGACGAATTAATTTATTAGCACCGAGGTGGCATCAAAAGAAGCAGGAAGGGACGACGGCATCGGATTGTCGAATGACCGCATACACACGACGAACAATGATCTTTGATAATTATTTATTTGCGAATAAGCCAGATTACTGTGTATAGTTTATTTACTGTTTAAATGGAAAAAAAGAAATAAAGTGATAATTACAGGTTTACAACGTGATTGGTGTTTTGTCTTCTTGCCATCTTGTGCGCGGGAAATGAAAAAAAAATGAGCTTTTGAACTGAAATAACGGCATTTCATTGCAAATTTGAATCGCGCGATTGAAAAATCTCTCCACCTCGCTTCCGATGCTAGCGCCACACGGCATTGCAGTGGCCAAACTGGGAACTGCACATAATCGTTGTCAGAGAAATGTCAAATTGTTCGCAGAAGTTTGTTTACAAATGAAGCGAAAGTGGGTAAGAATTTTGCAAAATCTTTATGCAAAGAGTGCCAGCTTTTAGCGTTGTTCTTAAAATACATTTCACTTTCTTTAAAGGTTTCCTAAGATCGAAGCATACACATAAACATGCCAACGTGAACATTGCACACATTTATGCAGTAGAAAGTCGCCAACCCGACACGTCATCGAAACACGACACGTCATTTGCCGGGGAAAACAATCTGCATCTCGTGAAAAAGAGCAAAACTTGCAGCAGATGTTAGGTTTAAAACAGTTTTCGAAACTTCTATAGATCATCGCATCTTGCTCGTTTGGACAAAATTTCGGTGCGCAAAGCGGTGTCCAGGCTCCAGCATGGGTCGTTCGGTGTTGTGCGAATCGTTCGTGGAGGATTATCTGCGCCAGCTCAGCCGTAAGGCCGGAGTCTGCATGGGACTGCTGATCGGGCAACCGTCGGCCGGCGGAAAGGATTACATTGTCCACGCGAGCCGCATCACGGACGAAGAAACAGCGGACGATTCACAAAAGCTAAACGCAACGGTGGCTGCGCAGCA
The DNA here is from genome assembly GCF_017562075.2 of Anopheles merus. Classification (NCBI taxonomy): domain Eukaryota; kingdom Metazoa; phylum Arthropoda; class Insecta; order Diptera; family Culicidae; genus Anopheles; species Anopheles merus. The sequence goes on from NC_054083.1 coordinate 40,830,931, forward strand.
CGCTTTAGATGCAACCCGAATGCTGCCGGGCGGCATGTACGTGATGGGCATCTTTGTGATCCACCCGAAGAATGTGTTCCAAGAGCCGACCCTTCTATCCTCGATCAAGTTCATCTTGATGAGCATGAAGGCAACGTTCGATGCGAACCCGCTGCTGATGGGCACGTGCGAGGAGCTAGAAAAGGGTGAGAAGCTGGTACTGCACTATTCGTCCGGCAGCAAAGCGCACGTTTGCAAAACCGTTTCGCTGGCGGCGGAAAGTCCGACCGTCCTGCCGTGCGACTGGAAGTTTGTCGAGCGCCTAACGACCTGGCACAAGCTGAACGTGTACTTCGAGACGGACGAGGTGTACCCGTTGAAGCAACAGGCAGGCCAGGAACAGTACGACACGGAGGCAAACTTGACGGAATGTGCCAAAAAGCTGAAAGGGCAGCTGATGGATGCGAAAATTCTGTTCGATGGAGCGCCGAAGCTGGGCGCCGACACCGTCGAGGGTGTGCTGACGATGAAAAATCAAGATAAATTCCTGGCAAACGTCTATCTGCCGACGGTAGGTTGTGGCGCGTGGTACAGCAATCGTTCAGGTAGAATAATATGTTTCCTCTTTTTCATTGCAGTCTGCGGAACTCTCCGCGAGCGAGGCAAAAATAGAGCAGTTCGAGGGTACGCTGAAATTCGACGGCATCGTCAGCTCACAGATTTACATCCACTCGCGATGCACGTTCGCCGAAGCGGAACGCTTCATCGTCACCGACATCGTACGGTCGCTGATGTCGCGCATTCAAATCCACTGTGATTCGCTGGTGCAGACGGAGGACACGCCGCAGGACAAGATTACGCTGAACGAGCTGCCCCGCCGCGTGTACTTTCCGGTGCGCCAGGGCCCGGGCGGTTTTCCGGTAGAGTTCAGCGACTATCTGTTCCCGGAGGAAAGCGTCGAAACGCCGCTGGTGCGGATAAAGGAAATTCTGGATGTAGGTGTTACCGCGAGGGATCTCAAGTGTAATGTCGAGCTAGTGCCTGCCGTGAAAGAGGACGAACAACGCCCGGCCGGGGAGGAGGAGGTGTGGCGTAAAACCAGCACGGAAGATGATTTTGAAGGTAAGCTTAATCTGCCGGTCGTCGGAGGGCTGGTCACGGTTATCGTTTTGCTGATCGCTTTGCTGGTGTACTATTTTATGAAGTAAAATTAAAGCATTTATCTTTTTCATTGAGCTACCGCGTTTCCAAATTGTTCAATGAAAGAAGAAATCCACGGGATTAAAAATGAGATAAAATTACATGTGTAAATGACATCTCAATGGAGGATGTCAAATAGTGCGATTTTATCGGTGGGGGAGGGGGAAATAAGAACCTTCTCGGAGAAACGTCATCGCAGCATCCCGCGACGGACACTAAAATTGGCGGCCTTTACTTTGCGTTACCATGGCAACGAAGGGGAAAAGGCCAAATTTGTCAAATCATGCCATGTATCGGGTTAGTGAGTTTTTCATCCTCAGCGGCACCTCCTCGAATCGTAATTTGGCGTGCGAAAAGTATCAAAAACGCAAATGGAATACATCACAATTGATAACGATTCCATCCCGGAATCGGATTTACTGAAGCTCCACTTCGTGCTAAAGCTCTGGATCGCGGTAAACACCGAGCTGGTGGATTATCTGTGCTGGAATCAAGATCAAACCCGGCTCATCGTCAACGTGCCGGCAATGGTGGAACAATGGCGGACGGGCGATACCACCATTTTCCTGCTCAATCGTGTTGAGGACTTTTTGCTGATGTTGAAAATTAATGGCTTCCAGCAGTGCGCAGACGAGTCGCTGGAAGAGACGGAACGGGCCAAACTAGGGACAGGCTGCCGGGTCTTTTGCCATCATCAGTTCCTGGGCAGCAATTGTGACTTCTTCAACCAGTGGCTTTGCTGGCACGAGGAGCGCGAGAATGATTTTGAGCTGAAGGTTTGCTGCACGCTGCCGAAAGATTTTGAGTGGCCAGTGGGCGAGGAACTGGAAGAGTTCCACAACAACTGGCTGGAAATCATATTCGAGAAGATGAAGATCGAGTTGCACCTGCGCAATAGCATTTGCCAGCAGGAAAATGTGACCGTCGATATACCGCCAGAGTATGTGGACCAGGTAACGATGCCGGCACCGAACTACGGTGACGATATTGCTGGTAACTATGGGCCGGTGGCTAGGGAAGAGTTGCAGAAGTTCTTTGGCAACAGGCTGCCTATCTATTTCGATCCCACCACGAAACAAGGTAAGTGATTTGTTGCTTTTAAATGAGTTGCATAAATTTAATTCTTTGGTTTTGTTAAAAGAAAATGAATCGGTTATAGAGAAAGAAGAAAATGAACCAATGTCGGAGGATAGCAAATGTTACGTGATAGCAGATGCTGAGTGCCAGCAGCACGCCGACCAATTTGCCGATATGCGGGAGCTGTACGAGAGCATCGATTTCTGGAAGGATAATGAAGGCACGGTGATCGAGTACCATGAGATACAGGACATTCCCGACGTTTCCGAAACACTGGGGTTGGAAATTAAGCATGAGGAGGAAGCTGATAAAGATCTAGCCACTCTTTCTACGGGTGAAGAAACGATGCAAATGTCGCACAATATGTCCCAGTATCTTACGGACAGCATGAAGTGTCTGCTTCCGCCGATAGATAGCGATTGAGCAATTAGTTTTAATTGAAACGTCAGTTGGACGAATCCTTAGTTCGATTATTTAAATTTGTTTCTAGAATACTAAATATTTCTGTAAATGTAAATTTATTAACTGCCTACAGGTCACTGCACCTCCAACTGCTTGTGATCGCATTTCAACTTATAAATAGAATCAATTCATTGAACTTGACCTTAGATGCATATCTGATTAGTAACCATAACGACGTCGCATAGTAGCTCCACGCGCTCCCCACGCTCGTGCAGTATCATATGTCGTTCCCCCTGGTGTGTGCCCTTGTGTGCCCCCCGCAATGGTCACGCTAACAAGGCTGATTATGATGAACGCGGAAAACCTCCACACATCAGGGTGCAATTTTTGTGTTTCGCAAATGGCGAAGGAAATCGTTAGAGAAGACATTGCCTAGATTGCCGGCGAAGAAGTTCAATTGGATTTAGATTACAGTGTGCGGGCGCGCGCGCGCGCGCGTATTCGAACGATCGAGACGCATTGAGCGAGGTCTTCTAGCGCCCGGCATATCAGCACCGGTACGCTATATCGGTACGCTAATATGCGATGTGATTCAAGCCACGTAGCGCCAAGGAAGCGCAGACGGCAATGTTCGGCCAACATTTGTTTACATTTTCCCTTCCCGCGATACCACACGGTCCGCGCGACAGAGGGGACATTAACCGGGAGGGCGCATTAGACGCAACGTGCCGCAACGTGGTCAATGTCAGCAGTACTCCCCTCCAAGAAGAAGAAGCGACCTTCAGCAGGTTGTGCGAAAAACTTTCGAATATGTGTCGTCAGACAGCTCCGAGGAAGACGACGATCGAGTGAAGCGCTTTCCCGGTACAAGCGTTTTGTTTACCATGCGAAACATGCGAAGATAGCGCACTTTCGGACCATCCGCGCAATCGCATCTCCCATGACGGAGAGAAGTGATCAGCATAGTAGCGCAAAATTTCAAGGTTGCTGAGGAGAAGGCACGTTACATAAAATTAAGCGACACAGCACACAACTAACATGTATCCCAATGGTATGGTGCAAGCTGTGTCGCGTAATGTTGCTTGCCGATTGCACCATTTGTTGGACCTGCAAGCACCAAGCAACGATCAGCTGGAGTAAAAATGTTGGCCCTATTCTTAACCAGATCAACATCTCACCCAAAACGCAGCTAAACGAAATTGCGTTTCACACTCAGGCGTGAATTTGTTTGGCTTGATAGCTTAATTAGCCGCTTTGTCGAGGCTTCACAGCTTCACAGTGGAGTTAATCACTGCACTTGGGGCAAAAAATGGGAGTAGACACAGAGAGACGGCTTGCATTAAGCATGCAAAAACCGTGTTATTTTCCGGTCTTTTTCCATCAGTTGATGAGTTAATTAGTGACCAACAAAAACTGAACTCTGCTGCGGGCTCAGCCGGCGAACTGGGAAACGGAAATCCGCTTGCGTTACCACCTGACAAAGCTGCCACCTCCAAACTCATACGAGAACCTTAAAGTGATTTCAACAAAGTGAAAATTGTAGCTGCGAATAATTTAACTTTTGCATCGTTATTTACCGCGAAAAAACAAACAACAATGCACATTTGCTCGTGGAGGGGTTCCTCGCTTGACGCCAAGCACTGCGGAAGGTTTGCATTGTTCTTCACCTGTTGCATCCTTCCATGCAAATTGGACTGAGACCAACTGACGGCTTGACTGTAGCTGGTGATTCCGGTGCGTTTATTAATTACTACCCTTTGCTACCCTTCAACTTGGGCCAAACCATCGTCTTTGAAGAGGAAGTACACAGAGGCACAGAGGCGAGTGTGTTCTATTGGCCAGTTGTTAATTGAAATCACGGCACTTAATCGCGCCGGTCCGATGCAAATGAGCCACCCCCCTTCTCCTCCCCCTTCTCCCTCTACCCCTGTCCACAATGTGCGATCACTAAATGGCTCCCCTCGTCCCGCACGTCACTCCACGTCGGCCAGTCGTCTTGTGGGTGGACAACGGTTGGGTGTTTTGGCGGCCCCCGTGTGTCGTGTGGATAAAATCTACGAGCTCTCCTCAGTACACCCCTCACTGGGTCAGTGGGTAATAGTGGCCAGATCAACGGTGTTGTGCCTTTTGGATGGCATTGGATTAGTAGACGCTTGCGGCGGGAGGAGGGAAGCGTAACGTTTTAATATTCTTTCTGATGGGGGCTAGTTTATTAACCGATCTCTACGTGCTTCTTCCGCTGGACATCGCCGGTTATTAAAAGCGGCCACAATAATTATACAAAAAAGCACGGAGGGTTTTGCTTGAGCAGAAGACGAACGATGGAACGGAGATGATTGGATTATATGGCACACGGTGGTGCGTTGGGGCTACCTTTTTTTGTGGCTCTAATTTTCCACACTTTTCGCCAATTCTGGGGTTGCCGTTTTGCTTTGGGGGTGGCTTTGGGGGGGGGGGGATGATGGGAGGGCAGCATTGTTGTTTTGTGTCTTCATTTCCGGTCCGGTTCGCATTTCTTCTCGTTAGCGCGGATGGCACACTGACGAGATGACCCTGCCGCGCGAAGGTTGAGGTTGTGGGAAATATGTAATCAAATTTATCTTTTCTTCTCAATTCCGCATATTTGCATCGTTGTGTTTGCGCGTGTTCGAAGGCTTTAAATGACGTTTTCGCAACAGACGTAACACATCATTACAGGCACACACACACACGTTTTTGGTTTAACAAAGCGGTGTGTAATATATGCGTGGCAATCCTTTCCCAAGGGACAAGCAATACAAGGTTCAGGTTGAATAATCGTGGCATTTTTTCTGGTTCAGGCCTCCCACTCTCATTCAGTACCCCATTAAATTGAACTCCAGTTTTTGATGTAAAGGGAAACCTCTAGGCTCGGATCTTGGACCTTCATTTGTCAAACGTCGGGTGAAATTTGCACTCCTGATCCTTTGATTATAGTTTCGTGTTGGTCTCGGCTCAGCTCTTGGGTCCCGCTTGGTGGAATGTTCTGCAGCTCCAGTGGGAGGCACAATGATTAACGAACCTGTGTACACACTGCTGAACGGGGCCTTATGAAATGTGGTTTGGCCAACCATGGTGAAAGGTTTTTCGCGATCGTGACCGGAAGATAGGCAAAATATAAAAAAAAAACGGTGCCAAAGACGCCCGAAACGCCCCATTAAGTGCAAAAAAGTAAGACTGAAACTCCCCCTTTTCTGTGTCTTTTCTTGGTGATTGTTTCCTATTAAATTCGGGATACAGTCACGTGGGTTGACTAACCCCCCCCATGATTCTAGCGGCAAGCGTCAAGCAACAAACCCATAAAACGGAAGGAGAATGCTCTTAGTATGCTCTCAAAAAAAGGGGCAACGGCTGACGATAAGCGAATCGAGCAGGAACGTACCTGTAACGTGTTTGTTTTACGATCCCCCCCTACACGGAGGAGAGCCTACACATTATGACACCTTCGAAACAATGACCTCACGACGACCACGTGTGCTTGCTTGCTTGGGAGGGATGGAGTTTATGGCTTCGTAGGGCAACAGAGCCAACGATCCAATCGTCATCATGGCGGTAAAGTCGTCATATTTCAAAGGCGATCATAAATCGCACCATCACACTGCAGGCACGATCTACGCTCAAAGGCAGGTCGCAAAGAATCGTAAATCCCTCCCCCCCCCCGTGTCATTAGCCCATTAAAATCCAATCGTTGAGCGAACCAGAAAAAAACGAAGCATATTAAAAGAATCTCATCAAGAATTAGGATCTCTTCTGGGTCGAGAATGGCAGCCCCGGGTTCTTCACAAAAGAACGAGGACAAGGATAATTAATCGATCGCCTGCTGTCAGAAACTGTCTCCAAGAGTAATGGATCGCGCTTTGATCGCGGATTGAGGGCAAGCTGTCAGTCTGGTTGTTGCAAAAATGCATGATTGGAGGTATATTAGGTACCTGGAGTTGACCAAAGACTAAATTCACATGCAACAGCGCTCACAGTGCATGATTAACGGTCTGTCATTTCGCCTCCCGTGGATATCGGAATGGGACGGAAATGCAGCAACGTAACGCGAAATGCAAAGAAACTATTTCAATTAATCGAATCCAATTGCCTGGAGGAGGGGAAATTAATCCCATTCCCTGAGCTAGTTTTTCCCACAACCGACACAAATCATAATTCTTCTTCTAATGACACTGCTGCTGCTGCTGGTGATGGTGGTGGTAGTAAGCAAACATTGAAGTAGCTTTTGCTAAATAAATTCTTCCCCAACATTCCTGATACACTTCTTGAAGACATGAAGAATCACGGAGGTTTCGTTCCGCCATTCGAGACAGTCAAACAGCGCGCATTTCGGTCTTTATGTTGTGCTGCATCTAATCGCTTGACAAACGAACCCAATAACAATCGCGCTTTACGAGCATTCGTCGCCAGCGATCTGTTGTCGGCAGCCTTCACACGCCCAACAACAACCCCCGCTGGCGCACGATAAAGTAACGATTATCGCGCGGTACAACTCGGGACTCATAATCGCTTCTTGCTGCAGAGCACGCGGCCATAAACATGTGCCTTTGTGTGTGTGTGTGTGTGTGTGTCGTGAAGGTGACAAAATTCCAGCAAACAAAGACCCACTCTACACAGCAAGCCATTGAACTGGATGAAGGCAGACAGGCAGGCAGGCAGGCCGACAGGTAACTGTGGCTAATAGAAATAGAACGATTATTCCACGACTAATCCGCTACCGAACAAGTGCGGTACCGCGGGCAATGGGAATGCCCGCCAGAACACAGCGACGATCCAAGAACGATCGCTGCAGCGACTGCAGCGATCTTAGCCTTCGGAAGGTGTACGACGGGAGGTTGTTGGCTCCCGCGTTCCACCAAACGGGGTCCCGCTTGATGTGTGCCCCGTAGGCTAATAAATTGAAGAAAAAAAAAATAAGAAGAAGAGGAATTAAATTGCATCCAATCTTTGCTATGAGGTGGGAAAACGGTGGGTAGCGATTATGATTAATGTGCGTTATTTTGCATTTGCGCAATTTGGATCCGATCGGACCGTTTTGCTTCTTCTCTCTTTCTCTCTCTCTCTCTTGCTTAGTTCAATGAGCAATCGGATAATGATGATGATCGTCGGTAGATCGTCGATCTTTTGCTATTGGTACGCTTCATTTGCTGCATGAATCATCTGCTCAACACGGCATGGATCAAGTTCGCTTATTAGCAGCAATGGGGACGCGGGTGAGCGATTTTATTACAATGAAAAAGTGTCACAATTGGGGCAACGAGTAGAATTTATAACATCTAAGTCATATTTGTGTACAAGAGAATGATACAATCTAACTTTTAAGACAAGAAATTAACCTCTAAAAGTATTTAGAATAACTGAGATGTACAAACAGAAGGACCTAACGCAACGAAACAATGCAATCATGATGCCAACTCTGCAATTATCGTGACAATTTTGACATCACACCTCGATTACACGGTTCGTTCGATGAGGATGATTCACGATCATCTTCGATTCCATAATTCTACCCTATATTAGCGGGTTTTTTTTATCCTCGCTGGATTGTGGGTGTGAGACACATCTGACGCACACACACACACGCTTTGAAGATCACGAAAAGCGATTCCCTTCGGTGACGTTTGCCCTTGAAATTGGATCCAGTTTTCCAGTGCCACGGTGAGCGACTCCTCTGCTGCCTACTCGTCCGTAACATCTCCACCGTGCTCGTGCACTCGCGGACAGGTGTCCTTAAGCTCGCGATTAGGTATCGCGTGACCTAGAACTTCACCGTGCAAAATTGTGATTGCCCATCCACGTCAACCGGCCAGCCCGGTGACACAACACAAGTGGTGAAACACAACAATGAGACGTCGAGAGAGAGAGAGAGAGAAAGAGAGCTTGAGCGAGCGACCCAAACCGAAGCCCTCGACCGATGATCGTCTGATGGTGGTGGTGTGTATGTTTTCCGGTTCCAACTGGCTTCCGAACCTGGTGCCATCACCTCATCAACGCGGCATCCCGCGGCTCGAGGGCGCTAATTAAGTCATTTCAGCAAACGCTAGGCGCTAGGCAGCAAGCGGCATCTTCTATGTTCGCTGCTGCTGCTGCTGAATGATCCAAAGCCTCGCACCGGGGAGAGTTCGATACGATGTCCCGGGCTGAAGGTGAAATGTGTACACAAAGTGTCTATTTTTCCTTCGCGCGAAGATGATTTATGTGTGGATTGGTTTGCTTTTTATCTCTTGTCTCTGTCCACTGTCCTGTCGCTGGATGTGGAGGAGCGCCAACGCCGTTGGTTGGTAACACCGATTTAGCAACTGATGCTTTGCAAGACATTTTAATACATTTCATTACATAAAACGCAACTAATCGAGAGCGCTTTAGAGATTCATATTTGTAGATTTTGACCATTGATGGAGATAGAAATCAACTGTGCGCAGTGAACGATCAACAATCCTAATCAAGATACCTACTGTGACCTCGATTAAAATCCCCTTTACTGCTTCCAAGCGTTTACAATAAAAGTTTCGCAATAAAATCGAAATGAATTTGCTAAATAGCGATCATCTTTCTAAAATTATTCTTGACCCCTCCGCATATAAAGAGACACAGAGAGGCGGGAATGTAACTACCAAAGAACGCCGTTTTGGCTCAACCATCCCGGCGAGCTGATTGAAATCGCAAAAATTGCAGCCAATCTTGCAAGCCGTTAATAGCTAATTAATAGTAGGATGCAATCGCGTTGATCGCGCTTCGATTACGACCCGATCAGTGGCCCCATTACGGTCCAAGCGGGTCCCCCTTGTGGAGATGATGATCGAGATGATGATCGATTTAAACCGTGTCCATAAATCACCACCACCCATCGATCGATCAGGCACAGAGAGATCGGATCGATTCCTGGGTGCGAACTTGCTCTACCTGGGGTGTAAAGTACTCTCGCTTTACCGCCACACAATGGCCGGCAAATCGGGCAGTAAAATGGTGCTCTTGTTTGGTGCTCGCGTAATGCGCTTTTTCGTGTGTTGCGAGGGATCCGCTCAAGCGGATGCAAGCAATTGGAAATCGGAATCGGGTTGTGCGGAGCTGTGAGGAGAGGCAGTGGCTCTTTAGGGGGTACAATTTTCACATGGTCAACTTGAAATGGGGTCAAACTGATTTCCGTCCTCATTGGAGTTGGAGGATGCTACAACGATCAGCTTACATGTGAAGATCATTTACACTAACCCTTCACAATCGACTCCAACGCACGAGGAATGTAATTGTTTGGGATATAAATTCAAGCACGCACCAGGTAATTGCATGCTCCACAGGAAATAAAGATATACATTTTACAGTTCCCGAACGCTGAACGCGAATGCCTGCACAATCCTATCCGACCATCGGTGGACATAAATCTGCTGCAAAACTGCCGCTTCAAGAACTGGGATGACATTTCCCGCGTCCAAGATTCTAGCACCGCGCGCAGGTTCTTCTGAACCGCTGCACGTGATGACATACTTGATTTCATTGGCAGATTGTACACTGCCGATACTGCCTGCCTGTCTGCCGCCGGGGGGACTTGACCTTTTTCCGGAGCTCCGGTTCAGCAGCTTGCACACGCCAGAGCATAAATAATCTCGACCATACTGTGCCCCGTTTGGCAGCCGTTCTAAAAACCTTTCAGAACAAAACCGAGAACAAGCCGCATGGGTTTTGGGCGTTCCATCACCGGAAGCAGTTGTTTGCGGACCGGTGTTTTTCCTGTACCGATCACATACGCTGACCTTAAGAAATGTCAAAGGTACGGCACACCTTGATCGGGCTGTTTTCTGGCGAGCGCTTTTCAATTAATGGTTTGTAATTGCTCGCTTCCTGCTGATCGAAAGCTCGTTGCCTTTTGGCAATTCTAGCAACTTATCGTTTCACTCGGCGTACACCCGCACTCGAATTGTAAAGCTGCCACCGACACCGACACCGACACACTCCAAACGAAGATGTCATAAATCATTGGTGCAGTCGCTCATACGGGGTAGCCCTTTAATTCGTGGTGCGGGCAAGCAAAACCCACCTTTGCTGCTCGGGACTTTGCTGGAGGATCGCGCTCTTGATCGAGTGCAGGCAGGCCGGCCGAAAGCGGCAATTAGCATTGTCCTTTCAATTAAAATTCCACCCTTTTCCGCCAGGGACCGCCACCCCGGGGCCATTGGTGGCCCTCTGCTCCGGTACGCACCATCAAGCAGGAAGCTCCTCGGCACCGGCGACGCAAGACGAAGAAGACGCGCAAATATCGGTGACCGTGGCACACACACACACACACGGTCACGGTATCGATGGACGGTGTGGGGTGGGGTGGTGGAGGCAACACCGGAAAAGACCGTTGCGGCGGATGTTTGGAATCTCGGACGGCACAACCACAGCCGTCCGTCGTGCAGTGGCGTTGACATTGAACTCCACCGCGATCCGTTTGCGCCGTGTGCGCGATCGCGGTAATTATGCATGCTCGTAGCGTGTATATTAGGTACCCTTACGCCTCCACTCCCTTTCCCTTTCCCTTGTGGTTGTGTGCACGCGTCCGATTAGCGCAATTCCGATTGTGCGAACTCTAGTGTGTGTTTGCGAGAAGCGCAACGGCGAGTCGGTCACTCAGCCCGCATTGGCCGAGTGGAGGTGCCGGTGACGTGATTAGACACAGATTAGGATTAGCACAAACAGTCACATAAGCACACATGCATGTAACGAGAATCTTGTCGTTTATTTTTTTTTTTTTGCAATCACAAGCCACCGAGCTGTTGTGGGTGATTAAAACTTAATTTCAGCTCCTTTCTCGCTTCAACGGTGGCTCGTGTTTCTCGCTCGCTCCCTTGTTTTGTGCCAGCGTAAACAGGGCCAGCAATCAAAGGCAACAAAAGCGACACACGACGACAGTTAGACACACGGTGGTCAAAGTTTATTAAAGTGGGTGCAAATCCATCCACACGCTCACCCCCCTTCGACATGAGTAAAGATCGCAGGCGTTAGAGAATTATTGAAGTTACCAATGGGGCATTAGTGGGAAGGTTTATTATGATTGAAAAAAAGGGGGCACAATATGTAACGTGTCAGCATATTTACATCGATCAATCATCATTCCGGCAGCACACTGGAGGGCTTGCAGTAGGGCTTTACTGTTGTATGGGGGGGTGTTTTTGTAGGGCAAAAGAGGGTGTCCTCTTCGTGTCGTGCTGCCGTTGCCGCTGTCTGCCTGCCGGCGCCGATATATCAAGGTCAGCGTGGATCGATCGCCATAGAATGGATGGGACTCACATGCAGTGAGGCAATCGTTGTAAATACGGAGCATACACGACGTGCTGTATGTGGAGAACTTTACAGAACATTAGTTGTTGGGTTGGGGCGCTAGAGTTTTGGAACTGTAATATCCATTGTGGGTAGATGTAATTAACATTTTTGGTTCGGGTGATTTATTGGCAAGTAGCTTAAGCAAAGGAAGGCCCAAAAAAAAAACTCATTCCCCAAACGATGCATTCTGCATTCTTATACAAAATGTAAGGGTCACTCCGCTTGAGCCTCCGTTTAACGATGTATCTCTCTCTCTCCTTCTCTCTCTCTCGTTCTGATTCATAAAATGGGCATAGGGTAGGGATCAAAGTCAGAAGAACCACCCCCGATTGTGGTACCAGCGACAACGCCGACGACATAACAATGCAAACAAGCGCCTCCACACACACACACACACACGCGTAGACACGCACGTAAAGCGCATCAAATGAAAGAAAAGGACGGCAGGAAAAAGCGATCGAAATCGGCGACCACCGTCCAACAGTGTTCGTGGACTCGGCAGCGGCGCCCCTTTTAGTGTTATGGACGGATGACTTCGATGCTCGGTCGCAATGGCGACGAACCTTGTGTGTTGGTGTTCGCGCGCGTTCGCGCTAAAAAAAATCGTGGTGGTGGGAAAAATACAAAAAAAAAAGGATGAACGAAATTTTCACAAGGAGTGAACAAGAAAACTTCTTCACCCACCGCGCTCTGCACACCCGATCACACGGCGGTTGGGTGGGTTGGTGGCCCGTCGAGCGAATGCGTCGCCCAGTCACTCGATCGTACGCTAGCCGGCAGGTGGCCGCTTGGTGTCTTCCACCGATCGAGCACGAAAGTTGTTGAGTTGTTGCTTTTTTAGATCACTTTCCTTCAGAGTTCAATTGATTTGGTGAATATTTTGTTGTGCTTTTTTTGTGTGTGCAATTTTTGGTTAGTTTTTGTAATTGACGATCGTCTGTTTTTTTTTGGTTCGATTTGGTTACCTTTTTTAATTGTACCGTTTCCTTCCTCTTCCTGTACTTGCGCTCGATACACAGCGCGTCGATCGATTTCAAATAATAAGCGCGTCAAACGGTTTTGTGCGTCAAACCAGCTGGTGTTTCAATGATATGGCCTGTGAGTGATGTTCGCGTTTCGTGAGTCGTGAACGGCGGCCCCCCGGGGTAGAGTGTAGTGTATTCGCCCAAACGAACGGGCAGAACGGTGGAATGATGTGCTCACGTCAATCAGCGTCGAGCGTCTTAGCGATCGTGCTTTCTATGCCCTACACTCGATAGAACGAGAGAGAGCCAGCGACGGCAGCGACGGCATGCGGTGATACCACTACACTTGGGAGATAGTTAATTAATTGAAATGACTTAACCCGATCACGGAGTGATATCCTTCCTTTCCTGGGTCGATGTGCTGCCCGCCCGCATTGTGACGTAGGTTTTTGTGGCGGGTGAAGTGAATAAGAGCAGAGGATACGCTTTTTGAACGCCCACCAAGTGTTGATAAGTGTTTTTGAAAGTGGCAAACCGATCGGCAAAGGATTAAACCGACCCTTTTTGTTAGTGCGCCCGTAAAGTGTGATGATCGCCGCACGCACACACACATACAATTACTGAAAGATTTGCGTAAATTGAACGATCGGTTGGTGGATCGGGTGTGAAGTAGTGCGATCCTTTGTTCGGTTTCCCTTTTTTGTGCTTATCTGTTTTTTAATTCTTGGGTGTTACAATAAACACCTCCTCCCTGGATTTTGTAACGTTCAATCTAGTGATTACCATCATCGTTGACCATCGGAAGCGTGTATTGCAAGCAGTTACGAAATAGTAACAAAAAAAGGATTTCACAAAAAGAAACACACACACACACACACACATATACCGAGTCGTGCAAAATGTCGAACAACGTCAGCAACGAAACCATTCCGGAAGAGCCCACCACACCAGAGCCGGAGCCGCCAGTCGATGAGAATGCGGAAGAAAAGGTACGTGAAGGATGTTACTCAGGCATGGACAATAAATACACCGACCGGCTGTCCGACTCGACCCACCCGACCGAGCCTTATAGTGGTAGATTGTTTTCGACTTTCGGTAAAGGATTTTGTGGAGCATGTGTCAAGGAAAATCGGCACAACAATCAGCCCCCCTTGGGGTGCAATTATCAGCCGCTCGGACGTTGGACTGATGTAATTGATGAGTTTTGGTTATGTTTGTAGTAACAAGCTGTGTGAAATTTTGTAGCTTTTTTATAGAATAACACTTGACACATAGGAAGGTTCGTCGCTTTTTTGGCATTGATGTCTTTCGAGGCGTTATCTATTGCTGCATTAACGCATAACGAGCTGCTGTGCCGTTCTGGAAGCTCTTTTAAATAAGCTTATCTCTCATGTGTTAGAGCTCACTGAACTCGATTAGGAGAATGGAAAGGTCACACACGATATTCATAATATTGATTGTTATGAGCAGTTTTAGTTTCGAAGATTAGACTTCAAAACTTTTCAACAAGAGCTCCAGTATACTGAAGATATGAACAGGTTTTAGTTTATGATCATCTCTCACCTTACACTTTCTTAGCTTCTTAGGCTGAAGATTATCCCCATTAAGCGTTAATTTATAGCGCGTAAAACGCCAAACGCTGCTCAATCGGCATTGATATTCCACCCAGTCTGTACCTACCAACACCAACCTCCGTGCTGCAAAGTCCGCTTGAATCCTGCCCGCTTATTTGATTTGGTTTCTAGTCTGCACAAACCATTAAACAATAAATCACCATGCGCATAGGATGTGTCGCATAGATTAAAAAAGTGTCGCTGTTATACCGCATCAGTGTGTGTCCTTCGCGGGGTGAAGGACTGCCGCTTTGGCAAGTTGGGTCAAGTTTACCGCGCGTTAGTACTGTCGCGCGCGCGCGCGGTTCTTCTTTATGGCATAAAATGCAATTATTTTGCAAACCCCCCCATCATTCCAATGTGGCACCAAATGGTGAACAAATGGACGGACTGATGCAGCCGTACCTTACGTACTGAGATTAGCATATTTCAATCCGCGTATCGTTGACACGATACTGGCTCGCTTGGAAGAAGATCTGCGCAGCATGATGATCAAGCGATCGCGGATTTACACGATAATTGAATTAGTTTGGGTTCGATAAGCGCAAATGCGAAGGTATTAACGATAAGTTTGAACATCCATCCATTCGCATAAAATTGGTTGACGATAAATAGCGATGGCGGGTAAGTGTCGTTTCCATTCGACTAAAATAGAAAGATTTAACTAATGCACACACACAGAGAGCCCGTTTAACGGTCTATTTTGTGTCTATTTGCTCACCATTGCAGCCATTTTCCCGCAACAAAGAGCGCCCGTTAACACTTTTGTAATGGATCATTTAAAAGAGGGGAGCAAAAAGCGCTCTAAACAAAGTGGAGAAAGAAGCGAAAGCACAACAGGAGAACAGAACAAAAGCGTAACGAATTGCCCATTATATAATCACCACGTTGGTGCGTGCGTGTGTGTGTGTGTGCATGAGCGTAATCAGTGTCATGAAAAGCATTTATACGCAATCATTAGCAGCGCTTTGGACGTTTGAGAAATTTCAACGATTCTAGCAAGTGCCGCACGCCGCACCATTTGCTCGCCGCCGTGCTAAATGGCTTAGAACAGGTGAGCGAGAAAAGTAGAAATAAAGACGTAAGACGGTGTTAGCTACTGCTGCCGCTCATTAGGAGCACTTAGTGCAATTGAGTGAGTGTAAAATGAAACGTAAGAAGAATTTAAACGGCAGGTGTGTGCTGGTAGTGCTAATATTAAGCAGAGAGACCTGGCGAACAAGAACAGACTCCACCCAAGCTCAATTATGAGCTGAATATAGCGTGTGCCACGCGTAATCGATTGTGTTTGAAAGGAGCCTAAAGGCATTATTACAAGCAAAAACAAAAAACTGGGAGAGCCTCGGTCAAACGGTTCCAGCTGATCTGGTCCGGGGCACGTGTCCCTTCACCGCGAACGTACGGGGAGATCGTGCATTCTTAGCATTCTGGAAAGCTTCCCGGACACAAATAACAGAGCACGTGTAGCTAGCACCCACTGACCTGCTCGGTGCAGGTGTTGGACACCCCATCGGTGGACACCCATTCGTTCCCAGTCTATTTCTGCCGTGTGACAGATAGATTCAATCAGACGTGCTACGGTACAAACTAGATCGTGATCGAGCACCAGCAATCAACCATATCCGTCGAATTCTGGTGGCGTATGGGCAAATGCTGCATAGTCATGAGCGAATGATCGGTTTATAATCGTTTCGTGCGAGCCTTTGCTGTGGTGAGTTTGGTGAGCTAGCCAACGTAAACGCACGCAATCGGCGGATGATGTTCATTCATCATCAGGACACAAGCAGGTGTTGTGTGCGACCAACCGACCGACCGATCGCGAATGGCGACCAACGGGCTGCGGTGACCGTCTGTTAATACTTCTCGCTGCCTTTGCAATGGCGTAAAATATGCAGCGGGATTCTTGGGCCTTGTGAGAAACCGGGCACAATTAGTGACACATCATGTGTGTCTAATAGCACAGCAGCAAATGTCGATCAGGAAGACCGTTCAATTTTGTGTCACAAACTATTCACCGATTCATTCGCTTCAAAAGATAACCTCCTGCGGAACCTTTCCTGCAATGGCCTTGGAAAGGCTTGGGAAGGCAAAGAATCAAATTTAGAAGGTCGAACCATGAATGTTTTAAGCAAAAACAGAGGGGGCAATTCCAGATACGAAACTCAAATTAGATAAAAAAATGGGAATCAAGTTTTACTGCCCTCGCAAGAACCACAGTTTTGCTCGTCTAATACACACAATCTTTGTTTTAATGTGCCAAGCATGTTAAGTGCCTGCTGCGTGCTGAGCCGCACGATGGACGCGATGTCTCATTACAGGGCGTTAGAACGCGTTAGAAGCTTTTTGGGCGTACGAAGTTCGAAGTCCGCAAAACGTCAAGAATGCGGCCGTTTAATGGTTAGCGTTGTCAGCCTTCTTCTTCACCATCATCAGGCCATCCTTCATTTATTTCTTCTCGTGTGTGTATTTAAACGCGAATGTGAACGCTCCAATTTCGAAGCTGCTTCGGTTGAAGAAAAAAAAAAGACCTGAAACACCATTCCAAGAACATGTTGCTTGCCACAAGCTCACTCTTGTTCTAGCGTTAGTCCAACCGGCACAAAGTAATCAACAGTAAAACGGTGGGTTTACGTGGTTAAGAACAAATTAAAGAGAGAACCAAAAAAGTTCTACCAAACCAAAGCTTCCTTTCACTTTTAACCAGGCCTTTGGACGAGTTGCTGTAAGTCGGGGCAGTTAGCAACAGTCGCCCTTAGAACACAGAAAGCGCCCCAACACGTCCCACACACTGGTCCTCTGTTCGCAGGTTCTAATTATGCTGGCTGGGATTTAAAACAAAAAAGCAACGCGTGTTGAGATATCAACTGATCATCACGGTGTAATAGACAATGTTGGAAGATTGATGAACCCGCGTGTACGTCCAAGCGACTGACCTTGAATATTCTCCAAAAGACTAGATTTGTTTTTAGTCCAAATGGTAATGGGTTTTGAAGTGGTAAAAACAAAACCAATATTTTAGAAGGGGCACAACTCACACTCTGACCCAGCGGGTAAATGCATTCCCAACGTTTGGCGTCCACCAATGCTGCAGACTGCAAAATTCAACACCTAGATGTTAATAAATGAAAGAAGAAGTTTTTGGTGATGCATTTTTGAAGTTTTGGCATGAACGAGGTGTGATAGTGTTATGAATAAATGTTTGTTTTTTGACAGCGAAATGATCGCAACTTAATAACGTTATGAGCGTTAAGCACTGTTAGGATCAACTAAATCAGCACACGTGTTAAAAGCTCGCTGCTAAAAGCTTCAATTATGCTTTCTTGCTGCTGTGTCTTCATAGCTCCATTATCACATTGCCCAACACAATAATGCACTTGCTATCAAAGGCGACTGCTCTGCGAAAAGTTCTGACGTCAGTGTGCGGCAGAATGCCGTTTAGGACCTTCATGCCTTTAGTCTCGCTGTGTACCAATCCAAGACACTACGACACGGCAAAATCAAAAGCTAAACACTCTCTTGATCAGGGCGGTTAACCGCTTTCGACAACCCGGTACACAGTCTATCAAACGTTACAACAAAGCCTCAATGCCCTCGTACAAGAGTGTTAGCCAAAAAGTGTGGGTTTCTATACAAAAAAAAAAAGCGCGGCTTGACGTCACGCACCAAACTTTCTCAGCATTCAGTACTGAGTCCCAAAACTCGGCTCAACATTTTGACCACGAAGGGCGTGGAGAATGTTTGAAGTTCATCAATTATGTTACTCCAGCGGGTGGAGAGAGGGTGGATTGTACTGCCGGGGGGAGCTGTCAGTCAGAGCCCACAGCCAACGCTTACAACGGCGGGAAGTGATTGTGCCGACAAGCCAGAAATCAATTAACCCATGTTCTCCCCGTGTCCCAGTCCATCCGGGTGTCCTGGGTCGCCGCAGGTTTAAGTACCTTTTGGAATCGATCCAAGATACCGGGAGTCTACGGACAAACTGACCACCATCGGCGAGTTGTAAAGAGAGTACTGAGAAACTGAACCAGTGGGTGGGGAAAGATCAGGTTCCGGAGTGATGGCGATATAACGACACTGCTCTCGATCGTCCGATAATCCCTCAAAAAACCAGTAACAGCAGAAATTTAGCAGAAACAAGCCGAGGGGCCTACTGAGATGATCGTTCTGGATTAGAGGATATTTTCACCCCGCGAAAGCGTATGGATTGTATCCTTAGTAACCGGGGCGGTTTTTATGGCGATCCTTAACGAAACGGCATGACACGGTACTTTGGATTATGTTTCCGTTCTTGTCATTTCGGGTGTGTGTGTGTCATGCCAAATTTGGAACCGAGCTTATCTTCGATCAATACCAATTCCGAGCCAAGCCGAGCCACGCTGCGTGAACACATTAACGTTGTGGATTGCGTCTAATGATCTACGCGCTCCTGCACGCTTCTCATCGATTGTTTCGATCAGTTCTCGTGCGTGAAATCGAGCGGGTAAATTGATTGGTCGCGCATACTTTACCCACGTGCGGTATGTATGTGCACGTGGAGAGGGGAGCGCCAACACAGAACGCGGTCGCGTTTCGCGCGATGGCATGTAAAAAAACACCATCCGATCATCTTTATTTGATTTTCAGAACAACAGACGCATAGGGCTGCTTGGTTAATACATCATTAAAGCCAGCTTCACACTTCACGTCTTCAAAATCATCACATCACGTCTGGCAGACAGGCAGATTGCCCTCGAAGGACATATCGTGGCTTTTGTTCCTCACGGTGACAGAAATTGGCTGCGTTGTAAGAGATGAGTCGATAGCATTAACAACCCACTCCCCAAAAAGAAGACTCGCATCGACCGGCTTACAGATGGAGCAGCAGCGTTATGTAAATAACCCATCAACGCTGTAGCGTCCACAGCAACGGGCACCCATAGGGCTACGCGCACAAATTAAACACTAACCTAGCGTAAAATTAAACAGCAGAAGATGCCGGTTTCTCGCAGTTCCGGCACACAATTCCGCAACACAATCGAGAACGGTACACTCAACACCTCAACCATAGATCGTATACCGCTCGTTTACCGACCTGAGTAGAGCGGTAGCGCGGTCAAACAATGCACCATCATCAACACCATCATCACAATTCGATCGAACCTACCTACTACTACTACTGTGCTGTGCGGAACTGCTGTGGGAGCCCGGGGAGGCTACGGCTTTAATGGCTTCATATTCCTATTATGTGTACGATTGAACGGAAGCAAATTAGGTGCCACATGCCATATCTGGGGAGGGGGTGATAAAAGGCTCAGATCCAAATAAATCATTAATTTGTGATGAGCTATAAGCTGCTTTGTATACTGGTTTGGGAGGGGTAGTTTGTTTATGAATCCGTGAGAAATATCCCTTCCTGCGGCGCTGGCCGAGATGGCCTTTCTAAGGGAGAGATAAAATACTTGAATCATTTAAAATACAACCATTATTTATCAAGATCTTGAAGTTAAAACCGATTAAAAGTACCAAGCAGAGAACTATTTCCTAGTCGATGCAAATAACCCTACATAGACCAGTCCGAAACCGTCAGAGCTCGAGCTGTGATCGTTCCGTGATCATTGCTTGCCATCCATTCTGTCATCAAAAGAACAACTGCAAATTAAGCATTTAAGCTGCGAGGAAGTGTACGCTTAGAAATTAAAGCGATTTTGAAGTTACAATCGACATCCAACCCTCCCCAAACTCGCACCACCCATCATCCAATACGATCCAAGCTGAAGTGTTTGCTCTAAAGCATTACATTCAAATATCACTTTGAGGCTTACCCAAAACAGCTGTTTCTTTTGACGGAAGCGATACGGGGGAAGCGAAAAAAACGCACAAGCCCCTTCGTAATCCTCAAGTGTCAAGCATGATCTAGCGATTCTACCGTTTTGTTTGCTGGCTGGCTCAGTGACCTTCGCATTCCCGTGCAGAAAGCGGTACATTTTGTCGTAAAAAACACTACCAACCACATCGCTCGGCTCGGTTGTACAAAATGCTGTGTACAATCGTACGCAAAATGTCAATATTTGGCTGAATTGGCGGTTCATTGTGCTGCCATTTAGACTACCGATTTGCTGCCGGTAAATATCAATTAAACGTCCAACGGTATTGAGCTTAGCCTTATTTGCGCACGCACGTTTGTTACGAGGATGCACACCGTTAATTTCATAATTTTTAGCAATATTCAAAAAAGTTGCTAAAAATACAGCTACAAGCCCGCACGATTTATGTGACACATTTCCATGTCCGTTTTACCGGCCGGTTCAACACACACAACCATCGACTCACGAAGTGGGCATAATATTTCCATTATCTTTTGCGCACCGCATCATCCCATCCAACCTTCCGAATGTCGTCTT
The DNA here is from genome assembly GCF_017562075.2 of Anopheles merus. Lineage (NCBI taxonomy): Eukaryota > Metazoa > Arthropoda > Insecta > Diptera > Culicidae > Anopheles > Anopheles merus. The sequence continues at coordinate 40,851,862 of NC_054083.1, forward strand.
TAACCGTGTTGTGACATTCGCACAGCTACAACAGCGAAAACGAGCCTTCTTCCCGCGCCCAAACACGCATAAGCAGTTCAGGCTACTTGGGCTGTTGCATAAAACCTTCCCCTAGCCATTGCAGAGCCCCATTTGCACACTTAACGACCGGGAGAACCGAGGGACCCGAGTAGTGGAAGCCACACACAGCGAGAGGAGAAGAGGTCACCCATGTTACGTCATGGGACGTCTCGTATATTCGTGGAGTGGAAATCCACAGATGGTTGCTTCAGCGGTTGTGATAATGCTCCCGGTGCTAATGTAGATCGAACAAATATGGAGGGCTGGCTCTCTCTCGCTCTCTCTGGACCCACTTTTGCATGCTCCAGTTACAACCAAGGGGGGGTGGTGTTATAAACACACATTGGTGAGCGTAGCATCACAAAACCACCCTTGAACTTGACACGGTAGCAGGCGAATGTGGAAATTAAATTACCGTGCGCTGGTCGTGCCCGGTTGTCGTTGCCTCGATCGCAGTTAAATGCTGCGTCGTGTTTTTCCATGCCTTCTTCTCATTTCGCCTTCCCAATTTCCCATTCATCAGCGCGTTTAGATAACTGAATATTTATTTTAGTGTTTGCTTTTGGAGGAAACCCCACGACACGAAGATCGAAAAGCGTTTCAGGACTGGTTATAAGTACCCTCGACTGGATGATCATTTGCTTGATCGTGCGATCGCACATTACATTCTCGACGCTGTTTTATTGATGTTTTACTGCACACCAACCCCGGAAGTGGCATGCGGGCGAACCATCTTAATCAATATCGCCTGCCACGTGGAGTGGCACATCATCGGCGCGAATGGCTTTTCAATTAAAATGCACTCCTTCGCCTACACTCATGTGCAGGAGATGCAGCGGCATATGCTCGATGGGGCACGTGTTTTTAATCGTTCTGATGCGACGAATAAAGCGCTTTAGCGAATGGAGTTTAATTTCGGTGTGTGTGGAGGAGGCTGGTTCACAGTTCGATCACACAGACAGGCAGGCATGTAGGCAGGCAGGTAGGCAAGTAATTAGAGCCGGAGACAACCCGTTGCCCCTTGCGTCGACGTTAGTTCGCATGCCTCAATCATGGTGGCGAATTAAAGATGATTAATTTATGGTACCTTCATGGCATTCGGCGAAACACTGAAAGGCGCTGAGGCGAACGAGGCGGATGGCTATAACTTCATGAGGAGAATGGCCACTTCAAGTGTTACAGTTAGCTTGGGTTGAGAACGCGTTTTAAAGATAACGTGCGCTTTAACGGGGTGGTACGTACGCGTCGCATAATTTTGCATAATAAAGCACCAACGTCAGGAAGATCTCATGCTAGGAAGTGCTTCTCAATTGTGATCGATCCACTCGTAATACAGCTAAATCTGCGCTCAAAAGTCTATAGGCTGCTGTACTCACTCTACCTTAAAATTGCTGAATTAGGCATTTTGTTGAACCCGCAGCAGAAGGATCCGTTATCTGGCATCAACACCTCATCCGCGGACGGCGGCCTGCTAATGATGCTTGAGGCAGCCTGGCAGATCAATGTTCCTGCCGGTGCTTAACACAACATCTCCACAAGCGCGCTACCTGACATGGATTCAATACAATACAAAGATCTTCCACCTCGCCAAGGGGGGGTGCGCATCTTCAAGGTTACAATGTTGAGAAGCGAAGAGGTAACAAAAAAATGAACTCTCTGCGATGCTTGATACCGACTCGACGATGTCAGTGTCAATCAAACGGGGAGGAATCTCGGTTGCTGTTAAGTGATGAAGGAAAGGGGAGGATGTTCAACGACGCTAAAACTGACGCTGACTTCTCGCGTGAGCTGACCAGGTGGAATAACCGGAACAAACAAACGGTCAAACAAAGAGACGATCAGCCTCAATAGCCTCAGGGCGTCAGTCTGAGCCCTTACAGATCTTTCAAGCAAGATCAAACTTGACTCACGATCTGTTCTTTCGGCACAAAAAGCTTCCCTTTTAGACATGGAAATTATCTCCATCTGCTTCCCTTAGGGTGGGCTAATTTTCTTTCAATATTTGAACACAATAAAATATAGCATTTATTTGTACAAAGAAAAAAAAATGGGAGAGCGGACAAAGACACCGATTAGAAGCGGGCGCAATTAAAAGTATGATCTCATTCTTCACCCTCGGGGGGATGTATCTGATCAGCCTGCCGTGTGCTCTGCATAGAGGATTGCTGCCCCTCAACATCATACATGCACATACGATAACGAGCACTCCACACCCGGATACGAAACGACCTCGCCAAAGGTTCAACGAAACCGTGAAGTCTCGTGCTGAAGCGCGAATGATGAACCGAGGTGATGATGCTACAAAATGTCTAATCCGCCACCATCCGGGCGTCGGAGCAAATGTGCATTCTTTGCCGCGAAGACCTTTTTTCCTGGGCCAGTATTATCTGTTCTTATACAGAAAAAGGCGGGCTTTTTCAGTATAAGTGCGCGAACAGGATCCAATATATCATCGGTTTTGCTACGCTGAAGAAGTCTCAATTCTGATTGTTTTGCTAACAACTCTCGCGTGATGTGTAATTTGTGTGTCGTGGCTATTTTTTTGTATCATCCGTTCCGTCTTCCAGCTCGTTAAACGCTGTTTTTTTTTTTGCTGTAACAGCACTTCAGGTCATTTTTCTCCACCCATTGGAGGCATCGTCCTCGCGCAGGAACCATTTATAGTGATTACATAATTTGAAAAAAGGCGCGTACCAGCCCCCTTTTTGAGAATTGGACATCCATTAGCTTTGGCTTGGTTGGGTAGAATTGGAAAGAATTTGGAAACATTTTTTGCTTATCTATTTGAACCAATTTGATCGAACCTGTCGAATGCCTGAATGGTGCTGGGAAATGATAATTGTACAGGCGTGTGTCCCTATTTTTAGCACCGAATTGTCCATCGATGGTCGGTGAACTTTTTCCACTTCGACGGCGTACTACCAAGGTTTCCGATTAGGCATTGCTGTGCTGTACAGCTTGAAAGGAAATTTGCTTCGTCACGTGCCACAGCGGGTAGGTCCGGGATGCGTGCGATGAGCGTGGTTGGATTAATGTTGCTTCGCGACGGCACGCACGTTCTGTGTCGAACACGTAGTTCCGGTTACATAATGAAAGGAATTAAAATTACCAAACGAAGGGATTTAATGAATTTTGGATTAATTTGTTACTTTAAATTCAACTACAAAAATGATCGTTAAGGACATAGTGAGAAGAACTTGCAAGAATTCATTGCTAGTGAGAAGCTCTGTGAGCGATGCTTGCTCAGCTGCTCACTATAGGCAAGCAACAGCTGATCAGATGCGGGCTTAGCATTGCAAGAGAGTTTCATCTCATTTTGAGAGCAATCGCCGCTCACTGAGTGCGGTTGAGGTTCGCTCTCGCAGCATCCGCACTAGGTCACGCAGAGAGCTGATCTCTTCGCACGACTCACTCTCACACGGCTGTGCCGTGCCTCCGTGAGATCAAAGGCACCACCACAGAGAACGAGAGCGAGAGAGAGAGTGTGGTTTGCAAATTTTATGTAATTCCCATATAACTCTACCGCCAGCAGCGGGCGGACTGTCAGTTTATGCACAGCCTTTGCGGAGTGTGCCGACACACCAGGCAGCCAGCAGTAGTAGAGAGAGTACAGTGAGTACGCGCGGAGTGTGATTAACGTTGTGGTGGGATCCGCTAGCCATCCAAAAAAAGAGGTGGGACAACCGATTGATCGTGTTTGCGTGCCCCGCACCACCAGAGCTTCCCGGGAGGGACAACCCAACACAAACACTCCAGCATCCATATCCCAAACGCCCCTTAGGCCGGTTGGGGTTTGTTGCGCAAGATCTAGCCCGGGCTTTTGCCCGCACTCCCCGGCACGCCACCGGCTCGTTAACGCTCCGTGCCTGCTCCGCCAGCTTGGAAACTGCATCCAAAAGTGGTGGTTGCGTTGTGTGCAGTTTTTGAAGTTCAGTTTTATCACACACCGAGGTGTACCGGCAGAAGTAAGACCCCGTGCCACGAGAGACTCACACAGTGTGCAGTGTGTGCTCCCCAAATCGTTTGTTGGCGTGCTTTGCGTGTGCAGGTCCTTGCAGAATAGCGCGACGGCAGGAAGTGCGCGGTTCGTTGCGCAATCCCGACGCGACACAGACACTTTCAAGGACCCCGCATCGGGTGTGTGATGTAATAGCCTGCCCAGCCAAGAACTCACCGACTTTCTTTAACCTTCCTTTCGCGGTTGGCCGTTTTATCCCTCACTCATACCCTCCTTTCACACACGCATGATTCATTGGCCCGACCGCAGCACGAGACGAGTCGTGCGGTTTTCGGTGAAGCTGAACTGACTGGGTAAATGTCAATCAATTCCGCATGTGTGTGTGTAACCCATTTCCCGCATCGCAAAGTATTGGCAGCGTGCTTGCAGTTAAATAACCTCGTGCGCTTGCGTACGTTTTGAGTGAGCTGGGAAGAAATTTAAACTTAAACTCACGGGCTGCGCAAAACCATACGCGCGTGCAGCAGTGCCAACGGTTGGCAAATGCGGTGCGGTGCCGCGGTATTGCAAGCAACGTTCGTGTTGGTGAAAAATGCATAAAAACACACAGTGACATCGAATCGAGAGAGAGAGATAGAGAGAGAGAATATGCCAAAGTGTGTGAAAGTGTGTATTGCACAGTAGGCAGAGGGGAAAAGAAGTGCAAAACCCAAGCAAACATTGCAGCCTGTCATAAGTCGAAATAATCGAGTGTGCATTGAAAAGGCTGCCAGAAGGCTCCAACTGAAGTGATCCAAAACAAACGATCAAGGAAGAAGCTTCTTCTGCTGCTGCTGCTGGTGATAAACTTTATGCTTTGCGTGATTTCGACGGAAGATAGATAACACACAAAGAAAGTTACAACGCGGTGTATACTAGTGTTTTTGTGTGTGCGTGCGTGTCTGAAAAAAGGTTCAATTTAGACGAACAGCAACCACCCATCAACACACGATGAGCTTTAACACCTTCATGCAGGTAAATATCCCGTTGTGACCGTTGTGCGAGCCGGTGTCTCGGTGTGATGTAAGACGTGCAGGGCGCACCACAAAATTAAGATATTAGCAGCCAGAGTAATGGGGTGGTCGGCCTACAGTTATGATTTAAAGTTGACGCCAGTTTTCTCTCCAGCAGCGGCCCTGTGGGGCGCGCATGAGCGTGACCTTTTTGGCTGCGGCGTTGGTCTTAAGCGCACTAAACAATGGATATTATTATCGTTGGAAATGATCGTGGCGAATCTACACTAACTGCACAGGACGAATGATGCGTGGCTAATCGGTAAAAATCGTTCGCCGTCTTACCGCGTCCCTTCAATTTCACGTGAGCAAGTCTCTCTCTCTCTCCCTCTAGTGCGCCTATTACCGGTTGCGTTAGATAATCAAAATTAAATTCAAATATTTTGCTTTTTGCATCCACAATGGGGCGCAAAGAGTAAACATGGAAACACACATCCAAGCCCGGTGGGACAATGGATGGAGAACATGGAAACTGGCACACTGCAACTCGCGTGCCCCACCCGATATATCGACAGACGACGCATCTGTGATCAGTCCGAGGTGGCCTTTCTTACTCATCTATGATCGCATGATGTTCACCACAATTTGGTTCTTCTTTTTCACACTTACAATGGCCTGCCCCCAGCTGCTGCTGCTTACTATCTAGTGTTTTTGCACACTTAACACCGGCCAATCTTGCGCGGCTTCATCACGGCCCGCAGCAGCCGAGAATGGGTGGATTTTTCTTCACCATGCATATGCGCAAACGATTTGCATACGCGCTCTTGCGCGCATAGGCAGCATCCATCACGTATCGCTCTTGAGGAGGTTTGTCTTATCGGCCCGCGAGAAAGAAAGACCTCGAAATGGTACTCCAAAGTGGGATTTTGCAACAACAGCCACCACCACACTGGACACTGCCAAAAGGCTGAATACATTTTATTTAGTAATGTATAGGCTGATGGTTGTTGAAAATTTTTGTGCATTTTTTTTCACATGGCTCGAGTTGCTTGGCGAAAAGTATAAAGTGCGAAATTGTTCGCATCGAATCAATAAAAAAAAACCCCATTAAAGTATCGAGAATAAACACAGTAGCGCAAAAGAGAAACAAAAAGCCGCAATCATCAAGCTAAGAGGATTATCGAGCCTTAATTTCAGTTCCCAAATAGACTACAGGTTACATAATTGACCTTTTAAAAAGAGGAGACGCGTCTTAATACTTCCCTCTCCACAAATGATCAGCTTCAAAATTGAGGTAATTGAATGGTGTCAAAGTCTTTGCACTCTGGTGGTGTCTTTTTTTTCAATCCGGAAGTATGCCAGTATCGCCACCGAAAGCAAATAGCAATCCACAACATGCGCACGGATCGTTCGACTTGTGAGAAGCGATCGATGTCTTACACACCACGTACAAATGGTCCGCACTATATTCATTCCCGCACGTCCGTGCGTGGCAATGAAAATATTTAAATATACAGTGCCCAGCCAACTGCCAGAAAGGGGGAGAGCCAGAAGTAGGGTAAAAATAGGCGACCTTTTTACCGCCCCCTTCCCGCTTGTTGCACTACCAAGGTCGACCGTTTTTCCAGTAAACGCTCCAATTTTGCTCGTCACCGAGTCCGAGGGCCCAAGCTGGCTTCAAAACATGCAGATCAGCTGTTCAAACGATGATCGCACAGGAAAGGAGATCGCCCCAGCCAACGTGGCCACGAACACGTACCTAGCAGACGATCGCTGGCGCACGATGATGGTGTAGCATGGCGATGGTATGGTTTCGCTCCGCTGCCCTGCTTCTCGCGTGGAGTGTGCGGCGATGATCGATCATTACCGCGCCACCACTGCAGTCGGTCGCAATTTGCATCTTCCGCCGATGAACGAGCGCGGATCCGACGGTTCAATGGTGATCGTACCGCCGCTTCGTATCGGCAGCAAACTTCCCTTTCCTCCTGCGGGGCCTCCCGCTTCCCCATAGGGTCCATTTGCCCGGCTTCCTCGCAGCTTGCAAAGAACAAACCGATCTCAACCGACATCTAGAACTCATCTTGGGCACTGTTATGCAAAAACAAAAAAAAACATCTCTTCTTTTGCACATTCATTAGGTGTCGTGTAAAAAAGCGAAGGTACAGGTATCGTTCTAGAACGGATGATGCTTCTTGTTCTTCTCGCACAGTGACATAGATTCAAAACTACAGAGAGAAGAGGAAAAAAACGACAAACACAGCCGCTGTGTTGTGTGTTGTTGGAATCATTTAAAAAGGAGTGTTGGTATCTCTGTTTTATATTTATTAGAAACAGCATGAAACGGCATCGCTCGTCACGCAAACCACTGAAGGAATTCTAGATTGCTATCAATAAATTAAAAACAAGATGCGTTGTGCGATTCGATAGATAAACTGAAATCTAATTATAAGCGTATTTAATTAAATGTCAGACGCGAACGATCGGAGCATTATATTAGCAATAAGAAATGACAGTCAACGCGTCAATTGAGTTGGCGTGATTAAAATTAAATTTATATGATGACGAAGAGAAAAATACGATGCCTGTAGCATCATACGAATCAAAAGACTTCAAGCGACGAACCCTTACTTCCAATCGAAAGACTTTAAGCGACGAACCTTTGCTTTCAGTGGAAAGACTTCAAGCGACGAAACTTTGCTTCCAGTCGAAAGACTTCAAGCGACGAACCCGTCCATTTCCGAACTAAGCTACATTTGTCAACTCCACTAATCGGTATCATGGAGAGCGCGTGCGTATGTGTGTGTGTGTGTGCCAACAGTGTTGCAGAAATATTTTACGCCGTCCCATTCCAACCGATGGGTGGTTCTCGGTTGCCCTTAAAACGTTTTAATTAACCCTGCAACGGGGAGTAGCACTCCATCGCAGCACCAGCAGCACCAGCAGCACCCTGACCATTAGAGACACGTTGCAAAACTATCCCGCCTTGTATCTTTCTTCATGCGGCCACAGGTTGCAGCACGCGATAACGATCACCGCACCACCACTACCACCACCACCAGCCACAGCAGGTGTGTGAGTTTTCATGCCTTTCTTTCGCGGCAAACGATGATGGGACACGCGCGATATCACGTCAAACATTGCACTGCCCTTTGGAGTCGTGCCTACCACTGTCCACAGTATGATCGCGGGCGCGCTTGTGTGTGTGTGTGTTGGTCAACCTGCAAAAGCTTAAGGTGCCGCCGAAGTTGCATGCACTTGCGCACTTGGAGGTATTGCGCGCGCCGGCGTGCGCTCGATTTTGCGAGGATCGATGGCGTGCTTATCGGATGCCGATCGTCCATTTGCTGCACCCATCTCCACGCCGGGGTGCGTGAGAAGACCCGATTTGCTAGCGTGCCCGAGAACTGCCCTAAAATGTTGCGGTGCAACATCGGTTTTTTGTAGGTCAGTTGACAGCGGGTGTTGGGCGAACGGACGAACGTGCCTACGGCGCAATCACGGGTGATCCTCGCACCGACGCACCGAATAGCCATATTTTGATTCATTTTTAATCTCCTCTTGACGAGCGAGTGTGATTATGTTTCGACTTACACCCTTAGGCACACCTTTAGGAGGAAAAAGAGAGAGTTCATTGCACTGTACAGCTCATTTCCTAGGTTCGAACGCACGCAACACGGTCGCGTATGATCGTGATCTGGATCTTAGTAGCCCCGTTCGAGCGCTCGGTTCGCGCTTTAGCGCTCGCTCTGGTAGATTAAATGATTGATAGAAAATGAATGACAATTCATTCCGCCTCCTTTTTCGCTAATACTTGCCCATGCTTACAGCAAACTCGTGTTTGCTCTCCCAGGGCTTTCGCTGCTTTGATCCTTTCGGTGCCCTTACGCAACGGCCCGACTTTCTCGTCCTCTCTCTCTCTTTCTCTCTCTATGGAGGGACAATTTAATTTTCTCGGTACATTATGCTGTTACACACAGCGATACTTTCCCCCACAATATCGATCGAAAAGGCTAACGATATGGTTCAGGATTAATCATGTGCCTTGCGGCGGCTGCTTTCGGTACGTAATACGTTGCGATCGGTTCAAAAATAGGTCACTGTTAACGATCGAACGGTGCGCAAATCCACCAACAAAACGCAACTAAACGTTCGTTGCCCTTTTTGGGGTGACTGTTTTTGTTTGCTCAGTTTCTTACGTAGAATATTAAACATCACGAATAGCGTTACCCCAGGAGGGGAATCACCCTTTACTTTGTCAGTAGCTTTGTCATCTACTCGCACAAAAACGTGCCCCATCTTCTCATCAGGGCATTAGGCGAATAGAAAACAAAAACTAAAACTAAAATAAACCACAACCAGATCCGGTACCCTTTTGCCAAGCGAATGCTTCCGTGCGAAACGTAACGGTTCGCGACACGTTCTTGGTGTAAAAATAGGCAAAGCGTCAGCAAGCTTTAACAGCGCACCCGTACGGAGCCACCATTCGTCACACACCGCATTGGAGCATTAATCTTGTACATAGAAAAGGCAAAAAGAAAAAAAAACGAAGAAACGAATCGTAAAATCCGCCTCGTCTAAAAATAAAACGCACGAGGCGCCTGAGAATGAGTAAGAACGGTTAAGCGTTACCCACACTGCCCCAACACGCCCGCCGTCTGCACTCTTAGCTCGGTTCTACTGTATCCGGATTTTGTTGTTTTGTTTTGGGCAAAGGATTGTAAAATCACGTGACGACAATCAGGCCAGAACAACAGATCTCGTGCACACAAAACAGACGGAAAAGGATCTAAATCTAAAGTAAAGTAACGGTGTGTGCTGCCGTACAAAAGCCGGATCACACACGCCTACGGTGCCCTACGGGGTTTGGTTTTGAATGTGACGCACTGTTGCAGCAACATCGAGCGGCACCAGCGAAAACAAACAGCCGAGCGGCCGTCCAGCCGTCTTGATCCGGGTTGCGGGTAGAGTGCAGTTCGATCTTATCTTCACTGTCGCCGATGCTGTCTGCTAATGCAACCTTTTTTCTTGTGACAAATTGCAAGCAGCAAGCATGATGATGATGTTGGCAAACAAGCATTAATTACTATTGCCAAACTATTGCCGCTGGTGTGGTGTGTTGCGTTTCGGAAAGCTTACAATAGAAATGGGAAAGATAAACTTATCGGCTCCGATCAATCTTTGGCGGTGTACCGTGACGGCGGTGAGAAAATGTCATATGACAAATGGGGGAGTAGCTCCACTGCTGCGACCTAGGGAGGCGAATAAAAAACCCTTAATTTTGAGCAATTCGAAAAAGGCCAATACACCTGCCTCTATCTCTGTTTGCTTCAATCAAGTGTGACACAAATAGAAAGCATTTTCTTCCACTGTGTTTTAGCTCATAGATCCCAACCCTGCTTGGAGTTTGCCAGCGTTACGGCTCCCATTGCAAAACCCATTCCACCAATAGGCTTACAAAATGGGTTTGCTTTCGGCTGTGTTAAGGGTGCACTAACACTGTACCACCACCAGCTCACCATTTGTTTAATGTGCGCTGTTATACTGTTGGCTGTGAAACTGTTTGGTGCTCGCGCATTGTTGGCAACCGCAACAAGAAACTGGGCTCGTCACTGGTAGAAGCAACAGCACAGTGGTTTGTTTGGTGCATTGTACGTCTCTGCTACTCTTCTTCATCGTGTTGCTTATCCCACCCGCTTGTGTTGCGCAAAATGTTCTAATGAGCTGCATCTCGAGGTTGGAAGCATTATCAGAGGCCCCCTTTGCAATGTTGATTGGATGCACCTGAATGCTACTGGAGACGGTTTATAGTTCACTAGGCCTTTGCGTGTGCGTATGTGTGTGTGTGTGTGTGTGTTTTTGTGCAAACAAATAGGCACACATTGTTGATGCTTCAAGCAACTGTAAAATTCATAAATCAAACACAGCCGGATCTTGAGGCCCGGAGCTGCTAGGAACAACACACTGCGTAAACGCATCTGTTTGGGGTACACCTTCGCCGGCAAACATTCTGCTACATAGTATATCCCCGCTGCATAATGACCGTAATAAATACTACCTTCTAATGTGCACACCATTCTTTCCCCTTCTCCGGCTTCGAACAGGGGTACTAAATAAAACATGACCACATGGTACTAGCTCCGGTTTGCTCCCCGGACACGATCGTTGTCTTGTACACGCTGACACACGCGCAGCACACAACATTCGCTAAATTTGTGCTCACGATCTGCGGCAGGATACTGACAAGGAAGGGACTCACGTGTGCGTTACAAATCAACCATTCTATCGCTTACCCTACCGGGAGGTACGGGGGATGGTTGAAAGTTGTAGCAAAACTTCCTTAAAAAGGCTTCCAACCACGGCACTAGTGTTGGGAAAAATGGTTTTTTTTTTGGTCGGAATCGATTCCGACTAGCTCCTAATTTTTGTGGAATCGATTACCGTATTAGTTCCGGAAACGGCTCGGGAATCGGAATCGGCTCCAGAATCGGAACAGGCTCCGCAATCAGAATCGTCTCCGAAATCCAATTCGTTTTCGGTAACTCCATTCCCATTGAGATCCATTCCCATTGAGATTCAGGGACTGATTGCGATTTCTGGCCAATTCCGGAATCGGAGTCAGCTACGGAATCTACTCTGGTATCACATCTGGATTCGGATTCGATTCCAGAATCGAAGTCGGCTCGGGAATCGGAATCGGTTCTGGAATTGATTCCGATGGATCTAATTCCGAGCTCCCACCACTACAACGGCACACATCATGCGTCACCACTCGGCCGGCCAGTGATCGTGCCGGATACAGCCGGATTGCCTGCGGGAACATAAATCAGACCGTAGAATAAGGTCAGCTGCTGCATGAAGCAGAAGGCAAAAAAAAAGTATGATCCTAAGAATGTCACACTGAATGATATTTAAGCTCAATCTTTCGATATTAACTCTAAAAACACAGCACAGCATCGATTCACATTCCAACACTACCACTACTCTTTTCGTTTCGGTGCCATTCCCCAACACCACAATGAAACATTTATCACGCGAGAGGAGATTTATCGTGGCCAAAGGGAAACGCGAACCGCAAATCGTAAATTAATTTTTCAAAACATCTCCCACCGCAAAAGGGACGGCCCGGGGGGTGGGGGGGACCGGAGAGCAAAGGGCCGTGTGCGCTAGACAAAAGAATCGACAGCGTTGAAGTCGCGGCGTCTACGCTACTGCTCAAAAACCCAAACAAACCGAAGCGCACGTTTCCCGCCGATGCTAGCGGTGAAGTCTTTCGTGTCGCGTTTTCTGTGTCAGTGGGTGAATGAAGCGCAGCATTTATATTTCCTTCTTTGGGGCGTGCTGGTTTGAATTTTTGGTTTTAGAGAGAGAGAGAGAGAGAGAGAGAGAGAGAGAGAGAGAGAGAAGGAGGAGGAGGGGGAGGGCGGTTTCTTGCACGGTGACGATGAACTACGGCCGCATTGTATGCTTATTGTATGCTAAAGAGACGCACTTTTTTTCGGGTGGACGTGTGGAAGCGCCAGCGCCCGTAAGCCAGCACCACGACCACCATTGGAGTATGATATGGCCCGCCTTCAGAAGTGGCCTTCGAGGGTGAACTGAAGTGAGATAAAAAGTGAAAAATGCTAATCGATGCAATTGAAAGCAGCTATACATACTTTTATCACTTTTTTCCTTTACTGGAGGAGGTTGAAAAGATTGAAAAGATGAGCGTTCAAACACGGATGACTCTGTGCAATGTAGCAGGACTTAATTTTATTAGGCAAAGCAAATGCCTTTTTAACCATTCTTGCACAGCCTGCCATTGGTACAATCCTCACTCCAACCCATGTAGTAACATTTCCCATCACGATCTAACTCACTTCGGCGACGAGCCGCTTTTATAATTGCCCCTCAACGCTGCCTAGTTAGATAGAAGCGTCAGGATTTGCGTGTCACAACCACTGTGACACCGCCGTTGACCTCTTGCTGAATAGCGTTTGCCAAAAGAATTCCCGCACGCCACAGTGGTGCGGTTTTGGAGCGTCACACTTTGCTACCGAAAGGTTCAAGCCGGCGTTGCGACACACCGGCAGCGACACACTCCATAGTGACCTAATTCCTCCTGTGCGCAGCATCCTGAACCGTCAGGCCCCATTGTCTGTCAGTCATGCGAGTGCGCTGCGAACCGCTGCGATCCCTGCTCGACGGTGGTCGGCATTTGTCAAGCGGTGTTTGGCTTGCACGTTGAAGATGTCACCACACTTTCGGGATGGCTAGAGAGTACGCCGAGTACACGCGCCGAGTGTAATAAAGTGATCCCTGCGCATACGATCACTGCAAGCCCGCAATACCGAAAACGGCACCAGAATGATAATCGTAAAACAGAACGACTTTAAGCTGTGATGTAATAGCTGCGGCGATGTCGTACGGGCTAAAGTACGTGCGAGTATTGCCACAAGCCACAGGCTGTTGTAATCTTGGTTTGTGGATAAGGTGTAGGGATAGGATCTGCCGAATCGAATGACTCGGTGTGGTTAAAATGTGTAAAAGAGTTTAATTAATTATTTTAAGCACATTCCAGGCGTTTGCGCAACAGTGTTGTGCTATTCCTTAAACAACAAAACGCGCTACAAAACCGATATAGATCGCTAAGATCTTCGTGCTTTGATCGTGCTTAGAACGCAATGAACCTTTGCTGCTCCTGCTGCTGCTGCTGTTGCTTGAACTTTCTAAAAGCAACTCCCAACCTTCAAATTCATACTTGCCGGTACAAGAACGAAAATTAATAGAACCTTACATGCGGGCGCTCACAAAGAATTCCCGATGCTCAGAGCAACGATCGAACGATCGAATCGCAGTCTCGCTAGTCTCAGGGAGCTCGGAGCTACCGATCAGGCCCGGGAAGGTCGGGGTCGCACTGCAATCGGCTGAGATTGATCGGTGAGATTAGCCCGGCTGCCACAACACTGACAGCCGACACTGTGCTCCCGTCGTATCTCGACGGTGTGGTTTCGAAGGCAGAATAGTTAATCACATCACGGACGCGCGGCGGTGTGTATCTACTGCCAGACAGTTTTCGTTTCTTACTTGTAGAAGAGGAATTTCCGTAAGCTCTCTTTGAAGCAAAAATGTTTTTAAAAGATTCGTCATCTTATCGTTCACATGTCCCAGTGACCTACTGGGTAAAAGCAAACTAAATGGTGAGGGAATGTCAGTCGGTTGCAATTTGACACTACACCAGCTTTTAAAGTGCCCTTCGTTCCCGGTGCCCGACCGGATGATGCCGTATTATGTTACGCACCAGCACACCAAAATCTCCAACCAGCATGTTTTCTCATGCCTCTTTAATAAAAAACGACCGTGCGAGAAGCTGTGTGCTCTCTCCCTGTGCCTGCACCGCGTTGCTTCTAATTACCATCGCAACGATAACTGGCCACCACTACCGACACCCCACCCGCCGACCCAGCAGAATAACATCTCAAAAAGGGAGGGCTCTTTTTGCTGACCTTGGCATAATTATGCAATCAGCTGTGCTGTTGTTGTTGTTGTTGTTGAGAGAGACGAAATGGCCCGGCGCCATCCACACCTTGCACATCTCTGCATCGTCACTACACACAGCATCATGGTGGGAGGAGGAGGATGAGGAGAAGGAGGTTACAAAGACCCCATCATCATCACACAAGGTAGCTGCTGCTACCGGTGCGAAAGATTATCGTCACAGCTTTAACACCGCTGCCCTGACCACCGCCGAGATCACCTTTTTGTGGGCCCTCGCCCAAGTGTGCCACTTGTCTCCTCCACTACGGAGGGAGGGCGATCTCCTCCACTACGCGATCTTCACTTGACGGAACAAATTATCATGTTTTCTTTATGATCTTTTTGCACTTGGTGCACGTGTGGCGACGCGGACCCACGGCGTACAATGACACTGAGCGGTGGTGAGTGCATTAGACACAGCGTTTTGTGACAAACAAAACGAGAAAGAAGCGTTATTTTCTTTGCCTATGCCTGGCACAAACGGGATGCTTTTATCCGGGCACAAGGGGATGAATTGCTAATAGAGATGCTTTTTTTCTCTTAGCGAGTATTAGTGCCAAAAGCAGTACAAATTATCACGGAATAATAAACAGCGTGAGGAGACCCACATGGAGAGCGAGAAAAACACGCTCCTTTAGGACTTTGTTTAGTGCTTTAAACAAATAATTATGTACAATCATTGTGATTACACTCCCAACACATTCGTTCTCAGCTATCTAATAGTCACGTTCACATAGCGAGTTCCATTCAATTAACCTTTCGTCGTCTACCCTCTTTTCCTTCTCTCTTCCAGGTTAGTACCGGCGATCCGTGGTGGCGTTCATAATCGGTTTGAGTCGGATTTTCCACCTCCAACACTCCAACCCCAGTTGCTTCGTTTCGTCCAATGTCCGAGCGGCACAACCCTGAAATATCTTGCCATCCATGCCACTGGCCGGAAAGAGAGACACAAATCAATTTCGATTTCGCCTGGGTTTGGGCCAGCAACAGATCGTTCTTAAACCTCGCTTTAATTCAATTACCTTCGGCCGCGATCGGCACGCCGGTCGCCAGTGAAAACGCCACCATCATTGCCACCTGTGAATGCTCCTTTATGCAGCAGCCCCACGACAATGTGATGGATTGTCCCCGGGCCGGCATAAGATCCGGAGGAAATAACGATTTGTAACGATCACGTCCATTTGCGAGCGGGTGCCGGGGGGGATTCGATCGGCCGAGCTAGCCACCGCACAACATTGAATAATTATTACTATTATTAGTGTGTCGAAGGTTAGTGAGCCGGCAAGCCCCGGGATCTAGCCAGTTCCAGGGCCTGGTTCGGGTTGCGAAGGGCCTGCTCGTTGTCCAATTGGAATCGAACTGGTGTGTGGTATGCGATACATTCGATCGGTAAGCCCCGGTGTTGTTGTCTGCGGGTGTTGTGGCTAGTAGCAAGTGAATCCGGCGAAGATGTCCTTCGGGCAGGCACTACCATACCGACGTCGCTACGCTACCGATCAACTTGCGCGGAGATGCCATAATTCAGTAGGTTAGTGATTATCACGAGCGGCACGAGCAGCGGCAGTCCGGACGACACATAAATCGTGCCACACAGCCGCCTAGCCACGCGGTGGAATTCTTAATCCGCGCGCCCGCGTCAAAAAGTCGTCGTCCAGAAGTACGGGGCGCTGTCGGTGGCTGTTGTCGTCAGGCATTTTCGCGGTCACGGTCCATTTTGGCCCGCTCCAGCCGCTCCGGTCGAGCGCAGTCGAGCGAGCAAACGAGCTGTACGCGTCATTGACTCTCACCTTCGAAAGCACACGACCGATGCAACGGCACACACGGTGGACAAGGGTAGAAAGGGACAAGATGCGACCATGCACGCGTGTGCATGATGGATGCAGCTGCATTAGCATACTTGGACCGAACCCGGCCGAGGCGCGCAGGAAGGAAGTTGGGGGGCTCATGGGAGGCATCTGCCTTTGCGCAGTGTCACTCACACACGCCCACCTGGGCTCGGAGGCCATCGGGTTTTCCGCTTGGCCTCACTACTCACTGCGACACATTGCGTTTTGTACACCAATTTGTACCAGTGGGCCGTGTCAAGTGGACGACAAGCGACGGAAAGGCGCTACACATTGTCCACTACCAAAGGTTGTGGCGTTGACTTTAACATTTTCCCAAGCCGCATGGGGCCACCCCAAAAATACACAACAGATTGCTCAACAATCCCGTAGATCTCCCATGCAAAAGGTGACACCGCTACATCCTTCTCCCTGCGCTGGCGGCCTATAAAACTGCGCAAAGATTGAGGTTATCATCGTCACAAGTACACAAGTACACGCGAGTGACCTTCTGACATGAAAATGACGACAGTTTTGCGCTAGAAGAAGTCGTTCGCACCGCAGTCGACATGCCGCTGAGGGCTGAGGGAAATGGATCACCCCAAAAGCGAAATACTAAAATCGCACCACCCGCTGGGTTAGGTGATCGCGGGACCGAAGAGATCGCTTGTGTTTTTTGCTTGCGCTTAGAGAATGCTGGGAAAACGAGCGCACACCGCTGTGCTAGCAATCGGTGTAGGAGGCTATTGGGGGAGGTTCCAAGGTTCAAATAAATTGGCAAACCTTCGCCCCCATCCTCCTCCATCGGAGGCTCACGATATCAAACCGATCAACAACCCAGAGAGCACATCGGTGTGCAGCAATTGAGAGGAATGAAGAATTTGTGCTGATCAACACTTAAGTGAGTCGCAGTGGTGAGTCACAAGGTTTTCTCGCGATGACTAGGCCTCTAGTGTAGAGCTCTTTAGAGGAGCGGGTAGTAAGCAGGAATTCTGAGAAATTCTTAACGACACCGAGCACCACTCTCGACCCGATCATGAGTGTCGCTTGGCTACTGCTACGGGCTGGACCTGCGGGAAAGATAAACATTACACACACACACACACACACACACACACACACACACACACACGATGATGCTGTGTTATCGATGCGAGCGTGTTAATGACCCATGGCAGGGTAAATCCCCGCTGGGCGCTGTCCAGCATCAATGCCGGAAGACGACAACTTCGGTTCAGCTCAGAACTCTATTCTGAAAGCAAACAGTTGGAAGAAATCTGGGTACATCAAGACGGAAAAATGTCCCACAGAACGTACACAAACACCTATTACAAGCCCCAGCAGTGTACTTGGAACTACTCTCTTGGGGAATTACTCTTGGCATTGACACGGCGCAAACAAACACACCGAAAACAGGGCGCGCGCGCGTAGAGCCGTTTTACGAAAATTGTTCTTGCCTTGCGGGTTTGCTTGCTGGCATTTTGCAAACAAACCAACACACACACACAAAAACAGGGACTTGGAAGTGGTAGCGAAGCAAAGCAACAGACTTTTATTTGCTCTGTTCAGTAAATGTGGTTCGCCAGGTACCGCTGCTGCTTGTGCTCTTGGCGGTAGCATTTGAAAGGGATTTTTGAAGCACTACTCCGTTATCGTTCAGGTTTTGTGCTGTATTTGAGCTGTGTTGGAGTGGATATACCATTTTGTAAATGAGTATAAATACTGAGCTTACTTCTAATTTCCAACAAGAAAGGTTTGCTCCCTTCCCTTCACTATGCGCTAGCTAGCTAAGCCGCTTGGGCAATAAATCTTCTCCTCTAATGTTTGTGCAAATGGCGTGCTGTTTTTACTGTAACGCATCTCACACGGAGTGTCTCCCATTTACCCGGATGCATCAGCATCGGCAGCTTCTATCGGGATTCGGGATCAAGAATGAAGGCGCGACGTAGCGTTGTTCGGGCGCCAATCTTAAGCCACAACGCGGACGCAGCACTTAACCTTCACATTCGTACGACCGGCGCTTCCACTACCGCTTTGAAAGTGTTGCCACCGGTCGAAGTCTATTCGAATATAGGCGCAGCGAGTTGGAGCAGCAAGAAGCGTATCAATCCTACTGCCTCGGTGGATGCGCTTGAACAAACATCGGCCACTGTCTCTCGCTTGATCTTCTGTCGATTATCTCTTCTCTGTGAAGTAATTGATAATTCGCCTAAGAAAGATTTGTAACGCACCGAATCGTAACTGGAGAAAAACCAGAGGAAACAAAATGTAATCGGAGAGGTTTTCGTTAAACTTGAATAGTCATCTACTGGCAAACGTTACATAAATACACTAATTAAATGTATTATTTCATCGTGCACACACAGCCGAAACGAATGTGTGTCCTTCCAGGTGATTGTGTGTCTTTCGCTTCCTTAACCCGCAATACGAAAGCAGGACACGCGAGACACGGACGACGACGCCACACTATCTGAGGGGTTCGTTGTCTGGTGACACAATAACACCAAATTCACACAAGGCATACCTTTTTCGTTCGTCACGCAGATTCCGATCGAACGAAGCTGCTTGCATAACGCTTCACCATACACCGTCCACCTTCCCCTTTTGCTATCTGGGTCTGTACCCGAAAACAAATCTGCAAAACTGCCGCTCCCGCCCGGTCCGAGTTCGTTGTGTTCATTTTAACGCGCAAGAAACACAACCTGCTCCCTTTGCTACTACTACACCCTGTCCCGCGAAACCACCGAACCCCCAAACACATGTTGTTGTTGTTCCGATTCTTCTTTTTAACGATCGTACGCCGATGGCGTCCAAAAGAAATGACATTGAAAGTGTTGAACCAACCAACGAGCGTCACTTTTACTTTCGGCGTGTGAATGCTTTCGTCGTTCGAGGCGAGGTTGCGATTTTTAGTTGATTTGCTGTTGCTCTCCCTTGCGATAGAGCAGCTCGACGAGGAAAGGAGGGAAGGAAAGGTGAAGCTAGCTGGCCGGGAAAGGTTTAAATTTAATTTGCTTTTTCCGTTACGCAACCGTCATCGCCACAGCCAACGCCACGGGTAGAGGAGACCACACGCTGCACTCTGATCGCGCATCTTGCATCGATCATCAAAGCGCGATCGATCGTTTTGATTGAGCGGTGTCCGAAGGGTGTGTGTGTGTGAAGACCTGGCTGCTTGTCTATGCTGTTTTGAAGGTTTTGTAGTTTGGGGTGGTGTTTGACCGGCGGAGGGACGAGTTCATCGACCATTTGGACGGCATTTCGCCATCGCCAGCGCGTTTGAGCGATAGCCTCGCGAGTAGGTCTCGAGGGCCACGATCAAGTCGGTAGCGATCAAGGTTAGCGATCAAGAAACCCGCCCCGACCAGGCAAAGACGCATCGCGCGTGCGCATACACACACACACACACATACCAATTTGATAGGCGAAGTTGCATCAGCCAAGGAAATCCGCCCCGAAGATGATCGATATTTAATGGGAAGGTGATGGTGATGGTGATGCATAGGCCGTTTATTTATGGTGCGTTCGTTCGTTCGGGCAAGTTCGAACATTCCTATGCTAATCGGCCAATATGTATGTTTTCATGTGTTGTAAGGCATTCATTCAGGCATTGTTCAGAATGAAGTGTCAACTAACGGTAATCAATATTCAATTAACACCCACGTAACCTAGCCCTAGCTTTGGTTGCTGACTAAGCTTTCGTCGATTCAGTTGGGCAAACGAATCGTTCAAGGATTCCTCCGAATCGATTGATTGGAATTCAGCAAAACATCCTGCAGCAACCGCATACATTCCAACGCCACCACAAGCATTGGTAGCGTTTGTTGAACTCTCTCTCTCGGTTCTTGCTGCCTCATATGACTCATTTGTTTGTCTTACAACACCCGGCATTGAGTGTGCATCCAGCGGAGGAAAATCCACCAGGCCTCGTGGTCGCGAGGATTCATGATTCATCCGGCAGAATGCACAAAACTAGTCCACCGGTACTCCCGCACGGTCAGTCGTTGCCCGTTAGTTCAGTGACCAAGGTGCCAGCCGCAGCCGCGCGTCCAAAATCGCGGTGGCGAAAGATTTAGGCCAGCCGCCAGAACGAACGCGTTGGTGGATATTTTGTCGTCTCAATCTCGACACACCACACCCAAGAAAGGTAAAAGTTTGAAGTCCGAAATTAATACAACGCACTGGTTTTCGTCGGGGATTAGCAAACAGGAGGAAGAACGCGAGAATTCGACAACACTCGCCTCGTCGAAGGATGTGCGGTGGAGTCATCATCACTCTCTGGAGGAGTTGTTGTTGTTCACCCCAACTATGTTGTTTGTTTCTCGTCTCAGCAGGCCGGGGGAGGTTTTGGGTTTAAAAATAACACACACCCAAAGTCGAAGTCACGTAGCGCCAAGGCAATTTAAAGAAGATCCAAGTATTCCTGGGCCACAGCAGCAACAGGTTTTCTCTCTGCCAATGGAACGCATTTACATGTGATTAGGTGCAAAAAAATACATTTCTACACACACGGGGCTTCTTGCTCTTCGGCCGGCGTAGACTTGTCCGGAATTCTTGATGGCCATAAACAAAAAAAAACCATCTGCCGACGATTCCTGGTCGGACAATGCCATCAGCCTCGAAGCATATGAAAATGCTAATCGAATAACCCTCCAGGTTTTTACGGCTTTCCTCTTACGGTACACAGCACAATGCCAGCACACCAGCAGGGCCCAACGTTTGAGAGAAACTACCTTCTCGGCTCGGTGACGTCGAAAAAAAAACAGCCAACCAGCATTGATTGTGGGACCCCGGGAGAACCACAACCTGTTTCCGGGTGTCGTTATGTGTCTTTTCTTTAAAGCTGCGCTTTACGCTCATTCTCTTATCATATTCTTCTTCTTTTTAAAGTGACGTGATTTACTATCAACCATACCAACTCTACGTTGCTGAGGGGGAATCCTTTTTTGCGACGACATCTTCGCCCGGGGGATGCCGTTTTTTTTTTGTTTGGTTCGGTCACTACGTTTTGGGAGGAATGTTCGCGATCGTGTGTTCGCGCTCTTTTCATGATTTTACTACTCGCGCGGATCCGCAAACAATAATAGGATCCGTTCGATGATGTCTTCGGGGGCTCCCTCTTCTTCTGTCTCTCTCTCTCGAGATTCTGCCAAAGGGGCAAGGTCGTACAGCCCGTGGGGCGCTTTGTTGTTTGGCGCGATGACGGAAACCACCGGTCTGAAGATGGTCAACAGTTGCGTGCAAAAAAAGGGAGGGGTGATTATGATACGCATCCGTGATGCTTAATATTGTTTTATCACAACGCACAATAAAATAAATGGACACATGAAAGGTGGCCACTAACACAAGGAAGCGAAATGAAAGGATCGTCGGGCCGCCACTTTTTTTTCAGGATGCGTATCGAGCCCGTTCGATAAAGTGCGGTTCGTGCCGCTTATTCTCCAATCAAGCGAGAATTGACGCCTGCGGCTCTGTATGGAGCTTAGTAATTAAACAGAATTAAGGCTTCATTTTTATGGCATCATTATTAATCGATTGAAGGGAAGCTTCGCTGCACACCGGGTGGTAGAGAGCATTGGCACAGGAAGAATATTCTGTAACAAAAAAAAAAGTATTACCATTATTAATATGTTCCTGTTGCGTTTGACCAGTATATGAGGGTTTTTTAAACGTTGAATTTAAATGTACCACAAAAAAAACCCTACCCTTAACCGTTTATCACACTTTCGATTATCTCTGTTTATGGGCACTGGCTTCAAGAACGCTGTGCGGCATGAAAGCAACAGCATTAACAGCAACTTCCAAATGCTGTTAATAAGCGAAGTGTATCAATCAACAAACAGCCCAACCGCAAAATTAAATGCTCATCTTTAATGCATCAACCACACATAACACCACACTGATTCTATGGCGCGGAGAACACGGGCGGACAATAAAGAGCGCGCTGTCGCCAAACCGTGACACTCTTGAGGCCGTGCTCGAGGTCATTCGATAGCACCGAGGCGCCGCGCAGACAGCGAACCCCCGAGGCCGGGCCGAGAAGTGTGCAATGCAAACCAGACAAGCGACTGACAGAGTATCGCTTGACAGTGGTGGTAGAAGCCTAGCAACGAAAAAAAAACCCGGCCTACTATGTTAACACAACACACGGAAGCGGGATTCATCGAGCGTAACCATATCGCCGTGCTTCTTTTATCGCATTTTCTGCCCAAAAAGAAAAACTCACTGAAAACCGATTCGATCAGCTGTCCTGTCCCAGCGGTGAGGTGAGTTGCCCCCCTGAAAAAGCAGGATGGAATGGAGCAAATATTTAAAACTTATGTTAAAGAACACATGGCACGAGATAATGGACAATGAAGCAACAAAACAACAAAAAAAGGTAGGACGCACTCATCCGGCTCCAAAGGCTTTTAGAGTGGAGTGTTTAAAAAGGAAGGCGACTTTATTGGTGGAACCATTGAGTAAGGATTTAATCATCTAGCGAACAGTTCTGCGGACAGGAATGACAGCGGCGTCCTAAGTGAAGAGTATTGACCCGGTCAGTAACGCTCAGTGCAAGCGCCCACATGTAGCCCGCGTACATACCCCCTTGAATAAATGATCCAATAAATCAGACAAAGCGTAAAGAAAGGAACATCTCGAGAAGCAGAGAGACACAGAGAGCAAACTGAAAAGGGAGATATTCTGCGATCAGACCGCACCCAACAACTAATTACAACGCTCAGGCAATGAACCCGGATTCTGGAGCAGGACCGCCGGGGCATCCGGGTCGAGCTAACCGGATCGAATGCGGCAGCCCAGTTTCCTTTTGGTCAGTTCATCATCATCATCCACCCCTTCTAGAACACGACCCGGTGGTAGAAAAAGTACCACCGAGCACACACTCTTGGTAACTGGTGTCATTCGAGCCGGAGGGGAGATCAAGATACCACCGACTGAACAGAAACTGAAGAAAAGCGCAGCTGGTGGTGGGCGATTCTGCTCTTTATCTGCTGCTGCTGCTGCTGCTGCTGCGTGTCTGTGTGTTTCAGGTTCTCGCGTTTGCTGTGCCGAGGGATGTAGCGATCACACGAACGGTAACAGAAGCAATACAAAACGGATCCACTTTGGACGCACAGCGAAATCTTCCATCCGGAACTCAGCGCTCGGCGAAGAAAAACAGTCCACATCGGCGCGTCCAATGAATCCAATCCATCAAGGTCGTTCATTAGCCACCCGTCTCCGAGCCTCTTCGATGGCAACATAGCTTCCAAAAATAAACTCCAGTAGCAGTAAAGCATTTAACAAGACCGAAAACAGTACCAAAGCGCAATGCCGAAGAATCAATAAGCCACCATTACCATTACCGCACCGACTGGGTGCGGAAGGGCAGCGGAAACGCGGATGGACACCGTTGCTATGACGTCTGTGTCAAGTGCCCCCTCTTCCCATGCTTCCGAACGCGTTCATGGTGTGCTATGATCACCCCGCCATTAACCATGATCGGAAGTGACTTTCTTAGCGCCGTGCAACCAGCAACGTGCTGCTGCAGCGGAAGTACACAATGTACGATGAACACACCACGAACTGAACTGACTTTTGGTCGGTAAATAGTGGGTGAACTAAGACACACACACACACACCCTTACACTTTTCCAGGGGCGCTCCATTCTCTTTAGACGAGTGCCACCCGTTCACTTCTTGTGCGTTCACACACAGCAGCAGGAACACGACGCGGTACGCCGAACGCGGAAGGGGACACACATCAAAGTGTGCGCGCTGTGGCGCAGGAGTGTCAAGTAGAGCAAGATTTCGCTCAAAAGGAAGGAAAACCACCGATCGCAGCGTTCGCGTAGCATTGCGCAATACTCCGCGTGGCTCCCTTGGCGTACGCTGGACAGCAGTATGCGGGATGGGCGAGAAGTTATTACTATGATTGCCACCGATATTGAAAACTGGACAGGAGTGATCTTTCCCAGCAATAGATACCTTGTTTGCCCCCCCCCCCCCAAAACGACCTCAGTTTAAAGCTATTAATTGTTTAATTTATCTTTGACCACGTCGGCGCGAAGAACAAGTGGCGTGATGGCGCATAAGTTACGGCAAAAAACCGCCGAGCCCAAACCGTACCGTAAACATGTCGTCTTTGTGTGGTCGTCCAGCGGGTCATGTCGCAGGCAAGGTGTGTCCGGCCTCCGAAGTGACGATGTTACGCGAGATACAAATGTCTCTTTTTTTTTTGGTTAAGCCGGTTTACCGGACATTTGACTCGATGGGATTTGGCGCGCAGATTGCATGTACCCAGCCCGAGGAAAAGATACACACAGTGTTGCCAGGTAGCGGTGAGTCATGCACAAGCCACCAAACAAATTTCCAATCGGGCGACACGAGTCGTGGTTCAAATGGGCAAGCCCGGGCAAACGGCTACGTGCCGATGTAAGCGTTCGCGGGAGCATTCGTTGGGCTTAGCGCAATAATAATGCCACAGCAGCAGCACGAGACTGTTGGTAAACAGGCAGGGGAAGGTTGTTTGCTTCCGATTGTTGACCATCGCCATCGTGCTGTGCTGTAAATATAGGGATTAGTTATTTTTATTAGCAAAATTCAATTACCACCGTGCTTTAGTATACTCACTCTTTTAAAATTAGCAATTAACAACTCCCTTTTTTCTACTCCACACACACATACAGATGACCAACAGTTGGGAGGCTGCTCGGGCTTCACTAGGCTCCCTCTCTGGTAGCAGTAGTTCGGGCAATTCCAACATTACGCTGCGGCACGAGCCGCATCACCACACGAAACAGAACCAATCGACGATGGCCAAGTACAATGCACCCTCGGGGCCCGTATCGCTCTCCGCCTTGATAGAGGCAGCCGCTCCACCACCACCGACATCGGTACCGCTAGAAGTGGCCAACAACGAGCCGTACGATTACTTCGACACCACCGTCAATGCCAATGCCATCGCGGAACGGACCAACAGCTTGCGGCGGTTGCGAAGGGCCGGCTATGCTAATCGTAGCTTCATGTACCACGGGGAATATCCCCCGATCGCCGGAATGGTAGACGACGGATACGATGACGATACGGGTGGTGGTGGTGGCGGTGGACGTCTTCCATACTACGTTGAGCCGACGTACCGTTCGCTCGAGTACGATCGCCGGCAGCGGCGCCGGCACAGCGTGCATCAGCTGGCCAACTTTAACCCTTCGTCGAAGCTGGACGATCTGAGGCAGCGGTTCGACGAGTACAGCTCATCGGCCGCGGTGCCGAGGGGAGCGTACTACGGCTACTACACGCTCGATCGCCACAAGAGCCGACAGCCTCGACCAATGGGACCGGTAAATCCACCACCGCCACTGGCACCGGCCATCGCGTACGGGAAGGCGTTCTCCTTTGGGCAGAGCGCGGCCCGGTACAGCGGGAGCCGATCGCTCGACCGCGTGCTGGTCGAGGAGGAACGGGCGGACAAGCGCAAGGGACCGAAGCGCGGTTCCCGCTCGTCGCAGGGTTCCACCGATAGTAATAATAGTACACATGTAAGTAATGCTTTGCTTTTAGCTCGTTGCACTCACGCAGTCCGTCTAATGATTGTGCTTTCTCGTTCCCCCTTCCCAGAGTGCATCATCCGGGTCGCTACTGCTGACGGTAGCAAACCTTGAGAACTTTGCCAAAATACATCGTAAAACAACTGCCGGCGGTGGCGGCGGCTCCAAGCTGGACGGTGCCGGCAGCAGCCGAACACTCGAACGATACCTCTCCTCGACGCTCGATCTGGTACCGCACCCGCATCCCGGGACGCTTGGGCGGCGATCGCGCTACAACAGCAACATCCTGCTGCACCATCAAGAGGACGACGACGTTGACGTTCATCATCATCCGGCCGACCATGCGGCGATCGACTATCGCAAGGATGGGCATGCGATCGTACCGATCGATGAGATTTCCATCGACGAGGGCGAAACAGGTGGTGGAAGCGAACGGCAGCTACAGCTTGCCACTGTCGGGGGAGCGGGCGGTGGCGGCGGTGGGCCCAGTCTCGTGTCGCCGTTCCGTTCGCTGAAGGGCGGCAAGGTGGACCCGGACTCGGTGTCCGTTGCCAGCTCGACGCACTTCACGATGGTGAACGGGATCGGTGGACCGCAGCGCGTGATCAAGACCGGGATCTGCTCGAGCGGGGGCCACCAGATCACGGTACTGATCATCACGATGAGCATCATCTTCATGATCGGTATCTGTTCGGCTGTTTTCCTGCTCGAAAGTATGTGTCAGCTTCAAACATTCAAATCATCCATGCTAATTCCTGTTTTTTTCCTCTGCAATATTTACAGTGCGTGCCAGGGAAATGCCAAAATAACGACTTTCGTTTCATCATCATCATTCGTTCGCACCACCAGAAGATACGAGAGAGAGTGAGAGAGAACCGCAGGAAGGAGTTTACGATTTACATTCGAAGTAGATTTAGCAATCAAAAACTGATAGATTAAGCGCTATCGCCCTGCAACAACGCGTTGCCATATGGAGTTAATAAGAGTTATAGTTATAGCGTATACACATAGGAAGAGACTTTTAGCTACTTTTTGCTATCCCCAAGCCCTACTTTTAGACCGATCTATGTGTGACTTACACAGTCATGTTAGCAAGCGACGGACTACTTCCCGATAGAAGCATACTTTTCACACAACTGTTATGCGTAGAGAACGACTTTTTTCACACTTTTCCTACTGCTAGGTCGATAAGAGACATAACAATGTAGCGTTTTTTTATATATCGTGCATGATTTCATGGTGAGGAACGGTATTAAATCACAATCAACTAGAGATCGGCGAACGTCCACGAGAATTGTTGCGATACTCTAGCGTTGTGTTAGACTCGCTTAGGGCATAGTAATTGTAACGATAAAAATGAGTTAGCATGCGCTCTACAACATGCCAAAATGCCAAAAGCCTCTCAAGCAGCAGAACATGTTTTTCCTCTCTACAAGCACTACGATCAACTTTTACCATTTTTAAAGCGTCCTCCTCCAACGTATCTGCCTAAAACTATCCAGTTTCGTGTTTCACTGATTCAGTTCTGTGATATTTATTAAATTATTTAACTTATGTTGAGAGGATAAAGAAATGATTAAGGAAAAAAACATGAAGTTCGCAGTGTTTTGACGTCGCTGGCCCGTACCAGTTGAAATATAAAGAAAGATTGAATATATAAAATTGAAGTAAAATGTGATCTTCACCAATGTGATACAGGATTTCTTTCGATTTTCATTCCACATACACACTCCAGTACAGTTCGGTTAGCAATTGAATTGAACGCTTAAACGATAATGCTCTATTCTCTACGTCAAATGGTGTGTATGCGTGTAAAGTACAATACAGTACAGTGGAAAGCGAACGTAGCCTACAGGAGCTGCGACGCTATCTATCATCACAACAACGCACAAACAGACACGACCGACGCGTCGTAGTGTGGTGGTGAATGGCGATGGCTTATGTAGAGTAAATACAATCGAAGGAAAAACCTCATGCCCGCGCGCCACACGTTGTCATGCACAACCCGATCGATCGTCCGACCCGTTCGGCGCCCTCAATCGGTGGAAAGTGGAAAGCATGAGGAAAGGCAGTACAGAGGACAGCCGCCTACTTAGGTAAATTTACACTTCGAAAAGTCCATCTCGGGATGCTGCTCCATGAACCTGTGCGGACGGAAAGACGGAGGGAAGGAGTTAGCAATCGCTTGCGGACGAAGCGCGGCACTAGCAGCGGTGGAGGAAAAAAAGACAAATTACTTTTTCAGCATGTCCTGCTTCTTCTGCTCGTCACTCGTCGGCAGACCCATCTCCTTTTGCCGCTGGTCGTACATCATCTTCTCGACCATGCTGCGCGTGGAACCGTCCAGATCGGACAGCTTGGACGATTCCGGGTTGATTTTGCGCGTATTGATCGGCGGGTCGGTCGTCACCAGCCGGTCCCACCAGTTCATCTGGTTGATCTTTTCCACCGTCACCACGACCGCGTTCTTCTCAAGATGCCACAGCGAGTCCTCGATTTTGATCTCGCTGCACAGCTCCCCATCAATGATGGCCGGGTGGCCCTTCAGGCCTACCTTCAGGTGCTTGCGCTGGATATTCACAACGACATCTTTCGCCTTGAGCGTAAACTTTACATCGAACGGTACGCGCAACTATTTGCATCGGGAAAAGGGACCGGACATTATGTACAAGTTTTCACGGTGTCTCACATACATTAATTAAGAAATACACTCTCTTTTACATACCTCGAGTTCCTGCAGCGTCTGTGTCCAGCTGTATTTGTCCAGATCGCACCCATTGCCACGGTTTGGTTTTAGCTTACCTTCATCACCCGGCTCTACATCCTCCGTATCACTTCCGGCCTTGTTTTCTTTGCTCTCCTCGGCTGGCACAACCTTTTCTACCACCGGTTCAGCTTCCTTTTGTCTGTGACAAAGCAGACAGAGAAAAGCTTGTGCTTAGCATTCCTTTCATTATGCCCCATCGTCACCATAGCAACCCCCGTTTTTTTCCAACCAACACACGGAGATAACCTACTTTTTAGCATCCAGCTCCTTCTGCAGCTGTTCCGCTTCCTCCTCGGTCAGCTCGGTGATGGTGGCCGATTTGCTTTGTTCCTCCTCCTCCCGCTTCTTGCGCAGCACCTCCTGCCTTCGTCGCTCTTCGGCCTCGCGCTGCTCGCGCTTTTTCCTCGCCACCTCCTGCGCTTTGGCCGCCTCCTGGCGGAAAATCTGCAGCACCAGCTTCTCCCACTCACCCTCCTCTCCGCCCACGAAAAAGTCAGTCTTTCTGTTGAGGAACCCGGCGAATGTGGCCAACATCTGTGCGCCCGAGTGAGCAAGGAAATATTTGTTAGGTTAGGTTCGTTGAGCGGAGGACGTGCATGATTTTGCTTCTACTTTACCTCCGGAACACCGCCGGAATGTTGTTCGGCCATCGCAAACAATACAGAGTCGAATTTTCCTTCCGCTTCCGCCATTGTGGGTGGCTACTTTGTTGTGCAAACTGTGGTGTCACACCAGTGGAAATCGGTTGCAATATGTACAATCTCACGCTCACGGCACTTCGGCTAACAGCGGCAGCGCTGAAACGTAAATAAATAAGTTTTCTTGTTTGGGCCGTTGCCGCCGCACTTCTTGACAGCGCTAGAATATTCGAGAAAATGTGGCCAATTTTGACCGCAGTGTCATCATCCCAGTGTGCAAGTTCAAATTGGAGTAGTCGCGTGGATGACGGCACATGATCGAGGGAAAGATTTGCTTTCATGAGTTAGTTTTTTGTGCTTGAAGAAATATATTGTTGCAAATATGAAATTAAAAGAGACAACAATACCGAAAAAAGCGCATAATACAGGGTTTACCAAGTCACTTTGCGATGTGAGCTGCACAATTCATCCTACTTGAAACGTATTTCTATTCTGATCTGCTACTTCATTTCGCCCGGAATAATTTTCTATTCCGACGCATTCTTTTTCATCACCTTATATGCAGTTTTTTCACAGGGGATATTAGCCGAAACCGTCCGCGATGTGTATATTTTTTTTCTACATTTAATTTAAGCGTTTTTAAATGCTCTTTGTGTGAACAATCATATTGTTTTACAAAGAATAATAGTTTATCTTTGTTCTGTTGCATCATTCGAGCCGAAACATGGATTATTCATTAAGTTATTAGAAATTAAACCTGAAAAGCTTTGATGAAACATGTGGGCGCTAGGTTTTAAAAATCCCGTAACGCTATATAGTTCAATAAAATGATGTGATGGTGGATGGAAAATGTTGAGCCAGTATTATATTAGTGTTTGCAGTGTGGATGATCGGCTATTTTAAAACTAAATTAAATATATTATTTATTGAAAGTGAAATATCTCTGGCAATTTTGTTATGTTTTCATTTTTTCGGATGGGATCTGGCCGTCTGATTGGTTTATACTGCCACATTGGCGATCTTCGTACAACATTTTGTATGAAATATGCTCTGTTAGATACTCGATCCTTAATCATAAACGGACCACATGACAGGAACCAGCGCGAGGAAGAGTTACAGGGTTTCTAGAGTTATTTTTTATTATTTTTTTTTTTTTTAGATTCGTTCCTTGAATTGTTGATAATTTCCCTCAGGTTTTTGTTTCGTTTTCGCTATTAACCGGTTTAATCCTAGACAAATAAACATAAATAATTTAAAGAATTGGAAGAAACGATCAATCAATTATATGAGGCATGCAGAATAATTTAGAAAGCATGAAATAACTCATCTGAAATAATTTAAAAAAAAAATAAAAGAGCCCTGCAATAGAAAAGCGAAGCGGCAAACTATTGAAAGAACATTTCAAAGAAAACACGTTGGTTTCGAAGCTTCGCAACAAGGAACGCTGTGAGATTGATAATAATTATCCATTTTAGAGGGTTTTGTATTAAAGTTTGCTGTGTAAAATCGCTTAAAAGGTATGTAAGTGATATGCTTTAATAATAGAATATGAATCGATATGAACTTTTCCATTAAAATGTGATTTTGATACATTTCAGTATAGATATGGCAGATTCCAATGTTCCGGGAGTAGATGTCCCGAATGAGACTAATAGCCGAGACAATTCTACAGATGGCAACAATCCTGATGAAGTGAATGTTCCTGGCACTTCTCGACTCAATCGCAAACATAAAACTACCAGCAATGAGGATCGTGAGCGCATCATTGCTGCAAACGAGAATGGTTATTCCACAACTTTGATAGCAGAGATGTTATCTATAAATAGATCAACCGTCTACAGTATTTTAAAAAAATACTGGAAAACAGGTGAAATTGAAGCCCAAAGACGAGGTGGTGTCAAACAGAAAAAACTTACAAATGCTGCCGTAATCCACATACAGTCCTGGATTGACGAAGATTGCTCGATCTCGCTTAAAAAGCTGAAGAGTAAAGTGTTAGAACGCCATGGCATTGAAGTAAGCACATCAACGATCGCACGTGCGATCAAAGGATTTAATTACTCTTTTAAAAGAGTAAAGCTTCTTCCCGCACGGCGTAATAATAGCAATACCGTTGCAGAACGGAAAGAGTACGCTTTATCGTATAATCGATGTACCCAGCGCCTTCCACAAGCCTCAATAATTTTTATTGACGAAGTTGGATTTAATGTTAGTATGAGAACGATGATGGGCAGATCGGAGGTTGGAACAGCAGCAACCAAAGTTGTTCCTCAACTACGATCAAGGAACATTTCGATTGTATGTGCGATGAATCGCACTGGAATCTTACACTACATTAGTCGGA
Organism: Anopheles merus; assembly: GCF_017562075.2. NCBI lineage: Eukaryota > Metazoa > Arthropoda > Insecta > Diptera > Culicidae > Anopheles > Anopheles merus. Next base: position 40,883,487 of record NC_054083.1, read on the forward strand.
ACAGAGCGATAAATCAGGAAGTGTTTGTCGATTTCATAAGACAATTAAAAGAAAACCTTAACGGGGATAACATCGGACATCCTCCCTTACTGATCATGGACAACGTGGCATTTCATAAATGCACTGCTGTTCGAGAAGCAATTATCGAGGAAGGGTGCGAAGTCAAATATCTTCCTCCCTACTCACCCTTCCTCAATCCCATTGAAAACCTTTTTAGCAAGTGGAAGACCATCGTTAAGAGAGCGAACCCACAAAACGAAGGTGAACTGATGACTGCGATACAACAAGGTGCATCGTTAATCACGTCACAAGATTGTGACGGCTACTTCTGTAATATGTACCGTTACATAGAGAAGTGCGTTTTAGGCGAAGAAATCACCGATTGAGATTTATTTAAGGTTTATTTGAACTCTTTGTTATAGTTTAGAATTTAAGATAGAGGTTTTTTTTTTGTCAAAAAAGAGCTTGGCTCTTTTCATTTCTGTTTTATATTTGTAATCATGAATTAATTTAAAAATATTTACATTTAAGTTGAACTTTTACCTTTATTACAACGTGCAGTGCATTCTAGAAGTTTAACTTTTTAATATTCTATTAGCTTTCACACAGAACCTTACATTAGTTAAAGACTATGTTCCTTTTTGAAGTGTGATTTGAATTACGGTAACGAATCGTGAAAAACCCCGAAGATTAATATTACTTTAACTGCAGTGATTGAATTATTGTGATCGATTGTGATCGAACCAGCAATTTAAAGTGAGAATAAACATAATTTTTGAAATTTAGTTTTTGTATGTTTGTTTTCTTTGATATTTTTAAACTATGAAGAGATCGAAAAATAATAAATAGATAAGGTATTATGAACCTATTTACGAGGAATGCAACCACTCTGTGCGTGTTCGAGCGATACCTTCTCTGATCAAACTTTTCGGTGTGTTCAAGCATGGACTGAGGTGGCTAGCAGGATACGATGTCTGGGGTATATTATGAGTACCGGACTCATGCCCCACCAAGGTGTTCGACAGCGATCGCCAGTTCGGCACTAGTGATGGGTAAATTCAACAAAAATCCGGAATCGCTTCCGAATGACTCCGCCAAAATTGGAAGCGGTTCCGGAAGGTAGGTGAAAAACTCCGACCTCGGAGCCGTCCGGAGCCGTCGGAGCCGTCGGAGCCGTTGGAGCCGTCGGAGCCGTTGGAGCCGTTGGAGCCGTCGGAGCCGTCGGAGCCGTCGGAGCCGTCCGGAGCCGTTAGTCGGCAGCTGGAGCCAGTTGGAGCCGTCGTAGCAGTTGGAGCCGACGGAGCCGGTTGGAGCCGTTGGGGCCGTCGAAACCAACGGAGCCAGTTGGAGCCAGTTGGAGCCAGTTGGAGCCGTCGGAGTAGTTGTGATAGTCGGAAGCATTCTGAAGCGCATTAATTTCCCGATATTAGTGATGATTTATTTAAAAAACAGCTTACGAGTAAAAAAGAGTCTTCTTCATTTATTGATATGAAGTTTTTTTTGTGTGTTTTTTTGTTTCAAAAATAAAGCCAAAAATAATTGTTCGCTCCGTATATATATAGGAAAAAAAATGAATCAAATTAGGAGGTTAAGGAGCAATAGAACTATGACGGGAGGTGGGTTTGATAAAATACGAGACAACGAGGCAGACGAGTGTAATTATGGCAGTTTTGCACGGTTGTTTACTTCGACTAACGTGTATGGTTTAGGCCGCACTTGTTTTTTACCGAATAACATGATGGCACATGGACAGGACAAAGAATATAACTATCAATCATCTGTCCATCTTTTATGAAAATAAAGATCAATAATAGTTTGATTCATAGTTTTTCCCTATATATATATACGGAGCAAACAATTGTTTTTGACTTTATTGTTTAAAAAAATACAAAAAAACATCAGAGCAATAAATGAAGAAGACTCTTTTTTTACGCGTAAGCTGTTTTTTACAATGAAATCATCGCTGATATCGGGAAATTAAATCGCTTCAGAAGACTTCCGACTATTACAACGACTCCTACGGCTCGAACTGGCTCCGTTGGCTCCGACGGCTCCGGACGGCTCCAACGGCCTCAACGATTCCGGACAGCTCCAACGGCTCCAACGGCTTCAACGGCTCCGACGGCTCCGGACGGCTCCGGGCGGAATCGACGGTTTGAATTTTTCGAAATCGGAGCCGGAGTAGCAATGCTCGGAAGCGATTCCGAGCCGTGGGTGCGATTCCGGTTACCCATCACTATTCGGCACGAGGAGCAGGAGAGCACAGCAAGCTCGATGACTGGATCAGGCGAAGCAAGACCTGTCTAAGATCTTTGATTAATATTGATTAGACCGAGGATCGTATGTGCTAGAACAACATTCACTGTCGGGCGCACCTAGAGGATTAATTAGTAATATACGTTTTAATTTCGACATATTTATCATATGCATGACAATTTAGTATAGCACTTCATTTCTTAATACTTACATTATGCATTTGTCCCATTGACCAGCAAACCTTGTTAAATCAAGCTAAAACCATCACTTTCTTTATTTTATTTAGGAGGAACGGTCCGAAAAGGGCGTATTGCTTAATTTTTCTTAATTTTTTAAAATTATTTTTCCCCCTTTACAACACCCATTTATTTTTACAGCTCTTCCAGCACCTTCTTGTAGACGGTTCCTGCTCGTCCACCTCTACCAAGCTGAGCTGTGTGACACGAAGCTGTCCTGGCAAGCGGCACGCAACGAATCCCAAATTGAGTACGGTTCCACCTCGAGTGCGTTCATGCGACGCTTGTGCACTTTCGTGCGGAAATGAGCCTGCAGTTCATGATCGTTGATGTAGTAGGCAGCACAGTGGATGCAGTAAAACTGTCCGAAACTCGGCTTGTCGAGATCGACCTCCTTTCAGCAGCTTTTCCGGGTCGTTCTTCGATTTTGTTCAAATCCTTGCGCCGATTCCATAGCCGCCACCGACGGCGCAGATGTGTGTCTCCACTGTTAATTTTTTTCCTTGTGTACGGCATTTTGATGGGTAAATGGTACCAGCAAACTTTACTTTTATTTGTCGGATTTTGTTTTCCTCCGAGCTGGACTGAAAAGGAAAACGATCTGAACCATCACTTTCTTGATGATACAGCAAAATAAACCGTTGATGATAGACTAAATGATTATGCATAGCCATTCGCTGAATGTTACTTCAGTTTAGGAAGTTGTTCCCAGCGTCCTTTCATCATTTTGTTACCTTTATAAAACGTGTAATATTACTGCAGATAGCTAATTTGTATGAAACTGTTTTCAACACCGATGTTATGTTGTTTGTTTTGGAATTTCCCGCTGGTTCCTGTCATGTGGTCCGTTTATGATTAAGGATCGAGTATCTAACAGAGCATATTTCATACAAAATGTTGTACGAAGATCGCCAATGTGGCAGTATAAACCAATCAGACGGCCAGATCCCATCCGAAAAAATGAAAACATAACAAAATTGCCAGAGATATTTCACTTTCAATAAATAATATATTTAATTTAGTTTTAAAATAGCCGATCATCCACACTGCAAACACTAATATAATACTGGCTCAACATTTTCCATCCACCATCACATCATTTTATTGAACTATATAGCGTTACGGGATTTTTAAAACCTAGCGCCCACATGTTTCATCAAAGCTTTTCAGGTTTAATTTCTAATAACTTAATGAATAATCCATGTTTCGGCTCGAATGATGCAACAGAACAAAGATAAACTATTATTCTTTGTAAAACAATATGATTGTTCACACAAAGAGCATTTAAAAACGCTTAAATTAAATGTAGAAAAAAATATACACATCGCGGACGGTTTCGGCTAATATCCCCTGTGAAAAAACTGCATATAAGGTGATGAAAAAGAATGCGTCGGAATAGAAAATTATTCCGGGCGAAATGAAGTAGCAGATCAGAATAGAAATACGTTTCAAGTAGGATGAATTGTGCAGCTCACATCGCAAAGTGACTTGGTAAACCCTGTATCTCAAATAAATAATTAATTCGACAACGAATGATTGGCATTTCCCCGATGCTGCACTATGGGATGGTCAAATAAGGTACTTGACGTCAAATAGGGCAAACATTTGCCCACTGGGACCTGGGTCGCCACTGTCACAGTGTGCAAATGTCACCCTGCTGCTTCAAAATATATTTTCTCCCCCTACGAAAAAGACGCAAATTCGGACGCCTCGCCGCGGAATAGTTTTTGTTGCTGGAGATTTTCCATCCCCCAAACTCAAACGGCATTTCCCGCAATCGGGCACGGACGAAGAAAAACGCTACCCCTTCGAAAATGTAAACGAATCGTACCGCGGCATCGTACGCTTTTTGTTTTACGGATTATTAGTTTGTTTTGGTTTTGCGTGGAACGCAAACGCTGGAGCAGCAGCAGCAGCAAGCGCCAGAGAGCAGCGTACGTTTGTGTTGCGTACGTGAGGCGGAGTACAGCGAAGCAGGCTGTATCAAGCTACGAAAAAAAAATCGACTTCCCGTCGCAGCATCGGTTTGTGGCCGATCAGTGTGATGCAATAATCGGTTCGTTTGGCAATTTAGTGCATTTTATCAGTGAACATTGGGAGTGCTTTTGGTGCGTAGTGCAAAAAACGAAGGCGAATTTATTTTGCGCTGTTGTGCGCACGGGAAGCACCAACTCCCTCTCCCTGTACCATCTTCTTTGTGCATCTTTGTATGCGTGCGTGCGTGTGTGTATGCGGTGGGTTTAAGCTGTTTGCGAAATTAGATGTGTGTGTGTGTGTGCGAATAGTATTGTAAAATTTTCCCGCTGCGAGGAGAAGAAACCAAGAAAATCAGTGTGAAGAGAATAATAATCACCGTACGGAAGAAACAGGAGAAACTCCAGGAACAGCGAAAGGCCCGAAGATCCCTTCTTTGGGTGCGGATTAGAGACGGCAAAGAAGGCGAAGAACTGTACTGCCCGGGAAGAAGTAGCAGCAAGGGAACGGAAAAAGGATTAAACCTCTACAAAAGCCATAAAATGGAGAACGGATCCGACGATCGGGTGTATGCGGCGGAGAAAATCATGAAAAAACGCATCCGGGCGGTAAGTGTTCGATTTGATGTGCGCTCGTGTGACTGTGTGTGTGTGTGTGTAGCGCATCAGTTGCATATTGGTTTCCCACCTCCCCCCTCCGCCCACTCCAAACCAAAAACAACATTTCCCTTTCCCATTCCGAGAACCCGTAAACCGTGTTTACAATCGCGTCCCTATTACGTCATCAGCGTGGCGTATACCCGCACATGTGCCAGTCTCTGTGTATGGGTGTGAGAAAGACAGAAATGCACAAAAAAGGTGCAAAATAAAATGCAACTGAAGGCGGCAAATGGGAAACGAATTTTCGGTGTTCCCCTGTTGCCAGCTTTCCTGTGTTCTGTTCTGCTAACGTAACGACGCCAACTAGATGTGTGTGTGCGCAAGGTGCATCGGTTAAATTAAAAAAAGGTCCCCCCCTCCCGTTTTCACCAATAAATGCCCTCCAGCATGACCCCACGCGATGCCATGGAAAGGCAGGCCGGCAGGCAGGTGGTATCCTTCTGCTTCCTTCCTGGTTATTATACGCTTTTTGCGGACACTTTTCGGCGAAAGTGTGCAAAATCAACCCCACAAAACGCACACACACACACCACCATCCCGCAAATTCGACGCGATGATGATCACAAACGCGTTGTAGCATAAATTGCATGCGGCGACCACAGCACACCAGCGGTTGCTATGATGGTGTGTTTGTAGCGCGTTTGTTGTTGTTGGTTGGCCTGCCGGAGAAGGATGCGAGAAAAAAAGAGAACGAGAGAGAGAGAGTGAGAGAGTGAGAGCAGGACACACGGCGCTGTGTGAGCCGCTTTTCTGCGAATGCAGCTGACCTTGACTAGGCTTGCCTTACCCCCCACCCCAGGGGTACACTGGGTGTGTGTAGTTGTAAGCCCGTTTCGACGAATTCCACGTTTTTGCGACTTTACTTTATGCTTGGCATGATGCACACCGAAGCCGGTACGCCGGATGCGCGGCGTCGTTACATACAATTTCACACACATTTAAAGGCCCCCGGTCCCTCGCCACATGCCTCTTTTCTCCTGCCCTCTTGACCGCCTGCTGTTGCATTTGTAGCACTCACACACACATACACACACGCATAAAGGCAAGTAAATTTTGGGAAAAAGCCAAAAACCCTACGACACGGCGGGCCCCTACAGTTTTTGGCTGTGCCGGTTTGTTTTGTTTGTGGGGTCCTTGGACGTCATGTTCGTATTCCGTTTTCTTCACTCCTCTCCCCACTGACACACACGTGTGTGTGTGTGTGTGTGTGGTTCCAGCCTATTGCGTAGTTAGTTTTTCACCATCAACCGGACGCCCCACATGCAAGCATGGCCTACCTTTTTCCACACCTGCATGTGTGCGGTAAAGTTGAATTTTATGATGGTGCACTTTCTTGTCCTTCCTTTTTTTTTGGTTCGTTTTATGGCCACAGGCGAAGGCAGTGGGCAATATTCATCATTTTAAATAGCTTTTGCGCTCATTAGTTCAATTTTTGGGTATGAAAATGGTAAAATTATTTGTTATGGTTTATTACAGCAATTCAATCGTTTTGTTACAGTGTGGTTTTGCTCCCACGCAGCTGCATGAAGAGTCGTTGACTCATTTAGCTTTATACAATATAGTACCAATAATTGTTTAGAATAATTAATTTAATAATTTATTTCCTTGCACTCATTTCCTCCCCAGGGCAAGGCGGAGTATCACGTGAAATGGAAGGGCTGGAGCCAGCGCCACAACACCTGGGAGCCGGAGGAGAACATCCTCGACCAGCGGTTGATCGAGATATTCGAAAAGTCGGTCCGCGGCTCATCCACCCCGAAGCGCAAGAAGAAGGCAATCATCGAAGATTCGGACGACGACGAGCTGCCGTCCAGCACGATGTCGCCCACCCCCGAACCGGAGCTGCCGAAAAAGGAGGAGCGCAAGGAGGCAAAGAAGGACCGTGAAGATAAGCATCAGCTGCAGCAGCAGCAGCAGCATCATCACCATCACCATCATCATCACCACCATCACCAGGGCGGTACAAAGAAGGAGAAGGACGTGGCCAACATTTCGAACAGCAGCTTAAACAGTGGCGCCGAAAGCTCAAAGCGAAACAGCAGCAGCATCAGCCCGAGCCACCATCATGGTGGCAGCTCGTCGACAAAGATTGAAAAATCGTCCCCACACTTGGCGTCGGGTACGGCGGACTCGTCACTAGTCGCTGGTGGAGCCGGCGGCGTCACCGGAACGGTCGGTATGCAGCCGCTGCCCAGCCTGAAGATCTCCATTTCCGCCGATCGGTCCGCCGAGCTGGTGGGCAACGATCACGACACCAACTCGAACTCGAGCGACGATCAACCGCTCAGCCACAAGGACGTGATCGGCACGAAGCGGAAGGCCGAGGTCCTGTCGAAGGGGGGCAAGGTGGGTGTGACGATCAAAACGTCCTCGCCCGGTGACGAATCGCCCAGCAGCAGCACGCTGCTGAAGGCGCAGCGGCTCGAGGTGAGCCCGCTGTCCGGGGTCGGCGGTCCGGCCGTCGCCGGCGGCTCGACCGTCGCCCCGATCAGTACCACCTTCGGCAAGCTGGACATGAAGGCGGCCGCTCCACTGTCGCCCGACACGCCCGCCTCCCGGCCCGAATCGAACATTCCGCCGCCGGCCGAACCGAACGCACAGCTGCCGGGCGGGGCGGCGGCGGTGGTGGTCGCAGCCGGTGGACTGCCCGCCGGCCGAGAGGAGGGAAACCCGCTGGAGGGGCAGGTTGCTGGCCAGCAGGCCCAGCAGCACCAGCAGCAACCGGGCGCCGCGGCGAACGGTGGGGACGCATTTCCGCTGAGCAACGGTAACGGTCCGAACAACATCAACAACAACAACAACAACCTTAACAACAACAATAACAATAACAGTATCAACAAACATGTCAGCACGCTAACGCTGTCGCCGCGAGCCGCCCCACCCCGCCTCTGGCTGCCGAAGGCACAAACGACCAACCAGGTGTTTATCACGGATGTGACGGTCAACCTGGAGACGGTCACGATTCGGGAGTGCAAGACGGAGGCAGGCTTCTTCAAGACGCGGGACATGCAGCAGCAGCAGCAGCAGCAGCAAGAGCAGCAGCAACAACTTCAGCAAGAGCAACACCAACAACAGCAGCCCCGGGTCGGTGATCTGCTAAGCAATTAAAAGAGCAGGATGGCGTGCTTTTCTACCCTACGATCCGGGCAGATCGTAGCAGTAACGTGTTTTCCTTGTACCTGTGTAACTGAGCAGTGCATTTGCGGAGGGATTTTTGTGCATTATACATACACAAACAAACACACAGCACACGTTAACATTACTAAAGAAACGGGAAAAGAACGCAAAAGCGAATGTGGCCAAAATCCTTGCACCTTGCGGGAAAAGGATATCAAATGAACGGAAAATTTACACCCAAAAACCGGGTGGGGAAATGGGAAGAAAATTGTAAATACTACAACACTGTAATGATTGTGTGTGTGTGTGTCTAGAAGAGTGAAGAGAGGAGGAGATATTCTTTGTGAAAGCTTTTTGAAGAGAAAGTCAGAAACGATCGAAAGAGGAAGAGGACAATGCTCCTGTTCTTGTTTTGGGTGAAGAATCACAAGGTGCGTGTGGAACATTTTTTGTATGTGTATGTATATAGACATTTTGGAGAGGACTTTTTTCAAGCAGTAAAAGGGTTAGAGGCTTAAGAGCTGGAAGGAAGGGGGGGAACGCTCATTGTGTAGAGCATTGTGAGCGAATTTTATTTATATTATATTCCACCAAATTATTTCCAATTTTTAAAGCGCTTCTGGAACGCATTCAACTATCGCCACGTGCGCGTTTTAATATTCAAATGGGATATCTTCTTCCGCATGGGCGTACACACACACTCACACTCCTCACTGCTGACAAAGTTAGCGTTTAAAAGGCGTTTGCGTAGGCAGATGCAGATAAATATTATTTTAAGCTTTAGTCACTTACTCAGACGTTTGCGCGTAGGTCGATGCATTGTTTTGAATGCACTTTGTTCTATTTCCGCAAATTTCACACCATCTCACACACGCGCGCACTGCAGGCGTGTTTAAGTTTAGGTTCGTTTTAAATGACGTTTCGTTTTCACTCCCATTCCCTCTATATTATTTTATATATTTTACCCATTTATCGGTATTTGAAGAAAGTATTCTCACAGTTGAAAGCATTTGGTTTTATGTTTTATCGGTAATCGTGGGGAGATAGTAGTATAGCGTAAACGTGTGGAACACGATGGCGGCGCGCTCGCCCATTTGCACGCTCTCATGCAGTAGGAAAAGCAACTTTCCAACACAACATAAAATGCTAGCTTTGTCTAAGTATATTGTAGAGTTAGTGGTAAAGGATTTAATTTAAAAGCAGCAAAGTAAGTTCAAAAAACATACCGCTTTGCATAAGCGTTTATCGAGCTTTTTGTTCTCTACCGTGTTTATTTAGAATTTATCTTTTACGCATCGTAAGTTGATCAAATCTCATGAATCGTTTCTTTTCTTTATTGTCAGTCGGCTATTTCTATACTAGATGCAGTAAGTTTTTAGTTTTTTTTTCGTTGATATACCTTACCGTGTACAATGGGTTTTTGGCATATAAGGCACAACAGTACCAGTCGTATTTATTGGCTATGGACAGGCGTGATCAGGCGTGGCCTCCAATCGAGAAGAGCAATTTTGCACTAGAGGCTTCACATTTTAAAACTTTCCATTCCCGCATGAGGAATAGAGTGAGCGAGCAAGAAAATGTTCCAATGTATCGTAATCGTCAAACGAAATAGCGCCCCCATTGTATGTGTTAGTGAAGAAACTTTCGGTGTCGTTTAGAGATTAGTTGTGCGTGCATTAGGGAGGGGAAAATTGATGGAGAAAATTGTGAAATTAATCAACAACTTATGTTTTAAATTATTCCTTAATGCTCACAAGGCAAGGCTCGCGATGGCGTATAAAACACACAAAATCGAAAAAGAAAGCATGATCAGCAGAGACACACACACAAATGATCTTTTAATTTATTTGACATGATCTTTTTCACACCCAGTTGGTAGGGGGGGAACCCATATATATATTTATCTCCGCTGTAATGTTTGATTAGAGCCAAAAGGCCTTTTAGAGGATAGACAACTTCTCCTTAGCCCTACTAAAATGGGTATTTCATGTGCTTGGATGGGTTTTTGAGGGAGAGTGAGGGAGCCTGGAAGGACCACAAAAGAGCAATACTATTTCTATCTGTTGTTGTCTTATTTCTTTGCCAAAAAAAAAAAAAAAACATCGGTTAAGCAAGAAAAAACAAACAAAACAACCAACACTTACAATAACAACTAAGCAAAGCAGCATATTCGAGCTATTTATAGAATAGTGCATTAATATCTTTCGTAGTAGTTGATAGTGACATAAAAAAACCCACAACACACAACAACATTGTACTGTTATCATAGTTTAAGAAAGTCATTAAACCACAGGCGCGTATGGAAAATCAAACCAAAACCGTTGGAGTGTGTCCGTTTGTTGAAGAAATATCACAAACTCATAAGACGCAATTGCTTCTCGCATTCGGATGCAGTAAAGTAAGAAGAGACGACGCGCTTGTTTGGCATATAATTGCTGGATTTTTACTCTTGTAAAATAGCTTCCTATAGAATGTGTATATATATAATATTCGCATCTAAGCGGAACCGATTGCCGCAAACAAAGAAAAAAAAAGGAAACAAAACCCACACACCTCTCCTCTACGATGTTGCTCGACCCCTTGCAAAGCTCGGTTACGTTCGGTGCTTTCTTCCTTTATTTCGCAAACACTAACTAAACTCCCATCGGTATGTGGGTTCACCGCCTGCTGCAACGTACGATCGTTTGCCCTGCGTTTTTGCTATGCAAATCGAGTGCACTTTTGCAGAGTACAGCGTTTCCCAGGGGTTCCCATAGTTCCTTGCACTTCTTTGGCTCTTTCTTATAAGAAAGGAACATAATAGCACAAATCCCTGGATAGACACATCCAATTGGATTTTCCAAGGAGCCTGTCTAAAAAGGGTGCCATAGAGTCCAATTTCCATCAAATGGAGTTCACTTCCTATAGGAAAGAGACAATAAAGTGTCTCACAACCCTATGAGAACCCCTGGAAAACCCTGTAAAAAGAAAAGGCGCGCTGCGGTAACAGGCAACAGGCAACAGAAGAACAAAAAAAGAGTGAGTAATAATTTACAATACGCTTCCAAGAAATTAAAGGCTACGGGGGGGCGCAATTTTATAAATTTATCGTACCGAAATACATCACGATCACTTTCAAAAACCGATTGGCAAACGGGGGGTTCACTGTATAACAACTTATAGCCACAATTAGCAACAATTAGCACCCTCTGCAGCAGCAGATTGAAGGGATGGGACGTCCGACAATCGTCGTTGATTGCCGGAGAAGCACTTTTTTTAACACGCACAGAAAAAGCGTTTGACTTTTGTGATTTGTTTAGCTAGGAAGATAGAGAGGGAATGGGCGAGAGAGAGAGGCAGAGAGAGACAGGTCGTGAAACGGGAAGATGGGAAATGTACGGACAAGAAGGAGCCTTTTATCGAGGCATCTAGCTTTTGCACTTTCGTCGATTTTTCTGCAACTTTTCGACGCGCGAATTGATCGAGAAGGGCCGCGAAAACTGTTCCTCTATAATGCCGACGGACATGGCGGTGGCCACGAACTGGTTGAGCGAAATCTCCCAGACCGCTTCCGGCGGTGCGTTGGCGGAACTGTGCCTGGGCGTACGTTCCGAGCTGGAGGAGGAAGGATTGCCGTTCGGGTCAAACTGAAACGCAACAAACAAACGATGAAAAAAAGTTAACGTGTCGTTGGAGAGTTGGTTTGAGGCTGAAGTTACGCACTACTTCTCCGCCTTCCATCGCTAGCTGGGTGAAGCTGTCGTTGCTATCGTCCCGCCGGCTGAGAATCGCATCCTCCCCGAGCGATATCAGTGTTTTATCTAAAACAGGTGAAAAAGGCAAAATGAGATAAGCTTTGGGGAGTTTACTATGGCAGGACCGGACATAGAAGCTAGAAGGCCTTACAGGACGTTTGAACCTCCTGGTCGGTTACTTTGCGCTCCTTGTTCAGTATCTCCAGCAGCGTCGTCCACAGCGAGATAAAGTTCTTCTGCGTCATGTTGGGAATGGTTTTGTACGTAAAGTTCGAGTCGGGCTCGTCCAGGAAGATGCGCAGCCCGCTGATGCTGCGCGCCTCGTTCCGACGGCTCGCCCCACCCTCATCCAGGCTGCTGCCGTACCGCTGGAAGCCAAGATCGCTAATGTCCGACCGCGAGCCGAACGATTCCGCCTCCCCGAGGTTCGTACCGGAGGCGTTGCTAGTGCTGGGACCGGCACCACCACCACCACTACCAGCAGCGCTCATACTCGCTACCGGCAGTTCCACGTAAAAGATGGACGAGGTTTCCGCGTTGTGCGAGTGCGAATCGTCCATCGAAAGGTTCGGTGTGGTCGCGTTAAACTGCGACAGCGACAGATTCTCCACGTCCGACGACGCCTCGAGACTGATGTCGATTGGCGACGGTAGCGATTTGAGCGTTTCGAGCGGATTGTCGCTAAAGAAGCTTTCTGCCTCGGTCGCCACCTCCGTGTCGGAGTCGCGCGAACCACCGCCACCACCACCGCTCGATTCCAGCTCCTGCGCAGTAAGCAGCGGCGGCAGGTGCAGGATGTAGAGGAGCTTCAGCTTTTCCGTTGCCCGCTTCGAGCAGATGATGCCGATCGCAAAGATGAGCTGCTTGAATTCGAGATATCCGCACGATTGTTTGTCCATCAGCTGGAAAGTGCACCAAAGCAGGGCGTTAAATACTTTGCTAAAACCCCAAAAGCTGCTGCAACCTACCCGGAACAGTTTCTCGGGCAGGTCAATGTTTTGACAGTGGCCCCACGGTGTCAGATCGACAAAGAGCTTGCGAAACGTTTCGTAATCCACCCGGAAGCAGTCGTACCGATTGTCGCGGCACCGTTTCTTCGCATCGTTCAGCACCGTTACGTCGTACACGGGCTCGCCGCCATTCACCGACGTTGGACGGGATCGGGCCGTTAAGCTGTTCTTCTCATCCTTCGTGTAGCAGAGCAGCATGCGCAGCTCTTCGCTGTCGAAATACCTGCAAACACAGGATGGAAGCAATTGTTAATTGCGCCACCACAAAAACGGGAACGGAATCTTTGGAATACCCATACCCATTGTCTTTGAAGTTTTTTATCACACTATTTTCCAGATCTTTCTCCAGCTGATGTACGGTCAGCCGGCGGTGCTTGTTGCGCAGTTCTTCAATCTTTTGTGATGTTATTGCCTTACCAAACTTAAGATATGCTTCGTAGATGAGCGTCTGTACCGATTGGCTCTGGAAAGCGCAAGCACAGCGCGGCGGTGGCCAAAGGTTAAATGAATGTGATCTTGCCAATCAACTCTTCTTTGCGATTAAATTACCTTGATTTGCTGCTTCTCCTTGTCCTCGATAATGATTCGCTGCACTTCATCGTTGAAGATGCCCATCAGAAAGGTGGTCAGCAGCTGCATTGCTTCCCCATCGTCGCTACAGTTCAGGAGCTTTTCCTGGTTCCATTCGAGAATTTTTAAAGCTATCTGTACGGGGAAAAAGAACCCAAAGCAAGCGATGAAATGGAATGCAATCGAAGCAGATGCTTTGAGACACACTTACAATAAAGATCACTTTTGCGCCGTCACACAGAAAGCAGTCGATAATGTGCAGCGCACTTTCGTATGGCATCACGCTGAGAAAGATGGTGAGAAACCAGGAGAGCGAAATCATCCGTATCACGCCCAGCTCGGTCAGCTTCACGTGCAGGTTGGGCAGATGACTAGCGATCAGCTCGTCCAGCAGGCCCTGATCGATCTGCGCCCCGACGACGCGATCGTTGTAGTAGTCGGGCAGCAGCGACTCGCACAGGCAGCACAGTATCCAGAACGCATCCTCCTCGTCGCAGTAGATGAGAAACACGGACGAAACGATGTTCATCGCCTGGCAGTAGCCTATCTCGGGGTTGCGCAGCGCGTACGCCTGCAGCACCCGGCGCAGGGCCGTAATGCCGATGCTCGTCTGAAATGCGGGATGCTCCGGCAGCGAGCGGTGCAGATCGCGCTCGATCTCTTCGAACGAAACGGGGCTCTGGTCCTTCGCCTTCGTCACCAGCTGCTGGTACAGGTTCGGTTGCATCATCTTCATGTGTATGGCGCCGGAAAAGATGAGCCACACTTCGCGCCGCAGCTGGTCCGGTATGCCCTCGATCACGAGGTTGATCGTGTCGGTGGTGCGGAACATTGAGATGCCCCGTCCGTACAGGGAAAAGTGTTCCTCCCAGCGTTTCATCTGTGGTGAGAGAGAGAGAGAGGAAACATTATCAGCAACCAACAAAGATTTAAAATTCGCATTTATCGTACCTTTTCCGCCTGCAAATCATCGAACGCTCGGTTGTTTGTATCTTTGTACAGATGCATCAACGGTTCCTGCTTAATCCAATCCAGATCGTCAGGTACACGGGTCGGTCTAGTAAAAGGGGGCGAAATAGAGCTCTATAACATGTTTGGCTAAAACACTTCGAGCAGTGCCACACTTACAGGACGGTTTTCGAGAGTAGTTCTGAGATTTTCGTTATCAAAAACTCTCGATCCAAGATGTGTTGCAGCACAAAGATGTTCCCATCCGAGGTGGTGATGATGATTCGATTGCTAAACCGGTTGTGTGGGTCATCGTTCTTTTCCACGCTCTGGAAGAAACGAATGTTAGATTGATCAACGATTTGTTTTTTTAAACGGAAGATTCTCAGCCACTTACAACAATCTTGCTTAACGGTATGACCAACGACACCATGCTGGACACATCGCTCTTAAAGCACAGATAGTTCTGCGACAGATAGAGCACCCCGTTGATGTGCTTCTTCGTGTACGGTGCCCACAGCGACGCCTTGATCATGCCGTCCAGTATCTCCGCCTTGGGCACGCGGAAGTGTATCCGGTACTCGTCCGACTGCTGGCGCGCGGTCAGATCGCGCAACAGCAGCGTCTTCTGGGCGACGTTCTTTTCCATCTTTTTCAGTATGACCGGATCGTGGTCGACGATCGGCCGGTCCGGATCCTGGATCATCTTCTGCATCGTCAGCTTGCTCAGCTGCTCAATCAGCTGGTACGCTTCGCCGGGCGAGTAGAGAAACACGAACGTGTACTCCTTGCTGCCCTGCTGCCCCGCCCGGACCGTGATCGTGTTGCCGGACTTTTTGATATCGGTCAGCTCGTTGTACCGGAAGCACAGCTTGCTCTCCGAGCCGAGTATGTACGAGTAGAAGCAGATGTGGTTGAGCGACAGGTACAGCTGGCCCTGGCGCGGTATCTTGCGAAAGTAGCTACAGTAGTAGTAGTTGACCAGCTTCTCGTCCTCCGGCATGCGGAACTTTTCGCGGAACTTGCACACCGCCACCTGGAAGCTGGTGGGATCGTTCTGCTCCTCGGCCGGCCGGGAGCTGTGGGCGAGCAGGGACTGGATTTTGCAGATGGTAAAGTTGGTAATCTCTTCCTCCGTTTCCATCTCGTTGATCACGCGAAACAGGTTCTTCGCCAGCCAGTCCCAGTCGAGCATAATCGCTTCCAGCGTGATGTCGGCGGCAATTTCTGTGCGAAAGCGGAAAGGGGGAAATAAATTAACAAAAAAAAAAAGGTATGACGTCGTGCTGTCCCTGTTTTTGATGCATGTCATCCGAATGAATGATGCCTTCCTCGAAGGCACATCCATTCGGTAGGGTGCTTATCGCTTAGCTCTGGCGGGCAGAGAGGTCTGGTACGCTGGGCCGTTTTTGATAAGCTCAGCGCGCACCAAACACGAGCGTCCACAGGCCGCACACAGTGCTGGGGAGGAGTTCAACTTACCAAAGCATAATCCCGTCGACGGCTGGCAATGCAAAATTCTGTACGGGGACGGTTTCGTGTCGAGTACGTTGTCCAGCGTTCCCACCAACATCGAGGAAAAGCCCCGCAGACTTCCATGCCCTTTGCGGTGTTGCAGCAGGAAGTAGCGCGATGTTACCTTCGTTGTTTCGTTCACCCTGTTCCGACAAACGACAAAGAGAGAGAGACAAAAAACAAGAAATGTACAAAATTAAAACGTGACCGATGTTACAAGCAAAAGAAAGTAGTTTTGCGTCCATTGTATTGTTATTAGTCACACAGCATGTGGCGATAATCTATCTGAATCATCCACCCCTCCGCGCGCGAACGCTGGACCCTTGCTTGCAGGGAACGTGCTGATGCTGGGCAATATGCAACTGCGCCACAGATAGAAGACGGACAGGTCCCCCCCATACACACGGCCCTCCGCGACAACGACAAACCACCAAACATGATACGTACCACAGCGCGTACGGCATCGAACATTCTCTCGGGGGGATCCACATTTTCGGGCGTTCACTTTCCGGGCGAAGGAGGCCCTGTGTTGCCGTGCAGCGGTAGACGGGAAAGGCGAATTTGCACGTACACTCGCGCGAAGTTACATCAATTACATGAGCAAAGCAGTTAGTAAACAGTGAAGCGATTGGACATTTTTGTTGTTCTTCTCGTGTGTGTGGGAAAACGACGACTGTCAAGCCGCGGAGTGTGTGCGGTGCGCTTGTGTGTGTGTGCGTGTGTGGGGGTAATGTTGTGACATTTGGCTACGGAGCGCGCGTGCAGCCCGTCGAGCGGCGGTTATAAACGGAGGTTTGTTTTGCAGTTTGCCGGTTTGGTGGAATTCCGTTGCGGTTTTTGAAATTTGGTAATCAGCTGATTGGTGCGATGGGCGTGATTGTGATGGTGGTGTATTAATTGCCACGCATGGGGGAATTTGTACTGCCAGCAGGTAGTGGTGTGATGTCCTCGAATAGTCCAGTGTGTAATCGAAATAGAAGCTAATAAGAATCGTGTTGAAAACGTTACCTGGCCCATATGATATAACGAAGGAACGACGCATATGTACTTGCAGCTACGATTACTATGTCCTTTACGACGCGATGGAAAAACTTCCTAGCATTGCTACTCCGGATACGATTCCAGCTAAATCAAACCGTTAATTCCGCCTGGAGGGGTCCTCGGTCCTAGCCTTTCGAAGCTCTCCGAAGCCGCCCAGAGCCGACGGAGCTGCTTCTGGCTTTGCCCGAGTCATTCGTAAAGGATACGGGATTTTGGAATGAATGGGAATAAGCATTCTGTATGCATATTTCACCCTTTTCCGTATCAAGAAACGATAAAAAAAAGGATACGATCCATCGCTTGATAATCCAACACAGCGTTTGTTGACAGCTTTTGCTAGCCTCAGGTAGATGGCGCTAGCCCAATACTAAATTACGCTATCGAAAACGTCCTGCATACCCACGATTACAGGAATATATAAATAGATCATTTATGCACTGAAAGAGGAGCGATTGTAGTCAGTAGGTTACATGCATACAATAACAAAATGACTTGGTGAAGTCGCGTAATGCTTTATGGAACATTCAAACATTTAAAAGTCTGTAAATGGTATTCGTAGTACGAAGTATCCCGAAATCTTTCTCTCTTTCGAAACCTCCAGTCAACGAGATCGCTAAAAGCAATGATGCGGACTGGGAAGATGATAAGGCAGTCCAGCACAGGTTATGTCTTTCATCCCCTACGATCATTCAGCCCAAGAGGCAGGCTGAAAATAACATGTGGCCGAAGGACTACTGAAGGACGTTGAAGAATCGTACCTCAAGCTATTCCTAAGTATATACACATAAAACTATTCGAAGAAATCAACTCAACTGCGAACTAGTTTTGGATGTAACATGTAGCACAATACAGGAAGAAATGCAACACCCTGTGTCGGTTTAGTTCATTTATTGTTTGTACCGGCTGGTTCGGTTGCACTAACACGCTATCAGAAAGGCTAATAATGTCCTCAGGATGATGCGGAAAAATTGAAGAATAAATGTTTCAATTCATACCGTCTATGCACTAATCTAGTGTAAGTGTAATGCCAAGAGCCTCAGCGCCCTAACCAGGCAGCTGCACGCACCGTCATCCCTCCTCGCCCTCTCGCCCAAAACGGACAGGCAGGCTTATGCTCTTTCTCGCTCTCTCTCTCTCTCTCTAGTTACGTTAGGCTATCTAAAAAATATTGAAGTAAGATAAAATTCTCCTTCCATAAACGCACCCTCCTTGCATGTGGAAAGGAATTTCTCACACACACGCGCAATCATCCTGTGCCGCCGATCCATCCGCTGGTCCAGTGTTGCTTAGTGGCGTTTCTTAAGTAACCCTCCTTGAGGCGGTCCAGATTTGGCCGTTCTAACTGTCTTTCGAGCGAAGCAAATAATGTGAATAGCTTTATATGTATATATATACTCTCTCTCTCTCTCTTTCTCTCTTTCCAAGCTTTGTGGAAAAATAAAATATCTGTTATACAACAAGAAACATAAACAAGAAACAAATCCTCCTTCCTCCTAGCTCGATCGCATCTCTCTCTCTCTCTCTCTCTCTCTCTCTCTCTCTCTCTCTCTCTCTTGCGCACACTCACATATACACATCAAACGATCCAATACTTTTGCTTGGCTTGGCCAGCAACACTACACAACACTACACAACAACAATCTCCTCCAACCATCCCTCTCTCTCTCTCTCTCATACACACACACACAGTTAGCAAAACATTGGGGCTTTAAATAGGTCACAAAAATACACCATTTTGATATTTATCTCGTTTGAGCTGTAATAATGAAACAATTCGATTCCTCCGATGCCACTACACCATGGGGAGTCATGAGCTCGTTCGTTCCATTGCAGGTGATGTGAAGGTACAACATAATGGGGGGACCAATAAGGGATCGGTTACCGATCAGATCAATTCGGTTCAAACTGTTTTTGATTGGATTTTGTAATTCGATTACATTTTGCTGTGCGCCTGTTTTCTTTGTTTATTTTTTTTTGCTTCATCTCTTTATTGCCCCCATCGCGCGGTTGTGTTCCGATGCATTCCTGTAAGTAATACTGATCACAGACTGTTGTAGACACGCACACCTAAACATACATTCAAACACACACACACTCAATTTCCACGTGTGAGATGTGGTTTTTCGATCGCGTTTGTTGTCCTTCGCGTTTCTCTCTTTCTTTCTCTTTCTCTTTCTCTCTCTTTCTCTCTCATATTTCCCTTTCTGTCTTTCTCTCCCTCTTACTCGCTCTCTCCTTCCCTCTAAAGAAGAGAAGAATTATGGAGAATAGATTGTTGCTTTTGATTTATGCTACGGTTTTTTGTTTTTAATAGAATTGCCTACTCCTACGCCTAATAATTTCGTTACGTAAAAGGAGACGTCTTTTCACTATATATGTGGTGTGTGTGTTTTTTTACGCGAAAATTGTTGTTTTTTTTACTTCGGTGTTGTTCCGCTTCTTCTCCTCCGTTGTTGCTCCGCTAGTTAACATGTGTTTGCAATAAATATATATTTAGGGTTGGTTTTGTTGCCTTTAGGTGTTGCTTGGTTGCTGTGTTTTAGTTTTTAACGTGATCGCTTTGCATTTGATCATGCAGATCGTCCTCGACAGATGATCGGCTGAAGAACGGTAGACAAAATTCATGAAAAATTCAAGCCGTTTGTGTTTGAGCCAACAGCTCAAAAGTAGGCTCAGTGCGGCGTAGATTGCGCAGTATCCCCCGGTCCTTAAGCAGGGATGGGAGCCTGCTCGTAGAAATCGGGCTCATCCTCTGCGCCTTCGTTCGGTTGGCTTCCATCGAGCTAAAAGTTAAGATACAAAAGCGTTATTTTAGTGATCTCTGGACCCTGGGGAAGAGATATAAAACTTACAGCACGCAACTCCAGGGGCGAAAAGATGCTCTCCAGCTGCTTCCGGATCGGTACCATCATGATCAGGAAGAAGGGAAAGGCGAGCGAGAACGGGGACGACTTGACCGCCCACAGCATGGCCAGCGCCAGTATCTGCACGAAGGTAAACAGGTGCATCTTCCAGGTCGGGACGCGTCGCACGAATGGCACTTGTGGATGGTGCTTCACCGGCATCAGGTACAGCCGCAATCTGTGTGGTTGGAATTTCCAAGAAGTTGCAGTGAAGACATGATCCTGCCTAGAGTTCCACGATCATCGATGGGATACTTACCGCTCGAAGAACTGCACACCGCTCATGGAAGCAATGCCCATGTACAGGAACACACCGAACAGTACGGACATCGGGATGAGGCGCAAGATTGGAGCCATCGTTACGGACAACCCGACCATAAGCGACACGAAGAAGCCCGATATTCTTTGCTCCTTCACGTCCGTAATGTGCGGCGCATCTCCGGGGGCGTGCGTTCTGTGGAGAGGATTTGATTTTGGAGTTAGATTTCTACTGGTACGACCACTGGTTCCAACTACCTACCTCGACATGATGGTGACGGCTGACACGTGCGTCACCGACCGTACGGTGGCGGCACAGTGCCACGGCATACCGAAGAACCCGCAGACGGTGTTCAGGAAGCACAGCAGCACAATGTCCATGTGCAGGCCCGAGCCCTTCTTCAACCCCCGCTCGGGCTTGTCCACGATCAGCTCGGAGATGTGCGTCTCCATGAAGATCAGGATGTACACCAGCAGGGCGGGAATGCCGGCAACAAACGGCATCCAGCCGGGAACGCCACCGAGCGGAATGATCCATCCGCGGCGCGTTTCATCGCTCGGCGACAGGCCTTCCGGTACGCTGAGCTTCTCCGTGTACACCTGCGGGATCATGTAGTCGACCAGCACGAACAGCGCGATCGAGATCGGCACACCGAAGTCACCGAGGGCACGGCGGGCGTTACGCCCCAGGAAGTGGGAGTTGCGGAACAGCTTCAGATAGTAGGCCAGCGAGAACGTGCCGAGCGTGAGGATGGTGCAGAAGAGGGCCGTGTTGGGTCGGTTCAGTGGCCCGGTGCCGTCTTCCGGGATGAGCAGATTGGCCGCGTCCTGTGCCATTGCGATCGTACCGTTCACGGCCGTTGTTAGACTCTCGGCCAGCAGCTCGGAGGTGGGTGTCGTTCCATTGCGCTCCTCCTCCAGGTAGGGCATCGGGAGCGGCTGTGGCTCGGTGACGTTCTTGTACAGGTACTCCGCCAACAGCGGATGGCGCTTGTACACGGACAGCAGCTTCATCACCGTCTCGACGATGTAGATCAGCGTGATGAGCGCGGAGAAGATTTCCTGCGTAAAGCGCGTGAAAAGCCGCACGTACACGCTGCCCTCGAACGCGGACACTACCAGCGCAATCACCGCCAGCCAGCACCCCACGTACACCCGCACCGTGAGAAAGCTGAAGTCGTTCGAGATGCAAAACTGGTTCAGCGCTTCGTCGAACAGTAGCAGCGGCCCAGTCGTCCCGATAATGACCAACGGCTGTCCCGCGAGCAGATGAAACACCAGCCCCACCATCGAGGCCGACACGAGCGTTTCCGAGATGCCAATCAGGTTGTGCGTCTTGTCCGAGGACAGCCCCCCGAACGTGATGGCCGTCGACAAGGCGGCAAAGTACATGAAGATGGTCGCCGCCAGCGTTTCCGTGTTCAGCCCGTCCATGATGTCGCTCTTGTACATCGGGTAGCGCCGCTTGATGTCGTTGATCAGGCCGCCCCACAGGCGGTTCGTCTTTTCCAGCGGGTTTTTGGGTGGCTTCTTCCCATCGCCGCCACCACCATCGCCCGCACCGCCAGCTGCCGCCAGCAGCTTCTTTTCCTCCTCGCTCGTCAGCAGCTGCGACTGCTTGCTCTTGATCTTCTCGTCCAGCGCTTTCTTCTTGCGCAGCCGAATCATGTCGCTCTTCGCCTTGAGCTCCTCGAACGGCAACAGTGCCTGCCGTTCCCATTTGCCCGGCGGCAGCACGATCGAGTCGTCCAGGAACTCGTTGATCGCGGACAGCAGCTCGCGCCGATCGTCCGCCTTGTAGGCGATGTCGTGGAAGTGCTCGTTCGACATGAGCGTGGCGATCGACCGGCCGACCTCGTGGTAGTCCAGCTCCGTCTTCTGCGGCCCGAGCAGAATGAACAGGAAACGCACCGGGATCGGAACCTCCGTGATGCTGGGCATCGGGATACCTTCCGCCAGGCGGACGAACGCGATCGTGGGCTGCTCGAGAAAGTCGACCGCACCGACGAGGACGGTCGTCGCTTCCGCCCCCTCGGGGATGCGCTTCAGGATGGATTCCTTCTGCGTGCGCATCTTGATGTCCTCCTGCGAGGAGGTGTACGTTTCCTCGCTGATGTTGATGCGCGTCTCACCGTGGCCACCGCCGTGCCCATTGATCTCGGTCGCCGGTACGATGCGTGGCTTCTTGTCATCCACACTCTGGGTGCGTTTTCGGGAGGGGGAATCGGTGGTGAGATTGAATAGGAGGAAAGATTGAATTAGTTGGTGGAAATGGTAGCGTTTCGTTAACGGGAGGGATAGACTATCGGAACGATATAAAAGTTCGTAACAGGGGTAAAGCATTGCCAGGAGGAGATTAACTATTTAACTAAGATAATTACACCTTAACCCTATAACACCATGCTTCCAAAAAGGCAAGCTAAATCGATCATACTGTACATGCAAGCAATACCCAACAAACACAAAATATAAAATAAGCGTGCAAGGTTAGAGCATTATAGAGGCTAAAATGATGCAAATGTTTGTAATATTTACAATTCTCCACTTATTAATTTGTACATTTTTTATGAACAAGAAAATATGATCCTAAAATATAAAATTAAAAAACCTGTAAAACTATGAAAGCTAAATAATTCTAGAATGTTATTTAAAAACGATGAAAAACGATAAAAAATAATATAATGTAATACTAAGAACATTTTTAATAATTCTATAAAACATCTAAGGAACTGATCTATAAACTATAACTAAATAAAAAAACTAAAGATTAATAAATAATCTAACAACTTAAAACGTAAAACCTAAACAGCAACATTAACCAACAAGAAAGAAACAGGAGCAGTTAATCTCGCCTATTAAACAAAAGAACAAACAGAGCAATGACAGGAGTAAAGAGTGACAGGCTCAAAACACGCAAGCCACATCCGTTTAAATCACTTCTCCTCGCCAACTACGATCAAACTCGGTGCAAATCAGGAGTGTGTGTGTGTTTTTCTGTGTTCGTGTGCGGAAGAAGGAAAAGCGAAAACAGAGAGCAAAACTTGTGTTGGCCACTAATGTGTGCCGTGTTTGAAGGAAAACACATGATATAAAAAAACACTGCCTGTGTGTGTGTGTGTGTTGAAAGAGGGGGAGAGAAGGGCTGGTTGGTTTCGATATTTATATTAATTGATTTACAACTGTCAGCGATAAAGGTGAGTTATTTCGTCGCATACCAACGGCACTGGTGACCGTGGTTAGGGTCACCGGTGCTGCCGCGGCTGTCGCCGTGCTGCTGCTGTCCTGGCTGCCGGACCGCCGGCACCGGTGCGGACCGGATGCGTGCCGCTGGTGGCGCTGCTGATCCTTGGCCGGCTGATGCGCCGGCTGTTGCTGATGGTGGGTGTGGTGGTGGTGGTGGTGGTGGTTCCGGGAGGAAAGGTTCGGGCTCTGGCCGTACACCGAGTTCGGGTGCAGCGAGGGCGGACTGAGCGTGTAGCTTTGGGTGGGGCTTACGAACGAGTTGAGGCGCCGGACGCCCACGATCACCTCCCCGTGGCCACCGTCCTCGGCCCGCATCGACAGGGACTGATGGAGGCGGTGGAGAGTAAAGGAGTGGTTTGGGGAAGAAACAAAATCGAAAGAAAGAAAAGAAAAAAAACACATTCGATTGAAAGCACCCAATGCGAGCCTGTTGCTCCCTGTGTCTGTTTGTTCCTTCTCCTGTCTCTCTTTGCTTCTCTCTCTCTCTCTGTCTCGCTCTCAGTGGATCAAAGCTCCACTGGACCATGTGGAACACTCCCGAATATTTAAAACGATTCTGCTCCACTGCCAAAACTCAGGGTCAGGATGGACGGATGTGAGCTGATTATGAATAACATTCCATCTATGTGTATTGCCATGAATGTGAGTGTGTGTGTGTGTGTCTGATACGAGATAATGGTACAGATGGTACAATACTACACGGCTAGATGGAGCGAACGGTGGTTGGTGGAAAATGATATCATGTTCACCGAAATTTCCGCCTTTTTCCCCCCGATTTCCGGAGGGAAAGGAGTAACGAAAACAAAATAATAATCAATAACACATCCATACACAGGTATCTGTGTGCCAGAGTGAATAGCTTTCTGGGGGTACGGGTCCAATATGATGAGCCCAAAGCCAAGCACACGACACTAAACGACCATTCACAAGCGTCATACATAGTCATCGCTAACCCTTGAATGCGTCATGCAAGAACTTGTAGTTTTATTAGTAATTCATCACTAAATACGACCACTATTAGGACACTATCCTTTTTGATTTCGCCTGCTTGAGGTGCAAATGATTCCATTCCAGTTTTGGGCACTGCTCCAGTTATAATCGATAACTGCGCTGTATTTTTTTTTTTATCTTTCTTCATATTTGTAAGGAAAAATAGCTTTAGCAGCAGGTCCTAAACCATAGAGGTTAGCAGTAAATTGCAACCACGGAGTTGTGGAGCAAGCTGGACTCACCACAACTAAATCCTCAAAACGATTCAAACTTTTTCATCCAACTGTCAAAACTTTCCCACAGGTTTTGATCAAATGAATGACTCGACCTCTGTAATAGGTAGACTTTACATCCAAATTTCGAGGCGTACGCAAGGCGGTCTAGATAGACTGCAGGTGGGTTCTTGCCTCTGATTTTGGTAGCAATGATGGATGGAGATTTCTACGGAGATTAGCAGCAAGAGAGTTATGGTTGTTAAGAACTTTGTTTGAGTTGCTAAGGAACTCTTGACTCCCAAGCTGTCAAATGAAGTTTTGCCAAAGTACAGTGTTCGGACCGACCTGTAGTAATTGATGGACCTTGGGCGTACGAGAGTTGAAGAGTTTCATTGGGAGACTGTTCAGCTGTCACAGTAGGCATATTGTCTCTTTGTAAATCCTTAATAAGAACATGAGCTATAACGATTAAAGAGAGTCCACACAAATGTATCAATAACTGCTTCTTCTTCTTCTTCTTCTTCTTAGTTGGCAGAACAACCTTAGTCGGTCGTGATCTGCCTACAGCCTACCCTACAGCGCTTGGCTATCTGTGTCTATGTTGTGTACTCATAGTAGGATAATCAGGCTTGAACCATGTTGTTCTGTCGTGCAAGTTGCCATCTGTAGCACGTGGACGTGATCAATAACATCTACAGAAAATTTACATTTAAATCTTAATTCTACCGTCCGAAATATAAAATATGATCAAAATAGGGGATGTGATAAGGAGATAACCAATGATTTTGCTTGAACCAGTCCAAACCTATTCCACAACCCAATTACCCATTGAAGCTCCAATTTTTTAAAACCATCTGAAAGCAATTTTCACTCGCACGAGCACTTCAAGGGTTAGCAACGTTGCCACCGGCACCAACATCCCTGTTTTCCCCCCCCCCCCCCCCCACATTACAGTTACAGCCACTATCAATGAGCGATGGTGTGACCCTTTCCCAGAGCGGTTAATGGTTAATGCAGCTTTTGCGTTAGTATGTGAGTGTGTTTGCGTGTGTTTGTATTTACGAGAAATATTTACAGCACTATAGGAAGAGTGAGAGCTCTATTGATTACCGATTGGTTAGTGTTTGTGTTAGTAGTGTCAGTAGTAGTGTTGCTGATAAACACCAAATGTTCCATGCTACGATCATACATACGAAATGCTAGGTTCTAAAAGTAGAAATAAAAAAAAACGGGGAAAATGGTGGGAAACACAAGATCGAGTAACGAAAGATAATCAGCGTGTGTGAGATGAGCGAGTGGCCGAACAAGAAATGGGGAAGGAAAGAGCGAATGCGCGTACAACGAATCAATTAATTTAATCGGCAAAAGGCTACGCCACCATGGCGTAAGTGTTTGTGGGCTGAAGGGGACCTTCGTCCGTCAATCAAGCTGCGATGCTGCTAGTGAATAAATAATTGTCTCTTCCACGTTTCTTCCTTTCCCATTTCTGTTCCCGGCAAAACGGAACCCTCCATCGATCCACTTGAGGTTGGGCGAGGTTGTATGACGCTACCGAAGTTAATTAGTGATGAGAGGGTGATGCGTAAAATGCGACAGTACTAACACACTACGGATGGGTGTTGTAAAATGGCGGAAGTGTCCAAAATGGGCAACAGTGTGTTGGTGTTGTGGTCCGTGTGGTGTCTGTGAGACTGTTCATTCACACCGGACCCGGACGACTCACCTGCAGGCTCGTGTAGCTGCTGTACTTCCGCTTCGGCCCGAAGGAAAATCCGCCGTGCGAGCTTTCGTTGACGTGGCGATGGCGCAGCAGCAGCGCTCGCATGATGACCGCCTTATCATCCTCGTGGATCAGCTCATCAACGACCATCTAAAAAAAATGGGATTGGGAGAAAGAGACGGTTCTATTTTTGAGACCGAAAAAGGGGACCACCTCGCGCGCCCATCCTTACCTGCTCCACCACGCGGTACGCCACCGAGGGCAGATCCTTCTCCTCCAGGTCCATCAGCACGACGCCCGTCTCGAGGCAGCGGCGCAGATTGAGCAGCGAGTGGAACGACAGGGAGGCGACGTGCGGCCGGCCCCACCGGTCCGCGCCCTCCTCCACGTCCTCCTCGTACTTGATCCAGCGGGCCGTCTCCTTCCACTCCCGGTCCTCCCCGCTGCCCGTCAGCTCGTCCAGCTGCACGAACACCTCGTGCGGGCTGTGGTCGTACATCTTCTTGTACTTGCTCGAGGGCAGCAGGTGCTGGAGCGGCGACGCCGCCTCCTTCCGGTTGATGTTCACCAGCGACGTGCCCGACTGGGCACTGACCTTGTGGCGGCGCAGGGCCCGCGGATCGTCCGACCGGTGCGACGTCAGCTCGTCGATGTCGGCCTCCTGCAGCGTCGCATCCTCCGGCTGGACCGAGATGCGGCGCCCGGTCGGGCCACCCTCGGTACCGCTCTGCCGTCGCCATTCGGGGTGATACTCTTGCAGCGAAAACTTCCGCGATTTGTGCGGATGATGCCGTCTATGAGCAGAGAAATAGTGTTAATGTCTTGCTTGTTCGATCGCTTTTCGCACCATCAACGCCTCAAACAAAGACAAATTGCTGCTCCGAAAGAGCCGGGGCCCATTTCCGGGACACGGATATTGAACGACAACAATGGCAAACGGAAAAGAGAAGACGGTTTATCATCATGCCAGACTGCCCGCGGGTACAGCAATGGGACGAAGTGAACAGGGTTTTGCTGCATTCTTTCTAATGCAATCTGGCATGAAATACAGTGCGTAACGCAACTATGCAACCAAATGCAGTTTTCGGGTAAAATAAACAAAAAGGTTGTGTTACGCACTGTATTAGGGTTTCTTACTTGAACAGAGACTATTGGCATACTTAATTCGGACGTGCCAGCTCTGTACAATAGAGTGAGAAACCCTGTAAAAAAGCGCTATAAAAATGTAAAAGAATTAGCATTTGATCAGCAACTCAGTATAACATTACAAGTTTAAATAAAAACATTAAAGCCATGCATTTTGCACAAGTAGAGAAAGAAATGAACAAAAAAACATATGCGCCCACTTCTCAGACCTGGGACGCCAGACCACCCCATCATACCCACTAACCTTTTGCTTCGGACGGGTTTGCTTTGCAGCAGTTTCCTTAAACGATTAAACGCAACGCGAAACGGGAGGAAAGGACAAAACTTGAACGTGAGCGTGACAACTTTGTGGTTGACATGTTATTGTTTTGTTTTTTTTTTTAATGTTTCTTCGATTAAGTTTACGTCCCTTGTTTATCCGTTCGGATTAAGGGGTGAAAAGTTTTAAGTGCATTGTGTGTTGGATTTCAATGGGAAATTTCACCCGAACAAGAAAACACTAGAACAATGCAAGGGTTAGAGGGGGGGAGGGGGGGCGAGGGCGGAGCCGACCACTCAAGAATACTTTGAGTTGAGTTGAGTACCGCACGCCCTATTATGCCACACCCGCATCATTGGCACACTTGAGCCCGATCGCACAGTGGAAGTAGGTTTTTTGCGCCCCTGGAAGTTATGCTACACCGCACCCGCAAAAGCCGGCCTACTGACTAGTGTTGGGTAAATATCTGATTCAGATTCATGATTTTGAATGAATCTTTGAAACGATTCAATTAATTTTAATCCAGGATGGAAAGATTCAATTAATGAATCTCTAAAGATTCGGGATGCATGAAAGATTCACGAATTTCTCGATATTCCTAAATCTCCAAAGATTCATAGAGCTTGAGCTTCTAATTATTAATCAGTACTGCAAAATGTCACTGTCATTGTCATAAAAAAATCTTACTGAAACAAAATCAATATCAACGTCACGTACTCTATTGTGATAATCATAGGTGATACTCAAAGCGGTTGGTGTGACGAATACATGATTAATGACCTTTTTGCGACTATCGCTTGGTCAGTCCTTTTGCCATGACTTTTTTTTTAACTGTTCTGCAAAATGTCACTGACATAGTCATGACAAATTCCAGCTGACACAAAATCATGTCAGCGTCACGTTCTCTACTGTGATGATCAGAGGTGAGCCTCAAACAGTTGGGGCGACCATCACATTGTGTGCAACCAACTCTTGGTCAGTCACTTGGTCGGGACATTTTCAGTCGGTGATCATCATGATAGTCATGGGTGAGATGCGGTGCCTACTAGTGGTTCCTGATGACAGAACAAAATGCGCATGGATTTTCGCTCTGTTTCACCCGACAGAGCATCAAACCAGACAGAGCGAGAAAGAATACCCATTTTGTTGCTTAGAACCAGACGCCAAGTATATTCCACTAATGTCGTGATTATCGCCGACAAAAATCTCATGACCAACTGAGTGACCAAGAGTTGAGTGCTAATCAAAATGTCACCAAGCATGTGATTGATCCTCCAACTGAGTCTCGGCACGGATCATCTCAATTGTGTACGTGAGCTGATTTGAGCTTCATTTCAGTCATGAGTGTTGGTGGCTGAAACAGTGACATTTGGCAGCTTGTCATTCAGAGTATCACGTTGGACTTAAGAATTCGCTTGTCGCGTTCGGCATGTCATGACGCACTTTTACTAAGTATCAGCAATGAGCATCAAGCTGCCACGGGGATATGTGAATTGTTTTCGTTGGTGAAAATCTCGTGAAGCTCATGACATTTTGCAGCACTGTTATTACAGGGTTTCCCACGATTTATTAATCAGTTCCCATAATTTTTTGGTGCGTTTTCACGATTTTTTGGTCGTATCCAATAGATTTTTGGTTCGTTCCCTTAATTTATTGGTATTTTCCGATGGGATACCAATACAATTGGACCAAAAAATTCTGGGAAACGACCAAGAAGATTGAAGATTGTGCTTTTATCAATATTTAGAGATTTTTGAATCTTTGGAACTTCGATTCGAGATTCGAATCACTCAACGAAAGATTCACGCAACCCAACGCTTCTACTACTTACTCGGTACGCCGCCGGCGCTCCTCGTTAGTGTCCTCTAGCGGCAAACCCTCGATCGGCGCTCCCTTGTTGTCTTTGTCAAAGTGCACATTCCTTCTGGCGCTTGTGTCCTGGAGGGGAGAAAGCAAATGCTCGTATTGATCACCAATCGTCCCCACAAAGCGCTACACCCCCCCCCCTCCCACTACTTACCCACTGTTCGCCCTGCACCGTGCCCTGATCGACCACTGGCTCGTCGTGCACGGTTTCGCTGAAATCGTTCGACGTGTTGTCCGCTAGCGTGGTGTTGTTCGCGGTGGACGAGAGTTTCGTGTCGGTCGGCTCGCTCTTGGACGAGAACGAGATCGGGCTGGTCGGGGTGGTGGTCGGCGGTGACGCCGCAACCGGCTTGCTGCGGCCCGGCTGCTCATTGCTGCTGGCGGAGGGCTTGTTGTTGCTGGTGGTGCTGCTGCTGTTGTTGTTGTTGTTGTTGTTGCTCGCACTGGACGTGGCGTCCGCGCTGTCCGGGACGCGGTGCGCTTCGTCGTACTTGAGCGGCGAGTTGTCCAGGATGACTTCGTCCTGCAGCC
This sequence comes from Anopheles merus, assembly GCF_017562075.2. Lineage (NCBI taxonomy): Eukaryota > Metazoa > Arthropoda > Insecta > Diptera > Culicidae > Anopheles > Anopheles merus. The sequence goes on from NC_054083.1 coordinate 40,913,678, forward strand.
GGTTCAGTTCGAAACGTTCCTTCTCGGCGGTCGTACCGAACACGCGCTCGATTTCGTCGTCCAGGTGGACCTCGTTCGGGTCATCGTTGCTTGTCTGTGCGGGAGAATGGCAGTTGGGAATGTTAGTTAGTTCTGTCAATTTGACTGTCGCTTATCTCGTAGCGGATTGTTCAAGAAAATTCCTTTTGCATATTTAATCCTAAAATCACAACTTGTTGCACCGGCTTTTATCACCGCTTTCATCGCAGAGAAAATGAAATGTAGAGAGAATGGAGTAGGAAAGGAAGAATCTAAATTAATTTATCGAAACGGTTTAGGTAACACACACACACAACAAGCAGACCCGCAGCAATCAACACGACCGTGTACCGTGCTAAGCACCGTAGTTGCCGCCAGTCACGCGATCTCAGCTTTATCGAACGTCATCGGTCAGTGATTATTTGGAACATTTCGAGGAACGATGGTGGCACGAGAACAACCCCTCGCTCCAGGGTTCGGTCACACTGCTCGGTACATTATTTCCTTTCGTGACAAAAGCGGCCCGGTACAGAGCGTTTCGGTAGTCGAGTTGAAGCGACGAAGGGACTATAAATAAACCGAATCACAACGGCCGAAAAATCGCTGCCAAAATGTCGACCGAGACCGTGACAGTGACATTCAACCGTTTATAAGTTGAAGGTGCGTTACCAAGCAACTGCCTCCTCCCCGAATATAAGGGGGTGTTCTAGGTAGGTAGGTTTGTTGAAAGGAAATCGATTGGTAGGAATTTTTGCTAAGGCTAAGAGGGTTTTCCCCCTTTTGCGTTGTGTGGCAAACATTTTTATTAATTTTGAAAATTGCTCAATTGCTACAACGGTCAAGGGCACACAGTAACTCACAGTAGCAATTGCTCTTACAAGTTGGCACCAATTCATGGGCAGCACTGAACCGAGAAACAGGTGCCTGCTTTGATCGCTACGCCGTTAATGAACCGTTGAGCCGCCCACAACCCTTCTTCTCTCGATTTCGATGTTCGAGAAACAGTCTAACTGCTCCCAGCTAATAGTGCAGATCGGGGTAGGAATCAGTTTCGTATCGTTTAGCACACAGCTGAGCGCTACCAAATAACGCACGTCATCATCCCATCGCCACAGCTCCCGAGCTGGAAGTGGAAATTCCGTTTTAAGTGGTTTCATCGCCGGTGCGCTCTCATTCCCAGGAACGCTATTTCCGATTAATCCGGCCGTATTTCCTCGTACCGGTAGTGAAATAAAATATGTTACACCCAGCAACTAGCTCAATGGATTCGCTTTGCCGCTGGTGGCTCAAGCGTGGTACAGTACGGACGGTACTAGCCTGCCTCAGGCGATGCTACGAACGGCACAACACTGTCCAGCGTGAGTTCATCGCTGTACCGGTGCTCCGGTGAAGCCAGCTGTAAAATGTAACCAGCAACAGAAATAAACCCCGAAAACAAAACTAACGGTGCGTTTAGAGGAGGAAAAGCGAAGCTTCTTTCGAGGAAGAAGGCCATGGAGACGCCCAGTAGTTTGTGAAGTGATGGGAAGGATTGATTCCAATTGGATTTAGAAGTAAGGCTCAGTAATGCGGGGAGGAGTGTTAGTTTCGACGGAAATAGTTTTCTTCAATAAAGAGCCCGTATTGTGGAGCGAAAACTGAAAACCATGTTTCCATTACTCACCACAACGATTCACCCAAAGTCTCTCTCGCTTGATGAGTGTGTTCGTGCAATACGCGCAGCTCAAATGTGTGGTGTTTTGGTGGCTTTTTGCTACTGTTTAACTGTTAACACACACTCTCACCAGGGCGACACCTGCGCACACACAGAGGTACACTCTTCTTCTCGAAATTATCAATACCGTACGCACTTCTAGAGGCCAACTACTCTATCAGCAGGTCCCAAATCAAACAGTCCCAATCGATTGATATTGTGACGGGAAGTGAAGTACGAGACTTAAACTGCCAACTGATTATTAGTTTGCTAATTGTCGGTGCTTCGCGAGGCCGTTCGCTGAAGTGTACCGTCGGCAAATCACTGCAATCGCAAAAGGGCCACTTAAACCCGGGGGCCGGATTTAGTCAAACAATTATCACTGCTCACTGCCGCTGCCACGGTGCATTGATTTTTTTCCTGCGACGCATTTTTCCTTTTTCTTATCGCCCGGCGCGCACTTTGCACAAGCATCCAAGAAGGCTAGTGGGTTGTCTGGGTGGAAATTGAAAACAGCACAACAATTACACAGCACACTCCAACGGTTACTTATCGCCGGGGCGCGGAAAGCGCGTTGCTGCGTGTCGGTGGATTGGCGCGCATCGCTTGACAACACGCGCCCGCGCTCTACCTATTAGCATATTTATTTTATTATAATACGGCCCCTGTGTCCTCTTATGCTGTTGTCGTTTCGTGCGCGCTTGCCGAACCATTTAACCTTCCATTGGCGCGCGGCGGCTGATGCAATAAGCAATGACGGCGAGCATGGTTTGCTACTATGTTTGCCGTTTGAACAACGGTTCGAGACACCCAGAGACAAACGATGTCAACAAGATAAAGTGCTTGCGTGTTAGGGTTGAGGGGAAGAAAGACAGTGGGAGGGAGAAACACGCCAAACGTTTTGCAACGAAGACAATAAATGATATCTCGACACAATGGCGCAACACTGACAGAGAGAGAGAGAGAGAGAGAGAGAGAGAGAGAGAGAGAGAGAGAGAGAGAGAGAGAGAGAGAGAGAGAGAGAGAGAGAGATAGAAAGCAATGGAAAAATCGACCAACCCTGTTCAAAGGTGCATCGGGTCTGATGGGGTTTGTGTGACTAAAGGGATAGTTTTTCTTTTGCAAGAGTAACTTTAATCTTACACCCAACCAATGCAAATGTAATTTCAACTTTTCAAACTTTAAAACAAATCCAATTCGCCCACACAACAAAAGGTAAAGTCCGTTGCAGGGTAAAAGCAAAATCTCACGACCCCCGATGCCCTCCAAAACACGCAAGACAGGCAAGGCAGAGGCAGTCTGGCAAGTTTGAGCGAGTTCGTGCTCGGGGTCAACATAACATCATTTGCATAAACACGCGCATAAATTTGCCAGTTTTATTAATCCCTCGCGTGGCCTTTGCCAAACGCCGCTTTCTCCTTATCGTTGCCGGGCTGTGACCCTTTGTGCGGTGACCTCCCTGCCTGCGAGAAGTTTTTGAGCTGCTTTTAAAATCGAATTTGCACGATCCGGTGGGTCGGAAGAATGGGCCAATTCATTGGCCAACGCATGAGCTAATACTAATAATTTTGCAAGAGAGAAAGACGCCGATCATTCCTTGCGTTCAAATGCAATTGTTAACCGTTGCGGGATTTTGGCCCTTTTTCTGAGCTACGCTCGAATAAAATAAAACGCTACAGCACTGGCCTTAGCCAGGCCTGCACGCCTGCTTATACCCAATCGAAAATAGAACTGTTTGCGAATATTTTGTTTATTACGAATCACGCTCCATTTTCCATCCTTCCTTTCGCTCACGGACACATTGCAGTGTTTGGATTCATTTTGTTTGGTGCAATATAGTTTGCCCCTTCCAGTGCAAAAGAAAGCAAAAAGAAAAGCTGGGGATGTGCAAAGACACACACATACACACATCAACGTCACGCCGTGCACGTATACCGGGCGGATGGGCAAAAAATAGATACTGAGAAGCGAGTTGGCATTTTGAATTTAAAGCTCTCCGTTGGGGAAGGTGAATGAGGTGAGCGGAATTGATTTTTGTGCTGTGAGTGTGGTCAGGTTCAGGAGCACACTGGTCACTTTTAAGCTAGAACAAGAAGGGTTTTGGGGTGTTGTGTTGATGCAGTTTTCCCCCAATGATCCTGATAGAGGAGTGCAACTTCACAAAATCACAAGCAATTTGGGATGGTTTCCATGCCCTTTAAACGTACACACACATTCACACACACGCGCACACTATATCTCCCGGGGATCACCTGGTAATCACAATCACACAGCGCCGAACCGTTTTCACTGCCGCTGGGACAGCCCAGAAGCTAGCTGGGAACGGTAAGAAGCAGGTGTAGGCCCCACCCCGCACTGGGTTGGCGCAACGAATGCCCGATGCTTTCCCGTCAAGGTTCCAGCCACATCTGAGCTAGCGCGGTCACGGCGGCGCTCGACCCACATCTTGCTTTGCGAGGTTGCTTTTTTTTTCTCTACGGGAGGAAAATCGTGCCAAGGGATGAGGAAAAACTCTCCAGCCTTGCTCGAGTGCTGCTGCTGCTATCTCACCACTCTCTTGCGAGTTTTTGGCTGGGCGCGGGGAGAGAGTGGGCGCTACTGTTTTGTCAACTTAACCCCCGCCATCGCCGTCATCGCCGGTGGAACGGTATGGCGTTGGATGCGCAAAGGAGACGAGGGTGGGATGGGCTGGGAAATGGAACAGCGTGATGGACCACGAGGATATTCCTCCTCTATGATGGAGAGTAAAAACGATGAGCAGGAGAGCGAGTGGCACGAGAACAAGGGTTCGTTTCAAGAGGTTGTTTTTTCCTGTTTCGATAATTAACAGTGAGTGATAAAGGTTTAGGTGTAAATTATATTATTTATATTTTAATGGACTTTTCAATTCAAAGCACTGTAAGAGTATCAGAGAAAATACTGTTTGTTAAAACCACTTTATTAAAATAATTAAACTAAACATTTGCACACAGCTGTACTTCAAATGCCCTCTGTAGATGAATCTCATCACCTGAAGGGCTCGTCCTCGTAACGCCCCTGTAACGGTGAGTAAGAGATATTAAGCAAGCGATGAGTGAAGCATTGTGAGAACCTCATCACACGTGCCTGAGAGAGAGAAACTAAACAGTAGAGAGAGAGAGAGAGAGAGAGAGAGAGAGAGAGAGAGAGAGAGAGAGCAAAAAAAGGAGCAGCAAAAAGGGAAAACGCTTACTCTCGCTTACCGACTGGCGCGCTGCCCATTCCCGCGCTCCAGTGCTCGTGCTCCCGTCGGCAGTTAATTTTTCACGGGCACTCGCACACCCATCGTCCCCTTCTCGGGACTAGCAAAACGCTCTCTAACTGGGGCAATAGTGCGGCCCGTACCGCTGGTCAGGGAAATCCCACCGCGTGGAAAAGGGAAAGTGAGTCAGAGAGAGAGAGAGAGAGTAAGAGCGAGAGAGCGTGCTCACTGTGACTGTGGAGAGAAATGAGCCACGATGACGATGGCGGGAGGTTTCCCACGCTCGGTGCGCTCAAGAAAGGGAAGGAAAAGCTCCACCATCGCCATCCGGCACGCGGGCGCACAGCTGATACGGGAGGACTGGACCTTTTTGTTTTTATTTGCACGGAAATGGAAAAGTACGCGGGGTTTGGCTGCAGGTTCATACATGCTGGTTGCATCCTTCATTCATTCTCCCCCCCTTTCCCTCCCTTTCCGTGATAACATGTGGGTCCCGCTCTCCCGCTATGGCACACTGTGAAGTGTGCGCTTTTTATTGACTGTTTGCTGATTTCATTATCACTTTTGTTGTGCTCCAGTTGCTGGACGGTGTGTGTGTGTGACACACAGTTTTTTCAACTAAAAATAACGCAATGAATAATGAGATTGTCTATTTACACGACACATCAAACTGAAGCTAAACCTTACTCCTTTTCAAATTTGCACGCTTTCTTAATAAAAATGAAAAAAAAACGACGATGGCAATAGACCGTTGAAGTGTTGAAAATCATACTTAATAAATATTACAAATATTACGATGGGAATGATACATCAGAGAGGTGTGCATTAGCATCTTGCATTCGGTGAATAACAACTTGTACATTGGAAAATGGCTTGAAACCCCCTTGTAATACGTTTAATAACAAAAATGAAATTCAATATCTTAAGTCACACAAAATACTGAAAATAAAAGCCAATACAAATACGCTCAACCTATAAGCTTTCGTGCCAATCTTAGATAGAAGATCTTTAATATTCGCCACTCGTTCACCTCATTGTCTCGGGCTGTGTTTGACCAGGCTTGTTCCATTACCGTCCACAAAGGCAGCATTACATAGACAACGCAGCGCACACTTTGGGGTCTTGCTGAGTGAAGCTCCATCCATCCATCAATCATAGCCGCCCAGTGACACTCTAGAATAGTGCCCCCGGCCCCCCACCCAAACCCAAGGGGCGCGCGGACAAACAAGGGCTTTGTTGTGTGCACTTAGCCCGTTCTCGAAGAGGATGGGATGGGATAGATTTCATTACAGCACGGCACGACACGACAGAAGAGGAGTAGTCCATAAAAAGGCCCCATCGTTCGCCACTGTGTCACCGTCATTCGGCACTCCGTTTGCTCCATTTTCGCAGCATCTACTGCAGAGGTCTAGGTCAATGTTTGCCACAACAATAGCCACTGAACTGGTGATGAAAAGGAGGACACACATACGGACACAATAAAGCCACGGTTGTTAACGACAACAGGCACAGGAAAGCACCGAAGCACACACATCAATCCCGACCGTCCGTTCAACGGTGACATAAATTAGTTACACGATAGGACAAATGATGTATATGGCGTCAAAACCAACCACAAGCCACTCGGTAGGGCTGCCGAACGGTGTCGGCGAACTGTCGGCGGCAGCAATCGCTAGCAAATGGTTCATCCTTCACTCACACTCCAGCTCGCACATTCACTTTTAAAGATCAGCAACAATTTTCGATCACTCGCGCTTTTCACAGGGACAGGTCCTGCCTCAACCGGCGACGAAACCGAAATGAATGATCAAACTGCCCCAACCGGTAAAGCCTTATTCCTCTTAGGTAGGTGATCGAGCGACGATCGGTGTTGTGCCCAGATACACACGTGACCAGCCGTTTATCACGAAATGTTAATGTCGCTAATTGAGCACCGTTTTCGTCGCCTGCTTCGACGCGCCGGCCATCCGGGATGGGGGTATGCTCAACAAAACACAGAACAGCCCATTTGTTACGTTTAGCGGGCGTGTGACGTAGCATTTGTCACCGCTGGCTGCGATGAAAGCGATTCAGCTCGATAAGAACGGCACACAACGGGCGAGACTCTATTTTCGGGCTGGGAGTTTCCTGTGAAAAAGTGGCGTTTCTATTTTAAGCCTTCGCAGCCTATTGGAAAGGCAAATATTGGAAGTTTTTTAAACTCGAAGTTCCGTCATTGGTGGAAAAATTGTGTGCTGTGTAAATTGTGCGTTGGCGGGAGCTATCTCGATCGTGAATTGATAGGGTAAACCACATGAAAGGGTAAACACAGAGCCGCGTTGTGCTGCGGGGTGATGTTCTTTCTATTACAATTGTGCGCTTTCTATTACTGTGTGTCGTTTGCTGAAGCACACCCCAGTTAAATACACAGACAGACACAGCAGAGGAGAACTTTTGTGTGGTTCTTGCTACACGCTGTTTGACTTTTTAACGTAACTTAAACTCAATAGTCAGCACGGGGGGAATGCATTTTTGATGCACCGTAACGACTTGTGAGTATACACATTCACACGTCGAGCGGGTCATTTGTCTGTCGACCGGATGATTCGAAGGGTGTGTGGGTGTGTGGCACGATGGATCGATAGCGTTATGGTCTAGGTCAAGAGCACTAATCTCTTCTTACGTAGCTTTCGTTCATGGAAAATACCAAAAATCTTGTACTTTTACGATATTGTTTTTTAAACTGAAGTAAGCAGGAACGTTTTCGCTTTATAATGAACCTTTAAGGGGTGTTAAATGGGAACATTAAACAGCCACTTTTAGTAACTGCCACGTGACCTAATGGAGACGCCTAATGTTTTATATACTTATTACATTTTTTTTTTAATATTCCCCAACAAAATGTGTACATCTGAATTGCTCCCAAAAGCTACAAAAACTACCACTGACAACGTTACCTACCAAAAATCCTTTGGCTTTGAATTTTAAAATCGGAATTATTTTGCTCATTTTAAAGCTGCCGGTGACCGGTTTCAAGCTTTCCACAACCAGCACACTGCTCTTTACCGGCTGGCGGGACACTGTACACTCGTCACTCGCCCCGTTGCATGTTTCCCCAGTGGAAAGGGAACTGGCACGGCACGAACCAAACGGGGACAGCACGCGTATCCAATTACACTTATCGGGCTCGGACACACACGGACGTCGCGTTACCGTTCGGAGCCGCACAAAACACTGACTGGGCTGGGAGACCACGGCAAGAAGCCCACTGGCCCGACCCAACGAGCCTCCCAAACCGGGGCGACGACAGCGACAGCACGTGGGAGCGTCCGTTGTCTTGTTGTTTCGTGTGCGTGTGTGTGTGTGTGTGTGGTGTATAACGCAACAAACTTTAAGGAATATTCCTGTACCTTCATGCTGTAACTGGTTGACTCACTTGGAAGTACAGTACAGAACTGCGACACACCCGTTGGGGGTGCCTACACTATGGTTTATAATAATTGAACCTGTATTGAAATACACATTTCGAAAGTGTACATTCTATGCAAAACCCATAAAATGGTTCCGTATTTTTGCTGCTTATCTACCAACGCGAACGAACCACCCTGTACATTCTGCTAGAATAAAGCATATACTCCATTGCACCGGTACACACGCCGCGTGAGTCATGGAAGGTGAACTTCCTCCCTTTAAAAACGGAGGCTATCGGTGTGCATCGGGTTTCCGCGTCGCGACACCCGATGCGTGTACGTGAAGCGCAAAAGTAGAGCGCAAAGGTAAAAATCAATCAATATAATGTGCATTCCGATGCGACGTGGCTCGAACGCAACAACCGCCGACCGGCTAAAAGGGGCGGGCATACGTACGTAGCGCCAGGGATGGTGTGAAATACCAGTTTTTCACTACCAACAAGCACCTGACCTGGCTGATGATCTCGTGCACCTTGTCTGCGTATGGGAAGGTGTGAGCTGGTTTGACCATATTCAATTGATGCTGATAACGTTATGATGCTTGTTGGCAGGTTTGATCAAAGTGTATTTAGCAGCGACGGGATGCATTGCTTCCTTAAACAAGCTCTCAATGGGTTGATTGTTGGGTGCAACACAAAATGGAAATAAATTAATGTAGTCAGAACGGAACTTGCTCTTCATTCGAGCGTTGAACTTGGGCGACAATACTGAAATGGTTTTATCCAACGTTTGCATTAAAAAAATGGACAAACATTGTCGATTTAATGGGTTTATCTTCACCCGCACTATCAAAACGTAATAGGCACTTTCAATACCAGTATCTTCTGAGCCTGTAGACAAAATTCGACACCTATATCAGTCGAGCTCTAACCGTGATCGCCAAAACAGTGAAGCAACTATGTTTAGAAGCGTGCACGATCAAAGAACAGCACCTCGTAGCGTCTAAAACGGACTCCGTGCGGCTGTTCTGGTATTTACAACATGTTAGCACTATTAGACAACAATTAGAGCATCGACAGAAATCCCAGTTCCGAATGGCCAACGTCTCTGAGCGCAACATGTTAGCACTATTAGACAACAATTAGAGCATCGAAAGAAATCCCAGTTCCGAATGGTCCACGTTCCTGAGCGACTTGAGCTTCCAAAGGAAGCAGAAAATGAAGACTGAGGGACAAGGGGCCACATCGCTGCGTTAGCTTGACATCGGGAGGTCGATGCAACCGGCCAAACAGTGAAATAGTGCTTGGAAAACATGAACTTACACGTCTGGAAGCAGAAATCGCAGAACCACTGGCTTCGCAGCGGCAAACAATGGCGCCAAAACTTAATGGAATCATTTTAGGTGAATTTTCGATATGACGGAATTTAGATGTCCCACCCTAAAGAGACACCCTAGTCCTAATCCTTGTCTTAGGAACTGGTCCAACACCCTCCAGTTGTGCCCCATCGAATTTTTCTGGACAAACATGATCCAAAAGCTCTACTTCAACAATTTCTTCTAGATCTAAAGATATGCTTACAAGCATGTTTTCGTCCGCCATGGTTAAAATTCTGGATAATTGACAAAAGATGGTCGCAAGGTCGTAGATTTATTTTTGAAATTTAGATTCAATCATTACCTTTCAAAGGATGTTCATGCAACGAAGATGTTTCATTTAGTTTTTTTGTACAGCCAGTTAGAAAAAGGTCATTTTTTTAATGGGTTCATTCAATAAATCCTTATTACAAGCCAATTTAAGTCACAATTTCAGCTTGCTTTATACCTGCCACGGAGCTCACCGTTTAGGAGCATCTTTGTGTGCACCGGTGTGTGCAGAAACTATGGGAATAAATAAAAATGAAATTGAGGAGTCTTGCAGCCAATCAGGCGAAAACTTTGATGAACGTAACTGAACTATGACTCCTCTGACACGTGTGGCAATCAACCAAGAGCAATAAACTTTGTCAAAAATGCGTTAATTGTACCTCGGGAATCACCCTGCAAGCGCAACCATTATATTAACGTTTGCTCCGTCTCGTATACTTTCTGTCTGGAGTTAATGTTAGAACAGGCTACTAAATCTTCCTCCAGAGTTTAAAAAAATACAACCAAAACAAAAGATAAAGACTTGCATAAATTAAGCATGATGCTTCCTCCCTGACAGACGGTGGCAGTGCTTGCCAGTGTTCACCCTACAATCGGACGCCGGGGCCCATCAAAGCGCCGCAACTCAATCAAGCAGGCTAAAACTGGCTGCTCTATCAGTATCTAGATGCGTGGTTGTGGGTTTTATTGCGCACACGCCCATAAAGCAGCATGACAGTTGCAATATAGCAGAGCAGTGGGCAGATAAACCGAACGTGAACCAAATTAAGAAGATGAAAGATAACGCACAATGTGATACGGGCGGGCCTCTGGACGCACGCTTTTCGGTGGAATTCAGTGGAGGTTAAGTAGCGCTGTAGACACTTGGTCTAAACGTCTCCAGTAGAAACAAAGCTTTGAGGTTTATTAAAGTCCTAAAGATAACCTTTTTTTTATAACCCTCCTTCAATGGGGTGCAATTTTCGTGTTGTAAATCTTCCGATTTGTCGATAGAATCCAATTATTTTCTGCAAGACAGTATAATGCCGCTTATCGAGCGTAGCTCCCGTTTATGTGGGAAAGGCATTCCGCAAATCCTTTTATCACCACGGCTGACACGATAAGAGTGCAGTGCTTCATTTTTTTTTTTGGGGCAACTCTTTCCCCCAGGTCAGCTGAGCCTTTCCTATCGAACAGTACAGAGAGCAAAAGTCCAGAATGGCTAAGGGTCCGCGTGGGATAGTTACATCAGCACATAGCAACCAACCTTGGTGTGGTTGTTATAAAAATTGATAAATTTAATACTAATTTGGACAGGTGACACCACTTACCTCCTTGGTGTGGAAGCCCAGGAAGGACAATTTCCTCACATTATTGTCCCGGCGGCTCATCGTGTTGCTCTCGCGCAGCTACACTAGGGACACTACACTGCACGTGCTCTAGAACCACAGCTGGAAGAAGAGGCTTTACCGTTTACTTCACTGCACTGTGTCACCCAAAGTCTCTGTCGTTTGGTTTCACTACGCCTTATTAAACACTTTTTCGGCTGAATGCTGTTAAAGAACGAGTTGTTCAACAAAATTATTAATAATATAAACCACAATCGCAGGAACACACTTTGAATCGACTCGTAAAAGGCACACACGACACACACACACACACACACACACACTGGAAAGAGGCACTCGCGCGTGCGGCATACACCAACAAGAAAGCAGTACGATCGCGAGCCAGCACGTCCCAGCTGCTACTGACCGCACGCTCCGTTCGAAGGGCACTCTTTTGCACAACCGGCAACAACTCTCCACACACACACACTGTGTTCTCGTGTCGCGCGTCTTGCCGAAACTGATCTTCGCCTGCTGATATGGGCCATGGGCCACACGCTTCTTACGCGTTACGCAAAAGATACCGCACGATCACCACCACCACCCTTGTTGTAATCAATTTTGTATGGCAACAAAAAACAGCAGCTCCAAAAACAAGCACCAGCAGGTTCGATTATCTTCCCAAAACAAGCGGACAGGGGGAGAGAGATAGAGAGGGGAGTAGTATCTTTATTTCTGAGCTGATAATGTACAACTTCTGGGACCCGAAACCCCCTTTTCGGAATAGATTGTGACGTAACTTAGAGGGATCTTGTTTTATGACACCATAATTGAAGGCACTCTTATAGCACTGTGTGTGTGTTTGTGTGGGTATTTACAGAAGCTGATTCAAATTAAAAATACTTCATTTTGCTTTACTAATCATCATCGTTGTGCCTAATTGCACAATCAACCCGGAAAAGGGATCGACCTCCCTTCCGCGGGTTGGCTTACACCGTGTCACTATGTAGTGGAGGATTACGCTGAGTTAAGATAAGGCCTCCACAAATCACCTTTCAAACGCTCAGCAACACCTCGTCACTATCACACTATCGCTCACTCCATACATCAACTCTTTAGAGGGCTCGATGGGACGTGGAAGTAACAGGCTCTACCCCATCTAATCCTACGTAAGGATTAAAAGGATTTCTGAGTGATTTATTTTCTGTCGCAAAAAAGCGCCTCTCAGCGTGTCCTTGAGTGACACATCTTGCCATGCTTGTTTGCGCTTGCCAGCGTCTACCAAAAGCTGAGGCGCAGAGTCCCGAGATCGAATCTTTCCTTCGCGCTGTGTGCAACAATCATCGTATCAAACCAATTGGAAAACGGCCATCGGTAGAGCTGCTCCCCGTTCCCGGAGAGACGGGGTATGATTGATTTCATTTATCGTCACTGTCATTGCCTGCGCCCATTCTTTGCAACCCGCTGTTTGTGTGGTTGTGTTGTCAAACCGAGCATTCATTGTTGTGGCGTGTTGTCTGTGGTGCCCTGTTTTTTCCCCCGAAAAACGGAACAATTGAAAGCATGATTATGCTTCCAAGGGCCCGTTCCTCTCCACCGTGTAATCGTGCGGCCTGAAAACGTGCTGCCAGAGTATTTACCCCTATGTCGGCGGCAGTGTGCAGTGTGTTTAAAGTGTGTCCTGTGGGGCGGGGCGGAGGCCGCGAGTTGTTTGTCGAGTACGGAAGCTTTACTTGCTTTACTAGGTGGAATGTTGTTTACCGCACAATTTCGCCGCAACGAACAAATCAAGTGCGGCGGGGCCCCGGTGGGAGCGTAATCAATTTGTTTGATATTTACCTACACCTTCAACCGTTGGGGTGGAGTATAAGTTTGGGCAGAGTATTACGAAATGAAATTCAATTAACGGTTCTCTTTGGTGCGGGAAATGGCATTCCTTCCCGCTACCAAACTAATCCGCCTTTAATCTAACGGGTGTGCATTTTATCGCACTTTAATCAGGGTGGAAAAAAGATTTGCAAGGTTTTCGAAGCTTGATATCTCGCTTTTGAGGAAGAAAGTATGTGGGAAAATCTAATTGGAACCACATTGGATACGGCAGACAGTGTGGATAGAATTATGTTCAACAAGAAGCACAACCTACGCCCAACGACGTCTACAATCTTGGATGGCACGTGACTCGCATATCGAACCACTAAAATCTACGAGCACAATGCCCTTTTTGCAGCACCTCCCCCCCCCCCACCACCTTCAAGACATCGGAAGGCACCGAGCGATAAAGGCGCACGGTGGACCGGTGGACGTTCTCCGCTACTGTTCGAACCGGTTATCGGTCGATATCGGTATCAATTCCAAATGACAGTGCTGACAGTTAAGCAGTAGCAGCAGCAGCAGCAAGGGAGGGTGGACGAGCAAAGCAAGGTTTGCTAACCGATAAGGCAGTCTGAGGGCGGGTAGGGGGAGGAAGTGATTGATCGATTCTAGATCTTGAAGATACTAGCTGTACGCCTCGTGGGGTGTAGTGCTACCTGTTGCCCCTGTATGTGTGGCGCAGGTAACAGTGGGGCTGCTGCTGGTTATTTGGAGTTTGCGAGATTTATTTCGTATACTGCACACAACTTCAACTTGTTTACGAACTTGTTGGTCATCCCGGAAGAGTGTCATAAAAACAACAAGCGCCCGCAAAAAAAAAAAACAATGGATCAAACGGAATGATAGTGGTCACCATAAACTGATATCAAGATAGTAGGAAGCATAGTTTTAAGGAATCCAAAAGCTAAAGGTTCGTCTTGGAAGCGGCTACTAGGGACGTTTACGATTTCAAAAACAGGAAGTCTCCGAAGTACGCGGTTTTCTAGATATGACAGTACAGTAGGTGACCGCTAACTGGATGTGTTTTACTGGAGTTTTTTTTTTTAACTGGAAGTTCGCTAACTGGAGTGATTCTCAGTTAAAAACACACACTCATCTCTCTGTCTTGTTGGCCTGCTCACGATAGGGCACGTCGATGTGACATGGCCCGGTCAACAATCATTCTCTAGGATGCTCGGTCCCTGGCTGCAGCCTCTCATCCATGCAGAAACCCAATCTCCGTCAGGTCCTGCTTTACCTGGTCCAGCCATCGAGTTCGTTGTGCTCCCCTGCGCCTTATGCCGAACTGGGGCTCGCTGTCGAACATCTTCTTGGTGGGGCATGAGTCCGGCATCCTCATGACATGCCCCAGCCATCGTATCCTGCCAGTGTATTCGCCACCGTCAAGGACTCGTGTCCGTAGTCTCCGAAACCTTACGAAGAGAAATTCATAGCAAATGTGCATTTTTCTCACAAATTTAACCTCTCAGTTAGCAGTCAACAGCTGTACTTGCAGCATATTGTACTGACCTGACATATGTCAAATGTCAAAGGCAAAATACATTCCTTTCTGATCGAGATTTAAAAAACATTCAAAAATGTTCAAAATTGTATTATTTAGTCACAACCGTATCAAATAATTAATTAAGTGGTTAAAACTACCCCTTACATGAATAATGAAATGAAAATTAGCTATTTTATAGCAGAAACCAACGAGATTCGAGTTACGCGGAAATTCGAGCTACGCAGTTTCTTCACGGTCCGCATTAGTAGCGTATCTCGGGGACAACCTGTACTATTGCTACATGGAATTTGACATTTGGAAGGTAACTAATATTTTATCATACCAAAACAGATGCCAACCTAGGGTTTCTCAGCTTCCAACGTATTTGCTAAAGTCCAGTCCTCAACTCTTACGACTTAAAAACATGACTATTATGGATTCAAGTCTCAGATCCTCCCATTGCAAGAATGGGGGAAAACCCCCCAAAGAAGAGTCAATTCCTGGAATGCTTACTATCTTGGGATTCTTTTTTGTAGTGTTGTCTTGAAGCCCCCTAGTTCCATTACGAAATTCCGCTTCGCAAAATGCACTGCTTCGTTATACAAAAACAACTTTTCCAAATATTTAAACAGCAATCGGCAAACGGGGATAATGAAATCTCGTAATTAAGAAAACAACCCCCTCATCCCCCGCCCGTTCTATCCAACCCAATCGACAGAACAAACACAGCGCACACCGGGTGCACCGGGTCCTCCCTTTCAAACAGGCACACCGCACTAATTTGCTCAATGACCCTTAACCGATCGGCGTCGTCACCCAATCTCGCTTATGTCAACAGCAGCGGCAGTAGCAAAAAAGAAAAAGCTCCAACTCCAGCTCAGACATTAATTGAGGCAAATTAATGCATTACGTCATCCGGGGAAGGGGAGGGTGGAAAGGAATTTTGCAGGCGCTAGTCGCCAGCGATCGGACCACTTCTTTCGGCGCTGGCGATAGTGATCGCCGCTGCTGCTGCTGCTGCTGCTGCTGCTAATTCCAGGGAGCTCAAACAGGTTGGAGCCGGTTTTGGACAGACTGTGAGGTGAGGTACTCCTTTGATTGGAAGATCGTTCGCTATTACTATTTGTTCTGGGCGGGCCTTTTAGTCGGGCAGGGAAAATTGCGTCTCACAGCACACCATATCCTTGGGTGGGTTGGCCAGTACCTTGAACTACAAACCGCTCGCTGGTGGTTTGTTTGCTTATTTTTTAAGCCCATCAGCACGGTGGCCCCACGATCAAGCAGCATAATAAATTATAAATTGCCACCCTGTTTTTTGCGTGTTTTTTTTTTGCTTCACTCGCGTGAACGAGTCACTCGTTTCACATGATGATCGTGATGATCGTAGTGTTTTATTACTCACTTAAGGAGGGAACCGCAATAAGTCATCGTTTTGTAGTGTAGGGAGGGTGTGATCGAGACTGTGTGGGAGAGGACTGTGAAGTAAATTGATTGATAGAACTTTGCGGCTTATCGCGTGTCGCAGTCTACTCTAATGACTGAAGATGGCCTTTTCAGAATCGGCACAAATAAACGAATAAGGAGGAAGGTTAGATGGCGTATCTTACCTTCTATTTAACGTGTTTTTATTTGTGTCTTATTATTTGAGCTATTCAACATAAAACTATGTCGACACTTTTGCTCCCCAATGATGACTTCTATTTAAAGCACATTTACTACGCCTCACAGTTACAAGTTCATCATAAAACGATTAGCAACCGACTGCCGAAAACTTCACGCCGTGTCACCGCAAATTACAGGGAGAAACTTCCACCGCAAATGAAGCGTGTAATCAAATTCATGACCCCGCCGGCGTGCGGCCACCGAGACGGTAACGAACGTGCTGACGCACCATGCCACAGCCTCCCGTGCTAAACCACTTTGCGTTCCCCCGCCAGCAGGCAATGCGCACTAAGTGGAAATGTCACATACCGCATAAATTAAGCATCAAAAACAACGGGCGCCATCCTCCCACCGTCCAAGCTGTGGAGAACGTGAAAAGGGTGGACGGGTGGAAAACGGTACCATTCCAGCCACCTTTGGCTATTCGGACGGCCCCTCGAAACGATACGATACGGTTGTGCAAGTGCAGTTTATCGGTTGCAAGCCCATCAATGCCACTGTGCACTGCCATACAGTGGGCACAGTTGATAAGAGGACGGTTCGAATGGCGATGGGGGGAAGCAGGCAAAGGGATAGGGTTTAGGAGAGCTGGCGTTGGCTGGAATTTGGCTGACGGGCGGACGAGCACACAACAGTAGTAACGCACGCGTGATAACTCATAATGGGCGATACAGGCATGATTGGTCACAACGTCGTTGGACGTTGCAGTAATCATCAGAGTGGATGGACTGAAAAGTGTGTTGATTCGTCCCATGATTCAATAAGCCAGACAAACGATTCAAAAATTAACTAAAAACTGCTAAAAAATACTCAAGAAACCCTGTAAGGTGACCAGAATTAGGTGACGTTTTGGGACATGCTGTCAGAAATCAAACTTTAGCGCCATCTTTGGTGAAATGGTAAAAGCATTCCTGCATGTTTAGTATATAATGAAGTGATATTTATAAACTAAAGCTGCATTTTAAGTTCAATGAAGTACGTTTTAAGTACATTTTAAGTTTAACTTGCACAACCGTATAGTATATCGTCATTTCCGGTTCTAGCGCTGCTAGTTACATACATTCTGTCACTTATCAATTCTCGCCCACTGCTCGCTTTGCTCAACATCACCCGACAGTTTTGAACCGTCATACCGTAACCCGTACCCGGTTTAGTGGTTGAATGACAGCGTATTATCGTCCATCGGCCACCAAAACTGTCGTCCCTGACCGTCAAATCATGTACGGTACACGGGGCGAGGTCTCGGCCGTATCCATCGTCAACCGATTCGATGCGCTCTTACCACGCTTACCGTACTGTAAGCGAGGGGCGCGTGTAGAGATCGCTGTATGTTTGTGAGATAATGGGCATTTTTATCACAATCTTTTTTTTTTTTTTATTTCGATAACACTACCTCCCCAACAACCAAAAACAGACATGGAACTTCTAAAGCACTGCCGATGACGAAGCCCCACCGGGTGGCCACGCGGAAGTAAACATTGGACCGCTCCCTGCTTCAACTTCAACCCGCGGGGGAAGGAGCGGGGAAGGCTTTGAATGGTTTTTAACGATCGGTGCCTGTGTTTGTTTTGTTAGTGAATTTGAACGTGAAATCATCAACATTACAAAGCATGATATAGCGAGAGGGAGAGAGAGGGAGAGACGGCACAGTGCGAAGTGGGAGAGAAGATACCGCGCGGAACCAAAAGCAAACACGTGTACCGATGAGTGAATATTTTAACCTGGTGAGTGATTGCAGATGTCAAAACAT
The DNA here is from genome assembly GCF_017562075.2 of Anopheles merus. NCBI lineage: Eukaryota > Metazoa > Arthropoda > Insecta > Diptera > Culicidae > Anopheles > Anopheles merus. The sequence goes on from NC_054083.1 coordinate 40,931,717, forward strand.
TGGCATTGTGTCCCCCGGAGGCCCGCATTAAGATGAATTTCAACTGATTTCAGCAGCAGCAGCAGCGGGCTTGTGCGAACAATATGGCACAGACAGATTTGAAGCACCCCCTGGCACGTGTGCTGCATTGCATTGGTTGGACACACAATTGAGAGTTGATTTTGGGCTTGTGGCATAAGCGGAGTTTCCGGTGCGTCGTCTCAATGATAGGAGTTAATGCTGGGTTTATTGTTAATTGAAACTGAATTTGAAGCAAATCTATCGTTGCATTGCTGTTTAACATTTGCAAGATCCTTAGGTGTCTCCATGACCGTCACGAGTCATAATGAATGACAAAGTCTTACAAAGATGTTGGGCTTCATCAATAATTGAGTACAAAAGTACTTACTTAAGAATCACCCACAAGTACCATGACCATCACGATGATCACCGACTGAAAATGTCGCGATCAAGTGACTGACTAAGAGTTGGTTGCACACAATGTCACCAAGCATGTGCTGGTCGCACCAACTGTTTGAGACTCACCTCTGATCATCACAGTAGAGCTCGTGACGCTGACATGATTTTGTGTCAGCCAGAATTTGTCATGACTATGTCAGTGACATTTTGCAAAATTGATAACAGTAAAAAAAAGTCATGACATGACCAAGCGATAGTCGCAAAAATGTATTGGTCACACCAACCGCTTTGAGAATCACCTCTGATTATCACAATTGAGTACGTGACGCTGATATGGATTTTGTTTCAGTAAGATTTTTTTTTATGACAATGACAGTGACATTTTGCAGCACTGCTTCTCAGCTGTTAAGAGTAGTTCATATGATCCAAACATGAGTACATAGATGATCATAACATTTCTATCAATTTCTATAAGTCCTCAGATGCCCTAAACAATAACTTCATGCTTCATAGACATCCCCATCCAATGCACTCCAATAGTTCCCCAAGGTTCTCATCATCAGTGCCATCATTGTTATTGCCTATTTTATGTTGTTTATCACATAAATCGAAGTGAATTTTTTGGTAAGGTCAGTTTTTTTTATTGACAACAAACGACAACAAACCCGTCCCTGGGTAACATTATTGCGCAAGGTCGCCAGAGCGTTCCGTTACGCGAAAGATCACACATTCTTGCTGGACGAAGACGACGACGCCATTGCCGCCGCCACCGACGTTGCCACCATCGGCCATTGGTGTTGTGTTGTGATCGCTTCGCCACGTTTCCAATAACGGAACAAATTGTCTAATCGGCACGTTAGTGGCACGTCTTGAAGCAACGCGTCAACAGCTCCCTCTCCCCACTACCTCCCCATTCCATCCCTTTTGCGCGCGCCAATTGGTCACGCGCGCGATCGTCGATCAATTGATCTGTTAGTGACGACCAATTGACCGTAGATTCTGCATTTAACACAGCAAGCGCGGAAAGGGAGTCAGTGCGATGTCTAGTCGGGCCGCTTTGCTTCCATGATGCGCCACCAGGCTGCCCCGACGGACAAAACGGAAGAAATGAGTCGGTGCGCCCTCGCGGCATTGCGCGGCATCGATTAAAATCAATGAAACAGCAATAAAGCTCAATCTATCCCCATCACGTTGCTTGTTGGGCCCGCAGGGGTGGAAAATGTTAAACCATGATGCCCAAGGGAGGAAGGGGATGCCAACTTCTCCAAATAGTACTGTTGCGCTCTAAATTGTTGCTTGACGCGGTGTCGGGTGCGATCGATACGCCCGGGGGGGACGGCGCACGGTCACGTGAGCGAATTGCGACCAATCACAAATTGACTCATCAATTTGTGCGCATACATCAGTTACTCACACACACACACACACACACACACAGAAAGTGGGGATCGATGGCACGATGGCAATTAAGCGTTCAGGCCACGTGGCACGCAGAGCTATTTTTCCTACACTTAAACAGAAATCAATTCAAAGAAACGTTAAACGGTCGTACTTGATCGTACGTGATTGGTTTGGACTGTCATCGCGCCAAAACTGATGCAGCACCGTACGACCAAGAGTATCTCACCTTCGATTGGTTCGCTACAGTTAGAACGGACGCCTCCATACGCATGCTGCTGAGCGCAGAGAATAATTCATTCGAAAATGCCGCAACTTAATGCCGTCCCGCGATTGCGTCAACTTGCGCACCATCGCAGCAAGGCAGCTAAAGCAAATCACGTGTTTGGCCAACATTCGGGCGGAGCGCCTTCACACTGTTCTTGGTATTGGTTGTGCACAGCCTACTGCAAAATGAAACCTTTTTTTGTCGGTTGGTTGGTTTACAGTTCGTCCAAGTTTGGTAAGTGATCGCTGCGTGGTGTTTGGTACACTGTCGTGTAGGCCCGCGCAAACCAATTTTGCTCCAATTTGTCGTCGTGTTGGCATATAACTGTCTTCAATGTTTAAAAATGCATTTTAAAGAAGCTTACACTGGGATTATATATATCCCTCAATTTCTTCCTTTTAGTCTAGTTCGCGGGAGGGGAATTACACACAAATCCTTAACGTGCAGGGATCCAAAATACAGCACTGGTACATACGCCAAGGTACCAAACTTGAACCAGTGCCAAACCACAGCCAATGCGCACTGGAAACACATGCTACCATCAATTAAATCAGCTGCCATACGGGCGTGCGTCATACTCCGGGTGGTTCTCCGGGCGGTTGTGCCTGAGTGTGTCGGTATCTTTGCATTTCCTGGATCAAAAAAACCAACCCACCATGTTAGCGAAATTATTGCAGATATCCGGCTTAACCGCTTTGGACAGCAGTTTGTGAGTGTGTGTGTTTATTCTTTTTTTTTTCTTGCGCAGATTAGGCATATATTTCACGATCGAATGCAAATTTTGGCTCCGGTTTGCGTTGCTGTGCAGTGGGTTTTTTTTTGTTTTGTTTTGTAAAATCGACGCAATAAATTCTACGAATCTCGTCTTGCCGCTATCGTCAATATATTTTAAACAATTCCACTTTAAACACCACACAAACAAGCGGCAAAAGAACACAAACACTGCTATTTTGCATTCCTGTTCGTTTCGCGTGCAAATGCGAGACAAACCTCACCCCCCCCCCCCCCCCACCACCAAAAAAGACATCCCTCATGTGCGCAAGATAACCTTGTTACGCAAGTTTCATGCTTGATGCGCATCTTTTTTTTTTAGCTCGCGCGTTCCGGTTCACTAAAACACCTCAATAACAAATAATGCTGCCCAGTTCTGATTGTGGATTTGTGGCCGGTGACCGGTGCGGTGCTGAGGCCGGTCCAGTAAGTAACGTGTACCGCCACCTTGCACCTTTTCCCCCACCGAGGTGCCGATTTTGGGGTCAGGCGGTGATTTAATTTATGGCCACCACGAAAACCAAACAACCAGGACGGCGACAACAGCGACCCGCGAAGTGCTGTGCTTTGCCTCCAGCCTGCACGAGGGTGAATATTAGATTCTGAAACTGAGCCATGTATGTGTGGCTGTGTGACTGTGTGGTATTAGGCGGTACGATCGCGCACTGGATCGCGCAAGGTATGGAGAACGCGCCAAATGCAGCCAACCTTTCCGGCACTGCGCAGCACGTGATCGTGATAAGAAAGTGCGATTGCGAGAGCTTGTGAATGTGGAAAGTAATAAGAAAAGGAAAAGAGTGCTGTTGGCATTGAATTTGTGCATATAAAACACGGTCGATATAAAATGAAATTATACAACATTGCGCAAGGGAGACAGTATGAAAGGAGGCGAACGAATAGCGGATGTTTAACGTGAACTGCCATCTAGTCAACATTGGCAAACCAAAAGCCACGTGTCAAAGTCTATATCAAAGTCTATATAATACAAAGGTCGAGTCATCCCGAACATTTGATCAAAAAGCGTGGGAAAGTTTTGACAGTTAGATGAAACAGCTTCAGTAGTTTCATCGCAGCACGCATTGAAGATTTAGCTGCTGTGCATGAGGTGTATCCAGATGCATTTCGGTCATTTTTATAACGTTTTTGCCTTCATTTTACTTTAAAAAGTTTACGAATATCCAAGGTGCCTAGATAGAATACAGGCGGGTCCTTAGAACTGATTTTGGTAGCTATGATGGATCGAGATTTATATAGAGATTGGCAGATAGGGAGGTAGAGTTGCTAAGGAATTTGTATGAGTTTGCTAAGTAACTTTGGACTTCCTAGCTGTCAAATGAAAAATTTTCAAAGTCAAAGTGAGTTGATATATCAAGTGGGCTTATTCAGTGCAATTTGACGTCTAAAAACGAAAAAAGGTAGAATCCCCGGTTTGACAGTTAGATCGATAACAATTTCCAATTGTTTCACTATTTTCTGCAGTTTTTGAGAATAATTCGTGATAAGATGAACGGAACTTGATAATGTGTAAACTGGAACTGTGATCAGCTATTGGTTAGAACTCTCCATAAGCGTTCATTCAAAAATCCGAAGTGAGTGTATATATCAGGTGGGCTTATGGTGTTCTAGCACCGACAAACCGACGTGACACTGGCGTTACAAAAGTGTCCCACACGAAAGTACTGTCATTTACCAGTGAGGCGAACACTTCTGTCAAAGTAAGCTCTGTTCACTGCTGCTTCGATGTAAACAATTTTTCTAAATACAAATTACGAAGGAAGTGTGAGGCAAGATTTTGTAAGAATTATTGGAAAAAACACCCAGGAAAATCATTTTATAAGTTTCCAAATCAATGCAAAAGATGTGAGAAGTACATAAAACAATACGCAATGGAATTTGCAAAGAAAAACAAAAAGGGGATTTAGCAGTTTCTTCTCTGTGTCAGTGTAGTAAGCGAATCATTATAGAGATGGCGCTAGTGTTTAACGTATTTTCATTTGAAATAAGGAGACAACTTTTGAAGCTCATTTTGTTCGAAGTGTCACGTCGGTTTGTCGGTGCTTGACGTCTAAAAACGAAAAGAGGAAGAATCCCCGGTTTAACAGTTAGATCCATAACAATTTCCAATTGTTTCACTGTGTTCTGCAGTTTTTGAGAATAATTCCTGATAAGATGAACGGGACTTGATAATGTGTAAACTGGAACTCTGATCAGCTATTGGTTAGAACTCTCCATTAGCGTTCTACCGTTTTTTTGTTCGATTGGTACACTATTCCTTGCTTCCTGGTTAAAAGCATTCAAAAATCCGAAGTGAGTTATACATTGAATACATAATACACTAATACATTGAAACACGATTTGACAATTCGTTCCATAACAAAATCTAGCATGCCTTGAAGATGATACGGTATCTCACAGAAATGATAGATGGTGTTACTCTGGAGTAGTTAAAAGAAAGAAACCAAAAACCAACGTGACGGTCAGTTTTTGGATTGATATCAAGATATGAAGCTCACCTGATCCTAACAAAATCGTTGCTTCGCAATATATGACACACAGGAAGTGATTTTGGAATGCTTTTAACCAGGAAGCAAGGAATATTGTTCCCACCTGATATATCAACTCACTTTGCTAAGAGCTTTGTACGAGTTGCTAAGCAACTTTGGACTCCCTAGCTGTCAAATGAAGATTTGTCAAAGTACACTGGACGGACCGTCCTGTAGTAATTGATGGACCTTGTGAATATCAAGAAAAATAGAATTATAAATGCACTTATCGATTATAACAAGACCAGTGCCCAAAATTAAGAGGAAATCTTGTGCAGCTCAAAAAACTACATTACATCACGTTCGTGAGAAGGAAATGTATAGTTACGCTAGGTTTTGTGCAGAAAATGCACAATTGGCCCTAACAAGTGTTTGGTTGTGTGGAAACGTTTGTCAACACTTTTTCATATAATTGTCAAAAACAAGGTTTGAAAATGGTTGACCAAAATCGAGTCAGCCATCGACCTCTGCATTACATAGACTTTGGTCGCCACTGCGGCGCTGTCAGTCCCAATGCAGGCTCTCTTGCTGAGTCTGTAGCAGGCCCTGAAACGTTTCACAGGCCAAAATCACACAAACGAGCAGAAATCACGCGATTACTCAACAGCAACACAAAACAAAGAAATTCGAAAAACTTCAAACTTGCGGAAACGAATAAAACACAGAATCGTTTTGCATTGGTGCAGAAAAAAACGACCCGACACATCAGGGAAGTGTGTATATCCTATGCAAAAGCCGCGGCTCTATCATCCCTCTCCCGCAGCCCAACACGTGACGATGCAAAACCGGATTAACCGGCGTTGCAAAGACACACACACACACACACACCTGAAGAAGCTTGCCGCGAAGAAGAAAAAGGGGTGAAAATGAAACCAGAACACCCAGAACAGCCAGTCGGTGGAAGGTTTGAGCGGCGGTGTGTTGTTCGGCGTTAGCCGGTTTACTTGGCGGTGCCGGTGGCCGAGAAGCCGGCACAAAGAAAACGTGCCCGGGTAGGCGAGGTGTTGGGTCGGACTTACTGCGGCCGTTACTTATCCGTTTGTTTACATCCAAAACGCCCGGCCTGGACCGTGCTGTGGCGTCGCTAGCTTTCGGTTAGCTAATCTTGTTCTTTGATTTGTTTTTTTTTTTTCATTAGCCAGTCCGAACATGGAGTACACACACACAGAGACATTTTTGAAGTGCAAGTGTGCAACAACCGACAGGCAAAGAAGAAGTTGTAGGCAAGCTGGAAGCGTTTGAAGATAGTTTGCAGTGCGAGAAAGAGAGAAAAAGACACAAGCAAAAGGGATGAAACGCGTAGCGAAGCACAAGCAAAGGCAGCACACCTGATGGCAAACGGTCGCTCGAAGAGGTCAATGAAAGGTAGCGTTGTGAAGCACGTGGAGCGAACAAATCCCTAACAGCAAAAAAACCCAGTACCGAATGTCCGAAAAACGGCAGAAAGTGGGCGAAAGTTTTCACAGTGCAATCTCGCTTGCTGGAGAAATGTCTAAAAAGAGAGAGAGGGAGTTGGTGGTGGTGGTGGTGGTGGTGGTGGTGGTGGTGGTGGTAAACAAAACACTTCAATTTAAACTTCACCAAGTGGTGGAAGGACGGCCGAGGGGGAGGCCAAAATAGAAAACATGTTTATGCGCACGTTGTTTTCACTTGCCCGAACGGCTTAACACGCCTCGCGCGCGCCCGTTGGTATGGGTGTGTTGGCTGCTGCACGCAAAACTCCTCTATCGACTTGTCTATCAGTGTAAAGTGAGGATTTTAGTGTGTGTTGCCATTGCCATTTGGGGCTATTTTAACGCCCACCGGATGCTCCCGAAATGGGTGGGGGGAATTTGGCGAAAGGGCGACGAAAAGCCCCAGCGCTATCGAACGATAAAATGTCACGAACAAGCGAGCTGAGGAAGCACCTAACTACGCGCTCTGGGCACACACTCGGATTTGCCCTTCGATTGCCGTTCGATGTCCTCCCGCGCGCACACCACCGCCTGCTTCGATTGTCAACGCCACTCATGTGTTGCCACTACGCACACGCAACTCACACACTGCGCGTCACGGCGCAGCGGATTTTGCTTTGCGTTGTGAGTTTATTTTCGATGCGTTCATCTCGCGCGTACGCTCACGCGGTGGGTGTGTGTGCGCACGTGCACCGGATCCGATTTCGGTGTCAAATTGCACTGCACTCGCGCTGGGTTGTACGGAACGGCACACAAAGGTGTCACACACGCGCGCGCGGGTTTGGCAGAATCGATCAGGCACCTGCGGCTCGTGATTTGCGATATTTTTTTTGAAATACCAATCGCTTGGCATTTTGTCTCTTCCATTCTCCGGTGTGCACATACACACACCTACACGCGCGATCGCATTATTGAGCTGCACTGTGCACACCGGAAAAAAACAAAAAAAAACAAAATCGGCTGTCCAAGAGGGAGTCACATTACACAGACACACAAACACGGTAGTGCGATCATGTCGCACCCAGCTGGTGGAACCGCGAAAAACTCGGGGAAATCCGTCACCCTATTGGCGGGGGTTGGCGCGACCGTTAGCAGAGAGGCCAGAAGTGTGACCAGAAGTGTGGCATCAAAAAACATGACTTCTTTTTTTGTTTTGCGCAAACTCGTTCTCAATCACACGCACCGCACTTTTTTTTCTGGATCCGTCACACGTTGCGGATTTAAATTGCTTCTTTTTATGTTGTTTTTGGAACGAACTGGAAAAATGTGCTTACGCGGTGTGTGTGTGTGTGTGCTACGGCTTGTTACGGCGAATGGGGTAGAACTCGGAACCAGCGAAACTCGAACCAGCACCGAACCGAGAACCGCAACATACGTACGCGCGCGCGGCCAGCTAGCTTGGTACTTAAGCTCACGCGACTTACACCGCAGGCTCAATGCACTGCCGCAATCATGGCAGCATGGTATGCGGTTGGGTGCAACCGAAAGTGTCGGCAGTCTTTTCGTGTGAGGCTAGTTACTTTTATTTAGTTATTTGCATTATTTTATGGTTTTCACTTTATTCGTGTGTGATTAGAGGGAACGTTATAATTTACTTTATTTAAGCATTTTTGGTATTTAATTTTTATTTAATTTTTTTAAACCAATAAGAGCTATATAACTAATATAAGAGCTGCCAGGTGCAATTCATCTAAACAGGAGCAATCTGTTTCTTAATTTAGCTTTAATGTTTATAAATTCTAATTGAATGTTTAACATTTTCTGAGTCTTTTTGTGAAACCCTTTTTATTATAATTAACTAAATATTCAATCTCAGCTCAAAACACATACAGTTTAAAGTATAAAAGTCGTAAAAATCATTTTTTACTGTATAATTATCTCATACGCGATCATTCGCTACAATTTGCATAATTCTAGGCGCATAGTTCTTTAGAGCTTAACTTTTGTAACATATTTTTTCACTGCCAATACTTTTGGACCAACCCTTGCAGCATCATTTCTTTGAACGCTGTTTGATTTGTATTTACTAACACGCTTACACACGTGTACACACACATCCAAACGCCACGGTGCTGCTGCTGCTGCTGATGATGATGATGATGATGATGATGCCTCCAGAAGAAGATGTTCTTTGCTTTCTTTTCCATTCTTTTGCTCTCTCTTTCCACCCCGTTCTATGCCCGCGGTGTTTACATCTCTCTCCCTTTAAAACCCTCCTTTTCTTTTTGCTTTCTTCTTTGTGAAGCTTTTCTTCCGCGCCAGTACTTTTCCTATGCTCTCTCTCTCCACGATGCGTGCACGCGCGCGGCCCTATGCTTGCCATCCATCTTTCGTTATTGCTGTTTTGACTTCTTTTTTGCTTTGCAAAGTTGCTTCTTTTTTTCGCTTTGTCTTTGTTGTTGTTGTTTTTTTTCTTCTCTGTGCGTCTACCACTTTTTTGCTACGCTAGAAAGAGAGCCACCATTTAAGCCGGCCACCGCTTTGCGATGACGATACGATGATTTATGACGTTTTCTCATCTTCATTCAGTGCCTGCTCGAGCCTGCTTAGCTGGGGCAGAGGCGTTTGGTGTGCTTCTAGTATAGACGGGTTTTTTTTTCCTGTATTTATTGTGTGCCGTCGTTTATGTTTTACGAGCTTTGTCTCGGGTTTTTTGTGGACCGGTTCCGGCACGGTTCGGAAAGCCTTAAAAGCCTGTGTTTGTGTGGACAATTTAGGAAATGTTAAGTGTTTTTTGTACATTTTTTTATTCTGTGCATTGATGCTTTTATTTACAACCTGTTTGGAGGAGGCTACATTTAGGCGAATGTGAGCTCGACCGTTGCCATGGCAACAGCGTGTGCGCACGAGCACGTGGTTCGGCTCGATGCACGTCACCTGAAGCGATACAGCGATTGAATTGTTTAATTTTTTTGTACGTATAGCGCGCGATCGCGTTATCTAAATTGTTGATTGAATCTTTCTGCTTCTTTTTCTTTCTTCTTCGAGAAAACGTGACAGTTTGTCGATCTTCATGTTGTTTAGGTGATTGATGGGAGACTACAGATTGCCGAACAATCGCTCCTGATCACCGTAACTTGCTTACCTGACCTTGAAGCTATCATCATCATCTGCTCGTCTTTTTTATCTTTTCTCTAGCCTTATTTTGTGTGATGCAAATATACCTGCAACGGCCCCGGCTCCTGTACGAAGCTGTGTGTTCTATTTTGTGCGAAACGTGCTCAGACACAACTAATTTTTTAAAGTGCCTTGGTGTATGCAAGAGCCCTACGCGCAGGCTGTAGCGAATTTTAGTTTCGAATCTCAGTCACACTCATTCTGTACACCATTCTGCATTCATTAAATATACTACCAGCAGCACGTATGTGTGTGTGTGTAGTGGTTAGAACCGACGTGATGCAGATCGCAAAATTATCATACAATGGAGTCCGAAAAAAGCATAAATTAGGAAGACCAAAAATCAATCAATCAATACGCTAATTGTGACGTAAGCTCCCAAATCCTCAACAACGTGTTAATTCGTGACGTAGCGTCACTAAAAAGCAATTCACCACGAAATGCAACAAATTATCACATTTTTTTTGTCAATTTGTCGCCTTCCTTCGTGCACGCGTCGAAGCGTGCCTGTTTGATGTTCCGTGTTGGGCAGATTGCAGCCATTCGGGCGTAAAAATTACATCCCCAACGTTCCGTTCTGGGTGATGGATCGTGTTTATTCAATTGGAGTTAGACGAAAATACAAAAATGAGGAAAAACCACCAATGGAGTACAAGCACGATACAACCAGCTAACGGTTTATGCTAGACAAGCCCTGAATTGAATGTTTAATTAGCACTTTGGGAGCGAATTTGCTTTTCTTATTTGAAATCGCTGTTTCGTCCTACTATTCGAATTCGATTGCTTGGTTAGCAGCACGTTGCTCACCGGATTCGACCGGTTTGAGGAGGTTTGTGGTGTAAATTGAGACTGCGTGTGACCAACGAACGAAATCCCAGATCACCCGCCAAAGAGAGTTTGCTAAAACACCATTGCTAATGGGAAATCGGTCGCCATTGCTACTTTCTTTCCTGGAGAAGATAAAAAATGTAGCACACCAAACGCACTTTATAGATGAAATTTTAGTTGTATTTATTTTTCTGTTTTGCCCTCCTCAATATTACATTTGCCATATCAGAGTTGTTGTTTTCTTTTTTTTCCTTTGCTTTCTCCACCGTTTGCCAATGCTCAGTTTCATACATCCTTTTCCGCATCTAAATTAATCTCATATCAGAATATCCGCAACGAATCAACGCACGCGCGCGTGTGTGTGTGGCAGGGTGGATAAGAAGAAGTTAATTCGTTAGTGTCGTTACATGCAGTAGCGTTTTGATTTAATGTGTGTATGTGTGTGCTTTTCTTTACACTTTCAATAATCATAATAATAATACCGTTTTAAAGCCAAAAATACACATTTTGATTCTTGCCGCTTCCCGCTTCTGTTCCGTTTTTCACTGGCCCTTCTTTTGTGAGGCGCAACACATACAAGCGTACTCTGGGGTGGTTACTGTACTGTCGTGTACTGTGTACTCATTCAATCTCAAGCGTCTTCTTCTCTCTATTCCTTCTCCACTCTCGCGGCTCGCAGATACATCACTTTCGATTTCGGTCCGGTCGCGGCTCTCCCTAGAGGCTAATGATTAGTACAAGTTGTTCTCACGTTGTTTAGCAAACGAACGCTAACTGCTCTGCATGAATGTTTACCGCAAACAACACGCGCACGCACTCCCAATTTTCTGACCCTCTATTCTTCCCTCTTCTTTCGGGAAGAGTACGAAGGAAGCGAACACAAGGCCACACATCGTCAGACGAGTTAGTAGCACGCGTGCTTCCATTGCTTCCGCTCCAACCAGTATATCGCTCCACTTCTTGCAGTTGTGAAAACCGTTATGTGATGATTTTGATTAATGTTTGACTCCATGGACAATATCTCTTACAGCGTACGATGATAATGTGTTGTGCTCCCCTTCGCATGATGATTGTGGTGTTAGGTGTTTGTGTTAGAGCGTTCGCGTAACGAAGTAATATAATATCTAATAACGCATTGGAATATCATTCGTGTGTGTGTGTGTGTGTGTGTGTGTGTGTGTGTGTGTGTGTGTGTGTGTGTGTGTGTTTAAATTCAGCCTTTGAGATTAATAACGCACAGGGGTGTTTCTGTTTTTGCATTCGCTTTTGCTCTATAACGTAGGTACTACTTTGGGTGTTGAAATGAGACAAAAGGAAAGTGCTTAGTTAAAAATATTTTTTTTTGAAAAGGATGAAAAAGATATGAACAACCGATTGTGTATGATTGATGATGGTGGTGCTAATACTTCTTCAGAACAATACTCTTATTTTCTCGATGATGTTTACTAGCAAAAATACTTCAGTACAATCAGTACAGTGACTACACACCACACAGTGTTTGTGTAGCTGTAGAAAAGTAGAGACATATTTAACATATAAAAATACGAACCAATTAAGTAAATAGAAATATAAATAAAAGAAAAGAAAGAAGTAAGTTCACCATAAAACCACCCAAAGCAGCAATCTTGCCAAACAACAAATGATACATCCTGATTGTGATGCTACGATGAAGCTTGGAGAGTAATATCACCGGGAAAAAAGCGCGTTCGAATACGCAAGGAAACCTATTTTTTAAACGAACCGGGCAAGAAGCAAAACTATTCATCCTTCTTCCTCGTTATTTTCACCTTCCCTCTGCATCCTTCCTCTTGAAGAGCTCTACTTCTGCCATTTCATCCGCTGCGGAGTTCGTGTCTTTTGGTTGTCCCTACAAAATTGCCCTACAATAACGTTAGATTCTTGCCATTTTTGTTTGTTCACTTATAGCTTATACATAAATACAATACCAGCAAGCTGTACTTTCAGCTTTTCCCTCCACTCTGTTTCTGGGGATGGGGAAGAGGGGGGGGGGGGGGATCGTAAATTTAACACACAACTTGGTGCGGTATGGTGTGCACTGAGACAAATAAGGGCAAAATGGAGAAAGGAGTTTAAGGGCGATAGGGCGGGTGTCCTACAGGGGAGGTGGGGGGGAGGAAGGTTTGGGCTATTAAATTAGTATTGGTTGTCACTTGGCTGCCTTGTCTTTTGCTTTTACTTGCACGGTACACTACCACATGCAGCAAATGGGGTTTGTTTTGTTTTGCTTTGCAGCACAGTTCCACCTAACTAGTTACTAATATAATACACAAAAAAAACAATAAACGTACACTGGTGACTTTGCCGCGTGGGTTAAGCGATCCCCAATCCAACGAGCGAATAACAAATAAATGAAAAATAGAATAAGAAGGAAAACAGAAAACGTTGCACTGATTCGCGTGCAAGTTCGCAGGGGTGTAAGAGGGGTTGTATGTAGCTGTGCAGTGTACCGCACGAGAGCGTGCACGCCAAGCACGAAATAGAAGTAAAGGTAGCAGTTGCGCAAACCAAAAACAAACACGTTAAGCGTTAAACAAAACAAATTCTCTCTCTACAGATAACATTATAACAATCGGGGTGTCTGGGTGTGTGTGTGTGTGTCCGTGACGGCAACACACCTCCACGATCACGGGGGTCCGAGGGCTTGGGAGGGCTCTGCGCGCTCACCCCCACACCCGTCCCATTTCGTCGGTCACGGTTCATCGGCGATCTAGATCGGTGGCAGCGCCCACAGTGTGGCCGTCTTGTCCGCCGAGGTGGAGAGAAACGAGAAATCGACCGGATGCCAGCGGCCCGATATCACCTTGTCCGTGTGCTGGGCGACGACCACCGACGGTAATGGCATCGTCAGATCACCTTGCAGATCGGTCAGCACGAGCTTGTTGTCGTAACCGGCGGTCAGCAGGTAGTACGCGGAGGGTGAAAATCGGATTGATCTAAAAAAAAGAAGGAGAAGAAAAAGAAGAATGATCAGAGTTGTTGCTTTTTTATATATCAATGGGTTGATTGAAGGTCTGCGATCGCAGAAGGTCATGGAGAAGTGTACAAATGTAACGCTTTCGTAACGCTTCAGTAACGCGCGAGTGAAACGAAACCGCCCCAGGGTGCCATAAACTTCTTTTCGACACAATTATTTACTCAATTCAATGAAACAGATAGCTTATAGACTTGGTATGTATAATTTTTTGATAAATTAGTGAAATATTGCAATCAAGACACGTTCATTGTGAGCTAATTCGTTTCGTGAGCTTTAAACGCCTAAATGTATGCACTATAAGCGCGCAGTAAAGCTTGATACTCGCACAGCCAGCGCTACGAAACTGTCTGTAATTCGACCGGTTTGATGCTTTATAGTTAAATTTGCACGTTTGCCGCGCTCTTCCACCACCTACCTAACGTCTGAGGAATGCGGTTTGAAGCACTGGATCGGCCGGTTGCCCCGTATGTCGTACAGTACGCAGGAGCTATCCTCGTGCCCCGACACCAGCAGCCGCCCGGACGGGTCAACGCAAACCGCCGCCACCGGCGACCCTTGCCGGGAGCCCGGTGACGTGGCGGGGGTAACCATGTTGACGCAGCCGCGCGTACGCAAATCCCAAAATCGTACGGTTTTATCCTAAAATAAGAAAAAAAAAACAAAATAAAGTAAATAATCACTAATAATAATTGCTTTTCTCTTGGGTTCCTTTTCACCCATTCCTCACTCACCTGCGAACCGGACACAAACATAACACCGCCCCAGTTGTAAAGCGATAGCACATGCCCGCCATGTCCGCTGAGCGCCTGGAACGGGGTGGACGTTTCGCAGTCCGTCACGTAGATCTTGCAGTCGCCCGCACCGCCACTGATCAGCAGGCTGGACTTGTTCGAGCTGTCCTCGAGGAAGCACAGGTCGCGCACCGTACCGTCGTGCATGGTCAGCTCCATCTCCTGGCCCTCGAGCTGCTTCTGGGACTCGTTGAAGCGCATCAGCTTGACCGTTTTGTCGTTCGAGCCGGTCGCAATGAGATCGCCGGCCGGCGACCACGCCATACAGTAGATCGAACCTTTGTGGTGCTTCGTGCGCTTGAACAGCACCGTCGGCTGGTACGTGCTGTGGTCTTCCCTGAGGTGGAGACGAGATGCAAACCGGTGTTTGTATTAGGTCAATGTTTCAGTAAAAGTGTAAAAGCGTTTATCTCGATCGCTTAGGAAAGCTGGGGGAAAAGTAAAAGCTGTATGTATCTACTTTGTATCTTACAAACCGAAGCCTATCGTTAAAACATTGAAACATTAACCATCCTTCAAGCATGCAATTTGAATGTCTACATTGTCCACCCATTAGCGGAGGCAATAAATGAGCAAACTCAATCATTCGAACGCAATCGATAAACGTCTAAATAATAACAAATCACTACAACCATTATCTCGATCGATCGAACACGATCGTCCCGTCCCGATCGGTTTGATACATTGTTGCTCCTCACCAGAAGTTATTCAAAAACCAGCTTTCAATGCGAAGAGGGGGAGGAGTGTTTATTCCTCGTTTTTAATACCAAAGCAGCGCAGAAAAAAAACTTGCCACCTGTCTCTAGACCTGGACACCAAATCCACCTATTTAGCCACACCATCATCTATTCCATGCAACTAAACATAAAAAATCCATATTTTGTTTCACTGCAGCAAAAAAAAAAGCTCGCTCAACATTAAGAAAGCCACCTGTACGTCTGTATTTCAGTGTGTGTGTGTGTAGAGAAAGAAACTAAACGAACGAAAAAAAAAAATACTAGGAAAAAAGGGAAAACTCATCCATTTCCGCTCACCAGCTAGTTTCACATCTTTTGCTGCGTGTGCACAGGGGAAAAAACAGGCGAAAGAGAAGAGTATGGAGGGCGGCCGCACGAAAACGGAGGAGGGGAAAATATCTTGTTGATTATTGTTTCCATACGAATGTGAAGAGAGCGAGAGAGAGCGAAAAGGTGGTTGGATGGGAGTGAAAAAACTGGTGCAAAAATGGAAGATGGAACCAGAATAGTACCGTGTCTACGTGAAAAGCGACGACGACGACGACGACCACGACGATATCACACACGCGCAGTAGTCGCAGCGTTTTCCCTGCCCCTCATGCGCAATGGAATTTGTGCAATTGGGAGCTTTGAGTGAGTGGGGTTCAGGGGGGGGGGATGCTGTTGTTGCCGTTTTGGATGCGGTGCGTGCGTGCGTGCGTGCTCGCGGTCTGCCAAAAGATGCCAAATTCACATGCACATAAGGAGGATGAGGTACACGCACACCACCACCACTGTCTTCGTGTGAGAAGATCATGTTCACTCTACACTCTTCAGTGGGGGCAGGCAGTATCATGCATTAATGGAGTTTGATAACGCTTTTCTTCCACCGAAACGCGTACGTGGAGTGGAGCAATGATGCAATGTGCGCAGCGCACGGACGGACGCACGTGACTGAAGGTACATTAACATGCCGACATTTTGAGGGGAGAAAGAAAACAACGGAAATGAAGATGGATTGATGGAAGTGCACAGTTTCGGGACAAGTGTGTGTGTTGGATGTGATGTGCGTGAATACGACCTTTCGATACACAATAGTTCCTACCGGTGCCCTAATGTCTCTAACATGGGTATGGGAGTGTTTAAGATGCTACAAAACAACAACATACGCACAAAAATAGGATTGAAATGACAATGGGGCCATGAGCAAATTCTTTTACCTAATCTCCGACAGGGACGGGTATTCGCAGATCCGGAACGTCTTCGAGTTGGAGCCGACCGCGTAGATGCGCCCGTTCGGATGGAACTCCGCACACCGTACCGCCTGTACATCTTCCAGCGTCGTCACCGCGACAAAGCGGGGTCGATTTTGGTCCGATTGCTGGAAAGGAAAAGAAAGAAAATGAGGAAAGGTTAACCAAAACGTGTGACGCAACAAAGTGGTGCTGCGGAGTCCGGTTCGATCAGGATAAGGTTTTGATGCATTTCACTGTAAGCAAGCATGCATACACACGGTAATCGATAAATGGTACATATGCAATGTATTGATGTTGACGGCTTCGAGATCATACGGAGGTGGAACGAGTCTGGGAAAAGCTTGATATTTAACTCACTCGCCAGTGGTGATAGCACCCCCCCCGGAGAGCGCGGCTGGTGAAAACGGACGACGTCTTAATGTTATCAGCGTGTAGACATGGATTTAACGATCCTGTGTGCAATTTACTGACCATAACAACCCGCACGTCCACCTCTTACGTCCAGCTTTTCTGCGACCATTACTGCTGCTGCAGCTTTCACGATGCGTGGTAAATGAGAGAGGATAAAAAAAAACCGGGCAATAATTACCCACCAATAGGGGGGCAATGTTTTGCATCCGTGAGAAGGTCAAGCTACTGCCGGAACTCCGGGGCTGGACACGGGCCTGTGAGCGTGAGATGTGCCGAAACAACATAATTTTTGAACCGACACTTTGTCATCTCTCTGTGTGAGAGTCTCGTAAAACTCATAAAACCCCAAGAGCAGAGGGGAAAGATTTAAAGTACTTTCTTTTCAGAGGGAAGCAAAACTCGCCCAATTGCACCGGGTTGGTTTGCTTTGGTTTTTGACGATGTGTCCCACCATCACACCATCATCTCAAGAGAAAGTATTGTCACCAAGGTGACAGCACAGGTTCAGGGGATTGCACCCACACCCTGAATGCGCGAAATCTTCGGTTAGGTGCCTTACTACTCTCCGGAGCTCAAATCCGGTATTGTGGCAGGTGACACAACCTGGAGGACGGGGTTGTTGGGGTGCAAAAGAGTTTCACTTTAAATTGATTATTATTTAATGGTTTTGCGACGAAGGTGACCATACCCCGTGCCGTAACGTTGTGCTGACCGGTGGTCAGGTTCGCGGGAGCGTTCTTCCCTTGCAAGGAAAATCCACTTTCCCTTTGGAGCATCATTTCAGCCGCCTCTCGGGGAGAAAGACACACACACACACTTGCCTCAGGGATCGATTTGGTCAATTTAGTTCCTAACGAAGTGTCAAAATCCCTGAAGAAAAGTATTAAATAGTGAAGGAAAGCTTTGAACGATCGTAAAAGCGACGAACCCAAAGAGGTTGAGTCATCTGTCGGAGGTCATTGAGTTCCGCTCCGGACACTCGCGCTCCTCAGACATCACACGCTGATGGTCATCGACATCGTTTTTATCGGTGAAACCGCAACACCAGCTGGCGTGCGGTCAATTGATAATGAAGGAAAGAAAACTGTGCCCGCATTTTCATTGCCAAAAACCACACACACATATACAGTAATACAATTGTGTCTGTCCAGTAATGATCGTAATTTGCCCGCAAAAATACGCTGGAGAAAGCTTGCTCCCGCTCCCCTTGAGGAGAGACCGTCTTTTAACACGTTTCTGCTACTGCCACGGCTTTCTTCCGCACGGGCAAACGGGTGGAAAAACCACCCGCCACAAAATGAAAACCACCTCCACCAATGATTGGCAACCAATTCCGCGTCGACAGCCGTCTGTGTGTCGTCTGTCAAACTTGGGTAGTGCCCGGGAGGGCTTGCACCACGCTTCCAAGATGTGTGGTTTTCTTTCTACGCCATCTTTGCAGTTTTGCAATTAAAAGAGATAACTCGAGCAACCCACCCGTCCGCTGCGCCGGGAGCGGTGGCAATTTTGCAAAGAAAGTGAAATGATTACAGAGCCGCACAACACCACCACCACCAGTGCGACGAACTGATTCGCAAAGGGAAGCAGTGTAGCAAACAAGGCACACACACCGTCCGCCCATTGAAGTTTAAAAGCTGAGCGCTTATTGAGTAATAAAAGTGCATTGGCGCGTCATTGGACTGCGCATGTGGTCAAACGATTTGTAAAAGGCTATGTTAGGTGTGTGTGTGTGTGTTTGCTGTTTGCTGTGTTGGAAAGTGTGATCAACTTGATCCGGGAGACCAGATCCCTCGTCTCGGGACATTTAATGTGCCGAGAGTTTGCGAGCGCGCACACCTCCACTGGGCCGGTTTCGAATCGGATCCGTGCTGGTCATTTACGTGTTCAACACGTTCAATTATCGTATTTTGCGGCGAAGTTTAATCAATCGTAGCGTACAAAAAGCTTAACAGAGCACCGTGATCGTGATGGCGGGCGATTGTACCCATCATTATTTCACAATTCGCAGTTAAAGTTACAATTGAGTCCTCAGAAATGGAGGTTTTGGCTTCAGTTTTGCACTTGCGCCCTGCCCCGCTCGTTATAACATAACGATAATCGGTGCAATTGGAAGCTGTAATCTACAAGCGATACTAGTGATTAGTGGCAATAAAGGCGGCAAAAGTAACTGCCACATTACATGAGCGGGATAAGATTTCGCAGAAGAAGAGGACTTGTGGCAAAATTTCATTGCAAACTTTCTACTGGAGGTTGTTTGGGGAGGTTTGATGCCTTCGTTCGTTTTATTCTTCAGAAGAGAAGTTTAAACTTCTTAGGTTCACGTACTTTGAGCCACCTGGTTAGGACTATACCATGAAGTAATTCCTTTACTTCAAATATATAGAATACACCTTGGAAAGCCTGGACATGAAACAGAGTGATGTACTAAAGTTCTGAATATGTTGATACCATTTATGATCTTAGTTTTACAAGAAATCAGTCTAACTCAAAAATATATTTAGTTATTAGATTGATACTGAAAGACCTTTTAACACTTTGACTGCCGGCCTGACGTCACAGTTTTTGAGTGAGCACGTAGCGCATGGCAAGAGAGCGATGAGAGCGACAGTTTCTCGTGCCATTGTTCTCACTCTTTTGTTTCATGGCGATAAGCGGCGTAGCACATGTCGTTCTCGTTCTCTCTTTCCTACCTCATTCGTTCTCAAGAGAATCACTGAGCGTCAGATGCAAAGCTGAACGGTGAGCAAAACCGTCATACGAATTTATATGACACGGCGCTTAAAGTGTTAAATAATTGAGGAATTTAAGCGGATCTAAACAAATACACTCAAAGAATAGTTGAGCCAATATAGCATCCCTTCTACAAAATTCGAAACCTCCAACTCTCCCAAGAGTTCTGAATGATCCTCAAATTTGTCCTATAAACCGGTTGACGACTGGAAATTCCAGATTTTCCAAAATTCTGTAAACTCTTCATCCACACTGGCGGCACATTTCTTATCCGTAACCAGCAGCTTCATCGAGCGAAACGCCAATTAACGTCCAATTTGCACTCCCTAATTTCCTTTAACCTTTTACACCCTAACATCTTTAGCCCATCACGCTCGCACTCTATTCCGCACGAGCACCTGGCATCAACAACCCCCGCACGAAAATCGCACCTAATTTTCGACACCTTCTGCCGTATAATCATTGCGCGCCATTAAACGGCACGATCCGTCCGATCGTAGAAGCTGCCAAATTCCAACCAAGAACCTCACTTCCGGGGTTCATCAATGTTGCAGAAAATGTCTAACAACACTTCCCCCCGGTGTGCAAATGCTAAATGGTTGAATGTTTAATGTCCGTATGCCGAGGAGGCACCACCTTCAGGTGAATGTTGCATAATTTATCATGCTGTGTGGGCGCCACGATAAAGACTTTTAAGCCACGATGGTTATGATAAGACGAGGCGCCTCCGGAGACCATCCAATTGTGCTTCTATCATTCTTTTGGAGCTCCGGTCCATGCGGAGCAGTGGTGTTCGCAAATGAGGTGGAGAGTGGAGGTGGAACGATAATTGCGCCAAATCGTGAACCCGCACTGTGCGCGGGTGGAACTGATTCCGTTGCAATTGAAACGTTTCGTAACCATTTCACCCGTACCACGCTGGGAGTTTATCGTTCGAATGGGCCAATTTGGTTGCTGTTGTTGTTGTTGTGCGTTGGTTGGATTTCTATCCGGAAGTCCGGAAGTCTTACACAGTTTTGGTTTTGTTTTCTACTTTGGCAGTAGCTTTTGATTGCAATAAAGAGCGCACACGCACCCATGGACAATTAAAAGTGAGCAAATTTTTGCGTTACTCCACAACTGAACTCCGTTTCACAAATTCCGTTCGCCATCGTTTGCACTCGATCGTGGATAGGCACCGTTGGTTGTGGCACTGATCATCGATTACATTTTGCCCAAACGCACCATTTTGCTTTGTAGCAATGAAATGAGGGTGTAGTGGAAGCGTCTGATTGCTTTCAAACTGATCTCCGTGATACGTGAAGGATGATTCGATTGCACGGACAGAGTATGTGTAAAGCAACGTCCTCCCCTTTGGACACATATTACCGCGAGATCGACAACAGCATCGCCCATTGCATAATTATCCTTAAACACAAACAAACTCCCCACAAACAAGCTCACAGTTTGATGTTCGCCATTGACTGTTTTTTTTTCTCCATTTCATTTCATACTAAACGATACAAACGAGAGAAGTCAAAAAACAGGTGTGAAAATGGACGCCTTTTTCCAGACCCATTTCCAAGGTAACTTCCACGAGGAAAGAGGCCCCCCCCAGGTGGTGGTAGTAGTAAATCAAATTGTTCCAGCGCTTGAAGGCGCTGTGTGAATCGAAATTGAATACCATTAGGCAGCAAAACCTAAATGGCTCACACAGAAGTGGGTCACCGACCAACCGGGTCATGTCTCGGCGCTCCCCTTGCGCAATGCGGGAAACCTAAACGCACCATCCGTTGGGCAACACACGGCCCGGAGGGAGATGTACTGGGCATTCCGGAGAATACCAATAAGAGAGGAGAGCTTGAGGTCCGGGTTGTTATTATGATCCGTAACCACCGGTTACCGCTTCACCCTCGATCGATGGTCTTCGCCATTATGCTTTGTCTCCCCTTCCTCTTGGCCGGGGCTGCAAGGGCCTTGTGCAGGGTGAAAAATACAGCGCGGCCGTGCTACTGCTGATCACGTACGGGACTGGATACACAGTTACGTTGCAGCAGACAGCAATTTCGTTGCAGCAAAGCGCAGAGTGCAAGGGTCAGTGGATCAATGGTAGAACGCGCGCGCGCTGCTTCGTAATGATGCTGATGCGGTTAAGATCAACGTTTTGCTTCCCATTCCCGATTAGAAGGCGCGCGAAACGGAAAACCGGGACAAGCCGCCATGTGTTTGAGCTGTTGCTAATCAACCCGTTGTTGATGATGATGATGCAACCTAGTTCGATTCTACCGTAGCTGGCTGGACCGCCTGGAGCGTTTGGTGAGAGTAATTCTGACCCTTCCACAATCAGGCACACACCACGGAAGATGCCCTCGCGGATTGGAACGTTGCAAATGATAAAAATAAAATTAAAAAACACATTAATCACTTCTCTCTCTCACACTCAGCCGGTGGGATTTCAGGTGAGGCACTATCATTAACGCAAACTGTACGTTTGGCGCGGAGTAGTTAAAGGGAGTGAGATGTGTTCGCGGCACGGTGAGAAAGATAAGCAAGAAAGATCCCCACCATGCGTAGCGATTGTGGCCGTGTGATTGTGCAGTGCCCTGTGCAGTGGGGTGATGGCAACACGCATTGCTGTAGCAGAAGATTGAAAACAAGAGGAGCCAATCCGTCGCGCACGGTTTAAAACCAGCGAACCAGGAGCGTGTTGCTTAGTGGCCGGTGGCCGGTCGGTGAGAAAAGCAGGTCACAGGTACACGACACGCGTACACTGCAAGGGGAAAAGTTGGTCATATTTGGTTGAATTGATCAAATTAAGTTTAAGGTTGTTAAAAACAAAGAGGTAGAAAGATAGAGAAAGAGAGGGAAACGGGGAAAACACAATAGTTTTGTGTTTATTTAACCTTTCCCGAAACAGTTGATGCAAAGGGAGGAGGAGAAACGAGCTCTAATTGAAAGGAAAATAAGGGAAACGAGTAGGGCGATTTAACTCGCTTAGCAAAACAGATAGTTAAAGCCTCTCAAGACTATCTTTTTTTTAAAATACAAACATAAGTTCATCCAATATTGCACAAAAAATAAAATAATTTGTATTTTTTAGTTTTTTCTTTAAAAAATCCTTAATCAATGTTATCTTTCACTATTTCCAACATTAAAGATCAATGTCCTCAGCAATGCAAATAACATTGTTGCCAAAGAGGATCTTCTGTTATCGCTTTAGTACGCTTGTTTGACTGTCACACTGAGAGCTGCTCGCTAGCCTGCTGTGTCAAGCAATGGGATCTTATACAAAGCAAGTTGTTAGTTCAAATCTAGCTTGATTACGCATTTTCGATATCTTTCACCACACACAAGCTCTCTACGACTGTTTGCTGTACCAGCTCCTCTTTGCACCAAATAATTGAATTTAATTTACGGTTCGGTTCGTCGCGCCACTTCTACACAACAACTCTGCCTTAGCTGTGTGTGTGCTTGAAACTCCAAAATGCTAATTTTTCATATTTAACGGCCAATAGAGCGCCTCTCCCACTCTCTCCCTCCTTCGCTGCAGCAAATCAACACGCTTCATTAATAATGAATCACATTGAAAGGGGGGAAAAAGGCGCTAATGTTCAGCAGCAGCAGCAGCAGCTTGGTGTGTAAATGATGTTTGCTCATAACTTCATTAGCGCCCGATTAAGACTGTATCGATCACAAACGCCACCGATCGATGACTTTTTGTGTAAGGGCCACCATCTTCTGCCTACCCTTGAACTGGGCACACCATCAATTGCTGCAACATTCTCTTGCTTTGAACGTGAAAAAGTGAAACTTCACACCCTTTATTCGCCCTTCTATGAGCTCCACTGCCCGGCATGCACCAATTCGCCCCCACTGCGCGTGAGTGACCGAAAATTACCATACGATCTAGGCGCGAAGAAGGAGCGACAAAGCACCCACCCAAGCCTCATATGCTTTGAACCTTCTCCTGCACGCTACATTAAATTGCAAACCGATGTAAACCCTCCGATAATGGCACCGCAAGCCACACACACACAGAAGAGAGTGGAAAACCCTCATCCTCATCATAAAGACATTTCCATAATTCTAATGGCCGAGGGGCTGAGAGGTGAGGGTTAATTTAACTGACCGGATGTTGTTTAACTGGCCGCCAGCGCACCACCACCACCATGTGCCACATTTGAATGTGCTGCCAGCGGCGTACAACGGCTCTCCCCTGTTCGTGTTTGGATGAATTTGCAACTTGCAGCAACTTACATGTAAAGCGAAAGCAGTAGCAACCAAACGGTTCGGGTTACGATCAAATTTTATGTGTGGTGAGTTTCACTTTTTTATTTCACTACATTTACCCCCCTTAGGGGGGGATGGATGGCCGAGCTAATGAGTATCTCCGGAAGAGGTCCGGAAGGTCTAGATCGGATTAGGATGTGGAGGATTTTGTTTTTTTTTTCTCTTCTCCACATTCGCTTTAAATTAATCACATACACATGCAGCACATGAGGCGGGTGAACGGGAAACAGTGACCCGATGCGTAAACCTTTTTCACACATTGATGAGGTGGTAATATACCGTCGTCTTGACCTCGTTGAACCTTTCTTCGGTGTTCGGTGTATCTGGTCGATGGTACCTTCTGCTGTGCAAAAATGATGGAAAGCTGCATTTTTAACCTCAATTTGATCTCGATTCGATTTTTACCTTACTCCCCCTTGGTAATAAATGCCATTAATTCGACCTCTCCCCTTTTACGAGAAGATAGGATGATGAAGGAGTGAAATTGTACTACCCTTTAAACGCTTGCAAAAAGCATCAAGTGCGTTATCAAGTGCAAAACATTAATTAGTGGTACAATTCCCTCTAATAAAGGACTTTACAAAAAGGTTTCTTTTGCTACCATATGTACCACCTAAGAGCAATGTACCAGGAAGAGCAATATGGCTACCATTGCTAAAACATATTGCTCTTCCTTTTGGGCTACAATAATCAATCTTTATGGCACTAATTTTCCAAAAAACGATTAGCGTGATTACTTCCCTATCAAGCTAACCTAAAAGGACTTTTCCAATTTTCATCCGGTTTTCCGAAACACATCTCCCCGCCTGTCGCACGATAAAAACGAACGAACATTTTCAGTGGAAACGATTTGCAATTTGTCAAATTAATCTAACGGACAGATAAATTATCTCCCGACGCATCGTAAACACAAACAGCCCGACACATCAAATCCAACCGTCGGTCTGCCATAAAGTCTGCCATCATTTCCCAACTGGTCACATGGTCTTCTCCATGAAGAAAATTCATCAGAGCTCACGAGCTTTAAAAACCGTGCCCTGTTTCCTGATATTTATTTGCTTTTGATGCCAACTTGGGCATGGGCAGAGGAGCAGAGAAGAAAAGCAGAAGATCTTTTGACGGTTTTTTTTTGTGTGTGTGGGAATAATGTGGGAATGCGTGCGTCCACAAGGGTAACGATCAAATTGGTACAAAAGCGATAAAACTATAAACCCTATCTGTAACGAAAACAAAATAAACCGGAAAGATCCAGCTACAATCCAAGTGGTGCTAGTGGAACCACTTTTTAGGGGCTTACAAGTGGCGTTCCTAATACCAGACGGAGTGGGATGACCACAGTTCCTAGAGGGGTTGGCACTTAACTGTGACGCGCGCGGAATCACCGAGCGGGATTTTCTAGCCACGCTCAAATTAAATGGATTTTATAACCGAAATTAAATAGAATTTTCTACTCCAACACCTGTGTGTACACGTGTGAGTGTGTGTATGTGTGTGTCGGTATGTAGGTAGAAACGGGAACACCTTTGCCTCGTTCCTGTTCCACCGTCCAATAAAGTCCACTAATGAATTTCTAGCTTTTTTTACGGGACATTTTGTGTGTTGTAGGACGATCGGAACAGAACGGGCAGCGCCATTTTCATCCCACCCATCTCACCACATAGGAATGTCTTCGGTCCTGGCTGTTCCATCCAGCTCGCAACCTCACCACACAAAAACAACACCATGCGGTAATTCGAATTTCTTCCGGTTCTATTTTCCACCGGGCAAGCAACACCACCGACGAACGCGAACAGCAGCAGCAGGAGAGCAAAGTGTAGGAAAAATTAGTTCCCCGGTATGTTCCCTGCTCACACCCGCTCCTCCATCATCCCGTGGTTGGAACGGAAATTGGGCCTAAAGAACCCGCGCAAAAGACGCACTTTTTTTTGGAGTGAACGGTGTTTTGTTACAAACCAAAAAAAAAAAAAAGGGCAAAAATTCCTTAACGCCACGTGAAGGTGGTGTGGTGTGGAAATGGAAAAATGGCAGCAGTTCTTCAGTGTGCAGGGATGACGACGGGCAAAGACCGTTGACGTTATTGGGAAGGAGAGATTTTACCGGTTTGTGGTGTACTGTCTGTGTGTGTGTGTGTTAGAAACCAATCGAATCAATCAAACTGCTCCTCCCTCGAAGCGATTTTAATTAACTTAGCGGATTGTGTGTGTGTTTGCTTCTTCTTCACCACCATCGCGAATTATGTCTGTGGTTCCAATTTCCAAGAAGACTAATAAATCACACAGACACACACGTGCATTCCGTTTCTCATTTTCCCTCACACCCACCCTGCCCCCCATGGCAATAATACATAGCTACGAGACAGTTTGTGCACCGAGCCGGAAAGACGGCGTGGCGCATCGACACTATTTCGTCGTTCCGTTACCTTCCGTTAAAAAATCAAAAAACACAACAAAAAGGAATTTGTCACACGTGGTAAGCAGCAGAAGAGGTTTGAGTTTCTGCGGCAGTAGGCTACCTGGTAGTACTGGCTGTAGTTGATGTCGACGTTGTCGAGCAGATTGTCCACCGAGCGGTGGTTCTTCAGCGAGAGCAGCTTCTTCCCGTGCGTTAGATGCTGGTGATGCTGGTGCTGGTTGCTGTTGTCATAGCTATGGCCACCGTTGAGATTGTTGCCGAAGTTGTTGTGATGGCGCAGGGTACGCTTGCCGCCACCGCCACCATTCGCATGCGGTGCGGAGGAGGTTGATTGGTTAGGGCTGACAACGCGACTTCCACCGCCACCGCTGCCGCCACCACCACCGCCGCCCCCGCCGGCCAGCGAAAGGTTGTTACTATTTACACTGCTGTTGTTAAGCTGCTGGTGCTGCTGCGAGGACTTTAGATGGCCGTGCGGCGAGCCGGCTGTTGTGGTGGTGGTGGTGGTGGAGGCAGTCAGCACGTTCTTCGTGCGATACTTGTAGCTGTTCTCGATGATGAACCCGCTCGAGCCGAAATCTTCCATCGACTTCGAGCGGGATCGGGTCGAGGCGCTTACGTTGAAAAACTGCTGCTGCTGCTGTGGTTGGTGTTGATGCGGATGGTGATGCTGCTGCTGCTGCTGGTGATGATGCTGCTGATGATGATGCTGCTGGTAGAGTTGCTGCTGCTGCTGCTGCTGTTGCTTCTGCAACCGCTGCTGCAGATAATTGTTCTGTTGCGTGGTCGAATGCCGCCTGGAGACAACGCGACATAAAGAAAAATGCGAAGAAAAGACAACGACGTCGTGTTTTTTTAAGTGGATTGAGCAACCCAAACCGTTAGCCGATCACGCAATGCTATTGGTAAGGTAGCAGCAAATTCGCGAGCCATTATGTATGGAGAGTGGAAGAACGGAAAATTGGCCCTGGGGAACACATACACAGACACACACATC
This sequence comes from Anopheles merus, assembly GCF_017562075.2. NCBI lineage: Eukaryota > Metazoa > Arthropoda > Insecta > Diptera > Culicidae > Anopheles > Anopheles merus. The sequence continues at coordinate 40,959,072 of NC_054083.1, forward strand.
AAAGCCCAAGCGTGAAGGGAAACCCAATTTCAGCACGCAACCATTTAAATAATTACAATTTACCACAGTGGCTTATTTCAAACACCAGTGACACCTAACACTGCGCTCACCGCCAGCTTAAGATTGGGAAAGTGTCTGCCTGCTGTGGCTTCAAATTTCTAGCACAAATTACAAGACGACACCCTCTCTCGAGAAGACGCTACGTCTCTCAACTGTTCGTCGGACCTGGCAATGGGACAATTCCACCGTAAGCAAGCCACACTCGGCACAAACCTGTGAGACAATACAAGGGAAAAGAAAAGTGTTTCGCTGCAGATTTTCCCACAGCCGAAACGCACACAGCACTAATTAATCAATCGCTTCGCCAAGTCCAAGAGCGACATTTCTTCATAACAGCCAAGTGTGCGGTGATGGCAGCAGCCAGCAACACGCTTTAGATCCGCTAATGAATTATTAAATATTTCCTATCAACAGATTCACTTCCACGTTGCCTAACGACAACGGCTCTAATTGACATTTTAATTGGACTAAATCTTGCACATCTTGAAGCCTTTTCCTCGTTTTCCCTTTTCTGGAGCAGAGCTGGGTTTCTGGAAGCTTCTGCTTTGGGACTTACAACAGGACAGCACAATTCCTGCCCGCTCCATAACGGCTCTGGAGGACCGGTGGCAGTGGTCTTGGGGTACACGCACACGCTACTTTCCTTTTGCCCTACCCTAGTTATACTTGTAGCGGCTGGTTTTCCGCCCAATCCCCAGCTTGTGTGGTGCATTAGAGATTGGCATTCTACGGCCGAGCTAAGCGTACTTACACCCGAACCGGTTTTCACCATTCGCTTTTCAAACCTCGGAACCTTCGCCTAGGCACGTTTTGAAGGTTTTTTTTAAGAGCAAAAGCGAGCCCAGCACTCGAGGGATAAACTTAACCTTGATGCACGGTGGGCGAGCGTGTTTCGTTTGCATGCAACAGTTGCAACAAAAACCCGTTCACTGTTGACAGTAGGTGGTAAAGTGTGCCAAAAACGGAACGAAACTAAACCAAACTGCCGCCCAGATGCTGCACCGGGCGGCATTTACTAAACGTAACTAACTCGGACTCTACTGACACACATATCTCGAGGTAGTACCCGAATTGCTAACGGAATACGACCATTACTGCAACAGACACACGAGCACAAAAAAAACAACACAGCAGCAGAATAATCACCAAGTCTGACCTGCATTCCGGTGACTAAACGGATTTCGTACCGGTTCGGAATGTGTTTAATTGCCATTGCAAAGACATCGATGACGACACGCCACCGGGAAGGTAGCAGAGCACTGCTCCTCCGAAGATAAATGAATTAAGTTGTCCTTCCTGCCCGGGGCCACTCTGGGTGTCTTGGTCTGTTTTGCATGACCGTACGATCATCGGCCGCTAACCGGTCATTAGACCGATGGAGGTAGTTAATTCGTTCCTAATGGCATCTGCTTTGATGGAACACTCCCCACCCGATCCCGTTGTGTTTGCTTGAGGATAAGAAGCATGCAAAAACCGGGCTCTTTGCAATGATTGTAATTATTTGCACCATTTGCACATGATCATGAGCTCAACAGCATGGCACGATCGCTTGCTGTCTTCGTAGTCAGAGCTGTTTTCTATTTGTTTTTTTTTTGCCTAGCTCTGCTGCTGTTAGTGCAAGCCTATCATCGCCGCAACCACAACCGATCACCCTAAAACCACCTGTCACACCTTTCATAAATCAATACTAAACCCGTGCTCTCCGGTCTACGATCCACATACTTTTTGACGATGCGGAACGGGGTGAAAGTAAGGTAAATTTTTGAGCTCGGTGCAACAAATTTAAAATCAACGACGGGGACGGGTTTTTATATATTGAAGAGCGCGCACAGTAACCCTGCGTCCGGGAGTCGATGTTTCATGCATGTTTGGAAAAGCAGAGCACTAATCGCCACGTATGGGTGGACGTCAAAATTCGTGTGCCCGGAATTTTGGTAGAGTTTTTTTTTTCTTTCATTTCATTTTGAATTTCGCTAAATAAGCGATTAAAATAATCGCACCATTCGTGATCGTGATCGTGAAAGTGATTTCATTGCTGCACCAATCGGCCCTTGTCAGTCGCCTGTCAAGCTTGGTACATCAACAAGAATGGTTTTCGGCCGTGATGGATTGCTTCACGCTCGATGAAAACGTACTGCGAAGAGTACCACCAGGGCAGCATATTTTAAATAGTTTATGCTTTTTTTCCAAGGGTTGAAATTTGATATTTTTCAACATACTTTTTGTTACAAAAAGGAAGCTCTGAAGTGCATGAATCGCATCAGTTATCTACACTTTCTTTGATTTCAAACGTTTCGTATTGATTTGAATCGATATGTTTCATCTTTTTCTCCTAAAATATACATGTTTAGGCAGTTGCAAGCTATATTGATACCGAAAGTGCGGAATATATACCTATTTTAACATCCCACCCAAAGCACACTCTCGTGGCGAAGTTGTCAACGTGCAGTTCATTGTACCACCCTCGTCGTAAGTTCAAAACTGGATGAGGAAGATGTCGATAAACATATGATACTACACAGGCACTTTTTGATTATCCAAATACTATGAGTAATGAGTAATGAGAATCGTGAAGTCTTGGAAACCTAGGAGATCCAAAACCACACCAACAAACCAAAAGCAACATAAAATAAGTAAGAAGAAGAATGTCGTTTTGATTGAAGCGCCCGATTCGATTTGTGGTTGACATACCAAGCCCAAGCCAAGTGTGTCTGGTTAATAGAGAGCAAAAAAACAATACTTTCTTGTACTACTTTATGTTGTACATGCTCTCTACAACATTCTCCTCCCTAGCTGCTGAATCGCATAGAATTGCCAGCAAAGACACGCCAACAAACAAAACGATCAAAGAAAGCAAAATAAAAAAAAGATCATTACCAATGTGTTCGACACTAATCGTTCAATCGAAACAACAACGAACCGCACAATCAGTCTTGTATCTGGTTCGCCGCCCTTTCCTCCTTCCTTGCCTTTCCCAAGCGGAAACGAAAAATGGCTGCGCTAAAAAGCGAACTAAATAACAAAAAAACAAGGGGTAAAAAATGGTTTCCGTTGTGATTAAGCCGTGTATTGATCACTCCCGCGGGCAGTATTTCCCGTTTCTACTATCCCAGAGGACATTTTCCCCCTTCTAAAACACTTCCTTCCTTCCTGTTCTTCCTTCCATACATAATGGGCTTTCGATTCGCGACGATTTCTGCACACCACATTTCCTCTGCCAGCCCCCTCTGTCTGTACCTCATCCGTCGTACAACTTCCATGTTGCTATCACTGTCGACAATCGCCGTCATGCCGGCGATGTTTTTCACCTTCCGCGCGGCTATATTGTTCACCACGTAGTTGCCAGTGCTGCCGTTGTTGTGGTTGTTGCTGCTGGCGTTGTTGTTGTAGTCGTAGACCGACCCGGCCAGCGATGCGGCCGACTTGACGTTCAGAAAGAAGTCACTGTTCTGGCGCTTGAGGGCACCGCCGGGAGGTGCGTACAGGTAGCGGGGCTGCGGTACGCCACCCCCCACACTGCCCCCGTAGATGCTGCCGGCGGAACTGCCCCGCAGCCCGCCCAGGCTCGCACCAATGTCGGACAGCCCGGCGGACATCCAGCGCGACTTTCCGCCACCGCCACCACCGCCCGTTGTCATGGCCAGCATGGCAGATCCGCTGGCACTACCGGCACTGCCACCACCTGGGCCTCCACCACCTCCGCCCGGTATGCCGTAGTTGTAAGTCGGTGGCCAGGGCCGCAGACGCCGGTCGGAGTACCGCTTCTCGGTCATCGAGTTCACCGGAAGGGCCCGATCGTACCGCGTCATCGGGGCGGGCACGATCGCAGACGCCGACGATGTGGTGGTGGCCGCCGTCAGCACCATTGTCAGCACCGGGGCAGGAAATCACGGGTCAACGTTCACGTTCTTCTCTCTCTTTCTTTTTATCTCCAACCGTACAAGCGAAAGATGGTTTCCCTTTCGCCCGGTGAGCAGTAGTAACACAGGCTGAGTAGATTTAAACTTTGCAAATACTATTCTCCAATTTTGAACCAAAAAAAAAAGACACACACACACACGCACACGAAACCGTAGACACTTTTGCTCAAAATATCACCGAAAGCTGTGCTGCCATTGCTTGCTGTGCGCGCCGCAATTGATGTTCACTTAATTTTGCTCCAATTTTATAATCACACTTTCAAGACAATCAATCACTGTGCAAGCGGAGGATGGACAGAGTAAAAAAAAAATAAACTAAATTAAATCATCACACTCAGAAACTCGCGCACACACAAGGACCCACTATTCCCACGGCGCACGAAGAGTGATTTCACTCGCCGGTCTGTACGCATACCGATGCTCCAGTTTAGTTTTACCGTGGTGTTGTAAAAAGCTTCTTGTCGCCGTTTTCGAACAGACTTTATGCCAACAAAAATTGAACGATCATAAAATTCCACACACAGACACACACACACACCAATACTGACCTACTAACTAACGGAGAAAAGGGGTGTTTTTTCGCAACAAGCACACTGTACACTGGCGCCACACAAAGAGATCCGCTGGGCATAAACAGTAACATTACCATCGATTTCTTTGCCCAACCTTCACACATCGCTCGGCGATCGACGGGGGTCGCTTCTTATCGCTTGCAACGTCCACGATTTTCCCAACCTAAGCACGCATTTTCCAACCCCTCGCCCGGGTCTCTATTCGGGTGACTTGTTCGAACACTCGTGTCCGCGCTTTCGAGCGTGATTTACGATGACGCGCGCCCGCCGCTTGTAGTTGAATTGAATAGGAAAGATCAGGGTATAGTAACATCCCAACAAGCAGGCACACCTCACGATTAAGAAAAAAACGAGGCCGCCACTTAACACACACACACACTCGCGCGCGATGTTGTAACGAATGCAGGAATTTCGAATTTCCTTCCCAAAAAAACAACACACCTCACACCTCAATGCGCAAAGCACGGAGGGCGTATAAAAATATATTAATAAAACGCACACTCCCAGGCAAGTCCTCCAAAAATCAAGGCGACCCATCAGGGGGTGAGCGTTCGTGGCTTGACACAACATTGTGGTGCTGTGCTTTGTGGGCTTCACTCTCCTTTCTTTCGCTGCGTGCCACAATGTGTGTTAGTGTGTGCACTTGTTAGACAAGAAGAAACCCCGGACCGGGAAGAAGGCTCTCTTCAAACGGGTGGAGGAGAGCGGTTGATTTTTCCTTCCTGTTTTTCCTCTCACTAGGTTGGTTGGTATGTGGGCAAAGCAGCAGCAACAGCCACCAGCCCAACCGGAACCTGGGAAGTGTTGCGAGATCAAGAAAGCTCGTGATCTTTTTGATCCCCTCTGCGCGTCCGAGGGCAAGTGGCGGGGTGCGGGAATTCAACCCCCGGGTGGGTTGCCCGCGGAAAGCAGAACGAGCAGGAAAGGTAAAGACAACACACAGGCACAAACACACACACACAGACTCGAGAAGAAAGAAGGGAGCGAGAGAAAAAAAACGGTGAAAAAACGGAACGGAGCCCGATGTAACTGTAACGTCACGGGCATGGCTCTGGTGTGCTACTTCTGCCTGTGCAGCTTGTTTGCCTTGGCGGAATGAGCTGACGGGACCACCTCATTCTTGCCTCATTTTCAGCTTACCTCCACAATGCACGATCGAGGAGAAAGGAGAAAAATGGGAAGCGTTGAAGAATTAATCCAAACAAATCTTCTGGTGCGCTCTTGTGTTGATGCGATCAAAAGATCCAGCCTGAAGGTGGATGAAGATGTTTCGATAGCCTTTTTTTTTGGAGAGACACCATCCTCCCAGCTTTATGACCATATCGCCCGTCCTATAAGATAATCAATAGGGAGGGGAAAGAGAGTTTGTTGGGAACAGTTAGGCGGGAACGTCACGCGCCTTCGCCATCCGGCGCGTGGTACAACACCTCAACGACTTTGGAAATGACTTTGGAGTTCCCGTTGGAGAGAAGCACCACCGAAGATTGGCACAGATTTAATGGTGTGCTGTGTGTGCTGTGTGCAAGTTTGAGAGGTGTTGAAGAACACGCTCCTACGCGATCATATACTGCTCGTTATGATCTGATACACAAAATCGTACATCCGTTTGCGCCTGTGTGTTGCATGTTCTACTCGGATCTGATCGCGGAAACAGTTCAGGAAGTTCTTCGTTACTTCTTGTTGCTGGTGCTGCTAATGAAGTAGCGTGCTTCCTACACAGTTTTTTTGTTGTTGTTACTTCTTCTGAGCATTCTACTATGTGCTGTCTGTTCTTATGTTATTTCTACCACCTTTCACCGCATTTTCTCCACCCCGTTTTGTAGTGCGCGGAAGGGTAGAGAGGGAAGACGGCTTTTTGCTTCCCCGCTTCACACACTGGAACACTGGAAACTGTATCGGATATCGAATTCTAGATCAACCTGTTGCGCTTGATCGTTTTCCTTTCTTTTTTTTTATGATACACTTTAAGCCGCACTTAGCCTACAAGAGAGATCATTGCATGAAGATTACAACACAAGCATTCACACTGTTGGAGTTGATACAGATCACACGACTGAAACGCTCCCAAGCAACACATTGGAATATGGTTTTTAAGGAGCATCGGTAGAACAGTACACCATCAAAAAATACAAAATCACCAAAAAAAAACACTTAAATACACACAAATGTTAGGCAAGACAGCGATATCCTGCCAGCCAAGTGCACAACTACCAAAAGGAAAACTCGAACGCAACTCCAGTGCGCAACTCGACTCGCGTACGGCAACGCTTCACAAGCGCGCGCGCCAACCCCACGAAAAGCCGTCCGGTACGCGTGAGAGCTAGCTGGAAACTGAGCAACAGAGGCCCACAGGGTCTGGCTACGAACGCGAACCACTCTTCTCCGCGCGCCGTTTGAGAGCTGGTTGAGATTGGACTTGACTTTTCCACGACGTACATCCCTCTCTCTCACTTGTTCGGTTCAAAAACGAAATCAAACAAACCACCAACAGTAGTGGTAGACTGCTGGAAGCGCGAGGCCACCGCGCGGCAAGAGCGAGTTTTTCTATTTTTTTACCTAACGCCATACACAAGGATGGCATAGCAGATAGTGAGACACCACAATTATGGTATCATCATCACCTGGGACCAGAACAGGTTGCTGCTGGCACAAACTGGATCTCTTTCTCTGGCAATGGCTCCAACTCTCACAACACAAGCACAGAGGAAAAGCGGAAATGCTTCTCTGAGTTCTGTTCTCGATCGGGCACTCTACTTTGACGATCGTGATCTATGTAGATCAGCCAAGCGCTTGGCGGGTTTTAGAACTCGTTTCCCAGTTTTTTTTTTGCCTCCGGTTAATGCGTACCAAACGAGAGAGCATGGGCCCATCATGACCAGCGTTTAGCTTTTATTCCAATCAATTAAGCTGCGATTTTACTTTTCATTCTACTTTCACGAGGGATGCATTTTCCGGTCGGTCGGTAGAAAGGGGAAAAATAGAAAGTTCGTTATTTAATGCGCTGCAAGTAGCGTAGCTCTTATTGGATGTTTTAACTACCACTTCAAAAGATGATCTAATAGAGGAACAGGTAAAGGCTCAGCTATAACTTACAGGTAATGAGATCGAACCTAAACTGGACCTCCTAAACTATACAATTACTCGCAACATTTGCTAATGATTATTAGAATAACATTTCTCAGATTTCTCGCTTTTATCCGGACAGGAACCTCTTGGAAAGCACACAAATATCTCTACAACTTTGAGCGTTATTCGAGTAATTTGTTTAAATCTAAAGCAGAACTACAAACAAGACAAGTTTCCTCGCGCTACATTCTCTTCTCCCAGTTAAAGAAACGATTCTTGCCCGTGTAAAAGAGGCTTTTCAAGTTCCCTCCAGCCATCTGGCTAACCACTTTACGCACACGAGAAACCGCGTAATCCAATCTACCTCTTCCCCCCAATCTTCTTACTTTAGCGAAAGTACTTGAGGCTCGCAATCTGATTACGGCTGCCTTTAAAATCTGTATCACTTTCTAAAAAGTATCGTGTATTGTGTGCTCACAACGCTGCAGAAACGAAATCAACATAATGCTCCGAATTTTCCTCAATGAGCGAACAACACTTGCTGCCCAAATCACGCATAATTACTTATACACCCCCGACAAACGCACCTTCACGCACACCCACACACACACACAATCAAAGTAGAGATTCTACGTGTAGTGATGCTTTTGTGGGCGAAATTTGCTTCCAAAAATTAAAAGATACGGAGCAAAGATTGAGCGAAAGAGAGGACAACACACGCACACACATTATGATGAGGGATATGAGAGGCACTGAACACAATAGATTAGAGAGATGTGTGTGTGTGTGTGCAATGTTCAAAACTAATTAATTAGTTTCAAACAATACTACGGGCGTACAGGCACCAGCACCAAAAAAAAGGCCTCACTAGGGAAACGGTCAAATCGAACAGCAAAAGTATTTAAAAATCCACCGGTGAAATTAGGCGATTCGTGGGGAAAGAAATTTGTTGTCCTGCTTGACTGAGCCTCGGGGGCCGGGGACACAAAAGCGCATGGCGTACCGCCTCCCCTTCCTTGCTTTTCTCGTCAACCGACTCTCTGTTGCTCGTAAAGCGATCGCGCTACAAACCGATAAAATATGCAAATTATGTTTCCCGCGATACTGCTGGGAAGCTGTATCACCTCTCTTTCTCTCCCTAACACACACTACCACGTCGACGTCATTACCGGAAGAAACCGTTACACCGGCACACACACCGGTTGAATCATCAGCCATTACACCTGTTTTTTTTGCTCCCTTGCCTTCATTTGCCTTCACAAATTGTCGATGTAATACTCAAAAATTTCGGTTTCGTTCACTTTCGAACCCAACAAGCAACAACAACAGAAAAAAAACTGCAAATCGAAACCGAACCACTTTGTTCGGTGCGCACACTTGATCGGCAGCCCACCCTTCACAGGTTTGCGCAGGCACATAAGTCCCCTTTTTTTGCTGCTTTCGGATGCTTGTTTCCTTGTCTCTGAGTGCGCTGCAGTAGCCGCATACTGATGCGTTTTGAGCTCATCCAACAAAACAGCACACAAACACAACAAGCGCGGTTCGGCTTTCTTGTGCCGCCAGGCAGCTTACACAAGGGGGAGATGCTTCGCTTCTGGGGAGCAAAGAAAAAGCACCACTCTTGGTTGCAGTTTGTTTCCCTTTTGGTTTGAAGTGTGCAGGTGATCGTTATAAGAAGCGGGGTGGTTACTTTTTAAAAGCATGAAAAACAATCGCTCAAAAACCGGCATCTATGGGATGGGATCGGGTTGAAGGAAAAATGGAAAATACTAATAATAAAATCACACTCTCATCGATGGGCAAAGGAAGGCTCCGATCGATTGATGGAATGGGAGATGCGCATTATGCAATCAATATATGCTGCACCGTGTTGTGCTGCTGTGTGCTTTGAAGGTAAAGCCCATCCACTATCGGCCGGCAGTGAAATTCAATCATTTAATCAAGAGCCACACAACATACCCAGCCCATTTGCTGGTAAACGGGCGGTTGGAAAACTGTACGTGAGCGATGCGTTTTGCGCACCAAACGGTAGTTTTGGTCGATCGGAGATCGGAGATAACGATCGAACGATTGTGTGATTAAGCGCTGCACAGAAATAAGCAAGCTAAGATGTTCTAAGCGTTCGGTCTAAGGGCGCTTACCATCTTCGATTAGCTTGAATAAATTCTTCCCATGCGGGATTGAGGTCAGCAAAATGGTTATAGACAAACAGAAACAAAACAAAACACTGGAAAGATAATTCTTTAACAAAGACTCTCACACACACACATTAAAAAAATAGCTACCCTTTACGCTTGAAGGGATAATTTGTGTTCGCCTGTGGCTTTTCAAGGTATATTATGGATTCGATCTACAAATTCCCGCTTGATTTTGCTCTCAAGCTCTTAAAGACTTAAAGGCTACACATTTCCGCCACTGCTGCAGCATGCGGCAAGGAATGTTCACTGTAAAGCAAACATGTATTTTTTCACTTCATTTTGAATCGATTGCAACCAGTGAAGCAAGAAGATTTACCAAATAAAAACCTCCCTGTTACCCCGCTCAAATGAAGGTGAAGCGATGAAGGCAACAAGTACAAAAATACTCTGCCACTGAACACACCCACACCATCATCATCTCTGCCGCCCGCCCAGCGCACAATTTTTCACGTCATTTTCCGAAGGAAAAGTCAATTAAAAAGATGAATAATCTCTTCCCTTTCGAAATTCGAGAGACAATGCCACTTCCCTCACCTCCCCTGCTAGAGCCACACTCGCAGGGAGGTGGGATGCGGGGAAAACAGCTTAGCCGAGAGGGGTTAAAGAGACAACAAAACACTCTTCCTCTGTGAGGGCTGTGTGGGTGGAATGAAGTGAAGCTGAAAAAACTATACCACAACAACAGCAACGCCACCAAATTAGATCGGTTTAGGTCGTGTCAAGTGTGGGAGGAAAAAGAGAGAGAGAAAGAGAGAAAAGCTATTTTCCTCCCATTACACCACCCCGAGACGCGTTTGGAAAATTTTCGCTTTCACTTCGGGAAACGCATTGGGAAGGGGAATGTTGTTCCCCAACAAGCCACCCCCCGGCTGGCAAACGTGACAACAAACACGCCAAAACAAAAGACTTGCGTGCCAAAGGGGCAAAGCGACGAACCCGCCACTTGCCCGGGGTGAAATTATGAAGCTTGTAAGGTCATTTATTCCGCGCGGGATTATCTTCGCACGTCGCGACATCGGTCTGTAGGTTGTTCCGATACCGGCCAGGCCTTACTGTATTACTCGTGCGGATGATATCTTGCCGCGGCTGGTCAACTAACTGTACCGGGAGCGATGGAGGAGAAGGGGTTAAAGCGAGAAGAGTTTATTAAAATTCTGAATCTGACGCGTTTTCCCACCCGTGAATTTGCGATTCGCTTCAGTTTGGAAGCACAACAGACACTTTCTCTCTACTAAACGATGGTGTGTTGGTAGTGGAGCGTGGAGGTGTGTCACAGCTGACACAATGATCACGAGAGCACGATCTTTTGACAGGGGAAGTTTGGGAGGGTTTAAAAACAGGGGTGGAAGGTTATGGACCGCTAATGTGTTTAACCCCCTCGGGCAGCAGCAAAACACCACACTGCTATAATATAGTAGCAATCGGTCGGACACACGCATTTTGCAAACCAAACGTTTTCACACTCTCTTTTTTCGTACCCCCGAGCACTTTGGTGCATTTCACTACAGCGGTGCCTCTGGGGACCGACCCAACGACAAAATAGATCATCCTACAAAAACAAGAAAAACGACCCGGTGCTGCATCATGTTTTGATCATGCGCATAAAACTCCGGCTCCAGCGTCTCCGTTCGGTTGGAGCGATTAGGGCGGGTAAAGTGATTAAGATATTTCCCTCCCAACCACCACCGGGGTGCGGGATTCGCTTGATCGGCTTCATTTCCGTACGCACACAGGTTTGCTCGTGGCGGGACCCATGATTGATTGATCTATCCGACCAGTTGTGTTGCTGTTGTTACCCCTTTTTGTTATATATCGCTCAATCTATGCGTGAAAGTTTGCAACTAGCGCTACACGATCAAACACACAGACCGACACACACACACACAAGCGGCATAATGACATTTTCCGCGAAACGATCGAGCAGTCAATCGAGCCGAAAGCTTGAAGGCTAAATTAACATTCAAATTGAAGGTTAATTGAAGCCGCTGCTGGTGCTGGCACTAATCGTGAAATCGTTCGTTCTTTTCCGTTTTTCTCAATACAATGTACTCTATTATAAAGCTATAATATAGGTTTCAAAATGTGGCAAATAATACGCTGCTGCTCAATTGCCCATTACGATTACGGCTTAGTTTCTTTGACCATTATCCTGTCAACAGTTTGTTACCATTTTGTTTGACAACAAAATTGGTCGAGCAAGAGTCCTTGCTCCGCTGAACTGGTTTGTTTTTCAATGTTTTAAACACATCTTTCCTTATAGAACCAAACGGAAACATTTTCTAAACCAACTGCCCTGGCCTCAATGTCACAGACACACACATACAAACACACGTGTCAAGATGGTGGGCGCTGAGTGCAATTTGTGTAATTGCTTCTCGGTGGCACGAGGTACAGTAAAACATTCTCACCCTCAGCGCGAAACAATTGGGCAGGTTCGTCGTCTGCCTCGCTAACAAGTCTTCGCTCGATTTTGGAGCCATAGCTGAGTTTTTTTTCCTTTTCCCTTCCAACAACCAACCCATTATTGGCTTAAATGGGTGAAAGAGGAAAATTCGCACACCATTCCCTACTCCCAAACCTCCCCCCTCTCTCGTCGTCGCTACAAAACCCGATTGCCATAAATCATTTTTCCCGCGACGGGTGACATCGTGCCATTGATTGCATCATCATCACGCGATCGGGAGTATTTTCTTCGACGATAGAGAAAGAGAGAGAAAGAGAGAAAGAGTAAGGTTTTTCCAACCGAAAGCAAAATTGACAACCCTCGATAGTGGAGCTGATGGTGGGAATCTGGGAAGCAGAAAAACAATTGCCATTTCCCTCCCAACAGACACAGACGGACACATTTTTCCCATAGTAAAAACCCAAACCCGTGCAAAAGATAAAGCGTTTGGAAGAGTTTGGCAGATTAGTTACTGCCGTCGACCTGCACCTGCGCTTGCCTTCGGTACTAGCTATCCGTTACCGACAAACCGTTCAAGGTTGTTAGAGAGTGAAGTTTGGAGTGTTGATAAAAATTTGCCACAATTATCTCGTTTCACTTTCGCTTCTTTTTTTTTTTGGTTTTGTTGTAACATTTCTGTTGTCCTCCTCCCGTGTGACTCTGTGTGCTTGGGCAATAGTCATCACCACGCTTTGGAGAAGAGTTCACTTTGCACTGCTTTGCTCGTTAGGTTTCATTCGAGCCCGAGTTTTTTATTACCCATAAATCACATTCACACATTGAGCGAGCCTTTAATAATGGCAGCAGAAGAATCCTGCCTTTGATAAGTTCGGCTTTTTTGGTTGCAAAACAGCTGCAGCGGTAAAATAACCACAACGTTGGAATTATCGATATCGACCGGGGCGCTTATGTCATCCCGTCCTTCGCGGCGTCTTTGCGAGGTTTTTTTTTTGGGGCGGATGTTAAGCAAAGCTCGCTCGTCCGCAAACAACGTTGCCGCAAACGCGCGCTTGATTGATGCAGTTTAATGTCACTACCTAGCCTTCACCTTCTCCGCCCCTCCACTTACACTTGGGTTGATTTGACAATTTTTCACTTTCCCAAAAATGTTGCGACCACCGCACTATGCAGCAGCCAGTGGGGAGACTCCATAAAAATAATTCCCACTCACCTCTGCCGCGTGAGAACAGACGACCTCGGCAAGGAAGGGGAGGCAAATTCCGGCCCAGAAAAAAGCAACCGATTTTGTCATCTTCGGTTTTGGTTGTGTTTATTCACATTTAATTTAGTGTGAGACACATTAGATATGGATCGGATCAGCTGCTTATCGAGCGCTTCATCATGCCCTGTCATAAAATCGTCATAAAATTGCGGCAAGTAATTAGTGGGTTTGAGGTATAGGTGGCTAAATTTTACTTCTTACCCACTGTTGTGCTTTTCCTGACAGCGACTGATCAAAGACGAAGATGTGGCGGAGATGAGGTGGAAGAGATTCCGCTCTGTCATTATGTTTTGGCGCGAGCAAGCGCACAAAGGAAAACAGGCAACGCCGGCATATCGGCAAAGCAAATCCGAAACAACCCGCCGCACGCCAGCCTGGATGGAAAGTAAGAGCCAAGAGCTTTCACCCCACACACCGGAGGGGTTCTTTTCTCACCCGGTAGTAGGATCTCATCAGCCCGACCCGGTTACCCCCAAGCGAGGGGAAGGAAAAAGCTATGGCGCCCCCAAAATTATTAAATTTAAATTAGATTACACCAGGCGATCGGTTCGTTCGCTTGGTGCCGGACGCCAGCCAGCTCACCATCAACCATACAGAGTTGAGGTGCAACAAAGTCAATTCAAAATGCTCGCGCGAACAAATAGAAACCACACCGGCCACACTAGCGAAGGTTTTCTTTATCATGGCTCCGGACGCCACATTAAAGTCTCACAAAAAAGACCGCCGACTGCTGTACACCACATGGCCACCCCGTTCTCTCGGTACGCACAATTCTTCTCCCGTCTGCTGCTGCTCCTCCCCGCCGCACACCAGTGATACAAATATGATTACCGATTTAGTTTCTCCGTTTCACTCCTTTACCTCGGCCTCATAATCTCACGTGGAGTAATGATGCAATTATTCTGATCTCCCTAGCAACAACAACAACCACCAACAGATAAAAGGAAGAAAACCCTCCAACACGTTGGGTAATTTTACAACTTTGGTAGGTTGTTGTTTGGTGGTTGGGTGGTGGAGGGCAGTAATACCAATAAGTACACTAACTAAGTAGCTTCTGCCATAACCTTTTTGCTACCCTTTTCTACTCCCTCCGTTTGATCCAACACATCCACCGCCGGCGAGAACAGACGGTTAAAGCGTAGCATTCTTGTACACGAGGCGAAGGGGGAGGCCACCGATTACCGTTAAAAGAATTCACCCAAGCAGGCGAGGGTGTCTGTTGTGTATAATAATGATCACTTTTGGATTGCACGTGTTTCACCCTTTTTTTTGCGAGCGCGCGCGAGAAGGATAAACCGCACGAGCCATAGTTGAATTCTTTTTCGGGGTTGGGTTTTTGCTTTGTTTTTTTTTTGCCTCAAGCTCAAATTCAGCTAGCCAGCTGCTGTTGTAGGTGTTATGCATCATACCTTTTCCTGTACCAATCGCTCGACCTTCCATGAACCTTAGGCAACTATAGGTATATGCACACTAAATCAGCGTGGACGGGTTCGTCGTCTACTCTTTGCTTACCTGCAAATAAAAATAAAGAGAAGAAAAAAACAATGTTAATCGAGACTTGCCTCTTTAAGGGTAACGAAACCGAAATTAATGCATTAAGTAGTAGATCACACACACTCACACCCGCACGCCCACAAATTAACTGGGCCGAATGCGACGACCACAAACATACATTGGGTAATAAAAAGGCCGCGGTTGGCACACTTCTTCACCTTTACCTTATGCGCATTCGATAAACACAACGTGGCTACACAATTCCCCCAAAAAAACAAAAACCAAAAACAAAATAAAGCCAGTAACTCGCCTCCCAAATGAACGAACGCATCACGCTCGCTTGGATAACTAGGTGTCAAAAAGTGTGATTGTCAAATTATTTGCCAACCCTCCAGGCCTTCAATCGTACCGGCGGTGCCCTGCCCCCGACTGTTGTTGAGTGAACGAAATCGCCATCGATCGTTAACGCTAACGCCCGCTCGCTCAACGAACAAAAAAAAACTGCTGCCTCATTCCATGATGATGGACAACGCGCGATGGATGCGATGATGATGATCCGAGCAATTGAGGGACGACACGTGTGAAGGTGTGATGAACGGTCGCGGCACTCGGCGGCCGCCGAGACTTTTCCATCTGTTTCTGTCTTTTTTTTTTGCCATTTAAACGCTACCTAACCACAGCAAAACGCCCTCCTTTCTTTTTCCTTCTTGTTATGTCACCTTCTTTTGATGGAAAGGGATTTGTTGTTG
The DNA here is from genome assembly GCF_017562075.2 of Anopheles merus. NCBI lineage: Eukaryota > Metazoa > Arthropoda > Insecta > Diptera > Culicidae > Anopheles > Anopheles merus. The sequence goes on from NC_054083.1 coordinate 40,974,796, forward strand.
TTTTTCACCAATCTTCTATTTTTCCTCTCGCGATGTAAGGCTTTTCGGTAAGGGTTTTGGGGGCAATTGTTATGAAACCACCCAACAAATGTGGGGAGGCGGAGGGGGCGGATCCCTACTTGTAACATACGTGGGCAAGCTTTATTAGCTCAACGTCGTGCCCATCGAGGGTTTATTACGTCCGGTGTCAATGGTTGACTGTTTCCTGTTAAACTGCCGTGACAACCACTGTTTCTATCCACTGTTGCAGCAGCGGCAGCAAGCAAATTCAGCCAAATTGCCCTTCCCTTTGGGGGGGGGGGGGGGGGGGGGGGGTGCACAGTGGAGACTCCAAACTCTTCGGTAGGCAAATTAGAGGTTCGCCGTCTCGGGCGGGCGAAGTTAAAACAATCAGCCCTCCCGAAAATGGGTACCCTGAGCGAGCGAACCGTACTCTAGGCGGTGCATTCGTTTAGGAGAAATTTAGCGAGCCATTGCTAATTAGCTCTCGTTAACGTATTATCTGTTCCGGTTCGGTAGGGCTGGGGATGAGATGGATGATGGGCACACACACACACGCACACCCCCAGTACCATGGACGGATCGGATTAAATCACACCGAAATAATACACAAGCAGCTAGTTAGCGGCCATGGTGAAACATGTGTTAGATAAATGCTTAAAAACCCAATGGCTCGAAAGTGGAGCAGATACATAATTTTGCTGCTGTTGATCTACTGTTGGCGATGGGTTTTGGATGAAATCATTTTCCTTTTGAAACCATTCACTCACCGACAAGAGCAGCTTTTTATCAGCCTGGTATCAAAATTAAAAGGACAGGCCCTCATTCCGCCCCCAAAAATGTGAGGTAAATAATGACGCAAGTGATGGAAATGGATCTGCCCGCGAGAGACTTCAAAACTTGAAAACACCAACCAAAAGCTACAACCCTGTGTGAAAATGAACGATTGCATGCAGCTTGCGTGCCTCGCAGCTTCAATATCTTGCATGCAAACAGCTTGCACAGCTGTACGTTGCATGAAATAACGCAAAATGCTCTCGTGAGATCCTCTAGCACGCAGTCACTCACAACAAGCAGCACTCACGTAGAGTCAAAATGTAATTGTGGCACTTCAAATTGTAATATTTCTGCAAAATAAGTTTAGCACAAAGATTATTCTTATAAAATGTAGTAAATAAAAAGGCGTCTCAAATAACGAGTTTCAAAAGATTAATTTACAATTTCCAACGCAAACACTCCGTCCCAAGCACATGATCTCCTCCCTCTACCAGACCAACCTCTGGATTGAAACATGAGCTTCGCTTGTTAACGCAAAGATCCAAAGCGCAACAGCGCTCGTCGTCGTATTGCGTTTCGAATTGCCATTTATTTTCACACTAATTAATTTTACATGAGTTCTACAAAGCTGCAGGGGCGTTGTCAACCCGCAACAGTAATGGCACCCTTCCATATGTAACCAAACAAGCGAACCGCTCTCCCCTTTTAAAACTACCCCACCGCAAGCATGGGGGATGGATTCAATCTTCTGCAGTGTGCAGCGTCAGCAGCAGCACCAGCAGTAGTGGGTTATGATCGTGGGAGGACGATTATTCAAAAACAACAACAAAAATCAACCTTTTACATTCAAACACCCTTACACGATGGCCCCTCCCGTACACATCGCATCGCTTGTCCGAGGTAGGATGATGGGAGCGCAGCCTATTAGAGCTTTTTGTTTTGCCCTCTTGCCCTTCTCCCCTGCGTTCGGTCACCCTCCCTTGTAAAGGCGACAACAAAGCAAGTAACATTCCGGGCACGATCACCCCCAACCCGGTACCCAACTGATTTTTTAATGAATTCCACCACCATGAGACGGGAATAAGAGAAAGAGTGCGCTGGCGCGCTTGTTCTTTTAGGGGGGGGGGAGCGGTTGACACAAAGATGATGATCCAGTGGTGATCCTAACCAACAGATATGGAGCCGCGCGATGAGCGTAAAAAGATTGATGGCGAATTGATGTCACAGCGAGACGGGCGGCGGCACCCTGGACACGATGTACGTCAATCGGTGTCACCTTTTGGGGCGCGGTGTGACGACGTTGTTCCTGTGCTCGGGGTCGGACATCAAGTCGATGACATGTATATCCCTCCAGCTGGTGTGTCCGCGAGCACGTATATGGAGAGGGTTGAGCAATAGGGCAATACATTGTTGCCAGAGAATGAACGTTAACCAATTTATCAACCAACATCCGGACATCGGTTTTATCTCTAACGGCTGTTAACAAGATGCCGAAAAAAACGGATTTGATTAAGTCGATAGAGGAACATCCCATCCATCGTGATCGTCCGACTAGAGACACCAATCCAATGGTTGATTTACATAGTATAGTCAGATAACTTGTCTCTTTTTATTGCCATCTTGGAAATGATCCTAAATCGCTGACACCCATCGCCATTGATCACCATCGAAGCCGATCTTGCATCAAAACAGGCAGCAGAGAATAAGCTTTCACAAATAATTGAACCATTAAACAACAAACAGAATAACGTCACCCAAGCCATATGCAACCATCATGAGCAGTAAAATCGTAAGGAGCGGTTCCCAAAACAGGCGTCATATGTTAAATTTCGCACCTGCGACTGTGAAGCTCTCGTCCCTCTACCATCTTCTTCTCGCAATGTAAATATTGATCCACCATTGCCCCACAAACTACTGATTGCCACCGAGAAGAAGCGTTATTTTTTTTTTACTGGCACAACCTCCCAACGTCATAAAAAGAACCCAGAAGGTATTTAAGATCTAACGAGACTGGTTTTTGCTCTCCTCTCTGTTTGCTATTGAGTGTCTAAACTATTGAAACTCTGATTTTAATAGAGCTGGCACCCCGTGTGGAGCCAGGCCGCGATAAAACACTTCTCAGCTGTACGACAATTCGGTCGTGAATTGTTTTACGACAAGACGCCACCGAAAATCACACACATGACGCTTACGGGGAGCTTGGTTCTTGTCTTGGGTTGTCTATCTCTTTCTACCGGTTATTTCTAATGAGCGGCAAGGTTGTCCAGCAGCGTGTCCACCACAACATCCGCGTGAAACCATTTACCATACAAGGTAGCAGAACTAGAATACACATTCTGGGATTAACGGCGACCAGCACCGACCAATGCCCGAGTAGCTGGTTTCGGCTTATTATGAACCAGTTCCTTCCAAAAAAAACTTTACAGCATTTTACAGCTTGGGACAGACGGAGAGAAGGCACAACAGCAGCAGCAGCAACGTCACGCACACATAAAATCACAATATTTTGCCACACCATTTTCGGCGCGAACGACCGAAAAAGCGTCTTACTCTCCTTTCTAAGCACTCTAGCACAGTTGCCGCCGTCGACAGCAGACCGGGAGGTGTTTGTGGTGGCTGGTGGCATTTATAGGTCAACAAAGAATGGGGATCTTCTCATACAACAACAACAACGAGAGCGAAAAAGAAATCCGTCCCAGACATATCACACACGTTGGCAGGACCAACCAGGTACGGGATCGAACCGCGACAAGATTTAGCTTTTACCTCTTCCTTCAAAAGAGACGTCCACCAGACCTCAACTCCCGACGCAGGCGACACTTTCCGATCCGTCATCATCGGGCGTGTGTTTGTTCCCGCTCGAGAGCTGAACTCTCCAATATGAAGCCCGCTGCCCGTGTAAGGGAACGACAATGACGAGCAGTCGAACCTCTGGACGCTTGGGCACCGACAGTCGTCAAAAAGAGCTGTCCAGTTTGGCGCGTGTGGGTGACTTGAAGCGATACCTTCTGTGCGAGAAGCAGGCAGAAGGAGTGCCTTGGGTAAATAAATTTCAAAACAAACGCATGTTCAATGAACTCGCGCACCGCAACGAAGGTTTGCCAAAAACAGGCATGTTTCATAACGCCGCGCATGCCTGGGGGGCAAGCCAGCTGGATGATTCATGCAGCAAATAGCGGGAGAGGGGAGAGGTTTAAATACTTAGAAATAGTAACTCCAGACTTGTGGAAAACAACTATATCCAAGATTACAGAGGGGAGCACGAGTAAAGTGATGCCCAACGACAACAACGTGAACATGAGATGTTTAGTTAGAGCATCACTAAATACAATGATCAGAGGAACCCGACGACGACGACGACGACGACTGGTAAGATGAGATATCTTCCCTATATTCCCTATAGGGCACATGACACACCGGCTCCCGTTTGCAATCGCATATTCTCCCTCCAAGGGTGCACCATAAACAATTATCGCAGGAAGTGTTACATTACACAAGCTGCTCCGCTGGTAACAGTTCAAGTATCGAGTGTTGAGGTTGTGTGGTGTTTGCGGAGGACGAGCTACACAACACAGGACCGGTACACACAGAAGCAATTTGCATTCTTATCTTCGTTCGTCATCGTGGTTCATCCAAACACAGACAACAAGCGAACCATCGTTTCAACCAAGCCAAACTCGCTTTGTCGGGTGTCCCGCTTTAATCATAGTGCTTTTGTAAACGACATTTACCCGCGTTCACAACCAGCAATCAACAGCGGGGTCTTGCACGGATCCGTCGTGTATCGGAAATCAGCTAAAACGATCGCGTACACCACCTACTCCTACTACTACTACTACTGCTCAACCAGATTTTGATTGCTGCTCAGATTTCTGTGTCCATGGAGCGCAATTTGTGTAGCTCTCGTGGGGTCGTGGGATTTTGCAGTTCCAAGCGGTAGCGTGTTGGAGTGACAAGCTGTTGTAGTGTTCGATCTGTTGCTGCTGTACAAGTAGGTAACCAAGCTCTAGCAGCAACACATCTTGTTGAACAAACTGCATGACTCGACGTAAATTGTCTACTACGAGGTTCTTACCTTCTCAGAACCTACTCCGAACTATCTTCTGTCCCGACTAAGACGTCTCGTATTATAAGCACTGTTTACCAAAACAATTTACATACACACAGAGACACCTCCCCCCAAAAAGCAAGGCAAACAGGAACACCGAAACGCTAAAATTGCACGATCTTGCGCGTCCTTCCGCCGCTTGCTTCTTCTCAGCAGCAATAATAAAAACCCATAAAATTATCCCACGCATCTTGGCGCCACACCACATCATCATCTCACGCCACACACCAGCGGAACCAATCAATCTGCTGCACCGAAAACCCTTCCCCGCAGCTCTCTGGTGATCTACGCCAAATCGGCGGACGAATGACCCCCAGGCGAGCGTTACGTACGAAAGAGCTCTCACTCGGCTCGGCTCAAGGAGCATTACCATTTCTATCGACTCTGCACTAACCTTCCGCAGTGTACTGTACACACATTGCGCGATGCGTTCATGCGTTCAACGCGAGTCTCAACCGTAATAAACGATCAGACATTGAAGCTGTACGTACGTACGCACGCAGCAGCAGCGGAACTCGGAAACGCCAATGTCCCCCAAGCCATTTTGTCACTGATTTTGCCTCTCGTTGAGGAGGTTAATTACGCCGAGGCTTTCACCGGTTCATTACCGGATCGTAAGATCTTGTGCGCGGCCTTCACGGTCGGGAAGGACGGTTCCGCCGTCGCGCCACACAATGGGCCTCTTCTTCTCCAAGCCGTACCGCACCAAGCCTGGCACAGATATCGATCATGGCGCACACAGCTCATCATGGCGAGATCAAACTGGCGCCATCTCCAAACCTGATCCATCTCTTTTCTATTCTCTTCACTCCTACTGTGGGCTTAAATTATGCGAACCAAGTAATAAATCATACTGAAAGACACTACTGGATGAAGATCAGCGCCTGGTGAAAGGAACGCTTTATGATTCTGTTGCACGCTTCTCCTCCTGCAGGAATCATGTTGGAGAGTCACTCCCAGCATGAGTTCCCATCTTTGGAGTTGGCACCAGGAACTGGGAAAACCTCTAATCTCGATACACAAAGCTGACTAAGGGGCCTTACTGTACAGCACCGTGCAAAAATGGTCATTTACTCAGCCCCACCCCTTCGCAATTCGTGATCACACATTGACAGTTCGTCGTCTCTTTGTGCTTTGCGGCACAAAAGTTTCCGTGGGATCCTTCATCTCAATTGCATTATTTTAATAGTAATTGCAAGGCAGATCGCATGCGGCCGCGTCCACCTGGGCAGCCCACTTATGGCATTATTCTAATGAATTACCTCATGGTTGCCACCAATCGAGGCATCGTCGAAGCTGTTCGCGAAGCTGCTGTTCAGCACCTTGATGCGATCGATATCGTTCGTGCCGCCCCCGCTGCCACTGCTCGCGTCCTCGTCGCCCCCGAACAGGGACGATGCGTCCGACAGGCGCCGCGAGTAGCGCCGGCTCGCGTCCAGCGAGTCGATCGAGATGCGGCGCGAATACGAACTGTAGCTGGAATCGTTTGAGTTGCGCCGATTGTGCTGCGCCCCATTGTGGGCCATCAGTCCGGCCAGTCCCGGTGGCTTCGCGATGCCCGAATCGAACGACAGGCGTTTGGTCATGTCGCACAGCTCGTGCTCGCCGCTGTCCTCGCTGTCCTTCGATGGGGACGATGCCTTCTTCAGGATCGAGTGGAGCTTCATCGTCGACAGGCCGTCGTCCAGATGGAGACTGCTGCGCTTGCTGTTTATACTGGAGCGTCGGGTAACTCCAACACCTCCACCACCGATCGAGGGCTTGCGGCGAAGGTCCACCGTCGATACGGAGGTGGCGCGCAGCATGGACGGGAAATCGGCCGGATGTTCCAGCGGTCTGTTCGACAGGGGTTTTATCGTGTTCAGCACAGGCATACTGTCACGACGCCGCGGATCTGCAAACCCGGACAAACTCTTGCGCCCGGTCGGGCTCGGTGCGATCACATAGTGGGACTGCAGATCGCTAATGTTGGCGATCGAGTTACGATTGCCCAGTCGGCTGCGTCGCCGTGCGGCCATTTCCGCCTCCCGGCCGACGTTGTAGATGGAACCGTAGGAGGGTCGCTGCTGCGGAAGCTGCTTGCCCGCCGCGCCAACCGTCGACAGATCGCCGACCGAGCTGGCGATCGAGTCACGGCGCCGCACCGAGCACACCGAACCACGCCGATGGGTGCCGTGCACGCTGCATTTGCGGCTGGTGTGCGATTCAATGATTTTCACTTCATTTTCCTTCTGGTTCTGGTTGAATATTTCCTCAATTTTCTTCAGCTGCCGATCGACACCGCAGAACGGACGGTGCCGATGGTTCGCATGCTGGTGATGGTGATGATGCACGTTCGCCATCGTCGACGGAAAAAGATGGTCACCGGACACTTTTGGGAAAGCTTTTAACACCGTGCAGCTTTATGCAAAAACACACGCACACACCGGACAAAATAAAATGAATAAATCCTCCTGATCGGTCAATCGACAACTCAACTTCACTTCAACGACAAATCGTGACTCACACACTACACGCGCCTGGCTGGCACCAGCACGTTTACCAAATAAAGCGCCCCGTGGATGCAAACGGAACACATCGGGACACTACCCAGGTGGCCGAATATACACAAAAACAAAGTTCCAATAAAGATTCTACTAAAATTTGTGCTCCCAACTAACATTCACTTAAAGCCAACCACTTGAGCACTTCAATCACTTCGCTCTTGACTGCTGTAAAGCCCCACCGAGCATGCTCGTGTACGCAACAAACCACGGAACGCGTCAAGCTTCTCGACGATGAACTCGATCGAACGTCTCAAACAGAACTGATCCGCGGCTCAAACGTTCTGTGTCGCGACGGTGACGATGCCGACGACAAACGACGACCGCCGGTCTCGCGTGAGTCTCGTTATTATTACTGGCCTCTCAAGCTCGCGCTGCTCCAAGACGAAACGACACTCCAGCACGGCACTGAATACGCCTCGTCGTACCAGGGCACAACACTCAGGCAAAATAGAGATACAGAGAGAGAGAGAAGTAGCGCTCAGCAACTTCATACAAAAAAATGATAAATAAATCCCATCATTCCAGAGCAGCGATTCGCTTCCGCCTCACCGACGGGAGAGAATCATTTATATGGCAAAAAGGGCGACACGGACGAACCACCGCGATGGCAATTTATGCGAAACATCTTCTCGAACCACGTGATTGCAATCCACATCGGGCGTGCGTTGGGAAGAAGCACATTTAAATTAATCACAAATTGCATTCCACCAGCGGGCGGATTTGCGTGCGCAGCGCGCAACTTTACATCGTAAATTGATAGCCATCGACGACGAGAAAGTCCTTTTTTGGTGCTCGATTCCCTGCATTCCTCCCGGTTCGATGGTTGGCACAGCTTATCATGTCCTTCTTCGCCCTCCCCATGCAACGTGTTTCAAGGCAAAAAAAAGCTCGCTGCTCTTTCCCACGCGCTAGCACACCTTCCAGTTGTTGCCGCACGCCACCGTGCTTAGATGTTTTCAATAGTTCACTTGCAATGTGCGCGCATCGCGTGCACATGCAGCTGATCTGATAGGTTGACGGTAGATGCTGCCCTTAGCCTGACGCTGGCTAGCCCACATAAGGCAAGCCAGAGCGTGCAAATTCAGAGCGCGGTGGGCGACATTCAAGGTTCGTGCAACGTGTTCTCCACGCCGTGCCACACTTTTGCAGTGGGCACTCTCGACCTCATCTTACGGTCATAGCGCTCCCGGGAGCATGCGGCTTGGTGAAAGGGTATTGTACACCGAAGTGCATCTTCTTCGGCCCGAGTATCGAAACAAACGGAAGTAAGCTGTGCACATTCTTTGACGAGAAAGAACGCGATGATGAACGTTCACGCAGCGTTCATTGCTGCGTGATTTCTCTTTTCATCTTCACATACCACTCGAGAACTCTTGCCTCGTACTCTCGGCACTGCTGGCAATTGAAACTTCTGTCCGCGATCGACCCCATTAATCATGATTAATGTAACGAGGCCAAACCGTACAGCTGAGATGCATGCGAAAGTGTCGAGTGGATACATTGGCGGCGATTGCGCGAAGAATGGTTTTCATCCTACCATCGTAAGGCGATTTAAACCTCCACCATCTTTAATGGCCAAATCAAACTGTGAGTTTCTTGCAAGAATTACCCCCAATAAATTGCTCTATTACGAGTAATGCTTTCCATTGCCCCATCATTACACACATGTGTTCCGCAAATAGAAACAAACGACGCGTTATGGTTCCCGCTTTCCTGCTGAATTGTGCGCGCACGGTTAACGACGTCGTTGTGTCGTCGCCGTCACTTGCGTCACATACGCAAGCAAAGTCGGTCGATAGTTTAAAAATGACAACTGACTAATATGTCCCTTCATGTCACCCCCGCAACCATAGATGACACCAGAGTTGAGCAAATATTGGCCAATGCTTCAAACTCCAATTGACGGTACGGCACGACGCCAAGAGTTATTGCTCACACTCACACACACGGTAAGCAACGGAATGCAATGCGCACTTCCTTCACTTCCGTCACAGTGAGGTTGGTTGAGTGAGAGGAGTATTTGTGTACGCCAAAAAAAAAAATGTCTCAACTAATGGTGCTCACAACGAGTACAGCCAGCACATGCCACGGCTCATCAATAATCAATTGCTCTCCAACGATTTCGACACCGAGAGGTTCGCACCGTCGATAAGTGTGTCACTTTAATGGGTTCCGTTTTATCTTAACGCCATCGACCAATTATTGTGAAGTCAACCAACCAACCACCCACCAGTGGATCGGATTGTTTTCTGTTTTATGTTCTAACCCACAGCAAGTGGAAACGATCAATCGGTGCAGTATGGGAAGCTGTCGATGGATTTCGTAAGCCGCAGAAAACAGTTTCGGCCCCCTCACTCATTCAAATTAACCACAACGGCGCCAGCCCTCGAGGGCTCTCCATGGGTGAGCTATTTCCAAATACACTGTCGTCAGCTCGTAAAACGAATTCCCCTAACGAACGGCCGTAAAACTGGGGGAGACTGGTGAACGATCGCATCAATCTCGTCGACGACAAGGCGATCGGGCGCGCGCGCCATCAAACGTCCAAACAGTCAGCGGGATGCCTAACCGGAAGCATACTGAACCGAATGATATTCATCTCGTTGACACTAACAGCGGCTTATGCCACACACACACACACACACACACACACACTCACACGTGTCCCCATCGATACGATGGTGCCATTGACGAACGATCGGAGTTGATCATGAACTTGCCGTAAAAGGGATGCATCGGCATAGCTCCACCGGATGATGGCATTGTAAAGGTATCGTCATTGTAAAGACCTTCACCAGCGCTCATGAATTCCACCGTGTGACGTCGTTCCTGGCCCTTTAGGCGGCGGCGAAGGAGGAGCACCAAAGCTGCCAGCTTCGGCTAGAGTCTGAACGTGCGCGCGCGGGTGTAAGATGCCGAGAACTCGCGCCCCAACTCGCGTCAAGATGTGCTGCTAGAGCCCGTGACCTACAAAACCCAACGGCTTGAACCGTTGTGTACAAGTCCCACAACATTGCACGCAACTTTGTATGCAAACGCTCTTGTGATCAGTCGACAAAAAAATGCCAGTATGCCAGCAAATGTGGCCAACGGCAGGGTTTGCGCGGTTTGTGCTAACGTGTCATTGAATTAACACCACTGCACTCTAATCCGGCTCCACCTCCGATAGCGTGCCAAGACCGACGACAGCGTGTAGCCGTAACAGCAGCCCGAGAGAAGATAGTGGAAAATGGTAAAAACGGGTAGTGGGACATCCCACGCGCGCGATCGACACAATCCGGGCCCGGGGCGAGCAAGGTGAGACACAATTAGAAACAAATCAAACAAATATCGAACGCGCGAACCAGTTTGTCAGTGTCCACCCTTGTCGCACCGAGGTGGGATATATTTTGTAGTGCTCTACTTTATCAGCAAAACACGCCAACAGTCCCCCGAGCGGCCGAGCAGCTTTACAGTTATATTACTTCCGTGCTCGGGGATTGGGCACTTGCGCGGTGGTGCCTGCCTGATGATATTCAAATCGAATCGGATGCGTTAATTTGTCTCAACAAATACGCAAACTTAAGTGGGCTGCGGTTGTGATGATGGCGAGCTAGATTTTTTTAAAGTTGTTTGAGAACAACCGCTTTTTGTCGTAAGGAAAACTATCCAGCCATCAACCACTGTCAAAACGGCATCGCTCTTAACGATCGTATGTGTTCATTTGGAGCAGTTTTTTTGTCTGACCCATTTGACTTTGGCCACTCATAACTGTGCAGACGGCCTACGTACCGCCCCGTTTCGATCGGTTGTGATGCAGCAAGACTGGCCGATTTGTATTAAGCTGTAATCCCCCTTCTTTTAGGATGCATTCGAGCACCAACAATCAAGCTCGCTTAATTTAGGCCGTAAACTTATCCCCCCTTCTAACAGCAAGAAGGTATTGCTGGTGGTGTTGCTGGTGAGCCACAGCACAAATTTTATCACTTGCAAGCACATTTAATTGGACAGTGCGGAACCGTTCTCAGCCTAAAATGGTCTCCTCGATGTGGTCGTCCAAAATCCGTTCCAAAGCTCCCAAGCTTACCTCATAATCCTTGCTCCCGCCTATCACGTCTTCCGAGGGATGGGCACCCATCACGGCCGGTGCCCCGTTGCCATTGGTTTGGCCGGCCGACGGTGGAGGTGGCACCGGAGAAGTGCCCGCTTGGTTCATGTGCGCCGGTGGCACAATCGTCGGATTGCCGTTCATGATGTAATCGCTCTCTTTGTTCTGCTTCTGCTGCTTGAACTTTTCGTACAGCTCGCCACCACCACTGTTGCCGTTGCCGTTGATTGTACCGTAGCCGTTGTTGCCGTTGGCCGCGGGAAGATTGTGAACAGGTTTCAGCCTAAAAAACACAGAGGTAAAAGCTTAATTAAGAACGGGACTGTAGGGAGGACACGCCATGCTACGGTCACTTACGTTGGCTTGGGCTGATCGTATATGACCCCCGCCACGTTGGGTGGGGGCGGCTGCGGAACACCTGCCGGCAGCAGTGGCACCGGACTGTTGGCACTGTGGGGACCGCCGGCCGTACTGCCCGGCGTTGAGATCGCTGACGACGGTGGTACCGACGACGAGTGCGGCGGCTGACTGTGGTGCGGTAGCCCGGTCGGTATCGGTTGCTGCTGCGCCGTCGGTATCTTCTCGGACAGTGAGTCCCGCCGGGAGCTCTTGGCAGTCGAGTTGGTCGTGTTGGGACTGTCCCGCTCGGCACTGTGCTGATGAATGTCGCACGCTTTGACGACCGCGCCGGCCACTGCCTGCAGGTCGGGCGATTTCGACTGCGCGGAACCGATCTCGTCAATCGAGGGGAGTCCCTGCTGGACGGACAGAAAGCACACACAAAGGGGTAAGTATTGAGGGAGAGTTGGTTGGCGTGGCCCAACAACAGGTAGGGTGTAGAGGCGGAAATCGATAACGCGGGGGTTGGGACAAAATAGGGACCGCGATTGGGTATTTGCATTTGCAACCCGGGAGACCTTGAATGCAGCGTTGATGCAGTGCCTACGTCAATCGTATGTGGAGCTCCCACGTGGAGGACAAAAAAGTAGATGTTACCAACCGCGGGCCACGGTGGGATGCTAGTAGCAGCGGACAAAGAGGTAATTACGATAGATTTGTATAATAAAGATTATTCAGTGCGTTTTAAAAAAAATCGGTAATCGTCCTATCGTCTTAAACGCATTTCAATAATGTATCTAAGCAAATAAATCCAAGAAATACGTTGAATTTTGAGTAGCCAAAAGAGAACTATGTAAATGACATATTTGATTTGATAATTAATCGACACAATTAATTTCGATGCATTTTATAGCATGGCCTAGTGTGTTTCAGTTATTTACTGAAAACGTCTTATTAGCTACAAACCTTCACAAAAATTCTGTAAGCTACTTTTCTCAAATCGCCCACTTTTAACTTTAAAAAATGATATATTACAGTCCTGAATTGTGAAGCTAAGCACTCTTGAGTGCCTAATGCCATGAAACCAACCTGATTCTAATAAAATTGAGAACTCCTATCACCAAAAACGAAGTAGAACGTTACGCTTTACCTACTGCCCTACTTATTCTTATTAGAAATAAGCTCCCAAATCAGCTCCCACAAATGTCGCACCATAAAACACGCACGGTAATCCTAAAGATATGACTAAAACGTGATCCTTACTCAACAGTGCCGCTTTCGGTTCGTGCCGAGGAATCGCGATAACTGCACCCGCTGTCCCCTTTTTTTCCCGTCCCCTGCTCTGTGCTCTGTGTTTCGATCGTTTGCCCAAGCTGTGCTGCCGCTCTGTGGGGTCATTCCCGTTGGTTCTACTATTCATGAAATGGGAATCAATTCGGGAAAGCAAATATTGACGCTCCATACAAAGTATCTAGGCCCCCGTCCACAGCGGTACATCGGGTCAAAGAAAACTCAGCAAAGTCATTTGGACTATGTGTGTGTGTCGCTTGTGCCCAGTGTAAACATTACAGGTTTTACAGCGATGTGCCGTTCTGATGCACCGGCTGTTCCACGTA